>NW_028319098.1:0-1497500 GCF_062004578.1 Staurois parvus
GGCAACTTGCCATTGTAAAGTCTTCATTACGTTTTTCACATTGACGCTGAGAATAGTAACAGTGGGCAAATATATAACACAACTTTTATTTACAGCTCATAGACACAGGACATTGAGCTGCTTTCAAAATCGAAATGGACAAACCTGTAATAACCCATAATAAACCAAATTATTGAAAAATAAAGGTTAGTTAGGGTAAAGTTCCACTTTAAAGTGAATCTGTGTGCTTTGACTCAGGAAATACTTACCTTTTTTAAATACTCAGCTGTTCCATTCAGTCACTGGGTGTGAAAGCAAAACCCCAAGTAAGCTATGATCCATCGGAGTCGTAGTTCACATAGGACTATGGACACCTCATGGGACATTGCTGATCAGCTCAGTGCTGTCATATGGAGTGAGTCACATGCTCCTCCATAGCAGAGATGTTAAGTATTTTCTGTAGCTCTCTATGCCAAACATAGTGAAAATGGAGCAGAGGAAAGATAATTGTATTCTGCTGGGGAATTAAAGTGGTTGTAAACCTCAGACATGAAATATGAACAAAGCATATCTCTCTATAGAGTGTACTTGACTCAATCAAGAGCACTGAGTATCATTTATATCTGCTGTCTCATTCCTCTGCTATCAGCATGAGTAACTTATGACAAATTTTCCTGACACCAACAGAAAAAAAGGTGACGGGGAGGAAGCTCCAGCACACAGCTTGTGATTGACAATGTCTGCTCTGTTCCTATGTACTGTGTGTGTGTGTGGGGGGGGTCTCATCCCTCCAATCAGCTATCAAAGCTCTCCTCACCAAGCTCTTCAAATGTGTAACTTCAGCTTTCTGCCCCCTGCCTTCTGAAGCTCAGGCAAGCTTTATAAATTCTGGACTTTGAATGGCTGTAAAGGAGAGAAGACTGCAAATCAACATGTACAACTTATGTAGGAAGATGCAGTATGTTTCATCTCTGTGTATCACTTGAGGCCAGTCACTTCACTGGGTATACTGTAAATAAGGGTTTACAACCACTTTAAAGCAAACCTGTTTCTTTGCCCTAAAGTTGGTAAGTTTGAATAAAGAAACCAGTCCATCCAGTTCAACCTGTGTGGGTGTGTGCTCATGCCAGAAGCTCATATCCCATATCCCTGTATATTGTGTTCACTAAGATGCCCATCCAAGAGCTTCTTTAAACTATCGATACTCCCTGCTAACACTACTGATTGTGGAAGGGAGTTCCACATCCTTACTGCCCTGACAGTTATAAACCCCCGACATAGTTTAAGGCTAAACCGCTTCTTTTCCAAATTCATTGAGTGGCCCCGTGTCTTCTTATACTCCCTAAGGCAGAATTTATTCCTTATACTAGAATCACCACTGAGGTATTTAGATATCGATATCATATCTCCTCCCAAGCGTCTCTTCTCCAGGGAGAATAAGTTTAATGTTTGTGGTCCTTCCTCATAACTGAGGTACCCCAGGCCCCTTATTAGCTTTGTTGCCCTTCTCTGGACTCTCTCCAGTTCTAGTACATCCTTCCTGAGGACTGGTGACCAGAACTGGATGGCATGCCCCAGATGAGGCCAAACCAGAGTTTTGTAAAGTGGTAGAATTATAGTTTTATCTCTTGAGTAAATACCCTTTTTTATACATGCGAATATTCTACCAGCTTTACTTGCTGCAGCTTGGCATTGCATGCTGTTGCTGAGTCTGTCATCCACTAGGCCCCCCAGATCTTTTTCCATCCTGGATTTCCCCAGAGGTTCTTCCCTAGTGAGTGACTTTCGTTAGTATTTTTAGCTCCCAATCATATTAGGTTACATTTTTCAATATTATACCTAATTTGTGCTCAATGTTTTTTTTTTGTTTGTAGGTGGAGGGATTATTTTGCTGACACATAATGCTCATATATCTCGGGGTTTGGGGAGGGCACAGTTTGGCATGTGTGTCGTGGGTTCTAGATGACCTTGTACCAGCACTACCTGTACAAATCAAAGACAGAGAGTGTTTGTACATGGGAAACACAGATCTAAGCATATACATGCATACAGGTGTGCTGTACACTCCTGGAGGCAGGTAGTCCGTACCAGAGTACAGCAACATCCTGACATTGATTTGTACAGGTTGCTATATGCAACACCTGTGACTTGCAGGCACAGAAATATGGACTTTTTTACACTTTATGGCCCTCTGTACGTTTGTGCATGAGCCCTTAGAACATCTTCACTGGAATATCTTTCCAGCATCAGGAGACTGTACATTTTTACTATGAAATAAGTTTGTCACTTTTTAGTTTGTAGACAAATAGTATGTGTGGACAATTAGAATGCCAAAATGACCAGGGCTTTTTCTCTCAGAGAATAGATGCTGCTACTTCTCTTTCCAAGTCACCCCTTGTGTCCGCTCCCAACCCACCTCAGAGCAAGTGGTTTGGTTTTACCCTTACCCACCTCCCAGTACCGCCCTTTTTAAAGAATGCAGAACTAAGTATAATTTTGTTGTGCTAAGTACTTTGTATAGAATTTACTTATAGAAGTAACTAGGGTAGATGCCCTGGTGCCAGCAACAATAGATCCTCCCAGCAACAATAGACCTCCAGCAACAGTAGACCCCCCCTAGCAACAATAGACCCTCAGCAACAATGGACCACCCACAACAAAATACCCTCCCCAGCAACAAAGACCCCCACCAGCAACAATAGATCTCCCAGTAGCAAGCATCAAAATACTTTCCAGGAGCCACAAACAATAGACCCCTCCCTCAATAGTGATGTCTCTGAAACAATTGACCCCTCGGCAACATAAGACACCTCCCTAGCAACAATAGATCCCTCAACAGCAACAATAGACTTCCCAAATAACAATAGATTCTCCTACTGACAATGGATCCCCTCCAGCAGGCAACACCTTTAGACCCTCCAGCATACCCCAGAAACCGATTATCATTACCTACATTCAGCGCTTGAGGTACAAGAACTGCATCCCACCATATTCCTGCTGAAAAAAGCCCTGTGTTCACCCAAATATTTTTTCACCACTACTTTTTCTTAGTGTTGGTCAATCAAAATATCAAATACAGCAATGTAAAGGTTGGATGAAAGATTTAGTGCAGTATCAGATTTCAGGAAGCTACATGTTACATTTTTATAGAGGTTTGTACATCAGGTGCAAAACAGAGACAATTGAGGAGACTGAAGGACCTAGTTGAAAATAAGGGACAGCCCCTCCAGATCAGAGACATTTGGGGGCTATACAAACATTATACCAGTATTTTACTTTGAAAGAACCTGATTATTAAAATATTCTCATATTTTACATAGTTAATCTGGCTGAAAAAATACAAAAGTTCATCCAGTTCACCCATAGAAAAAAAAAAAGTTATAATCCTATACCCACAGTTGATCCAGAGGAAGGCAAAAAAACCCAGCAAAGCATAATCCCATTTGCACCTGCTAGGAATAAATTCTTGATCCCCCGAGAGGCAATCGGATATTCCCTGGATCAACTTTACCTATAAATGTTAGTATCCAGTTATATTCTAGGTATCTAAGAAATAATCCAGGCCTTTTTTGCAGCAATCCACTGAGCTGGCCAGAACCAACTCTTGAGGGAGTCTATTCCACATTTTCACAGCTCTTACTGTGAAGAAACCTTTCCATGTTTGGATATTACATTTCTTTTCCACCAGACATAAAGAGCGCCCCCTTGTCTTCTGTGATGACCACAGGGTGAATAACTCTATATCGAGTTCACTATATGAACCACTGATGTATTTATACATGTTGATCATATCACCCCTTAATCTCCTCTTCTCAAGAGAGAATAAATTCAGTTCCTTTAATCTTTCCTCATAGCTGAGCTCCTCCATGCCTTGTATTAGTTTAGTTGCCCTTCTCTGTACTTTCTCCAGTTCCCCAATGTTCTGTTTGTGAATTGGTGCCCAAAACTGAACTGCATATTCCAGATGAGGTGTTACTAATGATTTGTACCGGGGTAATATGATATCTCTCTCTCTCTGGAATCTATACCTCTTTTAATACAAGAGAGGATTTTGCTAGCTTTAGAAACCCCAGCTTGGCATTGCATGCCATTATTAAGCTTGTGATGTACTAAAACTCCCAGATCCTTCTCCACCATTGATTCCCCCAGTTGTACCCCCCTAGTATGTATGATGCATGCATATTCTTAGCCCCCAAGTGCATAACCTTACATTTATCAACATTAAACCTCATTTGCCACATAGTTGTCCAGTTAAACAGTGCATTGAGGTCGGCTTGTAAGTTGAAGACATCCTGTAAGGACATTATTCCACTGCACAGCTTGGTGTCATCTGCAAAGACTGAAATGGGATTTTTAATCCTAGACCCTATATTGTTTATAAATATATTAAAAAGTAAGGGTCCCAACACTGAACCTTGGGGTACACCACTGATGACCCCAGACCATTCAGAGTATGAATCACTAACCACTACTCTCTGAATACGATCTTTTAGCCAGTTTTCTATCCATTTACATACAGATTTTTCCAAGCCCATAGACTTTACCTTACACATTAGCCATGTGTGGGGAACTGTGTCAAACGCTTTTGCAAAATCCAAGTATACCACGTCCACCGCCACCCCTCTGCCCAAGGTTTTGCTCACCCCCTCAAAAAAAAAATCAAATTTGTTTGACATCTTCTGTCTTTCATGAATCCATGCTGTCTGTTGCTTAAAATTTTTTTTTCCAGGAAGAACTCATCTATGTGGTCTTTTATTAAACTCTCCAGTATCTTCCCAACTATAGAAGTTAAACTAATAGGTCTGTAATTACGTGGTAAAGATTTCGACCCCTTTTTAAATATTGGCACCACATTGGCCTTACGCCAATCCAGTGGTACTATGCCAGTCATTAAAGAGTCCCTAAAAATTAGAAACAATGGCTTTGAAATGACAGAGCTCAATTCTTTAAGGACCCGTGGGTGTATGCCATCTGGTCCAGGTGCTTTATTCACCTTTATTCTGTCTAAATATTTTTGGATCATATCAATTGTGAGCCAATGTGGATCATCTGGAGCTGTGTCAATACCATGCCCATTATGGACAAGAGCTCTCTCATGCTCCTTTGTATACACAGAGCAGAAGAAGGTATTAAATAAATTTACCTTCTCTTTGTCCCCAGTCATCCACTCTAGATTATTTTGTAAAGGGCCTACATGCTCGGAGCGGACCTTTTGACTATTAATATATTTGAAGAATTTTTTGGGGTTGGACATGCTAGCTTTTGAAATCTGTTATTCATTTTAAATTTTTGCAGCCTTTATTTCCTTTTTGCATATTCTGTTATATTCTTTGTCATGTTTAAATGATGATAGTGTTCCTTCATTTTTATATTTAATAAAAGCTCTTATTATTATCTATAGCTATTTTAACTTTGGCAGTAAGCCACATAGGTTTGATTTTTAGCCTTTTAAACTTGTTGTCCATGGGAATATATTTGGCAGTGTGTTATTATTATTATACAGTATTTATATAGCGCCAACAGTTCACTCAGCGCTGTACATTACAATAGGAGACAATACATGAGACAGTACAATAACAATACAATGCGATACACGAGGGGTTCGAGAGCCCTGCTCCTTGGAGCTTGCAATCTAGGAGAGAGGGGATAATGGTACGGGAAGAAAAGCTGTGGGGGATGGAGTGGTAGCAAGAGTGGAGGAGATCGGCAATTCGCAGAGGGCGGGGTAGGCTTCCCTGAAAAGGTGGGTTTTTAGGGTGCGCCTAAAGGAGAGGAGAGTAGGTGATAGTCTGATGGATTGGGGTAGGGAGTTCCAGAGGATGGGTGATGCCCTGGAGAAGTCCTGGAGGCGGGCATGGGAGGAGGAGACCAGGGAACTAGAGAGAAGGAGGTCTTTTGAGGAGCGGAGGGTGAGTTTTGGGTGGTATTTGAATATTAGGTCAGTGATGTAGTTTGGGGCAGAGTTATGGACAGCTTTGTACGTCAGTGTTAGCATTTTGAATTTGATCCATTGGGCAATCGAAAGCCAGTGGAGGGATTGGCAGAGGGGGGTGGTGGAAACGGAGCAGTTGGTAAGGTGGATGAGTCTGGCCGCTGTATTCAGGATCGAATGAAGCGGGGAAAGACTGTGGTGAGGCAGGCCAGTGAGGAGGGATTTGCAGTAATCGAGTCGTGATATGATGAGGGAGTGGATGAGTTGCTTAGTAGTTTTCTTAGTAGTGTGTTCACATACAGTCTTTTTGAAGAACTCCCATTTCTGTGTTGTGCTCATCATATATTTTCAATTTATTATAAATATTAGTGTTAATTAAAAGAGGTCTATGAAATAATTACATTTTGATTTTATAGTTATAATAACATGACATAATATTGACCATGTGCATTCTGGGTTATTGATAGACAATAATGCAAGGCAGCCTCTTAAGCTGCAAATGATTATTTTAAACAAAATGAAATAAATAGATAAAAACATAATGTTCAGACAAGTTTTCTTATGTAATCCCTTTAAAAGAAAAATCTAAAAGAAGTGCAAAATATGTGTGTGAGTGACATCCAGTGGCCAGAGACCAGAACTGCAGTTTTCTTTTCTTACAGTTTAGTTTGGTGGAATTTAATTGGACAAAAGAGGCATGCAGCCCATCCATGTATCACCTGCAAAAGATGTACATGGAAGGAGCAACTAGGCTTAATGTACAAAGCCAACACTCTATGATTAAGATTCTTAAAGCTGAATTCCAGGTATAGATATTTCTGAACAGTTACATTAGTCTCGCTTAGAACAATGTAATAATTCATGTACCATACCTGGCCAATCCACGTGGAAGCTGAAAATCACTGCTGTAGGCGCCACTACTACAGTGATCTTCACTAGCTCCCAAGCCCCATGCCAAGCAGCTTCACTGACCCAGAAGGTCACTTGCCTGGCACAGTCACCATTCAGAAAACACTTTGCATTTTCCCAAGGAATGTTCATTGATTGGATTAGGTGGAGAGTCAGAAACCGATATCACAATTTATTATTACTATTATCATTATTATAAGGGATTTATATAGCACAAACAGTTTGCACAGCGCTTTACCACATTAGGGCAGACAGTACAGTTACAATACAATTCAATACAGGAGGAATCAGAAGGCCCTTTTCATTACAGCTTACAATCTACGAGGGAGGGTCATGTGATACAAAAGGTAATAACTGTGGGGTATGAGCTGGTGGAGAAAATAAAACTCCAGTTGTTAGGTGGGGGCAGAATAGGCTTCTCTGAAGAGAAAGGTTTTCAGGGATCATCTAAAAGCGAACAGAGTAGGAAATAGTGGGACAGATTGGGGTAGGGGAGTTCCATAGGATAGGAGAGGCTCAAGAAAAGTCCTGGAGGTGAGCATAGGAGGAGGTGACAAGGGAGCTAGAGAGCAGGAAGTCTTGGTAAGAATGTCGAGAACAATTGGGTCGGTATTTAGAGATTAGTTTAGCTAGGGGATGAGTTGTGGATGGCTTTGTAAGTAGTTGTTAGTATTTTGAATTTAATTAATTGGGTAAAGCAAAGCCAGTGGAGGGATTAAGTATTACTATTGCGAACACTCCCAAATCTAAATATCTACAATAAAGAAAAAGAAAAAATAAATAAAGACTTTCACCCTTGAAAGTGATATAATAAACAAATTACTCTTTTTTCTTTTTTTATCCCTAAATTATCCCTTTTCAAATAAAATCTGCATAAATAAAGTAAAACGTAAACCTACAACACAACTGTGCAATAGCAATCAAAAATAAATAAAAAATACAATACGTTAAAAAAAAATAAAATAAAATAGTGTCCCAAAATGTCTCTCAAATAATTCTGATCATTTTCTCTCCACCTTCACAACTTCTTCTTGTGCTATTGTATACGAAATTCCAAATATGATGCAACAATGTAAAAAAAAAAAAAAAACCGCAAATAGTGTATTATCTTAATTACATACAATTGTGCACTATGTGTCATGCACACTCCCTAATCAGTGTTCAAACCGTGAAAAAAAAAAATAATTTTATATACTAAATGTGCACAAATAAAATTATTCAAAATATGTGTATTGTGTATCTTATTATTTGTGACAGTGAACTCAAAACACTGCCACCACTACTATCATGCAACTAAACACATATGAATCCAAATAAAATTACCCAAAATACGTGTAATGTGTATCTTATTACTTGTGACAGTGAACTCAAAACACTGCAACCACTACTATTATGCAACCAAACACATGTGAATCCAAAACTTTTTTTGTGTGTCAAAAAGTGATCACTCCAACCTAGTGCAGCAAATGAACAATTACCCTATAGAGGTAAAAATCCGCTTTTCAAAGTGGTGGATGATAACACCTCCAAATTTCTCACACTTCCTTTGGGCATACATCCATGTCCTTTGGGCATATATCCAAATCCCTCATAAGGCAAATAGGCAGTTAGAGGCTTGATAATAAAGGTATAATACTTTATTTTGTACACTTACATCAAAAACTCCAACTTTCAGCTTGTATGGCAAAAGAACAAACACTTCTCTGGAGAAAACCGCATTTTCCTTAAGCAAAGATGGCCGCAATTGCACTTCTGGTAAAACGTAATTGCGTCATACGTCACGTGTACCGACGCATTTCGTCACTTCCTGGACTTTGTCATCCCTTTGATGACAAAGTCCAGGAAGTGACGAAACGCGTCAGCACAAGTTAAAAAAGTGACAATTATTTTCACAGTCCTATGAGATTTAAAAAGGTTATTAGCACAGCTAAAATAAAGATCCTCATTTATGGGTTAAAGTTTTGTGAACTTGAGCCATGAATCTGATAGTAAATAAAATCAGGAGGTCCACACAACACAGTCTCTTGGGCATACATTAGGGATTAGCTGTATTAATGTAAACATTGTGTTAAAGGGACTGCCCACTTTAACTAGAAATGCAACAACCTGGACCAAATGGTGGGGTATCCCCAAAAGCATTAACCCACATTTGATTGGTGTGCCCTTCTCTATCCAAAACCCACAAAGTGTTTTCCTGGTGAGTGAAATATGACAATGTACCATTGCTATTTTATATCTGTAGGTTTTTTTTATAGTGTTCCACTCCAGTGAACAAACATTCTATACAGTCGAATAGATGGGGCAGAACTAAGAAGGGAAAACAACCTCTCCTTTTTTTTCCTTATGTGTATTTAGGATTTGGAATTACTGATAGATTGAACGATTAACCCCTTGAAATAATGCAAAATCCAGATGCTGAGTGAACGGCAGCATGTTTGACTTAATTGGACAAACGCACGGATGAACTCAGAAAGTGAATGTGTTTTATAAATATTGTGAATCTTCATAAGAGTGCTGAACTGTGAAGAAAATTGCAGATAACTATCGAATCAATCATGAATATATATTCCATTTTGATTTAGAAAAAAAACACTGTTTTTTTTACTAGCAAATTTGCAGTAAATGTATTTGTTGTACTTTGCTGCCACCTAGTGAATATCTTATGAAATGATACCTTAGAAGATCAATGCACAAAATGAACAATGCACATACTGCATATATATATATATATATATATATATATATATATATATATATAACTAGCTCAAAAATAGAACACTTTTTAATCAGAGTATAGCATCAAGTCAATTAAACTCCTGGGATTTTGATCTGGTCAGTTAAGTAGTATAGTTGGTTGTTAATCAGTTTCAGCTGCTTTGGTGTTAATGAAATTAACAACAGGTGCACTAGATGGGCAAAAATGAGATGACCCCCAAAACAAGAATGGTTTTACGGGTGGAGGCCACTGACATTTTTCCCAACTCAATGTTTTGACTTTTTTTTTCACTAGTTTTGCATTTGGCTAGGGTCAGTGGCACTACTGGTAGCATGACGCGATACCTGGACCCTACAGAGGTTGCACAGGCAGATCAACTCCTCCACGATGGCACATCGATACGTGCCATTGCCAGAAGGTTTGCTGTGTCTCCCAGCACAATCTCAAGAGTATGGAGGGGATTCCAGGAAAAATGTAGTTACTCTAGGACAGCTGGACAGGGCCGTAGAAGATCCTTAACCCATTAGCAGGACCGGTATCTGCTCCTTTGTGCAAGGAGAAACAGGATGAGCACTGCCAGAGCTCTACAAAATGACCTCCAGCAGGCCACTGGTGTGAATGTCTCTGACCAAACAATCAGAAACAGACTTCATGAGGGTGGCCTGAGGACCCAACATCCTCTAGTGGGCCCTGTGCTCACTGCCCGTCACCATAGAACTCGATTGGCATTTGCCATTGAACACCAGAATTGGCAGGTCCGCCACTGTGCTTTTCACAGATGAGAGCAGGTTCACCCTGAGCACATCTGACAGATGTGAAAAGGTCTGGAGCAGCCATGGAGAATGTTATGCTGCCTGTAACATCATTCAGCATGACCATTTTAGTGGTGGGTCAGTGGTGGTCTGGGAAGGCATATCCATGGAGGGACGCACCGACCTATACAGGCTAGACATTGGCACCCTTAGGTGTTGGGATAAAATCTTTGGACCCATTGTCAGATCCTACGCTTGTGCAGTGGGTCCTGGGTTCCTCCTGGTGCACAACAATGCCCGGCCCGGCCTCATGTGGCGAGAGTATGCAGGCAGTTCCTGGAGGATTTTTTCACTTTGATTTTCGGGGTGTCTTTCAATTCAATTCTCTGGTTCATAATTTTCATTTCCATCAAAAATGAGGCATCCTTACATTCCTTACTTACCTAACACATTACCCAGCCCATATCAGTTTATATATCCAGCAAAGATTTTTCCCCATAGAGATCTGATGTGTTTTCAAAGTGTTCCTTTCATTTTTTTGAGTCGTGTATATACAGTATTTAGAATCTCTTGAATATTTACAGTACATCCATCAATATGAATATGCTGGTTAATGGATCATTAGTTTGCCAGGCCCCAAGTGATAGGATTACTACATATTCATAGCACTTTCAACAAGGAGACAGGAAAATTAGGATGATTACTGATTACAAAGTATACTAATCACACTACACCTTCCTCTCTCCTCTTAATGTACAGAGACTGATAGTCTGTAATAATGTACATATAATGTCACTAGAGCTGGCTTGGATTCCAATCAGTATCCTGCTGCCTAATTCTACCACTGGTGGAATCTGATACCTTTAAAACCCTAGAACAGCCGGTGGGTTCAATTTAAAGTAGATCTAAACCTAACCACTAAAACTGCAAAGTATGGCTCATTAACATCGGTGGTAAAAAAAAAGACAGTTCAGTCAAGGTTTTACCACCCCCAACCACTCATCTTTAAAAGGATGTGCAGTTAAGCCCTGTGTCATGTCCAGTAGGGGTACTGCCCCACAAGTCATGTGCTAGCAATACTGCCAAACAAGTGAATGGGTTGCACACCAACCACCCTCAACTACTTGCAGTGCACACAGTGGTGGCGCAGTGGCTTAGCCAATTCAGGGTTAGAACAGGCAGAGAGAAGGAAACATACCTATATCTTCTTCCAGCCACCTATCAACCGCCTTCTCAAAAGCAATCCACATTGGATCATTTTTTAGAGGGCAAGGGCTGCTGAATGTCTGAACGAGGCCCCTGTGTTAACATGTTATAGTGTTTTATAAGCTGTTTTTAATCTTGTTCATAAATGCAGCTTTCATTAAAATAATACCAAATGATTCTGCCCTAAAGGTCCTTGCTTGGACACTTCTTGTTATGGAGTGACAGCTTTCTCCCATGTGTGCTCTTTTGTTGTCACTCTATATACAAGCAGCAATACTGACAATGATGCACAGTTAATGCTGTATTTTTTTAAAATAGAAATAGTTTATGATAAACAGTGTTTTAGCAAAGGGGCTCCAGTTGTAAAGCAGTGGTATCGCCATACAATGATCATATCTCTACTTAAAGTACAACTAGTGGGTGCTGTCTGAGAGTCTTAACAAGTACCAAATCTAGTTATTATGTGAAGCACATGCCTCCCAAAATAGACTAAAAACTTCCTTTACTTTCCCTGCCTGAGCTAATTCCGCTTTCAGTTCTGTCTCACGCTCCCCTCCTCGACACTGCAGCTCCCAGAGCTGCAACAAAGGCAGTGCTGTCAATCCAGAAACAGTGGGCAGGTCTAGGTGTGGCCAGGAGGCAACTGATTGGCTACAGGCTTCTTTAACAATGCTGCTAAACACACACCCTTGAATCTTTTTTTCATCCCACTGTAGTGAATGCTGCCACAGCCTGCATGATCTGAGTGATAACTTTAACCCATAATATAACTTGTGTGCTGGAAACACAACTGCCACAATCCCCTCATGTATCATTTACTGTATGTACTACAGCACTATGAAAAATTACATAACACCTTAATGCCTGAAAATAATGAAACATCCAACATAGCTCATCAAGGAGCTCTCTGAAATGTAAACACCAGGTAAAGTAGAACTTTACCCATAACTAGCCCCTTTGCAGGAGATTGTGCCTATACTTTTTAAAATCCAGTAATACACTGTCTCACCCTTCTCTGCACATGCTCATTTGCTCTCTATTCTCAGCACTGTGTCTCAAACCAGAGCCAGTAGAGGCCAGTCAGCTGACAGCTTTAAGATTTACTGTTTCAGAAGGAGTAAGAAAGCAAAAGAAATGACCCAGACAGTGATGAGGGAACACAGATTAGGGAGGGAGAAAAGAAAAGCAGCAGAGGTGACAGGACAAACTCTGCTGCCAGGAAGACACAAAAGAGTTAATCTTACACAGGGATAGTATCTTATCTCCCTGATATTCACTTCTTTCTCCCTCATGGGCAGCCTGTGAACTTCAACACTGTAAAGCTTCTGTCAGTCTTCCTCTCTAGTCTTAAAAACATCTAGGTTTTAAGACCAAGGAAAAGGGGAGAGTTTCTAATAAAGTGACTGATCTGGGCTTCAACAAAATGGCAGCCTCCAGCAAGAAGAAACTGGAGCACTGCTGGAGGCAATTTATAGCACATACTAATTTTAGTAGCATAATTATTAATGTGGAATGTATGCTATTTTGTTAAAGAACATTAATTGTTATCAAACTGTTATGGGCAAAGTTACACTTTAACCACTTGTACTCCTGAGGATTTACCTCTCTTAATGACCAGGCCTCTTTTTGCTACTCGGTGTTGCACTAATTCAACTGATAATTGCGCGGTCATGAGATTCTGCACCCAAACAAAATTTACATCCTTTTTTCACACAAATAGAGCTTTCTTTCGGTGGTATTTGATCACCTGTGCGCTTTTTATTTTTCATGCTATAAACAAAAAAAGACCAAAAATTTTGAAGAAAAACAATATTTTTTACTTTCAGCTATAAAAAATATATAGTAAACTCAACGTTAGTTATAAATTTAGGCCAAAATGTATTCTTCTACATGTTTTTGGTAAAAAAAATCCCAATAAGTGTATATTGATTGTTTTGTGTGAAAGTTATAGCGTCTACAAACTATGGTATAGATACTGCAATTTACGCCTTTTTGTTGCTATACAGCACTGCGCTAGTTTAACGGACAATTGCGTGGTCATGCAATACGGTACATAAATGAAATTTATGTCCTTTTTTCACACAAATAGAGCTTTCTTTTGGTGGTATTTGATCACCTGTGCACTTTTTATTTTTGGCGCTAAAAACAAAACATTTTTTGAAGAAAAATTAAAAAAAAACAAAAAACAATATTTTCTCATTTCGGTCATAAAAAATATCCAAAAAACTAAAATTTTGTCATAAATTTAGACCAAAATGTATTCTTCTACATGTTTTTGGTTAAAAAAATCCCAGTAAGTATATATTGATTGCTTTGTGTGAAAGTTATAGCATCTACAAACTATGGTATAGATAATGGGATTTACACAGCTTTTACTTTCTGACTACTCATCACATTTCTTGAGGTGCTAAAATACCAGGATAGTACAAACACCCTCAAATTACCCCTTTTTAGAAAGTAGACACCATAAGCTATCTGTTGAGAGGCATATTGAGTCCGTGTAAGATTTATTTTGTTTCCACAAGTTTCTGTAAAATGACAAAAACTTTTTTTACAAAAAGTTGTCATTTAAATTATTTATTTCTCGCACAAGTCATGGGTATATGTGGAATTACACACCAAAATACATTCTGCTACTTCTACCGAGTATGGGGATACCACATGTGTGAGACTTTTTGGAAGCTGAGCTACATACAGGAGCCTGAAATCCAATGACCACTTTGAAAGCCTGAAGGTGCGTAACTTCCTCATTTTACTTCCTCAATACCTATCACAGTTTCGAAGGCCCTGACATGCCAGGATAGCACCAACCCCCCCCCAAATTACCCCTTTCTGGAAAGCAGACACCCCAAGGAATTTATGTTCAAATATTTTTTATTAAACATTTCAAGGTTTTACAAAGCATAGGTTTACGGTTCAATCAACAGAGTAAATTGACAAACAGGATAACTACCCCACCATGAGGCCGGGGCAATGGTTTCCAATATTGCATTCAAAGTAAACATATCAATAGTTTAAGATCCGCAAACATACTGTAGGTTATAAGAGTAGATTAGGATAATAAACAAACAAGAGCATGTAGTAGGGAAGAAAGAGGTATGGGGTACGAAGGGGGGGGGGAGAGGGGAGGGGTTCGGAACCAGCATATCACTTAAACATTACAGGAGTCAGTTTCAGTAGCGTAAGTAGTCAGCATATTACAGAACAGTTCGGATTCCGTAGCCAGCTATCCCATTGAAATCTAAACTTATGATAGGTAGAAGTATTTAGAGATGATCTCCTTTCCATATCACATTGGATGTTTAGATCCAATATGAGTGAGGTGAGAGAAGGGGATTTAGTGGAATTCCACAGTCTAGTGATATTAAGTTTTGCCGCAGCTAATATATGAACGATGATCGTGCGGGTCTCTTTGGGGAACTGATCAATGCCAATATGGAGAATAGCGAGGGCGTGATTGGGAGCGACTGAAGATTTAGTTAATACTGAGATGAAATGAAAAACATTGTTCCAGTATGATCTAATTGATTTGCATGACCACAATATATGGAGAGTCGATCCTATGTCTCCGCATTGTCTCCAACAAAGGGAGGAATGTAGAGGGTAATACATGGAGAGTTTTACAGGTGTCAGGTACCATTGGTGTAGTATTTTTAAAAAGGATTCCCAATGGGTGCTACATCGAGAGGCTTTATAGGTAATATTAAAGGTTTTCTCCCATGTGTGGAGTGGGACTTGTTGAGCTAAGATTTTCTCCCAATTACTAAGGTAAGTCGTTTGTGGAGAAAATTGCGAGTTGATGCTGAGTGTGTAAAAAGTGGAAATCCCTTTTCTCGGATATTGTGATTTGTTCAGGAAATTATATGCCGTGGTAGGGATATTAATCAGAGTTGGAGTAGATGTACTGCGCATAGCATGCGCAATTCTTAAATATGTATAGTGTTCTGAGTTGGGGAGATGAAATGTACTTTGTAGAGTGGAAAAGGAGTCAATGGTATTCCCTGTACACAGTTGTTGTAAGTGTGTAATTCCATGTCGACGCCATTGTGTTAGATTTAAGAGAGGTATTATAAGGTGTAGGGTGGTAATAGGGGTGGGTAGCGATATGGTGTCTGTCGAGGAGTAATTTATGAGATCGTACCACGTCTGTATAGTAGCTTGGATGCAGGGGTGATGGAATATATTGTTGGACATTTGCATACGTGGAGTAAATAGGATATCTCTAGGTGAGCTCAAATGCTGTGGAATCGTTTCCATAGTAGACCATATCTTTTCCTGGGTTGGGTGCCACCAGAAATAAATCTGGTCTAAGAGGGTTGCAGTATAATACGATTTAAGGTGTGGAAGACCTGCACCCCCTCTGGATACTGGGCGTATTAGGAGATTAGTTGTACAGTGGGGATCGAAAGTTTGGGCACCCCAGCTAAAAATTTGTATTAATGTGCATAAAGAAGCCAAGGAAAGATGGAAAAATCTCCAAAAGGCATCAAATTACAGATTAGACATTCTTATAATATGTCAACAAAAGTTAGATTTTATTTCCATCATTTACACTTTCAAAATAACAGAAAACAAAACAATGGCGTCTGCAAAAGTTTGGGCACCCTGCAGAATTTATAGCATGCACTGCCCCCTTTGCAAAGCTGAGACCTGCCAATGTCATGGATTGTTCTCAATCATCGTCTGGGCAGACCAGGTGATGTCAATCTCAAAGGTTTGTAAATGCCCAGACTCATCTGACCTTGCCCCAACAATCAGCACCATGGGTTCTTCTAAGCAGTTGTCTAGAAAACTGAAACTGAAAATAGTTGACGCTCACAAAGCTGGAGAAGGCTATAAGAAGATAGCAAAGCATTATCAGATGTCAATATCCTCTGTTAGGAATGTAATTAAGAAATGGCAGTCATCAGGAACAGAGGAAGTTAAAGCAAGATCTGGAAGACCAAGAAAAATATCAGACAGAACAGCTCACAGGATTGTGAGAAAAACAATTCAAAACCCACGTTTGACTGCACGATCCCTCCAGAAAGATCTGGCAGACACTGGAGTTGTGGTACACTATTCCACTATAAAGAGATACTTGTACAAATATGGTCTTCATGGAAGAGTCATCAGAAGAAAACCTCTTCTACGTCCTCACCACAAAAATCATCGTTTGAACTTTGCAAATGAACATATAGACAAGCCTGATGCATTTTGGAAACAAGTTCTGTGGACCGATGAGGTTAAAATTGAACTTTTTGGCCGGAATGAGCAAAGGTACGTTTGGAGAAGAAGGGGCAGAGAATTTAATGAAAAGAACCTCTGTCCAACCGTTAAGCATGGGGTTGGATCAATCATGCTTTGGGGTTGTGTTGCAGCCAGTGGCACAGGGAACATCTCACGAGTAGAAGGAAAAATGGATTCAATAAAATTTCAGCAAATTTTGGATAGTAACTTGATGCCATTTGTGAAAAAGCTGAAGTTAAAGAGAGGATGGCTTCTACAAATGGATAATGATCCTAAACACACCTCGAAATCCACGGGGGATTACATCAAGAGGCGTAAACTGAAGGTTTTGCCATGGCCTTCACAATCTCCTGACCTCAACATAATTGAAAATCTATGGATAGACCTTAAAAGAGCAGTGCGTGACAGACAGCCCAGAAATCTCAAAGAACTGGAAGACTTTTGTAAGGAAGAATGGGCAAAGATACCTCAAACAAGAATTGAAAGACTCTTGGCTGGCTACAAAAAGCGTTTACAAGCTGTGATACTTGCCAAAGGGGGCAGTACAAGATATTAACTCTGCAGGGTGCCCAAACTTTTGCAGACGCCATTTTTTTGTTTTCTGTTATTTTAAAAGTGTAAATGATGGAAATAAAATCTAACTTTTGTTGACATATTATAAGAATGTCTAATCTGTAATTTGATGCCTTTTGGAGATTTTTCCATCTTTCCTTGGCTTCTTTATGCACATTAATACAAATTTTTAGCTGGGGTGCCCAAACTTTCGATCCCCACTGTATATCTCGGGCGCTTTGAGTTCCAAAGAAATTTAGCAAAAATTGTTTGTAACTTATGGAAAAAGCTGTTTGGGATTGGCACAGGAAGCGTGCGGAATATATATAAAATTTTGGGAAGTATACACATTTTCAGGGTCGCTACTCTCCCAAGTTTGGATAGTGTAGATGTGTGTAAATTGTTAAGTTCCTGTGGGATAGAGTCGAGGAGAAGTTTATGATGAGCCCCATAGAGTTTCTCTACCGCGGAAGTGAGGTTAATTCCCAAATAGGGAATGCTGTGTTGTTCCCATATAAAGGGAAATTGTTTAATTAATGATTGCTGGACTTTGGTAGGTACATGAAGATTTAAAATCGAAGATTTGGCTTCATTAAGTTTATAGTATGAGACTTCCGAGTATGATTGAAGATGTGATCGTATTGCATAAAGAGATTTGTGTGGGTTTGTAATCATTAATATGATATCGTCTGCAAAAAGGCTGATTTTATGTTCCCTGTCAAGATGGGTGATCCCTGTGAAGGAAGGGTCAGCTCTGAGACGCGCAGCTAAAGGTTCCAGTAATGTAATGTGAATATTATGGGGGACAAGGGGCAACCTTGTCTCATGCCATTGGATATTTGAAAGGGTTTGGACAGAGTACCATCTGTCAATACTCTGGCCGATGGTTGTGAATAAAGCGATAGGATTGCGGAGAGCATCCAACCGTTAATTCCAAATTTTTGTAGCGTTAGCTTCATAAATTGCCAATGTATACGATCGAAAGCTTTTTCTGCATCAAGGGAAAGGAGTATAGAGGGTTGTTTGGTGGAGTCAAGTTTGTGGAGGAGAGATAGCAATCTTCTGGTAGCATCGGGTGCTTGGCGGCCGGGGGTAAATCCTACTTGGTCCGGATGGATTAGTAGGGGAAGAGAAGGTAGTAGTCTATGAGCTATTATTTTGGCGTAAAGTTTGATGTCTGTGTTTAGCACTGAAATTGGTCTATAATTATGGGTTAATTGGGGGTCTTTGCCTGGTTTTGGGATTGTAGTGATTATGGACATTAGCATTTCTTTTGGAAATGTGCCTGCTTCAGCCACATGGTTATAGAGCGTGGAGAGATAGGGAGTTAAATGTGGGGCAAATGTTTTATAAAATTCATTGGTAAAGCCATCAGTACCTGGGGATTTGTTGAGAGGCAGCGATCGAATAGTTTGTTCGATTTCTACTGGCGTTATAGGGGAAGATATGGATTCAAGTTGTGAGGATGTAAGGTGAGGAAGATTTATCTCGTTTAGAAATTTTTGTATTAGTGTGGGTGTTGGTTGAGATGTATTTGGGTCATCTATAATATTGTATAGTGTCTTGTAGTAATCAGCAAAGGCCTCGGCTATATCTTGTGGGTTTGTAAGACAGTTTTGTGTTGTGGGGTGGCGGATAGAAATAATTTTAGCTTTAAGGCGTTTTTGCTTAATTGTTTTGATTAGGAGTGAATTTGCCTTGTTAGCTAGGGAGTAGAATCGTGTTTTTGTTTTCTGTAGGTTTAAGTCATATTTGTGTAGTAGGAGTATACGGAGTTTATTTCTATCAGCGGAGAGAGATGTAGTTATGGAGGGGGTAGGGTTTTTCTTATTTGCGTCTTCCTTAGTTTTTATGGATGTTAATAATTGGTCGATTTGTTGGGTTCGTGTCCTATTTATGCGTGCGTTAAGTTGAATGAGAATACCTCTCATATATGCTTTGTAAGTAGGCCATAATGTGGAAATGGAGATATCAGGAGTATCATTACATTCAAAAAATACCTTATGTGCATCTAATAAGTATTTCTGATTCTCAGGTTGTTTCAAGATTGTAGAGTTCATTCTCCATATTCGGGGGATTGAAGAGTGTTGAATGTTGTCTAGGGTTATATTGACTGGATCATGGTCCGACCAAGTTATATTGCCGATATTGGATGACTTTTTTTTTTTTTTTGTATTAACAATTTTTATTGGTTTTCAAGTAAATCAGGTGTTACAGAAAACAAAGGGAAAATAAAACAAGCAAAACATAGAAGTACATCGATGGCTAAGATTACATTTGGTCAGGACCAGTGGAGTCATATAGTAACAATGCAAAAAAAAAAAATCATGGTCTTACAATTTGGGCTGGCATAGAGGAAGAGAAGGTATCCCACGGGAGCCAAATCATCTCAAATACAGCAAACGAACCACTATGTGAAGCAGTCAAACACTCCATCTGTCTTACATCGGTAATAAGTTTATACAAAGTTTGCAATGAAGGTGGGTTAGAGGATAACCAACACATAGGAATACTTCTCCTGGCCGCTGTTAGCACATGTGCAGCAAGTTTTCTGGCCAGTTTAGATAGACCCGGGAATGGCAAGCCCAGCAAAAAATGCAGTGGGTCAAATGGGAGAGAAACTTGCAACAATGATTGCAACAAGGAGCGGACCTCTTCCCAAAAAGGAGCAATGGAGCTGCAGGTCCAAAAAATATGATAAAGAGAGCCAGAAGCGTTACTACAGCGCCAGCAGGCAGGAGAAGCACTCGGATTATAAACATGAAGAACTTCCGGGGTTTTGTACCACAACATCATAATCTTGTATATGTTTTCCTTAAAAACCACACAAATAGAGGATTTAGATGCATTATCCCATATTTTCTTCCACGTTAATAAGTCAATATCACGTTGTATAAATTGAGACCACCTACGCATATAAAGGTGAGCGTCATTGGACAAAGGGGGGGCCTCCATAAGAATTTTATAGGTGCTAGAGACAATACCCCTTTGATGGGGACCTTCCATACATAGACGTTCGAAGGGGGTAGGTTTCCCCAAGCTCAATGAGGGTGATAGAGTAGAGAAAAAGTGGCGTATTTGAAGGTATACATACAGATGATGAGGGGGTAGAGAGGCTTTCCTCTGGAGATCCGAGAATGAATGTAACTTACGAGTCACCGGGTGTACCAGGTGACGTAGTTGAAAAAGGTTAGATACTACCCAAAGAGACATCCGGGACATGGCCATATTGTCTGGAAGATTAGGGTTATGAAGGATATTTGTCAGTGGGGAGCATTGAGAAGCCAATGTGAATTTAGCCTTACATTTCTGCCAAACAGTCAATGAAAAAAGCATGGGGCCTAGGAGTGAGTGGCGAAAAGAATGGACATCCACCGCCGAGGTCGACCAGAGAAGGGAACACAGATGAACTAGGGACAATTGTAAAGACTCGATCTCAGTCCATGTATTGGGAGGGTAGTGAATGGACCATGACAGAAGAAAGCGAAGGTGGGTTGCAAAATAGTATGTTATTATATCCGGTTCTCCCAAGCCTCCCCTAGAACGTGGGGAAAGCAGAACAGAACGAGCAATCCTGTGCCGCCTGTTGTGCCAAATAAAATGTAAGAAAGATTTCTGAAGGGAGTGAAGCTTGGACATAGGAACGGGTACGGGGACGGTTGCAAACAGATATAAAAGTTTGGGTAGTACGGTCATTTTTAAGACATTAATACGACCGAGGAAAGAGATAGGCAAGGCATCCCAGTGTTTCAGGGAGCGAGAAATTGCTATAAACAGTGGGGGAAAATTGGCCTCGTATATGGATTGGTAAGAGGAAGTAAGGTTGGTGCCTAAATATTTTAAAGAGTGGGTGCACCACCGGTAGGGAAAGGCTGCCTGAAGGGAGGAAAGAACAACAGGAGAAACATGTATTGGAAGTGCCTCAGTTTTGGACGTGTTGACCTTATAACCTGATAAAGCCCCAAATTGTTTCAAAATTTTGTGCAAAATCGGTAAAGAGGTGTGGGGACTCATAAGTGTGAGGAGGATGTCATCTGCAAATAATGATAATTTGTACTCATGAGAATGGGATTGTATCCCCCGGATAACCGGATTCGACCTGATGGCAACAGCCAATGGCTCCAGACAGAGAATGAACAGCAGGGGAGAGAGTGGACATCCCTGACGAGTGCCATTTGACATCTGAAAGGGGGGTGAGAGAAAGGAAGCTAATCTGACCTGTGAGAAAGGGGATGAATAAAGGGCCTTCAAAGCTGCAACAAATGAACCCCTGAAACCAAATCGCTCCAAAACCATGAACATGTAAGGCCAGCTTAAACGGTCAAAGGCTTTTTGGGCATCCAGGCTCAATAACACAGTAGGGGTAGAGGAACGGTTGACCAGATCAACCAGATCAATAGATCTCCTGGTGTTGTCCGCAGCCTGTCTGGCAGGTACAAAGCCCACCTGATCTCTGTGAATAAGCTTGGAAATAATACCGGATAGTCGATTGGCCAAGATTTTAGTAAAAATCTTATAATCGGAATTAAGTAGGGCAATAGGGCGATAGTTATCTACGATAGAGTGATCCTTATCAGGCTTAGGAATAACCGAGATATATGCACGGGAGAAGTCAGTCTGGGGTATGATTCCCTTAAATAGATCTCGGTAAAGGGATAGGAGATGAGGGGCCAGAGTACCAATAAAAGATTTATAGTAGGAGTAGGGCAGTCCGTCCGGTCCCGGGGCTTTACGAGAAGGGAGGTGTTTAATTGTTTTTTTTTTTAATTCAAATATTTATTAAATTTTTATATTTATAATTAAACATAAAAAGAAAAAAGAGGCACATGCAAGAAGAACACACTACATTTCATCCACAATCTCATATAATATTCTTACTCTTATTCTCTTTCTATTACCTCCTTTTTCTTCTTTTCCCTTCCCTCTACCTTTATGCCCTACCACATCCCACCCCCCTCCCACTTTGCATTTTTCTCTTACTTCCTTCTATATGAAATTAAGAATCTTCTCCTAACATTACTTCAGATATATTCCTTTGGTGTACAAAATCTTCCCATTTCTCCCATCTCCTGTTATATATCTCTATCTTATCTTCCTGGATATAATATAGTTTCTCTATCCTACTAATCTGATTTACTCTCTCTACCCAATCCTTCTCTTTCGGAACCTCCAAACTATGCCAGAACTTAGGTATCAAACCCTTCGCTGCATTTACAAAGTACCATATACCCGAATTTTTATATTTATTCACTGGTAAGTCTGTTTTATGTAATAGACACACTTGTGGGTCTAATCCAATCTTTATTCCTGAGATTTTCTCAATTAAGTTTACTGTTGTCTTCCAAAAATTTTGTATCTTTGGGCATTCCCACCAAATGTGAAACCATGTACCCATCTCTCCACAACCACGCCAGCACTCTTGTGTTCTCTCTATACCCATTTTGTACTCCATAGTTGGTGTGATGTGCCATCTTACTAAACTCTTATAATTTACCTCCACCTCTCTCATGCTAATATTCTCGTGTGTGAGTCTATATATCTTCCTCTGTTTATCTTCATCTATCTCCACTTCCAAATCTCTTTCCCATTTTACTATATAACTTGGTTTAAATTCCGTGGCTAATTCGGTGAGAATTTTATAAATTTTTGCCGTGCCCCGTTTTCCATCTCCTCGTGATTCCAACAACCTCTCAAACAAATTCCACTCCCCTCTCCCTCTTATGGGTTTCGGAAGACCCTCAACAAAGTGATTTAATTGGTGATATTTCCACTCATCAATCTTAGTAAAAAGTTCCCTTCCACCTTTTTTTAAATCTTTCAATGTTTTCAACTTCTTTCCGTCCATAATATCCCTTAGTTGAATGTCTTCCTTTTTGATCCATTTTCCCATACTCCCCTCAATCCCTGGTGGAAAATACTCCATATTCCTTAGTGGCATTAATTGTGAATTAAAATCCCAGTGCATATACTTGTGTAAATTATCCCAAACCTTCAAAACATTCAATGTGAACACACTCGTGGTTTTCTCTAAACCTCTATATTGTGCTGGTGCCCATATGTTTCTACTCAGGTCAACTCCGCTCAGATCATTCTCTATCTTCACCCATCTTTTCTCCCTTTTATTGTGTGTCCAATCATAAATTCTTGTTAAAATTACAGCATTATAGTATCTCTTAAAGTCCGGCACTCCCAGTCCCCCTCTCTCTTTTCGTCTACTTATCAAATCATACGATAATCTAGATTTTTTATTTTTCCATATAAATTTTGTTATCATCTTTTTAATTTCTTTAAAAAATGCTTCTGGGAGTTTTATTGGGATCATTTGATATTTATACAAAACTTTGGGTACAATTATCATTTTTATCAGATTTATTCGTCCTAACCAGGAAGGGATTCCTCCTCCCAATTTCTTCAATTCCTCCTTAATCTCGTTTAAAAGGGAAATATAATTTAATTTATACAATTTTGAATATGAAGCAGTAAGATTAACTCCTAAATATTTTATCTCTCTATCTCTCCATGTAAAAGGGAATTCTTTTTTTATCTTTTCTTTCTCACTATTCGGTAGATTTATATTCAAGATCTCGGTTTTTGTCGGGTTGATTTTTAGATTTGATATTTCTCCATATTCTTTTAAGCTTTTTATTAAGTTCGGGAGTGTTATCCTAGGATTACCCACATAAAACAACAGATCGTCCGCAAAGGCTGCCACCTTATGTTCCGTTTCCCCTATTTGTATTCCCTTTATATCTACAGTACGTTCTTCCTAATTGTTTCTAGTAGGGGTTCCAATGTTAACACATACAATAAAGGGGACAGTGGGCATCCCTGTCTAGTCCCATTTGACATCCTTATAGGTGTAGATTTTTCACCATTAACCAAAATAACCGCGGATGGCGTTTTATACAATTTTCCTATCCATTCCCTCATTCTACTACCTACTCCCATGGTCTCTAGGGTGTCCATCATAAAGCTCCAGTTTACTCTATCAAAAGCTTTTTCAGCATCGATCGAGAGAATCACTGCCGGGGTTTTCCCTTTCTTAGCTTTCTGGATCAATAACAGAGTTCTAATTCCGTTATCTCTACCTTCCCTCCCTGATACAAAGCCAACCTGATCTCCCTGGATCCATTCTGGCATTAAGTCTTTGATCCTATTTGCTAAAACCTTCGCGTATAATTTTGTATCTACATTTAGGAGTGCAATTGGTCTATAACTTGAACATTGAGTAGGATCCTTCCCTTCCTTGTGTATGAGTGTTATATGGGCTTGTAGGGATTCCTGTCTAATCTCCATTTCTCCCCCCAAGGCATTCATATATTCCTTCAACTTTGGTATTAATACTTCACTATATTTTTTATAATACCTCACGGTGTATCCGTCTGGGCCAGGACTTTTCCCCACTTTAGTGTCTTTTAGTGCTATTTTTATTTCCTCCTGTGTGATTTCTAATTCCAGGGATTTCAATAGGTCTTCATCTATTTTTGGTAGTCCTGCATTTTTTAAATATGCCTTTCTTTTTTCTCTGTTCTCATTTTCCCTATTATTTACTAAGTTTTGAGACTTAATATTATACAGCTTGTTGTAATACTCCTTGAATATCTTCCCAATTTCTTTAGTAGAGTGAGCCATTTCTCCCTTGGGGTTTCTTATTTTTTCTATGTAATTTCTATTTTTCTTTTTTCTCAGGGCCTTCATTAAATATTTTCCTGGACGATCTCCCCATCTATACCTCTCCACTAGAACTTTATTGAGTACTCTCCTCCTCTCTTCTTCCATTAATATCTCCAGTTCTTTCTTCTTTCCTATTATCTTTTGTCCTATCTCACATGTTATTGTATTTTTATGGATTTGTTCTAGGTCAGTTATATCTTTTAAGAGCTCAGTCATTTTCTTACTCCTTTCCCTTTTTTTTTTTGCCCCTAACGCAATCAATATACCTCTAATATATACCTTATGGGACTCCCAGACAGTGGCCATTGACACGTCTCCTGTTTCGTTCTCTTGAAAATATCTTTCCATTTCCCGTCTGATCTGCTGGTCAGTCTCTTGATCTAATAGAAGGGCCTCGTTTAATCTCCATCCCACCCCCCTTGTCAGTTGTTTCCCCCATCTCAACTTCATTATAACTGGGGCATGGTCTGAGAGGGTCATTGTTTCTATTTCTACTTTAGCCACCCTTTCAATAAGTTGATGTTCTACCATTATATAGTCCAGTCTTGAATAAATCTCGTGTGCATTAGAGAAGAAAGTATAGTCTTTTTCCTTTCCATGCATTATCCTCCATATATCTACTAGTTGACCCTCATATATCTCCTTCTTCAAGATCCTCATAGACCTACCTCCCTCCCGTTGCACACGAGATGTTGTATCCATCTGTGGATCTAGACATAAATTCAAGTCTCCCGCCACTATCAGCCTTCCTTTTTTAAAGTCCCTCAGTTTTCTTAATATCCCTTTCAGGTATGCCTCTGGTCTCTTATTTGGGCAATAAATATTTGCTATTGTACACTCCATTTCCTGTAATCTACCTTTCAAAAATAAGAATCTCCCCTCAGGGTCTGTCTCTCTTTCCTCCACCTCCCACCTTACATTTTTAGCGAACCCAATTGCCACCCCTTTGGCTCTCTTAATTGGGGAGTCTGCATAGAACCATGTTGGATAATTTCTAGTATTTAATTTGATGTTTGACTTAATCTCAAGATGCGTCTCCTGTAAAAAAACTACTGAGGCTTCTCTATGTTGTAATTCCTTAAATAGCTTAAATCTCTTCCCAGGACTATTCAACCCTTTTACGTTATATGTTATAAATTTTATATCTTCCATGATTCTTGAATACATCTCATCCCTATGCAAAGTATTTTTAAAACCTTCCCCCTATACCATCCTCCTACCCCCATTCCCCCCCCCCTCCCACATCTACTCCCCCTCCGTCTCCCCCCACCCCCGTTGGGCCTATTTTTATTCCATCTAATCCTTTTGTGAGCCAAATGCCACATTTGGATCCTGACCCTGAGGTGGAACTCTAACCTTGTACGGTTCACCTACTCCCCATTTCCCCCGATGTTCCCCTATCTATTTATTCTCTATTTCTTCTTCTAACTTGCTGCTATTCCTCTTTTCCCTCAGCATATTTCTCTCCCTCTTCTTCTTCCTCCCAACCTGGAATCTCTATTCTTTGAATATTAAGTTTATCAAAAAAGTCTCTTAATTCCTCTGGAAATCTCAGATATGCAGTAACTCCATTCTTCCATCCGATTAGACACATCGAGCTATTCCATCTATATTGTATATTTTGTTTTTTCATCTGTTCTATTAGTGGTCTCAATGATCTTTTTCTCAATAATGTCTCAGGTGTCAAGTCTGCAAAAATTTGCAAGTTTTTTCCTTCATATTCAATACTAGCTCTTCCTTTTATCTTCTTCCATACTTCTTCTCTCTCTCCATTTTTATTAAATTGTACCACTACATCTCTCGGTCTCTCTTCCATCCGATCTCGTTGGAACCTTCCTAACCTGTATATATTGTCCAATATAAATGTCTCAGTTCTAGGTCTACCCATGATGGATTTAAAAATTTTTTGTATTGTCTCTCTTAGATCTTCTTCTTGTGTAAGCTCCGGGATTCCCTTTATCCTGAGGTTATTTTTCCTGTACATGTTACCTTGTATCTCCAACTTATATCCCAACTTTTTCTGTTCTTGCCTAATCTCCATTATTTGATTTCTCAGTTCAGGAATAGCTTGAGCGTGTTTTTTAATTTTTTCTTCTGTTTCTTCTACTCTGGACAAAAGATGTCCCAAGTCTTTCCGAATTATTCCCATCTCTTGTTTAATTGATTTTTCCAAATTTCCAAACATTTCTGCCATCTCCTTTTTATTTGGGATTTGTAGTTCTCCTTCCTTTACTCTTAGCTCTATTCCTTCTATTATTTGTTGGCTATTATTATCCATTTCCCCAGGCGATCTGGTACTCTTATCCATACTGTTTTCCATTATACTTTTTTCTGCTATCTCCTGAGTTCTTTCTGGGGTCACATTACCTTGAGACGTAAATTTTCTGATTGTTCCAGATTGGGAGTGTTTGGGACCACTCCCTTTGCTATTTTTACTCTTCATCTTTTCTATATATGTCCAAACCCTTTTCTTTAAGGCTTTAGGGTATATGCTATAATGGGTCTTTTTAGAGAGGTTCTAATTTCTTCGATTTCCTTGATATTTCCCCCTCTCTTTTTTTTTTTCTTTTTTCCCCCAGTCTATAATTACTTCTGCTGCTTTAATAAACTGTCCATAACACGGATTTAATATACAGTCCATCCACTCTCACTCACCCACATTCCAGCTGCCTTTCCAGGGAAGTTGTCCTTTAGGTTCTCTGTCCTCTGCTCTGGCTCTACTCCTCTTCCCCTCGATTGAAGGAGGGGGGGGGGGGGTCTCTCCGGGTCTCCTTTTTCCTCCTTCTACCTCTCTCACAGGTATCCGGAAGACAGGGTCTCCTTTCTCCCACGCTGATGTCTCTCTGACTCCACCGGAGAGCAGCCAAATCTCTCCTCTTCTCCTTTCACCGGGACGCTGAGCCGGTACCACGTGTCCTGTCAGTGAGGAAGCCGGCTTCTCCCCCTGTGTCGGAGAACCGGCCGGCTTCTCTGTCTCCCAGAGCTCCCTTTCGGGAGATCACGTGACTGTCCCGCGTCACCTGGATTCCCAGCAGTCTCGGGCGGGAGGTATCGTCCGTCCCTCAGTCGTGGACTCCTGCAGCTCTGTCCTCGAAGTTCTCTTCGGGGGGCCCCTCTCGCCCGTGAGTTTTTGCCCGGGCACCTTCGCAGCTTTACTCGGGGAACATTTGGGGAGGGAGAGTGGCTATCCTGTGGAGAGCGTTCACATCGCGCTCTCACCTGCCGCCATAGTTAGGCTCCTCCCTGGGAGGTGTTTAATTGTATCCAATAATTCCTCTAGTGTAATATCCGCATTAAGAGCGTCAATGTCTGAGGGTGATACTCTCGAAAGTAGCAAGGGGTCAAAAAAATTATCAAACGATGGTTGTGTGAGAGAAGGGTGAAGGTCCGGGGTCAAACAGTTATACAATTTCCCATAGAATGAGCCAAAAAGGGTTGCCATGGCCCGAGGATCATAAGTAGGGCATCCATCAGGCTGTATTAGAAGGTCGGGCATCGTGGAGGGAGACTGGGCTTTGAGACGGTTGACTAACATACGGTGTGGCTTGTTAGAAAATTCATAAAATTTCTGTCTAACCCAAAGGAGAGATTGTGCAGTCTTACTGGAGTCAAGGGCTTTAATTCGGTCACGTAGAAATGTTACCCCCTGAAGCCCTGAAATAGATGGCTTATTCAGTAACTGACGTTCCGCCAATGAGAGCTGTTGTATGAGAGAGGCCCTAGCACTCGCCGAGGACTTTTTTAAACGGGAACCCATGGAGATACAGAGTCCACGGAAGACCGCCTTGTGGGCCTCCCACAGAGATGAGGAAGAAGTTACGGAACCGACATTAAAAGTAAAGTATGTATCGAGTCCCCGTGACAATTCATCCCTAAGATGGTCTGTGGAAAGAAATGTCTCATTAAGGCGCCAGTGACACGGTTTGGGCATAGCAGGGGGAAAAAAAAGATTTAAGGTCAAAGAGGCATGATCAGACCAAGTGATGGGATTGATTTCAGAGGAAACCAGAAGTGGGAGCAAAGAGGCAGAGATGAAAAAATGATCTTGGCGGGAATAACTACGGTGAGGGTTGGAGTAAAAATGTAAATTGTTTATGAAGGGGGTGTTTAATCCGCCAAGCGTCAAAGAGACGATGCTCCCTAATCAATTTACGGAAAGATTTTGAAGAGGAGCATTGCCGCTTCGAGGGGGTGGACTCAAAAAGCACTTTCCTGTCTTTATGGGGGGAAACAATCAGATTAAAATCTCCCCCTACAATCACCTGCAAGGTAGTAATAGAGTCTAGATTAGCGAGCGTTTGGGATAGGAATTGCAGTTGACCTGTATTGGGAGCATATAAATTCAACAGAACAAGGGGAGTCTCGCCATGCATACACTCTAAAATAATAAAACGACCCTGATGGTCAACCTTGGAGGAAACAACCCGAAGGGAGCAGTGTGACCCAATAAGGATTGCCACCCCGGCCTTCCCAGAAGGATTAAAGGCCGAGTAGGCTTGGGGAAAAAATCTCGAGGCAAAACGAAAAGAGCCAGTTGATTTAAAATGGGTTTCTTGGACAAAAATAATGTCTGCTCCAGAGGATCGGAATTCCCTCAAAGCCATCCACCGTTTTTGAATGGAGTTGAGGCCCTTGACGTTATATGACAGAAACCTCAACGCCATTATGAAACAACGACAACTGACCTACATGTAATAGCATGAAAAATGAATGGAATACCATCGATGTAATATAGTGAAAAACAAAAAACATAAAACAGTTGAATAACACAGTACAGTGCAAAGTAATAGTATAAAAAACAAAAAACAGAGAACTAACACTAATAAGTATCCGCAAGGATATAAACTCGGGGATAACAATGGGACCCAAGTCGTCTAGGCCTATGGCTAGACAAAGTCGGGGGCAACACGACAACCAGGACATCGGAAAGATCGTCAAGCCCGGCCAGAAAAAAAAAAAAAATCAACCATGAAAAACACCCGACAATTTGGCCGGACAGATAAGGTAAACCTGTGGGAAAATTATGTAAAGACAAAAAGAACCAAAAACCCAGGAAGGAAGGTTCATCACCGGATTCAGAAGGGCGCCCCAGAGAATCGTCAAGCAGGTGGATCAGTTGACCGAGGAAGACGCGGACGTTGTGGGGTACGAGAAAGTCTCTTCCGACCTCTGCGAACTGGGGTCCAGATCTTGTTGGGGGTAGCGGATGGACGAGACGGAGTTGGTGGCAGTGGGGATGCATCTTCAGACAGAGGTGGAAGTCCCAGGCGTTTTAAGAAGGAGTCCGCCTCATGAAGATCACGGAGCACAACTTGGGTATTGTCCCTAGTTACGATCAGCCGAAAGGGAAACCCCCAGCGGTAAGGGACACGGTGTTGTTGAAGATGTGTGGTGATCGGTTTCAGATCTCGTCGCTTAGCCAGTGTAATCGGGGACAGGTCGCAGAAGAGTTGGAGTCTGTCCCCCTGAAATTCCAGAGACAATTTATGGCGAACAGCAGAAAGTAGAGCTTCTTTGCTTTGAAAAAAATGAAAGCGAACAATAACGTCGCGAGATCTGGTGCCTTCAGCAGGTTTTGGGCCCAAGGAGCGGTGAGCCCTATCCATACGCCAATCTGCCTCTGGAACCAAGGGGGCAGTCGCGGTAAAGAAGGACAGAAGATGACGGTGCAACTGTGCATCTGCAATAGACTCGGACATACCGCGGATACGGATATTTTGGCGCCGTTCCCTGTTTTCCAGATCCTCTTGCTGGAGCTGCATTTGGGACATGGAATGCTTCAGATAAGCGTTATCCTCTTCCAGCACGTGGACGTATTGAATCAGATCATCAAACTCATTTTCCAGTCTGTCCGTGCGGTCTCCAATCTGGGCAATTTCCCCTCTAAGCTCCAAGTCCAGCTTTCCAATTTCAGCGGATATGGACGCGGTAATGTTGCGCAAAAAATTTTGTAGCTTGTCATCCAACGCTGACAATGTGAGGGAAGGTGACTGGGTGGCCTGTTGAGGTGCCAGGGTGGAAAGAGGATGCTTCTCTGAGGCAGAGTGCTCCGCAGCCCTTGCAGTAGCATGCTGGGGCTCATAGTCCTCCAGCAGGGAGTGTGTCAGGGCAGAGGCTGGAGTGTCTGTGGGTGCAGTACCGTCTGCGGCCACCGGGGGGCCGCGATCTCTCCCTGGGCTCTCAGTCATACCTGAGGCTGGGGATTGTGGCCTGGAGAGGAACCTCCGGAGCGGCGAGGGCCGCGGGTCACGTGGTTGCGGGGAGGGGGGCCTCCAGCGCCCTATCTTCCCCATCAAGCCTTCGCTCAGGTGCCGGGCCGGGTGCAGAGTACGGGTGACTCACCCGCAGCGGAAGAGGAGCGGAGGCAAGTGTCGGGTGAGTCTTCACTGGCCGGGATGAGCGGAGCTCACTTAAAGTGCGGCCGCCATCGTCCCTGGCCGCGCATGCGCCCCCGGATGACTTTATATGCTGAAGAGTCCATTTGTCCGTAATGAGAAAGTCTATTCTGGAGTATGATAGGTGAGCTGGGGAAAAATAAGTGTAGTCTCTTTCCGTGCCGTGTTGGCAACGCCAGACATCATATAGGTCATGTGTATGTAGAAAGTTGTTGAAGCTCAAGTTGGAAGCTCTTTTGGTTGAAGATGAGTCCAGAAGTGTGTTTCCAATGATGTTGAAGTCCCCTCCAATAATAAGCCTGCCCTGAGATATAGGGGAGACTGTAGAGTAGAGTTTTTTGTAGAATTTAATCTGTTGGTGATTAGGGCCGTATACATTGACCAGAGTATATGGGATATTATTGATTTTACCGATTAAGATATGAAAGCGACCTTGAGGGTCCGCCAATTCAGAAATGAACTGAAATTGTATAGAGTCCTTAATGGCTGTGATGACACCATTTTTTTTCCTTTGGTTATTAGCCATGTAGACTTGGGAGAAGCCGTGCATATTCAACTTAGGGAATTTGGAAGTTGCAAAGTGCGTCTCCTGTAAGACCAGGATATCAGCATGGAGTTTGCGGGTCTCTTTGTAGAGCATAGATCTCTTAAAGGGAGAGTTCAAGCCGTGCACATTCAGAGATGTAAGGTTAATCATTTGTAGTGTTGGTGGACTGTTTGGTATAGTATGTTAGTTGTTTCAAGATAATAGGATAGTGACTACCGAAAAAAAGTTGCAGAGGATATGTTCCAACATGTTTCAGGTTGTAAAGAGGATCAGACGAGCTGGTGGTTCCAGGGGTTGGATAGGTAGGAAAGGGTAAAAAAAACTTGCGGAAAACGCAAGGAACATGAGTAGCAATAATCGCTACTGTCAAACATGAGGGTGTGAGTTGGCGTTGACCAGAACGGAGGTCATGCCAAACTTTCAATCGGTACATTGAAGAACTTAGTGAGGCCGTGAGTCAGTGTTACAGGTAGTAGCGGTCATTTGGCTGAGAAGTCACACTCGGATCATGTAAAGGTGCTCAGAGATTAGTTATTCTGCTTCCATTTGTTGGTGGTTGTAGTGGGCAGAGCGTGGCGGATCCACTGGTATTATGTTCCAAGATTGCAGTAAGTCAATGCTGGATTCCAGTGTTTTGACAGTGTAAATTCTACCGTGACGTTTAACTACTAATTTAGTAGGGAATCCCCACTGGTAGCTGATACCATGGTTACGGAGTGCCTTGGTAACAGACACTAATTTTTTGCGGTTGAGAAGTGTATCTTTTGACAGATCTGCGTACAATTTGATGTTCGCATGGGATGGTGGAAGAGGTGGCGGGTTTCTGGCAACGGCCATCATGCGTTCTTTCACATGGTAAAAATGGATATGGGCTAGAACATCTCTCGGAATGGAAGCTGCAAGGAAAGATGGTTTGGGTATCCGATGTGCCCGATCTATGGCCAGCTCTTGCTCCGAAATAGATGGGAGTAGGTACTTCATAAGTTGTTGAATGTATGGGAGCAGAGTATCAGTGGTAATGGTTTCTGGTATACCTCTTAATTTGACGTTGTTCCGCCTCGAGCGATCTTCCAGATCTGCTATTTTTAACTTAATTTGCTCAAGATCTGTCGAGTGGTCTGTGTGCGTGTCTATCATGTCGTTATGAGCTGAAATCAGGTCCTCCATTCTTGTTTCAATATGGCGTATTCTCATATCTTGCCGTTGCATTGCATTAGAGATTTGGGTTAAGGAAGCCGTGATATCAGTATGCAATGTCTGACGCAGGGAAAGTAACATGTTTTTCATACTGATCTCTGTGATCGGTTGATCAGATACTGGGAATGATTCTATCAGTGAGGGAGCGAGGGTTGCCTGTATTGTAGGCAATACATGTGGTAGGTTCCCAGTGCTAGGGTCTCTTTCCAGCCTTGGCCTTGATTTTACAGGGCTGCAGGAGGTGGGGGATAGTGGAGGTGATGGTAGTGGAGATGAGTCACCCGGGTCCCCAGGGTACAAAGGAGATCTCAGGCGCGGATCTGTGTGCAGGGCTGCACTATCTCCCCCTGTGCTGCTGTGCCTGTCAGACGAGCCGGCGCCATCTTGGATATCAGGGGAGACGGCCGGAAAGAAGCTCGTCAGTTTCCCTGGTGATCCAGGGGTTCTGCGGCGGCGAGGCATGTGTTTGGAGGGTTTCATACCCTTGATGAGTGATCCGGAGCTGGTCGGGACTCTCAGGTCTGTTGTGTGCCGCTGTAACACCGACGGCGGGAGGGAGCGGGTCTCAGTCCGTGACCATCCGCTCGCCGGCCGCGCATGCGCCCCCCCCCCCCAAGGAATTTAAAAAGAGGCATGGTGAGTATTTTGCAGATCTCATTTTTTCTCACAAGGTTTTGAAATATAAAAAAAAATAGAAAAAATATGTTTTTGTTTTTTTTCTTAATTTTCCAAAAACTTGTGGCATCAAATGAGATCTGTAAAATACTTACCATGCTTCTTATCAAATTTCTTGGGGTGTCTACTTTCCAAAAAGGGGTCATTTGGGGGGGTTAGGTGCTATCCTGGTCTCCAAAACTGTGATAGGTAGTCTGAAAGTGTAATGAGGAAATAAAGTCTTTTGAAAGCCTGAAGGTGCTTATTGGATTTTGGGGTCCTGTACTTGGCTAGACTGCCAAAACGTCTCTCACATGTGGTACCCCTATACTCGGGAGAAGTAACAGAATGTATTTTGGGGAGTAATTCCACATATACCCATGGCATGTGTGAGCAATAAATAATTTAAGTGACAATTTTGTGTAAAAAAAAAAAAATGTCATTTTCCAAAAACTTGTGGTAAAAAAGTAAATTCTTCTATTGATTCAACATGCCTCTCAGCAAATAGTTTGGGGTGTCTACTTTCCAAAAAGGGGTCGTTTTGGGGCGTAGGGGCGTTTTATGCCCAGCAATAGACGTTTATGCCACACATCACTCACTCTTCTAACCACCTGAAGATTAAGCCTTTTCTGACACTTTTTGTTCATATGAAAATAATCAGTATTTTTTGCTAGGAAATGAATTTAAACCCCCAAACATTATATATTTTTTAAAGCAGACACCCTAGTGAATAAAATGGTGGGTACTACAATTTTTTATGGCACATAGTACTCGCGCAGCGATTTTTCAAAAGCAATTTAAAAAAAAAATACACTTTTTTTACTTTTAATGCACAAAAACACAATATATTGGCCAATTATTTGGTAAGATATAAAAGATAATGGTATGCCGAGTAAATAGATATCAAGCATGACATGCTTTAAAACTGTGCTTGGCAACTATGCTGTTACACAGTTAATATTTATGTTAATGTACATGAGAATTCATATAGTTTATTCTTTGTACCATTTCCTATGGACATTTCTATAGTTAATAATGCTGCCATCCAGTGGCCTTATTTGGTATGCATTTGTTTTTCATGTTGCCTCCCTGAGATCTATGACACAGTTCCTTTGTATATGAAGCTCCTTCTTCTTGAGTTCAGCACTTCCTGTGTCATGGAGGCAGCTAACAGACCACATGTAACAGGGACACATGTATTCTGCATAGTACGCTACAGAAAGTATCATCTTTTGACCGCATAATATTGGAAACCATTCATTCTGCTGTATCCTGTTGTCACATGTACAGAATAAAGCAACTTCTGGATCAACACAGTATTGGTGAGTTCAAGCTATCTGATAAGGATTGCCCACAGTGATTATATCTGCTTATACAGGCTAGGCAGAGAGGTCTCACAAGGGATAAATCGCTATCACAACAATCTGAGTCAGAATAGTCAAAAGATGCATAGAATCCCTACAGCCTGCTGTGTATATGTGTGTGCCTAATCTGCAATCAAGCTCAGTGCCATCCGCCATCTTGCAAAGCACATGGTTGCACAAGCTTACTGCACTTCATGTGAATGTTGAAAACTGTTTCTCTGCATTGAACTGTGCTACCCGACCTGTCTAAGCTGCTGTTCGTCTTCTTAAAGAGACAGTACCAATTTTTGCAGAACAGTAAAAAATGTCTAGACAAGGCTCTGAACACTCCTTTATGGCCGAACCAACACAGATACATCATTCCCCTGAACCAACAGATGTACAGGGAGCAGATTCTGCAGACATTCCCGAACAGAGCGTAAAACCCAAACGTACAATAAAACCGACACAGAAACTCAGGGAAAACTATGAAGCCACTAGAGATGAGTTCTCCAGTAATCTGTCAGACCTCTGGGACCGAACTTCACAATGCATGTCAGTTTTGTCACACTTTAATGATCAACCAGCTGAATTAAGAGACTCTATAAATCGCCTATCTGCTGCGTATGAACGCTACCAGCGGCTGTCTGTAAAACACTCAGCTTTCTTGCAGGACTCTAATATAGAGGATTCTTCAGCAGAACTGACCAGGACTGATGCACTAAACCAACAAAGGGATCTTGTGGTGCAAAATGCTAAGTTTAAAGCAGAACTCCGCATTACTCAACTGCAGGAGACCAGATCTCACAGATCCACCTCAACCAAGTGCACTGCACTTTCTTCTAGATTCTCTCGCTCCAGAAGTTCGACGTTAAGCGATAAGCTAATAGAGGCCCATGCTGATGCTGAATCAAAAAAGGCACAAAGCTCTTTTACCAGAAAGGAAGCAGAGGTAGAAGCACGCAAGATAGCTCAACAAGCAGAGATGATAGCTCAGCAAGCAGAGATAGAAGCACGCAAGGTAGCTCAGCAAGCAGAGGCAGATTCCCAAATAAAGATTCTGCAGATGGAAGGGGAGGAAGCAGCTTCCCTAGCAAGGCTGAAAGTCCTTGAACAAGCAATGGGACAAAGTACTAATTCAAACTGCCTTATCCCAGCAGAACTGGAAGATCCAGTTGAACGCACCAGTGAATACGTATTAAAGCATAACATTTGCGAAGATACAGAGTTATCTCCTGTACCTCCTACTAACAACACTGTTCTGACTCTCAACACAGAGACCTCTCAGCTCCATATGCCTAAGCCTCTTCAAATCTATGACACAAGTACATCTATGCAGCAAACCACATCAACTCCTGCCAACAACAAGGTGACTTCCAGTGACAAGCCGCAGCTCAAGCCACAGCCAGCACAAGCCTTAGAGATTACACCACAGTTAAATGCTCATGCAACATCATTTTACCCTGGTAAATCTCACCCTACATCACCAGAGAACTTTCACACCCAAGGGGTTCCACAAGTTACTTTGGCACCAAAGAGTGAGAGATCAGACTTGAATGACTTTGCCAGATATATGATTCGCCGTGAGCTCATTAACACCAGCCTCTCAAGGTTTGACGACTGTCCAGAGAGCTACAGGGCCTGGAGATCAACCTTCAAGGCTGCTATTGCTGATCTCAACCTTACTACTAAGGAAGAACTTGATTTGCTCATAAAGTGGCTGGGACCAGAATCTGCAGATCGTGTTAAAAGACTGAGAACAGTACATGTTGATCACCCAGACGCAGGTCTTGTTGCTGCATGGGCAAGACTTGAGCAAGCCTATGGTAGCTCTGAAGCCATAGAGAGTGCTCTATTCAAGAGACTGCAAAACTTCCCAAAAATAGGAAACAGAGACTATCGCAAGCTCCAAGATCTAAGTGACCTCCTCATGGAGCTAGAGTTGGCAAAGACAGACCCACGTCTATCTGGACTAAGCTTCCTGGACACCGCTCATGGTGTCAACCCAGTGGTGTCTAAACTGCCATACGGCCTGCAAGAGAAATGGGCACAACAGGGCTCAAGGTACAAAAGAGACTATAACGTATCCTTTCCTCCATTCTCATACTTTTGCAGGTTCATTAGTGATCAAGCCTGGATGAGAAATGATCCCAGCTTCAGCTTCAGTGAACCAAACTTGCCTGCTTCATCCTCATCATCATCAAGGTATGATAACTCAGCAGCTAAACGTAGAGACTGTACTAGAGCAATATCTGTTAAAAGGACAGACATCTCACCCTCCACAACCTTGCCTACTGACCAAGGCATTGTGGATGTCAGAGATAAAGACCCTAATCGTCAGTGTCCTATTCACAAGAAGCCTCACCCTCTTAAGAAATGTCGTGGGCTTAGGGCAAAGACTTTACAAGAGCGCAGGGAGATTCTCCAGAAACTTGGAATATGCTACAAGTGCTGTGCTTCTTATACCACTTTGCTAAAGACTGTAAAGTTGTCATCAAGTGCACAGAATGCGGTAGCGACAGACATGTTACAGCCATGCATCCTACTCCACTTCCAGACAACCCGCAGCAGCTACCTACCTCAACCCCTGTCTCAAATTATGGCGGGGAGCAACAAAGTCATGCTCTAGCCAAAAGTAATGTTTCTTCTTCATGCACAGAAGTCTGTGGAGAGGGACTGGATCACAAATGCTGTGCCAAGATATGCCTAGTCAAGATATACCCAAAGGATCATCCTGAGGAAGCTGCTAGGATGTATGCCATAATAGATGAACAGAGCAACAGATCCCTGGTTAAGCCTAAATTCTTTGAGATCTTTGGCTTAGAAGGTCACGCCACACCGTATACTCTCAGAACCTGTTCTGGTCGTGTAGAGACCTTTGGCAGAAGGGTCGATGGATTCATGGTCTCTCATATCAAGGATGGAGAAGGCATACCCCTCCCAACATTAGTTGAGTGTGATCAGATACCAGACGAAAGAGAAGAGATTCCTACTCCAGAAGCTGCATATCATCATCCTCACTTAAGGCACCTTGCTGATGAGATTCCGGCGATGGACAAGAGTGCTGAAATCTTGGTCCTGCTAGGAAGAGACATTCTCAGAGTACATAAAGTACGCGACCAATGCGATGGACCTGTCGATGCCCCTTATGCACAAAGACTTGACTTAGGCTGGGTAATAGTGGGCGATGTATGCCTGGACAGAACGTCATCTGAGATCCACTCCTTCAAAACTTACATGTTGGAAAATGGACGTGCATCCCACTTCAAACAGTGCCCTCACCATTATGAAGTAAAGGAGAAGCCTCTTGATATCATCCAAGTACCTGATGTTACTCCTGTTCTTTGTGATGACAACCTAGGTACCACAGTGTTTTCTACTACAAGTGATGACAACAAAATAGCCTTGTCAGTCGAAGATAGAGAGTTCATCAAAATAATGGACGAAGAATTCTTCCAGGATGAGTCTAACAGCTGGATCGCACCATTACCTCTTCGTGCTGCAAGGGCCACACTCCCAACCAATCGTGAACAGGCTCTATCCAGATTTAACTCACTTCAACAAACACTAAAGAACAGGCCTGAAATGAAGGAACATTTCATCGCTTTTATGAAAAGGATCTTTGACAATGATCACGCTGAACCAGCGCCACCACTTCAAAGACACGATGAGTGCTGGTACCTGCCTTTCTTTGGAGTGTATCATCCACGTAAGCCAAAACAAATCAGGGTAGTATTTGACTCCAGTGCCAAACATAAAGGCGTATCCCTGAACGATGTTCTTCTCACTGGCCAGAATCTAACCAACAACCTTGTAGGTATACTTATGAGATTTAGAAGAGAACCAGTTGCCATAACTGCCGATATTGAGCAAATGTTTCATTGCTTCATTGTACATGAAGACCATAGGAACCTCCTAAGGTTTCTGTGGCACCGTAACAACAACATGGACAATGAGATCATTGAATACCGCATGAAGGTACATGTTTTTGGAAATAGTCCCTCACCCGCTGTTGCAACATATGGTTTACGAAGGACTGCCCTTGATGGAGAAAAGGAGTATGGTGCGGATGCTCGACACTTCGTTGAGAGAGACTTTTATGTTGATGATGGACTTAAGTCTTTACCTACAGACGAAGAAGCCATAGACCTGCTCCAAAGGACACAAGGTATGCTTTCCGAGGCTAACCTCAGATTACACAAGATTGCCTCGAATAGTGTCGCTGTTATGAAAGCCTTTCAACCTGGCGATCATGCCACTGGGTTTAAAGATTTAAATCTTGGGATGGACATGCCACCTGTACAGAGAAGTCTGGGCCTACGGTGGGACTTATTAAAAGATACCTTCGGCTTTCAAGTCGGCTCTGCAGACAAACCATTTACCAAGCGTGGTGTTCTGTCAGTGGTGAACAGCTTATACGATCCATTGGGATTTGTGGCTCCCATCACTATACAAGGTAAAGCCTTACTTAGACAGTTCTCAGAGTCTATTAAAGGTTGGGATGCTCCCCTGCCTACAGACAAGCTTCCAAAGTGGGAGTCCTGGAAACAATCTATACATGCCTTAGATGGAATCAGTATACCATGCTGTTACACCTCAGCTTTCCTTGCTACAAGTCAGGGAAAAGAGCTTCACATCTTCTCAGAAGCATCTGCCATAATCAATTCAAGACCACTTGTTCCAGTTTCTACAGATCCAGAGACCCCAACTATCCTTACCCCAGCTACTCTACTTACCCAGAAGCTTGGGTCTGTTCCTGTTCCACCTGGAAACTTTAAATCAGGAAATCTGTGCTATGACCAGTGGAAGCGAGTACAACACCTCTCCAACCGCTTCTGGAATCGTTGGAGAATGGAGTATATTTCTACTCTGCAAGGACGCAGAAAATGGCAACGCCTGAACCCTAACATTAAAGTTGGAGATCTCGTTCTGCGGAGGAACCAGCAAGCTGAAAGAATCGAGTGGCCTATGGGACTCATTGTAAAGAGCATTCCTAGTGATGACGGCAAGGTACGCAAGGTGGAGGTGAAAGTTGCAAGACAAAGGACTGTAAAGACTTTCAGCAGACCTATCACGGAACTTGTTCTGCTCTTGCCCTTTGGAGAATGAACTTGCTTGCGTATGCTGCTGGATCCAACCTGTGACTTCAAGAAGGAAGTGTCTTGAACTTTAATTGATACAACTTGAAGCCTTACATTATAATTGTTGCACTATATGCATGTTCTCTTTCTTATGTCTTTCAGGTCTTCAAGACATCAAGCAAATTGCACTGTTGTTTATTTGCAATTGTATAACTACCGTTATGGTTTAAATAGTGACATTTACAATGCCAGACGGGGAGTATGCTGTTACACAGTTAATATTTATGTTAATGTACATGAGAATTCATATAGTTTATTCTTTGTACCATTTCCTATGGACATTTCTATAGTTAATAATGCTGCCATCCAGTGGCCTTATTTGGTATGCATTTGTTTTTCATGTTGCCTCCCTGAGATCTATGACACAGTTCCTTTGTATATGAAGCTCCTCCCTTCTTCTTGAGTTCAGCACTTCCTGTGTCATGGAGGCAGCTAACAGACCACATGTAACAGGGACACATGTATTCTGCATAATACGCTACAGAAAGTATCATCTTTTGACCGCATAATACTGGAAACCATTCATTCTGCTGTATCCTGTTGTCACATGTACAGAATAAAGCAACTTCTGGATCAACACAGTATTGGTGAGTTCAAGCTATCTGATAAGGATTGCCCACAGTGATTATATCTGCTTATACAGGCTAGGCAGAGAGGTCTCACAAGGGATAAATCGCTATCACAACAATCTGAGTCAGAATAGCAATGCTTTAAAGCCTTTAAAAGCTACCATTTTAGATGTACAGAGGAGGTCTAGCGTTAGAATTACTGCCCTTGATCTGACGTTCACGGCGATACCTCACATGTATGGTGCAACCGCTGTTTACATACCGCCACAGGGTCAACGCTTGTGCACACAGGTGTGTGTGCATGGGAGGGGCGAGTTTTTTTTTTTCAAGTTATTTTGATTTTTTAAATTATTTTTACACTGTACCTTTCATTTTTTTTTTGATCACTTTTAATGCTATCACAGGGAATGCAAAAAGCACTATAACTTCAATGGGCATTGTCATATATTCTTTTTTGAGAAATCTGGGGTCTATCAGACTCTAGATATCTCCTCTGCCCTTACATTATCTAATCAAACCAAAATCAGTGTGATCAGATGCTTTCCCAATTTACAAATGGCACTGTTTATATCCTGCAAATCTGAAGTGATGAAATGCTTGTAGCTTCCAAATTCTTAGACTATAGAGATGATTGGCACCACTCTGGTCTCCAATCAGCTCTATGGTCAGCTGGCAGACACACCGGGTGCATTCTCAGGTTCCCCCGATGGCACGGGACTGCCCGAGAAGACCCTGGAAGGCAGTGGGGGAGGGGGGCATCATATCCCGCTGCTTGTAAAAGCAATCCTGCAGCTGATTAGCCGCTAGGATTGTTTTTACATTAAAGCCGATCGCCGGATGAAAAAAACGATACCAGGATGATGCCTGCAGCTGTAGGCATCATTCTGGTATAACCATTCAAAGTCCAGTGATGCACCAGTACGTCGCTGGTCCTTGTTGGGTGTATATGCTATTTTCTTTTTTTTTTGTATGCAGCCTGTGAGCTGAATGAAAAAAAGAAGAAATCTCTGCCAGAAAAAGTGTGTGGTATGCCCACCATTAGAATATTCCTCCCTGCATCCACCCACTTCTAATGGTGGGCACACATTAATAAATTGTTGTGCATATAAATTGCTTTGATCCACAATCAACGCATACGGATATTCTGTGAAAAACAGCTCCAAAAATCAAGGGGAGTAGTTAAATGTGGTGGCTGTGGGACAATACTTGTGCTCGCCACCGCACTGGCTTGTACTGGAGTTATGGGACTCGCCACGGCACCAAGTCATACTGCAGTGCTGGTATTATTATTATACAGGATTTATATAGTGCCAACAGTTTGCTCAGCACTTTACAGTATAACGGGAGACAATACAGCAACAATACAGTTCAATACAAGAGGGATAGGAGGCCCTGATCCTGGGAGCTTACAATCTAAGTGGTATGTGAAAAACCAGGATGTACTAGATCGCTGGTGTCACCAGTTCACCAAAAGGTAGCACAGCACTAGTACTGGCACTCTGCTGCATATGAGAGTCATCAAACATTTACCAACAAGTGCTAACAGAGAATAGGCCTGATTCTGCGAACACTGCGGTTTTGTGTGCAATGTATCAAGTGACAGTGACCTACTGACACTGCACTTGCTGGGGGAGAGGGGGGGGTAAGCGTAGGGGCTAAATGCAGGTGTTGGCAGGTGCCGGGGCTGATCCCGCTAACGCTGCGTTTTTGGGGACGCTATACTAATGTGAACGCTGGTATAGTGCTGATCTGATCAAAGATATTGACCCGTTCAGACACTATACTAGCAATGGAGGTCTATTGTGTATGAGCGTGTTCCTGGCAGTCAAAGGGTTAAATGTGATGACTGGTGTACTGACGGGCAATCTGACGCTATCTGGGAGGGGAGTGAAAACCACGGGAGCGCAAATCATGTATATATACATGTGATTTTGCGCATCCATGCCACCTCGTAGCAGTATTTCTGCTATAGGGTGGTCAGGAAGCAGTTACAGAAGCGGTTTGTGTTACGTCACTGCGTTACTTTAACTGACAATTGTGCGGTCATGCAACACTGCACCCAAATGAAATTTACGTCCTTTTTTCCCACAAATTGAGCTTTCTTTCGGTGGCATTTGATCGCCTGTGCGTTTTTTATTTTTTCACTATAAAAAAAAGGCTGACAACTTTGAGAAAAAGAACAATATTTTGGACGTTTTACATGTCCAGTAAAAAATTTTAAAATCAAATTTCGTCATAAATTTTGGCCAAAATGTATTCTGCAACATGTCTTTGCTGAAAAAAAAAAACAATACGTGTAAACTAATTGGTTTACGTGAAAGTTTTAGCTTCTACAAATGGTGGGAAAGATACTGGGATTTTTTTTTTCTACTACTAATGGCCACGATCAGTGACTTATGGCAGTGATCAGCGATTTATGAGTGATCACGACTTCTGGCGGGACTGCGGCGGACATTTTGACACTGGGGTGGAACCGACTTGGGGTCACTGACATCCCCTGACATCACCAATGCAGTGATCAGTGACAAAAAAACCCACTGACACTGTACTAATGGCACTGGGGAGGAAGGCATTAACATTTCTATTCAATCAAAGGGTTAACTGTGTGAGGGGAGTGTTTTACTAGTGGGCGGGGGATGTGTACTTCACAGGAACACACTGATTCCGAGAGCTAAACTCCGCTCTCAGGATCAGTGTGTTAGGAGCTGACAGGGAGCAGAGCTGCATTGTAAACAATGCAGCTGTACCCTGTGTCACTGTTTGCTGGCAATCGCCAGGACCCAGCGGGTAATGACCGGCCGGGACCCAGTGATTGACACCTGCGGCTGTGATCGGCGGGACGGGTAGGGCTGTCGCGCGCTTCACGCACGACCCCTACCTGTTTTGCAAAATGACGTTTTGAAACGTGATTTTGCCCAGCGGTGCCACCTTGTGGCCATTTTTCCACAGTGGCTGGATGGCAACCAGTTAAAGATGGCATATAAACCAACAAGTGCATGTAAATAAACACTTTACAAATATAAAAGCAGAATAAAATAAATGCATCTCTAAACCCCAAAAGATGTTCTGCAGGGGCACCTATCTGGGAAGAACCCGGGTTCTATAAATATAACAACAGGCCCGCACTGGGACAAATAATAGGCCCGAGCATTTTAGACTGAGCAATCAATTTCTCTGAAAAGGGCGGTGTGCAAGGGCATTCGTGGGGGCAATTGGTGAGGGAATATTCACGGAATCGGTCCTCCACACTGTAATATAAAGTGGCACTGTGTTATAAAAGGAACTGAACTGTAAAGTGGCACTATATTGATTACAGTGCCCCTTTACAGTGCAGTCCCCTTTATATCACAGTGCCCCTATATATTCAGAGAGATGGCCCAATACAGCAAAGAGACATCCCCATATAGCAAAGAGACATCCCAATTCCCAAAGAGATGGGATGTCTCTTTGCTGGACAGGGATGTCTCTTTGCTGGATGGGGAGGTCCCTTCTTGGACTGGTCTGTCTCTTTGCTGGGATGGGATGTCTCTTTGCTGGACCCAACTGGGCAAAGAGACAGCCCAGTCAAGCAAAGAGACATCCCCATCCAGCAAAGAGACAGCCCAATCCAGCAATGAGACATCGCCATCCAGCAAAGAGACATCGAGGTCCAGCAAAGAGACAGCCTATCCAGCAAAAAGACAGCCCATCCAGCAAAGAGACATCCTGCCCAGCAAAGAGACAGCTCATTCAGCAAAGAGATACCTTGACCAGAAAAGAGACAGCCCGTCCAGCAAAGAGACAGCCCGTCCAGCAAAGAGGCAGCCCGTCCAGCAAAGAGGCAGCCTATCCAGCAAAGAGACAGCTTATGCAGCAAAGGGACAGCTCGTCCAGCAAAGAGACATCCTGCCCAGCAAAGAGACAGCCCATCCAGCAAAGAGGCAGCCCGTCCAGCAAAGAGGCAGCCCATCCAGCAAAGAGGCAGCCCATCCAGCAAAGAGACAGCTCAACCAGCAAAGAGACAGCTTATCCAGCAAAGAGACAGCTGTCCAGCAAAGATACATCCTGCCCAGCAAAGAGACATCCCATTCAACAAAGAGAGCTCATCCAGCAAAGAGACAGCCTGTCCAGCAAAGAGGCAGCCCGTCCAGCAAAGAGGCAGCCCGTCCAGCAAAGAGGCAGCCCATCCAGCAAAGAGGCAGCCCATCCAGCAAAGAGACAGCTTATGCAGCAAAGGGACAGCTCGTCCAGCAAAGAGACATCCTGCCCAGCAAAGAGACATCCTGCCCAGCAAAGAGACAGCCTGTCCAGCAAAGAGGCAGCCCGTCCAGCAAAGAGGCAGCCCGTCCAGCAAAGAGACAGCTTATGCAGCAAAGAGACAGCTTGTCCAGCAAAGAGACATCCTGCCCAGCAAAGAGACAGCCCATTCAACAAAGAGCTCATCCAGCAAAGAGACAGCCCGTCCAGCAAAGAGACAGCTCATCCAGCAAAGAGACAGTCCAATCTACCACTGCTACATAGCTGTAACAGTGTGCCAGCCAGCGAAGGAGAGGCCACCGCTGTACCTTCAGTGCAGCGGCTGGCAGAGGATGTGTCCCCGTGTCAGCGACGCTTCTTGCTTGTTATCTGGAGCTGTCTCTGACTCTCCTCCTGTCAGCCCTGCTTAAGGCATAGCTGCACAGCAGGAGGTGAGCAGCAGGTGTGGTCTGTATGAGCCAAGTCCAGACTGAGGTTGCTGCTTACCTCCCGCTTTGTGGCCCGGTTTTCTTAATCCTGGCATCCTAGGCCCACTTGGGAAATGCCCAGTGTGCTCTAAGGCCAGAGGAGAGAGTTACAATAGTCAAGAGATAACCAGGGAGTGAATAAGTTGCTTAGTAGTTTCAGAGGTTAACAACGGCAAATATTGGAGATGTTGTGGAGGTGCAGTCTACAAGATTTGGACAGCGATTGGATTTGGGGCTGAAAGGACAGATGGGAGTTCCGGATTATACCCAGTACCCTGGCATGAGGGGAGGGACTGATGGTTGTATTATTGATCTTGATGCAGAAGTCAGGGGAGGGGGCATGGGCTGGAGGGAATAGTATGAGCTCAGTTTTGAAAAGATTGAGTTTGAGGAAGCGAAGTGACATCCGTGCCGATATATCACTTAGTAGGTTAGTATTGCGATAGAAGACTGAAGGGGTGAGGTGAGGAGTAGAAAGATAGATTTGTGTGTCATCAGCATAGAGTTGGTACTTAAAGCCATGCGAGTTTATCAAGTGACCAAGGGAAGATGTGTAGATGGAAAAGAGAAGGGGTCCAAGTACAGAAAGAGGGAGTGGAGAGTAGGAGACAGAGTTATAGGTAATTCTGAAGGAGCGCTACAATAGGTAGCAGGAGAACCAGGAGAGAGCAGAGTCTCGGAGGCCAAGAGAGTGGAGTTTTTTTTTTGAGGAGGGGATGGTCAACAGTATCAAAAGCTGCAGAGAGGTCAATTAGTAAGAGTACGGAGTAGTGTAAATTGGTTTTAGCAGTTAGTAAGTCATTATTGAGTTTTAGTAGGGCAGTTTCAGTGGCATGTAGGGAGCTAAAGCCAGACTGTAAAGGGTCAAGAAGGTTGTTATCAGTGAGGTAGGAGCTCAGGCGATTGTAGACTAAGTGTTCTAAGCGTTTAGAGGTAAACAGGAGCAGGGAGATGGGTCTTAAGTTGTTCAGGTTGGTGGAGTCCAGGGAGGGCTTTTTAAGTATGGGAGTGATGTGTGCATGTTTTAGAGGGGTGGGGAAGGCACCGTTAGAGAGGGAGAGATTGAAGATGTGAATGAGGGAGTATAGGATAGAAGAGGGTGACCGTAGTAGTTGTGAGGGCACAGGATCCAGGGGGCAGGTAGTGAGACGGGCTTCTGAGAAAACTTTAGTGACCTCTTCAGTAGTAGCAAGGTCAAAAGAGGAAAGTGTTGAGGGAGGTTTAGTAAAAGGTATGCTAAGTGGCATGAATTTCTGAGCAGTGAAGATGCCTGTATGAATTGCATCAATCTTGTTTTTTAAATGATTTGCAATCTAGTAAGCAGTGAGTGAGTTACCGGGTGGAGGTGGAGAAAGTAGAGAGTTAAAAGTAGAGAAGAGACGACGAGCACTTGATGACAAGCTACTGATGAGAGTGACATAGTAGGCTTGTTTGGCAGCATGGAGGGAGGAATTATAGGTTAAGAAAGCAGATTTATATAGAGTGAAAGCTTGCTGAGACTTGGTTTTTGCGCCACAATCGCTTAAGATTTCTGGTGTTGTCAGTCTGCCACGATTGTAATGGTCGGGACCTGATACTTCATGTAGTTAGAGGAGCTAGTGAGTCTAATATGTATGAAAGTGAAATGTTGTAGACAGCAGTGGTCAGGTCAGGGCAGGATATGGGAGAGATTCTGTCATAGAGGCGGTCAGTTGCAGAGTGGAAAAGAGAAGGGTTAAAGCTGTGACGCTTTCTGAGGGTAATTGTTTGCTGCTTGGAGGGATAGGTGTTTGAAGACGAAGACACTGTGAAGGTGATGAGATTGTGATCAGAGAGAGGAAAGGGGGTGTTTGTGAGGTTGTAGGAAGTGCAACGATGGGAGAAAACAAGGTCTAATGTATTACCATCAGAGTGAGTGGAGGACTGTGTCCATTGTGTTAAGGAATAAGATGAGGTTAGGTTGAAGAGTTGGGATGTAGCTGGGTTGTTCACATTAATGGGGATGTTAAAATCTCCAAGAATGATAGTGGGTATTTCAGAGGAGAGAAAGAAGGGTAGTTAGGCAGGAAAGTCATCAAGAAAGCGAGACAGTAGTCCAGGAGGCCGATAGATCACTGCAATCCTCAGAGAAATGGGAGAAAACAGCCGAATGCAGTGAGTCTCAAAAGAAGAGAAGAATAGAGAGAGAGGGGTAGGGAGGACTTGAAAAATGTTCTCAGTGGGGATAGAAGCAAACCAACTCCACCACCTTTCTGACCACTATCTGGGAGATAGCCGGCTGTCACATTTGCCTCTCCCAAGAGTGTTGTTGGCATATCCACATCAAAATGATGCTTCTGCCACCTTCACATAAAGTGTGCTTCATTCTCTGTGCAACATCATAACTCCTTGTTTCCTCAGAGCAGTTTGTGTCTTGCCACTTCTGTACTCTGTGCCATTATCTGTGTGGAGTATTTTAGACAGATTTGATGTGTGTGCTATGAGCACTGTATAAACTGTATGAAGCATTAGCTATATACAGTATACAGCGCTGTGTACCAACAGTGGGCTGGAGACTTCCTGCCCCACTCAAGGAATAAAGTAAATTCAGGCTGAGCTCTGCTCAGCCATTTACAAGAAACCTTGTATTTTCTGAATGAATGCATGGCTTCTTTAGATTAGCTGAGGTGGAGAGAGAGGGTCGATGACATCACAATCTCTGCCTCAGCCAATTACAGGAAGCCTTATATTCATTCAAAAAATAAAAACCTTTTTATGAAGGATGGAGCAGCACTCAGCCCAACTTTATTTTCTTCTGGGAGCAGGGTTGGAAGTCCCCATCCTATTGCCAGAACATAGTGTTCTATAGTATATTGTAGGAAGCACCCTCCTAGTTAGGTGCTACGATTTGTATAGTTGGGTTAAGCATAACTGTGTTTCTCTGCTTAAAAGAAAGGCTGTTAGGAAAATCTAGTTAGGTTCTCTGCTAAACAGAGTGCTGTGATAGATTAGTCAGGCCTCCTCATGATGCTCTTGTGCTGCTGAGTTTGCCTTGAGTTCTTCCTGCCTTCAGGAAGCTTTGACAGCCTTCCAGAACCTGGGAGGGAACTAAGCAAATTAGCAGCATGAATATGGATACAGCCCTGGCCAATTGCAAGGGAAGGCAGTCCCACTGCATTCTGGGAGTGTTATTTATGTTCTATAAGCACTTGGGTTCAGTGTCTTAACTGGGAGAGGATTGAACCAAGCCATGCTAACTGAGGGGCGCTGTCTCCTAAAGCTCTGTCTAGTATCGCTGGAGAGTTTTGCTTGGATGATTGGAAGGAGGCAACCATCCTGTCCTTGTGCCTTGTGAGTACAGGCATTGAGAAATTTGGGGATTCTGTGTGCATACTACATCCCTGGTGCTTGATAGTCAGCGTGGGTCTGGAAAGGAAAGGGAACACTGGCTAGTGTTCTGAAGAGCTTGTCCAACTGTTGCTACTGCACAGCACTTTTGCCCAGCTAAGTTACCTTTGCAAAGGACTTTTGCTCAGCTACTGTAAGTTACCTTTGAGCTGTCACAGACTGTAGTAACTGGTTTTTGTACCTCAGGAGCTCAGCCCTGTAATACTACTGCAAAAAAGGGACTTTGCTCACTTAAAAAAAAACTTGTTGCTACAATTTAAAGAGAAGTCTGCTATTTACTTTCAGCCAGAACTTCAACAGTTCTCAACTAAGAGATAAGCTAGATGCCTTCAGTGTGAATTGTTCTAATTTTGGAGTATCCTACTACATTCCACATCCCTATCCCCAGGTCCACAATAAAACTCATAAAACAAACATCCCCTATACTGGTTATTGAAGACAATGAGCAAAAGAGTGTGTGTACCTGGCTGTCGAAAATACTTTGTGATTGCCTGCAGGCTGAAGCAAGGGTAGAACTGGGCAAAAACACAAGTGGCCCTCACGAGGGTGGCGCTACATGTATATAATCGGTGTTCTTTCACTGACTGCTATTGTTAGGGGGTACTTTAAACCTGCTCCCCCTTAGATTGTAGATCTGTGGTATGGCTAGTGTAGATGTGACAGTGTGAGGCTCTGTCACTATGAAAATGGCCCGGGTAAAGACACAGAGTTTCCATGTTTTCTTGCTGCAATGCTATGGAGCATAGACTTGGAGTGGAGAAAACTGATTTTGCAGCTTTCTCTGGATCTTGGTATTGCCGGATGGGGCTCTGTAGTTTGGAGACTCCTAAGAGTCTTGGATGGGATGGAATCTCCAACCTGGTGTTGTGGATAACCAGCAGGGTGTGTTCCCAGGTGCACACAGCCCTTATAATGATGGGCTTGTGAGAGCAGTGGGTGGAGTTGCTTGGGAACAAAGCCCTGTCAGGACAGCTGTGAAACCCTGTTGGAGACTACAATTCATGTGAGGGGGATTCTGGGCCCAAGGGCTGGGAAAGTCTGGCCAGCGCTGAGAGTCTAGGAGACCTAGAGAGGGTCTGGAAGACTGACAAAGCCGTGGAGGCCAATGACTCCAGGGGGGCTTGAGAGAATCTGGAAGTCTCTGGGGGGATGCAAGCTGGAGATACTGTCAAAACCCTGTCAAGAGGCCTTGTGGGCCTGAACAGCAAGTTTCTGTCACCTACTTACAGAGAGAGAGAGAACTTGAATAGAAAGTGGTCTGGAAAACCAAAACAAGCAGAGGTACTGCTAAACAGGTGGCTTGGTATTTTCATTTCTTTGCTGAATGAAGTTGAAACCCCAGTGTGGGAATCCTGGTTGGACTTTTGTTTTTGTTTTCTACCTTCTAATAAAAGTGGGCTACCAGGCCCTTAACTATAGTGCCAGTGTGACATGGACTTACTGCATAAAAGTTGCATCTATCACTAAGCTAAACATCCCCCATATCACAATAGGGAAATGCAGCTTGCTTTCAGTTTGAGTTTGAGACATTTTGGAGGTGATTAACATGTAGGCAGGTTGAAGTATCTCCTAGTTAGGCGATGCCCTGCAGGGGAGGGTGAGGATTAATGTTTTTCCCGAGTCTTTTGCTTGGTGGGTTTCCTTGGGTCCAATCCACTGCTCCTGTGATATAAAAGAGGGACAGTGGTGTAGGGCAGAGAGCTCAATCGCTTGCTCTTGTGTGAGTCCTTGGCCTGAAAGAGCCACCTTCCTGCCATCTTGGAGTCCTGCACAATGTAGGAGGTCATCAGGACCTGGAGTTCACCCCTGAAGATACCAGCTGCTGGGAAATGCCACCGATGGATTCCTGTCTGTACATGGACTCTACCTATTGCAGACATGCCAGAGAAGCACATAGATTGAATTAGGATTAGGGATGTGGGGACAAGAGCTGTTTTAAGAAAAGACTCCAAGCATACAAAGTCCATATTAAACACTTCCCGTCTGGCCTATGTACAAAAATGGCCCCCGCATTCACTGCCTGTGTGTGCTCCCTGGGACACATCAAGGGGCGGTCTTGATGACGTCGGTGTGACGAAACCGGTTGGGCATAGCCTACTCGACGCGGACGTTAGAGAGCCTTGCTGTTCTGTGCTGTATGGAAGATATCCGCGGTGAGCGTTAACTGTATCTCAACCCTTTTTTGCGATTGAAGCTGGTGTCTGTTGGACACCTTGTTTGTGAGTTTCCTTATACCTTTTTTTAAAGAGATAAATGAAAAAAACGTATTGCACCATTATGTTCTCTTTTTTGTCCCTGAGTGTACTGCATGCTCTCATGGAGGTATGAGAAAGAGTGGAGAAGTTCATCATAAGAGCTTGGGCTGCAAAGTTGTTTGTCTGTGATTATTATTATCTGGAAGTATCTGAAACATCACCATATCTATTTGGACATCGGGTTCATTGCTCCCAGAGCACAAGCGCTGTTGCTGGTTTATAATCTGACCAGCCATTAGCTCTGGTGAGTTCATTTAATCTCCTTTGGTGGTGGATTTTTCACAATTGATTCAAGTCACTGAAGATATATATATATTTTTTGGACACTAATTTATGTTTGGACACTATAATTATTTATTTAAAACACTAATGTTTTTTGGATGATGATAATATACACCTTTGTATAAGTTTGTTATTAGCGCATACCTTTTTATTTAGGATTATTGTTGCCAAAATTTATTTTGGGTGGGATATGCTGCTGACATTTTGGTGTTTTTTGTAAGTGCCGCTTTTTTCTTTTTTAATTTGGTATTGTTTCTACCCCCCTTGCCTACAAACAGGTACAGTCATGGCCGAAATTGTTGGCACCCTTGATATTTTTCCTGAAAATCAAGTATTTCACACAAAAAAGGTATTGCATTAACACATGTTTTGCTATACACATGTTTATTCCCTTTGTATGTATTGGAACAAATATAAAACAGAGGCAGAAAAGCAAATATGACATAATGTCACACAAAACCCCAAAAATGGGCTGGACAAAAGTATTGGCACCCTTAACTTAATATTTGGTTGCACACCCTTTGGAAAACATAACTGAAATCAGTCGCTTCCTATAACCATCAATAAGCTTCTGACACCTCTCACCCGGAATTTTGGACCACTCTTCCTTTGCAAACAGCTCCAGGTCTCTCTTATTGGAAGGACACCTTTTCCCAACAGCAATTTTAAGATCTCTCCACAGGTGTTCAATGGGATTTAGATCTGGGCTCATTGCTGGCCACTTCAGAACTCTCCAGCGCTTCTTTGCCATCCATTTCTGAGTGCTTTTTGACGTATGTTTGGGGTCATTGTCCTGCTGGAAGACCCAGGATCTTGGACGCAAACCCAGCTTTCTGACACTGGGCCCTACAGTGCGACCCAAAATCCTTTGGTAATCCTCAGATTTCATGATGCCTTGCACACAGTCAAGGCACCCAGTGCCAGAGGCAGCAAAACAACCCCAAAACATCATTGAACCTCCACCATATTTTACCGTAGGTACTGTGTTTTGTTCTTTGTAGGCCTCATTCCGTTTTCGGTAAACAGTAGAATGATGTGCTTTACCGAAAAGCTCTATCTTGGTCTCATCTGTCCACAAGACGTTTTCCCAGAAGGCTTTTGGCTTACTCAAGTACATTTTGGCAAACTGTAGTCTTGCTTTTTTATGTCTCTGTGTCAGCAGTGGGGTCCTCCTGGGTCTCCTGCCATAGCGTTTCATTTCATTTAAATGTCGACGGATAGTTCGCGCTGACACTGATGCTCCCTGAGCCTGCAGGACAGCTTGAATGTCTTTGGAACATGTTTGGGGCTGCTTATCCACCATCCGGACTATTCTGCGTTGCAATCTTTCATCAATTTTCCTCATCCGTCCACGACCAGGGAGATTAGCTACAGTGCCATGGGTTGCAAACTTCTTGATAATGTTGCGCACTGTGGACAAAGGCAAATCTAGTTCTCTGGAGATGGACTTGTAACCTTGAGATTGTTGATATTTTGCCACAATTTTGGTTCTCAGGTCCTCAGACAGTTCTCGTCTCCTCTTTCTGTTGTCCATGCTTAGTGTGGCACAGACAGACACACAATGCAAAGGTTAAGTGAACGTCTCTCCTTTTTATCTGCTTTCAGGTGTGATTTCTATATTGCCCACACCTGTTACTTGCCCCAGGTGAGTTTACAGGAGCATCACATGCTTGTAACATTCTTATTTATCCGCAGTTGTGAAAGGGTGCCAATACTTTTGTCCAGCCCATTTTTGGAGGTTTGTGTGACATTATGTCGAATTTGCTTTCTTTCCTCCCTTTTTTTGTTTTGTCCCAATACACACAAAGGGAATAAACATGTGTATAGCAAAACATGTGTTAATGCAATACGTTTCGTGAGAAATACATGATTTCCTGGAGAAATATCAAGGGTGCCAACAATTTCGGCCATGACTGTATATTTGACTTGCATTTTACCTTCTTCTGTCACTCATTTGACCTTTTTCTTTTAAGCTGCATTAACCTGATTCAAGCTGCTTTTGTATTCCTATTGACTTTAATGGTGATAAGAACAGTTCTGATATAAACAAAGCCCATGTACACATAGACTATGTTTACAAGGGGCACTCTAAGTGCCCTTTTACATTGGTGGTCAGATCTAGTGTAAGTATAATGAGTTGAAATTCAATTGATTGGTTAGAATATTTCCAACCAAATAGTGATTGCACAGTGTTTTGTCACTGACTTCCAAAGTATTGGGAAACTGGTGGACAGTGGATGGTGTCAGTGATCTGCACTGGAACTAAGCAGTCACAATTAGTCAGTAGACTAATCCTCTGGCAGACAGTGACTAGAGTTGCAGCACCAGAACTCTTCATCACAGTTGGTCAACTGATTGAATTGTGTTCTGATCTTTACTAGCCCTTTAGCCCTGACAATGTACAGGGGCATTTCAGAGTGCCCCCTTACATTACTATTTCCTAACCAACTGTGGTTGTTTCCACATATTCTATAGCAGAATGCAGTATAATTACAGCTATAGCTTCTAGCCTTCCCCTGTTCTAGTAAAGAAAAACATTTTTTATTTCTATCTGCATTGCTGTTAGAGAGCTATCCTCATGTCCTGACTGGTAAAAGGGTACATTTCTCGAAAGAAGCCCCATAAAAAAAAAAAAAAGGTTTTGGCTTGACATAAGCAGAGTGCTTATGATTATGTTATATAGTGCCCCTTACAGTGCTGGTCAGTGAAAGAGAAAACAATGCCAGGAGCTGGTGGTCAATGGGAGAAAGAAATATCTGGTACCATTCGCCAGTAGGAGGAAAACAAACTATTCCACTGCTGCTAGTGAATGGTAGAATAAAAAGTCCATGCTATTGTTGGTAAGTAGGAAAAAAATACCTGGTGTCTTTGGTTAGTGAAATAAAAATGCCCAGCATCATGGGCCGATAGAAGAAACATGCCTGCCATTATTGGCTATTGGGAGGATAAAATGCCTTGACATTGATGGGAAGAAAATAAGGTCTTTAATGTCTGTAGACAGGGAAAGTAAAAAAAAATGCGGGGGTCAGTGCTAGAACAACAATTAGCCTCCTTTCAGACCTCAGATCAGCCCCATCAGACCCGCTACACTTCATTTCAGTTCCTAGATCAACACCCCCTATACACTTCTATTCTGACCAGTCTTCCTTAAGCTCTACTTCAAACACAAGATCAGTCCCTCTTCAGACGTTAGATCTGCACCCACACCCCTCCACAACTCCTTCAGACCTCAGACCAGAACAGCAGCTAACATGGAGTCTATGTGAGATGAGGAAACAGCTCTCATTGTTTGAACACTGTTTGTGTGGAAGTAAATTAATGTTTTGAGTGACATTCTGCGGTTTAGCCACAAGATGTCACTGTTTTTCTAACACAGCCTCAGACTGCATAGATATCTGTATATTCATGCAGAGGTGGGGTTTTGCACACAGAGTTGGAGAGAACAGAAAAGAGAGAGAGAAGCTATGTTTTGGAGCATGGTGAATAAGGGGCCGTGTGAGCTGAGAATCTGATGACATCCAGGTGTGAAAGCGTCCCTCAGTAACCAGAGATTGCTGCCAGGAATGCTGATGAGATTGCTGCCAGGAAGATGATGAGATTGCTGCCAGGAATGCTGATGAGATTGTTGCCAGGAAGGCTTATGAGAGCAGAGGAACTAAGCAACATATACGGCAAGACCGCATGCTTGTTGGAGAGGAACTAAGCAACATATACGGCAAGACCGCATGCTTGTTGGAGAGACATTTGTTCTGTTCAGAGTCACCAGTGGATGAAAAGCAGACCCTGGTCGGTAAGATCGTGCGCGCACCTCATTTCAGTGTTGGCGCCTTGAGACTGAGTCCAGGCCTATAGTTAGTTAGTTAGGGTCTCTGTTTGTGTCAGGCCACAAGTGTTGTTACTGATTATTGGAAGGACTCCACAACTTAAAGTGACATTTCACATTGGAGAGCTGATAAAATCCTACAAACTCAAGCCAGACTGGCGTTTTGCTCAGAAGTAATACTCAGGCATGTGCTACAGGACCAGTTATGGGAGGGGGAATACTGTAGATTTGTGTAAGATTGTAAGCTGTTGTGCTGCACCGCAGGCTAGCCCATACCGTACACCTATACACTGATTCCTGCTCTTTTAGGGTAATAACAGGTAAGGTGTGGCAGCTTATTTGTACCCGCCAGTAGGTAAATTACTACACCTTCTACCTTCATCCATCAGAAGGCGCCGTGCTGTGCAGCACAAGGGTCTCAGCCTTTGGGATGGGTGTATGTAAATTTATTGTATGTTTCCAGCATTTGTGGTTGTGCTTATTTGCCACATCTAAGTAAAATTCTGTTGTGGCAAAAGCTGGTGTTGGGGTTGCTTTCCTCGTTTGACTTCACTGTATCCTGGGAAGCCCACCCCGGTACACAGCTTACATCTATACCAAGACATCCCTTGCGACTTTGTGCAATGCTGGAACCTGAGTCCTTTGGACCCTGGATTTTATTTCAAATCCCAGGACAGTCCTGCCTAAATCTGGAAGGTTGGAACTAAGTCTATACTTAGTTCTACAGAGTTTCCTCCTGAAAAAGACTTCTAAATTGACATTATTCTAGCACAGCTACTTTGGGTCCAAATGAAGGGTGGCTCTGTATTCCATGTTATGCTAGTTTATTAGACAGAAAAGCTTCTTATGTACCCCTACGTGTTTTAGCTTCACTTTGTTTTTGGGAATCAATTTTTTTTTACTGAATTTATGACATGGAATTCCTAAACGTTTCCATATGCCATTCCAATGTCCATTGAAATTGCTTTACTGCAGTGGTCAGCAACCAGGAGATCGCGGTCTACCAGTAGATCTTGGCCAGGTGACTGGTAGATCGTGGTCTGGGCTTGCTGACCTACCATCCCAGAGCATCAGAGTGCAATGCTACTTGTAAAGGAGGAGCTGCATAAGCAGATGCCTCCTTTGTAGTGCCAGCTCCTCTCCCATGTGGAGTGAAACCAACTGCACTCCACCTCTTATCCCAGCTAGAGGTCTCCAGAGTGGTGCCAGCAGCAGGAGAGAAGTTTGCAGGTCAGTGTGAAGCAATACCCTGGGCATAATAGTATAGGACTGCTTTCACACTGATAAGCTGCGGTTTACCCACACTGCGTGTGCAGTGCAGTGTACCTACAGCTTTCCTGCAGGTTTGCTGATACTTAGCCTTAGACTTCTACTATATCCTGTAGATTTGGTGCACTTTTTGAAATCGCACCAAAACTCCTGGTTTTGGTGCAGTTTCAGCAAGAGAACCACACCTGCAGGATGTAATAGAAGTGTAAGGAAAAGTCCAGTTAACCCAGGAAAATCGCAGATGCACTGCGCTGCTCCCACGGTGCAGGTAAACCCCAGCACATCAGTGTGAAAGCAGCCTTACAGGGGGCTCAGAACAGTAAGGGTTCATTTACATTTTCAGTTTGGGGGGTGGTAAAACCCCATAGTCAAGTTGTGTTTCTACCATCTGCCCCAACCGCACACCCTTTAGCTGCAGTGGCCAGGGGTGTACACATGTTGCATTCACAGCAGGAGTTATACGCCCTATCATAGTTGGTGGGTGTAGCACCTGCCAAGCATAACTCATTCAAGTGAATGAGGCCACTCTGCAAGTGCCCTGCAATCTTGTACAGTATAACAAACAAGGGGTTAAAGCAGCATTATGTTGCTTTCTCATCACCTGCTTTAACCCCCTAAGCCCCGCAGAAGCATACAGTTGCAGGGCACTTGCAGAGTGGCCCCATTTACTTGAATGGGTCGCTATTGGCAGGTGGTATCACCCACCAAAAGCAACAGGGGGTTCCTGTTGTGGCATGTGTACACCTTTGGCTGATATCTCAGCAGCTAAAGGGGGTAGGGATTGGGGCCAGTAAAACCCTAACTCAACAGCAGGGTTTTACCACTCCCTTAAGGGTGCCATTGCTGAATGCAACAAAGGGCTCATTCACAAGCGAAGCAGGCACTGCTGCTCCTCTGAAAAGCAGTTTAAGTGTGTTTGACAGGTGGTGAGCAGGCGATATGTGGCCTCCTCAATGCCTGATTTAAACCTATGATTGCTGTGCAATGCACATGATTTCAACACGGTAGTACGGCAATTAGAGGCTTAAGGGCTCGTTCACACTAGGCTGTTTTGCCAACGCTTGCCAAACGCCCCTATAGCGTTTGGCAAGCGTTGGTCCGGTGTTTGCGGAGCGTTTTTAACGCTCGGCAAACGCTCCGCAAACGCCGCATGCGCGGTTTAGCGGCGGTTGCTAGGCGTTTGCCGAGCGTTAATAACGCCCCACAAACGCCTATAATGCATTTGAGTGGTGTTACCGCTCCGCAAACGCCCCGCAACCGCGTCGCAACCGCACCGCAAACGCCGGCCGGGCGTTTGCGGAGCGGCACCATAGACGAGAATAGGAGGCTTCAAAGCCTCCTGACTCGACCAGAGGCGTCCGTTTTGCTGCGACGCAACGCGACGCGACGCAAACGCTCCTGTTAGAACAGCACCATGTGCTGTAATGTGCAGAGTTGGCAGAGGCGTTTGGGAAGCGGTAAAAACGCTTCCCAAACGCCTCTCTGCCGCCTGCACACAAGGCTAGTGTGAACGTAGCCTTAATCAGGTGTGAGGAGGTGACACTGTGCCCTGTGCTCTTTGACTTCTCTCATGTTGTTCAGGTAGATCTCCACCTCTTTAGGGTTGCCTAGCCCTGCTTTAGTGGCTAATAAGGACACTCTTCTTAGACACAGGAGTGCCAGTTAGTGAATGTTAGCCATGAATCAGAGAAAACTAAGACCTAGTAAAACAAAATCAGCGAGGGACATAGAGGAGGCCTTTTGACTATTAAAGGTAATAGTGAACTTGTAGTGGCTGATCTAATTCAGAACTTTTATGGTTTGTTCACATGATAGCATATACAATTTTAAATTGCACCACAATGCATTTTTTTTATGTTGCAGTGTGTTTTTTCAGCCATAGGACATAAGGCTATTCTCCTTGTTCTTGCTTTGGGTCTACACTGGGCAATGTTGCCCAAACGTGACAGTGTGAACAAGCCCTGAGGAAACATGTTATCGTACCTTGATGCATGTTGAGGCACGTCCAGAACATTTGTCTTGAGTGGACATGCATTGCAGTGTTCTGCATTAAATAGTCTATGCAAAATCAGTGGCCTGAGCACAGGAGGTAACTGGGTCAGGCTGTGTGTTGTGCTGTGTTACTGAGTGTAGCACCCTCCTAGATACAGTAGGTGCTAGAATTAGTTAGGTTTAGTGTTGGCTCACCGTATTCAGTGGAGCTGTATTTTTTGTCAGGTAAATGTATTTTTCCTTACTGTACCCAGTGTGGCTGCAATCGATTATTTAGGTTTGTTCAGTGTTCTCAGCTGCTGCCAGTTTGATAGCTCCCTCTGCTTTCCATAGATCAGTGGAACTTTCTGGATTATAGGTGTGGAGTTATGCAGATGGCAGCATTAATATTTACACAGTCCTGGCCAATCCCAAGGAGCAGAGTCCTGAAAGCTGCTGGGAAGCTGTATATATTCTTTGAGCACACTGAGCTCTGGGTCTTTTCATGCTAAGGATCCACCCAGCCTGGAGGGCGGCTACCCTCCAAGGCAAGCAACACTGCCATGTGCTCACTGTTCAAGAGGCCTCAGGTGGGCAACCTGGGGGCCTGGAAGCTGAAGCTACTGAGAGCTGACTGAGGGGCTATCTGCTGAAAATTTAGTCTGATATCAAAGTGTCCCTTGGAAGTTGGAAGGAGGCAACCAGTTATCCCTGGACATTTTGTGAGCACAGACTGCTGACATATCTTAGAGGCTTTTGGGCTGCTGTCACCACACCCCTCTTGTGCTAGAGAGTCTATCACAAAGCCAAATCCACAGTTTGCTATATGCAAGGACTTCTGCTTCAGCCTTACAGAATAGAGTTCACTGCACATAGTTTCTGTTTTTGGAGTACCCCACTCAATTCCCTCAACCCTATCCAAGTTCTCAGAAAAAAAAACACCCCTAGACTGGTTATTGAGGAAATGAGTGACTGTGTTCGTGGCTGCGGGGCAATCCACTGGGGATGAACCTGGACAAATTTACAATGGCTCTTACAGTAGTAAGTGCTACATGTACGTTGTAGTGTTGAAGTCCATTAAAGCACGTGTGTTAACATCTGTTATGTCATCTAATAACATGCACATCATACAAAACACACAGTGGCTTGATATTACTTGTTGTGATACTACTTGTTGTGGTGCATTGCAACCAGTTGCATTGAATTACCATACAAAACACTCTACCTCATTGCATAATTTGCTGCATACAAATTGCTAATGCCAATAATCAAGAGAGATTTGTAAGTAAGGCGCTGTTGATTTGCCACTAAGAAGCAATTTTTCACAGCTGATCAAATTTTTGGTAGTGTCCGCTACTTCAATTTGCTTTCTTTTAGTGGTTTGTAGCTGTACCATAGAGGTGAATTCAGAGCAAATGTTGCTAACATGAAATGCTGCACAAATTCACCAAATGACTTAGCTAAATATCTGATATGAAGGTGGACTCTCATTCTTATCATGAGGTTTTTTTTTGCACATAAAAATCGAAGCAAAGTTCCTATGTTGCTGCTTTGCAATGTCAATCATGCACAGGCACCTGGACCCAAAAAGCCAGACATGCTTTTGATGGACTTCCAACAACGAATTAAGCTAGTCGTGAGTCTGTTTGCAAACTATAACTCGCTGGTTCCAGTGATGGATGGGCCCACCATGATGGGAATTCGTGTGCTATGCTACTCTGCTTTAAAGTCTTAAAAGGGAAGTGCACAGTGAACAGTTTTAACCACAGTAGAATTCTTTAAATGTCAAATACTGAAACAATCACAAGTGTGGCAAAGTAGATACTGTTTGTTTCCTACTGTTGCCTGTGTAACAGCCCAGCCAAAATGGTGGTAGTAACAATAATAATACCAGTGGCATATCTGGCAATCAGGGTTGGTCATAGAAGAAACACCATGCCCAATTTGGGGTGTGGTAAAATTGTATCAGTAGTGGGAGGGGCTTAAAGGGGCATATGCTTTAATGACTGTCCTAAGAGAGTGTGTATTGTATCCCCACAATACAGGCAAAGAAACCTAACACTCATTTTAATAAAAATGAAACTGTTTTATTATATATTCTTTTGTACACAAAGCCAACCCTAATGAAGTATGTAATGTACCTAAGAGTGCAGCAGTCAGGAGAATGAAATGTAAAACATAGGAATATATCAAAACTGGAGCAGTCAGAATCTGGAGCGGCTGTGCAGCCAACCAGCTTCTATCTTCAGCTTGTTCGGCTAAGCTTTGAAAATGAAAACTATGAGTGGATTGATTGCCATGCACAACTGTTCCAGATTATGGCTGCTCCAGTTTTGATAATGTCCCCTAAGTGTCTATAATGCAGGGGTCAGGAGTACAGAAAGCACAGGCCACTTTATAGAGTACAACCAAAATGACCTTCTTTTCTTGGTACAAATTATGTCCCCCCAAGCCCATATCCCCACAGTACATATCTGCACTAACATTCCTAAATCCTCCCCACAGCCTACCCCCTCAGTACAGACCCCCACAATGCAAACCTCTCAGTACAGATTCCCCTCTCAAGCACTGACCCACCTTCCCATAACAGAACCCTGAGTACAGAGGGATCACCCCAGCACAGAGCAATCCCCCCAACACAGACCCCCCAGCATAGATCAACCCCTTCAACACAGGTAAACCCCCCTAAACACACCCCTCAGTACAGACTCCCTCCATCCCTCACCTCACCCCCAGCACAGACCCCTCATTACAGACTCCACTCCCAGGACAGACTGGCACCTCCAAAACACACCCCTCAGCACAGATGGACTTCTCCCAGCACAGACCCATCAGTACAGAGAGACCCGCAGCACAGGCAGACTCCCTCCAGAACAGACCCCTCAGTACTGGGAGACCCTCCTGGTGATCTACCAGCACAGACCCCTCTGCACTGACCAACCCCCAGCACAGACCCCTCAGTACAGATGAGCCACCCAGCACAAAACCTCCAGTACAGAATCCTTCCAACATAGATCCTTCAGCATAGACCAACCCCCAACACAAATTGATTTCCTCAGCACAGATCTCTTAGAACAAACCGGCCCCTTCCCAAGCACAGACCCCTTAGTACAGACTGACCGCCCCCCTAGCACAGACCCTTCAGTACCGACCAACACCCCCCCCAGCACAAAACTCTCAGCACAAATGAACAACCTAGCACAGATGGACCCCCCCCCCCCCAGCACAGACCCATTAGTACAGACTGACCCCCTAGCACAGATCCCCTGCCCTTCCTAGCAGAGACCCCCTAGTACAAATTTCTCTACACAGAAACACCCTCCAGCACAGACCCCCTCAGTACAGACTGACCCACCCCAACATTCCTAAATCCCCCCAGTATAGACTCCTCAGTACAGACACCTTTCCTCCAGTATAGGCACCCTTGCCCTGAGTACACACCCCTCAGCACACAACCTTTCCCTTCTTAATACAGATACCCCTTACCCCAGTACAGACAACCCCCATAACACGTGGCCCACCCCCCTAGGGTCCATAACCCTTACTGCTGACACTCACTTACCTGATGATTAAGAGCTCAGTGTGAGAGGAAGGCCTCTCTACTCTGTCATATGGGTGAAGCAGGGGAAGACTAAGCTCCCACTGAGGACTCACTGATGGTGCTCTGGCTGCCTGACTTTTTTGTTTGCATGGCACCCCCAGTGAGTCTACACCCAATGTGGCCCATACCCACTTAGTATGCCACTGAATAATACCCTGGACCTGTAAGGTGATTCAAGTAATAATGCCAATAATTATAACAGCAACAGCGCAGCCTAATCATTGCCCTGTCTAAACACTGGCTAGTGAAAGTAATAGAAAGTCTGCCAGAGGTGGAGTCCTTAAGCTCATATTGAAGCACTCACCCTCAAAGCAAGGGTATTTGTAATCCACAGCAAGAGAAAGGTAATGCAATCCCCTTAAGCAGAACACTTCTAGCAGTAACTAATTTCCATAACAATAAGTAGTTCCAATACAAAGAGGTGGTCAAATGGCCCCTTACTGGTGTCCAGATGATAGCTTGATCATATATGGATGATAGCTTGATCATATATTGAGGATAGCTTGATCATATATGGATGCTCTTGCTAAGCTGAATGAAGGTGATTGCAGAGTAGGTCCCTAAATGCCTCTGCAATACTAGTATGTTTCTGAATGAGGTCAGGTGGGAGGCAGCCCTCCACACACTGCTTTCTAGCCCGCACCTTCCTCCGACTCATGCCTCCTGGTTCTCCATCTCAGGCCATCTGTTCCCAGTACCTATTTGTATCATTATTTATGACAGGTACTTATATAGCACCATCAATTTACACAGCAAAGACCAGGGAATCTGCGCAATGTATACATAAGACCAGGGAAATGGGCGGCTACTGAACACTTACCATAAACTCAAAGAGAATATACGTGAACAAAATATAAATGAACTAATAATTTATAAAGGAATGTTTCCACATCTCCTACAGTTGTGTCCAAAATTATTCAACCCCCAATGCTGTAAAGGGGTTTAGGGACTATAGTGTACATTTGGAATTGTATTCAGAATCAAATCCTACAAGGACGTTGTAACTACCCAAATGCAACTAAAATGACATCAATTGTTTATGTAATACAGTAGTAAATGGTTCTTATGTGGTTTCTTCATTGCCACAATTATTCAACCCCTTAAAGACTACCACTCTGAAGAACAGAGGTTCATACAGGTGCTTTCCATCAGGTATTGAAAACACCTGTGGATGTCACCGAGCAGCAATCAAGCATAATAAGCACCAATTAGGCAGCTTTAAAATGACTGTGATACTCAGCTCCTTCTAGACATTTACTGGTGTGGTTACAAACATGGTGAAGGCAAGAGAATGGTCCAGGAAGACAAGAGAAGAGGTGATTTCTCTTCACAGGAAGGGCAATGGCTATAAGAAGATTGCAAAGATGTTAAACATACCAAGAGACACCTTAGGAAGCATCATTCGCAAATTCAAGGCAAAGGGCACTGTTGAAACGCTACCTGGTCGTGGCAGAAAGAAGATGCTGACTTCGACTGCTGTGCGCTACCTGAAGCGTAGAGTGGAGAGAAGTCCCCGTGTGACTGCTGAGGAACTGAGAAAAGATTTGTCAGATGTGGGTACAGAAGTTTCAGCCCAGACAATAAGACGCACACTGCGTAATGAAGGCCTCCGTGCCAGAACTCCCAGGCGTACCCCCTTGCTGTCTCCAAAGAATAAGAAGAGTCGACTGCAGTATGCCAAAAGCCATGTGGACAAACCACAAAAGTTGTGGGATAGTGTTCTGTGGACTGATGAAACAAAATTAGAACTGTTTGGGCCCATGGATCAACGCTATGTTTGGAGGAGGAAGAACAAGGCCTATGATGAAAAGAACACCTTGCCTACTGTGAAGCATGGTGGAGGGTCAATCATGCTTTGGGGCTGTTTTGCTTCTGCAGGTACAGGGAAGCTTCAGCGTGTGCAAGGTACCATGAATTCTCTTCAGTACCAGGAGATATTGGATGGAAACGTGATGCAGTCCGTCACACACCTGAGGCTTGGGAGACGTTGGACCTTTCAACAGGACAATGATCCCAAGCATACCTCCAAGTCCACTAGAGCATGGTTGCAGAGGAAAGGCTGGAACATTTTGGAGTGGCCATCGCAGTCACCAGACTTAAATCCGATTGAGAACCTCTGGTGGGACTTAAAGAAAGCAGTTGCAGTGCGCAAGCCTAAGAATGTGACTGAACTGGAGGCCTTTGCCCATGAAGAATGGGCGAAGATACCCGTAGATCGCTGCAAGACACTTGTGTCAAGCTATGCTTCACGTTTAAAAGCTGTTATAACTGTAAAAGGATGCTGTACTAAGTACTAAGATTGAATGTCACTTGGGGGTTGAATAAAACTGATAATGCTGTGAGCACAGAAAAGACATTTGTGGTTATTTCATTATAACTGTTATGTTATATTTGTCTGACCTACAAGTGCCTCTTTAATGTAAATGTAAGCAAGATGACTGAATGATCAAAAGCAATGTCAAACTGGCCAAAACACTCAATTTCAGTGGGGGTTGAATAATTTTGGACACAACTGTATATGATTCTAATTACCTAGTGTCAAAGAAGTGCTACAATACTCCTCCCCCACTGCACAAATGCTTGTTATGTGTGTGTAAACACTTGCTAAATATAAGAACACCTCCTCCCGTGCAAAAACAAACCCCAATGTAAAAATGAATTAGAAATGCACAAAAATAAAATAAATAAAAATAGGATGCTGATGCTGCAAAGCACCTACTAATTGAAAGAGCAATATAAGCACATTCTTACCTCATAAACCATTTGTCATACAAATTACAGTGAGTAAAATCCCAATGCATACTACAATACCCCTCCCCCCTCTATGCATACATATATTAAATCAATAATCACAAATAAACAATAAAATGAGTCTTTCAAATAGCTAGACAGCAATGTACTGGTACGTCGCTTTGCCTACAGCAGCCACTCGCACGCAGTACATTGCGGGCGGGTGGTGTCCAAGTGGATATAGTAGTATTCTGAGCTCTGGTTGGCCTACTGACTCAGGCATTGTGTGTGTTTATGACCACAATTAATTAATTTTTAATTAATTTTAAAGCCTACTTCCAGTTAGGGCAATGGACCCTGCTCTGGTCTTAATGATGTCAAGACCCTAGACTGCTAAAGAATGGGGGTGCAAAAAACAGGTCTAGCTGTGGAGAGGAGCAGAGCATTTGTTAAGTATATCTGCCTTCATTGTTCCCCTAGATGGGGATCCCCAGTGGTCTCCAAACTGCGGTCCGGGGGCCGGATGCTTGCTTTTATCTGGCCCTCGGAGCACTATTCCTCCCATTGACACATTGATGGGGCACTATTGCTCCCACTGATACCAAAGATGGGACACTATTCCTCCCACTGACACCAATGATGGGACTCTATTCCTCTCACTGACATCAATGATGGGACACTATTCTTCCCACTGATACCAATGATGGGGCACTATTCCTCCCACTGACACCATTGATGGGGCACTGTTCCTCCCACTGACATCAATGTTGGGGCACTGTCCCTCCCACTGACATCAATGTTGGGGCACTGTCCCTCCCACTGACACCAATGATGGGGCACTGTCCCTCCCACTGACACCAATGATGGGGCACTGTTCCTCCCACTGACACCAATGATGGGGCACTGTTCCTCCCACTGACACCAATGTTGGGGCACTATTCCTCCCACTGACACCAATGATGGGGCACTATTCCTCCCACTGACACCAATGGTAAGTCACTATTCTTCCCACTGACATTAATGATGGTGCACTATTCCTCTCACTGACACCAAAATGCGGGCTTTATTGTTCCCATGAATACCAATGATGTGGCATTTAGTACTCCCATAGACGCATGGGCATTTTCTCCTTACACTGGCCATGGTTCGGCCCCCTCAAAATCTGAAGGACAGTAAACTGGCCCTTAGTTTAGAAAGTTTGGAGACCCCTGCCCTAGATATAAATGAGCAAGTAACTCTTTCAGTGTGGGCACAGCACTACTGCCAGGGCTAATTTTTTAATTGCTCGAAGCTGGGCTTTAATGTAACCGGTCTGTAAATGTTTTTGTTTAAAAAAAAAACTAGAAATCTACTTGAATCAAAAAAGTTATACCTCACTAAACGTTTCATACAGCCTTTAAATAATGATGTTTGATGGTTTCAAACAAATGTGTAAATTAAATTTTGTGATAAATAAGTATCAGTCATATTTTCAAAAGTTAGTTCTTCATAGTCCAAATGTGTCCTTTGTATACTTTAAACTCAAAGAAAACCCTCTTTCCCACCTAAGAGGCATGGCAGGGAGTGCATTCAAATCCAGCACAATGAATTTGCCTGGATACGACAGTTTTAGAAATACGATATATTACAATAGTTAGAAGAATAAATGTCATTCTATTAGTATATAATCTAATCAGATGATATCAGTAAGAGTAAAAAAAAATGTGAGCACTGCAAGTTATTTACATTTTAGCCATGTTTAGTGAAGCTGAATATGTATATACTCCTTGAAGGTGAAATCTATATTTTAAAAGTTAGAATTCCTATGGATGTGTTCTGCATAGCAGTCTGCCTATTAAAATAAAACTTGAGCTGTGCTTGCCTCCCCAGGCTGGATGTACAGCAGGGAAGGCAGTACTATATGTATAATGTATTTTAACTTTTATGACTCCAGGTAGTATAAATCCAGCACCTGAGATCCAATTTTAGTTTAAATTTTGGGTAGGTTTTATTTCATTGATGTTTTGTTTTGCTCTAGAGAATGGGTGCCCATCAGTGTGCATTAAAACTGAAATTAGAATATAGTTTCAATTACTTTAGAAAAAATAAATCATGTATAACACTAAAATACATTCCTACAGTGCAACTCCTCTTACTGCACATTCAATTGCAGTTAGAGCTGAACTATAGCAAAAATGACTAAATACCTATATGGGATCTGTTTTACCTGCTGAAAAATTTTGTATTTCTGTCCATCCAGTCCTGATAGTTACACAGCTCTGCAGCACAGCACAGCCCTGTCTGGCAGGGAAGGAGACCTAATTTTCTCTGCTGCAGTTAAGTAACACGTACAGGTCTTGTCCCTCCTCCAATCTCTAACTGGACAGTGAAAGAAGAAGCAGAAAAGAGAGATGCCCATCTGTCACTCTGCTCTCTCCTCCTGTCAGTATGTCCCTTGTTAACATATGAACACTTCTGCACAATTAACTGGTTATGCTGATTTTCCCTCTATCAGTCTGAACTCTATTGTACAGGGACTGTAAGACGATGATACCAGTACACTTATCTATAATGATACAGATTTCATCATTCATCATTTATCTGTACCAAATTGCACAATTGTGAATCCTCCCAGCAAACTATTGCAGGGTGGAACACCGAAAGAATTAAGTTTCTAAATAGTTTTGATGGTGTATACCTCTTGTGCCCAACCTATGGCCCGAGGGCCACATGCGGTCCTTATTGTGTGGCAGGCAGACGCCAACATTTTCCTTGCCTAGGTAAATGACTAAGAACCAGTGAGGGAAAAATAATCATTAGCCTGAATTGTTCTAGAATGCTGAATGGTTTGGTTTCCCTTTCAAACACTTTTTTTTACTTTTCTGCTGCTTATTCACTTTTCACTTTTTATATACTGTATATATTTTTTGGCCGATCCTTTATGCTAAACAAAAACTCATATCTGGTGACAATTGTTTTTAAGGGTGCTGTAGAGGATGATGTGGGAGCATTGATTTGTAAAAGGGCTGTAATGGCAGCTATCTCTCGCAGTTTCCTGAGACATGTACCCAGTCTCCAACTAGTGTAGCATGCCTGCAGTATCTGACCATCTCTTATGTAATGTCTACATCATCCGACCATCTACTGTAGCATGCCTGCATCTTCTGACCATCTACTATAGCATGTCTGCATCCTCTGACCATGTACTGTATCATGCAGCAGCCTCTGACCATCTTCTATAACATGCCTGCAGTCTCTGAATCTCTACTGCATCACTGAGTACATTTAGTTATGTGGTGAATGCATCACACTCTACTGGTGCTAGAGAAGTAAATTTAGTTAGGCTCACAGATGTAACTGCAGTAATCATGTCTGTGGGGGTTAAGCTTAGGTAAGGCTGGAGGGCTCTGCAGGTAAGGCCTCTATTGCCTCCCCCTGGTTCTGGAGGTCCATGGAAACGTTTAGAAGCCAGTGGGTGGAGAGGTGGAGACCAAGATCTGCATATTCATGAGTCTAACCAATCCCTGGCAGGAGGCCTGGCAGTGTGGAAGATGGGCCCATAAATATGAGATAGCCTGGCTAGCAGGGGAGTCTGGTGATTGGGAGGAAGATGGAATTTATGAGGACCGTGCGGCCTGGGAGGGGACCCCGGGGGGTGGCGGTGGGGGCTCTGCCTCCAGGCTGGAGCTGAAGAGGAATGAAGGAAGGAGAATAAGCTAGAAGAGGGAACTTACCTACAAGTCCTATCCAGGAGGCATCCTGCCCAGCATGGGAAGACTAGCACAGTTAAAATGCCTGAACAACACAGTATGGTCCAAAGCTGCAGGATACAAGGGGCAGAATGAGTACTTCTACACCCTCAGGGCTCATAAGGGAAAAGGCTGCCAGATGCAATACCCAGCATGCTTTCACAGGAATAGTGTCACAGCTAACCTAATCCCTTATTCTGGGACACTTATTCGAGGCAGCCAGATGGACTGGCATTTTCTCACCAAGTACCAAGACTTCATGAGAGTTCACACAAGGGGACCTACTGCTTCTTAAAGTAACTTTGCTACTAATCCTGAAAGGGACTGATACCACTCAGACTGGAGTAACATCCAGGATCCATTTTTCTTGTACATAAACGCAGGAAGTTTGTCCTCAAACTGTTCTTTCTAGACAAGCTGGGCGTCCCATAACCCCTAATCCATATCCAAGTTGTTTTTCCTAAATAAAACAGAAATAAAAAAAAAAATAACCTTGGACACTGGATTCTTGACTATGTGGGTTTGCCGAAAATATGTGTTGCCTTGCTGTGCAGGAATTAGGGGGGAACCAAAATATATATTACATTTTGACTAAGAGGGGTTTGTTTTGCCATCACTAGGTTAAGGTGACTGAGATTTATTATTTTGCATTTGTTTTTGTTAAAGATAGAGAGTAGAATTATAATATTTTTAGTTCTGCCCCATTCTTTGCTTTTTTTACTGGTTATTTTTTCACTAAATGTGAGCGGCTTGGAGTTAAGCTGGCCATATATGGATCAGGTTTTTTGATCTGCCAGGGATCCTTTTTTATTGGCCCTTTGTTAGAATTAACATTGGCTGCAAATTTAGCTTTATTGTCTCTAAGTGCAGCAAGTGCTTCTTATAGGCAATCGATTACTGGTGCAAAAGCAGGATTCCAGAGAGACTCTCTATGGATATTAGTTATCACAAATCTCATTGTATTTCAGATATACTGTAAAGTAATTATCTTTATAAAATTAATACAATGTGATCACTGGGATTTTGCTAAATGTACAATACCGTTCTTATACAAAGCAGCAGCATGGCTAAATATATAATAATGCATTCTCAGGAAATACCACAAGGTGGCTCCAAAGGACCATCGACAGACCTGAACACCCTGTCTGGTAGAAGTACAAAATACATTTTTTACATTCATAACATAGATAATTGAAATTAACCATTACTCATCTTTTTGCCTGCAGACCATAGAACATATTGGTTTTCCTTGTCGATAAAAACTGTTGTAGATTGATTTAGGAAAATGTATAATTGCTTTTCAGCTCTGTAAAATCATGTTTCCTGCCTTATTTCCATTATATCTGTAAGAAATAAATTGCAGCAGAACGTGTACATATTTCCTGAAGCTGAGATCTCTGACAGATTGATATTTCTGCCAGGAAGTAACTACTGATGGTTACAGCTTGCATATGGAAACTTTTCACCAATCATGGTTCAAAATGAAACTCATAGGTACAGAAATATGACAGCTGATTTTTTTTTTAAAGGCGCAGACTCCCGGGGCTTTGTTCTTAATCTTAGCTTTACTACTTAGTAAGTCAACTACCTGGAACTGGCATGCGTGATGGAAGATTTGTCTTCAGTTTAGTGAGGCTCCTTTTATGCAATATCTCATTGCCTTTAGGTTTACATACAGTATATTGTCTGTGGTTCCTGTTTTTAATAAACATCCAGTTTTAGTTTCTTTTTACTAGTACTCCCATGTATGAGATGTAGGAATTTTGAAAGTTTCATGATTTAAAACCCATTTCCACCATTACATATGAGCAATGTGATTTAGGCTGATTGGTGACTGTGCAGTCACTCCCAGTTTAAAGTCTAGCCTGCAGGAAATTCCAACAGCTTAATATAAGGTGAAATTCAGGTACTTTTGCTGTATTCAAATAAATGATTTTTAGGAATATATAACTAGAGAAATTAGCAGTCTGTGTAAAATTCAGCTTTAACATTTTATTTTTTTCCTGTCCAGGTAAATGAAGCAGGTTTCACCTTTAACCATTTCCTCTCCGTATCATAATCCATGGTCCTGCAGTCTTCATCTTCTCCCATCCCAACTGTAATTACAGGTCCCCTCAAGCCACTTTTTATCGGTCTTTTTCCAATCTTGTCACTGCCCATTTTATCTACATTATCATGTACAAAGCAGGGCCAATGACCATGGTCCTGCATTGTATATTATAATGTAGGAGGGTCCATCCAGCACACATCCACATTCCAGCATTGAAGTGAGGGGGACCAGATTACCAGGGGTCACTGTGCCGTGAAATAAAAAGCAGTAATTAATACCCTCTGTTAAATCATTTCCTAGCCGTTTATTCTGTGTATTCTTCATAATTGGGAAGTGTGTGACGCGTGTGTATGTGTGATGTGTGTGTTTTGTGCTCTGCTGAAGAAGAGGCACATTTATTTTTTTTAGCATTTAAACATTCTAGGATGTCATCGGGTGTCCAATTAGCTCTTTAAAGGATAAGTTCTCTTTTTTCTAAAAAAAAATAGTAATTGCACATTTGTTTACCTGTAAAAAATTGTGTATTTATAATTTTTTGCTGCAGGAGCCTGGAAAGCATTGCACCAGCTGATGCAATGCAGGTCTCCTGCAGACCTGTCAGTATATCTGCTGCCCGAACGCGATGTACGGGCAAGCAGATATACTGACAGGAAGAATTAATAAACTACCACAGTGCTCCACAGCACTGTAGTAATTCATTGAGAACTACAAGCCAACAGCCGCTGAGGCTGTCGAGACTTGTAGTTCATTCATTCACAGAGGACTGTGAATGAGTGATGAGGTCAGGTGGGTGGTATGTCAAAGCAGGGGGAGCGGAGGTCTATTCATAACATGTTACACCCTGAGTATGGGTGTAATGTATAACATGTTATGAAAGGTGAACTTATCCTTTAACACCTTATAGTGTGATCTCAGGACAGTCTGGGTTCTATGTATAGGCAAAGGCATAACAACAGTCATAATCATCAATATCCGCAGGTCTCCATACAACTGACTGGACAAGGTCACACAGTATTTTCTCCGTTAACAATAGCTAGGAATACTTGCTTTCTGCAGTTTTTCTTTGTGAATATATTGTTCCTTAAAAGATAACTGTACTTTCAAACAAAGTAAATGTATCATTATTGCCCTCCTCCGATCTAAAGTACATACTGTCCTCTCTCAGGAGTGTAGAGGCTGGTTGGCTTCTCAAGGGCTGCATTTACTGGCACTTTTGTCTGTGCACATGGGTCAGCATAGGCACCCTGACCGGTCTGCAGCTATGAAGCTCCATATGCAGCAAGCTACAATGCACTGTGTTCTCACACCTTTCTATGGGACCCAGCATTAACTTTTTTGTTAGCAATCCAAGCTACAGTAGCTCTACAATTGGATCGGACCTCACCAGCCAGCCTTCGCTAATCACATGCATCAATGAGCCTTGGCCGCCTATGACTGTCACTGGTTCAACAGTTTTGGTTCTTGGACCACATTTGGTAAGTCCTGACCACTACAGACCTCCTGGTTGCTGCAGTTTTAGAGTTGTTCTGACCCTGTCGTCTAGTCATTACAATTTGGCCCTTGTCAAGGTCGCTGAAATCCTTACTCTAGCCCATTTTTTCTACTTTCACTTTCAGCTTCAGGGACAACATGTTAACTTGTTGGCCAAAATATGCGACCCACTTTCAGGTGCCATGGTAATGAGACAACCAAAGTTATTCACTTTACTTGTCAGTTGTCATAATATTATGGCTGATTGGTGTATGTTATCTATGTTTTTCTTTTTTACTGGTCTAAATCGGGCCAATAATATTATCCTTCCTGCCTTTAGACACAGGTTTACAATAGCTAGAGGTAGATTCAGTTCATATAGTAATAACCTGAAAGGGAATCTATCATGATTGAAACAAGGAATCTGCCATCATTGACTTGTTTTAGAAGTTATAGGTTTCAGGCTGTATAATTGGCAGCATACTTGTTTCAAGTCAGTGACTCCCTAAGGTCCCCATGCACACTGGGCATTTAGTCCCGATGCATGAGGTTCAAGCATTTAGTTATAGGTAGAAGGCACAAGCACACTGTCAAGCCTGCTGTCATCCTGTAAAATTCTATGACAAGCTGACAGCTGCTGATGCTGGATGGGACTGGATGGTGCACCGAATGATACTTCTATTTAGCGCCGTATGTGCTCAGGGCTGAATGCCTGAAATGCAAGCAGTCTGCATTTGTTGAGACCTGCATGAACATACAGTATCTTAGTATGAGTACCAAGTTTTGAATATACTTTTAAATAATATTTTCATTTTCATGTTCCACTCTATCAATGTGAATAATATTGCTCTTCCTTACATTTCTTCTTTTTTTTCCTTTCATTTTCTGACAACAACTTTGTATAGAAGCTAACTATTGTACTGTAATTACAGATTCAGAAGCTGTGCCTTCTGTATCGTCCTTATGCATCTACTAATAGGAGCTAGGGGATTGGACTTCTGGGGTCAAACTGTAGAATATAAAGCTTTATTCTGCCAATCACTGGCAATTTCTTCAGCGAGAGAAAATAATATCTCTCTTTTAGCAGACAAATTAGGCAGTCTCAGTTCACTCAAGAGGTCACCCAGCTTTAATTAGGATATATAACTTCAAAGAAGTTAAACTCTGGAGGAAGGAAAAACTCAGATTGTGGAGGTTTAGCTACAAAGCAGGCACCTACAATGACTGCAGTCTTATATTGCTCACTTTTATAAAGTCTTTTACCTTGCTTTAACACACTGAATAAGTATTAGAAGTCACCTGCTTTCTTCTATACCCAGGGGATAACGACTTGTAATCTTGAATGTCGGCGACATCTGAAGCTACACTGAACAAAGTAGCCATGCCAGAAGTACAGAAGGTAGTACTTTGATAAGGTAAAAAAGTTATACATATATAAAATATGTTATTGAATTAGCTAAACAGAGCACACAATATACTAAACCCCTAATATGAGTAAAAAGCTAAGACCATCCTAAACTGGTCTTTTTTAGTAGAAAATCAGGTCAAGCACAACATTTTTGGAACAGGAATAGCAAATTTCTTTTTCTCTAATATTTCATATACAGGCATCATGTAAAGTCAACACAAAATATGTTACATATTATATATACCCTCATTGGCATACCTGGGAACTTTTGGGAATTAAAATTCCCGAGAATAGGTGAAGAGTACGGGGCAGAGCGGCGAGTAAGACTTACTACACCACTGAATAGTAGGCGTGGCCAATTTGCACTTCAACGATCAAGGAGCTTAAAGGATAGGTCAAGAGTTTACACACCATTCCAGTGGAATTGCCAAAGCACCTGGCTTCCATTTATCCACCATGCCAGTGACACTGACAGTGCAGCTGGCTGTCACCTGCACCATCTACACACTATTCCAGTGACATTAACAATGCATCTGGCTGACACCTACCTACCCCTTCCATTTATGGTGACACTTTTAATGTATCTGGTTGCCACTGTGTAAGTGACCCATTTTGCTGGATCACTTGCTGACCAGCCCAAACCCTCCACTTGCCCACTTTATGGCTACACACTGGACTACAGACATGCACCACTGTGGGTTTATTTAATCTGTTGAGTTCTCACCTACAAACATTGCAGGCCCCCCCAGAGAATTGCTTGATTCTGGTAATGACCAAACAAGCAGAGTAATTCCCGACAGGTTCCTAGGTATTCTCATCAGATTAGCATAAAGCAGATTGTCAGGGACCCAGGGCTTGGCGGCAATACGCTGGGTGGCGCATGTGCAGAACATCGACGCGCACTAGCCGGCGAGTGGCGGGATCTGGGCGATCGCGGCAACAGCGACGGCCGCGCATGCGCACTCCTGATCGCGGACACGTGCCTGGCACCAATGACAGCGCAGGGCGCGCTATTTAAACGAGCCAGGAGGTATGTCCGCCTGACTATGCCATACCTCACAGTGTCTGTCCATCCATCCCGCACGGATCAGCCCCTGCTGTCAGGCCTGCCAGCCTCTTCACATCAGGACCCATTTCTCGCACACCTCTGACGGTACCCTCTACCATAGCCGGACGTACTCAGGGGTCGCGACCTGGTCTCAGTCTGCTCCAAGTCCATCCCCACCATCAGGGGCCCTGGTGAACAAGCAGATTGGGACTTAGACCCCGCCCTGAGGAACCCTGCGTTGTGGGCAGCTGGAGATACCGCCAGGCGGTGGCTGACACAGATATTTTAGATCTTTTGAGATACACTATTGATACCGTGGACACCTTTTGTCTTACCATGATGGAACAAGAGACAAACTCCTAACTGCACCTCACTGCAGAAAAACCCCTGCTTTGTGTGCCCAATTTTAATGACCGTATGTACTCATACAGGGTTTTGTAGGATATCCTCAAGTTAATAAAAGTGTTAACAGCCAAAGGAGAATTCCAAACATGAGAACCTCACATGTCTGTGGATAACGGGTGCTGAAGCCTGTTAGTATTCTCCAGATCTTAGCAAGGAGAGGTTTCTGGCTCAGACCTCAGTACGATCATTAATACCTAATTTGTCGATGCTAAATACCCTTGGGCACATTTCCATTCATTTCAGTGGAGACCTGCATGGTGAAGGTAATGTAGACCTAAGGCAGAATTAAGTAACATTCTATTAGGTTTTTATGCACAATACATAAATTTGTTGAGACTTGGAGACTTCTGCTGGAATCCAGCATAGAATAAAAGGCATATGGGTGATACAGCTCAAAGCATCTACTTCAACATTGTTTTTCAGAATTTCAAGTGGTCCTACTAAAAGTGGGGTAAATTCTAACTCATTTAAAAAAAATCTCTAAATAATTACAACCCAGCATATCCAGGGAAGATTGCAACCAAGCTATTTACAACATACAATATATTTAATATACATATAAAGGTAACGTAGTGTATTTCAGAAGATGCACATTTAAAGTCTTTATTCTGAAGTTGTGATGTATCTATAACATTTTTTAAAACTTCTGCATTTATATTTCACATGGCACAATTGTCACTCTCGCTGAGAAAAGTCAGGATAAGTCACACTTTTTTTTAAATAATTCTGAAAGCAAACACACTTTAAGTGATTATTATTGTTGACCCAAAACATAAATGATAAAACATATAAAGACCAGCCAGTCTCCAATATTGAACCAATTTGAAAATCCTCCTCCTGTAAGCCTGTTGCTTATACAGTTGTGTCCAAAATTATTCAACCCCCACTGAAATTGAGTGTTTTGGCCAGTTTGACATTGCTTTTGATCATTCAGTCATCTTGCTTACATTTACATTAAAGAGGCACTTGTAGGTCAGACAAATATAACATAACAGTTATAATGAAATAACCACAAATGTCTTTTCTGTGCTCACAGCATTATCAGTTTTATTCAACCCCCAAGTGACATTCAATCTTAGTACTTAGTACAGCATCCTTTTACAGTTATAACAGCTTTTAAACGTGAAGCATAGCTTGACACAAGTGTCTTGCAGCGATCTACGGGTATCTTCGCCCATTCTTCATGGGCAAAGGCCTCCAGTTCAGTCACATTCTTAGGCTTGCGCACTGCAACTGCTTTCTTTAAGTCCCACCAGAGGTTCTCAATCGGATTTAAGTCTGGTGACTGCGATGGCCACTCCAAAATGTTCCAGCCTTTCCTCTGCAACCATGCTCTAGTGGACTTGGAGGTATGCTTGGGATCATTGTCCTGTTGAAAGGTCCAACGTCTCCCAAGCCTCAGGTGTGTGACGGACTGCATCACGTTTCCATCCAATATCTCCTGGTACTGAAGAGAATTCATGGTACCTTGCACACGCTGAAGCTTCCCTGTACCTGCAGAAGCAAAACAGCCCCAAAGCATGATTGACCCTCCACCATGCTTCACAGTAGGCAAGGTGTTCTTTTCATCATAGGCCTTGTTCTTCCTCCTCCAAACATAGCGTTGATCCATGGGCCCAAACAGTTCTAATTTTGTTTCATCAGTCCACAGAACACTATCCCACAACTTTTGTGGTTTGTCCACATGGCTTTTGGCATACTGCAGTCGACTCTTCTTATTCTTTGGAGACAGCAAGGGGGTACGCCTGGGAGTTCTGGCACGGAGGCCTTCATTACGCAGTGTGCGTCTTATTGTCTGGGCTGAAACTTCTGTACCCACATCTGACAAATCTTTTCTCAGTTCCTCAGCAGTCACACGGGGACTTCTCTCCACTCTACGCTTCAGGTAGCGCACAGCAGTCGAAGTCAGCATCTTCTTTCTGCCACGACCAGGTAGCGTTTCAACAGTGCCCTTTGCCTTGAATTTGCGAATGATGCTTCCTAAGGTGTCTCTTGGTATGTTTAACATCTTTGCAATCTTCTTATAGCCATTGCCCTTCCTGTGAAGAGAAATCACCTCTTCTCTTGTCTTCCTGGACCATTCTCTTGCCTTCACCATGTTTGTAACCACACCAGTAAATGTCTAGAAGGAGCTGAGTATCACAGTCATTTTAAAGCTGCCTAATTGGTGCTTATTATGCTTGATTGCTGCTCGGTGACATCCACAGGTGTTTTCAATACCTGATGGAAAGCACCTGTATGAACCTCTGTTCTTCAGAGTGGTAGTCTTTAAGGGGTTGAATAATTGTGGCAATGAAGAAACCACATAAGAACCATTTACTACTGTATTACATAAACAATTGATGTCATTTTAGTTGCATTTGGGTAGTTACAACGTCCTTGTAGGATTTGATTCTGAATACAATTCCAAATGTACACTATAGTCCCTAAACCCCTTTACAGCATTGGGGGTTGAATAATTTTGGACACAACTGTAGGTATCAAGCTTCACTTTACAAATATAACTCATCCCTTCCTTTTTTTTTTCTTGCTAAGACCATCCAAACAAAGATCAATTAGGCTATTTTCACACCTGTGTGTTTTAGTGCATTGTGTTATAGTTGTTGTGTTCTGTGCATTTTAGGTAAACTTTATGCATATTTTATATGTTTTACCATTTATTCCTGTATAGCACTAATTTTGCTGAAACCTACAGCAAGGCAGGACTCTTTTTAAAGCACAGGTGTGAACAATACCATAGAAAGAGAGAGTCTAAAAGCAAACTGCTTCTGCTGACCACTCTCTTTCTCTGTGATTTTAGTGTCATGGCTGAACTACATATTAAACATGTATTTGTAAATAAAATGTTTATAAATATATTGTTATTATTATACTATTTGAGGCTATAGTCACCCTAAGAATTTCCTCACAGTTGAGTATGCCTAAGCTCAGGGCTTTTTTTCACAGAGAATACTGAATGTACAGGAACTCCCCCCCGCCCCCTTCTGATTCACGGCCTTGTCTCTGCTTCCAACCAACCTCATAGCACCATCCTTTTGTTCCACCCCCTACCCACCTCCCAGTACAACCCCTTTTAGAGAATTCAGAACCAAGTAACATTTTTTAGATCCCCTGCAGCCAGCAACAATAAACCCCCACCGGAAGCAAAAAACCCCTCCCAGACACAATAGACCCCCCTACACAATAACAGACCCCCCAGCAAACAACAATGGACCCCCCCAGCAACAAAATACCACCCCAGCAACAATAGAACCCCAGCAGCCACAACAGATCTCCCAGCAGCAAGCATCAATAGATCATTCAACAGCCAGCATCAATTGACCTTTCTCTCAACAGTAGATACCTCCCAGCAACAACTGATCCCACAGCACCATAAGTCACCCCTAGCAACAATAGGCCCCCACCAGCAACAATAGACCCCAATGCAAACATAGATCCCCTTCAGCAACTATAGGTCCCCCAACAGCCAGGTACAATAGACCTTCCAGCATACCCCGGCACATTCTTGCCTTTACATACATTCAGTGCTGGAGGTGCCAGAACTGCGTTCCCCATGTTCCCTATGAAAAAAAGCCCTGCTTACACTATTGTTTCTACCAGCTGCTGTTCAGCATGCCATCCAACCAAACACTAGGAACTTAAGCAGGCCATACAATAAGAAATTTTCTTTCCTGCAACCTCTAGTTCAACCCACTGAGCTAATGTATTCTGACTGCAGGATGTTTTCCCAGCCATCAGAATACAATAATCACTGCCAACAGCTATAGCTGCCAGCAGAGATCGAATGAAAAAACCCCAACAGACTGGTTGTACTGAATTCGACCAAGTGATCAACTTCAGTACAACCAACCTGTCCATACATGGATCAAAATTCAGCCAACTTTATCCTGGTGGAGTGGGTTTGGGAAGTGTTAAAACTTTGCACTAACCTTGCCTCATGGTTATTGTTCCCTACACCTCTGCCCTTGGATATGGGATGGTAAGTGCTCTTTTCCCTGGGCGTAGGCTGTAGAGTTAGTACATTGCAGGAGTCTCCCCTTCTGGGGGTGATGGAGTGTGCAACACATTTGTTTTTTTTTTATATTAACAATTTTTATTGGTTTTCAAAGAAATCATATGTTACAGAAAACAAGGAGAGAAAAACAAAAAAGACAAGCAAAACATAGAAGTACATCGATTGCAAGGATTACATTTAGTCAAGACCAATAGAGTCACATATTAACAGTGCGTTAATAATCAGGGTCTTACATTTCAGGCCAGCATAGAGGAAGAGAAATTATCCCACGGGAGCCAGATCATCTCAAATACAGCAAACAAACCACTATGTGAAGCAGTCAAACACTCCATCTGTCTTACATCGGCAATAAGTTTATACAAAGTTGGCAATGCAGGTGGAGTAGAGGATAACCAACACATAGAAATACTTCTCCTGGCCGCTGTTAGCACATGTGCAGCAAGTTTTCTGGCTAGTTTAGGTAGACCCGGGAATAGCAAGCCCAGCAAAAAATGCAATGGGTCAAATGGGAGAGAAACATGCAACAACGATTGCAACAAGGAGCGAACCTCTTCCCAAAAAGGAGCAATGGAGCTGCAGGTCCAAAAAATATGATAAAGAGAGCCAGAAGCTCTACTACAGCGCCAGCAAGCAGGAGAAGCACTCGGATTATAAACATGAAGAACTTCTGGTGTTTTGTACCACAACATCATAATCTTGTATATATTTTCCTTAAAAACCACACAAATAGAGGATTTAGATGCATTGTCCCATATTTTCTTCCATGACAATAAGTCAATATCACGTTGTATAAATTGAGACCATCTACGCATATAGAGGTGAGCGTCATTGGACAAAGGGGGGGCCTCCATAAGAACTTTATAGGTGCTAGAGACAATACCCCTTTGGTGGGGACCTTCCATACATAGACGTTCAAAGGGGGTAGGTTTCCCTAAGCTCAATGAGGGAGATAGAGTAGAGAAAAAGTGGCGTATTTGAAGGTATATATACAGATGGCGAGAGGGTAGAGAGGCTTTCCTCTGGAGATCCGAGAATGAATGCAACTTACGAGTCACCGGGTGTACCAAGTGACGTAGTTGAAAAAGGTTAGATCCTACCCAGAGAGACATCCGGGACTTGGCCATATTGTCTGGAAGATTAGGGTTATAAAGGATATTTGTCAGTGGGGAGCAATCAGAGGCCAATGTGAATTTAGCCTTACATTTCTGCCAAACATTCAATGAGAAAAGCATGGGACCTAGGAATAAGTGTCGAAAAGAAAGGACTTCCACTGCTGAGGTCGACCAGAGAAGGGAACACGGATGAACAGGGGACAATTGCAAAGACTCAATCTCAGTCCATGTATTGGGAGGGTAGTGGGTGGACCATGACATGAGAAAGCGAAGGTGGGTTGCAAAGTAGTATGTTATTATATCCGGCGCTCCCAAGCCTCCCCTAGAACGTGGGGAAAGCAGAACCGAACGAGCAATCCTGTGCCACCTGTTGTGCCAAATAAAGTGTAAGAAAGATTTCTGAAGGGAGTGGAGCTTGGACATAGGAACGGGTACGGGCAGAGTTGCAAACAGATATAAAAGTTTGGGTAGCACGGTCATTTTTAGGACATTAATACGACCGAGGAAGGAAATGGGCAAGGCATCCCAGTGTTTCAGAGAGCGAGAAATTGCTACAAACAGTGGGGGAAAATTGGCCTCATATATGGATTGGTAAGAGGAGGTGAGGTTGGTACCTAAATACTTTAAAGAGTGGGTGCACCATCGGTAGGAAAAGGCTGCCTGAAGGGAGGAAAGAACGTCAGGAGAAACATGTATTGGAAGTGCCTCAGTTTTGGACGTGTTGACCTTATAGCCTGATAAAGCCCCAAATTGTTTCAAAGTTTTGTGCAAAATCGGTAAAGAGGTGTGGGGACTCATAAGTGTAAGGAGAATGTCATCTGCAAATAACGATAATTTGTACTCACGAGAATGGGATTGTATTCCCCGGATATCCGGATCCGACCTGATGGCGATAGCCAATGGCTCCAGGCAGAGAATGAACAGCAGGGGAGAGAGTGGACAGCCCTGACGAGTGCCATTTGACATCTGAAAGGGTGGTGAGAGAAAGGAGGCTAATCTGACCTGTGAAAAAGGGGATGAATAAAGGGCCTTCAAAGCTGCTACAAATGAACCCCTAAAACCAAATCTCTCCAAAACCATGAACATATAGGGCCAGCTTAAACGGTCAAAGGCTTTTTGAGCATCCAGACTCAATAACACAGCAGGGGTAGAGGAACGATTGACCAAATCAACCAGATCAATAGATCTCCTGGTGTTATCTGCAGCCTGTCTGGCAGGTACAAAGCCCACCTGATCCCTGTGTATGAGCTTGGAGATAATACCGGAGAGTCGATTGGCCAAGATTTTAGTAAAAATCTTATAATCGAAATTAAGTAGGGCAATAGGGCGATAGTTATCTACGATAGAGTGATCCTTATCAGGCTTAGGGATAACCGAGATATATGCACGGGAGAAGTCAGTCTGGGGTATGATTCCCTTAAAAAGATCTCGGTAAAGGGAGAGAAGATGCGGGGCCAAAATACCAATAAAAGATTTATAGTAGGAGTAAGGCAATCCGTCTGGTCCCGGGGCTTTACGAGAAGGGAGGTGTTTGATTGTGTCCAATAATTCCTCTAGTGTAATGTCTGCATTAAGGGCGTCCATGTCTGAGGATGTTACTCTCGGAAGTGACAAGGGGTCCAAAAAATTGTCAAATGATGACTGTGTGAGAGACAGGTGAAGGTCCGGGGTCAGACAATTATATAATTTCCCATAAAATGAGCCAAAAAGTGTTGCCATGGCCCGAGGGTCATAAGTAGGGCTTCCATCTGGCTGTATTAGAAGATCGGGCATCGTAGAAGGGGACTGAGTTTTGAGACGGTTGACTAACATACGGTGTGGCTTGTTAGAAAATTCGTAAAATTTCTGTTTAACCCAAAGGAGAGACTGTGCAGTCTTACTGGAGTCAAAAGCTTTAATTTGGGCACGTAGAGATGCCACCCTCTGAAGCCCCGAAATAGATGGCCTATTCAGTAACCGACGTTCCGCCACCAAGAGCTGTTGTATGAGAGAGGCCCTAGCACTCGCCGAGGACTTTTTTAAACGAGAACCCATGGAAATACAAAGTCCACGAAAAACCGCCTTGTGGGCCTCCCACAGAGATGAAGAAGAAGCTACGGAACCGACATTAAGAGTGAAATATGAATCGAGTCCCCGTGACAATTCATCCCTAAGATGATCTGTGGAAAGAAATGTCTCATTAAGGCGCCAGTGACACGGTTTGGACACAGCAGGGGGAAAAAAAAGATTTAAGGTCAAAGAGGCATGGTCAGACCAAGTGATGGGATTGATTTCAGAGGAAACCAGAAGTGGGAGCAAAGAGGCAGAGATGAAAAAATGATCTAGGCGCGAATAGCTACGGTGAGGGTTGGAGTAAAATGTAAATTGTTTATGAAGAGGGTGTTTAATCCGTCAAGCGTCAAAGAGACGATGCTCCCTAATCAATTTACGAAACGATTTTGAAGAGGAGCATTGCCGCTTCGAGGGGGTGGATTCAAAAAGCACCTTCCTATCTTTATGAGGGGAAACAACCAGATTGAAATCACCCCCTACAATCACCTGTGAGGTAGTAATGGAATCCAGATTAGCGAGCGTTTGGGACAGGAATTGCAGTTGACCTGTATTGGGAGCATATAAATTCAACAGAACAAGGGGAGTCTCGCCAAGCATACACTCTAAAATAATATAACGACCCTGACGGTCAACTTTGGAGGAAACAACCCGAAGGGAGCAGTGTGACCCAATAAGGATTGCCACCCCGGCCTTCCCAGAGGGATCAAAGGCCGAGTACGCTTGGGAAAAAAATCTCGAGGCAAAACGGAAAGAGCCAGTCGATTTGAAATGGGTCTCTTGGACAAAAATAATGTCTGCTCCTGAGGATCGGAATTCCTTCAAAGCCATCCACCGTTTTTGAATGGAGTTGAGGCCCTTGACGTTATATGACAGAAACCGCAAAGCCATTATAAAATAACGACAACGGTTTTACATGTAATAGCATGAAAAATGAATGGAATACCATCGATGTAATACAGTAAAAAACAAAAAACATCAAACAGTTGAACACAATACTTTGCAAGGCAATAGTGTAAAGAACAAAAAACAGAGAAATAAGTATCCGCAAGGATATAAACTCGGGAGCAACAATGTGACCCAAGTCGTCTAGGCCTATGGCTAGACAAAATCGGGAGCAGCACGACAACCAGAACATCGGAGAGGACGTCAAACCCGGCCAGCAAAGAAAAAGTAATCAAAAATGAAAAAAGCACCCAACACAATTTGGCCGGACAGATAAGGGAAACCCGTGGGAAAATTATGTAGAGAAGAAAAAAAAAAAAAAAAGTGCAAGAGAGAACCAAAAACCCAGGAGGAAAAGGTTCATCACCAGATCCAGAAGGTAGCCCCAGAGATTCGTCAAGCAGGTGGATCAGTTGACCGAGGATGGCGCGGACGTTGTGGGGTACGTAAAGGTCTCTTCCGACCTCTGCGAACCGGGGTCCAAATCCCGCTGGGGGTGGCGGACGGACGAGACGGAGTTGGTGGCAGAGAGGACCCATCCTCTGACAGAGGCGGAAGTCCCAGGCGTTTTAGGAAGGAGTCCGCCTCATGAAGATCACGGAGCACAACTTGGGTATTGTCCCTATTTACGACCAACCGAAAGGGAAACCCCCAACGGTAAGGGACATGGTGTTGTTGAAGGTGCATGGTAATCGGCTTCAGGTCTCGTCGCTTAGCCAGCGTAATCGGGGACAGGTCGCAGAAGAGTTGGAGTCTGTCACCCTCAAAATCCAGCGATGATTTATGACGAACAGCAGAAAGTAGAGCTTCTTTGCTTTGAAAAAAATGAAAGCGAACAATAACGTCGCGTGGTCTGGTGCCTTCAGCAGGTTTTGGGCCCAAGGAGCGGTGAGCCCTATCCATACGCCAATCTGCTACTGGAACTAAGGGGGCAGTGGCAGTAAAGAAGGACAGAAGATGACGGTGCAGCTGTGCATCTGCAATAGACTCGGACATACCGCGAATACGGATATTTTGGCGCCGTTCCCTGTTTTCCAGGTCCTCTTGCTGGAGCTGCATTTGGGACATGGAGTGCTTCAAGTAAGCGTTATCTTCTTCCAGTACGTGGACGTATTGTACCAAATTATCAAACTCGTTTTCCAATCTGTCCGTGCGGTCTCCAATCTGGGCAATTTCCCCTCTAAGCTCCAAGGCCAGCTTTCCCACCCCCGTGGATATGGACGCAGTAATGTTGCGCAAAAAATTTTGTAACTTATCATCCAACGCCGACAATGTGAGGGAAGCTGATGAGGTGGCCTGCTGAGGTGCCTGGATGGAGGGAGGATGCTTCCCTGATGCAGACTGCTCCGCAACCCCCCCAGTAGCATGCTGGGGCTCATATTCCTCCAGCAGTGATTGTGTCAGGGCAGAGGCTGGAACATCCGTGGGTGCAGTACCCTCTGCGACCACCGGGGGGCCGCGATCCCTTCCTGGGCTCCCAGCCATACTAGAGGCCGGGGATTGCGGCCTGGAGAGGAACCGCCGGAGCGGCGACGGCCGCGGGTCACGTGACTGCGGGGAGGGAGGCCTCCAGCGCCCTATCTTCCCCATCAAGTCTCCTCAAGTGCCGGGCCGGGTGCGGGGTACGTAGGACTCACCCACAGCTGAAGAGGAGTGGAAGCGGCTGTCGGGTGAGTCTTTACTGGCCGGGGATGAGCGGAGCTCACTTAAAGTGCGGCCGCCATCGATCCTGGCCGCGCATGCTCCCCCAACACATTTGTTTTATATCAGTACATTTATGAAGCACTGATTTGACATAGCTGTATAGCTGTCTAATATGGGAGTAAGGTTTATTAATGAAACATCTGTCATCACTGCTGAATACCCCAATGATACAGGATTATTCAGCAGAAAGTTTTTGGCACGGGGTCATAAATGAAAGATTTCATATCCAAGATAAGACTTCATGCATATTTTATGGGGATATTTCTGCCCCCACAGGAATCTACATTACAGTTCCTGGTAAAGAATCCACATCAAAGCACCCACAAGATGCTCAGCAGTTCTGATGACATCACATTTCTGCCCATCTTCTGGATCGAAGGGATCAAATAGCAGATTGTAACCTAATGGTGACCTGGGTCAAAGAGCTTGCCCACAGTATGATGGCATCACCTACTGGAGGATGAGAGCAAGAGCAGCAGAATTGCAGAAAAAATGCAGATTGGTCAATGACAACAGAGTTAGGAATGGAGATGTGGATGTGATTGCATTTGAGTCTTGTTTATGATAAAAAGGACTTTACAATAGTAAAGTAACAAAATAAAAATAAAAGATGCACACATTTATCATTGTTTATGCAGCCTGCCTGCATTAGAGTAATACAAAATAAAGCTTCAGTTTGGTTTTAAAGTAGAACTATAGGCAAAACATTTTTTTTGCATTTTGGATAGAGCAAGGGAGGGTTTTTACCCCTGTCAATTTTTTTCCCTCATCTGTGCCCCATTGTGGAAGTTTTCCTTCACTTCCTGTCCCTGCAAATTTAGGAAATTCCTTGGGGACCCCCAGGTCCCCAGAACTACTGTCCCGGTTGGGAGATTTCTCCTCTATTACTTTCTGGGGACAACCCAAAATGTGGAATTTTCTTTTACTTTCACTTTTAATGATAATAGTAAACATGACAAATGGAGAGGGTGAATCTCTCCAACAGGGGGGCACAGATAGCAATAAAAACTGACAGGTGTTCTAGTCCCTCTCCACATCTAAAACTTAAAAAAAAAATGTTTTACCTTTAAGTATAATTTAAGTGTTTATAATTCTGTGAAATGTTCTTGCTAAATCTATGATAACACTGTGTCTTTAACAGGCTTGGACACAGCAAAATACATTCTTTGTACCCACCACACGTTTATCATGGACATTGTCATTAAAGACATGTTTTTTTTTTAAACTCTGATAATGATTTTGTATTATGACATCATTTGTAAAACTTGGAAAGGTTACTGAGTTGTGCTGTTGTTAAAACCTAGAATCCTGCCTTTTATTGTATCAAAGTATATTACTAGAGCAAGCAGCATTTCTCCTGGGAATCATAAGAACAGCTACTACTGCTGTACTTTCAAATAACAAATCACAAAAAAAAATCCTGCTTTGTGTTGAAAGGGAAAGTAGGCGGCTGTTTCTAGACTGATGGAAGGAGCAAGTAAGGTGAATTTGTCATCTGGTTTGTAATGGTGTAATAAATAAATGAGTTGCTTGGGAATTCAGGCCATGTACTTTACAGGCCACTTTGAAAGTATGTTGTATGTGTAGCGCTAAGTTTTATTCTGTATGGTCCTTAAGGTGTAGCTCTAACCTATTTATTGGGGCTTTAGATGGAATAGGCAAAGTTTAGACAACTATGCTTTTACTGTTGCCTATACCCTTGTCAGTGACATTTTCTCACACCATTTGGCAATGGAGACACAACAGAAAGTAAGTGGAAATCTTTGCCCGAGTCCCATATGGAAGATAATTCTTTTTCCCCTGTAAAATGTTAATTTGTTCTCCTTGTGAAAGTGGCCAGGGGACAAATTGTTAGGGTGGATCTTTCCAACACATACAGAAAATAAATCTTGGGGATTGGGTGGGTTCTAACCCAAATGTGCTTTAGTGTAAAATTCCAGAATTTTCCCTTCCACATGTGTGTACAGCAGGCCATAGAAGTCAATGGCTGTACACAGCTGTACTTGGGAGTATGCCAATGGTTTTGCACATTGGCGTGAACACATGCATGCCCAGGGAGCCACATCTGGCATGTACAGCCATTGACACATATGCGCCATACATAAATGCATGTGTTTACGTCAATACACAAAAGCTTTGTATACAGCTGTGCAGAGCTCTTTACTTAAGTGGCTGTGTGTACACCTGTGGCTGTCAGGCAGGGAAAAATATCTGAATTTTAAACTAAATTTTGGGATAGGATATGGTGTTAATAGGTAGCCAACACCCCTATATGTGCAAAGACAACCAAAAGAACCCTCTAGTAAATGAGACTTTCAGTGCTATAAAAATAAATTAATAGCAAAAGCATTTTTAATAAATATAAAAATTCCAAGATTTTTGTAAATACATGTCTCCTTCTTCCTCAGGGGTGCTTTCTATGCATTCAGAGTGTAATTTGGAAAATATACATTACATTAGCATCGATATAGTGTTATTAATATGTATCATATTGTACCATATCGTACATATTTATAACAACATATTGCTGCTAATGTGATGTATGTTTTCCAAATTATAGTACACTCTGAATGCATAGAAAGCACCCCTGAGGAAGAAGGATACTTCAAAATGTGTTGGGTGCTGTTCCTCTGGATTATCTATGCAGTTTGATTATCTTTTGCTTCACTATGTTCTAATGTATATGTACAAATATTGTTAGTAACTGTACTTTTGGATGTCCGTGGTTCTATTTAACAATTTTTTAATCTTATGTATTAATAAAAATCTTGGAATTTTTATATTTATAAAAAAATGCTTTTTCTATGAATTTTAAACTAAAGCATATTAAAAAGCCTCAAATTATCAACATGTATAAGGCCTTATTGCTCTGAAAGCACTACATTTAGATTAGGTATCATTTTTGTTGGATTATTTTTAATTTGAGGTGTTGGCAGCTTAGCATTAATAGGGTTAATCAGGAGTGCAGAAGGTTCTCATTAGAAAAAGATATCCTTGTTTAGTTTTAAATAATTACCTTATGCTGCTATAGATATTTTTGGATACATATATAGATCAAAGGAACATTCATGTAAGTGTTTTCTACAAATAAACACAATAAGTACTCCGGGGATTTAGAGAACACATTTAAACATTTAGGTCACAGTTAGAAAAAAAGTTACACTTGTGAAGGAATACAGTCACTATTGAGAGACATATAAAAGTAGGGATGGTGCCTAGGAGAATGCATTGAGATGTTTAATCGAACTGTGGACTCTTGGATCAAAAATCAGAAGAAGAGTGATCAAACTATTGTAACAATTGTGGCAAAGATCTTTTCATTTTAGTGATGAAAAGGAAATACAGAAGGTAGATATGTACATTTATGAGTTTAGGCAAAATGTCTTCCTTTCCAAGGATTATGTACAGAGAGAAACAAAAGCATGAAGGACTTTAAAGGTGCTTAAATACCCTCAGGATGCAAACAACTTTAACACACTATATACAGTGTAGAAAAATATAAGTTTTTATTACACATAATAAAATGGAACATACACACCCTCTCATAAAATCAGGTAAGAGAATGAACCCTACAGTACAGTGAATCCCATATCACACTGTCCCTATGTTAACAGTACCAGACCTTGACCTAAAGGTCACCAGTATAACAAGCATAAATCAAGGATGGTGATGTGATGGTAAATCCCAACGTGTTTTGCTGAATTGGCTTCTTCAGGGGTTCAAAGGAAGGGAATACTGTGGATACAGAAGGGATCATAATACATATATTTCAACACTGGTTCATTTATTTACATCAAAAACTAGATAACAACATACATTAACCCTAATATAACAGACACAAAACTATGTAATTATGATAATGTGAATTACCAATACCGACGGTTGCTCAGTCCACAAAATTTATTTATTTTTTTTTTAATTAAAATTTTTTTGGTCTGAGCCAACTACCCCATAGCAGATATACTGCTACAGGGCAGCTGTACTGTGCAAAATCACATATATAAACATGATTCTGCACTTCCTGGTTGTGGGTACATGCATGTGCTGCCGACTTGCTGCTTCTGTTGTGATTTCAAATCCTTGGACCAGTGAAGCAGAGTCCTAGTGCCTGACGGCAGGAAATCATGGGACACTGGTACAGCGGGACCAGGGGGGATGGGGTCCAGTGTAAGGTCACCTTACAGATATTCTGTAAAGGTGAACTTACACTTTAAAGATTTACTGCTGCTCAGGGGCTCTGGACTTCAGCAAAATGGCAGCCTCCATTAAAAAGAAACAGGAGCAAAGCTGGAGGCAATTTACGGCACACAATTATTTTGGTAGCATAGTTATTATTGTGAATGTGTGTTCCTTGCTAAAGAACATTATTTTTCATCAAGTTGTTATGGGCAAAGTCCCACTTTAAGGTAAATTAAGTGGGCCCTAAGACAAACTAGAGGATTGAATGAAGTGCAAAGGCAGTACATTTTGGATAAATTAAAGTTTAGCCTAGGGCACAGTTAGTATGGAGACTCTTTACAGACAAAATACCAGGGTGGCTAAAGGAGTCAAATTTGCCCCAAGTGTGGCCAAGATATTTATGACTAAATAGGAGCATGAAATCATTTTTCTGAACAGGATAGAATTGGTAGTATATAAAAAGATACATATGTTAAATTGTTATGATATGGAAAGGGGAGATGTGCAATACATTTCTTGGGTTTTTAAAGTAAAAATGATAACGTTATAGTATTCTCATGTAGATATAATAGGACATGTATACAATTTTTATATATAGAAAAATATGATGAGAACAATACAATTCTGACCAGATCTATTTTAAAAAATACAGATTGCAACAGCTACACTCCAACACCCTGTTGTCATCATCTTTTGTAGCTGTATAATGTCCCTAAAGGCCAGTTTATTAGGATGAAAAGAAATTGCTCTAAACCTGAGGGCTTGAAACAAAAATCACAGATTTTGTGAGATATGTTTATTCAGAAAGATGTCAGAAAGAGGTCATTAATAGTGAGATACATAAAGTTCAGAAATAAAGAAGATTGGAAACGTGAAGGACAAAAAAAAAAGGAAGATGAAAACAAAGTTTATGGCTTAACAGTAGTTTTAGATTTTAATAGGCAATATGAAAAAATTGGAGCTGATTATCCATAAACATTAGTCTATTTAGGATATAGTCCATTTAGAATCAATTTACGAATATTTGTATTTAAAAAGGGACCTTTTTAAAGGTTAAAACTGTATCATAGATTCTCCAGAAGGGGGAAGATGATCCTAATGCAAGGTTGCAGGAACAGACCACTACCTACACAAGCACTGTTATGACCCCTAATTGAGTTTATGGGTCTTATTGTTACGGTGAGTGGATGGTATGACGGGGGGGTATTGGCACAGTCATATTTTTGTGGAGCACTATGAAGTTTAAAAGCACATGCACAGTGAAGTCCTTTTAACCACAGGTGGACTTTTTATGATTATCGTGGTTCATGTTATAACCACAGCACTGTATTTATTTTTATTTTTGACAACGTGATGGAATTTTTTACATATTTTTGAGAATTACATAAGGATGTGGTGAAACCATGGTTATACGATATTTATTTGAATAAGTATTGCTAGGCGTTTAAGCAAATTCATTTAGTGTGGTATACAGTATATTTTTCTTATACATAGTGCTGTTTAGTTTTCTTATTTGATTGGAAAAACATGGGCTTGTTAGCATTGTGAGTGCCATTAGCATGTTAAACATTAAAAATACTATATACATTGTTATACTTTACATCATACATGTGTCATGCGGCCCCGTAAAGGTATTGGCACAGTACACCCCACTTTGGATACTGACAACGTACAAAATGTAATTTCATTATGAACACATATATTTAAATATGTTTGTTTGTACATTTATAAATGCCCATCAATGCGCAAAATGTACAAAGTATTTAAAATGTCTGATGTGCCTATGGCTATTTATATTATATTTCTATAGACCCAACCTTTCAATATATATACAGTATATACAGTATATACACATTTAAATGGAGGGAAGTGCATGGGTAGAATACTATTTGTTCCGATAACGGACGAGGGTTCACACTGTGCCAATACCTTCAGGGGGCCACATGACAATGTATAATATAATGTAAAGCATTATGTATAACATAATACATATAGTATTTTCAGTGTTCATAATGCTAATGGTACCCATAGTGCTAATGAGGTTATGTTTCTCCACTGCTATAGAAAACAAATAGGAGAAAAAGAGAGGCCGCCCTGTAAAAGGCTTTAGAAGAGGACCAACTGCAGTGTAATCAAAAAATAGCTTTATTGAGATAAAGATAAATTGGTCAATACAAACTACAATCCTCCAATCACTATTAAAACAAGGTCTGATAACATTATCACCTTGAATCACAAGAGCCCAGGCCCAGCACACCCACTCAATCACACTGCCATTCTTACACTAGACCAAATGACATGATGTTGTGTAGCAAGCCATCAGTCCGAGGCATGGGTAGAGAGGAAATTAGGAATTAACACTATACAAACTGTAACTATAATCCTCCTGTCTGCTTATTAATCATTCTCCACTGTTAGTAGCTTGCATGAGTTCTGTTTGGTGTCACTATGGTTAAATATTTTTTTGTTAATAAACCCAAGTGAAATTATAGAAGCTTTTGATTGAACCTTGCATAAAAAGCCTTCCCCAGGGACAGCCCCTGTCTCTGCAATTACACCCATAAGGGTAAACCACATCAGAGAGGAGCAGTCCCAAGGAAGTCTTTGGCAGCATGCTTCTCTGACTGCAATAAAGTTGATTTCACCTCAATGACATCACTGGTGTGTGACATATTGTTCTTCCAGTACATACTGCACAGAGCAAGGATGCACTTGTGGGCACATTACACATTATATCATTACAGAAATGCTAGAAGATGCTGGTCGTGCTGGTTCTATCTTACTCACTGTAGCTTCTAGTGCACATTGTAAGAAGACCACAGTGTGCAGTGAAATCAGAGTAAGCATTTTTAGTACTGGAAAGCATTTTTAGTACAGGAGAGAGATGGGGCATATTTACCATAAGACAAACAAGGCATTTGCCTAGGGCCACATTTTTCAGGATGGCAGCACCAGCCCCCAGGAGAAGGGACACGCAGTATGGGGACCAGGTAGGATCAGAGAGAGACTGTGGGCTGCTTTCTGGTGTATGCAGAGCCCGACTCTCATTCCAAGGGATGTCTGGAGCTGTGAAGATGAGTGTCTTTCTCTCTCTCGTCGGGGGGAGGGGGGTGGTGGTGGGTGTATTGGAGACAATGGTAGTGGAAGGCTCTCTCAGTCTGGGGGTTGTTAGTGGAAGGCTCTCTCAGCTGACAGGGCACACCTTTTGGTGGGTGTTAGTGGAAGGCTGTCTTGGTTGGGGAGCGGGTGCTGTGGTGTTGGTCAGTGCCAGGCTCTCTTGGCGGAGGTGGGGTGGGGTTGAGGTGTTGGTCGGTGTCAGACTCTCTCTGCGTGAGGGGTAAGTGGAAGGCGGATGATTTTTGTGTTGCTTAAGGCAACACAAAACCTAAATACACCACTGGGAGAGGGCCCTGTATGTCTATGCAAGACTGAAGGTAAGGCTGGAGTGCAGAACTTTCACTGTCAAAGAGATGTAGTTCATGTTCCATTTCTTATTTTAATACTGAGATTGCATAAATAATATTGAAGGAAAAGCCTCCCATTTAAAGTTGGTTTTAGATAGGAAATGCTAACCTCAACTTCCTCAGAACATAAGAAGCTAAATTTTTGCAGTTAACATAGTCCTTGCAATGTATAGTTCACCTGCAAGGCATTATTTTATTTCATAGCAACACTGAAATTTCCCTTTAATAGTATAATTTTTACTAAAGATTACATATTTAATAGTAAACATTTATTAGCTTGGAGTCAGTCCAAATTTGGGTTCAGTCATACCCAGGAGTACACTGTGTTTCCTGGGTCAATGAGATGCAGCTGGGACATTCCAAGCCCTGCAGCTGAACATGTTCAAAGGGGCAGAGATGCCTATGACATCTTTTTCCTAAGATGGCCACATGGCAATCTCTGCTTAGGTGCCACTTCAGGGTAGGAAAATTTAGCATGAGGCTCATTTAGCTCAGGAATGACAGGTTACTACAGCACTTGGCTGAGCAAGAGCTCACACTGAACCTGGAGATAAACCCAAGCTCATCTCTAATAGTGAGCATCATCATAACTCAAGATTACCTGCTTAATGGCTGTTGCAACGGGGAATCTGAGGTCCTGGAGACCAATACAGAATCCCAGTGACCTGACGATAACCAGGGTACTTTCAGTGAATGAGAAAAAACCCAGATTCCAGATCCTTGGTAAATATCTCCTAGTACCTAGCAGTTCTGGCATGGGTGCAGGAATCATCATGTCTAAAGAGCTCCTGTTTTAGAAAAAGTAATCACTTGTCACCAATGAATGAGGGCACCGACATCAGGAAAAAGGGCTAGTGATACAATAATGTGGATTTCTCCCACTAAACATCAAGGACTGTGTGAACTTCACCAACCACAAATGTAACAGGACCCTTTTGTTCCTGAACAGAAATGTAATGAATACATTTATGACACCTACAAATGTAGCAAGAAAATTAATACTGACCTCCAGTGTAATGGGGGAATTTACCCACCAATGTAAGAGGGGTATTTACTATCACAACCAATATAACATGGGATTTACACTGACCACCAATGTGTCAAGGGAACTTACAGTGACCACCAGTGTAAAGGGGAAATTACAATGGACATCAATATAAAAATAAACTTTACAATGATTACTAATGTAAAGGAGGAATTTACAATGAAGAACAAAGCAACATTGTGTCAGGGAAATTTTATTGAAATTTACTGGATGAATTTGTTACATGTGAGGGAGGGGTCTGATGATGCTAAATATGAGAGACCTTCACATTACAAGAGCTGATGATGGATGAGTATGAGGGGCGTCACATTCAGGGGGCTGGGGGTGGTTGAACAATGTTGTTAGACAGTATAAATTGCATTTGCAGCAGTTTTTCTTCAATGATGTATTGTGTTATCCCAGTATTTCAAAGTTAAACAATTATGCTATTGTTGCCAATATCCTTCATGAGTGATATAATGTGCACTTGTTGATTAATATAGTAGCAGAAAATTAACATTACAGAGTGATTTTCATAGCTTACTGTAATGGCATGACATAATATGAGGTTGCAGTGCAATATGGTATGAATATGTTTGTTGTGTGTTAGGCTCAATTCACTAAGACAGATGAGGTATTTTAATTTAATGTGTTATTCAATCAGGTTATAATTATTCTTTTAAAAATGTTCAACCCAAAAACATCAAATTATTTTTGGTGTAAAATTTTTTAATGAAATAGAAATTTTATCTCACAATTCAATGAGTTGTAAAACGTTATTACTTGTCTTTTAGTTTTAGTCATGTGAATGCAATTCTCCAGCCATCATTGAGTTTTTTTTAATGTAATCTTTATTTATAGAAAAAGTATTTCCATAAAATTTTCATAAGAAAAAGAACAATGCCATACATTAAAACAATGTAGCGAAAAAAGTATACAGCTGACAATAATCAGAAGAGCACCTTAGCATTATATCAGCTAAAAATAATGATATGAGAGTTCACAAAGGTCTTATTTCAACCCATACAACAGATGCATGAAACAGGAGGCATTGGGGAGTCTGGATAGGTGGAGTCCACAAGGCCAACCAGCTGAGGGAGCCCAAGGCCCACCAAGTCGGTATCATTGACGGTTATAACATGAGATGCTTAACCAGTCAGACAATGGAGTAAGAAAACCAGAGTCCTTTCCAGCCTCCCAATGTGGCATAGCACAAGCATGAAAAGTATCATGCTACTGTATATGATTTGGGCTATCATCAGCTGTTCATCGGGTGCCGTATAAAATAGAGGAACAAGCACTAAAAAACAAAACAATACAAAGTAAGATCAAACATAGGCTCAAATGACACATTCAGGTAAGGTTAGGATGCTGATTAGCAGGCTGAAACAGCAAATCAAGTTATAGACATGTAAGGTATTAACACATAGTTTTTGAGGCCTAAAAAAAAGTTGGAATGCAGGTGGTGTTCATACTGCCACCAACTGAGGAAGTGAGGGCACTGACAAGAGGGGGCACTGGGTCCCTGAAGCCCCAGGTATATAGTGAATCCATGCGGCCCAGATATATTAAAGACCTGGTGTAAGAGGGAAGGATTTGGGTTTCTAGAGCACTGGGCTGACTTTTCATTGGGGTGCAACCTATATGCTAGAGATAGTTTGTACCTAATGGAAGGGGGTCTGCTGTGCTGGGGTAGAGGTTTATGGGAAGGCTGGAGGAGTATTTAAACTAGGATCGAGAGGGGAGAATTAGATTATAAAGAGGTAGACAGATCAGACAGCGGTCAGTACTTATTGGTGGGTGGAATGGGGAAAGATGGAGGGAGGACTATGGCAGATGATAAGAAGGTTCCCATGATACAAACAACCAGTGGAATTGGTACCATTTGTATGAAAATAAAAAATATGCAAAATACATGTGAACAAGGTGTCAATGTATTGAAGTGTTTGTTAACCAATGCCAGAAGTCTGCCAAGCAAAATAGGTGAGTTGGAAGCTTTGTTGCATGAAGAGAGATATAATTTAATTGGTATTGATAAATCTTGGCGTCATTCTTCACATGACTGGACCATTAATATTCCTGGCTATGTTCTCTTTCGGAGAAACAGGGTATATAGGAAAGGTGGTGGTGTCTGTCTCTATGTGAGAAGTGACTCAGAGCGAGTATGAAAGAGGACCTAGTTGATGGAGAATGTGATAAAGCTGAAGCATTATGGGTGGAATTGCACATGGGGGTGCGTACTACAAAGGTAATCATTGTTTGTTGGTTTTTTATAGGCCTCCCAGTGTTAATGAGGAGGTGGAGACTCAGATCCTTGTGCAGATTGAAAAGAATGCAAGGGATAGGACAGTGATAAGAATGGGGGATTTTAACTACCCTAAATTGACTGGAGATATGGCACTGCAGGAACAGTTAAAGGGCAAACATTTTTAAACCTACTACAGGACAATTTTATGGTACAGTTCATAGAGGCCCCAACTAGGAATGATGCTCTGCTGGACCTGGTAATCTCAAACCATGCACAGCTTATTACAAATGTCCATATAAAAGAACATCTGGGTAGCAGTGACCATAACATAATCCTCTCCTGTATTAAAAGAGGTATAGACTCCAGAGAGAGATATATCATTTTACCCCTGTACAAATCATTAGTAACACTTCATCTGGAATATGCAGTTCAGTGAAGTACAGAGAAGGGCAACCAAACTAAGAGGCATGGAGGAGCTCAGCTATGAGGAAAGATTAAAGGAACTCTATTTATTCTCTCTTGAGAAGAGGAGATTAACCACTGGCCAACTGCAGATAGCCAAATGACAGCTCCACCACGGCCGGCCAGTTCTGGGAGGGCGTCATACGATGTCCTCCCAGAACGCACCCTCCCATGCACCCGATGATCTCTGCAGTTGCCAGTTATCGGTTGCACTTTCCTCATGCTGTCACAGCGTGAGGAAAGTACTGCCGATAACCGGCAACTGTCAGAGGATGGATCAGCACCGATCATCAGGGCACTGATGACCAGTGGCCAGCAGTGCCACCCACCAGTGCTGAGCACCTGTGCCCAGCAGTTCTACCCACAAGTGCCCAGCAATGCCACCACCTGTTCCCAACAGTGCCACCCACCTGTGTCCATCAGTGCCTAGTAGTGGCACCCACCATTACCCAGCAGTGGCACCCACCAGTGCCCATCAGTGCCATCCAGCAGTGCCACCCATCAGTGTTCAGCAGTGCTGGCAGTCAGTGCCCAGCAGTGCCAGCAGTCAGTGCCACCCATCAGTGCCCATCAGTGCCGCCTATCAGTGCCCATCAGTGCTGCCTAACCATGCCACCTCATCAGTGCCACCTATCAGTGCCTGCCAGTGCCCATCAGTACTGTCAATCAGTGCAGCCTCATCAACGCACATCAGTGAAGGAGAAAAATTACCTGTTTGCAATATTTTATAATAGAAACAAAGAAAAAAACTTTTATTTTTTCAAAATGTTTGCTCTTTTTTGTTTACAGCACAAAAAATAAAATACCCAGTGGTGAGTAAATACCACCAAAAGAAAGCTCTATTTGTGTGAAAAAAATGATAAAATGTTCATATGGGTGCAGTGTTGCATGACCGCGCAATTGTCATTCAAAATGCGACAGCACTGAAAGCTGAAAATTGGCCTGGGCACGAAGGGGGTATAAGTGCCCGGTAGGCAAGTGGTTAAGGGGGATATTATCAACATGTATAAATACATCAGTGGTTCATATAGTGAACTCAGTGTAGAGCTATTCACCCTGAGGTCAACACAGAGGACAAGGGGGCACTCTTTACATATGGAGGAAAAGAAATGTAATCTCCAAACATGGAAAGGTTTCTTCACAGAGCTGTGAAAATGTGGAATAGACTCCCTCAAGAGTTGGTTCTGGCCAACGCCATGGATTGCTTTAAAAAAGGCCTGGATTCTTTCCTAGATACACATAATATATCTGCATCAGATGCGGACTGACCATTTGGAAACTTGGGCACTGCCCGAGGGCCCGGGGTCAGTAGGGGGCCCAATGAGATGCCCCTGGTACCTTTTTCATAAGCTTTTTGAGTTTGAGCAAGGACACAGGGGCCCCATGAGTTGTCAGTCCGCCCCTGAACTGCATACTAACATTTATAGGTAAAGTTAATCCATGGGATATCCTATTGCCTCTCGGGGGATCAGGAAGGAATTTTTTTCCCTGCAGGAGCAAATTGGATCATGCTTTGCTGGGTTTTTTTGCCTTCCTCTGGATCAACTGTGGGTATAGGATTATAACTTTTTTTTTTTTTAATGGTTGAACTGGATGGACTTTTGTCTTTTTTCAACCAGACTAACTATGTAACTAACTATGTAACTATGTAACTGATCACATCTGCCTTTACATGTTTCCATCCATTCCTCTGCCTCCATTATACCATCATTGGCTTTTATTGCTAGGATGTTGAGGGCAAATAACACAAGGCCTCTAAATGACTACATCTGCCACTGAAACAAACTGTAACTGTATATCATTTGGCACCACTGTTGACTCAAAAATATAAGATTAGAATTATAAAAAAGTTCATCATTATAACAGTTTGTAAGTGCAGTTCTAATCTGACAGGTGGAGAGAGTTTATCTGTTTATTATGCAACTAAAAAGTGGTTAAATATGTCAGCTTCAACTCTGTACAAAAAAAATGAAAAATGCATCAAAAACTCATAAAACATTTGAAAATTTTATGGAAATGCAGATGCACGGACGTTAACCTAGACTTATTCACTGTGTAGCTACAAATTTGCAGTTTCTGTTGCCTCAGGATATTGGGGCACCTGCCTTTACATGCACATGAACTTTAATGGCATCCCAGTTTTAGCCCGTAGGGTTCAATATTGAGTTGACCCACCCTTTGCAGCTATAACTGTTCTGGGAAGGATGTCAGCAAGGTTTAGGAGGGTGTCTATGGAAATGTTTGACTATCCTTGCAGAAGCACATTTGTGAGGTCAGGCACTGATGTCGGACGAGAAGGCCTGGCTCACAGTCTCTGCTCTAATTCATCCCAAAGGTGGTCTATCAGGTTGAGGTCAGGACTTTGTGCAGGCCAGTCTAGTTCCTCCACTCCAAACTCACTCATCCATGTATTTATGGACCTTGGTTTTTGCACTGGTGCGCAGTCATGTTGGAACAAAATGTCTTGGCATGCTGATGCCTTAAGAGATCCCTTCACTGGAACTAAGGGACCAAGCCCAACCCCTGAAAAACAACCCCACACCATAATCCCCCATCTACCAAACTTTACACTTGGCACATTGCAGTCAGGCTAGTACTGTTCTCCTGGCAACCACCAAACCTGGACAGAGAAGCATGATTTGTAACTCCAGAGAACATGTCTCCACTGCTCTAGAGTCCAGTGGTGGCGTGCTTTACACCACTGCATCCGATGCTTTGCATTGCACTTGGTGATGTAAGACTTGGATGAAGCTGTTCAGCCATGGAAATCCATTCCATGAAGCACTGTTCTTGTTCCAATCTGAAGGTCACATGAAGTTTGGAGGTCTTTAACTACTGACTCTGCAGACAGTTGGCGACATCTGCAACCTGTGCACTTCAGCATGCACTGACCCCGCTCTGACATTTTCCGTGGCCTACTACTTTGTGGCTCTGTTGCTGTTGTTTCCAGTTGCTTCCACTTTGTTATAATACCACTAACAGTTGACCATGGAATATTTAGTAGCAAGGAAATTTCATGAATGGACTTATTGCACAGGTGGCAACCTATCATGGTACCACACTTGAATTCATTGAGCTCTATTGGTACCATTCTTTCAAAAATGTTTGAGGAAGCAGTCTGCATGCCTAGGTGCTTGATTTTATACACCTGTAGCCATGGAGGTTATTGAAACACCCGAATCCAATGATTTGGAGGGGTGTCCCAATATTATATACATATACTATAAGCTTTTTTTGTTGCATGGGTGCTGATAATGTCTCATATGTTGGTTCAAAAATGTGTATACTGATACACTACAGCAAATATATCATTTAGTATATGAACATTTTATTGGTGCTGTAATCACTGCTGAAATGCAGAAGAGGTGCCAGTGCCAAATAGACATCAGTGAAGTGCACTTCTGTTTTATTACTGATGACAACAATTTGGCCTCATGTACACTGGACATTTTGCCAACTCTCCTAGAAGCCTTTCCTCTTGGCAGCAGCATTTTGGCATTAAAAATGCCTGACACTTGAATGTCAACGTGTGTAACGCGTTTAGGAGTGTTAAGTGCCTGGGCGCTAAGTCATTTATTGGCCAGAATAATAACTTATTTTGGCCATTGAAATGAATTAATGCCCAAGTGGTAAATGTGCGTAGCATTAATATGCATTTAGATGTGTTTAGATGCATTTAGAGGCAATTACAGGTCTCAAGCCTTTTTTTCTACCCAAATTCCACAGCTCCTGGACGCATTGGCAGTGGGTTTTTTTCTGCCTCTAAGCTCATCTAAAAGCCTATGTGTGCATAGACATATACTACAGACTAACATGCAAGGGCGTTTAGGCGCCAGGCACCCCAAGGAGCGGCTGAAAAAATGTGTGCATGAGACCTTTGTGTGCAGTAATCTCTAGTGCTAAACCTCTACACCCAATAAAAAGTGCCTACACAATCACAAATTTACAGGCTATATTGGCAGTATATGTGAATATTGTAAATATAAAAAAAACTCCGTAATTATTCCACACATACATACTCTTGTCTATACATAAATACACACATACATACATTTACATACTCATTCATACATACATATATAAATATATGTGTGCAATGTTTATCTGTACACGATTAAAGAGTCATTTTGCATTTTTTTACATTAATTAAGACAGTCTTATGTTTGGTTTCTCCACATTTTGGAGGGAATACAGTTTGAGTAAGCTTGCATTTACACATTAGCAGATTGTATTCCTAGTGATTTTGAATTTTTTTGGTGAGGTATTTTACAAGCTTTGTGCACATTTCTTTTCACATGTATCAAGCATCACTTGCTTGTTTTTTGTGCTGGGCAAAAGGAGAAGAGCAGTTTTGTTCTATAGGCGAAGAGGAATGCAAAAACATGGGGAAACGTATATGCTGCATGTATACAGATGCTCTGATTGAAGTCTTTGGGGAATACTTGAGCAGGGACAATTAGAAATATTGGTATTCTGGATATTAACCATAGTCAGGCGTAGGGACCAAGCTGAAAGCACTTAAGTGTGAATAGGGGCTAGGGAGAGAAATAAAACAAAAAAAGGCTTAAATATGAAAATGAAGGTAATCCTCACTTTGGTGTTCCCTCACTAACCGTATTAAATATTGCCAAATACACATACAGGAACTAAACCGTAAAACACCAAACGTAAAACAATACTAAACTTCATTTTGTTTTTTAAATAACAAACATGTCATACTTACCTGCTGTGTGCAGCGGTTTTGCACAGAGTAGCCTGGATCCTCCTCTTCTCGGGTGCCCCGCAGGCTCTCCTGGCTCCTTCTTTTTGTCAGGTGCCCCCACAGCAAGCAGCTTACTATATGAGGGAACCTGCTTCTCCATGTGTTCATTCACACATGGAGAGGTGGCTTGGTCCCGCCCCCTTTCCTCATTGGCTGACTGGCTGCGATTGACAGCACTGGGAGCCAATGGCTCCCATTTGATGTCTAAGCCAATGAGGAGGCAGAGACCTGTGACAGTCGAGGCTGTTGCGCACATCGCTGGATATCGATGGGGCTGGGGGCACTGCTACACATAGAAGTTTTTTTTTTCCTTCATGCATAGAATGCATGAATGTAAAAAACCTTGAGCCTTTACAACCACTTTAAGAGAAATTGTAGAGCAGTTTATACAGTATAAACCAACAAATGCAATCTAAATCCCTTCTCCTACCATGTGAAGCTTCCTGATTTTTAATGTTACTGGGAATTGAATGAAAAGGTCCTTTAGCCAAGCCATTCATTTATCAACAATCTACCCATAAGATTATACAGTATGTGTATCTAATGTATTTTATACATGTTATATACCTGTAAAAACCTCCCTTGTGTATACATCCAAAAGCCTAGAGATTGCTGCTGGGCACTGCCATCTTGAATGTGTTGCCAGCAGCCCCATCAGACTCAGAGATGTCACGCAAGTGATCCTCTCAGGGGTGAATTTACCACAAGGCAAACAAGGCATTTGCCTAGAGCGGCATTTTTCAGGGGGGGAAGCACTGCCCCTTGGAAGAAGGGACAGAAGAAGGGACACACGTGGCATGGCGATCTAGTGGGTTCCAAGAGAGGCTGCGGGTTTCATGACGGTGTATGCACAGATTGACTCTCGTTCCAGGGGATGTCCGGAGCTGTGAAGGTGAGTGTCTATCTCTTGCCATGGGGGATGGGGGCTAGTGTTTGGGGGCAGTTGTAGGCTCTCTCTCTGGTGCTGGGCAGGGGTGTTGTTGGTCAATTTCATGCTCTCCCTGCAGGGCGGGGGCTTGGGGACAGGGCCTAGGGTAGGTTTTGTGCCTAGGGCAGCACAAAACCTAAACACACCACTGGATCCTCTGTAGTATTCCACTGTGCTCCTTCCCACATAAAAGGGTATGTAGCGAGCTAAGGGGAAGAGAAGATGGTCCAGCACGGGCAGTAATTAGACATTTCCAAAAGAAAATATGGATATACTAAACCAGGGAGGTGGGGGAAGCTGTGCTACTGAATCAACTCTTCCACTCTTCCTAAAGAAACAACATTTGTTAACAAGTTAAGAGGCGCATTACAAAAAAAAAAAAAACCTCTTCAAGGTTTGACCCAACACTTTAAATGTAGTAGAGCCTGGAGAGGTACAGGACACCTTCACCCCCACCCAATGTAACATTTCTTAGGCTTGGTAACAGTACACAGAGGCTTCTACCATCAACTTGCTTTTAGGTTGAAATCCTGTGATTCCAGATGTTTCTTAATGCAGCAAAATGGATGTTAGTCCTAGCGTGTCCAATCAGATCAACAACTCTGTGATAGGAAAAAATACCCGATTGCTGCATTTTTGGGGCACCAACTTGTGTTTATTCATTTGTAGGCCATTTCAAAATGCAAAATATTAAATACATATGTTAATTCAATGTGTGTGATGTGCATTATGGCATGAACAAACCCTGAAAAAGGAATATTTTGCGTACAGCAATCAATGTTTTCATTTTTTCATTCACCTTCACCCTCCCAGTGCAGAACGAATGAATGAATGAATAAATAAATAAATAGGAGCATTTGATTGATTGCTGAGGGCACACAATTTCATAAATAAGACTCAAGATCTTAATATGAGTTTTCCACGTATGTATGTATGTATGTATGTATGTATGAGACTTAAGGAGGCTTAGTTGTTCCAGGAAGATAAGGTTATTTGCTTAGGTTTTTCCACTCACGTACTGTTTTTATGAATTTTATGTGTCCATATTTTGCATACATATTTGAATTAGCAGGTGCACAGGAGATTTTAAATCTTCCATGAAGTTAAAATGCATTTGATTTAGCTTTACAAAGGCATGTAAATAAATTCTGCAAAGGAGCCATTAAAGTTTTTATTAACATTTATTACTCTGCTATAAGAGCTCAGGAAGCCAGGCTGTAGGGTTTGAACGACTCACCAAGTTTCTATCTCTTTTAGGCTTTGGGGCAGTGGCCTAATCCAAATGTATGAATAGGTTTTGATTAATGGCTTTTCTGCTTGAATGACCTAAAGGTCAACCTAAATGGTACATTCATTCTTTATACAGTTATTAGAGTAAAGCTACATTTTAACTCCATACTGCTCTAATACATATGCATATGCGTTTGCATTTTGTACATTGGATGCCCTGCAGTATTCATTTTCAGCAATATAGTGTAGTTCTTAAATACATGGAAAGAACATATCTTTTGGTTTGTTTTGGTAAGGCAAAGGCTTTAAATTCATCATACTTATTATGTATGCCTTAACATCTGAAAAAATGTAGGTAGCTACTAAAGAGCCAACATCAAAGAAAATACAGCCAATAGGCTCGCTAGAGGCGACCAAACATTAGAAGCCTTATCCACTACTGAATACATTTGATTGCTAAAGCTAACCTCCAGGCAGATATGGAAACACCAGTTATTGCAGTCATGTTCTTATTACAAATCATAAAATGTATTTGTAATTGCAGCTATCGTACACACCTTAATTTATCTTTATATCAACCTCATGTAATCCCATTTTACCCCTTTGCAACTGCCTAACACATATGTGCAGCGGAAAAAGGGTGGACTTAACACGCACATGTTTCTGGGTGTCAGGTGTTTCTATGCTAAAATGTGCTCACCACGTGCTCTAAGGACAGAGACCAAACTGTGAAATACAGATCTCAGTCCCCACTAATGATTGATAGCTGGAGAGACCAGCTACCAATCATGTGACCATTATGACAGTCAATCACAGTGGTCACATGATTGCCTGATCTTTCCTGCCCTCCAGCATTTAGAACTTTTGAAAGTGATGCTGGGGAAGGGGTTAACAAGGATGGTAAATACCAATGATATGAGCTAGTCAGACATAGCTGCAGTTGACGTGCTGAAATTGTGAATGGAGGAGAGAGTGATGATAGACTAGTGTTCTACTGCTACTTCTTACTTATCCAATCAGCAGAATGGGATGTGTTCTTGACCAAACTGTGTAGCTGCTGCAGTAGACGTCTGGAGTCTGGGATCCGATTATGCTGCCTGGATCATAACATTATAAGCAAAATTTTAGACTGTATGTATATTTAAAACTTTGGGTAGATGGGGGGAACAGAACCACTATCAGGTTTTACTTCTAGTCTGACCTTTGTTAGAGTGGAAGGTGTGAACGACACAAGTTCTAATCACTTATTATCTCATTGTTTGAGCTTCCTCGTTGTGACATACTGTATACAGAACGGGATCCAATTTTGTGTCCTTCTATCACCACAGTATTCTGGAAATCACCATCACCATGAACCCCACTTGCTGTTGTGGCCCCAATGAAAATCCCAATACTTCAGGGTATGGGGCACATGTGCACGCTTTTCCTGCCCTTCAACAAAAGGTTGTCAGTGTCTGGATGACCAATCACTAGTTCATAGTGTTACCCTAAAGGGGATCAAAATACTACAGAATCTTGCTGCATTCAAATGAGTATTATTGTGTATTTCAATAAGTATAATTCTGCTACCCTCCCAGTTACCTTCTATGGAGCTGTCTGTACTTATTCTGCACAGATTACACAGAAGGGAGATTAAGGAAGAATTCCAAGTATGGATATTTTATACATAGGTACATTGATCCAGCTTATATACCATACCTGACCAATGCTCCTGGAAGCTGGAAATCACTGGAGTAGCCACCGCTACTACATTTTGAACACAGAACATCGACCACTTGGTACAGGCGCCATTCAGAGAATGCATTGCAATTTCTGAATGAATGCAAAGCATTCTCTGATTGGATGAGGTAGAGAGCATAACATCACTGCACTACCCTGCTACCTCTTCCAATTAGCAAAGCATTCTCTGAATGATGCCCATACTGAGTAAGTGACCCGTGCTCCAGGGGCATTTCCCAAATATGGTTTATGCATAGTTACACTGGTCCAAACTAAACCAATGTTACTATGTGAAAAATAACAATATTTATTGGGTTCCAGCCAATCCCAGCAGGAGAAGTTTCCAGAGGGGGGCCGAAATGTAGATAAATAGTCTGAAGCTCTGGAGAGGAGGGTTCCTTTTCCCTAACAGGGTTCCAAAGGTGCAGGGGCTGCTGCTGCTTTGCTGGATCAAACCACTGCTCAAGGTGGCTTCAGAGGTACTAGGACTTAATGGACTTTGCTCAGAGTTGACTGCAAAACCACATCACAAAAGGGATCCTGCCCTGAGGGGTGCCATCTCACTCACTGAATTGTGTCCAAAGAAAGCTGGAAGGAGGCAGCTGTCCTGGAGACTTGTGAGTAGTGACCTTAAGCTGATTCCTGAGACTGTGTGCTGGACACTGAACTGGGTACCAATAGTTTGACACCGGCGCAGGGTAGCCAGATGCCCAAAGATTTTCCCCATGGTCTTCAGCTACGGAGCCTTGAACTGTTCACTATTAGCCACTACTACTACTGTTACTAGAAAGACTGTCCTCTAATCACTAACCACTACTTAACATTTTGAAGTATCCCATGCCCTAACCTCTATCCTGTTAAGTTTCTTTAAGCAATAAACCTTGAAAAGACATCACCCAGACTGTTTATTGGAGCCAGTGTCAGTGGACTGTTGCTTGAGCTGATGGGCAGCCTCTGTACTCAATGGGGAAGAATTGGTTCATTCAGCGGCTTTTGCTGGGGTAGCACTACGTAGATTTTTATCTCTTAGGCTGTGCTTATTATTGAAATGTACATTTTCATAGTAGCACACCAAACACTTTACAGTTTGATAGGGAAAACATATGTATCCTCCAATAATAATAATAATAGTAAACACACTATCACACTGTGATGATTGCAGAATCACATTTTCTAAATAATCAAAATTGGTAACCTTGCAGCTAGATTGTAAAATGTGTGAGTAGTCAGATAATACTCCAGTTATTTTTAGAGTTATATATACAAATGTCAGCAGTTCATGCAATGGTTTGTTTCTATTTTAAATTTAAAACTTAGCTCCCAAAATCAAATACAGGGCAAGGATAAGACTCACGCACTAATAGGCAATAAATTTCAATTCATTTCTGTGATTTATTTTAATTGTGCACATTTAATGTTTTAGCTAAGGGCTACTTTTTATTCTGTCTGGCATCTGGTGCTCAGCGGCATTCTGTAAATGAAAATAAAATCATTTCATAATTCACAATGATTGTAAAATGTAGCCATTGTTATCTGTAACTAATTGCTTTGTGGACAGCACAGTTCTATAATGCAGATTTATCTGGACACATTTCTGAGCTCACACTGCATTATTTATCTGAATTACATTACGTTTCTGTTACCGGCATCCTCCTCGATTCAAATTATTGTAATTTAGTAAATCAATCAAAATTGATATCATTATATACTGTCTCTAAAACTGAACTACATACAAATGGCTAAATACACAGAAAGATCTTTGTAATGTAAAATAGATTTTATATTTATTTTATCTATTTCTGTTCACCCAGCCATAAGAGTTACACAGCTTTGCCAAACAGCACAACTATGTCTAGCAGGGAGAGGATCTTTCTCTCCCTTATAAGTCCTCGCCTGACCCTATCACTGGACAGTAAAAAGAGAAGCAGCACACTGTTTAGCTCATCTTTCTGTCACTCTGCTCTTTTCTTCTGTTAGTAGGGTCCCTTGCACTGTAGTACATCTGATGACTCCTTGTGCTGTGATTCCCTTCCCCTCTCAGAGCTCTGCTGTACAGACTGTACTGGGATTGCAAGAGGCTGGTGCCAAATTCAGGCACTTACATTGTTTGCAAAAGTGCTGCATTAATTTGTGTCTTTTATATCTGTGTAGAGTTTTGCTTTAAAGCCTGTCTTATAACACTTATTGTATATATTCTGTGCTATTTCTTCATAAAACATGCTTATATTGCATTCCATTGGAAATAATAGATATGTTAACCACTCGCCTACTGAGCACTTTCAACCCCTTTCTGCCCAGACCAATTTTTAGCTTTCAGTATTGTTGCACTTTGAATGACATTTGCACGGTCATGCAGCACTGTAGCCAAACCAAATTTTCATCATTTTTTCCAAACAAATAGAGATTTCTTTTGATGATATTTATTCGCCACTGGGTTTTTTATTTTTAACACTATAAATGAAAAAAGAGCAAAAAGTTTGAAAGTTTTCTTTGTTTCTATTATAAAACTTTGCAAACAGGTAATTTTTCTCCTTCACTGATGTGCGTTGATGAAGCTGCACTTATAGGCAGCACTGATGGGCAATGATGAGGTGGCAATGATGAGGCGGCACTGATAGGCAGCACTGATAGGCACCGATGCGCACTCAAGAGGATGCACTGATGAGGCAGCACTGGTGGGAATTGATGAGGAGGCACTGATGATGCTGCACTGATATGAACTGATAGGCAACAATGATGGGCACTAATAAGCAGCACTGAAGGGCACTCACTGATAGCACTGTCGGGCAGCACTGCTAGGCACTGCTGGCCACTGATGGGTGGCACTTTTGGGGCTGCACTGATAATCAGGGCAATGATATTCAGTGCAGATGTCTTCTGTGACACTTGCCAGTTATTGGCAGTATTTCCTCACAATGTGACAGTATGGGCAAAGTACTGCCGATAACCAGGAACTGTATTTACTTTGTGATCAGCTGTGTCACTGGACACAGCTGATCATGTAGTAAAAGGCCGCTGTGATTGTCCTTTTACCATGCCATGTGATCAGCTGTGTCTAAAGGACACACGATCACAGACAGTGCTGGGTGCACGCTGCTGGGGGCGCATTCTTGGAGGACGTCATATCACGCCCTCTCAGAACAGGAGAACCGTGCTGTAGCCATCATTTGGCTATAGCACAGTTGTAAAGTGTTAATGGTATGGGGTTTAGTTTACTAGAGAACACATTGGGCAAGATGGTTCTGTGAAAGAAATTTTACACTGTGTATAAAACTGTACTACATTTTGTATGTTTTGCTTATGGTTTGCACACTGCACTCTTATTCTATACATGAAACTAATAATTTTCTACTTTTATGCAAAATAAAAAATATATCTGTTAAAAAACGAAATATATACAGAGACTAATCAGTAATTGTATTTAAAGCGGTAGTAAAGTCTTGTACATTATTTTAAAAATGGTCCCCCATGCAGGTTTAGGCTCTTGATGGTCCATCTTTACCTGGTCTTCCTTCTGGGTTACCTGTCTTCAGCCGCTTTAATAGCCTGGCCGCAGGTGACATCACTCTTGGGTATGTGTAAGGGAGTCACATCGCTGAGGCACAGAGAAGGGTTTGTAAATGTGGTCTGAGCTGCACTTGTGAGGTTCAGATCACATTACTCGCTTATAGGCAGGGTGGACATTTATGACAGAAGAGACCTCTGGGGTCTGTTCTGCTATAAAAACCCTGCCTGTCAGTGGATTTTAGATTTCAGAACTTTACTACCACATTAATGTCATTAAAAATGACCTTTCAATTTCAATTTTCAGCTGTTGTGATGTTCTAAAATTGTGAAAAATTCATTTGTTGCTTTCTTGCAAAATGGCAACATGAGGGGGTTCTGCAGAGTGTATTTGTACATGCCCAGAATCTTATTTTCTGTAAATCATTGGCTCAATGCTTTCTGCAATGTTTTATCAATATCTCATTGTAAATGTGTAAAAATTATTTCTGTGTATAGTGGATACGTATATTTGTATGTAAGGACAGCCATACTTGCACATCAAATACTGTATGCAGGCTCTGCTTCTTGTATTGTATTTACTTTAATTGTATTTACTGCTCCTCTCTTTCTATACAAGTCAAGGGAAACCTGACCTTGATAGCTGTCATCTAGGCAATTGTCTCCACTGGGACATTAATGCTGCCCTCCACTGTTGACAATTATTACATTTTGGATTTTCTCTCACATTCTCTCTTAGTGACTATTGCCAATATGACAGGATGTGAGGGTTAGGGTAGACTAACAGGCACAGACAGAGCAATGATAACCTCAAAATAGCATATTCAAAGAGGTGATGGAAACTTTTAGATTTTCATGTGTAGTCAGATAAATAAAAACTTCAAAAAGGTTCAACAGCTCTGGCTAGGCAGCTCCCACACAGCAAAGTTTTCCATGGTGGGCACCCAAAGGTAACTCCAACCTTAGAAATACAGAAAGGAGCACTAGACTAAAGCCAGATGGAAGAGTCCAAGATACTTTTAATTGCTGGTAAAAAAAGGTTATATATAAACAGCCAATGGGGTTCAGGGGCAACACCATGCCCCCTTCATCAGGGCTACAAGAATAAACATAACACATACATAAGTCATAATGATGACACATTAGGTCTAGATATGCATAGGAGTATATACCAACAATTCCTTCTGAGATCATTTGGATTCAATTTGCAGGAACATTTGGCCTGCAACTGGCCTTCTTTTGACCTGCATTTGACATTCAGGGTAACCGCTCTGTGCAAAATTACACACACTTTATATATATATATATATATATATATATACAGTGGGGATCGAAAGTTTGGGCACCCCAGCTAAAAATTTGTATTAATGTGCATAAAGAAGCCAAGGAAAGATGGAAAAATCTCCAAAAGGCATCAAATTACAGATTAGACATTCTTATAATATGTCAACAAAAGTTAGATTTTATTTCCATCATTTACACTTTCAAAATAACAGAAAACAAAAAAATGGCGTCTGCAAAAGTTTGGGCACCCTGCAGAGTTAATATCTTGTAGTGCCCCCTTTGGCAAGTATCACAGCTTGTAAACGCTTTTTGTAGCCAGCCAAGAGTCTTTCAATTCTTGTTTGAGGTATCTTTGCCCATTCTTCCTTACAAAAGTCTTCCAGTTCTTTGAGATTTCTGGGCTGTCTGTCACGCACTGCTCTTTTAAGGTCTATCCATAGATTTTCAATTATGTTGAGGTCAGGAGATTGTGAAGGCCATGGCAAAACCTTCAGTTTACGCCTCTTGATGTAATCCCCCGTGGATTTCGAGGTGTGTTTAGGATCATTATCCATTTGTAGAAGCCATCCTCTCTTTAACTTCAGCTTTTTCACAGATGGCATCAAGTTACTATCCAAAATTTGCTGACATTTTATTGAATCCATTTTTCCTTCTACTCGTGAGATGTTCCCTGTGCCACTGGCTGCAACACAACCCCAAAGCATGATTGATCCAACCCCATGCTTAACAGTTGGACAGAGGTTCTTTTCATTAAATTCTGTGCCCCTTCTTCTCCAAACGTACCTTTGCTCATTCCGGCCAAAAAGTTCAATTTTAACCTCATCGGTCCACAGAACTTGTTTCCAAAATGCATCAGGCTTGTCTATATGTTCATTTGCAAAGTTCAAACGATGATTTTTGTTGTGAGGACGTAGAAGAGGTTTTCTTCTGATGACTCTTCCATGAAGACCATATTTGTACAAGTATCTCTTTATAGTGGAATAGTGTACCAGAACTCCAGTGTCTGCCAGATCTTTCTGGAGGGATCGTGCAGTCAAATGTGGGTTTTGAATTGTTTTTCTCACAATCCTGCGAGCTGTTCTGTCTGATATTTTTCTTGGTCTTCCAGATCTTGCTTTAACTTCCACTGTTCCTGATGACTGCCATTTCTTAATTACATTCCGAACAGAGGATATTGACATCTGAAAACGCTTTGCTATCTTCTTATAGCCTTCTCCAGCTTTGTGAGCGTCAACGATTTTCAGTTTCAGTTTTCTAGACAACTGCTTAGAAGAACCCATGGTGCTGATTGTTGGGGCAAGGTCAGATGAGTCTGGGCATTTAAAACCTTTGAGATTGACATCACCTGGTCTTCCCAGACAATGATTGAGAACAATCCATGACACTGGCAGGTCTCAGCTTTGCAAAGGGGGCAGTACATGCTATAAATTCTGCAGGGTGCCCAAACTTTTGCAGACACCATTTTTTTGTTTTCTGTTATTTTGAAAGTGTAAATGATGGAAATAAAATCTAACTTTTGTTGACATATTATAAGAATGTCTAATTTGTAATTTGATGCCTTTTGGAGATTTTTCCATCTTTCCTTGGCTTCTTTATGCACATTAATACAAATTTTTAGCTGGGGTGCCCAAACTTTCGATCCCCACTGTATATATATGATTCTGAATTTCCGGGTAGGGGCGAGCCATTCTACCCGTGCTGTCATTGGCTCCTGTAGGTGTCAATCATCAGGTCCTAGCCAGCAATTCATGGCAATCGGTGGAGCAGCTGACAGAAGAGTAAACAAAGAGTGTAAACAACACAGGTCTCTCTCCTTGCTGCTTTTTATCTCTGCAAAAGCAGGGAGGTAAAATCCAACATGCCCCCTATTAAAACAGTACACAGTTAAATCACACCCTAACAGACAGTTAACCCTTTGATTGCCCCAGATGTTAACCCATTCCTGCCCAGTGTTATTAGTACAGTGTCATTGTCTTTTATTAGCCTGCTCACTATATTAGCGTCACTGGAGATGTCAGTGGCAGTTAGTCAGTTCCTACCCAGTATCAGTTAGTGTCAGAATGCCCGCCATTTACTAGTATAAAAAAATAAAAAAATAAACATTCCAGTATATACTGTATACACCGCCATTTGTAGAAGCTGCAACTTTCACGCAAACTAATTAATATACACTTTTTGGGATTTTTTTTTTTAACCAAAGACATGCAGAATACATGTTGGCCTAAATGTATGAAGAATTTTATTTTGGGATATGTTTTACAGAAAATAGTAAAAAATAGTTTAAAAAAAAAAGGTTTTCAGTATTTTTTTCATTTATAGCACAAACAATAAAAAACCCAGCGATGATCAAATACTGCCAAAAGAAATCTCTATTTGTGTGAAAAAATGATAAAAAAAATTTTTGTGTACAGTGTTGCATGATTGCACAATTGTCAGTTAAAGTGGCACAGCGCCATATAGCAAAAAATGGCCTGGTCACAAAGGCGTGTAAATCTGCTGGAGGACAAGTGGATAAAGGTTTGAGGAGTTCAGAAGGGAGAAATGAGATCACAGCATTTCCCCACTCCCCTGATCTGTCACTGGTGTATTCAATAAATAACAACCAGTAGCTGATTACTGTGTCCTCCCTTGGAGGTCAGAGACATCCCTAAAGATTTATAGGGTACTGACACAGTAAGGAGTTACCAAAACTGACTGTTGGACTTGCACCACGGATGACAAACTGTGCGTTACAGGATCCCCCAGCTCTGCGACCGATATTTGCTGGTAAAAGTGAAATTTACATTACCTTTGCAGCTTCCTTTGGCAAAAAACCTTTTAAATTACTTCTGAGTCATTTTGTAGTGAAGGCGGTAAAATGATCTTTAAAATTCACATAGCACGCAAAATCTATAAAATATTCAGAAACTAATTTAAAGCAGGGCATGGTCTATGTATATAAACAAAGTTACCTACAGAGAATAGATGGGCTGTTATCAGAGATGGACTATTGTACTAGACTCAACCTTCAATTTATGGCATAAAATAATTCATTATGGATGATCTGGCTCTTGTGTGTTTGGCATCTATTTCACACACTTCCAGGCTGGAATAAATCACATTTAACACACCTACTAGAAGGGACAAAATTTGGTTGAGGATGCATGAAAAATCAAGTACACAAAATAATAAATAGTAAACACAACGGAAGGTCAGCAATTCATTATTTATTAAATGAATCATTTCAGGGCCATTCCTATCATGAAGCAGGGAGTGAATTTTGTCTCAAGGAGCCTTGGTACTCTAGGAATATGCATGGGGACTATGATCAATAGCAATGCTCCATGTGCTCTTAAAGCCTGCTCTTTCTTATTACTAGACTCTTCTGTGTCTTGGACTTCAAGGAGCGAATTTATAAAAAAAAGTTGCAAAGCTGTTTGTCCACCAAAAATGCATGGAAATTTGTTCTGTGTTGGTGGGGAAATATCAGATGTTCCAAGGCTGTATACTCTGCAGATCAGAAATGTGCAAATGGGAAAATGATCACATTATGGCCTCTAGATGGCACTGGCTATCATAGGAAATAAATATGCTTCTCGGCTCCATTTAGTGGCCAGAATGCAGCATTCAATCAGCACTTAATTTTTTTTCACAATACATAGATAAGGGTTAGTTTACTGTTCTTCAGACATTAGGGAACCTGGGCTAATGACAGTGGGAGCAAAAAATTGTTCCAGCATCAATGGGAGTAAAAAATGTCTCAGGCTTGGTGGTCAGTGGGAGTAAAAAATTACTTAGTGTCTGTGGTCAGTAGGAGGAGAAATAGTGCCCCATCATTGGAATTAGTGGGAGGAAAGGTGCCTCATCGTTGGTGTCAGTGGAAGGAATCATGCCCCATCATTGGTGTCAGTGGAAGGAATAGTGCTCCACAGTTGGTGTCAGTGAAAGGAATGGTGCCTTATTGTTGATGTCAGTGGGAGCACTAGTGCTTTGTCCCATTGTGCCATCATTCCTCCTTGGCAAGCGGAATAATGTCTTAAGGGCTGGAGAAAGGCGAGCACAGATTTATCCTAATGAACTATTTTGCACCTCCCACTTCTGCCTAATATTTCTTCCTCCGTGCCACAGAAACCACTAGTGATGTGAATTAAGTGAATAGCTGCCACTTTAAAATTTTTTAGCAATTATGTGAAATAGTTCCTTCTATATAATCAAAAAGGGGGAATAGCAGTGCTATTCTGTATACCACAAACTATATAGATATCTAAATAAAATAACACTTTGTGTATATCAAATAACCGTGACTAATGAAAGTAAAAAAAGCAGAAAAGTGGAATAAGGTTTCTGGCATGTCCGATCACTACAGCATTTGTTTCATAAGGCTTTAAAAGATGTGTAATTTGTAAAAGGCTTTTCAGCAAATAATAAATGGTGATTTAACAGTATCACACTATTGCAGTTTTTATATTTCTCTCTTTATGAATGTTGGTATATATTGAGACGATCTGGAGGGTTCCGCTGATGAAAGGATTAAATAAGACAACATGCTCTACACATACAGTATATGCCGATCATGAGAATATGAAGCATATACATTTGGTGAGTGAGTGTCCTAAGGGGATCTGGTGGCACTGAGCACTTGGTGTGGAGAAACTAAGTTGGAGAAGATTGAAGTTACTTCCAGTTGCCATACAGCCATGTCCTGACGTGTTTCGTCATTCCGACTTTCCAGGGACTGCTTTGGGTGGACATTTGGTTTGGACTTCCTTATTGCACTTTTATGCTTATTTAGTTTAATTAGTCACAGTAATTTGATATATACAAAGTGTTATTTGATTTTGATATCTATATAGTTTGTGGAACACAGAATAGAGACGCTGTTCCCCTTTTTCTGATTATATAGAAGGAACTATTTCACATAAAGGCGAGCAAGGGGCTGAGGTTGAAGAACAATGACATAGACAGATGGATGATACAATAGATAACTACAGAAAAAGCACAGGAAAGACAGATGAGCAGACAAGTAATAGTAGATAGATAGATAGATAGATAGATAGATAGATATGGTCCAAATTGCTGAATGGCCAATGATAGTATTCATTTAGTTTATGAAGGTGTATATGTACTTTTTATAGAGGGAAGTTAAGAATATCAAGTCTGTATCACTTGTCTTCCTTTTATTATTTATAAAGATGAAAGCTCATCTTGGCTTTCAAATCCATTATCTCATTAAGTGAGTTATTCTCTTGTGGGCTCATTTGTGTTATTATACTGCATAAACTCATTTAATGTCCTATATTAGATTGTCTGCAGCCTTTATTGCTATTTTGATTTAATGTTTTGTGCCAAATATTAACAGCTTCATAGTCTTAGGATTTTATGGGTTTGTGTTAGCTGGGTGATGTACATTTAATTTCCAATTTCCACAGAATAGATTTTTTAAAGGTTAAAATAGTTCACATGATTTATTTTTGACATTCTATTTTCTCATAGTTTAAAAAGTGATTTGAACAATGCTTCATTAGGTTTTTTTGGTTTCTTTTGTACACTTTTTTGTCCAAGCAGGCAAAAGTTTGCTGTACGGATGTCTGAAGCATTCATGCAAGCACCACAGATCATTCCTGTATTTTGTTAATATGATTATCTCCTATGATCGTCAGTTTCACCCAGGGGCGGACTGATCATTTGAGCACTCGGGCACTGCCCGAGGGCCCGGGGTCAGTAGGGGGCCCCATGAGATGCCCCTGGTACCTTTCATAGGCTTTTTGGGTGTGGTTTGAGTGTAGGCGAGGACACAGGGGCCCCATGATTCCCTATTGCCCAGGGCCCCATGAGTTGTCAGTCCGTCCATGGTTTCACCTAATAGCCATAATGCAATGTTTTATTGGTTTATTTAATGTTTTTGTTATTGTTTTTTCAATAAGCAAAGATATCCTAGGACTTCTGTCATTGGTCTCTTACTCCATTTCTAAGGGAAAATACCAGGGGTCACATACACATTACACCCTTAAGCACATAATATTCATTATGGCATGCATGGCATGTGTGTTGTGGTTTGTTACAGTGTAAGTATATTGTTCACTATAGTATTACTGTGTCAGGGTGCCATTCAGGCCAAAGTGACAGAGTACAGTAAAATACACATAGTGCTTTTTTAACCACTTCAAGTCCGGACACTTTCACCCCCTTCCTGCCCAGGCCAATTTTCAGCTTTCAGAGCTATCACATTTTAAATGACAACTGCGCGGTCATGCAACACTGTACCCATATGAATTTTTTTAGCATTTTTTTGAGACAGATAAAACTTTATTTTGGTGGTATTTATTCACCGCTGGGATTTTTATTTTTTTTGCTATATAAATGAAAATGTCCAAAAATTTAGAAAAAAAATTTTTCTTATAAAATTTAGCAAATAAATAATCTTTCTTAATAAATCTTGGCCAACACGTATTTGTTTATCTTTTTAGTAAAAAATTTTTTATTTATTTTGTTATATTATTATTTATGTTTTTTTAACATACTGTCACCCTAGTAGTACAGTGTCACCATGTTTTTTTTACACTGATCATTCTTGCAGCCATTGATAAATACTGTGAGAGCTGTGATTGGTCACAGCTTGTCACATGGTATAAGGCTGTTGTGAATAGCCTTGTACCATGTGATCTCTGGACCACTTCCCTTCCGGCTGTTTATGTACATGGGCCAGACGGGAAGTGGCTAAAGGTTGTGCATGCATTACCTTTTTAGTGTGATCCAGTGCAACTTCAACCCATTCAAATGAATGGGCTGAAAATCGCATCACACTGAATTGCACAAGAGTCACACAGTAACATAAAGCGCATTCCTGTGTGATTTTGGTGTAAGCAGGCACTAATTTAGAAAGCCATGTTGTGTTTGTGTGTGCTAATAATGATTTTAGTGTTTTTAGTTTGATAAACATTTGCACAGCTATTATGGGGTGTACAAAATCAATAGTCCCATCTTTCTACAGGTCTTGTACTTTCAGAAAATGTATAGCTTAGGGGTCTTTTATTAACTTTCAGAGCTGCAAATTAAAAAAATAAAATAGCAAAACAAGTGAAAAGGGTATAAATGGTCTGGCCACCTGAGCTGACAAATGGGAGGCAGGGACTGGCAGATAAAGGTTTAATGACCATAGCCTGGGCAAAGGTGCATTATAACTATGTGCTTGCTCTGCTCTAGGTCCTATTTTCTGTTTTATGCAAAACAGCTCCTCTGGCATTGTCATGAAGGAATCTGAATCTTCCGAGATCCACACTGCCTGATCTGACTTATCTTAGTCTAAAGGACCAGTGGGGGTACATAGAAGCTGCCACAAGTTGCAATATTTTCCATCCTTTTTTATGTTGTGCTCTCATTTTCTCAATTCTAATATAGTTAAAACAGAACATGTAGACGGATACTCTTTGTGAATGCACTCACTAATGAACGGGACCAGGTGGGGCCATGGTTGTGCGAGATTCAGCATTAAGGTGGCACTCTGACTTAAAAATAGGCCATTCACTTTGCACAAATACACATTAGACTTGAAGATCCTTGCTGTAAGACACTATTCTCCCATTACACTGTGCACCTTATCTACCTGAATGCAGCATTTTGAGGAAAAACTACTGAGCCTGTGTCCTCCTCCACCAGTCCAGCTTTCCTCTCTACCTTAGTCCCAGTGATAGATTATAGATCCTGCAGTGCACTGAGCAGAGATCTTTACACGTGTACAAGTTAACTCCTTGACTTTCCCATACATGCAACTAGGTCCATGGAGTCTCCGCACAGCGGGTCCAGTCCCGAATGTGCTAGGGCACAAACTGCTAGGTAGGGAGTCACAGCACCGATGCCTTCACTACAAGAGGGCCATACCTGGTACCACTCTCCGCTTTCTGGCTGTTATTACATTCCCACAAGTTCATGGTTACCCATAGCAACCACATGCTAGACATGACTTCCTGTCAACTCCACTGCTTGGCCAACCCTCTCATGGTGGCTTCTCCACTGCATCCCATTTGCTGTTATAGGCCCTGTTCTTTTGGATACGCCATTGCACACCTTTAGAAGAAATTCAGTCCAGGCATTTTGCAGTTAACTTGGAAATTAGTTCTATTCAGTACCTTGATCTGGGTACCCTTTCAAAGGGGAAGATGGATATCTCTTAGTAGAGCTCAGATCTTACAGCACCACTCCTGCTAAATCCCATGTGGAAGAGCCTCTCTCAGAAGGTTAGAAGGTTACCTCCCATCATATATATGGGCAAGGCAAAGAGGCATGACCATGACCACCTGGGAGTGGGCAACCTCAACCCCTTCCCATCCCTAGAGCAGCCTGCTAACTGACTACACATTGCAATAACAGTTCACATTACAATGATAAACAACACATTGCAAACACACAAACTGCATATTATACACAGCAATATTAAAAATAAACAACACTTTATTTTTACCCCTGTAAGCACCTGCTTAAAAATTGCTGATAATTTTTCCCATTTCAATTGCTTCCCAGCCTAACCCCCCCCCCCCCAAAAAAAAAAAAACATTTTGATGGACTCCAATAACTCCAACACCTCAAGCTCATTGCTTTAGGTGTATCATAGTATTTGACTCTATCATTTAAAGTGGTAGTAAAGTCTGATTTTTACTTGTACCTACAGATAAGCCTATAATAAGGCTTACCAGTTGTTACTGTAAATGTCTCCTAACTGTGCACCGTTTAGGAGATATTTACCTGCGTAGAGCACCAGCTCATGCACTCTGAAGGAATGGCATGTCTGTGCAGTTCCTTCAGAGCAGTAAAAAGTGACTCCCATACACATGTTATGTCACCGCAGCTCACCCAGTCAAGCCGCCAGAGCCCACAAACCCGGAAAAAGGACTGAGTGCAGATGGAAACCCTGTCAGCGATGACAGCGCACTGCTGGAGGGCTTTGTTTTAAGGTAAGTTTCACATAATGTTCTAGTATGCGCATATAAGCACATTATGCCTTTGTCTTGCAGAGAAAAACTTTTTTTGACCCTTAAAGTTTACTACCGCTTTAAATCTCATGGCTACACAGCTACTGCTGTCTCGTATTCGAAAGCAATTTTCTGTGTCCCTCCCCTCCTCACAACACAATTAACAGGCTGAAATGTGCCTTTATCATATTGACTAGCTCAGTATTTATTTTACCTACTGACAGACTGGCATCTCTCTTTTTAATGTGTGTCACTGCTGAACAATTTTTTGGCTGGCAATTACACAAAAAATATACTTCAAACTTCCAGCCTAAAAAATTTCTGTCCTCATTGGCTACATTATAAACCTTTATTATGATTTCAAGGTACTACATAAACCCTCCATTCTACACAACCCTGTGATTTCTTCCATGTCAGTTTCCTTTTCACCAGTGCTGGCACAACATCAACCAGTGTTGGAACAAGGTCATCCAGTGCCCAGGGCAAAGATGCCAAACTGCACCCCCTCCTCTGTGATGTGCATGCCCAAACTTACCCACACCCATTGTGAGAGCTTGATTGTCAATACCCAGGTACAGAATACAGGGGTCAAAAGTGTGCAAGGTACAGAGTGCTGGGTTGAGAGTGTAATGTGTAGAGTTCAGAGGTTGGGAGTGTGCAATGTACAGAGTGCAGGGGTCAGTAGTATGTAATGTAGAGAGTGCAGGAGTCATTAGTATGTAATGTACAGAATTCAGTGGTTGGAATTGAATAACATACAGAGTGCAGGGGGTCAGGATATGATGCCCCAAGATGTTTCTCTTCAATTGCTGATCAATGATACCAAGTGATAAAACTCTAAATTTTAATGTAAAAAAAAAAGAATTCACCCTAACATATTTGGCTATTTTGGTTGAGTGGTAGGTTTACATATTCCACATCTTCTTTACCACTGTCAGGCCCCATATTGAAGAATTTACAGACAGATCTCCTGCTACATAAGCATAACCACTCCTGGTTTCTACCTTAACCTTGCCCAAGAAAGCTCCTGTATGATTTCTGAGCACTGAGCAACAACAGCATATTGCTCAGATGTGAATAGGCACATTAGATTAACATGGACATCTGAGTGTCAAGTGTCGAAGCGTTCTGGGAACACACTATAAATCGTTTGAGTGTTAATAGAACTAAATTGCATCAGCATGTTTCATGTTGCTTTTACATTCTCTTTGACATAGGGAGAGAAGCAAGTTCTAATGTGAACAAAAACTCAGCAAAACAAGCTCCTGTAATGATTTTAATCCAAATATTTTCTTAAAGAACTAGAGAATCTAAAGCTCAAGATGCGTTACTATAAATTAGCTATTACTGATATTTTAAGATATATAATCTATGTAAACTCATTTTGCACCTTTCTCCAATAAAAATATGAAATACATTCATCTTTGTTATTATTAAACGTAAAAGCCAAATAAAAAAATAAAAAGTGAAATAGCAAAAGCTGATGCAAAGAACACTATAATTTAATTTAGTACACTAACCTTATGCAACTAATCATTTAAAGCTCAAGTCTGGACAAAATTTTATTTTTTGCAGGAGCAAAGAACAATTTTAAGCACCTGTACTTAAACATACTGTAGGTACATAGTGAAACAGTACAAAAAGAATTTTCTTGTGTCACATATTGCTATAATAAAACTTCAGTGATGCGTAGTTGATAATATTGACACCAACTACACATCATCAACTGAGACAGACTTTGGTGTCTAAAGGCTTTCTTTCCCCAGTGTCTGGGTGTATATTTTTATGTCTTACAAACCAGATGTCAAGTTCCTAGCTCCAGGCCAATTTTAATACATAGAGTAGTAGGATAAAAATAAGCATCTGCCTTCATGCCCAGTCAAGCCTACACAAATTGTATCACTGCTTTTCTTGATTGTAAATGATAACCTTGTGATAAAAATATAAAAATGATATTGAACGGGTATTTTTGCAGACATACAGCATTTTTAAAGGGATAAAGGCTGGTAAGCCTGGGGAGGCGCGCAGTTATTTGAAAGATAAACTGAATGTGCATTTTATTTTGACCTTACATAAACTTTAAGGTATTTTTCATGTAACCTGAAGACACTGGGAACCAGTCAATATCAGATTAGCATTTACAGCATGTAATCAGAAAGTCATCTGGTAAGAGCTTTTCAGTCCCATTAGATTGTACCTTTTGAAGATGCACACTGCAGCAATTGCTCCAATTATCCTAATTAAGTACTGATCCTACAAAGTCACAGCTCCTTTATGCTTGTAAAATCACACAGTTAAGTTGCTGTGACTACATTAGAATTTACAACATTTGGTAATGACTTTTCTAGAAAGAAAGTGCCAGTAGCTAATTTGGGGTTGCTTATCTGATCCTTGTATAGTTTAGATTTTATTTCAAGGGAACTAACAGATTTTGATCAGATTTTGTAAAGTGTTTACTTTTTAAACCAGCATGTTTGTCTTTTAACAATTTCTATGAATTTGTTGTAAAAATAAACAAGTAATGCAAAATGCACCATGACACAGGTGTCAGAGAATTATGGATTGCTTTCAGAGCATCTCTTTCTAACTGAATCTCCATACGGTCCCATATGAAAAGGGCAGGGAGGAAGATAGTGGGGGTGTCTCACTCCTTGACTCATTCTGTTATACATACATTTAAAATATGACTGTTTAGTTCCTTTTTTTCCAGTCACTTCCTGGTGTATGCTCTCCATAGGTGGCTGCACAGCATGCAGAGTTTCAAACTATTGAAAAGTACTTTCTGAAATGACGTTAACCTATTAAATCTTATATAAAAGTTTAGTGATTAAATTTATTTTGACAACACCTACAATGCAAAATGGAAACCAGGATACATCTGAACTGTTTAAAAAAAGCATGGGTGTAAGTTGAAATTCATTCTGTATTCATTTTTAGTTTTGCTTTAAAAACAAACATTTTAATTCAGATTTTACAGCATGTTGAAAAGGGTACTAACCCTGTAGTGGAACCCTTGAAATATCAATCAAATGAAATTTCAAACAGTCTTCCAAAATATATAGAGAAAGAGCAAGAGACAGAGAAAGATTAAAAAAGAAAAAAAAAATTTTTTAAGGATGCCATCTAAAGCTTGGACAGACTGAGCAAGGGGACAGGGTGGCAATTGCCCTCCTGGGCTGCTCTGATGCCTCATAAAAAGGCTGTGCCCAGTGCACAATGACATTATATACAGCCGTCAGCCATCGCTACATTCTTTGCTTGCAGAGCTGCAGTGGATTGGTACAAGTGTACTGACCAAGTACACTCTTGCACCCGGCCAGCACAAGTCTAGTAGCAACACAGTCACTTCCATATCAAGAAGAGTGATCTCTGCCTGACAGGAGCTTCCTAGTCCTGGGACTGCTCTGTGCAAAACCATTACACAGCAGGTAAGTATGACATGTTTGTTATTTAAAAAACAAACCCCAAAAACCTTCAACCACTTTAACCGGTTCCTGACTGCCCTATAGCAGAAATAATGCTACAGGGTGGCACGGGTGCTCAAAATCACATACATATACAGTATATATATGTGATTCGCACTCCTGTGGTTTTCACGCCCCTCCCAGATAGTGTCAAATTGCCAGTCAGTACACCAGTAATTACATTTAACCCCTTGATTGCCAGGAACACGCTCACATACACAATAAACCTCCATTGCTAGTATAATGTCTGAACCGATCAATATCAACTCATCAACATCTGCATCGATGAGTCCCTCAATATTTTTCCGGCCACCTTGCATTCAAACAATTTCTCCCCAGCAAGTGTGCCAGATATGGGGTCAAGAAGTATAAGAGCTCTGAGAGGGCAACAGGCTATACATATAAATTTTGGATTTATGAGGGAAAAGATAGTCACGTGGAGTCCCTGGGATGCCCAGACTACATGGGGAGCAATGGCAAGATAGTTTGGGACTTGGTTTCATCCCTTTTCCATATGGGGTACCACTTATACAAGGACAATTTTTATTCAAGCGTGCTACTATTTAGACATTTGTACAATCTTGGAATTGGCGCATGTGGCACCGGGGCTTCCCCCAACAGTTTGTAAATACCCGTCTTAGAAAGAGGGAAAAAGCCTGCTTGAGAAATGAGGATGTCATTCAGCTGCATCACCGACTTGTTTGTTCTGACAGCAACAGGGTCTTGCTCTCAGAATATACATAAGTAGGTGTGTACAGTGCTGTTGGATGATATTTTTCATTCGCAGTTAAAAAAAAGAGCATATATGCTGAAGCATGGGGGCCTGGGGTGGCCAGTGGGTGGATGACCCCTATGCTTTGGCATATATATTTTATAATATTTTTTGGCACATTTCATGTGTGTTCACCATTAGAACTGGGAGGATGCAGGGCAGTATATTCTAATGGTGGACATACCACACACTTTTTCTGGCAGAGATTTCTTTTTTTTTTTCATTCAGCCCACAGGCTATATGCAAAAAAAAAGAACATAGCATATACACGCAACAAGGACCAGCGACGTATTCGTACATCGCTGGATTTGAGTGTTTTTTTTTTCAGCTGTCGATTGGCTTTAATGTAAAAGCAATCCTAGTGGCTAATTAGCTGCAGGATTGCTTTTACAAGCAGCGGGAGAAGATGCCCCCCTCCCCCGCTGCCTTCCTTGGCCTTCTCGGGCAGTCCTGTGCCATAGGGGGAACCTGAGAATGCAGCTGGTGTTTCTGCCAGCTGACCATAGAGCTGATGGAGACTGGAATGATAGCAATCATCTCTATAGTCTAAGAATTCGGAAGCTACGAGCATTTCATCACTTCAGTTTTGCAGGATATAAACAGCAGCATTTGTAAATTGGGAAAGCATCTGATCACACCGATCTTGGTGAGATTAGATAATATAAGGGCAGAGGAGATATCTAGAGTCTAGAATCTAGATATCTGATAGACCCCAGATTTCTCAAAAAAGAATATAGGACAATGCCCATTAAAGTTATAGGGGATATTTGCATTCCCTAGCATTAAAAGTGTTAAAAAAAAGTAAAAGGAACAGTGTAAAAATAATTAAAATACATGTGAGGTATTGCCGCGAATGTCAGATCAAGGACAGTAATTCTAGCACTAGAAATCCTCGGTAAATCTAAAATGGTAGCTGTAAAGGCTTTTAAAGCGTTGCCTATGGATATTAAAAATGTATGCAGGTTTTTGCCATTGCACGGGGCGTGCACAGTTTTAAAACATGTCATGTTTGGTATCTATTTACTCGACATACCATCATCTTTATAGCTTACCAAATAATTGGCCAATATATTATGTTTTTGTGCATTAAAAGTAAAAAAAGTGTATTTCTTTCAAACAAATTGCGTTTGAAAAATCGCTGCATGAGTACTATGTGACATAAAAAATCGCAGCACCCACTATTTTATTCACTAGGGTGTCTGCTTTAAAAATATATATAATGTTTGGGAGTTCAAAGTAATTTCCTAGCAAAAAATCCTTTTTTTTTTAATGTGAACAAAACGTGTCAGAAAAGGCTTTGTCATCAGGTGGTTAGACGTGAGTGATGCGTTGCATAAACGTCTAATGCTGGGTATAAAATGCCCCCACGCCCCTAAACAACCCCTCTTTGGAAAGTAGATACCCCAAACTATTTGCTGAGAGACATGTTGAGTCAATAGAAGAATTAATTTTTTTACCACAATTTTTTGGAAAATGACAAAAAACATTTTTTTATAAAATTGTCACTTAAATGATTTATTTCTCAAACATGCCATGGGTATATGTGGAATTACTCCCCAAAATAAATTCTGCTACTTCTCCTGAGTATGGGGATACCACATGGGAGAGAATTTTTGGCAGTCTAGCCAAGTACAGCACCCCAAAATCCAAAAAGCACCTTCAGGCTTTAAAAAGGGCTTTATTTCCTCATTACACTTTCAGACTACCTATCACAGTTTTTTGGAAAGTAGACACCCCAAGGAATTTGATAAGAAGCATGATGAGTATTTTGCAGATCTCGTTTGTTGCCACAAGTTTTTGGAAAATTAAAAAATTAAGAAAGAAAACAAAAACATATTTTTTCTTTTCTTTTTTTATATTTCAAAACCTTGTGAGAAAAAAATGAGATCTGAAAAATACTCACCATGCATCTTTTTAAATTCCTTGGGGTGTCTATTTTCTAAAAAGGGGTCATTTGGGGGGGGGGGGGTTGGTGCTATCCTGGTATTTTAGCATACAAAGAAATGTGATAGGCAGTCAGAAAGTAAAAACTGTGTAAATTCCATTATCTCTACCGTAGTTTGTAGACGCTATAACTTTCACACAAAGCAATCAATATACACTTATTGGGATTTTGCTTACCAAAAACATGTAGTAGAATACATTTTGGCCTAAATTTATGAAGAAATTTGAGTTTTTTTGGATAATTTTCATGACAGAAATGAGAAAAAATAATTTTTTCTCAAAATTTTCGGTCTTTGTTTATAGCGCGAAAAATAAAAAGCACACAGGTGATCAAATACCACCGAAAGAAAGCTCTATTTGTGTGAAAAAAGGACATAAATTTAATTTATGTACCGTATTGCATGACCGCGCAGTTGTCAGTTAAACTAGTGCAGCGCTGTATAGCAAAAAAAATGTCGTAAAGTGCAGTATCTATACCATAGTTTGTAGACGCTATAACATTCTCACAAAGCAATCAATATACACTTATTGGGATTTTTTTTACCAAAAACATGTAGCAGAATACATTTTGGCCTAAATTTATTACTAACTTTGAGTTTGCTATATATTTTTTATCGCCGAAAGTAAAAAATATTCTTTTTTTTTTAAATTTTTTATCTTTTTTTTGTTTATAGCATGAAAATAAAAAGAGCACAGGTGATAAAATACCACTGAAAGAAATCTCTATTTGTGTGAAAAAAGGACATAAATTTAGTTTGGGTGCAGCATTGCATGACTTTGCATTTACCAGTTGAAATAGTGCAGTGCCGAATAGCAAAAAAAGACCTGGTCAGGAAGGGGGGTAAATCTTCAGGAGGGCAAGTGGTTAATACCAGACACTTTCATTCCCTTCCTGCCCATGCCAGTTTTCAGCTTTCATCGCTGTCACAAATTGTGTGGTCATGCAACACTGTACCCATGTGAAATTTTTATCATTATTTGCACACAAACAGAGAAATGAAAAAAGATCAAACAATTTGAAAAAAAACCTTGTTTTTCTTCACTTCTGTTATAAAATTGAGCAAAACGCCAGGACAGTGCAAATACCCCTCAAATGACCCCTTTTTGGAAAGTAGGCAACCAAGGTTTCTAGTTAGAGGCATGGTGTGTTTTTTGTCATAATTTTTGGGAAAATTAAGAAATTTTAAAAATATTTGTTCACTTTTTTCTTTTTATATTTTCACCAGTGCAGCACAGCGTCATCATATAATTGGTGTGCTGGTGCTCAGGGAGACTTACTGGTGATAGTATGTAAAAAAAACAAAAATTTTTTTTTTTTTTCATTTTTGAAAAATATTTTGTATTAATTTTTTTTATTTTTTTTACTTTTTTTTAACATACTGTGACTAGAGCAATACAGTGTTACCATAGTAACATTGAACTACTATGGAGCGGTGATCAAGATTTTTTTTTACACACTGTGAATGTTTTTCATTCAGAAAAAATGGTTGCGTATAACAGTGAAATTCGCAGTTATTTGCAACCATTTTTTCTGAATGAAATTCAGTGTTTACTATTGTGATTAGCTGTGATTGGCTACAGCTAATATCATGATACAGATCAGCTGTGATTGGCCCTGCCTGTACCATGTGATCACTGTGACCAATCACAGAGATCAACATAATAGTACACAATGAATGGCATGAATGAACACCATCCATTGTGTACAATTGTCATGTGATCTGATGTGATTTTGTCACGGTGTTTACATGGTATCAACAGCAGGCCAGTACACTGATCTGTCATCATTAGCTGTGTCTAGTGGATACAGCGGGTGACAGATCACACCACAGCTTGCCCCATGGGGTGTGTTCTGGGGAGGATGTCTTATGATGTCCATCCAGAACAGCGAATGTCCCTCCCAGCCACCATTTTGCTACAGACTGGAGGGGAAGGTCTGTATCACTATCTATCTATAACCACTCCAGCCAGTTCACATGGAGATTATTACTGCAGAAACTGTCATCAGTGCTGGAAGTTATTACATAAACTGGCACCATTGCTGGGGATTGTTGTTGCAGAAACTGGCACCAACGTTGGCAGTTATTACTGCTGCCATGGACACCAATGCTAGTGGGTTATTACTGCGCACACTGGCACTTATGCTGGCGGATATTATTATGGAAATGGACTCGGATGTGAAAGGGAGGATCATGATGTAAAGGGGGCTTTTGATGTAAGGGGGCTCCTGATTTAAGGGGCCACTGATGATGTGAAGATAACTTTGATGTAAAGGAGGACACCTGATACTGAGTTTGAGCTCCTGATGTATAGGGGGACTCTAGATGTGAATGGGGAGACTCCAGATGTGAAGGACTTCTGATATGAAAGGGGACTAAATATACTTTGTTTAGTACTGGCAACAAAGTATTCCTCAGCCCCTGACTGTATCTGAGTGTATACACGGCAGGATTATTTTCATTAAATGTAGGTTTATGTGAGTCTTTCACTTATAGTACAATATTTTTGCTGTATTTTGTGGGTACAAGATAAAAGATGAAAAAGTTCTCTAATTATTTATTCTGAACAGTCCTAAAATGTGATTTGCTGTATTGTTTCATTTTTTTCTTGTGTTCTAATTTACATGGATGATGAAATTGGCAGGTGTTGGTCGGGTGGAGGCAGGGAAGAGGGAGAGAGGGAGGGGGCGAGTCGCTGCATCATGAGCCTCAGGGTTGAACTTGCCCTCTGGGCCAAAAGTTGGCAGTCAGCCCCTAATCAAAAGGGAGGGAGAGTCAGGGCAAGGAGTCACTACTCTGAATCATGTCTTGTATGTAAACGTAAGCTTGAGTTATTGAGCTCTTTAACAACCTGTGTACCATTGGGTAAACAAAAGGTAAATCTGCCGTTGTTAAATGTACAGTGTTGTTAATAAATTGGGAAGCTAATTTGCCAGGTGATTGTTGTGTACCCAGCCATCATTAAATGACTGTGTAGACAGAGAAGTTGTGCCCAGCCAATCTGAGAGGCTGGTTACCATGTGATCAATTTGACTGGTCATCACAGCAATCACATGGTGTTACAATATTTAGGCTTAATGCACACTGGGGCTTTTATAAATGATGTTCACCTGGCAGGAGAGAAGCTGCTTCAAAGACAAGCCTAAGCCTTATTTTTTCAAAGATGCATCAATTGCTTGTGCGTTTATTCAATTGACCAGAATATTAATTTATTCTGGTCATTGAAATGAAAAAATGTTAGTGCTTAGGCTTGTTTACTGTGTTTTTGGCATGTTTTGGTATTTTTGTCTGCTAAAGCTCTCTGCCTTTAAATGATCTTGCCTCTAAACGTCTATAAATGGGCACATAGGCTAACATGGAGGGGTGTTTAGAAGCCAAAAAAAAAAAAAAGTCAAATACCTATAAAACTGGCATTTGTGAATGGTCACAAAAATATATGGATCACCAGCTGCAGCTACTGATCCATTTATTCTGTTGCAGTGACACAAAGATCTTTTTTTTCAACCCTGTCCTGTCTACCCCTACACATACTAGCTATAATGATGTCTGTAGTGACCTGTAAATTTAACCCCTCACCTCCCTTATCCTAACCCTCTGAATATTAACCCCTTCATCTCCATTCTGTCACTGCATGTGACCAGTATATTAAACTCTTAACTTCCTCCTTCCTTTGTGTATGACCTGCACATTAATGTATATAGTGCATCGTTCTCAAACTCCTTGTTTAGCCCACTCAGTACCAGCAGGTTTCTTCATTTTCAAAAAATGTTTTATAGGAAACCCCCCAGAAAACAGCAGTTATTGAACATCGCCAAATGAAAGAGCTATCTCTGTGAAAGACATGGTAAAAAGCTCATTTGGGTAAAGCATTGCATGACAAAGTAATAGCCGGTCAAACTATCACAGCACTGAAAACTTGAAAATAGTATGGCAAAGAAAGGGGTATTACAGGCTGGTGGTCAAGTGATGGTCAACAGGCTTCTTCTGGAGCTACAAGCAGCCTGGAAAACATGTGAAAAGTAGGAAAGAACTCCACCTTTTTGCTGCATAAATATTAATAAACAATATATTATATTTGCCTAACTAAAAATATATATTTTTAGTCCTGAATATAACAAAGTAAAGAAAAAAGGAAAACAAAAACACTACACGTCCCCTTTAAGGCGTTCCTTTAACCGTTAAATGGAACATTAACATTTCGACTTAGCACTTAATTTTTTATGCATCAGTCAGGTCAGAATCGAATGTCGGAGTAACTGGTCTATGTTATTTAATTTATTCCTGCTCAACTTTTCTTTTGTTCATCAACCATAGCTCAACATCACTATAGGTGAAGAAAGACTGTTAAACCTCAAAGTTAGAAACAAACAAAAAAAAAAACCAAACCAACAGAAAGTACACAGTACAAAGCCTGATATAGCTCAACTTGCCATGTGCTGTATATAGTTAAACCTGAAATATGCAGAAATGACTTCCACTATTATAAAGACACACACATATTTGGAATGTGCGGATAGACTGAAGTTAATCTTGAAGCTATCAGCTTCAAGATTCGGTCCCCCGGCTATTCTTGTACTTGTGGGCAGTTCCTTTTCAACCTTAATTACAGTCAATTTGGTTTCAATATATGTCAAGTGAAATGAAAATTTCAGAGACAGGCATATAAAATGGATGACTGCACCATACTACGTACTTGAGGTGGAGTATAATTTTACATAAAGGTGACAGTAAGCACAGGAATAGGATTATAACATTTTCAGAAAATGCCGTGAGTGCAAAATATTGTATAGCCAATTATGACACATTAACTATTATTATTTTAGGGCTACACAAGCTATTGGATTTAAAGTGACTCTAAAATCTGATTTCAAAATTCTATTCAAATATGTATTCTAAAATGAAAAAAAAAAAAGAAATCTGCACTTAAACTCATTATACACGTGTAACTTGACAGCCTCTGAGAAAAAGAAGGGACATCTTTACTGATGATAATTCCTGTTTCCAGCAATACTGTCGGAAGTAGACATGTGCGTTTTGTTTTGTAACAAAACTATCTGTGGAAAAAAATTGTTTTTTGGAGATTTGGATGTATAAGAATCTCCGCATGTACATAGTAACAAATATCAATAAATTTGAAAAAAATTTCGAATTAAATTAACAAATGCATTTGTTTAATTTTTTCATTCGGATGACATCCCATGATGCAATAGTAGTTCAGGCCCATGGGGAAATCAATAACATTTTTGAATTTTTTCAAAAATTTGCATTCATGTAAATTTGTGATTTAAATTGAACTTGTAATTGTCACAGTCAGCCAGGTCAGTTCTACAGTCTAATGCAATTCTTATGTTTGAAAAATTTGGGGCTGCAAAATTTTGCATTATTTATTCCATTGCATATAAAAATATTGAATCCTTCCAAATAGTTTCAATATATGAATATTAAATCCACCTGAAATAGCAGTGACAACCTCTGAAAACACTGCAAAATCTTTTTTGAATCCACCCGGACCAACGAATGTACAAAACGAATGCTGAAGATATGAAACAAATTCAATCAGTTCAACATAATGAATATGACAAATTTAAACTCTTCAGTGATCTAATGCAGTGGTCTCCAAACTGCGCCCCCCTGCTTGCCTTTATGTGGCACTTGGGGCTCTTTTCCCTCCGCTAATACAAGACATTATTCAACAGTGGGGCAATATTTATGCTACTGTCATCAACAATGGGACACTATTTCTCCCATTGACGCCAACAATGGGGCACTATTCCTCACACTGACCCCAGTGATGGTGCACTATTCCTCCCACTGACACCAATGATGGTGCACTTTTCCTCCCACTGACACCAATGATGGAGAACTATTCCTTCCACTGACACCAATGATGGTGCACTATTCCTCCCACTGACGCCAGTGATGGTGCACTATTCCTCCTGCTGACAACTATGATGAGGAACCATTCCTCCCAATGACACCAGTGTTGGTGCACTATTCCTCCCACTGACACCAATGATGGAGCACTATTCCTTTCCACTGACACCAATGATGGTGCACTATTCCTCCTACTGACACCAGTGATGGGGCACTATTCCTCCCACTGGCACCAGCGATGGGTCACTATTCCTCCCATTTACACCAGTGATGGGACACTATTCTTTCCACTGACACCAGTGATGGGGCACTATTCCTCCCATTGACACCAGTGATGGTGCACTATTCTTCCTCATAATACCAAAGATGCAATGTTTACTCCCACTGATGCCAGGACAATTTACTGGCCTTTTGTTTAGAAAGTTTGGAGACCCCTGATCTAATGCATCTGAAACTAAGGGAAATTTCTGGTGTGCACATGTCTAAGTGGAAGCCTCCTGGCTCTGAGTACATCCTGTTGTGCTCGGGGAAATGGATTGCTCACTTCGTCTAATGCAGAGTAGATTTCATCAACAACACCCTCTAGTAGTACCTAGGCACAGCTTGTTTTCAGCGACAATGTATGCAAACTCTGGGCAAGGCCAGAATTCATATTCAGTTATGGTAACCCATCCTAGTGTCATGTTTTTATTGGCTGCAGGGACAAGAAAAACACATAATGTTGTTTAATAGTGCAGCACCAACTCATTCAATCTGTGAGCTGCTAAAGCCACCCAAGAAACATTTGTGTACTTATGTCAGGATGTGCGCTCAATTTTCTTTTAGTCTTATTTTAATATGATTCATTTCAGACACATTCAGCAGGCTTTTCACAGTGCTTCTAGGTGAGACAGACACCATCCTCTGATTCTATAATTAAACACTGTGCACTCAGAAAGTTTATCAATTACTAATGTAGTGCCCTCTTAGGTATCTGCGTGGAGCTAGACTCCAATGGTTAGATAGGGGCTGAGCAGCAGCCCAGGTGTCATAGCCAGAGTGGGATCAAATTGAATTGTGGTCAGGGTTGAGAGGCTCGGCAGACCAGCCCCTCTGGAATTTCCCCCTGCTCTAGAGCTTTGGAGGAAGGTCTAGAGGCAGTGGGTGGATCTGAGGAGTGGCTGGCTTGTACTCTTGAGGGAACCTGGCCAATCCCCAACATGAGGCTTGGAAGGGGCAAGGACAACCCTTAAAATTAAGGCAGCCTGCTCAGTAGCATGAGTGGGAGGAGGAAGAAGGAGGAAGAGTGAGGCTGAGGTGCAAGAGCCGGGGAGAGAGCCCAGGCTGGAAGAGGCTCTCCTCCAGAAGTGATGCTGGAGAGAAGGAATACTGTGGATTTCACTGGCCCCCTGAGAGACGACCACCTGGCAGCAGGGAAAGTGTGGCCCAGCCGATAGACCTGGTAGCAGCCACCGACCCAACAGCAGCACAGGAGAAGGACACCTACAACCCCTGGACCAGAGAGGAGAGAGAGCATTGAGGCGGGAAACCTAACTTGCTCTGCAGCTGAGACTATTGCCCTTATAGTGGTAACTACTAGATCCCTTGTCCAGGGATTCATTCATACAGCCAGATTGAGGAGCATCTGGGGTTGAGGAGGTACAGATGCTGGCTAGCTCTCCAGAAGAGGATTTCTGTGTAAAAGCTTGTAATATAGTTCAGGATGTTCTTCCTCAGTTGCCATTCCATTGGGCATCCCATATACCCCTTACACCATCCAAGTTCTAAACCCCTAATAAAACTTAAAAACAAAGGAATGGAAAATGTGTATTGCCTGGCTGCGCAGAATTATAGGGGGACCCAAAACTAATAACTCCTAAGGGGGTAGTGCTGCACTAAAAAGGTTAACAGTAGTGTTAAACCCTCAGTGTTTTTAGCTTATTGAGAACAATCAAATAAATCTTTCCACAGAAAACTATTTTGTTCAATTTCTTACCCCAGCACTTGCAGTTTACAACTTTCAATGCTGCAGGTTCTGCACTCTCAGTTCTCTGAAGTTCTGGACTTCAGAGATACAAGTTAACAGTGGACAGTGCAGTCTCCAGACACTCTGTTAACTTGGAGAAGAGAGAGGGAGGAAGAAGGAGGAGCAGAAAGGTTCCTTGCCATCCTAGGCTATGGGGCTGTGTGTTTCTATTGGTGCACACAGTGAAAAAAGACACAACTCTAGTCCCTGCTTGCAAGGGTGACTTCATAAGATGCTGCAAGAGAAAGGAGCCACCATGAAACAGGTAACCTGGGGTCAGCAGTCATGGCACCCGCTTAAACTGGAATATAGGCAAGGATCAAAAGATAGAACAGCTGCAAACTCAGGAAGTCATTAAAGCAGAGCTCCACAAATGTCAAGTACCTGCTTTCACTTCCACTGCAACCACCTGGGTGATTGGAAGCAGAAGTTCCCCCCCCCCCCCCGGAGTCGTTTGGGACACATGTCAGGTCTCAGAGGACTGCGGGACCATTCATAATGCACAGCACTGCTTGTGCAGTTGGCCCCTGGCTGTGAAGCTGCAAGATGTCACAGTCGGGAGCAGACACTTAAAATCCTGGGGACAGAAGACAGACGGAGAACCCAGCTGGGGTGAGCACACCGCTGGATCCTGAGACAGGAGAGTGACTGTTTTGTAAAAGTCAGCAATTACAGTTTTTGTAGCTGCTGACTTTTATTTTTTTTTTTGTTCAGGAGACTGGAGCTCTGCTTTAAATCAGCTGCTAAAAGCAATTAAAACTGAGGATTTATTATCACTTTAAATTACAAAAGAAGCACATTCTCTCACTTACTGCAGTAAAGCTATATTCATAAAATTGAGTGCAAAGGAAACTTCTGCACATTTTCCAGATCAAAAATGTGCTTCTTCACTTTGCCCACGGTTGTTAGGAACAATCTGGTCACAGCAAATGTACAAAGCGTATTCCTGTACGCACTGCTGCACTTCATGTTCTCTTATGGACAATTAAGCACTATAGTAAATTTATGTCTCGATGCCTTAAAGTCCAATTGAACCTTTTGTTTAAATCAACTAAATACATCACAACAAAGTGTTTTAAATGTATTAAAGTTCATTTTCTTTCATGAGCAGCCACAACCTGAATACAGAGGCCTAACCTCTGTGAAAGCCACAAACTGGGGCCCTTGCTGTCTGTGTAGAAGCAGTGGTCCCTCTGAAGAGGTCTGACACACTGCTACTGAATTAAACCCATTGCAATACTCATGCGCCTGTTCATTGGAGAGCTCTGGCTCTAACACAGCAGGGGTCATGTTGGACCTCTGCAAAGAGACCACTGCTTTCTCCCAGAGAGCAAAGGTTCCACTAATAGTCCATTACTGACAGTGCTACTGGTACACAGAGCTCAGTGGATCAGCGATCTAATGACAGAGGAATGCCACTGATTATATTGTGCAAGCCACTGGGCCAACTAATGTATGTGTAGCTCTTCTCAGTTAGCAGGAGGGGAGAATTTTGACATCCTCGCTTTGGAAGCCAAAAAACTGTGAACACGTTTACGCTGTGTTCACACTTGAGCAGAGCAATTTTCAGGAATTTTTGCACACGTATATGAGTAGTGTAGAAGCATGTTTCAAACATTTTACATGCATATTTAACCCCTTTATGCCACCTGTACACATACAGTATATGCAGCCTCATGGAAGAAGGTCTTTATCCATGAGTCTGCATATATGTGCACCTGTCTATGTGCTGGGAGCCCACCGTACAGCAAGCTCTTAGCACAGAGAGGGGGCTCTAATCAGGAGTTCTAGGTCTCGTACTATGATCGGGACCCTGGACTCCCCATTCCTGGTCACCTGGACTCCCGATTCCTGGTCACCTGATCGCTGTGATAGCCTCTGATTGACTATCACAGTGATCAGTCACTGCGCAGCCCACTCCTGTGTTTTCGTTATCTTCTGAATGGAGAAAAAGATCCATTGCATCTTTCTCTCCTTGCAGGGGAGAAAGATGTAAACAAACAAAAGTGTAAAAAAAAAATGTTTAAAAAAATAAAAAAATTCCTAAATCAAGGTTTGATCTAGGTCAATGTTAGGGATAATGCTAGGGTCAAGGTAAGGGTCAAAGGTCAGGGTCAGTGTATTTTGGGTAGGATTTTTTCTTAACACATTCTTTAAATTAATGCCAGTGTCGGTTAGTGTCACTGTTTTAGGTAGGATAAAACAAAGCAAATGTGCACTAACTTTTCTGGGCCATACTATGGGTACATACAACAACTAACATACACATATGTAGTATTGCTGTGATCGGCAGGAGCAGAAGAGTTTATTTTGGGTTAATCTTTGGTGGTAATTTGTGGTAATAGCAAGAAATATACAGCTACATTTAAAAAAGACATACAAGATTTTTTTTTTTACCATTTTGGACCAGGTTTTCTTTGATAATAAAAAACAAAGCATACAAAGCAGTGTGCTTACAGTGAAGCACACACACAGCCCACATAGTGAAACAGCACACAGTTAACCCTTTGATCGCCCCATATGTTAACCCCTTCCTGCCCAGTGCCATTTGTACAGTGTCAGTGCTTTTTATTAGCACTGATCACTCTTTTGGTGTCACTGGGGATGTCAGTGACAGCAAGTCAATTCCCCCCAGTGTCAGAATGCCCGCCGCAGTCCCGCTATAAGTCGCTGATTGCCACCATTACTAGTATTAAAAAAATTCCAGTATATATACCGCCATTTGCAGACGCTAGAACTTTCACGTAAACCAATTAATTTACACGTATTGGGAATTTTTTTTTAGCAAAGACATGTTACAGAATACATTTTGGCCTAAATTTATGACGACATTTGATTTTTAAATTTTTCTACTGGACACGTTTAATAGCAAAAAAGCCAAAAATATTGTTTTCTCTATTTCAAAATTGTCATTCTTTTTTTGTTTATAGCGCAAAAAATAAAAGCCGCACAGACAATCAAATACCACCAAAAGAAAGCTCAATTTGTGGGAAAAAAGGACGTAAATTTAATTTATGTACAGCGTTGCATGACAGCGCAATTGTCAAAGTAACGCAGAGCCATATTGCAAAAAATGGCCTGGTCAGGAAGGAGGGGGGGGGGGGGTTAAAGCCTCTGGATGGCAAGTGGTTAAACAGTTTGAAAAGTATAACATGCATGTGATTGGTTACTTATTCCAGCAAGGCTAAGAATAAAGTAACAGACATAGAATGCTACATTTAGCACTGCAGGCTTTTCTGACTTGACATGCAAAACTTAAAAATATATGAACGATAAGTTTATTATGTGAAAATCTCTTTTATTATTTATAATACATTTATATTTTATATTGTAAATATAAAAATATGCAAAAGTTTTAATATTTAGAAAAACAGAAAAGCATATGTGTTCATAAATAAGTATGTGTTCATGTGTAGATAGATAGATAGATAGATAGATAGATAGATAGATAGATAGATAGATAGATTTTTTAAAGAGAAAAAATTTGCTTTAAAAAATGGGGAAAAAAAAGAAAAAGCACAGGTCATATCATTTTAGCCACTAGGGAGCACCATAACTTTAAGTTTACACCACCACCTGTTTATGCGTTTATGTGGAGTTCTCCTGTGCAAATACATAAGATAAATGAATTATACATTTAAACAGAATGAACAGCACATATTTAAATCAATAAAGATGTAAAGGTAGTGGCCTTTACATGTCATGAGATAATATGACAAGGAAACACTTGTTAGCATCTTTCAGAGATTCTAGTGTAGTGGAACCAACTGGGTTGTTATGATCTGAGGATTTCTTCAGGGCATTCCTGCCTGCCATGAAGTTGTGCAACAGAGTGTGATGTCCAAAGTAATTATCTGTAAGCCACCATCTCCTACCTAACACAACCTATGTGGGATTGTCTATTGTATTCTCACTGTGATAATAGAAAGCCACAGGCTAAGAACTTCTACACACAAATCTCTATCTATCTATCTATCTATCTATCTATCTATCTATCTATCTATCTATCTATCTCTCAGATTCAACAATGCTTAGTTTGGCTGGAAATTAAAAGCACCAACACAAATGTTTTTTGAACACAGATATAATATACTAGCATTAAGAGAAATAAAGGGACACCGTTACCATGCTGCTACCATGCTACTAGCCACCAGGCTACCACTTCCAGGCCAACGAAGTACCCATGTGTCGCTGGGCTTTCGGTGGTTGTACTGGAGTGATGCCTGCAGCTGCAGGCATCACCCCAGTACTGTCAGCTCTCGGCCCGGTACCCCGGTCACCTCTCTTGTACTAGCAATCAGCGAAACTAACTAGCCACTCGATTGCTTGTACAAAAAGCAGGAGGGAACCCCCCCTTCTGCCACCTTCTGCTGTTTTCTTGAGATCACCTGTCCCACTGGGAGTCCCGAGCAACCAGCCAACACATCCACCTGCTGGCCGGACACCTGAATAAAGCCGGAATCGGCTTTGATTAGCTCTCCTTTATGGTAAACAGGAAGCGATGACCTGACACTTCCAGTTTACTCAGGATCTTTCAGCGCCATTTTTATAACTCAGAAAGCATTCAAAAACACAGATCTTGGTGTTTTGAATGCTTTCAAGTGCAGAGGAGGGATTTGGGGTCTTGTAGACCCCAGATCCCTCCATAACAATACCTATCAGGTTTCTATTGCTGTCATAGGGGATGTTTACATTCTTTGTGACAATAATAAAAGTGATTAAAAAAAATGTAAAGTGACAGTGTAAAAAAAAAATGCTCGTGCGTAAACGCAAGCACATGCATCGGTTCTGAATGCACTCAAACAATCCACACATGTGAGGTATCACCACAAAGTCAGATCATGGGCAGTAATTCTAGCACTAGACCTCCTCTGTGAACCTAAAGTGGTCCCCTGTAAAGGCTTTTCAAGCATTGCCTATGAATAGTAATATTTACGTCGCAATTACAACAGGCATGCTCAATTTTGAAGCCTGACATGTTTGGTATCTATTTACTCAGGGTACTGTCATTTTTTTATTTTACAAAAATTGGGTTGTGCATTGTGTTTTTTTGCAATAACATTTAAAAAAATTTATTTTTTTCCTAAATATTGTGTTTGAAAAACTGCTGTGCAAATACCATGTGACATAAAAAATGCAAAAAACACCAATTTATTGTTTAGAGCCTCTGCTTTAAAATACTGTATATTTAATGTTTGGGGTTGTAAGACATGTTCCAACCCCTATCAGTTTTTTTATTAGATAGAAAGTGTAGGAAGTGAGGAAAAATCTACAACAGGGAGACAGACAACTAAATTCTAAGGGTCCATTCACATAGGGAGCAGAATGCATCTCCCATGCACTGTCATCATTTACCTGAACATGGATGCACAGGTGTTGTGTCCATTCATTTCTATTAGGACACACAGCTGCACAGGCTTTAATTTGACATGTGAATAAATGTATGTGCGAGTCCATCAACTCACCCTGTATGCATTTGGGGACCCGCACCCACATGATTTATTGGGGCACAGTGGCTATGTCCCATGCATCCGTGTATCCTAATAGAAATGAATGGGACACTGGCATGGAGATGCACTCAACACTTGTGCAGTCCAAAGAGCTTTTTGAATTTTGGGCCCCTCTTTACAGCTAGGCAGTGAAAAAGTCTAAAAAATGTGGTATCCCCATATTCAAGAGGAGTAGTAGAATGTGTTTTGAGGCATAATTAAAAGTATGTCCATGCTGTGTGTGAGAAATAACAACTTTGTGAAGAAAAAAATAAATATAATTTTATTTCATTTCTTCATTTTCCAAAAATTGTGGTAAAAAAATTACAACTTCAAAAAACTCATTATGCCTCTTACTAAATACCTTGGCCTGTGTACTTTCCAAAAAGGGGTCATTTTTTGGGGTGTTTGTACTGTCCTGGTATGAAGTAAGCAGTCAGTGCATTAGTATTGATACATTTATACATTGTATGTACCAAAGTTTGTAGGCACTGTGAGATTTATTTACTAAAGCTGGAGAGTGCAAAATCAGGCTCACTTGTGCATAGAAACCAATCAACTTCTAACCTCAGCTTGTTCAATTAAATTTTGGCAATAAAACCTTTGAAGTTGAATAGTTGCTATGCAGAAGTGAGCCTGATTTTGCACTCTTCAGCTTTAGTAAATATACCCCTATAACTTTCTTACAGACACAATGATATACACCTATTCGATTTTTCGACCAAAGAAATGTAGCAGACTACATGTTGCTCTAAATTTATGAAGAAAGGCTAATTGTTTGCATGGTTTCACACCGAAAACTAAGAAAACCAAATTTTTCCTCCAAATGTTCAGTCTTTTTTCTTTTATAAAGTGAAAAACAGTGGTGATTAAATACCACCAAATGAAAGGTGCATCTGTCTTAAAAATGATAAAAAAAAGTAGTGTGGGTATAGAATTGTCATTCATGACACTGATAAAAACTAAAAAAAATGGCCTGAACAGGAAGGGGGTGAAACATTCTGGCCTTCACGTGGTTATCTCTTTGTTAGGATAGGGTGCACTTCTAGCTTGCACAGTACAGTCAGATGTTAATTATGCTAAACATAACTAGGATATTTAAACAAGTAAAATGATAAGAACATTTTATTATTTTTAAAGTTATGGCATGCGAATAGGAGCATGTAACACTAAAACAGATGTAATACCAATTTGGCTGCAAAAAAAGGAATTACACTTTAGGTCCAGATGGCATAAAAACAAACAAATCACAAACAAGTGTAAACAGTGAAAATAGCAAACAAATGCAACTCTAAATAAGTTTAACTGTTATTAAAAAAATGCATGCCTGTTATATTTTTTTTATATTTTTATATTTTTGTTGTTGCTCTGTATTTGTTTGTAGACTTATAAATGAAAGAGATGAATGCAGAGAAAAGCATATCATACAGCCAGCGTGAGACAGTAAATATTCATACTAAAAGGGAAACATACGCTTAGTTTACTAAACAACAAGAAGCTGTGTTCACTTTGAATACCACATTACAAGTGAGGGGAAATTTTAAAAATACCATTTTTCCTAGCATGTAATACTGTAAATATAGATTCACCCTGTTTTCTAAAGTGGAACAAAATTCTGTGTTATTTACTTCCATTACAGAGATGCTGAGGCTGTGTGCATGCTAAAAGTCCACTTTGAAGGAGAACTCCACTTTTGTTGAAAAAAATAATAATATAGAGTATACTATTGCTGCACAAAGCCATTTTGTATTTTAATTTTATTAAAAATTTTCATTCCATTTCAATCTGAAGAATTGATCATTTTCCAAAGCCGTTCAAAACATGCAATTCAAATGCACAGGTGGTGTACAGAATGCCATTGAAAATGTCATTTTCTGCTTGTGTTACTGAATTTCCAGATGTCTGAACTGAGATATAAGCCAACTGTTGGCATCCTTTGCAATAGGAATTTTATTTTTCATAAGATACTCCCTAAGGGCTTATTCATACTAACATTGCTGTCTGAAGAGTGACCTCATTCACTTTTCAGAGAGCATTTGACAGAGTGAGGAGGTATTGTATTGCCTGCTTTAATCTTTTGGATCTTGCACTAGCACTCTGCAACCACATGCATTTCACACAGTTGTGGGGCATTTGTAGAATGGCCCCATTCACTTAAAGGGGATGTGAACAGGCAGTGGTGCCCGCTGAAAGTGACAGGGGTTATAACTTCACAGCACAGCAACTGCTCCCCCTGTTTACTGGGGGCAATAAAACTGTGGCTCAACTACGGGGTCCCCCCAAATGCTAGTGAAATTTTACCACACTTACAAAGCTCTGGGGAAATTTCACCTGCACAGTGCAACTTTCATTGTCAAGTGAACAGCCTATTTGCCTTTCATAAATAATTTCCATCCCCTCCTATTCAGTAACCAGTCTGGGAAGGATATAATGAAACAAACAGCTATTTCTTTAGTAGAGAAAAAGGTAAGAATCTGCAAAATAATGTATTTAAATCAAGTTGCATATGTAGAACAGTTTCTGTATGCTCTTATCAACCCCTGCGTGGGTGTGTTCCATTTGTCTTTTGGCTGTCCCATGACTTCAGTATGTGCTGAATTGTTTTCTCTTCAATAAAATCTTTGGTAAGAGAAAAAAAAATCAAAATGCAAGGGTTTTTTTTTTAACAAAAGTGGAGTTACACTTTCAGCACATCGAACATTCACTTTCCAATGTGAATATTCTCTTTCAAAAGTGAACAGTCTCTACACCTTTACTAAATAAATCCCAGTGTGTCTATTCAGATGAGGCTCGTGTTATTAACCTATGGTGATACTGTGTTTGTATGTTTCAGGTTGGAGGCAGGCTGTTACTTGCTTCTTTATTATGCATGTCTGATAGAATGGAGTGGTAATCAATAATTCACTACACGGATATTACACATATTTACTTTGCCTGGCTGACATACTGACCCAGTGGCATCAATATGCATGCATCAGGAACAACTATGCAAATTAGGCATTCTAGTATTACAGGCTGCTTGAACACTGTAATGTCAGGGAGCCAGGCAATTAGCATTTTTAAAAAGAGGTCAGTAATGGAAGTGTACAACAGATGTATATGTGTGTGTGTGTATATATATATATTGCACAGCATAAATGAGTACATTCCAACAGATTTGTCAGAAAACCTTTACTTCCCTTTCATAATCAACATTTTCTATAGGACACTATCCTACAAAATCTCAAATGCGGGCCATTGATTGCAAGCAAGATTTGGTAATTTGCACACTCAAAAAAGTATTTTTCCTCACAAATTCATTCAAGATCATGTTGCAAAAATGAATCCACCCCAATGAAAGTCTTAGGAGCAAAGCTAAATTTTAGACAACAAAATCCTAATTAACAAGAATTCAACTACAGGTGAGTCTAATTATTCATTAAACAGGTGTCCAGCAGACAGTTAATTATAAAAAGGCGTTACTTAACAAGGAAAACCCCTTTCCACTTCATGCTCCTCAGCAATGGCATCAAATGGAAGAGAAATGTCACAAGGCCTGAGAAAGAAAATAATTTCTTTACACAAGAAAAGTGAAGGCTACAAGAAAATCAGCAAAGCTTTACTTATCAGTCAGAATACTGTAGCAAAAGCAATACAAAAATTTAACAAAGATGAAACTGTGAACATCTCACAGATATGTCCAGGCCGTCCATGGAAGTTAACACCTCGACAGGAGTGTCTTTTGATGAGAAGGGTTGAAGAAAATCACCATGCAAGTTCACTGCAGTTAGCTAAAGAAGTAGAAAGCCAAATGGGGGTGATTGTTTCCCGTGATATAATACGGCGCATAATGCAAAGGAATGGTATGATTGGGTGTCATCCATGAAGGAAGCCTCTCCTAAAGCTCGTGCACAAAAAAGCCAGTCTATAATTTGCCAGGGTCCATGCTGAGAAATAAGAGGACTACTGGGACTCTGTACTCTGGAGTGATGAGGCCAAGATACATTATTTTGGAACTGATGTCTTCAAAACTGTATGGCGTATGGTATTGTGAGGAGTACAAAGAAAAATTCATGGTGCCTACAGTGAAACATGGTGGTGGCAGTATCCTTGTGTGGGACTGCATGAGTGCTGCTGGTGTCGGGGAGCTGCATTTCATTGATTGTATCAAGAATTTGCAGATGAACTGCTCTATATTGAAAGAGAAGATGCTACCATCACTCTATACCCTTGGCTGTGCACTTTTCCAACATGACAATGATCCAAAACACATCTAAGGCCACTGTTGCATTTCTGAAGAAGAACAGGGTGATTCGGTGACCATGTACTCCTGCTGATCTGAACCCAACTGCACACCTATGGGGAATTCTGAAGAGACAAGTTGAGCATCAATCTCCATCCAGCATCCAGGCTCTAAAAGAGGTCATTCCTGAAGAATGAAAAAATATAGATGTTGCAATATGTCGCCAACTTGTTCATTCCATGCCTAGAAGACTCGGTGCTGTCCCTACAAATCATGGAGGTCATACAAAATGCTAGATGTAGTAGTTTTTCTTGTGGGGTGTATTCATTTTTGCATCAACTAATTTGAATAAAACTGAAGATTTTGTAATCTAAGTTATGTTAGTAACCTTACTTTCATGTAATGAGCTAATCAAATGTTCTATAAACTCAGTTTTGTCAACATTTTGGAAATTGTTCTTGTGTTCATTTAGATATTGATTAAAATCTTACTTTTCAAAAGGGGTGTACTTATTTATGCTGAGCACTGTGTGTGTGTGTATATATATATATATATATATATATATATATATGGCTTTTTTTCTCCAGGAACATGGGGGGACACAGTTGTGGCAATTCTAGCAATTAATGTATGGTATGGCACGTAATGCTGCATTGTGCTGGATGGTCTATTGATGCTGGTTGCTGGGGATATCTATTGTCACAGAGGGCCTATTGTTGCTTGGGGAGGGGACCTATTTTTACTGGGAGGGAGTCTTATGTTGCTGGGGGGGTCAATTGTTGCTGGGAGGGATCTACTTTTGAAGGGGGTGATTACTGTTGCTGGCTGCTGGAGGGTCTATTGAAGCTGGCGGGGGTCTAATGATTCTGGGGGATTGTTGTTGAAGGGCCTATTGTTTATGGGGGAGGGAATCTATTATTGCTGACTGAATGGGGATCTATATGTTTTTCTTGTTATCATTAACAAGTGCCATACAAATTACTTATCACCAAAATATTATACTAGATTCTGTATGATACTGGAAGGTAGGTAAGGGATGGAACCAAGGGACAGTGTTCAGAGGTAGGTAGGGGGCAGAGGCAAATGGTGAGCATCTGCATCTATTCTCCAAGAACAAAAAGCCATATATATAGCCATATATATATATACAGTGTATATATATATATATATATATATATATATATACTGTATATATATATTTTTTTCCTTTTGATCCATCACAGCCTTCAGCCTCCTACTTATAATTCAGAATGAATATTAAATTTCGAGTGCCTTGTGATACTCACAGCTAGACTGGGATGGCTGGTGTCATGTTGTCAGTGAATAAAAACAATGTCACTGTGGTTTTATGAATATACATAAAAGTTGGAAATACTTTGTTACTGTCACTTGGGATACTGCACTGGGATGTGTATGTTCATTGCAATTCTTTTTGTTTGATAAAATTGGCCTTGACATTTTACCCATAAAATCATCTTTCTTTAGGCAGCTTATTCATGCATTTTTGACAAGTGACGTTGCATGCTTTAATACATACACAAACTGATAATCATAGTCATATTTGCTCAGCTATAAAAATACATCAACCAAATTGAATATTTACAGCCGGAAATAAGCAACGCAAGCAGAGCCATAAACCCCCATTTTGATCTGATTGTTTCTTTTTTTTTATAAAGGTTTACACTGCCTTCTGGGACTGGGATTAAAAGTATCATTTGTGCCAGTCAGCAAAGCACTGGATTAATTTATCCTGACAGATCTGCACAAATGTGACCATTGGTTTGAAGTGATGGACAATGGATGTAACTAAAACTAAAATGTTATATGAGATGAAAGTGCTCAGAACTACATACTGAATGTGCAAGTAGCCACAGCTAGGATATTTAGAATTAATGCACCTTGGTTGCACAGTGTATTGCTGTGGGCTCGTTTACACCTTGATCCCCATGTTCAGTGTGAAGTTTCCCATGTATTTTTTAGACCTTATTAAAGATTTTTTAAAAAGTTACTTGAGTTTATGATGTGTTCATGTGTGTTTATGTCTTCAGTACATGCAAAATATGCAGCATGCTGTAGTATTTCTTTTAAGTACAGATTTCATATTTCATATTTGCAGTGCTTACCCCCACAGAGGCTGCTTGGAAAATGCCCAGTGTTCCACAATGGTACAGAGACTGCTGGTCACTCAAACAAATTCCAAGCACACCAACAATTTAGGTTCAGTTTAGGGGATGCCTTTTTAGTATTTATTGCTGAAGAACTTTAACAGGAGAGGGGTTCAGGGTCACAGGATACTCCAAAACCATAAATAGCAATAATGGGGGGACAAACTTCTCATCAAGCTCTGTATCATTGCCATATATCAGTGCTGCCTTTCTTTGCCCATCAGTGATGCCTGCCAATGCCCATCAGTGCCACCAAAACCATAAATAGCAATAATGGGGGGACAAACTTCTCATCAAGCTCTGTAGCTACTTTTCCTTGAGGTAATAGGGAATTGTCAGTACTTCTAGCCTTATAGTAGCAGTCCCAGCTCATATAGGCACTTCTGGCACTTAGCTGCCTTCTGGCACTTGTACAACTAATAGTCCCCAGCAAGGTCTTTACTCACAGCGTCCCTGGAGCTCTCTCCCACACAGCATTTGCAGATAGATCCTCAGTGAGGAAAAATGTCCTTCTCCAGACCAGGACCTCAAGACAGTGCCCTCCAGAAAATGGCAATGTTCTCCAGGTCCTCAGCCCAGCAGCTGCTGAGGCCCAAACTGCAATTTCTTGTCTCAGTAAAGCTGCCTTCAGAGGCAGCAACCCCAAGAAAACTGGAACCCTCCCTGGAGAGGATAGTAGAGTCTGGCAAGGCTTTACAAACATTTATGACCTGTCCAGCCACCTTCTGGATGCCTCCTTGCAGGGATTGGGCAGGACATATAAATATTCACACAAATATTCATATTCTGGAAGCTTCTTTCATAGGCATCTGGGAGGAATCAAATTCTCAGCTCAGGAAACCCTGAACTGACCAACACAATCAATCACTGCTCTACGCACTACAGTGAAACCAAACATTAAAATATATACTGTATACAAAAGAAGTGCAGCACAACTAATTGCCTCTATTGTCTATCACCAATAGTTACAACTATATGTTATTGTGTATTGCCCAATATAACAATCAAATAGGGACTTAGTATAACTCCTTTAAGTTATATATTGTGCTCTGTGCAGTATCAAAATATTTCTTAATCCAACTAAACTGTGTACACATGAATAAATGCATGCAGTCCTTCACATCAAGTCGATAATAAAGTGATATCTCATCCACTTGTGACAGTGTATTCTTATTCTGTGTACATATTACCAGTAGTGATGGGCCGAATAACCCCCTATTCGGTTCGCGGTCAAACATTCGAACCTAATGAAAGTTCGACTGCGAACTTCGAACATAAGGCAAGTCTATGGGACTCGAACTTGTAAATTCAAGTGCCTATTTTGAATGCTTATATGCAAGTTATTGGCCGTAAAAAGGGTATGGGGACTCAGGTACTGCCCATAGGAACATGAATCAGTGTAAACATTTTTTTCAAAAAGTACTGTTTTTAAAGATGCAGTCATTTTTCATTGTTTAACCACCTCCCGCCTGCCATATAGTCCAATGACGAGTGCAAGGTGGTTCTCTCATTCTGATAGGACATCATATGACATCCTTCCACTCTCACCGCGCATGCGTGCGCTCAGGGAGCGCGCAGCGCGGCGATCGGCGGTGCGCTGTGTCACTCGGACACAGCGGATCACCGATCCACGCAAAGAGCCGAAGATGTCGACTCGGTCATGTGATCAGCTGTGTCCAATCACAGCTGATCACATGTAAACAGGGAAATGCCGGTTATCGGCATTTCTCTCCTCTCGAGCTGTCATGCTGACAGCTCGAGAGGAGAGGAGAGCTGGTAATCGGCAGTCCCAGGAGGGGACATGTACACTGATCACCAGGGCACTGATGATCAGTGTGGCCCCAGATGTGCCACCTGTCAGTGTCCATCAGTGGCAGCTGTCAGTGCTGAACAGTGCCACCTGCCAGTGCCCATCAGTACCACATCAATGCCACATATCAGTACTTACCAGTGCACATCAATGCCACATATCAGTGCCCATCTAAGCTGCCTTTCAGTGTCACCCATCAGTGCCAGTCAGTGCCACATATCAATGCCAATCAGTGCCACCTATCAGTGCCGGCAATCAGTGCCACCTATCAGTGCCAGTCAGTGCCGCCTATCAGTGCCAGTCAGTGCCGCCTATCAGTGCTAGTCAGTTCCACCTAGCAGTGCCAGTCAGTGCCGCCTATCAGTGCCGCCTATCAGTGCCATATATCAGTGCTGCCTTTCAGTGCCCATCAGTGATGCCTGTCAATGCCCATCAATGCCACCTACCAGTGCCTTCTCATCAGTGCCCATCAGTGCCACCTATCAGTGTCCATCAGTGCATCTTATCAGTGGCCATCACTACAGCCTCATTAGCGCACATCAGTGAAGGAGAAAAATCACTTTTTTACAAAATGTTATAACAAAAACTAAGAAAAAATGTTTTTTTGCAAAATTTTCAGTGGTTTTTGGTTTGTTTAAGAAAAAATAAAAAACCCAGAGGTGATTAAATACCACCAAAATAAAGCTCTATATGTCACAAAAAATGATAAAAATTTCATATGGGTACAGTGTTGCATGACTGCGCAATTGTCATTCAAAGTGTGACAGCGCTGAGAGCTGGATATTGGCCTGGGCAGGAAGGGGGTATGAGTGCCCTGTAGGCTAGTGGTTAAAGTAAAAAAAAGAAACATTCCTTTAAATAAACTACCTGTGGAGTCCCCTTAAACTACCTGCAAAGTTGCACATCTGTACAATGTATAGAACATGCTGTAGCAGAACTGACATTAAAAAAAAATAGCGTGGGGTTCCCCCCCAATCCATACTAGACCCTGGTAAAAAAAAATGGGGGAAAAAAGTGTGGGGTCCCCCACTAAATTTCTATTGAACTCCTGATCCGAGCAAAGGCCTGGCAGGCCAGGAAAGGCGGGAACTAATGAGCACCCCTCTCCTGAACCATACCAAGCCACATGCCCTCAGCATGGGGGGTGCTTTGGGGTAGGGGGAGCTCCCCCAATCACGGTGTCCAGTGATTGGCCGACTCACCAAAATAAAATAAAAAAACTGACACCCGCCAACCTGTCAGCACCTACTGAACACTCGTCGCATCTGACAGGTCTGACAGATGCCTGTCAGGTGTAAACGATTGAGCAGAACTAGCGGTGACATCACCGCTAGCTCTGCCCCATTGTGTTGTGATTGGCCAATCACAATGTGCTGTCAGAGCGCAGTGCATTGTGGGATGCAGTGGATGAATAGCTAGAAACACCCACTGGTCCACACTGCTAGCTGTCAGACTGGGTTGTCATTGACAGCTCCGGCACCCACATACAACAGCTATGACCTGGTCATCACATGAGATTTGTTAGTAAACAAACCTCTCACAGCCCTTTATTAAACAAAAATGTCAATATACTCACATGCAATGATAGGATACAGGGTTCCACACATACAGATGCAGAGCACAGGAGTATTTGCAAGGTGAAAGAGAAAAACACCAGCCGCTCCAACCCTTACCGCTTTCAGCACCCAGAGCAATAAAAGAACACAGTCCAGAGTTGCTCCCAGTGTTAGGCTCCACCCCATACGTGTTTTGTCCACACCATGTTTTCTCTTTCACCTTCCTGATGCTGCTCTGCTCTATATCTGTATTTGTTGAAGCCTGTATCCCATCATTGTTTGTGAGTATATTGACATTTTTTTAAATAAAGCTTGACTAAAAGTTATTACACTATGGGAATTATGTATTGAAGGAGGTAAGTGCTGCACTTGAGAGAAAGCATTAAAATGAACACCACCTGTCACCTGTATTGGAAACATTTAAAGCAGTCTTACTTAAAGATACCTGAAGTGCGTTCCCTAAAAAGTTGTGGAGGGCACTTGGAGTTAAGATTTTTTCTCCTACAGGACTCACCCAGTAGAAATTTTAAGATCATACGCTATTGGACTTTGCTATCTTTGTTACAAGAATCGCACTAGTTGCTTTGAATTGAGGCACGTACACATTATTCAAGGATATGCTTTGTTCATTTTTAATTTCAGAGGTTTACAGCTACTTTAAAGTAAAGCAACGTTCCTCTTTAAATATATGTGTGTGTAAATGTGTACGCGTGTGTGCTTTGATTTTACATTGAATTTAAAGCCTTTTCAATTAAATCTAGGACTGTCATTTACAATTTACCCCAATGTGTGGAATGGTATGCCAAGGTCTATAAAATATCCAATCTATTGTATTTCAACATTCACTTTCATTTAATAACACCTGAATCATTTATAATGAAGTTATACTATAACTATAAAATTCACATCTATAAAATTCCATTGTAATAACACCGTGCTTTATTAATAAAGGTAGTGTGCCTCATACTGGCACAGTCAGGACCATTTTTTCCCCAGCCAAGAATGACTGCAGCATTGCAGACCATAGAGCTCTGCATTGAGAAAACGGCTATCAAAGGACAGATCAGATGTAATAGTCTCAGTTTTTGTGGAAGGCAAATAGATTTTCTACATTTCATATTAAAAGCCTATAAACCACATACAACAAGCTCGAGGACAAGCTGTGTATGCCCTTGCATATATGTAGTTGAACAACCAGACACTACTAAGCCTATCACAAAAAACATAACATAAACGTAGCTGAAAAGAAAGAAACCACATTTCTGTACAGCTACTGAATAAGAATATCTTATTTTTTTGGTAAATTGCATAAATAATCATTTGTTAAGGCTTATGCCATGCAAAAAAAACATATTTAGTACATCCCTGCAAATCATGCACATACAGTGTGTGCCTACATTCCTCTTTGAAATGACAATGCAGATCTGAATTCCTTAGCACATGGTGTCAGCCCTGCATACTTCATTTCCAATGGATAACAAAAAAACAGACCACTTCTCATCTCCATAACCTCTGCACAGGCAGAAGCCACCAATAATTATCAACTCACAAGTTTTCTGGCGGAATCGACAGGTATTTTTTGCAATTATTGAATGGATTAAAAAAAAACAACAACAAAAGCTCTTGCGATGGTATATTCAACATACCAAAAGACAGTAAACAGGAGAAGTTCTTTGTTAGGGTTTACAAACAATTTCAAGTTTAACTACTCAATATATGTTTTTGGTATGTGTCATTTACAGCACTTATTGTTTAATATAGCCAATGAACAAATTGCGCTGTTACAGCAGCAAGTATCTTTCCGATGTAACAGAAAGTAAGATCAAACATACATACAGTATCTCACAGAAGTGAGTACACCCCTCACATTTTTGTAAATATTTTATTCTATCTTTTCATGTGACAACACTGAAGAAATGACACTTTGCTACAATATAAAGTAGTGAGTGTACAGCTTGTACAACAGTGTAAATTTGCTGTCCCCTCAAAATAACTCAACACACAGCCATTAATGTCTAAACTGCTGAAACAAAAGTGAGTACACCCCTAAGTGAAAATGTCCAAATTGGGCCCAAAGTGTCAATATTCTATGTGGCCACCATTATTTTCCAGCACTGCCTTAACCCTCTTGGGCATGGAGTTCACCAGAGCTTCACAGGTTGCCACTGGAGCCCTCTTCCACTCCTCCATGATAACATCACGGAGCTGGTGGATGTTAGAGACCTTGAGGTCCTCCACCTTCCATTTGAGGATGCCCCACAGATGCTCAATAGGGTTTAGGTCTGGTGACATGCTTAGCCAGTCCATCACCTTTACCCTCAGCTTTTTTAGCGAGGCAGTGATTGTCTTGGAGGTATTTTTGGGGTCATTATCATGTTGGAATACTGCTGTGCGGCCCAGTCTCCGAAGGGGGAGGATCATGCTCTGCTTCAGAATGTCACAGTACATGTTGGCATTCATGGTTCGCTCAATGAACTGTAGCTCTCCAGTGCCGGCAGCACTCATGCAGCCCCAGACCATGACACTCCCACCACCATGCTTGACTGCAGGCAAGACACACTTGTCTTTGTGCTTCTCACCTGGTTGCCGCCACACACGCTTGACACCATCTGAACCAAATAAGGTCTCATCAGACCACAGGACATGGTTCCAGTAATCCATGTCCTTAGTCTGCTTGTCTTCAGCAAACTGTTTGAGGGCTTTCTTGTGCATCATCTTTAGAAGAGGCTTCCTTCTGGGATGACAGCCATGCAGTCCAATTTGATGCAGTGTGCGAAGTATGGTCTGAGCACTGACAGGATGACCGACCACCCATTCAACCTCTGCAGCAATGCTGGCAGCACTCATACATCTTCAGATATTTCCCAAAGGCAACCTCTGGATATGATGCTGAGCATGTGCACTCAACTTCTTTGGTCGACCATGGCGAGGCCTGTTCTGAGTGGAACCTGTCCTGTTAAACCACTGTATGGTCTTGGTCACCGTGCTGCAGCTCAGTTTTAGGGTCTTGCCAATGTTCTTATAGCCTAGGCCATCTTTATGTAGAGCAACAATTCTTTTTTTCAGATTCTCAGAGAGTTTTTGCCATGAAGTGCCATGAACTTCCTATGACCAGTATGAGAAAGTGAGAGCGATAACACCAAATTTAACACACCTGCTCCCCATTCACACCTGAGACCTTGTAACACTAACAAATCACATAACACTGAGGAGGGAAAATGGCTAATTGGGCCCAATTTGGATATTTTCACTTAGGGGTGTACTCACTTTTGTTGCCAGTGGTTTAGACATTAATGGCTATGTGTTGTGTTATTTTGAGGGGACAGCAAATTTACACTGCTATACAAGCTGTACACTCACTACTTTATATTATAGCAAAGTGTAATTTCTTCAGTGTCGTCTCATGAAAAAATATAATAAAATATTTACAAAAATGTAAGGGGTGGACTAACTTCTGTGAGATACTGTATATCAAATGTGGAGCTGAATCTTGAACCTTGATTAAAGAAATAGATACACCCTCATTGATACATACGATCCATTTGGTCAAGTAATGGTAACCAAATGTGACCATTCTGAGCCAATTAAAACCCTGCAGCATATTTTTGGATTACATGTATCATTCTCTGAAGTACTGTAAGAACATTTTGTAACAGCAATTAGGGGATTTCTGCATAGTAAACATTTTTTGTAAAAATTAATACATCATTTACATTTTTTTTTTACAATCTAAGTTCAGAACACTCAATTCAAATTAATCTGTAATACATTTTGTATGGCTCAAATCGTACCGTACTTACACCAAAAAGGTGCAGGACCCTTTTTTGGGTCCGCACTAGAATCGGATCGCATGTGTATTCACACATTTGCAATCCCATTCTGCACATCGCACCGCATTTTGCGAACCGATTTCAGGGTGTTGTTAACTTAACATACACACCTGCATCTGTTCACATGAATGAGGTGCGATTCTGTGGAACTCGCACAGAAAACACTGCAAATTCCTAACCGCATCAGTGTGAACCCAGCCAAAGCACCAAACTTAGCAGACTGATTTTTGAAAAATAAGGCTACTTTTACACTGATCAACAGCACATTTTTATCATGTTTCTTCTGCATTTGCGGTGCATTTTTTACAAATGCAAACGTTCCTCCAGCAACAACACTGAGTGACACATACTTCTACAATGTACAACGTTCACATACAGTGGGGATCGAAAGTTTGGGCACCCCAGCTAAAAATTTGTATTAATGTGCATAAAGAAACCAAGGAAAGATGGAAAAATCTTCAAAAGGCATCAAATTACAGATTAGACATTCTTATAATATGTCGACAAAAGTTAGATTTTATTTCCATCATTTACACTTTCAAAATAACAGAAAACAAAAAAATGGCGTCTGCAAAAGTTTGGGCACCCTGCAGAATTTATAGCATGCACTGTCCCCTTTGCAAAGCTGAGACCTGCCAGTGTCATGGATTGTTCTCAATCATCGTCTGGGAAGATCAGGTTATGTCAATCTCAAAGGTTTTAAATGCCCAGACTCATCTGACCTTGCCCCAACAATCAGCACCATGGGTTCTTCTAAGCAGTTGTCTAGAAAACTGAAACTGAAAATAGTTGACGCTCACAAAGCTGGAGAAGGCTATTAGAAGATAGCAAAGCGTTTTCAGATGTCAATATCCTCTGTTCGGAATGTAATTAAGAAATGGCAGTCATCAAGAACAGTGGAAGTTAAAGCAAGATCTGGAAGACCAAGAAAAATATCAGACAGAATAGCTCGCAGGATTGTGAGAAAAACAATTCAAAACCCACGTTTGACTGCACGATCCCTCCAGAAAGATCTGGCAGACACTGGAGTTGTGGTACACTATTCCACTATAAAGAGATACTTGTACAAATATGGTCTTCATGGAAGAGTCATCAGAAGAAAACCTCTTCTACGTCCTCACCACAAAAATCATCGTTTGAACTTTGCAAATGAACATATAGACAAGCCTGATGCATTTTGGAAACAAGTTCTGTGGACCGATGAGGTTAAAATTGAACTTTTTGGCCGGAATGAGCAAAGGTACGTTTGGAGAAGAAGGGGCACAGAATTTAATGAAAAGAACCTCTGTCCAACTGTTAAGCATGGGCTTGGATCAATCATGCTTTGGGGTTGTGTTGCAGCCAGTGGCACAGGGAACATCTCACGAGTAGAAGGAAAAATGGATTCAATAAAATTTCAGCAAATTTTGGATGGTAACTTGATGCCATCTGTGAAAAAGCTGAAGTTAAAAAGAGGATGGCTTCTACAAATGGATAATGATCCTAAACACACCTTGAAATCCACGGGGGATTACATCAAGAGGCGTAAACTGAAGGTTTTGCCATGGCCTTCACAATCTCCTGACCTCAACATAATTGAAAATCTATGGATAGACCTTAAAAGAGCAGTGCGTGACAGACAGCCCAGAGATCTCAAAGAACTGGAAGACTTTTGTAAGGAAGAATGGGCAAAGATACCTCAAACAAGAATTGAAAGACTCTTGGCTGGCTACAAAAAGCGTTTACAAGCTGTGATACTTGCAAAGGGGGCAGTACAAGATATTAACTCTGCAGGGTGCCCAAACCTTTGCAGACGCCATTTTTTTGTTTTCTGTTATTTTGAAAGTGTAAATGATGGAAATAAAATCTAACTTTTGTTGACATATTATAAGAATGTCTAATCTGTAATTTGATGCCTTTTGGAGATTTTTCCATCTTTCCTTGGCTTCTTTATGCACATTAATACAAATTTTTATCTGGGGTGCCCAAACTTTCGATCCCCACTGTACAGTAATGACATAATGGGGGTTATTTAGTAAAACTGCATGGTGCAAAATCTGGTTTCCAAGTTCTGCATAGAAACCAATTAGCTTCCAGATATTTTTTCAAAGCTTAATTGAACAAGCTGAAGTTTGAAGCTGATTGACTACCATGCATAGCTGCACCAGACTCTGAGTGCTCCAGTTTTAGTAATCTCCCCAGTGTTGTGTAGCCTGAGAGTACTGTGGAAGTAGGTTGAATGATCATTTAACCCAGAACAGTGGTGGCAGCATGAGGACGAAGCCGACTTGCCATGGAGGAACATCACTAAATTGAAAGGGAGTATTTTCAGCAAAAGCTGCTTTTTTTTATTCTAGCTGGGCTATTTCTTTTTGAACATATTGTGGAAGGTGGCTCCATCATTTAAGGCAATATTCAACTTAAAACACCTGCCCCTACAGCCTCACCCCCTTCAATTTGTGAAGTTATTAGGAAGTGTTATTTAAAGTGGCTGTAATAATGCGGAGACATAGGCTCAACACTACACATATTATGGTCCTGTAAATCAATCAAATCCTTTTGGAACAGTGTCTTCCAATTAATTTCTGAAATATCCAAAACAGTGATAACCCCACACCCTTCACTCGTGCTGATACACATTGGGATTGAAAGGTTCCCCTAGAATTCCCGTACTATCATTGTCCACACACTTTTTGCAGCCAAAATCAATATAACCCGATTATGGAACACCACTACTGCTCCTTCCCTCAAGTCACTAATTACAGATCTTAATTTCCAATGTGAAATGAAAAAAAGATCGGCCTTCAACAACTCCACTCAACACAAATTCAAATCCCAATGGACTAGCTGGTTACAAAATTCTAGTTACAAAATCCTAACTGCTCGGTACAATTCTGATATTCTACAAACAATTGAATTACTCACCCATTTTAGACTGGTACTCCTTTTCCACCCCATTACATTTACCCCCTCCCTCTCCCTACCCTCCTCCTTTTCCCCCCTTGCCCAATACCCCCTCACCATTTCATACACCTCACCAAGGTTCAACAAGTCTACCTCTGATGCTAATGCCTTAAACCCCAATATTAACCTCAGCCAAATGGTGGGGTAAATGCTTATTAATACTATGTTGTATGAATATATTCTCTACTGAACCGAATATTCTTTCCTTGTTCTGTTATTGAAAATTTTTCAATAAAAACTATTAAAACATAAAGTGGCTGTAAACCCTAACATATACCCAGTGAAGTGACTGTCCTAAGGTGATGCACAGAGATGCAAAACACCCCTCCTACATAACTTGTACCCATCTATTTGCAGTCTTCTACATCCGTTCAAAATGAAGAATTTATACAACTTGTCTGAGCTTTCAGAAAGCAGAGAGCAGAGAACTGAAATTACATTCTGCAGAGCTCAGTGAGAAGAGCTCTGAGAGCTGATTGGAGAGAAGGGACACATCTCCCTTCACACAGCACTCAGGAACAGAGGTAAGGCTGTCAATAGCAGGCTGTGTACTAGAGGTTCCGTCCCTGTCACCTTTTTGCTTCTTTGTGTCAGGAATACATATTAGTAGTGACTTGTGCAGATAGCAGAGGAACAAGGCAGCAGACAGAAATTAAACTTAGTGCTCTTAATTGAAACAAGTACACACTATGGAAGGATAGGTTTTGTTAATTTTTTTTTAATGTAAAATAGTTTTTTTATTAAGTTTGACAGTTAGTATAGCCATCATGGCAATAACAAAAACTGCCAAGGCAGAAAAATATAGCATACATTAGGGCAAAAACCCCTCTTGAACAAAAAACAAACAGATATTTGCCTCGCCTAACAAGCACAACTCAATTCACGAGGAGGAAAGCGAATCCTAAGACCGGTGAGGTGTAGCCCACAATAGGATATTTATGGACAGACATTTAAACTGGGTTCACACTGATATGGTGTGGAATTTGCACTGGTTTCTGTGCAAATTCCGCACAGCATTGTAATCGCACCCCATTCATGTGAACCACTGCAGGTGTATATGTTATGTTAACAACACCCTGAAATTGGTTAGCAAAACATGGAATCAGATCACATGGGTGTACATGGGTGTGAATACCCATGCGATCCAATTCTAAAAAAAAGGGTCTTGCACCTTATTGGCGCGGATGTGGTGCGATTTGAAGCATACAAAATGTATGGCTCAAATTGCATTGCACATAATTTGCATATGAATTGCACAGGAATGTGGTGTGGTTCCTATGCAAATCAGATGCCATGTTCCACAATGCAGAAGTGTGAACCCGAGCTGAAGCATGGATACATGTATGGAGTGTTTCAATTTGACCCATCTGAAACCATTAATGGCAAGAATCAGAGCTGCAGCTGACAAGACCAATAAGCATAATAATACTCAACCTCAGACAATGACTGGCTTTGTTCATATTTCATGTCAGAGGTTTACATTCACTTTAACGTCTATTTAGTCTTGGGCATGACTGTTTCTGTTTCCAATGTCTGATGCTGTTCCTTTTAGCAGAGTCTATAAATGTCATGTTTTCAGGGAAGCAAAACAGTTCAGCATGCTTTAGATGAGGTTCCACGTCAGATCTTTGTTTAGTCATATATAAATAAAAGAACTAAATGACTTTGTACATTTACTGTGAATGGTAGATGGCTCTAGACAGGGCTTTCTCCTTGTACCAAACGGAGAATGGAAACAATGTGGTTGAAACCTGCTTTTTGCATACAGAAATGTTATCTTAAGCCTTCCTTCTGTGCTTGCTTTTAAAAGAAGGCAGAAGAAAAAAAATGGATCAAAGAATACATTTCATTGCTTTACAGAAAGATTGTAAGGTAGGTAAGTGGATGCCGGCCATAGTTTTTGTGCCACAGTCTTACAGAACTGAGATCTCAGCACTAAAAACATGATTTAGCATGAGCATTACAACAAAACATAACCAGGATGAGGTAGTATATGCATAAACCAATGTTGGATACACATTGAAAAAGAAACATTTTAAAGAAAATATGTAGTCTTGATAAAGCCATAGACTGGAAGGTGATCAGTTTAATGAAAACAGCTTTATCAGTGTTAATGTTTAAAAAAATGAGACCTTGTTCTTCTATAGCTTAATATATATATATATATATATATATATATATATATATATACTGTATACTGAATATATAGATAGATATTGTAAGGGGGACAGGCTCAACTGGCAGTGTTAAACCATGCAGGAGACAGGGACACCCAGGAACAGTCTAAGCAGGTTTGTCCTGCACTTTAATTCAGAAAGGCAGTAAATAAACACAGTTTCAGTGCAGGAGGGCTTTGTACAGCATGTCCATAGCATAAAACAAACAAAACATCTGCCTGAATGAACTAGTAAGTAAACTCAGATCAGTTCCTGACTAACAAGATGACCTTCAATGGATTCCCCAAAACCACAAGGGTGCGCTTCTCACTTTTTAGTGTTCTGTAAGCAGTCAAGCTTTTCACCTAGCAGCAAGCTTCCACAGCAGAGAGAGTGAGACACAGCCCTGAGCATCAATCATTATATATATATATATATATATATATATATATATATACTGTATATATAAATTCCTGTGCACAGCTGATAATGTGGACCTAAGAATGGAGGCTTTATCCAACCATAATCTCTTCAAGCCTCTGAGCTTTAGGACCCAGAACAGTACTTATGAAGAGAAAATAACACTTAGTTAAGTAATAGTACTTATACTGAGAAAATAAATTTTTTTTTTCTCCATATCAGTCATTAATCCTGGAGCCCCTGCCCATGTGTAGGTGAGAAACCTAGGTGTCACTTACACACTGTTCAGGATCCTGCCAGCCAGTGCCTCACACAACATTTATATGTATGTAATTCATGCTGCCATGTTTTCTAATTACATACAGGCACTACTCTATGCTTTGTAATGCTGCACAATGTATGTGCCTGTTAGATCGTACATTAGGGTGAGCTATATTAGGAAAGCTAAGCTCATTTATTTTGAATGGGCTGTCAGTGTACCTTTACACATGAAAAAATGGACATGACCCTTTGTAAACACATACATACACTGCCTGTTGCTGGAGTGGTGCATCTAGGTGCCATTGTAAATGAATGGCACCAATGCACAAACCATGCATTGTGATATTGTGGTAAGGCTTGCGGTATTGAGTGCATATGTAAAAATAGGCCTTTAAGGATTCTAATGAATATTTGAGAAAAGTTACACAATTAGTGTTGAGCTGGAGCTCAAGAAAGGGCACATAAGTAACAGACCTAGCATTAGAGGATAGCTGTGCAGCTGCAAATGTCGACCATAGCAAGACAATACCTAGTCTATGTGCATCCAAATTACCCTAACAGAAAATACTTTTAAAGAAAATGTGCAAAACTAAATGGGAATGTTATCCTAGTTAGAATATACAGTATGTTTCATAAGAAAAAAATCCAACAATAGGAAACACAAACGTGGTCACTACCTCTTTTTTAAAAACATTTTGCATCTATGTGTAATAAAAAAATAACCAAAGCAAAAATTATGCATGGTGATATCAAATAAAAATGGGCTTACCTAGTGGCTGACCTCCTATAATCCGTGCATTTTCTCCAGCCACTGCACCTCTTGCATGCCTTTCACTGACGTATTGTACAAAAGCATATCCTTTGTGCACCGAGCATCCAACTATTTTCCCATATTTGGCAAATATACCTTCAATGTCACTCTTTTTCACAATACCAGTGTTCAGATTGCCAATAAAGACCCGGGAATTGATTGACTTCGGATCATTCTTGTTGGTGACGTTGCTAGTCTGTGTTTTGCCGGTCATTATTGTATGTCACTTCTTTCCCTATCAAGTAAATGTAAAAAAAAGTATTACAATGAAAGGTGCTATACAAAAATGGACCCCTCCCAAACCCCGACACAGAAAAGGGTTTTGATGCAGAACTTCATTTAAATACCTATGTTTACAGTTAAAATACATCTATCGTTTGTATACAACTTTCAGCCAGTATAGCCAGGCCCGGGACCTCTAATGCAGCTATGCCAGCACATGTGCACTTAGCTGCTAGTGCTGGCCTTCTGTTACCATGCAGGGAATTCCAGGAGGCTGCTCTCAAGATAGTTGCAGGAATTTATACTAGATGCATTTAAAATACATCAACTTTTATACTAATGTAGAACCCTCCTAGAATAGGTTGCTAGAAGTTCAAGTAAATCTAGTTTGTTAGCTCCTCTGTAATCATTGGATCGGTGTGATTATTTTTGGCTGTTCTGGGCCCCACTGGCTGCAGTATCAACTACTTTCCGCTGCTTTCTAGTGGATTCTGGAATGTAATGGGTTGGAAGAGGTAGACTCTTGTCTGAATATTTATGAGGTCTCAGCCAATCCCTGGGGGAAGAGGGGTGTCCAGTAGATGGCTGGGAAGTGCATAAATAGTCTGGCACCTGGAGCAGCAGGGTTCTTGTCCAGGTGGGAAAGACTCCAACCTGAAGTGCTACTGCCCTTCTGGGCAGTGTAGCTAAACTGCAGGAGGTCATCGAGGTCCCAACTCAGTGAGAGCTGGTGGGTCTATTTTTTGTAAACAGCTGGAGCCAAGTCAAGGGGATTCACTGAGGATCTGGTCTGGGAATTCTATGGAGGAGTGTCTAACCAGTATTGAACAGAGGCACCCAAGTATATGGGGACATTGTGAGTAAAGGCCTGAGTGCAGGATCCTAGTGACTGTTCGCTAATTCTGACCCTTTGAGCAGCACTCTGGTGCTGCTGATTTGGGACTTTTCCTTGACTTAAGAGTCCCAAGGTTTCTTACTTTCCTATTGTCTGCCAAGAGGGGAATTATCCTGAGGAGTGTAGACAAGGTAGAGTGTCCTTTAATTATTTTGTGCACTGTATTTAGAGAATCCCACAGCCCACTCTGCACCCCAACAAAGTTTGACTAGAATTAAAATATGAAAAAGACATTCCATGTCTGGTCATTGACTATCCAAGCTACTGTGAGCCTGGTTGCTGTTACACCCAATTGGAAAGAGAAACTTGGATAAACCAGAGGACCCGTCAGGGGATTGCTCTACACTAAGTACGTAAATGCATTAATTGTTTTAATTAAGCCAGTTTAAATCAAGGCAGATCTCTGCAAAAGAAGACAGGCTATACTCAGTTCTCTGGTGGGATGTTTCTCCTTACCCTCCTTTCCCTGGCTACAGCACATTGCCAAAGAGGCTTTCTGAGGTCACAGCACTGGAATGGGGAAAAAGGAGAATGGGCCATTGGAGAGGTGCATATATGTATGTTGTCTTCTCTTGCAGGGATCTGTTAGTTATTATTATACAGGATTTATATAGCGCCAACAGCTTGCTCATTGATTTACAATATAACGGGAGACAATACCACAACAATACAGTTCAATACAAGAAGGTTAGGAGGGCCCTGCTCCTTGGAGTTTATAATCTAAGTTAGTTCAAAACATTTAGAGACCTGGCAGGATTTCCTTACAATTCTGAAAAGTGAACAAAAAACATTGATGTGCTTCTCTGGCAGAATCCTTTATTATGTGAAAAACTGGCGACAATATATATAGTATAGCTATACAGTATATTATCACAAGGCATATAAATATTGCATTTTTTCTGTTTCTTTGTTTTCTTTTTTCTTTTTGGTAATCTCTGGCCACATAGGGACAAATCCAGCAGCAAAACTAAGATAGAAGGACACATCTAGTTTCAAATCATTATTTACCATCCCACTTTCCTTGCATTCAGTTGTTCCACTTTTGATTAGTGCACCAAGAAGTTGTATTCCACTTTTCTGGAAATAGCAACAAGCATCCTCGATACCGCTTGGCTAGCAAAATTCATGTAAATTAACTAAATGGAGTACCTGATTGCGACAGAGAGGGGCATGCATGAAAAATGATTTTAAAAATGGTGCTACAGGTATGACTTCATCTATTCCCTTGCTTAAAAACCCCTACTGAAAGAGACCTAACTCCAGCCATTCTGATCAGGGCTTGGTGTGCTCCTTGATGCCTGATAGTGAGGGGACTAGGAATCTCCTCCATTCTTTCACTGCCTCTGCTCTGATTCTTTCACCAGCTACCCATTTAGGGTGGGCCTACATACCCCCCCCCCCTTTTATTTTCAATCCCTCTCCCTAATTTTTTTCCTGCTAAGTGTTACATCGTGATATGTTGCATTTGGTTAGAGGATTTTTTTTTCCTCCAAGATTCTTCTGCTTTGACATACCAGGTAGACAGATATGAGTACATTCCATCGTTGTGTCAGATGCATGTCTGTTATCAAGTCATATTTTATGATATTCAGACACCTAACCAGAGAGGTATCTGTATGTTTCTGAGTTGCTTCTTACCATGTATACACTTTGTATTTTGGTATACTGTAATTAAAAATAAAGAATTGACAAAAAAAAGGGTTCCCTGAGGTAAGCTGACACATGGCACCTTTAAATGTGGCTGTTGTGCATATTGTAAATGCATTTGTGTGGAAAAACAACTGTAGCACTACCCCCTTAGGAGCTGCTGATGAATTAGGTCCCCTTATAGCCCTGCACAGCCAGACATTCAGTATTTTCAGACAACTTGCATTCAGGGTCAGAAATCAATCCTTGAGCTTTTTATTGAGGGGATTTAGAACTGGAATAGAATAAGGGGGTATAGGATGCCCAAGGGAACAGACAACTGAGGATAAACTTCTTCATCATCCCTTCTAGGCTCCATAAGGCACATACATAACGCTCGATCATTATGGTAACTTTCCTGTACATGTGCTGTCTATTGGTTAGTACTTATATATACTGTATGTAATTAATAACTTATGTTGTGCTGTTTCTTTGACCATTTATGAGTATTTACAGATGTTGATCTTGCAACCTATCCTACAAGTATACATCGTGAATGTGACAAGTGTGGAGAAGATTTTCACTAATAGTAACATTGTTGTTCTGAAGAGGAAGAGGTTCTGGAATCAGACATTGTGGATGTCTAAACAAGATCATGTACAGTACTATTAAAATTCACCTAAGAAAATTCAGGATGGTTACAATTTCACATATGTTTGTTTTTATGTTTTGTAAGAGTATATAGTGTACGTCCTTATACTTTTTAATGTGGAATTGATATTTGTGTCAAGAAAACAAATTTCTATTATTGTAATGAATCTACGTAGATGTTTAGGATTTGTTTGTACCTTCTTTTTGCATGGGTTGATCTAAAAAATCCCAGGTCATTCTCTTTTGTGTGTATTACTAAAGCAGCATTAGAAAGGGTGATCCACATTTCAAAAATAATCTATTACACAGGATCTTCATCTTTTAAATGAGAGGGTGTGGCAGCAGTACAGAGAAGTCGCAAGGCTCTCAGAACATTGTATATGCAGTGCATAAAACTATTCAATATTAATGCAATCTTTTTAGAATTGTACACATTTCCTGTTCTGTAAATATGCCCTGCAGTTTTTTTTTCCTTTCAAATTTGTAATTGGTTGGTGAGAAAAGGGGTGGAGCATGTACATGTGTCTAGAGCAGCATTGATGGTAGACAAGGCCCTATATATAACTATTGTTTATATGCAAACAAATGTTCTCAAAGGTGGGAAATAACTGAAGCTTAGAGGACCTTGGAACAAAATTAATAAAGGCACCTTCTTATACAGATCTTATACAACAAACTCTGAGAGTTCCACCCAGTCAGAAAAGTGGTATAGCAAGGAATCATAAAGTCCATATGTTATGGTCAATTAATCAGCTTTTGATTCCTTGTTTGCCCTTGTCATGTGTAATCTTGCTGGATGTCCTACTCATATGTTGAAGGTTATATGAACAATTTTGAAATTGTCTTGCCACCGCCTTTTTAATACAGGGCAAGAGCTTAAAGTGCATCTAAACTAAAAAAAAGAAAACCAATGTAGCCACCCCAATCGGGGATTGGTAAGCTGCAATTAATTATTTATATTTTTTTTTGGGGGGGGGGCTTTTTCTCCTTAATTTTCACTTGATGTACCTGCCAGTAACACACTCCCTGTCTTAGGGTGTCTCTCTAAGGAGGAGCAATGGAGACAACCTTAGACATCAATTTGGGGGGAGGGTAAGGAGGCTAATGTTAGATGGACTAACAGATTTAGATAGACCTGACTAACAATTTAAACCTGAACTCAAGATAACACTTTTCAATCAGTTACAGTAACCATATTTTTCTTTAAATGGTTTGTTTCAACCCTTTACCTTTTTTTTTTCTGGACAGCTTGCTCTGTTAAAGAAAGTTGGAAAATAACTTATTGGCTGGATCACAAGTTGAAAATAAAGGAAAAAAAGGCTAAAAATAGAAAACCGATGTATCCACAACATCTAATGATTGTAAGCTGCAATATATTACATATTGCTTTTGGGTTTAGATATGCTTTATTGCATATACACAAGAAATATGGCCACCATCCCACACACTGTATATCATATGCTAACATTACTTGCAAAGACAGCATCTTGAGAAGGGTCTTTTTGACCATTCGGTTTTTGTGCGGATGCGTTTCAGAAAAGGTGAATGCACCTTTTCCTTGTGTGAATCGTGGGCACAGTACAGATGTGGGCCGCACGGCTCACACTAGTGTCAACTGGGCCATATGGGAAAATCAGTGAGCCAATCACAAGCAGGAAATTACATTTCTGATGGTGAACATATACCAACGGTGTATGGAACACCTCGAGATTGCCATATTGCATTGAATTTTACAGAAAATTACATTGCTGCAGATTTAAAAGAAAAGGTAATTTCTAGTAACATTAAATTATAATATGGCTTGTGTATCAATTGCATATGCTATTTTTTACATTTCTATATGTACATGTATTTATATGTACAGCATACAGCTTAATCAGAGTCTATTTTTTACTTGTCTTTGGTTTAGAAATGAAAACCTGACAAAAATATTGACTCTCCCCCACTCTATTCAAAGCTGCAATTTTCTTTGGTTGGAGCTAAGCTTTAAACTAAATTTGATAAACAATTATGACAGTTTAATCTATTATAGATTTTACAATTTTCTAAATCTGTTAAATCGCTTCAATACATAGATTAGTTCTGACTCTGGTGATGCCTAATAGCACCACACGGGACACTGTCAAATCATGAGCGCATGCCTGCATTCAAAAAAATCATATATGGCAATATATTACAATCCAAGAGAGACTAAATGAAGAACTGAGAGAACTAAACTATATAAATAACCCAACCGAAATTCCTAAAAATTTCTGGTAAAAGACCCAGAGATAATACAACTCACTTCTATCAGAGAAAGTTAAAAGGAAACAAACCTTCCTTATAGATGTTTTGTGCTGGAAAACCAGTCCATAAAGGCAACTGGTGGGACATTAGGTAGACGCAGTTCAGATATTAAAAAAATGTTTTTAAGAGTATTAAACCAATGTGTACTCTTAACAGTCAAATGATTCTGTAGATGATGTATGGTGTCAGTTCACTGAGTAAAGGAATTTTCACTTAACTTAATGAATGACCTCCATCATCCAATCAAGTGCAAGCAAAAATATATTTTTTTTTCTTTTTAATTTTTCTTGCATGTGATTGAGTATGTTTTGCAAAGTGAATTATCATCATGTTCACTAAGCATTCCTTGGCAAAATGAACAGACTATTTGTTATTATTATTATTATTATAATACAGAATATAGTATATAGCACCAACAGTTTGTGCAGATCTTATGAAATAAAGACAGTACATTTACAATACAATTCAAGACAAGAGTGTTAGGAAGGCCTTTAGTACATCAATCCTATTGTCCTCTCTACCTTGCTAGAGCAGCAAATTAACTACTTACATTCTGACACAACCAAATTAAAGATTCAAGCTGCTAATCAATTGTTAATGATCAATAAAGCTCCTGTACCAGATGGAATCACAGACAAACTATATAAACACTTTATTTTTGATTTATCCCCACTACTCGAAAATATATTTAACAGCCCTTTGTAGTATGAAATTTTACCATCATTTATTTATAAAGCTACAGTAATCATTGTTTTGATTTTAAGCAGAGATCCGATATATTGAGGTGCTAATAGACTCTTATCACTTTTATATTGTTATAAAATTCTGCTCAAATTGTCTAGAGACTCTTTGTAACTTTTTCCCCTATTTAATCAGACCAAACTGGAGGAAGTTGACTTCACAAAACTTAAAGAAGGACCCTAGTTCACTCTGAGATTATCCATGATAACAGAGGATCAATATTAGCTGTAGATTACATTTAACTCCTTGGTGCCGGCAGTATGCATATATGTGGCCTCTTGGCAGCTGGGTCTTGACACTGAGAGGCTGCATAGTTGTGTACCCAATATAAACAAACATGTTCAGAGAGCGCCCCACGTGCTCCCAACACAGTTACCAGCTCCTCACTGAAAGCTTCCGATCACAAGTAGCGGGGGCTTTCCGATCATGTGAACGCTTTGACAGCCTATCACAGCGATGAGGATGGGCTCCCCATAGTTGGCTCTGGGATAGACCTCACTAAGGGGTCGGCAGACACAGCTACACATCACCCAGAGGAGGGATACCTGTACCTGGAAGGGACGTGTGCCGTGAGTGATCCATTTTAAACTGAGGAGACCATATTAGCCCAGCAGACCGTTTGAGGACATCTCTCCCTGTGGGGTATCGGTACTCGTTTGATGGGATATAAAACAAAACGCGCATTCCCTTTGTGCGGTTGGTGAGTGTGCATTCTTGCCATTTCCCGGATCCGATTTCAGCTGTGTCCACTTATTTTGCTTGATCCTATGAACATTTATGTGTGTGTCTAGATCGCTTCTTTATCGAACTTTGGAGATTGAACTTTTTCCAATTGTCATTTTAGCGCTGCACTTTACTTATTTTATCACAGCGGTCACATGACCCAAAACCCCACCCCCACCTCCCAGCATCAGAAACCTTTTAAAGGTCAGGGAGGCATTGGCGCCAAGAGGTTAGCACCTGATTTGGCAAGGTGGAATTTTCCGTGGAGCTTCTGTTCTCATTGTGTCTTCAACAAATATTGTATTAACTGGATTAAAGGAGATTTAACATTTAGACTGACATCTAGATTTTTAAAGCACTATGTATTATAAAAGAAATGCCATCTTTTTTTCTGCATAACATACTGCTTTTTTACTTTTTAGTGCTGCTGATCTCTTCAGCTTTTTTTGTTCACTTCCTGTCTACATGCACTCACTCCATCTTAGGCTGCATAACATCACTGCTCTTAAACAGTTTATTTGAAGACAGGTAGAGGTCTTTTTTAGCATTTCAGCTCTTACTGGTGGAGTGTCTTACATGGGTGTTCATGTATAAAGTGGGTGGAGCTATATTTATAGAGTTCTGAGGGTGAGGACTGGTGTTTCTCTTTGCTCTCCCCTTCAGGGGAGTGGTGGTCAGCATGTTGTGGAGACTCGTCTAAGAAGACTAGAGAGGAAGTAATATCCTCAAACAAAGTTCCACAGTGTTCCTGAATGCTAAATTCAACTGATGAATTCTGAACTTATGAAAATCATAATTTGGAATACCTGGAATGTGGAGTGAGATATGTTATTTACTGGTGCAAGCCTGGTCAGCACTTGAGTGGGTGGTATTGGAGGAAAAGGAGGTCTCTGTCTGGTGGTGAGAGAGAACCCCCTCCTGTAGCACACGTCAGGTAGCCTGGGCCCCATGTCTCATGGGCTCTGGGTGGACGGCTAGATTTCTGAAGCTCCTGTTTTGACCACAAGTTAAACGTAGGCCTAGTGTGTGAGTAATCCAGGTGGAAGGGATTAACTTTGAGGTGACCAGGAGGATGGGAAGAGGAGGGCTAGGACAGAAATCCATGCAGGCACAGTATGCAGTTTGGGCTGAACAACCTGAGATGCCTTGCAGCCTGTATGTTAGGAAGAGACATAGCTATGCATGATGGCCACATCAAAATAAGCCAGGTCCCTCCACATACTGTGAGTCACAACCCTGAACTATGTCTGTGCAATGTATGTTGAAATGGATTCTTATTTCAACTAGGAGCACATGTGACAGTGTGACCAAGCAAGGGCAAAACTGGGCAATGCAATGTGTTGCTGTAAACTTTGGGGTAATATTATTATATATTTTTTGATTTCTAGACCTGAAAAAATCCACAGTAGGTAAATCCTAAAATGTCTTTTGTACTAGAAAGTCCCATTCTGCAAGAATTTGATAGAACCAGAATGCACTCACTACAGGATATTGTTTAATTAAAGGATACCTTTTGTGACATTACATGTTACACCCATATTCAGAATGTAACATGTTATGAAAGCACTAGCCCCCGCTCCCCATCCATCTCCTGCCTTGACAGCTTCTCCTCCCCGCTGGCTGTCAAAGTTTCAAAAAAGTGGCTGTGCGGGGCTCTGCCCACCCGCACGCGTCACTCATTTACAGTATTCTGTGAATAGGAAAACTACAAGTGCCAGCAGCCTTTGCGGCTGTCAGCTTGTAGTTTTCAATGAACTACCATGGCCCTCCACAGCGCCGTGGCAATTAATTGAGCCTACCTGTCAGTAAGTATCTGCTTGCCCATACAGGATGTACAAGCAAGCAGATACAGTGACAGGTCAGAGGGAGATCTGCATGGCAATGCTTTATAGGCTCCAAAACCAAAAAATAATTAATGTACTTTTTTTACCTACAAATATGAACTTATCCTTTAAAAAGTATAAGGTACCTGTGCTTAGGTTGCAGTTAGGATGCATATTATAAATTTAGCCAGTGTACGCTCAGTAAGCCCTACATAATATGCACCGTACATTCTTGTAGGGAACAGATAAAATACTCCGACATGCTAACATACTACACAAAGTAATTGTATACATACATGAGGCAGGGGCGGACTGACAACTCATGCGCCCCCGGAAATAGGGGATCATGGGGCACCGGTGTCCTTGCCCAAACTCAAAAAAGCCTATGAAAAAGGTACCAGGGGCATTTCATGGGGCCCCCTACTGACCCCGGGCCCTCGGGCAGAGCCCGAGTTTCCAAATTTTCAGTCCGCCCCTGCATGGAGGATTATTTACTAAAACTGGAGATAGCAAAATCTGGTACAGCTCTGAATAGAAACCAGTCAACTTCCAGTTTTTATTGCCAAAGTTTAATTGAACAAGCTGCACCAGATTCTGAGTGCACACGTTTTAGTAAATCTCCCCCAGTTTGGCTACATTTTTTGTTATCATGCTTATGGCAAAGCATTGCATTGAGGCTGTTGAAACGCAATTTAATTTGAAGAATTTCAGGCTAGATACAATATTCTATAGACTTTCTTCTGAAGATATCTCCTGCTAAGATATTTCTTTTCATTTTATTAATAGTACTATTCCACTTAATAACAGCTCTATAAGAGAAGTATAATGCACACAGGGCACAAGAAGCTTAGTCGCATTATATATATATATATATATATATATATATATATTAGCAATCACAAATCCCCAATATAAACCCATTATTATAGACCAATAATACTTGGCCCCAGAATAACTCAATACTCAATACAATTCAACCATTTAAAGTGATACATATAAAATTAATTTTCTACATTAAAGGTGTACTTCAATCTAAATGAAACCTCAGAAGAGGTGTATGGCTAAAGCTGTTTCAGCCCTACTTCTTATATGGGTCACAGGAGTGAACTTAGTTCTGCACTCCTGTAACCCAGATTTATCAGAGAGTGGTCTAATGTCCACTGTTAGCTGATGTCACAGAGCTGTTCCAGGTTTTACGGGGATCCTGGCAATAATGTCAGGATCCACCCAAATGCCTGACAAGGAGCAAGATCAGCCTCTCAGCAAGCCGCTGATAGCCTGAGCCAGTTGCTCTGCTCACTTCCACAGCTCTAGTGAATGCTGGAGGGGTAGACCAGAGAACCAGAGACTGACAATCACCACTCTCTGCTCAGAGCTGACCCGAGAACTAAGTGATCAGCTGCCTTTGATCGTTCAGTTGTCAGTGTAGAGCTGGAGGGGGACAGCTGCTGCATTGGATCAATTCTGCAGCCATCTTGGTGAGTATATATGTTTTTTATTTTCCATTTCTACACACATTAATATGGGCAGCAAAACCTTCCCATTGGGTAGTTCAGCTTTTTATATTCAGACATTTCTGTACTGTAGCAGGTCAACCCACTCCCTTTTGTCTGCAATCTGATGACCGGGAACTAACCTACTGGTGATAGAATAAATTTCTCTTTCACAAGTCTATTTTAAATAAATTCCAGAGCTGAGAGATTTCCCACAACCACCAATCAGATTGCATAGTAATGTTGAATAAAGATGCTGGTCCTGTTTAACCTGAGTGTGTGTGCTTGTGTGTGTATTTCACTACCATTTTCGATATTCCGGTACCTACACAGGCTGGACAGGATAGGAAGGAGAACTTGTATGGGAATATTTCTAAGCATAGTTAATGCTTGGCTTTCCTTCCAATATAAAGCAAAATGTCACTCTCTCAATCACCATTGTCTATTTTTAATTCTTATGCTACTAGCATTTGAAAATGGATAGGAAAGTATATTCTGGATGGATGGGTGAGTATTGCTTTGAATATTAAAAATTAATTAAATCGTGTTTTTGGATTGCGGTGCTTAGATACAGTTTAGATCTGCTTTAAATTAACAAATACACACTGGCCTTAGACCTAAGATAGGAAAATAAAGGAGCAAAATCATATTGTTAAGATTATACCTCTGTTCCCTCCTCCCTTAAAAATATTCACAGAGAACACTGTGCCAAGCAATAAACAAATGAGAACTAATCAGGGTCAACTGAATACTGTCATTCTTGCAATCTCCATCAAAGATATGAAAAATATTAGCTGCACTAACTTATTTTCTTCTGCTGTAATTATTGATTGTCAGCAAAGTGACTACATACAACATTTTCTCCAGTCGAAAACCAACCTTCCTTGCAGGAAGGTTGTTTTTCAGGTGGAGATACTGTTGTATGCAGTATCGCTGATTACATACAGTAAGTGGAGAAAAGTGTTGAATGCCGCTGATATATTTTCATATCTTTGATGGAGAGCGGAGACAGACTATAATAGCCAGCAACTGGATTGTCCCTTTATGATAAGAGGAGCAAGTCTTGAGTGGAGATATGGATTTGAAAATGCTTTCAGTTTAATACACAGAGCACGCTGATAGAACAAGAAAGCACAGTGATGACCTTATTATTATAATTTTTTTATTTGCTATTTTGTCCCCCCACAAAAGTGGGGTTACCCTTTAATTAAATAAATGTATATTGTATCAGGTACTAGTCTGCACATCAGGTGCACAGTTTTCAAAAAATATGCTGCTTTTCATTAACACTTCTACATATTTCTTAGTTGATTTGAGCTGATTATGACATGTGGGTTGATCAGCAATTGTGTATTACCTGATGAAATAATCTGATACAGAAGAAAAGAATGATTTCTAGGATACAATAATGGTAATAATTGGTTATCATCTATTCATTGTGAACAGTTCTCATTTCCAAATACCCTTCAGTGTTTCTAGAGGGCACAGAAAGGCATTTAATGCTTAGGCAAATGAAATGCAGAATGAATGTATCCAGTTTAACAAACCTAGATACATTGATACAGTATATAAACTAAGCCATAAAGTAAAGTTTCTAGCAGTGAATATACCACAAAATATTAAAGCTGAATTCCAGACAAACAGCTATGGCACTGAATTATGTATTTAGGAGCTGCTTTGCCTGCTTAAAGATTTATATTTGTGTTCATCCAGTCCTAAGATTTACAAAGTCCTGTCAGGCAACACATCTAAGTTAATAACCCGAATGTTCTCTGTTGCTTGGTCACTTTTATCTGCCACCCTTTGTTTTAACAAATGCATTTGATGCAATCCTCCATAAAAGCTTAATTTACAAACTGAGGTCTGTAGGAATGGACTATAGGGTTTGTACATGGATAGAAAACTGGTTACAAGTGTGCGTCCAAAGGGCAGTGATAAATATGAATGGTAAGTGGGTACCCCAAAGGCTCTGTCCTGGGACTAATGCTGTTTCATTTATTCATAAATAATATAGAGGTTAATATAAATAGTTCAATCTTAATGTTTGCTGACGATACAAAGCTAAGTAGGGAAATAACTTCAGAACAGGATACAGAAACTTTGCAAGAAGACCTCAATAAAATTAAGGGGTGGGCAGATATATGGCAAATTAGGTTTAATGTTGAAAAATGTAAAGCAATGCACTTGGGGGCTAAAATATGAATGCAAGTTACTTGCTATGGGGAGAACCCCTTGGGGAATCCAGGACAGAGAAAGATCTGGGGGTCCAAGTAGATGACAGACTCAGCAATGGCAAGCAATGCCAAGCTGCAGCAAGAAAAGCTAGCATGCATTAAAAAGGGTATATTCTCAAGAGATAAAACTATAATTGTGCCATTTTATAAAACTCTGGTTTGGCCACATCTGGGGTATGTCATCCAGTTGTGTTCACCAGTGTCAGGAAGGATGTACTGAACTGGAGAGAGTCCAGAGAAGGACAACAAAGTTAATAAGGGGACTGGAGAACCTCAGTTACAAGGAACGACTACAAATATTAAACTTATTCTTCCTGTAGAAGACAAGCTTGAGAGGAGATATGATAGAAATATACAAATATCTTAATGGTAATTCGAGCATAAAGAGTAAACTATTCAGTCTCAGAGAGTGTAAGAAGACACGGGGCCACTCAATGAAATTGGAGAAGCGGTTTAACCTTAAACTGTGTAGGGGGTTTCTCACTGGGATGACAGTATGGGCTAGATGGCTTCTCATTGCCATCTAGCCCATACTGTCATCCCTGCACTGAGAGGAGAGAAAGCCGCAGGGATTTCAAATCCCCAGCTTTTCCTTCTGTGACAGCATGTGATCAGTGCAGGGAGGATTCCTGCACCATTCCTTTGTGAACGCTATGGCAAGCCTGAGTTTGCACAGGAGCAGTGGGGAAACCTGATGCAGTTTGGACCGGAATTGCATTCCTGTTCAAATCACATGCTATTCTTTGAGGTGCAATTTGCGTCCACACATTTTGTATTGGCGCAAATCGCACCGCAAAGTATTGTTACTTGGTATAGGCAAGTACTTGACCGAAAATATCAGCAGATCAAAAAAGATTATCGGTGTGACCCTAGTATAAAGTAATTACAGCGTCTGCACAGACAGTTATGGTGGAGTTAGGACTACTGGACCTGCAGAATGATAAATTAAAATCTTCCAAACACACCAGGTTATTAAACTCTTACCATTTTTTACAATGCCTTTGTTTTGTTACATGTAATTTTTTATCCCTCTATATTCTTTTCCATGACACATTTTCTGATGTGACTAAAAAGCTCCTTTAGATAGTATGAGACATCACATTAGGATAACCATGCTATCTATATAATTCTACTTGGCTTTAAACATTTCTTTTTTCTGCAGAGTGAATTGAAAAGATATATTGGTGCTATTACTGCATAAAATATTCTCTTGATTATAAAATGCCAAATGGTATGAAATAGCAACAGAGAGCCCAATTGGAGAATAAACGTTGGGCCGATGTCATATTGATTTTTTTTTTAAGTGCTCACATGGTCCATTTCCATCTGCCAAATACAAAAGACTTATATTTTTATAATCAGTTGAATTGATAATCAAGGCCAAGTAGGGAACAAACAGCCACAAAAATGTCTTTTATCCTTTTGTCCAGTAAATGGCAGCTAGAGCGCACTATCTTCTCTATCTAGTTAGATACAATTGACTGTTGTTGAGAAAGCAGAAAAGGTTATATGTAGTTCTTTTCTGCAATCAATGCATCACTATCACAAACTAACATTTTCTCTTATTCCAATGTAGCAGAACAAAGAACAGAAAGGAAGGAAAAAAATGCCAGTTCAACCAGAATAACACAGCTTCCTAACAGAATTAAAGAGGACGATCTCTTATGGATGGAGCTGTGTCCCAGATTTTGGTGCATCATGTGACATGTCAGTTCCTGTAAACTGCACAGTATGCCCTACATTCCTTAGAAATATGCACAAACACACAGACACGCACCCGCTTTATAAATATTCACAGACTAGGCACAATCGTATTTACTTTCTTTTATGCGTTCTGACAATTGAAGTATTTTGTGTTATGAATAGTACATCTTGTCACTTGATTAAGATATTTAATGAGAAAGCAAGTAAGAAGCAAGATGATATAATGCGTACAGGTTGCCCTCCAGGATGTACCCCCCTTCCTGAGCAGGCCATTTTTTGTAATACGGCACTGCGTTACTTTAACTGATAATCGTGTGGTCATGCAATGCTGCAGCCAAATAAAATTTATGTCCTTTTTTTCCCCACAAATAGAGCTTTCTTTTGATGGTAATTGATCACCTCTGCATTTTTTTTTGCGTTATAAACAAAAAAAGACCGACAATTTTGAAAAGAAAAAACAATATTTTTGACCTTTTGCTATAACACATATCCAGTAAAAAATTTTAAATCATCTAATTTCTTCATAATTTAAGGCCAAAATGTATTCTGCTACATGTCTTTGCTAAAAAAAAATGTATATTAATTGGTTTACATGAAAGTTATAGTGTCTTCAAATGACTGTATATACACTGGAATTTTTATTTTTTATAATTTTTTATACTAGTAATGGTGGCACCGATCAGCAACCTATAGCGGCACTGTGGGACTGCAGCGGGCATTCTGACACTGATTGGGAACTGACTAAGAGCCACTGACATCTCCAATGATACCAATACAGTGATCAGTGCTAATAAAAAGCACTGCCACTGCACTGATGACACTGGGCAGGAAAGGGTTAACATTTCGGGCAATCAAGGGGTTAACAGTGTGCTATGTGTGTTTTACTATGTGTGCTGTGTGCTGTTTTATTTGGGAGACATGCTGCTTTGTATCTCTCTGCTGTGCAGATAGATACAAAGCAGAATGTCCATGCTGACAGGAGAGAGATCTGAGTTGTTGTAATGTAGTTTTACTTATCTGATCCTTCACTCCCGGCACATGGTACTCATGTATACTCTGGTGGTGGTCTGTTCCTCAGCTTCCTCACATCCAATGAAGGGATATGGGCCTTGCACTAGCATTGACGGCTTTAGGGTCATTCAACTGTAAAACCATAAGGGAGAAAAGGCTAATGGAACTTGTCTTGCAGTGTGGAGGAGTCTGCGGCAGCGGAAAATCGGGTAAATAAAACTGAATATCCTGGTTCCCTAGATGTAAACAAGCATTTAACCCCTGCAGTGCAGGGGCAGCCCCACTGCAAGGCAAGATTTTTACTTTCTCCAAAGTTCAGCTTTTACTAAATAGTGGACAAATTTGTGCTCATGCAAAGTAAGAAATGTATTACCATATCTTGGGGAACAGACGTACGGTGCCATATCCCATAAATATACTATAACAGTAGAAAATAAACCACATTTAAAAATTCGGGACTTTTAAGGCTCCTTACTAAAGGTTAGACAACACATTTAAATAAAATAAAAAGATTTTTTTTTACACAATTCAGTTTAAAAATTAAGTTCGTCAAGGACCGTTTATAATGCATTTGATATTGTAAAACACATTTATAAAGATAATTTCCAAAAGAGATGCTGAGTAAATCCCACTGGTTTATGAAAATGTAAAACATTCTCTGAATGGTGCCCATGTTAAGCAGCCACCTCCTGTGTTCAGAATGCAGCAGGGCAGCCACTCAGTATGAGACTGGGAAATAAGTGGGGACTTCAGTGATTACTAGCTTCCTGAGGCCTCAGCCTGGTATGGTATATACATACATACATTGGTCCACACTGGATCAATGTAACAATGTAAAAATGTGCCATGTCTAGAATTACTGTAATCTTTGAGTATTCCCAGAAAGCATCCCATGCATATAAAACATACATATGGTATGTACAGAAAGCACACAGTGTGTGTATATAGTTGTTTGCTAGTATACATTTATATCATTAATTTTTTTTTAGGCAAAAAGTTTTGGAACTTATACTGACAATATCTGAAAAGCTGTCATGTGTGGCACATTTTCATTGTACTTGCACTCTTGTAAATGAGGAGCTACCAAATCATCATAAATTTAAATATATTTGCAATTATTTGTCCAAAATATTCCTAGTACTTAACTTTTCTCCAATGTCCCTAATTTACTGCAGCTGCCACAGCAGGCCTTTAATGGAGATTTGCAAATTCTGCTTGCCTGAAGCTGCATACCCTTCATTTAAACCAGTTGTCATTTAAGAGGTGGTTGAGTAAGCAACATCACACCAATTTAAATGAGGCATATCAATATGGCTTCTGGGGAGGTTCAGCTGTTCAGAGAGATGCATTCTGTATGAAGAAAGATTCACAAACTGCCACTGACAAATTATTTTTGTGCCCATAGACAGCGGTCAGGCACCTGAAAGACAGTTCCATTCTTGGAGATCATCTCAGTAATGTTTACAAAGAATGATCAGAAATCACTATAAAAAAATGAAATATGAAACAAAAGAGGTAAATAAGAGACGTATATGCATTAAATAGGATACTATCTTGTGATTTTATAAGAGGAATTTGAAGGATTTATATAAAAAATATTAGTGTTAATATAATAATAATAATATTATTATTAATATTAATTTATTAAATCCCAACTTCAGTTTTTATGTACCTCCCTCCTCCTGAAGCCCCCTGAATCTATTTTTTAACTACCGTAATTTTATTTAATTTAGTTTATTTATTTAATTTTTTTTTTTTAATCTTTCACATCATTCACATCACTTCATTTCTTCCTGCCTTGTTGCTAGTACATTGCTAAGTGACTACTAGTGGTTACTATTAAACTCCTCCATCACAGGAGTGAGCATGCGCTTTCCCTCTTCTGATACAGCAGCTCTGAACTCAACTTTTGAGAGCTTGCTCCTGTGATGGTGGAGGTGAACAGTAAGACCTAGTAAGACTCTCTTAACAACGTCTTAGAAATAAAGCAGGATGTAATGATGCAATTCTTTTTCAGTCAGGCTTCATGAAGTACGTATATGGCCTATACTTATATTAAGGACATTATTCAACTTTAGTCAGAGATGCACAGCTGGTTTATATCTACAGGCATCCCTCACCTGCATTGGTAGTTTTTTGGTAAAGGTGAACTATGTCTTTAAGTCCGGCAATCTACAGGCTGGTCGCGTTATGTCACAAGTCTTTTCTGTTCTCCTCTGGTCATGGTGGTGAGCTGTCTTTGCATCATGGCACTCATGTAATGACATATGGGTGTAATTTTGACCAGTAGTCCGGTGAGTCCAAGCCAGTGGTAGAACACACTCCCAGTGAGGATTATCTATGATGGTTTGGGTTCAAAGGTTCAAGAGTGGGTTTATGATGCTGTGCATCATTCAGCCTGTAAGAGATCAGCACTGGATTTCAAATGTATGAAACTTTTCGGAGGCAGTATTGAAAGATGGGGTGGGTATTGCAACAAAATCTGCTTTAATAATAAAATCTTCTGGGCAATTTATTTTTCAAATAATGAAAGGTGGAGTTGGAATGTAATAACTCTAGATGGGTATGCTGTGGATAAATCTTGGATATTGGGGTTGATTTACTAAAGGCAAATAGGTTTGCAAGAGAAGTTGGGCATTTTCCCCAAAGCTTAGTGAATGTGGAGAAGCTTCACTTTGCAAAGAATACCCAATCAGGTACAAGGAAAATAAAAATATATAGTTTTTTCTTTCACTTGATTGACTAATAGAAGTCAACAAAGCTTCCCCTCATTCACTAGGCTCTGGTTCAAATTATTTTGCAAAGTGCAACTTCCCTTTCAAAGTGAGCATGTAGGCAGGTGCGGTTTGTTTTCTCCACTACAAGTGCCACTCAAGTCAAGTGACACCTCAGCCTAGAGATGAAGTCCAAGAGAAACAATGTTTCTCTATGGTTTTCTGAGTCAGTGGGCTAGCATTTTGGTTGGCTTTGCTGTACCCATTTGACCAGGTGGCCATCTTGGGTCAGCAGGGTCTATTTAAGTTCCTGCCTCAGGTCTTGGCACACTTCTGGTGTGTGACTAGTGTAAGGAGAGAGACCCTGCTTGTTTGGGAAAGTAACTAGCTGTAGGTAAAGGTTCCTGAGGAGATAGAAGAGATTAGGGACTCGCTATCCTGGAAAAGAGCTTCCCTCTTGGGACTGGACCTGTCAGGCTGTGCTTCACCCTCTGAAATAGACACTGTTGGCACATCTCCTCCTCTACACCTGACTTCATTGAACTGAGTTATTTGCCTAGCGGTGCTCTCATGCCTGGGTGTCTGTAACATTGATATTCTGTTTAATACAAGTTGCAAGTTTTACTGCATCCAGACTCTGTATTTACTGCCCGCGCCAAGCTGCACCTCCCCACAAGAAACCTATTTCCCTTTAGTAAATCAACCCCATTATTTTTAAAAACCCCAAAACCCTATTTCTTGCCCAAATCACACAATTATGTAAAAAAAAAAAAATTTCTAACAGAGTTAGGACAACCAAAATTATTAACGCCTAAAACACAAACACATAATGACTATCCTTCAGTCAGGAGTGGACTGACAACTCATGGGGCCCCCAGGCAATAGGGGATCATGGGGCCCCTGTGTCCTTGCCCAAACTCAAAAAAGCCTATGAAAAAGGTACCAGGGGCATCTCATGGGGCCCCCTACTGACCCTGTACCCGAGTTTCCAAATGGTCAGTCCGCCCCTGCCTGCAGCACATTAGTAGCCAAATACATTAATGCAACCATTACAATCATGCAGCCCCAATATAAACAAGCAACATATGATGGTGATAATCATGTACACACAGGAAACACTATCTTTATACTGTATAAAAGAACATGCAACATAGGAGAATTATGTGCAATAGCTTGGTTAGAAGGGAATATATGCAATGGACCTGCAAGTTGTAGAAATGTCAACCATGGAGGCAAATCATCAGATTTACACAGAAACAGGTCATCTGAGCAGATAGAGAATGGAGCCTCAGTATTTAGAAACAAACCTTGTTTTTATGTATATTTTTATACATGTACACTGTGACATTAGAGTGACTGTCTTTATTAATCCAAAATCAATGCAAAAATTAAAAATCATACACATTCAACCTGTCTTAACCTGTTATTTATTTTCTTGCTGTATTTGTCTAGCAAGAATGCTTACTATCCTGTCTGACAATTATTACCAGGAAGTTCAACTTATAAATATGTATATAGAATATATTTACCAAGTTATAGCTGAATAAGCATGTGAAATGTGAAAATCCAATCAAAAAGGATTTTTCAGTAACGTTAAATAACTCAAAATGCACAATTATTTCATTTACTAAGAAAAATAAAATTACTTCTGGGCCTGTTTTAAATATCATAAAGATTTTAGCAAACAATTGTAGATTTTTACCTGCTTCTGTTCTGTAGATACTGAGATAGGTCATTGCAATAACCTCTCCAGTTTGACTTTTTGGTTGTATGCCTCGTTTGTTAGTAACTTGATATTTTCCAGGGCTATGAAAATAGAGGACCCATATCCTGGGATTCCTATTATCTAGAATTCCTAGACATATGGTCAGTATGGTCTGCAGCAAACATAAGGACGTAGCAGAGGATGCTTACAGTTTTACCTAAAGCTCTGTACAGACATAAGAAAAAAAAAACTATTTCTAAGCATAAACAGTGTATGTTACTGTGTTTGCAAAGAAGAAAAATCAGACTTTTCTGGCAGTTATAGAAAATCAGAGCTGGTTGCAGATTCAAATGGCATCTAATGTTTCAATAACATTAAATTACAAAGTGGCATTTGTTGTAATGATATGTTATATCCTTTTTTAAAGAAATGTTTTCCTTTAAGACACAGAGAAGTGCTCTTGTGTTTAAATGATCTCCTGAAACATTTTCAACTTACACAACTTACTGTAATTAACTATCAAACAAACTTTCCAGTCTAAACCACAATCAATCTTCTGCAAAGAGCAGAGAGAAAATTACAAAGTTTCTTTCATAATGGATTAACTAAACAGCATAGTGATCATTCATTTTAATTAGTGTGCTACCTAACATAAAATGCTTTCCATTTCAAATTATAAATATTTATGTTGACAGGATAAATTCATTATTAGACCACAAAACATAAAGAATGAGCCATTATGATGTGCTTTGTCACTTTGGAGTATAATGATGATCTCTGATTGGTTGACTAGAAAATACCAGTGTATGTTGGCATATATTAATTGTCACTATGTTCATTGTGTTTACAAGCATAAGTACAAAGTATTACTGTATATACTGAAATATTTGGTACTGTACATAGGAGTTGACCTTCCACAGAATATCAAGTCTCAGGGGCATGGACACTGGCCAGAGTCAACCCTCCAACCTGGACCGACCTACTTGTGGTTAGCTTAGAAAATGCACCTAAAGCTTGGTGACAGGTGGCAGACATTATTTGCTACGACTAAACCCAGAAAGGTTAAATGTGTTAGAGGAGCGGACTTAGGGTGGAAGGTGCAGTGTGTGATGTCCATCAAAAAAGCTGTCAATGCTTTGATGATTTCATTAGAATGCAGTCTCTTCCTTTGTAGCATTTTTTTCTATTACAAATAAAGATATATATGTACCAACTGTACATGTCTATAATACTAGAAGCCCTCTCCAGCATTAGTGTATCTCCTCCTTATCTTATCCAGTGTTAACCTTTTTCAGTCACTGCACTCTTTAACCACTTGGGCTCCGGAAGGTTTTACCTCCCTCATGACTAGGCAATTTGTTGATATTTAGCACTATGCTATTTTAACTAGCAATTTTTTTTCACACACATAGAGCTTTCTTTTGGTGGTAATTAATCACCACTTGGTTTTTTTTATATAGAAATGAAAAAAGACCAATAAGAAACAATATTTTTTACTTTCTGCTATAAAACATATCCAATAAAAAAAACTACTTTCTTCATAAATTTCGGCTAAAATGTATTCTGCTACATGTCTTTGGTAAAAAAAAAAACCCCAAATAATAATTGGTTTGTGTGAATGTTATAGCATCTACAAACTATGATATATTAACTGGAATTTTTCTTTTTTTTATATTTGGTATGGTGATGATCAGCAACTTATAGTGGGTAATGGTGGGAAATTTGAAACTCACTGGTGCTGTCTGGAAGGTACATAACTGCCTAACTGACACTGATATCACCAGTGGCACTAATACAGTGATCAGTGATAATACTATACACTGTCACTGTACTAATGACACTGGCTGGGAAGGGATTAACATCTAGGGGTAATCAAAGGGTTAACTGTCTGCCAGGGGAAGACTGACAACTCATGGGGCCCCCGGGCAATAGGGGATCATGGGGCCCCTGTGTCCTTGCCCAAACTCAAAAAAGCCAATGAAAAAGGTACCAAGGGCATCTCATGGGGCCCCCTACTGACCCCGGGCCCTTGGGCAGTGCCCGAGTTTCCAAATGGTCAATCCGCCCCTGCTGTGTGTCTAACAACGTGTAATGTGTGCTGCTTTTTACTAAATATCTCTTTGTTCCTTCTCCCTTTGCAGGGAGAAGAAAAAGCTGATTGTTCCCTCTGTACAATGCTTGGGGTCGCTTGTAGTAAAATGCAGTCAGCAAGTGGTTAAAGAAATGCAAAATCTCAAGGCACCTCAGATGAATTATACCTTGTTTATTTCAGGCAAATTATTATCTATTTATTTGGTGCTAAGCATTAAAGGCTAAATTGACCTTTTGCAACATGTTATATGTTACACCTGTGTTTAGGGTGTAGCATATTACCAAGTGAACTCCCCCTACCCCCTAAAAGATCTTCAGTGCAACAGTGTGTCAGGGTTCTTCTCCCTCGCAGTTGCTGTCACATTTGAGTTTTGTGGGGCTCCACTCTCACAACTGCATCATTCATTCACAGAAATCTCTGAATTTATAAACTACAAGACAATCTGCCACCATGGCAAATAGACTTGTAGTTGTCAACGGAATACAAACTTGGTGATCACCACCCTTGTAGTCTATTGCCACTTCCTCCTGCTTTCCAGCTGAAAGCCTGTACTGAGATATGGACATAGAGCCAGAAGAAGAGTCTGCAGGAGCCTGACATTGCTACCACAATCTACTGATCACAGGTGCAATGCTTTGCAGGCACCTATGCATAAAAAAAGTAAATGCTATTTTTTTCCCTGAAAAAAAAAGTGCATTTATTGAATGTAGCCTTTAAAGTGTTACTAAAGGCAAAATTTGTTTTTAAATTAAAATAACAAACATGTTGCACTCACCTGCTCTGTGCAGTGGTATTGCACAGAGGGGACCTGGTCCTTCTCTTCTTGCAACCCCCTGCAGTCGATCCTGGCTCCTCTTCTTCTTTGTGTGTCCCCATAGCAAGCCTTTTGCTATGGGGACAAATGCTGCAGGCTCGCTCCCGACCTGTGTGTCTAGGGAGCTGCACAAGTTTTTTAGGAGGTCCATAGCGCTGAGGGTTTTCTATACACAAACAGTGGGACTTAACCCCGCCCCCCACTTCCTCTTCACCATACTTGATTGACAGCAGCAAGAGCCAATGGCTCCTGCTGCTGTTCGAGCTCCTGCGTGAAGAGGAAGCGATGGGAGAAGAGATGCAGCCATGCACAGCATGCAATGCATGAAGGTAACAAAACATTTTGTTTAGTATTACTTTTTAGGAATATCTCCTTTTTTAATACCAAAGGAAACCTGGCCCAAAGTAGTATAAAAAATATAACTTCTTAAAATTTAGCTGTATATATTGCACCATTAATATAACCCACCACCGCTGCCAAAAAAACCCAATTCTCTTGACATACATGAGGGTAACATAAATAAGTACATTATTTGTTTGTGTTTGTATCTGTAGTAAGTCCCTGAAATAATAGAACAATAGTGTGCATGTAGTTTTTTTTTTATACTACCTAAACACACCTACCTACAATTTGTTTTTCCACGTAAAACATACTGGGGTTTATTTACTAAAGCTGGAAAGTACAAACTCAGGCTCACTTCTACAAAGAAACCAATCAATTCTAACCTCAGCTTGTTCAATTAAGCTTTGGCAATAAAACCTGGAAGCTGATTGGTTTCTATGCAGAGGTGAGCTTGATTTTGTAATCTCCAGCTTTAGTAAATAAACCTCACTGATTATACTGCTGACACTAAAATAGACCAAACTCCTATCTAATTATCTGTATTTTTTTTCTATCAACTCCCAGCACAAACACATGTGTGTTACATTGTCTCAGAGGCGGATTCATTTGACATCACCCTTGATAAACTCAGCAGGATTGGATGCTTGTCTTCAAGTAACTATAAACCCTAACTATGTGACATTTAGTTTGTCAATTTTTTCACCATTTTTTCAACCTCTCATTGCTGCTGATCTCTTGCAGCTATGTAATGTCTACATGCATAGATTCTAGACATGGCTGCATGGCATTTTTCAGGGTGCGTTTCCATTACCTATAGTCTCAGAGGCAATTCACACATGTGAGGTGCGGATTGAAGCTCAGGTTTCACAGCTAATTGATACAGTAGTTGTCCAGCAGTTCATGTCAGGTTTATATCAATTTCAGGACAGGATTAGCTCAGGATATTATATATTCACACATATGGGCTTTAGAAATGGTTCCCATAGAAGTCAATAGCCTGTTATCCACATCTGAGCCTGAAGGCACTGCTCAGAAATCGGACATGACTCTTTTTCAAACTGCACTGAATCTTAAAAGGGGTCAAAATCTTTACCAAATATTTATAGACCTGTTAGTTTAACTTCCATAGTTGGGAAGATACTGGAGAGTTTAATAAAAGACCACCTAGAGAAGTTCTTGCTGGAAAAAAATATTTTAAGCAACAGACCGCATGGATTCATGAAAGACAGAAGTTGTCAAACAAATCTGATTTCTTTTTATGAGGAGGTGAGCAAAACCTTGGACAGAGGGGTGGCGGTGGACGTGGTATACTTGGATGTTGCAAAAAGTGTTTGACACAGTTCCCCACACACGGCTAATTTGTAAGGTAAAGTCTACAGGCTTGAAAAAATCTGTATGTAAATGGATAGAATACTGGCTAAAAGATCATATTCAGAGAGTAGTGGTTAATGATTCATACTCTGAATGGTCTAGGGTTGTCAGTGGTGTACCCCAAGGTTCAGTGTTGGGACCCTTACTTTTTAATATATTTATAAACGATATAGGGTCTGGGATTATAAATCCCATTTCAGTCTTTGCAGATGATACCAAGCTGTGCAGTGGAATAACATCTTTACAGGATGTCTCCAATTTACAAGCTGGCCTCAATGCACTGTTTAATTAGGCAACTATGTGGCACATGAGGTTTAATGTTGATAAATGTAAGGTTATGCACTTGGGGGCTAAGAATATGTATGCATCATACATACTAGGTGGGTACAACTGGGGGAATCAATGGTGGAGAGGGATCTGGGAGTTTTATTAGATCACAAGCTAAATAATGGCATGCAATGCCGAACTGCGGTTTCTAAAGCGAGCAAAATCCTTTCTCATATTAAAAGAGATATAGATATATTTACATATACTTTAAAATACACCTGTGATGAGGTGAATATGGAAGCAAGAATGTAAATTGAAGAAAAGTAGGAATTCCTTATATCTAATGCTTGTTCTGGGTCAGCGAGTAGAAAGGAATAAAGCTAAGATCAAGATCACAGCCAGGGAACTAGAATTTTTAGAATGAGAGGTCAGCAGCAGGTTTCCTTTAAATCCATCTTGTCGTCCTATCAGCCATCCATCTTTTTTTCCAAGAGACAAGAAATGCTCATTAATTGTATCCAGGGAAGATGAGATCCCATTGCAAAACCAGTACTGAATCTCAATTGCTCCAAGCACCATTTGAAAGTTGGACCATTTACAGAGACTTTTGAAATTTTGAAACAATAAGTAAAGATTCCCATAGATGAGGACATGAAAGATCATTATAACTATCTGTGTATTTGCATGGAAACGATAACAGATCAAAGCACAGTGAGATAGTACCAAAAGATCAGAAGGGATCATTTGTCAACATCAATATCTTGCTGTTAGAAGATACAGCTGACAATAAAGACATTTAAATGTGACTCTCTTATGTATTAATACCTGACTCAGAACAAAAGACGTATGAAAATGCAATCTGCATGTTGACGAAAACCTGTCATAACTATGTAAAAATAAGAGTACTTGGTTTGAAACTACTAAAATTGAACAGGATTGCTTATGAAAGACTTATATTGATCTCCTTATTTACTTTCATTTATTTTACTTAAGACTGACATTTTAACTTGGTCATTGAGGGCCAGAGGTGACCAGAGATTTAAAAGTTGCTGCAATATCATCTGTCTCACTTCAGGGTTATAAAACGCAGTTATCAGAGGTCTGGAAGTTGATAGGGCAGCAAATGTCAGACCACCTGTTGTGTATGACCTGAGTTTCACACCTAAGAGTTAGGCTCAAGGTGCACAAATTAGGGAATGCTAAAGTGGTAGCTATACTATGGCTATTAAATATGTATATGGTATTTATTTTTGCCATTCCATACTTGCTTGGTATATCATTTGCTAGGCTTTAACTGTTATGCTATATGTGATTTACTAAGGTTTCAGCATGCAATTGTTGAGAGTGGGGCACTATAGGCATAAACTATTTTTAAGTGTATTAAATGCAATATTACACAGCTCAAAAAAATTAAAGGAACACTTTTTAATCAGAGTATAGCATCAAGTCAATTAAACTCCTGGGATATTGATATGGTCAGTTAACTAGCAGAGGGGATTGTTAATCAGTTTCAGCTGCTTTGGTGTTAATGAAACTAACACTAGATAGGTAACAATGAGACAACCCCCAAAACAGGAATGGTTTTACCGGTAGAGACCACTGACATTTGTTTCCCTACTCATCTTTTCTGACTGTTTTTCACTAGTTTTGCATTTAGCTATGGTCAGAGTCACTACTGGTAGCATGAGGCCCTACCTGGACCCTACAGAGGTTGCACAGGCAGTCCAACTCCTCCAGGATGGCGCATCAATACATGCCATTGCCAGGTTTACTGTGTCTCCCAACACAGTCTCGAGAACATGGAGGAGATTCCAGGAGACAGGCAGATACTCTATGAGAGCTAGACAGGGCTGAAGAAGGTCCGTAACCCATCAGCAGGATCAGTATCTGCTCCTTTGTGCAAGGAGGAACACGATGAGCACTGCCAGAACCCTACAAAATTACCTCCAGCAGGCCACTGGTGTAAATGTCTCTGACCAAGCAATCAGAAACAGACTTCTAGAGGGTGGTGTGAGGGCCTGACATCCTCTAGTAGACCCTGTGCTCACTACTTGGCACCATAGAGCTCGATTTGCAGTTGCCATTGAACACCAGAATTGCCAGGTCCACCACTGGCACCCTGTGCTTCTCACAGATGAGAGCAAGTTCATCCTGAGCACATGTGACAGACATGAAAAGTTTATTGTGTACTCCACTGCAGCTGATGGAACACAGATCATGATTCATAATCTGCTTCACTGGGCGCCGATCCTGGTGATTGACAAAGCCGAACCAGGAAGTGACATCATACCTATCATACTGATATCATGGACTTCCTGGCCCATTCACTGTGGGGTGGGTCTACAAATAGGTGCTGCCACCCTACCCAGTGACACCAGCATGACTGCACTGGGCCTGTAGGTGGGACAGCAAAGACAGGTATACATGGCGTGGGGGGGAGGGTAGCGTGCACTCGCGTGTGTGTGTGTGGGGGGGGGATGGTACTTGAGAGCCACTCGTATCACTTCTACGTGAAATCCAACAGTCAGCTTTACAAATGTAAACAACTCCAGTCGATGTAGTAGCTGGAAGCATGTTCCCAGAGTGGTCCTGGTGCTGTTTTAAAATGATGCTGGGACTACAGTGGTTAACTTACCAAATCCACTTGCTACCTTTTACATTGCTTAATTAAATAATTCACATAACTGGCTAGTCAGAAAGACAAATTTAATCAATCACTGGGTACTATCTATTGTATAATACTTTGTATATGGATATGAGCATCGGGAATGGTTCAGCAATAAACCCATCTCCCAATTCAATTGTAGAATCATTAGTATACCTTCAAATTGTCTTGACTGCATTTTTAATAAGCTTGTTGCTGTTTATAAAGCATTGTTTTAACAAGGAGACTGTGATAAATGAGTTTCCTGCAACATCACAAGGATTGCATAATAATGCTGACACTGGGTACAGTCAGGAAATCCATTAGAACCAGAGACAGTAGGCTTAGTTACAAACTTAGAGCTGGAGCTTTCAGCCATAGTAACCCATAACATTCCTTTGAATAAGATGTACTTGAAAGATTAAACTCAATTGGTAAACCCTGACAATTATTTTGCTGTAGCTTGATTTGCTCCATTTTTCTCATTTAGACCCTCTGAACTTCAAGCAAAAAGCTAAATGCACAACTGAAATAAATATATGGCACATAGTTTACATTCATTTCAAAAATAAGATTGATGCAATTTGTAGGGGCATCTCCGCTACACAGACATCCACCCCACTTAGCATACCTTATATTAAACCTACCTCAACACTCTCCTCTTTTGACCTTGCCACTACCGAAGAGGTCACTAAGGTTTTCTGAGAAGCCCGTCTCACTACCTGCCCCTTGAATCCTGTCCCCTCACAACTACTACGGTCACCCTCTTCTTCCATCCTATGCTCCCTCACTCACATCTTCAATCTCTCCCTCTCTAAAGGTGCCTTCCCCTCCCATCTAAAGCCTGCACACATCACTCCCATACTTAAAAAGCCCTCCCTGGACCCCACCAACCTGAACAACTTAAGACCCATCTCCCTGCTCCCGTTTACCTTGTAACTCTTAGAACGCTTAGTCTACAATCGCCTGAGCTCCTACCTCACTGATAACAACCTTCTTGACCCTTTACAGTCTGGCTTTTGCTCACAACACTCCCCTGAAACTGCCCTACTAAAACTCACTAATGATCTACTAACTGCTAAAACCAATGGCCACTACTCCGTACTCTTACTACTTGACCTCTCCATGGCTTTTGATACTGTTGACCATCCCCTCCTCCTAAAAAAACTCAACTCTCTTGGCCTCCGAGACTCAGCTCTCTCCTGGTTCTCCTCCTACCTATTGCAGCGCTCCTTCAGCAATACCTATACCTCTGGCTCCTCTTCTCCACTACCTCTTTCTGTATTGGTCCCTCAAGGTTCTGTCCTTGGACTCCTACTCTTCTCCATCTACACTTCCTCCCTTGGCTTTAAGTACCATCTCTATGCTGATGACACACAAATCTATCTTTCTACTCCTCACCTCACCCCTTCAGTCTCCTCTCGCATTACTAATCTACTAAGCGACATATCGGCATGGATGTCACTCCACTTCCTCAAACTCAATCTTTCAAAAACTGAGTTCCTAGTATTCCCTCCAGCCCGTGCCCCCTCCCCTGACTTCTCCATCAAGACCAATAATACAACCATCAGTCCCTCCCCTTATGCCAGGGTGCTAGGTGTAATTGTAGACTCCCATCTGTCCTTTCAGCCCCAAATCCAATCGCTCTCCAAAACTTGTAGACTTTACCTACACAACATCTCCAAGATACGCCCGTTCTTAACCTCGGAAACCACTAATCAACTTATTCACTCCTTTCTTATCTCTCGCCCTAACTATTGTAACTCCCTCCTCATTGGCCTACCTCATCGCAGGCTATCCCCTCTTCAGTCTATCATGAATGCTACTGCCAGACTCATCGACCTTACTAACCGTTCTGTATCTGCCACCTATCTCTGCCCCCCAAATTACATCACCAATCTTGTCTCCAAATATCACCCACACCGTACTCTCCGCTCTTCGCATGACCTCCTGCTCTCTAGCTCCCTTGTCTCCTCCTCCCATGCTCGTCTCCAGGATCCTCTGGAATTCTCTACCCCAATCTGACAGACTATCACCTACTCTGCTCACTTTTAGGCGATCTCTGAAAACCTCTCTCTTCAGGGAAGCCTATCCTGCCCTCAGCTAATAATGGAATCTTCTACTCCTCCTACCAATCCATCCCCTACAGTTACTACCTTTTGTACCACTAGCCCCTCCCTCCTAGATTGCAAGCTCCAAGAAGCAGGGCCCTCCTATCCCTCTTGTATTGAACTGTATTGTTGCTGTGTTGTCTCCATTTATACTGTAAAGCACTGAGCAAACTATTGGCGCTATATAAATCCTGTATAATAATATTAAAGGTTTTGACAGCCTGTGGTTGGACAATGAAGGAGCAGCAGCAAACTCACAAAGTCATCAATCTGCTCTCTGCTCATGTAGAGAAGTTTTCAGAGTTAAAATAGAACTACATTCTCTCATTAAAAGTATGTGATGCAGAAACTTATTATATTTGATTCTGCCCCCACCCCCTGCAAAGTCCCACAAATAGCTGTTGATCCTGTCATTGGAGGCGACCTCTTTCAGCTTCATGTGATGGTGTGGCAATAATGTTGCACTGTTTCTGAGCAGAGTTGCTACTCTCATTTAGGTTGTACCTGCTTGCACTACAGTGGGATGAAACATGTTGCAGTGGACATGACTATCATCATTGACACTGTTGATTTACAAGCCTGCAGCTTGTCAATCAGCATCTGGCCACAAATATCTCAAGCTTTGTTTACATATAATGTTCCTATATGGTGGTGGTCCCCAGGCAACTGCTTGGAAGGCTCTGTGCTGTGGTTTAGCTGTCTCTTAGCAAATGGTCAGTACAACTGGACAGCTGTTGTATTATACTATTCTTATAAGTTAGCTATACGTTAGTAGCCAAGCAGAGGTTGGGATCTAACTATAGCTAATTAAAATAGATTATCATTGTCATGTTGCTCACTATGGCTTTATGCATTATGATGTTTAGTACATTTTACTACTAAATACCAACTTTATTATAAATGTATCTGAACACGTGGTCACTGCCTTCATTCTGTAGTATGAATTTTATTTGGACACCTTGTGCCTGCAGAACTAATGCCATAGAGGGCAAATTTATTTGTGCCATGCTTGGTGCCAACACATTTCTCAAGTCATCATAATACATACATTAGAAAAGCACACAAACATCACACATACACTATATTGACAAGAGTAGTGGGATGCCTGCCTTTACGTCTAGTTTGACAACTGACCCCCCATTAATTTCTAATGATTCTGTCATAGGGACTGGAATGACATGAAATCTTAGCAACAGGGTTAGAGAAAATAAAACAATAAAATATTTGTTTTTCCCAAGTCTGTTTAAAACTAGAAAAAATAGTTTGAATTAGGTTTTACCTATCTATTTTTAAAACAAATACTGTATACAGAAAGAAAAAATGTATACAGTATATCCACTATATTGCCAAAAGTATTGGGACGCCTGCCTTTACACACACATGGACTTTAATGGAATCCCAGTCTTAGTTTGTAGGGTTCAATACTGAGTTGGCCCACCCTTTGCAGCTAGCCTTTTGCAGCTATAACAGCTCCAACTCTTCTGGGAAGGCTGTCCAGAAGGTGTAGGTGTGTGTCTATGGGAATGGTTGACCATTCTTCCAGAAACAAATTTGTGGGGGTCAGGCACTGAAGAAGGCCTGGCTTGAAGTTGTAGTATATTGTGTGAGATAGATAGATAGATAGATAGATAGATAGATAGATAGATAGAGATATTGAAATACATACTGTTCATTCTTGCACAGGCGGTGACAAGACCACTTTACACATCAAAAGAACTCTTTGTTATGTTAATTTTATGCAAATTCACCTTGGTATTTTTGGAATAGCCTGTTTATCTAATTAGACATTTCAAAGGGTACATTGTGTACATGTTTAAGGATGATAAAGAATGTGATATGACCATACAAGAAATATTTCTTGATGGTAATTAGACTCAAGGGAGCATTCATAGAAAATGGTGAAAGGGTGACTTGTTTACCTTGTAAACACTATAGTGTCCTTAATTGTTATTTACAGTAATGGCAAGTGAAGTATTTTCATGTTAAGATCAAAAGTGTTTTAAGTTCCTCTACCCTAAACTCGCTCATCCATGTCTTTCTGGACCTTGTTTTGCGCACTGGTGTGCAGTAATGCTGGAACAGGAAGGGGTCATCCCCAAACATTTCCCACAAAGTTAGGAGTAGGAAATTGTCCAACGTGTCTTGGTATGCTGACGCCTTAAGAGTTCCCTTCACTGGAACTAAGGGGTCAAGCCTAACCCCTGAAAAACAACCCCACACTATAATCCCCCCTCCACCAAACTTTACACTTGGCACAATGCAGTCAGGCAAGTACCGTTTTCCTGGTAATTGCCAAACACAGACATGTTCATCGGATTACCAGACAGAGAAGTATGATTCATCACTCCAGAGAATACGTCTCCACTGCTCTTGAGTCCAGTGGTGGCGTGCTTTACACCACTGGATCTGCACCATTGCACTTGGTGATATCAGGCTTGGATGCAACTGCTCAACCATGGAAACCCATGGCATGAAGCTCTCTATACACTGTTGTGCTAATCTGAAGGCCACAAGAAATTTGGAGGTCTTCAGCTACTGACTCTGCAGACAATTAGCAATTTTGAGATCTCCACAGAGTGGCTGGATGATATTAAGGTCAGGAGACTGTGATGGCCACTTCAGAACCTTGACCTTTTTCTGTTGTAACCATTGGAGGGTAAACTTGGCCTTGTGTTTTGGGTCATTGTCATGCTGAAAAGTACAAGAATGTCCCATTCCCAGCTTTTGTCCAGAATAATGCAAATTATCTTCCAGTATTTTCTGACAACATGCTGCATTCATCTTACCATCAGTTTTCACAAGATTCAGTGCCTTTAGAGCTCCTACACCCCCCAAACATTAGTGAGCCACCACCATGGTATTCTTGTCTCTGTTGACCCCTCTCTAAACATAGTGCTTATGGTTGTGACCATAAAGCTCTATTTTGGTCCTGCTACTTCAGATTAAAGTATGACAGAAGCTGTGAGGTGCATCAGGATGTTGTCAGGCATAATGTAGCTGAACCTTTTTGTGGCATTGACACAATAAAGGCTTTCTGGCAACTCGAACATGCAGCTCAATTTTGTTCAAGTATTGTTGTGTTGTGCATCTTGAAACAACCACACCATTTTTTTCCAGAGCAGCCTGTATTTCTGTATTTCTCCTGAGGTTACCTATGGGTTTTTCTTTGTATCCCGAACAAATCTTCTGGCAGTCATGGCTGCAATATTTCCTTGTCTACCTGACTTTGACTGGGTATCAATAGATCCCCATATTTTCCACTTCTTAATAAGCTATAGAACATTACTGACTGGCATATTCAAGGTTTTGGATATTTTTGTTTATCCTTTTCCATCTTTATAAAGTTATTTTACCTTATTATGCGGGTCTTTTGACAGTCCTTTTCTGCTCCCCGTGGCTTAGGCTAGCCATACATTATACAATTATCTGGAGATTTTCTGCCCAATTTCCTTTAGATTTACCTTCAACTGTGTAGTGCAAGGGCCCTCCTAATTGGATACAACTGAAAGTGTTGTTTAGGTTTGTCCTCCTATTACATGGTTTTTGGTAAATCTAAACCAAAAATCTCCAGATAATTGTATAATGTATGGCCAGCCTTAGTATCTAGCCTGCTCAGTGCATCCATATGAGATCTAACACACTCACTGACTATTTATACATAGACATTAATTACAATTTAAAAAGCCACAGATGTGGGAAATTAACATTTAATTGCAATGTTAACTTGTGTGTGTTACCGTGTCTGTACCAAACATTCCAGGGTATGTACACTTTTGGTCAGGGCCTTTGGGTGATTCTGTTATCATTATTATTTGAAAGAGAGCCAAACAACAATGTGATAATAAATGGATTCATATGATCAATATTCTTAAATAAAAGAGGTGTTTTTTGGCCTAATCAGTCATATTTTCAAATTTCACATTTTCTGCCAGGGTAGGCAAACCTTTGAGTACAAAGGTAGATATGTAGATATATAAAAAATAGATAGATAGATAGATAGATAGATAGATAGATAGATAGATAGGAATGTATATTTCCATGACATGAGGACTGATGGAATTAGTAGTTTACACAATAAAGATAATATTGTTTTGCTTGCAGTTAATCTCACAGGAAGAACATTTCTGGCACAATTAACAGATAATTTCTATAATTGCTAAAAATATTTTAAGCCTGAAAGTGAAAATCAATGCAGCCATCAAATCTAAGGATTGTAAGCATAAATAAATAATTTTTTTTGTTCTTGTGTTTAGTAATTCTATAATGACTGCATTGTATTGGTCCTTGCATGCTGCACTATACTGTATTCTGCATTGCATCTTACATATTTGTCTGTTCCTGTTCTTGGCTAAATTGGTTATTAAAGTTCTAGTTCTCTATATCCAAACTTACAGTGGTGGTGCACTTGATAATAACGCTTTTATTAATGTGCATGCCTTATTACTTTTTTGGGATATTTCAAGTACATACAGTATAAGGTTTTTTTTGGTAAACTAGTTTAATAAAAAAAAATACTTCTCTTTTATATTACAGGCTGACAAATGCACAAAAATGTAAAAAATAAGTTTTGTATCAATTGTAATATTTGTTTTAATATTACAACTTCATGTATCAGTTAAACTATTAAAGTGCACTTGGGCCAAAATTATGGAAACTTTTACATTTTTACATGTCCTTAGCAAACAGTAAAAGAGACTTAAAACAATCCACCCCTCTTTAGCTGCCATAAAGGTCATCTTTCTTAACCACTTCCCTACGGGTGGACATCTATGGACATCCTTAACTTTGGTTCATTGTACCAGGATAATGCCTGCAGCTACAGGCATCATCCTGGTATGTTTATTTTCAACCAGCAATTCCCTGCTTTGTAAAAGCCATTCTAGTGGTTGATACCCAGCCATCTCTATGATCCTGGGAAGCCGGAAGCGACATCATGAGGTCACTTCTGGCTCTGGCAGATGTGAACACTGCCATTTTTTTTTTTTACCTGGAAAGCAAGATCAATGTTTTTTTCATTATTCTCATGCGTTCCAGGATAGAGGAGATATTTGGGGTCTATTAACCCCAGATGTCTCCATAAAGATGACCTGTCATGCATGTGCTGTGCTTGTGTGCAGAAGCAAATGCATATATAGGTCCACTGAACCCCCCCCCCCCCATGTATGAGCATTATGTCTCCTCGCAAAAAAAAATTGAGCACTACACTGCATGATTACTCCCTAAGCATAAACTCTCCCTCCTCCCAGCACAAACCCCCAAGTATCCGTACAGATCCTGTAGGGAGATGGGGGTGGGTAAGCAAGCTGAACACAGTCCTGATGCAGAAGCGCTGCAGTAGCAGGAGGAGGAGCTAGAGGGAAGAGAGCGCACACCTCCTCCCAGTTCTCTCCTCCTCTCCAGATGTAGCTTGTTTCTTCCAGCCATTTGTTGACAGAAGTAGTGATACTGCTATCATTACTCCTGTCAGCTTACAGCAGCAGGAACTCTCCTCATGGTGCCTCCCCCATCTCACATGATACCACAACGCCCAGGGCAGCTGTCCCTCTTGTCTTGCCCCCCCTGTCCTGGCCCTGGGGGTCATCATCTCTGTCCAGGAAATAGATGCTGACCCTCGAAAAAACTAAGAATGGCACTTATTTTTTGTGAACAAAGGAAGATGAAGGTATTGTCAGGAGGAGAACGATGATATCTTTGATAAATAATAAATACCAGCTAGAATGTCGGGGCATGAATGCATGTAACATACAAAAAAGAAGTTACCTAAACTTGGATTCAATTGTTATGGACTTCATAAACACAATTATAGAAGATATTTTGCCCAATACTTATCTCGGCTTTTCCAGCCATCTATATAGATGCAGCTAAGTGAAAACGCCGAGCATTTTTCTGTTTTTTTTTTTTTATTTACTGATTTTATTTTCATGATTGACAGTGTATACACCATGATTCAAATGCCAACCTTTTCATGATCTAATTGATCACAATAAAAATATTTGCATCCATTATTCATAGTGATAATTTACTCTGCATAGGATTCATAATATACCGTCTTTTTGGCAGGTCTGCTCTTGTCAGCTGCTATCTTTTTCCTATCCTGTAGACCTAAACAGACATAGCCAGCTATCATTAGACAAGTGTAATGAGGAAGGTGAAAAATGTGATAACTCTATGAAAAGATTAGAAACTGCAACCAATCAGATTCCATTGTTTGCTGGTGTGATCGCAGTAAACTGAAATCTGGTTTGTAATGAGTTTCTGAACTTTGCAAATGTTGTATTGTGCACTACCACTTGTATCTGTTATACAGTATCAATACATAAAATAATTTTATGAAAAAAGTAGCTACTGGACTTCAATTATTTCTGTATTTGTTCATCTCCATGACATGGGGACTGGGGATTAGTAATTTGCACAATAAAGATAATATTATTTTTGCTTCCAGTTCATCTCACAGGAAGTGACAAGGGCATTGCATTTGTGGAATGAATAACAATTGTTTTGTATTTGCAAAAATTTTCTAGGCCTGAAAATGAAAATCAGTGCCATCACCACATCTAAGCAGTGGTAATCATAATTATATAACATCTTTTTCTTGGGTTTAGTATTAATTTTAGCATTGGATTGTACCCTGCATGCCAAGGTATGTTGTATTCCACTCTACGTCTTACACATCTGTCTGTTTTTGTTAATGTCTAGATTGGGTATTAAAGCAGAATTAAACCACCACATAAAATAAATAAATAAATAAATAATGGCCCTGGGAGATTTATGCCATAATGTTCTAGTATGCACCACATATTAGCACATTATGGCACATTTACCCATCAAGCGATCCCCTCCAGTGGTGCAGTGTCAGCACTCCTGATTGTCACAGGTGGCACAGAGTGGTTCCTTAAATGTACACAGATCTGTGCATGTGCGGCTCAGTGTACAAAACACTGACATTGAGGGAAAAGCAGCTCCAATAGGATCTCTTCTGCTATAAAAATCTTACCCGCAAGCATATTTTTTTAAAGTTTATTTCCACTTTTACTTTTTGCACCCATGTAACGCATGTGTATGGTGTCATAGAGGGTGGGCTTTAACACCCACATGCTGCACATACAGTATGTGTCTATGAGCAGCATGGGTTTCTTTGTTGAGGGCACGATCACTGCATGCTCCCAACACGGAGACTGAGCTGTCAAGGACAGCTCTTGATCTGCCAGTGAGACTGGCTCCTGATCAGGTGACCATTGTGATATCCATTCACAGGGGTTGCATGATAAGATAGACCGTCCTGCCCCCCATTCATAATAGACTTTATGTTAAGGGACTCTGTGGTGGATGGGAAAGGGGTTAAAATCTGGTTCCCTGCATCCAAAGTTGGTGTGGTGGTGCAATTTCACTATACTGTATATAGAAATCTTTGACCCTTTTGTGGCCAGGAGTCAATGATACGAAGATGCCCAGGCTAAATTTAGCAGTGTCACCATATGTTGGTTAACTTAAAGTAGAAGCTCTAACCCATTCTAAGCCCTATGCTAACTATAGGTATGCTAACTCCTATGCTAACCATAGGAAAGATGTCTATACTATCTATTCTGAAGGCGCTCTGGTCTGGTCAGATTATCTCCCCAGCAGCTGGATTCAGTGAAGAGGAGAGACAGCTGCAATACCTATGCTGTGATTTCACCCATAGGCTTACTATGGGATATCCATTATCAGCTGTCCCTCCTTTGCACTGAAGCCTGTGCTGGGAACCAATCATCAGAGCACTCTCAGGATAGTATAGACATCTTTCCTTTACAGAGTAGTTAGAATAGGGCTTAGAATGGGGGTGGGAGCAGGTTTAAGCTTAGCTAGTATTTGATTGGACTTCTATTTGATCAATAACTCTATGAACAATTTGCATACCTTATTCATTTTTATACATATTTCTTTTTTTAGCTTAATTTTTATTAAGTATTACAGACCCTTCGTCTATGAAATTACAAAATGTGTAGAAGGAAAAAATTCAATGCAGATATACATCGAAACATTCATAAAAAGAGAAAACAGCAATAACAATCCTGAGAGCTAATGCTGAGTAAGCCATATCAAAGATTAAGTTATTGTAGGTGTGGACAGGCAATATAGAAGAGGGCTTATATACTGTATGTGGTAGCCTTGGATTAAGGGGTGTATTGTTATTAGGCCAACAGATAGGCATGGATCTAAATCTCTGTTGCACTTATATAAGTGTGACCTATCACTAGGCACACTCATATCAAGTTAGTAAGGTGGGGCTTCGATAGTTTGGCAGCCAAGGTTGCCAGCTGGTGAAGAATTTTGGCAGTTTGATATGGGCCTTGGCAAAAGCATATTCAAGTTGGCAGTTTACATTCAATATAGAAATAACTTGCTGTGTGGTAGTGGTGGTGATGGGGGGGTTGGTGACTTCCACTTTCTTGCAATAGCTAAGCGTATTGCTATGAATATATGGGTAGTGATAGTATGTAGTCTGGGAGACCAGAGATAGGTATCCATGCCAAGCAGTACCACTTGTGGAATAGGACAGAATGTAAAACTCATTAAGGAATTGATTAAGGTTGTCATATCGTTCCAGAAAGCTGTTAACTTAGGGCAACTCCACCAGATGTGGTATAAGAAGCCCTGTTGAGCACAATGTCTCCAACAGGTTGGAGAAGTTGTGGGATATATATAGACAAGTTTTGTTGGGGTTAAGTACTAGTTATGGAGATTTTTTGTGCAGTTTCCCACTGAGATGTGCCGTGGGAAATTTTGAGAGTTGTCATAAGAGCTGTGTGCCAATCTTCAATAGAGTAGGTTTGGTTGGTCCATTGCTCCCAAAGTTGCATAGAGGATTTTTTAACATGGAGAAGTGCGCTGTGTAGGAGTTTGTAAATGTGAATGATACCTTTGGTATTCCGCTCATAGGAGATTGTAGAAACAAACTAAGTCCAGGAGTGTAGAACAATCTGAATGTTGAAGGCAAGACAGTGCTGATCAAACCTGGAGGTATTTAAAGAAGCATTTGGGGTTCAGATAAAATTTCAAGAAAAGCTGTTGGTAAGGAGTAAGAGATGCACCAAAATGTAATTCTCTAATTAAAAATACATTTAAAACTTCTTCAGCCCATTGATTGAAAGTAGTGTTTGGGATTAGAAGTGCAAGTACTGTTATAGGGAGATGAAACAGGATTTCTGTGGGGGCTCCTTTGTCTTTTTGAAAAATAGCTCCCCAGACTCTGGTTGTAGCCGTAATGGTGTCCAAGAAAAAATGGGGAGGGGGGAGCTGCCAAATAATAGCGCTTTAGGAGTTTTTGGGTGATGTTGCCATGGCCGTACACTCTATTTGGAGCCAGGTCTTTGGTTGCTGTGGATTTCACTAAGATTTTGCTTGGTGAAGAATAACACTATATTAGGTTGCAATACTCAGGATCCCTAGGCCTGCATATGTAGTTGGTGTGCAGAGAAGGAAGCCCTTAATTCGAGGATGGCCATTTTTCCAAATAAAGGTATTTAAAATGGTTTAACTTTTGCCCATTTGCTTTAAGAAGATTGGGAGAGGAAGAGTCCTAAAAAAGTACAACATGTGAGGTAGAAGACACATTTTTGCTAATGCCATACGTCCTGCCCAGGAAGCACTAGTATGTTGTAAACTGTGTACCATTTGATAAATTTTAGTGAGAAGAGCCTAGAAATTTATATGGCAAAGTTGGAAGAATGTGACACTAATTGAATTCCCAGATATTGGAGGGAGTTGTTAGGAGCCCATGATAAAGGAGAGGTTTCAGTGATAATGGTTTTAATAGAAAAGGGTAGACAGATGCCGAGCATTGAGGATTTATTTTGATTTGCCTTACATAAAGAAATATGGCTAAATTGATCTAGAAGCTTCTGTAGTTCGGGAAGGGAAGTGAGCTGATTAGTAAGGGAGATTATAACATTGTCCTCATATAGGCCAATGTAGTGAGTTGTACTGTTGACTTGGATTCCTGTGATAAGTGGATTGGTGTGAATAGCCTGGGCAAGGGGCTGCATCACTAATGCAAATATCAAGGGAGATAATGGGAACCTTGCCTGGTCCCATTAGTGAAATTGAAGGAGTTTGATGTAATTCCAGAGATCCAGACTTTTTCACTAGGGTTGGTGTAGAGACAAAGGATTGAACTGAGCATATTGCATGAGAAACCAGACTTGTAGAGGACAGCATAAAGATAGGACCAGTGGACGCAAGAGACGTGGAGCAGAGAAGGTGTTTGATGGTGCTGGTGAGAATTTTAGCAAATATAGTCAGCATTAAGAAGGGCCTGAAGTTAGCAGAGGTATCAGGTGTTTTCCCTTATTTTGGAATGATTACTACTAAGGCTTCTAATGATTCTCTGGGTATGGTACCAGCAGCAGCTGTATGGTTGAATGCTTCACATAAGTATGGAGAAAGAAGGTGGGCATACTCTTTGTAATATTAATTCCCATAACCATCGGGACCAGGAGCTTTGTGTAAGGGGAGAGAGGATATGGCCTTGTATACGTCTTGTGTGGTAAAGGGGGCAGATAGCTGGTTGAAACATTCTGGGGAAACAGTTGGGAGATGCAAGCAGTGCAGGAAGTTTTGAATGTCAGTAGGTTTCAGGGGGCAACAGGTGGCAAAGGAGGTTAAATTGTAAAGCTTTGAGTAGAAAAGGGCGAACTGATTTGCAATATCTTTTGGGTCAGTAACTTTCATAGCTGAGTCACTAAACATGCAGGAGATTTTAGACTGTGCTAACTTACATTTGTATTGCTTGCCAAGAAAAGAACCCCGCCTGTTACTTTATGAGTACCAAATAGGACACTGCCATTTAAGGTAGTATTCAAAGTTGAATGGTACGTTTACTCCTAGTTCTTGCCTGGTTTTCATTAGGGCTAGGGCGGTCGGTTAGGATGGGGAACTTTGCTTAAGATGTTTGAATGTTTTAACTTGGTGGAGTAGTTGGGTAATTTTGGGGTTACAAGCCTTTTTCTCATGAGCTCCTCTTTTAATAATAGTATCCTAAAGGAGGCTTTTTGGACATTCTATAATGTGTAGGGACTATTGGAATGCCCACAGTTTTTTTTAAAAAGAAAGTCTCAAGAAAGTGGCAATTTTTTCCTTATAGGGTCATGAGATAAGAGGGACATATTGAGTCTCCACATTTTTTGGGGGGTGCTGTTGGAAGTGGCAAATAATTTTATTTTTATTGGGGCATGGTCAGATTATGTGATTGTGCCAATTTTGGTGTCTGAAATCTTTTGTAGGGTAGAGGAGTTGGTAAGGAAATAATCAATCCTTTAGTAACATTTCTGAGTATTGGAGTAGTAAGTGTAATTTTGTTCTACGTTGTGTTGGCATCTCCAAGGATCATATACATTTTCTGAGGCAATAAATGATGAAAGAGCATAGGAGTGCCTTTTTGCAGGATTGGAGGTATCTAAGCTTGGATCTACTATGTTGTTGAAGTCCCCGCAAGGACTATGTGCTTGACATTAAGGGGTAAGTTGTTTCACAACAATATCATAGAAGCATTTTTGGCAGACATTGGGAGCCTAAAGATTAACAATAGTAATAGGTCAGTTGTTAATAGTAGCAGAAACGGTCAGCTTCTACATGTTCTAGCTAGAAGGCGAGTGATGCTCTAAATGCAATCATGACTCCAGCTCTTTTCTTTTTAGCAGTGGCAAAGAAGGAGAGTAGAAATTGTTTATGGGATCATTTAAGTGGATTACAAGCATCGAAATGCGTTTCTGGAGCGCATAGAATATCTGAGTGTAATGAGAGTGCCTCTCTCCATAACACATTGTGTTTAAACGGGGAAATTAGGCCATTGGCATTCAATGAGGTGATAGTAAAAGTCATGATGGATTTAGAACAATTTGCCTAAAGACGCATGTCAAGATTATGCCCACCACTACCAAGTGTTCCACAAGTCATAATAGCAGCAGTAAAACAGCATTGTATTTTCCTGCTGTAACAAAATAATAGTATAATATGAGGTCTCATCAGAAATGAACATAGGAACAATAAACAACAGAAAAAAAACACCAATAGGTGTGCATAACACCCTGTACATGACAGGGGTAGAAACAGAGAAAAAAAGAGATAATGAGTGATATAAAGGCCTACCACAAGAGACATTCCAAGATAATGCAACATTTGTCAAGTAGAGAATTTAGCTGGGATGAAATGGTGCTAATCCTTGCAGCAGGGAAAGCTAAGAAGTTGGTAGCCCTTCCTTTTAGGAGTGCCGAGGGTCGACCATGGCTCAAAGTGCAGGTGCAAGGGACACCTTTGCAGAGGAGAAGGTGGGGGTGCACTGATGAGGCCCCAGTTTTTTAAGCTTTTGATTCCATCTTTTGGTAAGAAAAGGTGGTGGATTGATTTTGGTAAGTGACCATAAGCTTGGTAGGAAAGCCTTACCTGTATGGGATATGGTATTCCCTGAGGATCTTCCTCTTGGCAGTGGCTGCAGAAAGGAGGACCCTCAGGGGATACCATATCCCATACAGGTAAGGATTTCCGACCAAGCTTATGGTCACTTACCAAAATCAATCCACCACATTTTTCTTACCAAAAGATGGAATGTTATGTATGGGATCAGCGGGTTTGGAAAAGATCTATCAGCCTTAAGTGACTGATCCTTAACTTGGTAGAAGTGTATGTCTGCAAAAACATCACAGGGTACATCTGTGGATAAATGTGAGGGTTTCGAGATCCTGTGAGCGTAAACTATAATCAGATCTGCAATGGTAAAATGCAGTAGAAGAGGAACAGATGCTGAAGGTAAGTTGTCAAATCAAAGGGTTTGATCACTTCAGGTTTCCCTCTGAACTTGACATTATTTTGACGCAATCTATCTTTGAGATTGGCCAGCTTGGCTTATATAGTGGGCAGTTTCTAAGGTTGGTGGTCAAACGCAGCGAACAACTCACTATACACTTTGGCCTGCTCTGAGAGTTGCTTTTCCAGCTCTTCTATTTGTTCTTCCACTTGGTCCATCCTGTTTGTAAGATGAGAGACTAAAGAACAAAATTTCCTCTGAATCACCCTTTGGTATGCAATCAACATATGTTTAAGTGTGTGCTCTGATGCTGGCTGGTCTCCTGCTGGGAGAGCTGCTATGGAGTCATGGCTCTCTTCATCTATAATAGCCTGGTTGCCAGCACAGCTGCTTCTTGTATTGTAGGGCTATATCTGGCGATTGTGTTGGTGAGGGTGCAGACCTCTTACTGCTGTCAGCCAGTGTGTATGAAGATGGTTTGGTAAGCAGACCTGTTGTATCTTGTTCCTCCATGCCATCAGAATCTGTGTGAGGTGAAAAGCCTCATGTCTGCAGCTCTGTGTTCCCACTGGTGCCATCTTGAGAAGCCTGTGAGGCTGTGACAGGGAAGAATTCTGTGAGGTGACATGGAACGAAAGATTTCCCCTTCATGCTGGAGGTACCAGGTCTGCTAATTGATCGATTCCCTCTGGTGCTAAAAATAAGTACTGGAAAGTCACTGTGTGTCGCTGTATGTCTTTGTGGGTAGAGGAGGAGCTGTGGAATCAAGCAGTCATCTTGCTCCACGGCAGGCCACGCCCCTCTAATTTTTATACATATTTCAAAGGACATAAAAAGTTTTTGTTTGGTATGCTGTTGTAATTTAAAAAAAAATTCAACATGTGTTGGATAACTTAATAACTTAACACTATCAATAAGCAAATAATTTAATTTAAAAGTTACTTTAACAGCTTTTTAGGTTAAAACTGTAATACTTGTGTTTCATTCATCAATGTCTTTGAAAATTAGAACATTGTTGGGTTTTTTGGAGTGTAATACTGCTTACAAAAGGGTATATTCAGTAAAAGCTTCTTTGACTATACAATGTCAACGCGACCAGATCAATTTGTCAGTAGTTGTTATTCCAACGGATAATTCTTTGAGAAAAAAGATTTCTCTCAAAAGATTACTCTCTATAAGAAAACATATTGAACTTTTCTCAGACATCACCTTTAAAAGCTATTTAAACTATAAATTGTAATAATAACCCAAGCAGAAGAACTCTTAAGCTGCAACGTTTATAATGATTTTTTATTTTTTTCTCTTTAAAATGTTTCCATTTAATCTAGCTTTCAAGTGCCGCATTTCAGAGTTCTATCATTTCAATTTTAGCAATTCAGGCTTTGGTTTAATTCCTTTATAGCACTGTGTTAAAAAAGGATCCTTAGGATGAGCCATTTATAGCTTTATTTTCCACTGAGGACAATTCTAATGAAGACTATGTAACATTTTTACTGTATAGTTAGCTTTTTATGTTTTAATATACAAATGCTGAAGTCAATTACATGGGAAGCAAAGCCACAATGTCGCTGAAAGGTTAAAACTATGTAGGTATCTCTGTTACATAGAAAATTTATGTTGCCATTGAAGAAACAGGTGTGAAAAGTAAGCACCTTTTAAAGGACACATTAACTCGGGGGCTTTAGACACTGATATGTGCCTGCAAACTACAGATAATGGTTCACTATAGCCACACCCAAGAAGCATTTTTTTACACTGTAACAATAATCTCTATATAGACAGATTCCATATTATCTAATTAATGATCTGCATGCTCTTTCTTTGTGTTAGATTGTCTTTAAATTATATTGTTTTTCTTCACATTTGCCGATAGTCCAGTAATAAACTAAAGGAGATCTTACATACAAAGCAAGAAAAATAACCATTGTATGGTAGCCCTAACCACCTTACAAAATTGCAAGTTAAAATCAAACAAAAGAAAAACCCCATCAGAAAAAAAAATCAAAATAATACATACCTTAGACACTACATTAAGGCCAGCTCACCTAGGTGAAATCACTCACCCTCATCTCAACCTCCTGAGAAAGCGGAAGAACTGAAATCTTATGAGAATGCATTCCTGAATTGTGCTAAACAGTATTCTCCTGTGATCTTAACCCTTGGATATCACAGAAGGAGGATGAGTGATGTAATTGGCACTTAGGTGAGCTAGCCTAGACGTAGTGTCTAAAAAAAGTATTAGTATATCATTTTTATTCCTCATTTAGAGGTTTTTCATTTTTTGTTTTAAGCTAGCAATGTTGTAAGGGGGTTGAAGCTACCATACAACAGTTACTCTTCTAGCACTTTACTGGCACCTAGGTGAGTGGGTTGGACATTGGTGTCTAAGATATTATTTGACAGGATTTTTTATGTTTTTTTTCTTTTGTTTGTTGTTTCCTAGGGGTTTTGTAATTGGTGGGGCTACCATGTAATGGTAACTTCATTTTAGACTCCTTTCACATGGGTGGTATGACCAGATCTACCTGACTGGAAGCTTCATGACAGTCTATTGACAGGCAGATGAAACAGACCTGTATCCATTCACATCCTATCTGTGAATACCTAGGTCTAAAAAAAGAAACAGAAACAAGGTATCTGTGCTTCCCAATTTTTTGGACATAAATGTGACAGATCTGTGGTAGTCATTTGAAAATGAACTCACGACTGTTTACATCCATTGCCTATAGACCTAACATGGGTCTGTTAAGCTCCAAGAGGACAAAACTTAAGAGACAGAAAGTGACATCCATAACATTTGGCTCAAATTTATCAGGGGACCTGTTCACAAACTATTACTGAACAATATAGGACCACTGGCAAATGTGAAATAATTGGCCCCAAGAAGTATAAGAAATAAAACAAAAAAGTTATATAGAAAAATAGTCAACCTTAAAGGCAATCTACAAAGAGAGATAGGGCATAGAGATCATTCATTAGATAACATGAAATCTTTTTTGCAGAGTATGTAAGTATGCAGATTATTGGTACAGTATGCATTTTGGGTGTGCCCATACCTATTATCTGCAGTTTGCAGGCTGGGTGATATCAATGGCCCTAGGAAAGCTGAATGGAAGCTAGGGTCTATAGAATCTTTTACTTCTTTTAAATACATTTTTCTTTTGCTTTTTAATTTTGCAAGGGGTGCTACCATATAATATAGCATGTTGAAAACAAAGGGAAAACCCTATTAGGTACAAGAATTCAAAATAATACTCAACTTAGAGACTGTATTAAGACAAGCTCACCTAGGAGCCAATCACATCACGCATCCTAAATGCAGCCTCCTGGGAAAGCTGAGGATGTGAAATCTTGGAAGAATGCATTCCTGAACTGTGTCTAAAAGCATTCTCTTGGACTTTCAGATCCGCAACTATCACAGGAGGATGAGTGATGTCAATGGCACTTAGGTGAACTGGCGTTGATGTGTTGTCTAACTAAATATTATTTTGTTTTTCTCCTACAGGGTTTTTTCTTTTGATAGTTTGAACCTAGAAATTTTGTAAGGGGGTTCAGCTACCATATAATGGTTATTCTTCTGCTACTTAACCAGCACCTAAGTGAGCGGATCTGAAGTTGGTTTGGATACTATTTTATGTTTGATTACTGTTTTTTTCTTTTGTTTGATTTCTACTAGGGGTTATATAAGAGGTGGGGGCTACCATATAATGGTCACTTTGTTGTAGACTCCTTTTGCATGGGTGGTCTGATCAGATTTGCCTGATCAGATCAGCTCCATGACAGTTTATTGGCAAGCAGATGAAAATGGACCTGTGTCCATTCACATTCTACATTGAGTCAGTCTAGATCCAAAAAAGAAACAAGGTCTGTGTCTTTTTCTGGGTTTTTTTGGACATAAATGTAACAGATCTGTGGTGGTTGGATGTAAATTGACTCACATTTATTTACACCCACCTGCATACAGACCTAACATGGGCCTATTAATCTCCAAGAGGGCAAAACTGAACAGACAGAAAGTGACATTCATACTGGCTCAGATTCAGTAAGGAATCTGTTCACAAGCTATTGTGGGAAAATATAGGACCACCCGCAAATGTGAGAGTGAAGTGGCCCCAAGAAGTTTATGAACTAAAACAAAAAAATTAATAGAGGAAAGTATTCAACTTCAAAAGGCAATCTAACATTAAGAGAGCTAGAGCATACAGATCATTCATTAGATAACATTGAATCTTTTTGCAGAGTCTGTAAGTATACATATTATTGTTACAGTATGCATTTTGGGTGTGCCCATAACTGTTATCTGCAGTTTGCAGGCTGGGTGGCCCTAGGAAAGCTGGATGGAAGCTAGGGTCTATAGGATCTTTATTTTTTTTTTTTATAAGCCTTTCCTTTTCTCTTTGCAAAGGGGTGGAGGGTGCTATCATATTATTATCATTCATTCTGGGTATCCCAAACGTAAAAATAGGGCCCTATTAAATATATATTATATAAACCTCCCCCCCCAAAAAAAATGAAAGCCCCAGAATTCCACCCCTGAACAAAAGTACATTTTTTAAACTCTAGCTGCAAAAAAAGCAGTTTAGCCTGAAATAAAAGTGCTATCAAAATAAAATAATAAAGAAAAATTCCTCCCAAATAAATCAAAACTCTAGTATAATACCTTTTGAAGTAAATGCATATTTTTAACAGCTTTGCCCCCAGGCCTGTCATACATGTAACAATCAGCATTTTTTTTTTACCTGAGAATTACTTAGAACCCCCAAACATTATATATTTTTTGAAAGCAGAGACCCTTTAGAATAAAATGGTGGCTGTTGCAATTTTTTATGTCGCACAATGTTTGTGCAGCCATTTTTAAAACACAATTTTTTAGGAAAAATACATTTTACTGAACTTTAGCAGACACAAGCACAATATAATGCCCAATATTTTTGTAAACTATAAAACATGATGTTATTTATTTATGGTACTTATATAGCGCCATCAATTTTATGCAGCGCTTTACATATATATTGTACATTCACATCAGTCCCTAGCCCTCAAGGGGCGTACAATCTAAGGTCCCTACCTTACGTTTATACATACACGGGCCAATTTAGACAGGAGACAATTCACCTAGCAGCATGTCTTTGGAGTGTGGGAGAAAACCGGAGTACCCGGAGGACACCCACGCACTCACAGGGAGAACATGCAAACTACAGGCAGGTGGTGCCGTGGTTGGGATTCAAACCAAGGACCCTAGTACTGCCAGGTGGAAGTGTTAACCATTTAGCCACTGTGCTGCCCACAAGCATAACAGATACCTAACATGTTATGCTTTAAAATTGTGTATGCCCATGGCATGGCACGACACCAAACTGTGGTACCTAAAAATCTCCATAGGCGAGACTTTAAATGTATTTACAGGTTACCAGTTTCGAGTAATTACACAGGAGGTTTGGGGCCAGAATCATTGCTCTCGCTCTGATGTTTGCGACAATAGCTCACATGTGTGGTGCAATCACTGTTTACATATGCGTGTGGGACTTACATAAGAGTTCACATTTGTGCGTGAGCATGAGGGGAGGGGGGGGCATATTATTTTTTATTATTTTATTATTTAATTATTTTTAATTCTATTTTTTTTTTAAGTTTGTTTTTTTTCACACTGTCCATTTAATTTATTTGTTTGATCCACTTTTTTGCTATCACAAGGGATGAACAACATCCCTTATGAGAGCAATAAGCATGATAGGTACTATTTTTTAATGCCCTCAAAAGTTATAATTGAGTGTATTTCATTACACAATATCGGCATAGATGCTTAGATGCAGATTTAGGGCAAAGTGAATATTTGTGTAAGCTCCCCTTTCCCTTCATAACGAACTGATACTCACATCTTCAGTGATCCCCTGCTCAGGGGCGGACTGACCATTTGAGCACTCGGGCACTGCCCGAGGGTCCGGGGTCAGTAGGGGGCCCCATGAAATGCCCCTGGTACCTTTTATAGGCTTTTTTGGTTGTGCTTTGAGTGTGGGCGAGGGCACAGGGCTCCATGATCCCCTACTGCATGGGGGCCCCATGAGTTGACAGTCCGTCCCTGCCCCTGTGGCCCTTTTTCCCATCAATGTTGGCATTAAAATACCATGTGCTAGAATGTTTCTGAGCTATGGCACATAATTGTAACAGTGCTTGACTTAGCCATTAGTTGCTAGACCCACTGTCACACAGGAGGAGGTCACATGGCCCCCCATATTTGGAAGCACCAGGTATTTTGTACCAGATAGAAGAAGGATTGATGTGGAATGATGAAGAGATAAGCATTGCAAAATAAAACCCTATGCTATGGTGCCATAGAAAAAGATGACGTACTGTATGTATGGGTATTTATCACTGGATTCTTCATTCCAAACACCAGCATATGGAAACTTGTCTTCTGCGGGTGCCCAAACGTCTGCATATGCTCTAAAAGAATTGCACAGGCACAGTGAAATGGCTATGGTTAAGGCTGTGGGCCGAAATGCGCAAGCCTTTGTATTTTCTGTACTCGACCTCCGACAATAAATTAAAGTCCTACTGTTGAAAAAAAGACATGTGCTGAAGAGGTTTCAATTTGCCAAAGAGCACATTGACTGGCCTAAAGAGAAATGGCGCAACATTTTGTGGACTGATGAAAGTAAGATTGTTCTTTTTGGGTCTAGTGGCCGGAGACAGCTTGTCAGACGACCCCCAAACACTGAATTCAAGCCACGGTACACTGTGAAGACACTGTGAAGCATGGTTGCACAAGCATCATGATATGGGGATGTTTCTCATACTACGGTGTTGGGCCTATTTATCGCATATCAGGGATCCTGGATCAGTTTGAATACATCAGAATACTTGAAGAGGTCATGCTGCCTTATGCTGAAGAGGAAATGCCCTTGAAATGGGTGTTCCAACAAGACAATGACTCCAAACACTCCAGTAAATGTGCAACATCTTGGTTCCAGACCAAAAAGATTGATGTTATGGAGTGGCCAGCCCAGTCCCCGGATCTTAATCCAATAGAAAACTTGTGGGGTGACATCAAAAATGCAGTTTCTGAGGCAAAACCAAGAAATAGAGAACTGTGGAATGTAGTCCAATCATCCTGGGCTGGAATACCTGTTCACAGGTGCCAGAAGGTGGTTGACTCCATGCAACACAGATGTACAGCAGTTCTCAGAAACAGTGCTTATACAACTAAATATTCAATAAGTGATTCAAAGGAAAGCAAAATCTTCAAACATTTTTCAGTTTATATAGTGAATGTTTGAGTTTGTAAAGAAGAATACAAACACTGCTATTTTTTTGAACAGTCTAATATTCACGTTTCTTCAATTTTTTTTAGAGGAACAACACAAATTTGATATATCTTTCTTCAAGTTTTGATTTGGAATAGAATATGTAGTGTTCCCAATGCATTTGTGTGTATGTAAATAAAAGCTATTAGAAGGATTTTGAGCTTTATTCACTTTTTTCAACACACTGCTAATATTTTGAACACAACTGTATATCTCCAATGTCTTGCTCCTCTCCTTCTTCAGCTGCTGTCCTACCATTATTATCGGCAATTCCTGGCTGTAAAAATTACACACAGGACTTGCTATGTATCACACCGAAGAGGCAAATACGCAAGCTTTCCTAAGTTAACATTTTCACCTTGACAGCAGGATAAGGTCACCATATCAAAAAATGGATACTTTAAAAAAAACCTGAAGCAGAAAAAAAACAAAAACCCCTAAGGGTTCTTTCAAACATATGCAATGCCATACCTCCCATCTTTGTGAGATGGGGAAGAGGGACACATTATAGCACAAAGTATATAGGCAAAATACATGCCCCTGCCATGCTTCCAGTAGCACAGCCCATGAAGATAATTGCACAAAAAATTATTGATTTGACCCAATTTTTTATCACAATATTCTTGCTTGTTTTTTCAAAACAATGAATAGAATAATTTAATATGCAAACATAGGGTGTAGTGCTGTTCCTCAAATGTAGTATTAGTGCAATCTACAGTGCTCAATTTGATAAGTACCATCTGCAGTGAAGGAGTCACTCCATACTACACAACACCTCCCCCTTCCTATTCCCGTAGTTAACTCAAATAAATGAATGCAAAATAATATGCTCTCTACGAAGATCCTTCCATCCTACAAGTCACCTTCCTACTTAAGATGGACCAAGTATATCACGCAGGAATTACAAACCTCCCCTGATCCAACATGTGTGAGATGAAGGATGGATCTACTAGCAACCTTCCTCTAATGCAAAAAATGCAAAAAAAATGCTAAAAATGTGGTTCATAAACAATATTTCTCCTCCAAAGTGAAAGTGCCTAAGGGGTGGTACTATGATACACCTCCTCCGTGAGATCCCATACATAAATTCACCAAACAGATATAACCAATAAACAGTGTAATAAACTCTATACAATAAACATGGCAAATGGAAATCTACAAGCCACCTTCTTCCTTTGCAAAAATAGGATGTGCATACTCAATACTCCCCCTCCAAAGTGAACATATTCAGACGTGGTACTATAGTGCACCTCCTCCTAGAAATACTTTACATATACTCACCAAAATAAATAAACAATGAACAATATAGGTGAAATTAATATAATAAGTACTATACAATAAACATAACAAATAAAGCAAATAAAAGTGTTTGTGCATATATCAGATATTTTGAATCAGGAAAAATGATAGTCCATTAAACACATTTCTTGTGCTCCAATGTACTGTGGATGATAATAAAAGAACTTTGCTTCCACACGTGCTCCCCCTTCGATACCCCACTCACCGCCAGGTTAAATCCCTGTTCCCAGTGGGTCTAACAAGATTTTGTAGCTCTCCAATCCACTGCGCAAAGGCTGTGCGTGCCCCTTCAATTTCAAACACTGGTGTTCCATATACCGGACCATGAAGGAAATATACCAGAGGGTCGCTCTAATCTTCCATATACCGGACCATTAAAGAGTGAAGCTTCTATAGTGTAAAACCTTTTAATATTAACATAGGAAGTGCCAAAAACACACTTAGAATAGCAAGAAGTAAAAAGCACTTAAAAGCTGAACACCCTGTGTGCAACAAGAAAAAAAATAAACCTCTCTAGCAATACACACCAAACTGAGCATGTGCATGTGACCACGGGTTCAGTCTGTATTAAGTGGTCATTTCAACAAGAGGAGGGGTAGAGCAGAGGGGATCAAAACAGCCTTTTTTATACAATGCAGAGGATTAACCCTTTAGGTTCCACAGTGAGCATTACAAGCATGCTTTACTGCATATACAGACTGATTTTACTGTTGTGGGTTTAGTAACACTTTAACAAACATGAATGCACCACAACACAGCACTGAAGTGTCAATCAGCTCCTGATAAAGAATGGTCCAGTTAGCATTACTAAATGTAAAGGAAGGCAGGCCATAGGTTATACAGGCCCATCAATGCCACCCACCTGTGCCCAACAGTGCCACCCACCTGTGCCTAGCAGTGCCACCCACTTATGCCCTGCAGTGCCACCCATCAGTGCTGCCCATCAGTGCTGCCTATCAGTGCAGCATCATCAATACCAGCTCATCAGTGCTGCCTATCAATGGTGCCCATCAGTGCTGCCTATCCGCGCCACCTCATCAGTGCCCATCAGTGCAGCCTCATCAACGCACATCAGTGAAGGAGAAAAATTACCCGTTTGCTAAATTTTATAATAGAAAATGTTTTGCTTTTTGTTTATAGTGCAAATAATAAAACACCCAGTGGCTATTAAATACCACCAAAAGAAAACTATATTTGAGTGAAAAAAATAATAAAAATTTCATATGGGTACAATGTTGCATGACCGTGCAATTGTCATTCAAAGTACGACAGCTCTGAAAGCTGAAAATTGGCCTGGGCAGGAAGAGGGTATAAGTGCCCAGTAGGAAAAGGCTTGACCACTTTAAATTTAGCATAATGCTTCAGAAAATCTGAGTGATTTAGTGAAGCAGAATCAAACTTGGAATAATAAAAAAAAATGCAGTCATAATATTTTCTACTCAGTTATGGTTTACAAACTAAAATACAGCAGAAATGAAAAAAGATAATATAACTGTCTGTTTAACTGTAAATACAAACACATCAACTCAGATATAAAATTGTGTATATTATATAAAAAAAAAGATGTGTGTTTCAAAACAACACGTCCAACACATTTTAATTACATTTGTTTTGCTTTTTCTTGTGCAAACACTTCATGTTTAGCTTGACCATGCACAGCTGAGAGGTACAATTGCCTTTCTTGAGTGGGTTACTGGCTCATGATCTGCTTCCTTAATTGACGCTTAGTGTAAATTGCCTGATGCTAAAGGCTTCGAACGCCACACACAACTTGCAATTTGTTATTTCAGTTCAATTTTTTTTTTCATCCAGAGAACCATGTGGTGCCACATAAATCATGTTAGTTTTCTAGTTCCATAAAAGTTTCCATCATTTAGAAGCAAACTATTATTATTTTGAAGGAAGTGCTACAAATAAAATAACATGACCTTTAACAGAACCACAAGCATGAAAGTATTGAAATAGAAAAGTCACATGTTTTGTTGTCATTCTATTCCCAGATCACTTGCTGAGCTAACCTTTCCCTGCAGAAAATCATTTTGGCTAACAGCTGACTTCACTACAAATTTGGCATTTTCCCCAGCTACTATTTCATTCCAGAACCAAGTGGTTCCATTGGTGGAATGGGCAGTAATCCAATTAGGAAGCGTACAGCATCATTTTTCATTCAAGTCACTCATGGCATAAGACAATTCATATTTTCTTTGTGTTGTATGAGAATCTTTAATTGCTTCAAATAAATGAATCACCTGCTGCAAGACAGCCGAGAGAATCTTTAGTGACAAGATCCAATTTCCTTTCATCCGTCCTGACACTGGACCATTACTTTAATCTTTCTAGCTAATATAAACAACACTAAGTTAGCTGCGTGGCATGCTTTGCATAATATGTAGATTATATGGGCTGCTTGATCACGGCTCAGAATGATAGAGGAGACAAAATAGGAGCTTGCTGCAGAAATAAATGCACGCATTTACGTTCTTGGTATATATGCTACTAGTACAGTCCTTATAATATCAAAATGTATCTCTTTATTGTTCATTAACCACTTAAGGACCGCCCTATAGCAGATATACTGCTACAGGGCGGCACCTGTGCACAGAATCACGTATATATACATCATTCTGCATTTCTGGGTAGGGGGCGCACGCGAGCCATGCACACGCCCTACCCACGCCGCCATTCGAGGCCGTGGATGTCAATCACCGGGTCCCGGCTGGTAATTACCCGCCGGCGCCCAATGATTACCGAGCATCTCCGACGGGGAGGAAGATTGTTTTGCTTACAAACAATCTCTCTCCCTGTCACCTGGAGCACACTGCTCGGGATGGCTGTGCACAATACAGCCATCCCGATCAGTGTGCTTACAGTGAAGAACAAACCCCCCCGCCCCCTCAGTAAAACACTCCCAGCACGCAGTTAACCCTTTGATCGCCCCTCATGTTAACCTCTTCCTGCCCTGTGTCATTGGTACAGTGTCAGTGCTTTTTTTTTAGCACTGATCACTGTATTGGTGTCACTGGGGTGTCAGTAACACCAAGTTATTATTATTATACAGGATTTAGATAGCGTCAACAGTTTGCTCAGCGCTTTACAATATAACGGGAGACAATACAGCAACATTACAGTTCAATACAAATGAGTTAGGAGGGCCCTGCTCCTTGGGGCTTACAATCTAAGAGGGAGGGGCTAGTGGTACAAAAGGTAATAATTGTGGGGGACGGACTGGTAGGAGGAATTGAAGATTACATTATTAGCTGAAGGCAGGATAGGCTTCCCTGAAGAGGTTTTCAGAGATCGCCTAAAAGGCAACAGAGTAGGCGACAGTCTGATAAATTGGGGTAGAGAGTTCCAGAGGATGTGGTAGGCTTTGGAGAAGTTAATTCCCCCCAGTGTCAGAATGTCTGCCGCAGTCCTGCAGTCCCGCTAAAAGTTGCTGATCGCCGCCATTACTAGTAGAAAAAAAATATTAAAAAATCCCATTATCTATACCTCTGTTTGCAAATGCTATAACTTTCATGTAAACCAATTAATTCACACGTATTGGGATTTTTTGTTTAGCAAAGACATGTAGCAGAATACATTTTGGCCTAAATTTATGACTTTTTTAAAATTGCTTACTGGACATGTTTAATAGCAAAAAATATTGTTTTTTTCTCAAAAAAAAAAACATACAGGCAATCCAACATCACCAAAAGAAAGCTCAGTTAGTGGGAAAAAAGGACGTAAATTTCATTTGGGTGCAGAGTTGCATGACTGTGCAATTGTCAGTTAACGTAATGCAGTGCCGTAATGCAAAAAATGGCCTGGTCATGAAGGGGGGTAAATCCCCAGGAGGGCAAATGGTTAAGATGCAAGATTCAGGTATTCTGAGATGATTGGGTTATACTGCCAACTACAGGAGGATTTGGAGATTGGCAAACAAAAAAAGCCATTTGCCAGTAAAATTGACCCTTCCCACTTCCAGCATGCTTGCGTTGTTTGCTAGTGTCCTGGGAGAATGGACCTCTTTTCTTTACTGAGAAAAGTTCACTCTTTATTTTATCCATTTTATTTTTTTAAGATATTATTTTCTTCATTTAAGATCAGATCTGCATGCTACTGAGCTGGGCTTTCTAGGTAGATAGCCAGCTCCTGGCATTTCCTCAGCGATGCCTTGGAGACTAGACACCACTGGAATGAATATTGCGGGGCCCATCTGGAATGTAATATTCGGGCACTGGGCTCTGCCTTTGGTGCTTCCCAGACCTTCGTGTACTGTGCTAATTACCTGCAGAGCTTTTTCCATGTCTGTGATACCGCCTCTGGTGTGACCCAATCTCTATGGGCTGAGCTTTGGCAGCTATGACATTTATTGGCAGTGATGAAAACCACAATTACTCCACTGTGTTGTTGGTTTGCATGGAAAGGATTAATATGCTGAGTAATTAAGTGCTACATCAATAGCCAATGTCACTCTGTTCTCACTTTCTAGGGGCTCTTGCACACGAACCAGATGAGCTTGTTCAACTAAATTTCCAGGTGTATGTCCTCCACATGCACAGCCCAGGTGCAGTATGCAGGCTGTGTGCCATTGTACTTGTGTGTACAGCAGAGATATTGTAAACATGAGCACATCATATGGGTGTATACAAAAAAAAAATTAAAACAATTTTTTTCATACACCTGTATGCTATACACATGTTTGTGACACCACCACCATAAACATGAGTACAGCGGTTCACAAACATTCATGTAAACGACAGAATGTACACTGCACCTAAGCCACTGAAAGTTCTGAGATGGCGTGCAATGTCCCTCCTAAAGGACCTCTCACCGACAAACTGGATCATTGTCCCCTGATTGAGTCAATACACTCCTCAGAATCTTCCTTTGTTCTGCCAGGTATAACCCCCTCATCTGCTTTATTCAAGGAGGAGTTCTACACAACTATGACTGCTGAATCTGAATGTAAAGATCATAAGTATATTTCTAAGCCTTCCCCCAGAATCTTTTTGATACAATCTTGCATCTGTAGCTACTTGTAAACCTTCCACTGAAGAGGCATTGTCTGTCTTGCAAATCCATGATGGATGTATTTGCTTCTGAGGAGCCTCAATCATATCTGTTAGCTCTCAAGTTTAAAGATACCATAGCTGCCTTTATTGCTGTGTGAGCCACCTTTAAAATGGAACAGCCTATTGCTTTTGCTAGTGCTGTTAGCAGTCTTGGATCCCAAAAAGGCACAAAGACTGTCAAAACCTTTCTGGTACACTCCATACTTCAACTTGTTCTGTAAAGAGACTGCTCCTGATAAGAGATTTACTCCTCCCAAACATTTTTTATATCAACATCTGTTTTGATGAGGATGTATTTTAAGAAGTGGGCAATTCCCACTGTGGATCTGGCAGTACCAACAAAACACTTACTGTATCTATTGGGGAGGTTCTTTTGGTAATCTAGTATTGGTAACTATTAAAAGCTAGGAAATCTACCTCTTGCAAGGTCTACCCTCACACATTTGAAGGCCTATTTCACCTGGTGGGTTTCAGGCTTGGATCAGCATTTGGCCCTGAGTATCCTCAAATAACAAATCTCAGCCCTAGTGATGTAATTTTAAAAATTGCTGCCTTTCCATTCATTGGTTAAGACTTTTGTACTTTGTGTCTTTGACATAGCTCCTCCTATACATACTCCATGGAATTTGAATTTGGTTCTACTGGCTCTTCAAAAGCCACCTTTTAAATTTATGAGGAATATTCCCTTGTCCACCCTCACTCACAAGTAGGTATGAGTTTCCGATTCAGTCTTAATCTAGGTTCAGACTGAATTCTGGTTGTTCACATGTCTGGATTTAATCTGAACTTTAGAAACATTTTTCAGGAATTGCTCTTCCGAATGTCCAATAATGCTTTGCTAATAACTGTATTTGCAAGTCTTGCACCTGCCCTCTGGCCAATGATGGTTTTGTCCAAAATCCTAGCTCGCACACTATAAAAAGTTACTCTTCCAACAGCATACTTCCACTGATATTTTGCTATGAATTTACTGTGTGTTTAGCTAATGAGAATGGAATATAAAGCCACCTGCCTATATTATATTTTCATAAGACAGTCTTTTTTAGGATTATTTTTAGCACCTTGTGCAAGTTTTATTGCAGTGTTGTTATTGTCTCCTGTGTTTTTTGTCTTTAATTAGATTGTAAGCTCCAAGGAGCAGGGTCCTCCTAATCATCTTGTATTGAACTGTAGCGTTGCTGTATTGTCTCCCTTTATATTGTAAAGCACTGAGCAAATTGTTGGCGCTATATAAATCCTGTATAATAATAATATGAATTAATTAATAAATATTTCAAAAATGTATTTTCAGGATTCTTAATAAAGAACAGTGGGAGCATTATCACTGAACAAAAGTATTTTCTTGGCAAGAAAAATTATTATTATTATAATTATACAGGATTTATATAGCGCCAACAGTTTGCTCAGCGCTTTACAATATAACGGGAGACAATACAGTAACAATACAGTTCAATACAAGAGGGATTTGAGGGCCCTGCTCCTTGGAGCTTACAATCTAGATATATATATAGAGCCATGTATTTATTTAATGTATTTATTTCAGGTTCTTATATAGCGCCGTCAATTTACACATGGCTTTATACATATATTTTATATTCACATCAGTCCCTGCCCTCAAGGAGAATACAATTTAAATTTCCTAACTCACCTTCATACATACACATACTAGGGCCAGTTTAGACAGATGCCCATGTAACCTACCAACAAGTCTTTGGTGTAGGGGAGGAAACCAGAGTACCTGCTGGAAACCCTTGGATGAAAGTAGATACACTCTTAACAACTGGATAAAGGTAAACAATACCCTGTCATAAGAAAATATTACAAAAAAAGTCTGTCCTAACAAATTGGGTATTGTAGTGTAAAGGAATTCCACAATAATGAATAAATAAAATGTATCTGAATAGTACCAATTAGATGTGTCATATATACAGTTGTGTCCAAAATTATTCAACCCCCACTGAAATTGAGTGTTTTGGCCAGTTTGACATTGCTTTTGATCATTCAGTCATCTTGCTTACATTTACATTAAAGAGGCACTTGTAGGTCAGACAAATATAACATAACAGTTATAATGAAATAACCACAAATGTCTTTTCTGTGCTCACAGCATTATCAGTTTTATTCAACCCCCAAGTGACATTCAATCTTAGTACTTAGTACAGCATCCTTTTACAGTTATAACAGCTTTTAAACGTGAAGCATAGCTTGACACAAGTGTCTTGCAGCGATCTACGGGTATCTTCGCCCATTCTTCATGGGCAAAGGCCTCCAGTTCAGTCACATTCTTAGGCTTGCGCACTGCAACTGCTTTCTTTAAGTCCCACCAGAGGTTCTCAATCGGATTTAAGTCTGGTGACTGCGATGGCCACTCCAAAATGTTCCAGCCTTTCCTCTGCAACCATGCTCTAGTGGACTTGGAGGTATGCTTGGGATCATTGTCCTGTTGAAAGGTCCAACGTCTCCCAAGCCTCAGGTGTGTGACGGACTGCATCACGTTTCCATCCAATATCTCCTGGTACTGAAGAGAATTCATGGTACCTTGCACACGCTGAAGCTTCCCTGTACCTGCAGAAGCAAAACAGCCCCAAAGCATGATTGACCCTCCACCATGCTTCACAGTAGGCAAGGTGTTCTTTTCATCATAGGCCTTGTTCTTCCTCCTCCAAACATAGCGTTGATCCATGGGCCCAAACAGTTCTAATTTTGTTTCATCAGTCCACAGAACACTATCCCACAACTTTTGTGGTTTGTCCACATGGCTTTTGGCATACTGCAGTCGACTCTTCTTATTCTTTGGAGACAGCAAGGGGGTACGCCTGGGAGTTCTGGCACGGAGGCCTTCATTACGCAGTGTGCGTCTTATTGTCTGGGCTGAAACTTCTGTACCCACATCTGACAAATCTTTTCTCAGTTCCTCAGCAGTCACACGGGGACTTCTCTCCACTCTACGCTTCAGGTAGCGCACAGCAGTCGAAGTCAGCATCTTCTTTCTGCCACGACCAGGTAGCGTTTCAACAGTGCCCTTTGCCTTGAATTTGCGAATGATGCTTCCTAAGGTGTCTCTTGGTATGTTTAACATCTTTGCAATCTTCTTATAGCCATTGCCCTTCCTGTGAAGAGAAATCACCTCTTCTCTTGTCTTCCTGGACCATTCTCTTGCCTTCACCATGTTTGTAACCACACCAGTAAATGTCTAGAAGGAGCTGAGTATCACAGTCATTTTAAAGCTGCCTAATTGGTGCTTATTATGCTTGATTGCTGCTCGGTGACATCCACAGGTGTTTTCAATACCTGATGGAAAGCACCTGTATGAACCTCTGTTCTTCAGAGTGGTAGTCTTTAAGGGGTTGAATAATTGTGGCAATGAAGAAACCACATAAGAACCATTTACTACTGTATTACATAAACAATTGATGTCATTTTAGTTGCATTTGGGTAGTTACAACGTCCTTGTAGGATTTGATTCTGAATACAATTCCAAATGTACACTATAGTCCCTAAACCCCTTTACAGCATTGGGGGTTGAATAATTTTGGACACAACTGTATATACAATCACAGGTCACGTTATTAGGAACACCTGTTCAATTGCTTGGTAACACAAATTGCTAATCAGCCAATCACATAGCAGCAACCCAATGCATTTAGGCATCTAGACTAGGTGAAGATAGCTTGCTGAAGTTCAAACCGAGCATCAGAATGGGGAAGGAAGAGGATTTAGGTGATTTGAACATTGCATTGTTGTTGGTCCCAGACGACTGGTCTGAGTATTTTAAAAACTGCAGATCTACTGGAATTTTCACACACAACCATCTTTAGTGTTTACAGAGAATGGTCTGAAAAAGAGAAAATACCCAGTGAGCTGCAGCTGTGTGGATGAAAATGCCTTGTTGATGTCAAAGATCAGAAGAAAATGAGCAGACTGGTTGCTGCGATATTCAGATGGTAGGGTCAGAATTTAGCATAAACAACATAAAAACATGGATCTATCCTGACTTGTATCGATGGTTCAGACTGGTGGTGTAGTGGGATATTTTCTTTGCACTAGCAAGGTGTACCTAATAAAGTATATATATATATATATATATATATATATATATATATATATATATATACACAGTATCTCACGGAGTGAGTAAACCCTTCACATTTTGTAAATATTTTATTATACCTTTTCATGTGACGACGCTGAAGAAATTACACTTTGCTACAATGTAAAGTAGTGAGTGTACAGCTTGTATAACAGTGTAAATTTTCTGTCCCCTCAAAATAACTCAACACACAGCCATTAATGCCTAAACCACTGGCAACAAAAGTGAGTACACCCGTAAGTGAAAATGTCCAAATTGGGCCCAAAGTATCAATATTTTGAGTGGCCGCCATTATTTTCCAGCACTGTCTTAAACCTCTGGGGCACGTCACCAGAGCTTCACAGGTTGCCACTGGAGTCCTCTTCCACTCCTTCATGATGACATCACAGAGCTGGTGGATGTTAGAGACCTTGTGCTCCTCCACCTTCCATTTGAGGATGCCCCACAGATGCTCAATAGGGTTTAGGTCTGGAGACATGCTTGGCCAGTCCATCACCCTTACCCTCAGCTTCTTTAGCAAGGCAGTGGTCGTCTTGGAGGTGTGTTTGGGGTCGTTATCATGTTGGAATACTGCCCTGCGACACAGTCCCCGAAGGGATGTGATCATGCTCTGCTTCAGTATGTCACAGTACATGTTGGCATTCATGGTTTCCTCAATGAATTGTAGCTCCCCAGTGCCGGCAGCACTCATGCAGCCCTAGACCATGACACTCCCACCACCATGCTTGACTATAGGCAAGACACACATGTCTTTGTAGTTTTTACCTGGTGGCTGCCACACGCTTGACACCATCTGAAGCAAATCAGTTTATCTTATCAGACCACAGGACATGGTTCCAGTAATTCATGTCCTTAGTCTGCTTGTCTTCAGCAAACTGTTTGCGGGCTTTCTTGTGCATCATCTTTAGAAGAGGCTTCCTTCTGGGATGACAGCCATGCAGACCAATTTGATGCAGTGTGCGGAGTATGGTCTGAGCACTGACAGGCTGAATTCCCACCCCTTCAACCTCTGCAAAAATGCTGGCAGCACTCATATGTCTATTTCCCAAAGACAACCTCTGGATATAATGCTGAACACGTGCACTCAACCTCTTTGGTCGACCATCGCGAGGCCTGTTCTGAGTGGAACCTATCGTTAATCTGCTGTATGGTCTTGGCCATCTGCTGCAGCTCAGTTTCAGGGTCTTGGCAATCTTCTTATAGCCTAGGCCATCTTTATGTAGAGAAACAATTCTTTTTTTCAGATATTTAGAGAGTTCTTTGCCATGAGGTGCCATGTTGAACTTCCAGTGACCAATATGAGAGAGTGAGAGCGATAACACCAAATTTAACACACCTGCTCCCAATTCACACCTGAGACCTTGGAGGGGAGGGAAAAAGGCTAATTGGGCACAATTTGGACATTTTCATTTAGGGGTGTACTCACTTTTTGTTGCCAGCGGTTTAGACATTAATGGCTGTGTGTTGAGTTATTTTGAGGGGACAGCAAATGTACACTGTTATACAAGCTGTACACGCACTACTTTACATATATATATATATATATATATATATATATACAGTATATATATATATATATATATATATATATATCTGATATAGGCACTCACAGGTCTTGCAGAGGAGATAGATATCAAAATAGCAGCGTTTTTATGTCGATGTTTCAGTAAAGTTTTGTTGACAATAAAAATGCTTCTATTTTGATGTATCTTGTCTGCAAGACCTACGAGTGCCTTATGCCAGTTTCGGATTTGTATGGCTTTCTTCATGGGTGAGCACCTGGGCGTATACCTCAAATATAGTGCACAAATCATGTGCAGTGGTTACCCTTGGGACTATATATATATATATATATTATTATTATTATTATTACAACAAAATTGACCACAGTTTATTGAACATTGATTTTTATTTACTTTAGGTTAACATTAATGAATATTGGAAATATTAATAAACTAATATAGTTCCAAAATGTGAACCCTTACAAATGTAAGGACCAATGGAATTGAAGCTCAAACTCTGCAAATGATGATGTATATAATATTTTAAATCTTCTGTATTTTCTTGCATTCTGAACTGTATTTTGTAGGTACAATACAAACTGTACTGAACTGTCATGTGCTATTACTTGGTAAATAAAGCGAGTTTAAAAAAAAGAAAAGACTTATTTTGAAGCAGTACATTTTGTACCTTTCTGGAGTTGCTTTGTTTAACACTTTGTTATGTAGCTGTTGTTATTATGCTGTTCAAAAATGGTTACATGAAGCCTCAGGGCTGAATATACAAGGCTGGTATCTCTTTTGGACATTTTCTTCATTTTCCTTTCACGGACACATTCAGTTCCCACTCAGTGACTTAATGTTTCAAATAAATCTCTACAGGTGTTCATACCACTGGTTGCCTTGGAAACCGTTTTGGTGAATGGTTAGTGGTTGCATTTGTAGTTTTCTTTTTTTTAAGGTTTCTATATTAGTCTTTTCTCATTTCAATGAATGCTAATTTCAATTAAAATTTTTTAATAGATTTAACTCAGTCTGCTCTTGAAAGTCCTTTCTGAATGTGCATTGTTTGGTTTCTATATGCAGCAAGACTCTAGACAGTGAAAATGCTAGACTTAGAGTTACCCTGGCAGTCTCAATGGTGGAAAGTAGCAGTACATAGCCCACAATGACACACAGCAGGTGTAGCTAAAACACACTTATAGTTTAACTATTTGTCTACCAAGGTACATTTTAAAATGGCAAGTGGTTAAATCGAGTTCACAGCTGCAGCAGCTTTAGCAGTTGAAGGGATTTCCATTCACGGTATTCTCAGTGGTTCTCAGGCTCTCCTGTTCCATCCTGGGGCCTGGGACCATGGGAGACAGCTTCTCCAGAGAAAGCATAAGGAACTCAGGAACATCCATTCCCCGATCTCTTTTATGACTAATGACCTCAGAAGCGTCACTTCGGCTAGTGTAGCCGAGGATGCAGCAATTCAAACATGATCTGAGTTTGAATAACTGGAGAACAAGAAAGACATTGGGGGTCTATTAGACTGCATAAAGAGTACCTTGTACTTGCCCATGCTATCATATGGGGGTTTGTTAGTCCCCATTGTTCTAGCAATAAAGTAAAAAAAGTATAACAAAAAAGGAATTATATAAAATAAATTGAAAAAATTAAAACATTTTTAAGGCACCCTCTCCCTGTCACGCCCACACACACCCCACATAAAAAAGCACAGGGTAGAGTAAGCATGTGTGTGTAAACATAATTTGTGCCACACATGTAAGATGTCATCACAAACGTAAGAGCAATAATTCTAGAGCCATAGTTTATGGTTAAAGCATAACTTAAGTTTAAACTTTTTTTAAACTTTGGACAGTATGGACATGAATTAGAACACCTATAAGGTTTTTTACTGTGGTCTTTGCCCCTGTTAGGGGAATTCACCTGTTTAGCATTATCATCATCAAAAGTGAAAATAAAGAAACCCGCAAACTTTGAGCTGTCCTCAGCAAAGTATAGCGCTACCCCCATAGTGGCCACTGAATTTGATTGGGTCCCCCTAAGCTCTGCATAGCCATGCAAAATGCATTTTCCACACTTTTTCAGTCAGTAAAACAGTCCTTGAGATTGTTTTTATTGTTTTTATTATTAGGGGTTAACAATTTTGGTGGTGTCTAGGGGTATGTGGGATGTCCAAGGAACTGCAAAACTTGAGGACAAACTGTAAATAATGTGGACAAAAATTATCAACAGTTATTTTAAGGAGCACTGATATCCCCTTTGGTTTAACTCAGACCCCAGATGAAACTCTCATCATCCGCCCGGCTGTCCTGTGGGTATCCCTGGGAAAGGGATTCCAAGATCTGCAATTAAGTAGTCCTGGATGGGACTACAGGGGTGTAGAAGTACTCACACTGTCCTGTTCTGTCAGCTTGATGGGTTGCAGCTGCTTTCACCAATAGTAGCCACTGTTGCCCACTCCTGGGCAGTTTGCTTTTTGCAGCCACTTTCAGGCCTTACGCTGGGCTGGCTCTTTCCCTGCTGAAAGGATGTCCTCCCTAGGAGATGGTGGCACAGTGGAGATCCTTCCATACAGCACCATCATGTAGGTAGGCTTCCCTCCCTGGGGCCCCTCCCAGGCTACACACTCCAGCACCTTCTCTTAGTCCATCTTCCACCTGGTTCCACCCCTGCTGCACAGGCTCTGTCACATTTAAGGGTTGCTCTTAGCCACCATGACCTGCCTCCTGCCTGGGAATTGGCCAAGTTCTCTTAAACATGCAAATCTGGTCTTCCTCCCTTCCTCCACCCCTCTTCTAGAAAGATCCTCTAGTTTCTAGAAGGGTGGGAGGGATCCAGAAGCCCTGACTTGTAGAGCCTTCCAGCCTGTGCTGAGGTGACTTCTCTATTTCACTCCCAGGCTGACTCATCCCAGGCTTCTAACAAGCCTCTGACTCACAAAAATCCTATCTAAAATTAGAGAGCGCTACTAAAGTAATAGAGTGGACATTTTCCAATGGGGACACTAGTTCTGGTGAAGATGCAAAAAACCTTCTGTGTTCTGCTTCCCCCACAGCCCTCCTAATACTCACCTAAGCCCCATCGTGATGCACATGAGAGCCTTTAATGTCCTGGGACTCCCTCTCCTCATTGGCTGAGACAGCAGTGGGAGCCATGTCAATTACAGCCAGTGAGCCAATGAGAAGAGAGCGGGGCCGAGTGAGGCTCTCTGTGTCTTATGGATGCATAGAGCCAGGCTCAAGAGCGAGCATGCTCTCGTGCCCTCATAGCCCAAAGCACCATACCCAGTGGCTACTCTGCGCAAAAACCACTGCACAGAGCAGGTAAGTATGACATGTTTGTTTGTTTTTTTTTAAGCATCATCTATGAAGAATTTTGGGTATCATAATTTTGTTCTGATTCCACGAGCATTCGCAATTTTAAAAGTTGACATTTTTGGTATATATTTACTCGACGATCCGCTATCTTTTATATTTTACCAAGGAATTGGGTATAATAATTTTTTTGTACTAAAATTAATTTTAGTGTATTTTTTTCCTGAAATTATGCTTTTTATAAATAACTGCACACATATTGTGTGACATAAAAAATTGCAATTATCACCATTTTTATCCAGGGTCTTTGGTTTCAGAATATAAATAGTTTTTAGAAAGTTTACAGAAATTTCTAGCAAAAAAATGCAGAATTTAACAAATGTGCAAAAAAATGAATAAATTACTCCAGAAGACAAGTGGTTAAGTAAGTGACATGATACATAATAATACCAGGCCTCAAGATTTCCACTCGCCTGCTCGCATTTGGTGAGTGGATATAAGGTGGGGGCGAGTGTGTGCTGACACTGTACACAGGAGTCCTTGTGTCCAGGTCTCTGTTGACCTGAAATCTGGACACAATATATCTCCGAGCCTGTCAGCTAAATCTTGTCCTTGGGATGCAGCCAGCCGGTGAGGGAACTCAGTGGGGGTATCGTAGCATCAAACAATTATTCTTGTCGGCTGCGCCTGCCTGTCCTGTGTCCTCTCTGAATTCTCCCCCACGATGACTGACCAACCATTGGATCAGCTGTCAGCAACCCCCATTATAGACCCCCATTAAATCAGAGTCACCCTATATCAGCACCCCCTTACAGACCCCCATTAGATCAGGGTCCCTTTATATCAGTGACCCCCCACCCCCTTTGAGACCATGGTTGGTCTCTGAGGGGGTTTTGCTTATATGAGGGGATCCTGATCTAATGGGGGTCTGTAACGAGGATTCAGATATCCCCCACCTCCAAAAACGAAACATTTTTTACATTTTAAAGATGCAGCTCAACCCCTCTCTATTCATATTAACTGCGTCCCGCCCACCCACAATACATTTACTGGGGGCGAGCAGCATGCACAGGCTGGATAACGTACAGTACATGTGCATCACCCAGCCTGTTCCGGGTAGAGGTACACATGTGTGATCTCATTGCTGATCTGTGCTGACACTGGCTACAGCAGGATTTATGGCTGAGACCTGCTGATCAGCTGTAGCCAATCACAATCTTGTGTGTTTGTACACAGATCAGTGATACATACAATATATTTGCTTCCTTATAGGTAATAATGTTTTTATATTGTATATACACACAGTCTTTCAAACCAAAATAGGGGGTTATTTACTAAAACCGGAGAGTGCAAAATCTGGTGCAGCTCTGCATAGAAACTAATCAGCTTCCAGGTTTTATTGCTAAAGCTTCATTTTATGAGGGCATGTTTAGGGGTGGATTTAGGGGCAGGGAAGGGTATGGGGGTGAGTGTGGCAACTGGTAACTCTTAAGGCCTGTTTAGTAGCTCAGGACTTGAAATCTTTATCCCTGATAATACCATACTGCCATAGCTGCCAATCTTCAGTTACAGTAAGAGGGCTTGCTGAGTAGATGCAAGATTCTCATATGTCAAGTTCCCCTGCAGTAAGTGATAAGGAAAAATTACCGCTGTTAACTATGTTTAAGTGGTTGTGAACTTGTGTTAACAAGTACCTCAACCAACTGATACATGATCCTACCAAAAATGACACACAAAATGCCATGAAAAAAGCCTTTTATGACAAATATTGGAAGATTTGGACTCCCTACTTCTTTTATAGAGATCAGACCTCGCTTGCCTCTTAGCCCTGATTTGCTTATGAATGAATATTCAGCATCTTCCCTGTATGAGAGGGAGGGGAGACCCCCCCCCCCATGTTTTTTCTTATCTTTTCACTAACTTGACTGTATATTGTCTGTTATGTTCTATCTCTGTGGCCTACTCTTATAGAAGTGTTTTATCTACATGTAAAATCTAAAACATGGCTCGGAATTCAATGTTTGTTATTGGTTCTTAATTGTTCCTTGGTCATGCGCAATATCCCTGTGGGTATACTCCTCCACCCTGTATTTGTTTATGTTAAACAATATTAACATGGTCTTGAATACCCTGTGGTATGATTTTCATATGGAGCTGTTTAATGTTTCTTCTCATATGTTTGATATCGCATCGTTGAATACCTTGACTATTAAATAAAGAATTAAAAAAAAGGAGCCCTGTAATAGTAATGGCTTTTGCAAATCTAAAGAAATAATACAAAATTGATGAATGAGACCTAATAGTCTGAGGTGCCATGGCCACCAAAAGGTAATCTTGCCACCCAACACATTTTATAATTTTACATCTCATGACATACAGGCTCACATAGCCTTCTTTGAGTCTAATGGGCACTAAATAACTGTCTCTTCCTTATGCTACTAACTTCCGATTTGGGCATTTTATACTTCATCACCAGATGGCATCCATCAGACTCTCAGAGCTCTTTGTGGCCATGACTGAAGATTCATTGAAGGTTAGTGTGTGCATGACATCTTGCATTTATTGGTGAATTTGCTGATCTTCAAAACCTGTGTTGTCTTTTCTTTCCCTGACTATAAAAATGACACATCTATGAAGGTGTTTAAAGTAATACAAGATGAGTATAAAAGGTATTACATTAGAAGATATACTTACCTTAACCCCCATCTTTTGTACAACAGAAGGTTATGTCAATATCCTTCTGACAATATACTTGAAAAGGCTGAGTATCAAAAATAATAAGATGTTTCAGGAAAGTACAGGAGTGTCTTCGTGTGAGATTTGGGATACTTAGCTTTCCAATGGACACTGTGGAAAAGATTGGGATGTCACCCTCACCTAGGTGTCATGGGTGAATAAAGCAATTTATATTTAATAACTTCCCCCCCCCCCCCCCGGTTTTCTTTTTTAACTGTAATGTTGCTATTTATTATGGGGTTGGTATAATAACTTTTTAGCTAAAGTAATGCTTTAACAAGCAGTGAATGAGCTATAAAACAAGTCCTCCCTGCCATCTGTAGCTGTAGGTGCTGTGGAGTAATTCAGCCTCAGTTTTGCAGCAAATATGATAGGATATCGGAATAAGACAGATTATTCTATTTCTCTATTAAAGTAGAAGTTTGGTCAAATCTAACTAAGCTTAAAGTGTTACTAAACCCATAACAGTAAAATCAGTCTGTATATGCCAGGGGTGTCCAAACTATGGCCCTCCAGCTGTTGAAGTACTACAAGTCCCATCATTCCTCTGCCTCTGGGTGTCTTGCCTGTGGATGTCATAGTTTTGCAAGGCATCATGGGACTTGTAGTTCCTCAATACCTGGAGGACCATAGTTTGGAAACCCCTGATATATGCAGTAAAGCATGCTTGTTATACTCACTGTGGAACCTAAGGGGTTAATCCTCTCAGTGGTGTATTTAGGTTTTGTGCAGCTCTAGGCAACACAAAAATTGTCTGCCCCCATGGACACGACCAACACCACCCCCTCTTCCCCCTTCCGCAGAGCGAGCCTGACATTGACCAACAGCCCCCCTGCCCCCCCACCTGGGTGAGCCTTCCACTACCCAAACCCCCCCGGCGATAGAGAGAAAGGCACTCATCTTTACACCTCCGGACATCTCTGGGAACGAGAGTCAGGCTCTACATACACCATCAAGCAGCCCGCAGCCTCTCTCATATCCCACCTGGTTCCCATGCCGTGTTTATCCCTTCTTTCATCCCTTCTTCTGGGAGGGATGTGCTGCCCCCCTGAAAAAATGCCGCCCTAGACAAGTGCCTTGTTTGCCTTGTGGTAAATATGCCCCTGAATCATCTGCATTGTGTAAAAAGGCTGTTTGATCCTTTCTTCTTTGCCCCTCCTCTTGTTGAAATGACCACCTGATACAGACTGAATCCATAGTCACATGCACGTGCTCAGTTTGGTGTGTATTGCTAGAGAGTTTTTTTTTATCCTTGGGAGAGTGGATGTGATCAGCACAGGTCCAATCAGCACTATGCAGAGAGAGGGTCAAGACCTTCACATCCTCCTAGAGCAGAAAGAAAACTCCTACAAGCTTTAACCAGTGTTCTGCTGAAGTCATAAGACTGCTCTGACTGCTGATGAGAAAAGGTATTTAGCAGTTTATATTTACTAAAATAATTGCATTTCCTTGTTCTGTGTACTGTGGGAGACCAGATATAGTGAATGCAGGATCCTGGGCTTAGTATAATTTTAAACCTGCTCCCACCCCATTCTAAGCCCTATGCTAGCTACCCTGTAAAGAAAAGATGTGTATTCTTACCTAATCTAAGGGCACTTTGGTCAGGTCACATGATCAAGTCCAAATGCCAGTTTCAGTGCAGAGGAGGGACAGTGGACAATGGATGCTCCATAGTAAGTCTATGGGTGACGTCACCACCCAGACTCTACAGCCATTGTCACTACTCTTTCTTCTGCCATGAAGACGGCTGCTGGGGAGATCACCTGACAGGAGTCCCCTTAGATTAGGTACAGTAAGTAAACACATCTTCCTTTACAGGGTAGTTAGCAGAGGTCTTAGAATGTTGGTAGGAATAGGTTTAGGCTTAGTTAAATTTTGACCAGACTTCTACTTTAATGCATCATTAAATGCATTCTTAAAAAAAGTGGCTTGGTATCAGCCTTTTGAAATCAGACTGGGAAAGGGAGAGTTGTACTAGGAGCAAAGCAGGTGTGTTGCATGCAAATGTGTTAACAAGCTGACAGCAGAATGGTGGAGGGATGACTTTTCAGTTTAGTACTGTTCTTTCACTATCCATACAAGGCTAAAGAGAACATTGCTGTGCTATGTGGTCGGTCTGAGTAAAGTTCAAAAGTTAATAAACAAGAATACAGATCATTTGGCAGCTCTCATGTGTGTGTGTGTGTTTTGTTTTTTTTTTCTCTATTTAGCTGTTTGCCTTGAGTTCAGTTTTAAAGCCAAGAAATATAAAAGCAAATTATAACCATTTTGCAAATAAAAATATTGTAGTTATAATTCTGTTTTCTGACCAAAGATTAATTGTATGCAAACATAGTTTTCTACAGTAAATGGTCACACATAATAAAGAAACTAGATAAAAAGCTTGTTATTGCCATAAAGCTGTTCAAGCATTACTCCCTTTGAAAACAAACTCATAAATATTGTTTCATTAAACTTAAGGATTTTTTGCTGGTATATTTAGTTGCTTTGCTAACTTCAAAACTATATTATTTGAAATTTTTTTCTAAGAGTTTTATGTTAATTAGAAAAAAAATCTACCAGCCTACACAGTATATCAAAGAAGCAAAGATTTCAGAGTCTAGCCTAACTATAAGCGGTTTCATAGTTTCTAATGACAAAGGTATTTAAATATTACTTAGTAGCATGATGTCTCAATTTTTGGAGCTGCACATTAGCTTCTCTGTTTAACCAGACAGCCAGCTTAATTTGTGTTCTGTGTCTGCTTTGCTTTAAAGGAAACATCCAATGGTTTTAAAGAGACCAGTCACTTTGCTCATTCAGGACCAAGGAACAATGTCTGTCTTCCCCCACCCCTGACTCTCTAAAACTCACCTCTTCAGTGTTCATCCGCTGCTATTTCCTCAGCAGAAATAAATTAGTCCAAATATGAGGCATGGGATCTTCACCCATGATGCAGTGCTTGGGCTTAGTGGTAGGTTTTGACAAGCTAATGACAGCAGAACTGGACACTGTGTATGTGCCTCCTGGGTCCTCAAAAATGCTGAGACTTGACACTGACGGACCAAACTGTCCATGTGCATGTAGTCTTACCCTGAATAATTCAAATGACGGTGTCTCTATAAGGTCAATTTTCTTTGTAAACTGAAGCTTTTTTTAATTATTTATTAAATTATATTAAATAATAATTTTTTTATATTTCATGTAAACACTTAAAACACATTTTCCACACACTTTACAGAGACTCTTGGGTTTCCGGGAGTCATAGATGATCTTGCATCATATAGACAAAAATATTCAGCCAAGCCAAATGCTTCTATTCATGGGCCAGGGTAGCGCCTGAAGAAATATATGGACCTCTTAACTGTTGGCCCTTATGATGGGACTTCATCACTCAAGTGTGCATAGGGCAACGCAGCCCTTCAATACAGTCCTGTGTGTCACAATTTCTTTTTTTTGCGCTGCCAATACAAACACTTTAAGTTGCCATTTCTTCTTGATGTTTCCTCTATGAAAACACTACCTACTGGCACCATAAAAAGCTGAAAAACCTTTGTAATATGTAAGTGAGAGAAATGCCCACAAGGAATATATCACCTGTGTTTCCTTTGGTGGATCAATCAAAATGACCTGAAGATAAAACACACACACACATCTTTAAAACTGTAAAAAAATAAAAAGGAAAGATGGCTATACCTATATTTGAGTCTCTAAGCTGTAACATGAAGCTAGTTGGTTCTGCTGCAATAAATTACTAAACTAATTATCTAGTAGCAGGCTAGCTGAATCATTTAAAGGGGTAATTAGCAATCAGATATAATGAGTACTTCTACTATTTCATGTCATACTGTATTTAGCTTCCACACAGCCTACAGCAACTAAATTATATCTTTTTCTTCATGGAGGGCAGTGGAAAGATATTGAGTGCATCAGCCCATATTATTATTCTGCATTGTTTATTTCTTCACTGGACTGAGCACCGAGAAGCCTCCTGTCAAACTTTTCAAGTCTTATAGGCACTTTTAAGCATATAACTATTTAATAATGCAAATGTAAACTACCCGATAACAGAATGATTGGCCTATTGTATAAACATTATGGAGTTCTTAAGTGGTGGGAGTGTAAAATTGTCTGAGATTAATATCCTTTTTAAATTAACTTATGGTTAAAAACAAACATAAACATGTCGGCTACTTCCTCTTATACTGTTTTCTCTTGCTTGGCTGTATTTCAAAAAGGAACAATGCAGTTGCATTGTTGGTGCTATCCATACGTAGATTTAATTTTGTGCCCAGAAATATGCAGAACTGGGAACATTCTGGAATTGCCATGGAGAGTTTACTAATGGAACAGCGATGTCACACAGCAGGCTGAAGCAGAGAGCAAATACTATGGGGGAGGAAAGAGCAAGGTTCTGTCTGTTCCCCAGCCCCCTGCTGCATCATCCTGTGAAACTACTCCCTCCTGGAGTGCCTAGAAATGAGGTGGGGTGGTATTTTACCTACATTTTAATGCCTGGATACTAACACCATTGCCATGCATTGGCATGATTGCCTGTTTTTTTGCCCACTTTGCCATTATTTTTCATTTTGTGCCTACATAATGCCACCATTGGTCATTTGTTGCCCATGAATTGTCACAAATGCCCATTTTTTGCCCAGATTGTCACAGTGCTGTCTGTGTGAATTCTGTGTGATATCCTGTCTGTTTTTTATTTGGGGGGGGGCAATATTTTTATAATTTAACCCCCTCTCCCAGAAAACACCTTTTACTTTTAAGGGCCATCGTATAAAAACTCCATGCTATTTAGTGTAGCATGCTTGTGTTGTTCCTTCTGTAGTTGCTTAGACCTAAAGTGTTCCAGGAGTTCCAAGGTATTGTGATATGCACTCATTACTATGAGAGTATTGCTGATCAGAGATGCTTAGAATACCTTTGTGGTTGTAGGGGAGGGCTAATAAAACCCCTTATTTGTTTCTGGTCCCACACACCAACCAACATCACATGGGCCAATCTCTTTTCAAAGTGGATGTAGCACATGCAGAACACAGAACCCAACCATACATTGGGTGGGGTGCTGGACAGTATGTCCCTGTAGTTAGGACTAATTTAATGAGTGGGTTTTTTCTATAAGGCCTGGCACAGTTTGGATAATGAACACCCACTAAAACTGGACTTACTCTTTCAATTAATGAAATGTTTTATTAATTTATGAAATAGAATTTCCTGAAGTATTTCTTTCTACACAGATGTCACACAATTCAAAACTGAAAATGTTTGCAGTAGGTCTTCCAATGCTATAGGCTATAAAGCTTTCTTAAGTGGACTTAGAAGAAGAGAGCTCATAACAGGCATTATTAGTGAAGTAACATTCAGCTATAGGAATGAGTCAATGAGGAATGAGAAGTAAAGGTGCTTTTGGTGGTTTAGTGGATTTTACATGGCTCCTGAGGCTTACTGCAGCTCCTTTTACCTATCCTGTTCTTGTCATAAAACATGAACTCTAACCCTCTAACCCTAACATAGCATTATTCCGAATACTAGCCTTAACCCTTTGTTTTGACACAAAGCTATGTGATTGCCATGCTATCTCTGTCATGCCAATCAAATGACTTTTTATCAACAAAGCCATTTATATATTTATTTTTTATCAAACAGCGACAGGGTCTCAAAGCTAGAAGTCGGCAATGGGGACCAATTGTTTAAATTATATTTTGCTTTGCAGTGAAATTCAAGTCTAGTTTCCAATATGGCAAAATTAGTTTCAATTTCACAAATAGGTCAAGTTCAGTAAAATCATCCTTGCACCTCTATGCAACAGTGGTAAAAAGCAGCCAAGTCAGTGGCAAACTGGGGCCAGATTCCACATGATATTTAGTGGTATAACACTGCAGCTTAAGGTGAATCACAAGAGTGGGAACAATACTTTGCAAACCTTTTGGCTTAGAACATTTTCTGTCTGTGTCAACTTAGTATTTAGGTGTTTGTCCATTACCCATTAAACACTCTGTTACTTGAGGAAATACAGAATACTATTTTGAAGTGAAGCCAGCACACAAAATACAATAAAAAGTATTAGTTCAAAATGAATTCTTGTAGAAAAGAGGAATATTTAAAATCAATGTGCCTCTATAAATAAGAATCCCAGGGCTATCAGACATAAATCATTTTGTTGCATATGACTTTGCTGGTGAAAGAAAATTGCCTTTAATATTTTGTATTTTTAAATAGCTTCCTTCAGATCTGGATGCCCTAGAAATTAAGCTTTGTAGATGCCAAATTATCATATTAGCTCCACAGTCTACACTCCATGGAAAGTTCTTGCATAGTATTTTGTGTGTTGCTCTGAGGATCAATGACATTATTTCAGCACTGCCCAAGTACTCTGATTCTGGACCCCTGATAGCAAATATCAATAGAAGCCCAGTTAGATCATACCAGTAAGCCTATAACAGCCTCTATGTGTTTTTGAATCAAACGTTTAGCTCTGGGTATCATGACTTTTCATACATATGTATATCTCCTGAGCCATTTCATTTTGTTATTCCTCTATGCATTGCATAATTCTTACTGATGTTATATGAGAAAGTTTAAGTGAACGTTACAGACATTTAAAGGGTCAGTCTACTCGCAAATTACATTTTGACGCAAATTACAGTTTAAAGCTGTATTAAACCCCAAAACAAAAAATTAATTTATAGCAACTTACCAATCCTCAAATGAGGTGGCTGCATTTTTCTGGCTTTTTTTCTTTTTACCTAGTGATCCAGCCAGTAACACACTTCTTCTCTCAGGGTGTCTCCACCCCACTGGAGAAGTTATGGAGATACCTTTGGGCTGCAGCTTTTGCAATCTGGGAAGAGCAGATTTAGATTGACTTTGACTAACAAAAAAGTCTAAATCTAGCTAACACATTTTGAAGCAACATTTTTTTTTCCTTTTGGAATAAACATTTTAGATAAATTAATGAAAGCTGACCATTGTAAGCACCCAAAAGTAAGGCAGCCCATACATGAGTCAACTTGCGGGTTGAATTAAAAAAACTGGCTCAATTCCACCATCCACAAATTCAATGTGGATGAGGGAATCCTTCCTGCTGAGCTATTGCATTTTGACAGTGGAAAGGCTTCATCAGAATACACTGATCAGCTGGCTGTAGCTGGCAGCATTGATTGAGTGGCAAAAATCCAACAGGGTGGTTCTATAGAAGTCAATAGGTTGATCCACATTGTGCAACTGTGTTGTCCATGCATGGATCAAAATTTGGACGGTCCCTGCTGAACTGGCTGAATTTCACTCTACGTATGGTCGGCTTAAGAATGGTAAACTCTAGTCAAGCAGAAATGTAGTTCTATGGCGCTTGCCAAAATCCCCCACCCCCAAGCAAAATCTCCTCTTCTCACCCCTAACCAAACCCCATCCCAGAAAAGTCCACTCAACAAACCCCTTCTCTCCCCAGCAACTCTCCCCAAAAGCAAACTCACTAACAAATATCATTCCCCCTGTAAAGCAACCTCTCTTTAGCAAAGAGCTCCAACCATAAGAAACTCCCTTCCCAGCAAAGTGTTCCTCCACAAGAAAATACCCCCCAGCAAACAGCTCCTCCATCCTTCCCCCTCCATTGTCCTCACATGAGTACCCCTTTTACTACTCCTTACAAGAAAATGTACTCAAGGGAAGTCCATTCAAAATATACACTGTGTATTTAGCTAGGCATCCAAACCTGTCTGACGACTAATATATCGCCTTAATGTATATGAGATACCTTCAGCGCAATGATTCTCCTATAAAACAAGTATTGCAGCTAGCATGTACTGTATTCCCACATGTAAACCATAAATCCAAAAAATGCGGAGCAATACTATAAACTCAAATACGGTGCTAAATAAATTCAACGTGCATATGTGAATAGTGAAACATACAATTGTGCTTCGCGACAATAATATGTGCTACATCAAAATAACTATCAACACATATATATATATATATATATATCCATAAAACTACATATACCAGTGCTAAATGAATAGTGTATATAAATATCAAATGGACCGTATAAAATTGTGAACTGTCCCTTTAACACTCCAAAATATTCACATGTGCTTATGTGATATATCTCCTGTGCATCGTGTACCAAATACCATCACCAGTGTCCCAATATTATGGTATCAGAATGCTGGTGAACTGTCCCTTTAAGACCGCTGTGCTCCAAGTGAATCTGTGTGATCAGTCTATTGCATATACATATGTGGTGCTTCTGTGTCACCCCTTGGTGCTTATCCACCTCGGACACACTATTGCGCTCACCTTCAGGTTTGACCTGAATACTCAAGTCAAGCTACACCTTTCCCTTTAACCTGGGAGGGTATGCTGGTACAAAGATCTCCACCACTGTCAGCACTTCTAAGCTCCAAAACGCTCCACAGATAAATTAAAAAAATGCTCCATATAGTGAAGCATAGCCAAATGTATCCAACTTTATTAAAATACTGATCAAAATACACTCACGTTTGCAAGTGTCCACATGGGACACTACAGGATTAAGGACTCACTATACAGTGTCTTTCTTGAATAAAAGTACATGGATCCCTTATTCAAAATGGCGGCATGTGCACTTCCGGTTTACGGCTTGACGTCATCGGCGTATCCTACACGTTATGTTTCAAGATGAGATCATTCCCCAGCTTGGACCTGCTGAGTGGCATCTGCTGGGAGCGGACAAGCTGTCGGCAGAAAATGGGTCACAGGAGTGCAGAACAAACTGCACTCCTGTGATCCACAGAAGAAGTACAGCCAAACAAGCTTAGCTGTACAATACTTCTCCTTTAAGTTACTATGCCTGATCAGGCAGGCTAGGGGAAGTGAGTGTAATGTGTGTATTGCACGTACATATTTTTATACCCTTATACACTCCTTGAAAGACCTGGTCCAATCAGCTTTTGATAAAGACTTTCTCAAATAACCGTAAGGGTCATACATATGCAGTAGTGCAGCAAAGACATGGAACAGGGTCAGGTGTTTTCAAATACTTATTTATGCAGTCTAAATACACCAAAGTTAAATGTGTAATGTTGCAAAAAGTGGCAACAATTAATCCATTTCTTGATGGATAAAATGTAATTAAAAATGAGCAACAAAGCTGCTGAATTAACGGCAGATATAAGTAGTATATCGAATGCGCTGGTTCAGCAGAGTTTATTGTATCAAATATTGAACCTAACATATGGCATGATGAGCCATAAAAATAATAATTGCTGTGCTGAAGGTATTACACATTGAGCCAGGCACATCTTTTGCTGTGTCAGTTGTTTTGCATGATAAATCAGGTAAGAAAACTGGCCAATGAACATGCTCAGCATCTGAAACACAACTGCTTGAACTTCCACAACAACTAACTGGAGGCAATGTGTGAAATAAATTCAAGAAGTGTTATTGATAACCAGGAGGCACTGATGCTGTTCTAAAGTCACAGTGGCCTTTATATGGAGTTAATGCTATTCCAGGGACCCAAAGCAAAATTTTAACAGAACCCCAACAGCATGTGTTTATTGTACAGAACCCAACTACCATAATTCTTGTTCTTAAACCAAGAGATAAAGCAAAAAGGCAACGGTTAGTAGTTGGCATGCTACAATGTCAGTAGTCAGTAGAAAGAAACAAATGCTATGGGTCAGTGTTCAGTAAAAATAAAAAAAAACTGAATACAATTAGTAGGAAGAAAAATTCCCTAGCGTTTGTGGTAGAGAAAACAAGTCCCTGGTGTTAGCTAGGAAGAATAAATGCCTAGTCAGTGCTCAGTAGAAGGAAAAATATCTAGTCAGTTGTCAGAAGAACAAATGACCTGGCATCAATGATCAGTAGGAGGCAAAAATACCTCAACATCAGTGGTCAATAGAAGTATAAAAATGCCTTGTTGTTGGTCATTATTGGGGAAGCAAAAGTTGGTAAAATGTTCAGGAGGAGGAAAAAATGATCTGGTGTCAATGGTCAGTAAAAATAAAACATGCGCCAGCCTCAGAGATCAGTATAAGAAATACATGCTCCAGTATCCGTGGTCAGTAAAGGAAAAAACACACTATGATTGGTGATCATTAGGAGGAAGAAATGATCCATAATCTAACATTTCTCTCAGTGGGAGGAAGAATATTAAGGTAGCTGAGGGTCACTGTGGAGGATTCTGCAGGTGACTGGGATTCTACAGCAGGCCAACGGGCACTGTGGGAGGCTGTGGTCTTTGTGGGTGGAGGGAAACACTGGGGGCACTATGAGAGACTCAGGGTTCTGCAGCAGGGCAACTGAGGTGAGAGAGACTGGGGGGTTGTGTGGAGATGGGGTTGCTTTGGCTAACAGAGAGTATAGCATGAAGAATAAATCCTAGGAAGCACTGTGAAGGACTGGGGGCACTAAGTAGGGGATTATAGAGGAAGCAGGGGCGGACTGACCATTCGAGCACTCGGGCACTGCCCAAGGGCCCGGGGTCAGTAGGGGGCCCCATGAAATGCCCCTGGTACCTTTTATAGGCTTTTTTGGGTGTGCTTTGAGTGTGGGCAAGGACACAGGGGCCCCATGATCCCCTATTGCCTGGGGGCCCCGTGAGTTGTCAGTCCACCCCTGAGAGGAAGTATGGGAAATGGAACTTGCAGGGAACAGAGAGTACAGAGATGGCTCTCCCCCACTTACTCTGTATACCTGCTGTCAATACACATGCCCCAATGAGTGGTGAAAGTAAAACTCCTCAGAGGTGGGCGGCTATAGAGTAGTTCTGGCAGTGGAAGTGGCATGTGCAATAATGCTACACCAAACTTTGTGGCATATGCACTATTGTTATACCAAACCTTGGCTGAAAATATACCTCTAAAGTGCCATTAAACCAATAGCCATCAGTTGCTGATAAAGAAACATAGATGACAGAACACAACTGACAGAACACATAAATATTCATTTTCCAAATACCTTTGCTTCTTATTCCTATACTCTGGTCATGTGATGTTCTTTCAATTGCTCTGAAAGTCAGGTTGGTGGGTGGGCCAAGCAGGAAGCCTCTGACATGTCCTGTAAACATAATTGCAGGAAGTTTTTTTTGTGTTCCGATGGTTGCACAAAATGGATTGGTGCTGTTGTAGTCACGTGAGTTAATTTAAATCACATGGGGGCATATAGCAAGGGAAGGGAAATTCTCATTCAATTTAGTGGAGTTGCACCACAAACATTTGAAAAAAGTAACATGGGAGGGAGAAAATCAGTAATTGAACAGCTTCCTAACAGCAAATCTAGGAACATGCATAAGGGGAGTTGCAACACAGAAGTGTGGCACAGGGCATCACAGCACAAGTTAAAAATGCATGCCAGCATGCAGATGAAGCCCTGGTCTGCAATGCTAGGAGAAGGGAGCATGTGCAGTTTCATTGCTTCTTCTACTGTCCCTGCTTGTGTTTACTGAGGGACAGGCACAGCTGTGGTGGGAGACTGTTCTTACAGAGCTATGTATGCCTGTTAAATCTGCCCACCACACAGAGAAAGAGAATGTGGACTGCTGAAGTGCTGTGAATGCTTGTAGGAACGGAGGATTGTGGGAGAGGTAGTTTCATACAGACCAAGCTTGCTTTGAGCACTGAGCACAAGGACTACAGGACTCATTAGAGCTCTAGGGAGAGAAAAAAGTGGCTTGTTCCAGGGCTCAGGGTGATGCAAGGAAGACATTAAGGGAGATACAGAGTGCTTATGGAGAGGCACTTACAGCCACATCTGAGAAAGAGAAAGGTACCATAGAGGATACTCCCTAGTACCTGGGATTGTCACTAAATCCACTGCCCAGTCATGGGAGAGAACACTGTGGAGGCTGACTTTATTGATCCACTGATGGACATTTACCAATGTTTGGAGGAACTTTATTCTGAGTGCTCCAACATCAGATTTAGGCCCCAACATGTTGGCAGATGGGGAAAGGGGTTTATTATAGACTGCCAAAATATTATTGTGGTACTACTCCCTTTAGGTAAGATTACAGTATTTTCTGGCGTATAAGACTACTTTTTATACTTAAAAATATACCTCAAAAATTGGGGGTCGTCTTATACGTGGGGTATAAAATGTGACACCTTGAGTTTGTTTGGGTCAAGCTGGCTGGATGTGTGGTAATTCTGTACATACAGTATACCGTACTGAGCCAAGCTGGCTCAATACAAATGTCCCTATGACAGATTAATCTGTCAGCCCGCTGGATGTGCAGTATATACAGTATACTGAGCCAAGCGGTTTCAAAACGTACCGGTACGTCGCTACTGTAATCAGCCCACTGGATGCGTGTATGTACGGTAGCTGCGGCTACATACAGTATACACTAGGCCAATCACAGCAAGTGATGTATTCTACTAATGAATACAAAGCCTGCTCGAATTGGCTGAGTCAGAGAGGTGGGCTGATGATGTCACAACCTCAGCCAATCCGAGCAGGCTTTGTATTCATTAGTAGAATACATCGCTCGCCGTGATTGGCCCAGCGTATACTGTATGTAGCCTCAGCTACTGTACATACACACATCCAGCGGTCTGATTACCGTAAGGACGTACCGGTACGTTTTGAAACAGCTTGGCTCAGTATACTGTATATACCACAGTGGTATATACTCAGTATACTGTATATACCACACATCCAGCGGGATGACAGATTAATCTGTCATAGGGACATTTGTTTTGAGCCAGCTTGGCTCAGCGCGGTATACTGTAGGTACATTACTGCACATCCAGCGGGCTGTATATATACTGTATACTGTATGTAGCCGAAGCTACCGTATTACCGCACATCCAGCCGTAACCATCTGATTTGGAATTTGATCCATATGATGACTGTCTTACAAATGTATCACAAAATCTCATTCATGAACTTATGATGTCAGAGGATGAACATGAGGATTTTGAAGGATTTTAAGTATCGGTAAGTCATAACCATTTCAATTAAAAAATCTGTTTTTAAATGGTGTTGCCTCGGAAGGGGGGTAGTTTTATACGGCGAGTATAGCCCAAAACCTATGTTTTAACTGGAAAATTAGGGGGTCGTCTTATACACCCAGTCGCCTTATACGCCGGAAAATATGGTACTTAGTAAAGGGTTTAAGTATTATTCACCATGCCACTTGTTTGCACCAACCATATACTGTATCTTACATACCATTGTTTTACATATTTGCTGATCAAAACTACTGTTTTCTTTTCCCTTAAACTGTTGAGGTAATGCATATATTTTCAATACACATCCCCCCCCCCGTTAGCCAAAGTGTGCCATAGTGTGAGGTTCTACTTGCTCAGTCATGAGCACATGAAACAGGGGACCCAGGAATCAGCATGCAGTACAGTGTGGATAAGTCTTTACCCTTTCACACTTTATCCAAACTGAAAAAAGGAAAAAAGTGTGAACTGGAGTTGGGCTTTATATATTAAGCCAATGGAAACACTGTTGCAAAGATTTGCAAAGTGCCATATACATTAGCAAATGGCCAGATTTACCTAGGTCTTTTCAAAGTTTGTTTCTAAATAAAGCAGTCTGTGGCATCATAGGGGACTTCAAACTAAAATTGGAGCTTGCTAGAGCATAAAAAAGAAAAACAAATCTTAAAAAAACAATGTTTATTTGCCTCTAAACTTAATTCATCTCAGCTCCTCTGGGGAAGCAAGTCAAGGACTAACTAGAGCAAAAATCCTGTCAAAAGAAATTTAAGTCCACCAGAGTTTAGGTCAAGGTTAATAGCTAGTAACATTGTTTTAGATTTCAAGTGACAAACTGTAGAAAGCAACCATTTGTCACTGTGAAAGAAAGACAAGTGCATTACAGACTGACTAAACCTCTCTTCAATAGCATTTGTGCTGTAAGCTCCTCACAAAAGCTAAAAACTGCAAATACGTATTAATTCTTAATGTCAATGAAGAAGATGTTAGCCTTAATACTTCTAATGTTCTGTGATAGCAAAATAGAAATGAGAGATTAAATTTGCCAAAAAAACAAAGTGTAATATAAGCTTTATAGTATATTAAACACAGTAAATTAACCTCAAGTGTTAAAAAAATGATGTGGAATTGCTATAGCTTTTGAAAATTTTTGAGAAAATAAAACCTATGATTTCTATTCTATCAGATACACATTTCATCCTAAAGCCTAGAGTCTGGTGTTACGCACATCTGAAACCCGGAGACTAAATCAAATAGCTCTTAGGCACAATACCAGAGCCAAAGGATGTCACATACAGGCAGGTTCCAGTGCCAATTCAAAGGAGACGATAAGACAGCTGACCAAACAAATTTAGAAATTTCTTGTCAGCTTAAAGTCAGACATGATCTTTATGCACATGGGCATTTTTAAAGCAGTTTAAGGGTCAATCCACACAAAAGTGATATTTTGATTATAAGTGGATCTACACGGCAGCTTCTAGCCTCTTTTAAGTCATGGGTACTCCTGACTTTGTTTCCATCCACTTAGGAGTTTAGGTTGTACACGTTCATATCTTTTGTTCCAGATACGCCTGTTGCATTGTCCATTGTATTAAACAAATACAAAATAAAACTGGTAGAGTAGAAATCCTACATTCTGGGCACAGCAGGTGTGCAGACCTTGGAACTCAGAAATTATCTCCCCAGCAGAGCGCCTAAAAGATATAAGAAACTGTCGGGAGGGAATAAACAATCATCAGCCACAAAATGACAGAACTCTGCTGATTTTTGTTTGTAAACATATAGTCTGGGGATCATGGATGAAATAATTGACCTAATATGTTCATGAACATATTTGGTAAATGACATCACCCAGCATACTGTATAAAAAAATGGCAACTGTTCCAACCTGTAACCAGCCTTATCAGCAAGGTGCACATAGAAGGGCAATGCACATCACTAACAAAGGATTTCCCAGCATACTTACCAGCCAGCCTGCCAAACAACCAAACTGGCCCTGTCTAACAGTTTGCGTTAAAAACAGAGGGTTTTGTTTGCACACATTTCCAAATACATCAAGGGGCCTCTGTATACTTCGGTCCTATCTCTAAAATTTCCAGAGTCTCCACAGTGGGATCACATATATCAATGTACAGGTTATGGGCTGGTGTGCCAGGAGGAATCCCATCCATCCTTAAAGGCACAGGGACACATGTGATGCCAAGCGATAGCAAAGTGACAGCAAATGTGTCCAGTGTGTTCCTGCACCCAATTCAGCCAACTGTACAAAAAAAATGGCAACTGTCCCAACCTATAACCAGCCTTAGCAGCAAGGTGCATATGGATGGGCAATGCACATCACAAACAAACAAACAAAGGATTTCCCAGCACACTTACCAGTCAGCCTGCAAAACAATCAAATTGACTCTACCTAACAGTTTGTTTTAAAAGTAGAGGTTTAGATAGGGCCACTAGATGCCTTTGATGTCATCTTGCTATAGCTGGGTGTCATGTGCCTCCCTGTTTCTTTAAGGAGGGGTGGGCTCCCTCCAGATACACCTGCCCTTAGCCTATCAATTGATATATGTGCTTTTACTGTGAAGGCTCTGGAAAATTTAGAGTTACGACCAAAGAATACAGAGAGCCCCTGGATGCGGGACTGTGGCTTACACATATATTTGCAAATGTGTGCAAACAAACCCTCTGATTTTAACACAAACTGTTACACATGGCCAATTTGGTTGTTTTGCAGGCTGGCTGGTAAGTGTGCTAAGAAATCCTTTGTTTGTTTGGGATTGTTCATCATATTGGTGGGTCATTGTGATTGATATGGATCTACATTGTTGGACAACATGATTGTCACTTGATTAACATGGGGGGCATTTTTTGTATTTTGCATCCAATAAATTACATGTTCATGGTGTGAGTGCTTTTATTTACTATTTACATTTTTTGTGAATGAGTAACAATGGCAAATATGTACCCTGTACTCAATCACCTTTAAGGTGGGCGGGGTCAGATATCTGATGGCCCATATTCTAAAGGGAGCTTACATATTCCAATAAGAGATCCTTTCCCCATCAACACTGGGACAAGGTGCCAACATGTACTGTCCCTTCAAAAAAAAAAAAATAGTGTGTGGTCCCCTTAAGGGCTTATTCACATCAGACTGGGCTAGGTCTTGACTGGCTCAGTCCCAGTGAAACTCAAGGCACAAAGTCTTCCTTCTTATGATATTAGTACTTTTTTAGTGCACCCACTGCATTGCAGTGGTATAAACTAAGTGCAATACTTTTTTTAATCCCAGCAGGATGAGACACAAACTACCCTCCCTTGCAAAGCCCCCATATCTTGCAAGGCACCTTGTTTCCATGTTGATGAGGACCAGGGTTTCATTGCCATATCCTGTCCTCCAAAAGGGGTGCGGGGATCTGTTGGTGAAGATTATCTGAATCTCGAAAACCCATTTTTTCTCATTCACAAGAAAAAAAAAGTAAACAAAGCCACCCACACTGTCAATGATGTCACTGGTTTACAAACAGAAGTCGGTGGGGATTTGTAGTGCTACAGCCACTGAGTGACATGTGCCCTGGTTTATTTACAAATAGAGGTTAACTGGGAATCTGTCATCTAGTGGTGATTGTGCTACCGCTGCTAAATGATAGATTCCTGGCCACTGTTTTTGAACAAACAATTTCACTTTTAAAGGAGCACATTGGACTGCTCCAATACATATATGTTCAGATTTAAGGCATCCCGAAAGCATGTCATATAAAGGATTTGTGTATGTTTAATGTTGTCCTTAAAGGACCCCCCTTCCCCCACTGAATGGTATTGATTTAAAACATCTTTGCATTAGTACATTTTCCCCATGGTAGTGCCCAGCTACTCATAGCATTTGTTAACAAAAACTTGCTAATTTGTTTTGAAAAGGGGAAGAAAAAAATAACAGGATTACATTTGTGGCTTGTGTAAATGCCCCAGTTACACTGATGGTCAATATAAATGATCCTGTTTCAGATGTGGCCAGTGAAGAAGGACCCCTTAAATAAGGTATTCAGTGGGAAAAAATGCCTTCCCGCATGGCCATGGTATTGGGTTAGGATGTCCAAAAAGCTCATTTAGGTTTAATGGTAAAATATCCACAATCTTTTGAAAATATAGTGGGGGGGATTTACTAGGTGCACTCAGAATCTGGTACAGCTGAGCATGGTAGCCAGCCAGCATCTAACTTTAGCTTGTTCAATTAAACTTTGACGATAAAACCTGGAAGCTGATTGGTTTCTATGCATAGCTGCACCAGATATTACACCATGCAGTTTTAGTAAATAACCCCCACTGTATCTAAATTTATACTAAACAGGCTGAACTGCTGTAATACTGACACTCAGTGTCTGAATATCTCCTTGCCATGGGAACTCTGCCATACTGAAGTCTCTATCTGCTCAACCCAGCTCTGATGAAGAAGGGAGCACCCTTCGAAACACGTTAGCCTTCATCCCCCCCCCCTTTTGGATTTACCTGTAACCCTGTCTGGATTATGGTTACTTATGCATGTTATACCATCACTCTGTGAGTATATTTCCTTAATAATAAAATTAGTCACTATTTATTGAGGTAATGTGCAAGGTTTGTGCGCTCTTTCTTTCATCTTCTTCTAAATTTATACTAGCCAGATCTTATCTCACTTGATCTGGTAAAAACAAAAGTGATCTGGATAATGATAAATTAAATCTCTGCTATTCTAAATGACAATCGATAAACCAGTCAGCTTCCATTTTTTTTTTGTCAAAGTTTAATTGAACAAGCTGAAGATAGAAGATGATTGGCTGCCATGCACAGCTGCACCAGATTTTGCACTCTCCACTTTTAGTAAATCAACCCCATTGTGTTTTGACTCATGAGTGTTCTTCATCCCTAACCTCACTCTTTATTTTTTTGCTCTTCTTATTCACTGTTTCTTATTTTTTCTACATCTGTGTAATGAATGCCTAATATTTCTATAAAAGTTACACTTGTCATTAGCCTTCTTTCTCAATTAATAATTTGTTGTTTAGTTCGGTTTTGCTTATACAGATCTCATCTGTTTTTCTACTATGGAAAAACCTTACCCAGTTATATTTTATTCATCTTAGAAGTTTCTCGTCATAACTTTTAGATGTTTATTAAATTGATATATTTAAACCTTTTTCTAGTTTATGTACTGTAAATTCATATACTGTAAACATTATACATGTATTCTAAATTGGTACAAATTTGCTTATACCCTGTTTTATTTTCTGATGTACTATCCTTTTATTCTTCTTTAAAATATCAATAACAATTATTGCAAAAACAAATATAGTGTATCTATAACCATGTCTTTTCACTACTGTGTGTGGCCATGGCATTACTAGAAGAATAAGTTTTCTTTGATCTTGAGAAACTTATTTGAAGCCCACAAAACCTGCATGCTTACCACTGATCTGCATGTAGTATAGGTATATTCATACTAGCCACAGAAAGTCACTGCAACACATTCTACATTTTCATGTACAGAAAGAGCTGCAGTACAAGCCTGCCTAGAAACTGCCTTCCTGCTTCCAGGTTTATTTTACTTTGTAATTCACAGTTTCTAAAAACTGAGTCATAAAAATAATTACATAAGCACAATTGCATATTTTGTAAGTAAGTGCTAACCTTATTGCATTGGAATTTACATCTAATCAACCCAGCGAGAAATCTTTTCAAGCCAGAAGCTATAGCACAATCCCTAGCACATACCCCACTGTGTCCGTCCAGTGTATTATATTTACAAACAGACAATACATCACCATTTAAAACAGCAGTCTAGCCTACTGGAGATCAATTCAGCAGGTCTGCAGCACAAGTATCATTGTTTGCCTTTTCCCTGTATTGTGCTGTTTTGCTGTTTACCGATTGAATAAATTAGAAATGCGCCGTGCTCTGGTTATTTAAAATACAGATTGCACATATTTTATCTAGCAAGGCTTATAAATATTTTTCATCTCAATTTCATTATGCAGTCTTTCATTTTTTATAGCTGCCTAATCCAATTACCAGACTAAATTTTTTTTTGAGGCCCGAAGCTTGCAAAAAAAAATATTTAGGGATGCAACCAGAATATTGCCTTTGATCTCCTACACATTCCTGTATAGAGCATCTCAAGTAGACCTGTCAGCGAGCTCTTGGGTCATGATATTTATTGTGCTAATAGAGTTGTTTAGCAAACATTATTATCTTACCACTTTATGCACATACTGCTAAAGCGCATACTTACAGTTGCATCTGGCTTGACTATTTTACTAACGCAGTATATATACGTCTCCGTGTCCGCTGGAAAAAATGTTCTAACTTGTATTGCACTGAATACCATATTTCAAAAAGGACAGGGTTTTTATTTACACTTAGGCTCTAGTCCCATCTGTCTGCTTGGATGTTACCAATAGCAGCACTAGCAGGTTAGTGAATGCAAGAGTTAAAAGGCAAAACTTTTTTTTTTTTTAGATTTGGAAAAGCTGGTGAGAGTTTAGAACCACTGCCAGGATTTTATAGCTGTCTGTGTTCTCAAGATTCACTCTCTCTAATTGCTCTGATCATCAGTGTCACTGGGATTGAAAGTTATGAAAAAAAAAATCCATTATTTTGAATTGCCACCAGAACAGGCGTTGGCAGGTAGAGTTCACCTCAGGGACGGACTGACAACTCATGGGGCCCCCAGGCAATAGGGGATCATGGGGCCCCTGTGTCCTTGCCCAAACTCAAAAAAGCCTATGAAAAAGGTACCAGGGGCATCTCATGGGGCCCCCTACTGACCCCGGGCCCTCGGGCAGTGCCCGAGTTTCCAAAGTCCGCCCCTGGTTCACCTTCAAGGATTGCTTCTCCTAGTGGTGGAGTGGTGACACAGGGTGCCCCTTTATAATGTTTGAGGAGGTTCAGGTTCAGAGATGATGGTCTACTAAGCAGAGAGGCCCCAGGAAGGGTTTTTTATTTGCTTTCCCCTGCAGAGGGGCAGGGTCAGCTGAATTTCCATTGAGCAATACCTGATGAGGATTTATGGAGAAGTGTACCCTAAGTTCAAATGCCACAATGCTCTTATTAAAGCAGAGTTCCACTCAACCTATCAAACAAAAGTCAGCAGCTACAGCTTTTAAAAAACAGCCACTTACCTGTCCCTTGGTCCTGTGGTGTCCCCCCCCGCAGCTCATTTCATTGGCCGTCCTGTATTCCAGGAGGCCAGCATCTTTAGTGTGGGCACCCGGTTGTGATAGTTTGTGGCTTCACAGCCGGGTACCCACTGCACATGTGTGAGTAGCGCTGCGCTTCGTTAATGGTCCTGTAGTCTTCTGGGACCTGTCACGTGTCCAGTGGTGTATTTAGGTTTTGTGCTGCCCTAGGCAACAAAAAAATCGGCGCCCCCCCACAGAGGAAGCCTGAGATTGACCAAAAATACCCCTGCCTCCCACCCAAGAGAGCCTTCCACTACCACTGTCTCCCCATACACCAGCCACCATCCACCATGGTGAGAGAGAGGCACTCACTTTAACAGTTCCAGACATCCCTGGGAACGAGAGTTGGGCTGTGCATGAAACCCGCAGCCTCTATCGGAACCCACCAGGTCCCCATGCCGCATGTGTCCCTTCTTCCGAGGGGCAGTGCTGCCCCCCTTGAGAAATGCTGCCCTAGGCAAATGCCTTGTGGTAAATTCACCCTTGCACGTGTCCCAAAAGACTACAGGGAGGGAGGGAGGACACCTTCTGCTTCCGATCGCCTAGGCCGGAAGTTGGAGAGGGTACCTGTCGAATTCAGGTACTGGTCCCCCCCCCCGCTTCCCATTAAGGATCGGCACCTTTGGGGAGCGGGTACCTGAATTTGGTCTGTTTTCTTGTAATAGCAATGGGAGAATCTAACTAGCTGCTCGATCTTAATTACAAGCAGTGCCCCTCCTCCACTTTAAGCCTTGAACTTTAACCCCATCCCGGGAGTCCCAATTGACTAGCCAGTGCTGCCACCGACTAGTCACGAATCCGAACAAAGACCAGATCAGCTTTGTTTGGCTCTGTTAAATAGTAAACTGGAAATGATGGCCTGACATCAATTCCAGTTTACTCGGAAACATTCGACGCCATTTAAAAAAAAATAAAAGCAGTCAATCACACCAATTTTGGTGTGATTGAATGCTTTTAAGGGCAGAGGAGGGATTTGGGGTCTTATTGATCCCAGAACCCTCCATAAAGTGTACCTGTCATAGGACTATTGCTGTCACAAGGGATGTTTACATTCTCTGGCAATGTAGAAAAAAATTTAAGTGCCCCCCCCCCCCCCAGTGCTTGCAAGCAAAAGTGAACACACACGTTGGCCTCACCCACACGCAAATGGTGATTATCCCACACATGTGAATGTCAGATCATGGACAGTAATTCTAGCACCAGACCTCATCTGTAAATCTAAAGTGGTAACCTGTAAATGCTTCAAAAGCATCACCTGTGGATAGTAAAATTTACATTTGTCACCACTGCCCAATTTTAAAATGTAACATGTTTGGTATCTATTTATTTGGCTTAACATCATATTTTATATTTTACAAAAACTTTGGGTTATGCATTGTGTTTTTTTTGCAGTAAATTTCAAAAAAGTGGATTTTTTCTGCTGAAAAAGCGTTTGAAAAAATGCTGCGCAAATACTGTGTGACATAAAAAATTGCAAAACCCACCAGTGAATAACACAAGGGCCTCTGCTTTAAAAAATATATAATGTTTGTGGGTTCTAAGTCATTTTCTTGCAAAAAAACTGATTGTTACATGTGAACAAAAAGGGCCGAAAAAGCCTGGTCCTTAAGTGGAGAACCAGATGTGGGCCATGATTTGGGATATGTGTGTCCAAAATTTGGAATATTCTGTTTCTGTTATCTGAAGTAAGAAACATTCTATAGGGAGTGATGTGATAAAGAAGAACTGTGAGATAGACAAAACACTACACAGATACAAGAAGAGAAAATTTGAACTGAATTTTCAAGAAGTAATCTCTGCAATTCAAAGTATAAGAGCATCTGCTCTGCCAAGGAGGAAGTGTAACAGCCGGGATTACATCATATCCTCTCCTCTCAGGAAACTACACTTCCCATCAACCTTTTGGAATTACAGTGAATGTAGGTGGGTACACTAGGCCTGTACATGTTGAATGTGTACTCGCCCACTTCAACAGAAAACATGCCCGCACATTCCCCAGCTGCCACTGCTATCCTCACATGTGATCTCTCACCGTCCAATCACAACAGAATAGGAACTAATTGCCCTGACATTCTGTTTTTAACCCCAGAATAAATATGGCCATTTGCCCAGAATTAGACTGTTTATCCACTGTTGTCTGCTGGAATTAAATATTAGAATTCTTCTTCCTATTTGTCTAACAGCCACTGCTGCTTGTATGTTTCCATGTGATCATATCCCTGGCTACAACAGAACAGAAACAAAGCAACGGGCATCAAAGCATGTGCAGTCGCGTATTCAGGTGCCATTAACTTAATATGTTTTGCACTTTGATATGTTTTGCACTTTTATCCTGTCCAGCAACAACAACAAAAAAAATTAAAAAAATGCAAAAACATAAAAAAATGCATCAGAAACATGCATGCAAAAATGCAAAACACACTGCAAAAAGCACGGCAAAACGAACAAAACACAAACTGCATTGGTGTGAACCAGGCTTGAAATGCATTGAAAGCTCAGCAAAAATGCTTCAAAAACAAACATGTGTTATGTTTTTGATGTGTTTTGTGTTTTTACCTTGCCTAGCAAGCAGTTGGGCAAAAACAGTTTTCCGCAAAACGCATAAAAAAAGCATCAAAAACATGCATCTTATATACGGGGCACCAAGAAGAGCAGGAGCCTGGAGTGGTGACGGGACCCAAGAAGAGGCCGTACGGGCCTACTCTGTACAAAAGCATTGCACAGAGCAGGTAAGTATAAGCTGGTTTTTATTTTAAAAAAATACTTTTCCAAACATTTAAATCTTTAAAACAAAGAACAAAAACGTAATATATCACAGCATGTTAATCCTTAATTGTGGTGGCTGCATTAGTTTTCATTGTTAAGTTTCCTGTAACACATTTCCTGTCCTTGAGTTATAGCAATCACTGTGTCTATAAAAGAGCAGTGTTGTCACCCTAGAACAGGCAGTAGAACACCTCCTCTACTTTGTATCTCCATATCATTGGGGGATGTGTTCTGTTGTCCACAGAGGAGAGCTGGGCAAGACTGATAATACTGCTTGGGACTGCAGAGTGTACAGGGACTTACAAGCTCACTGGATTCCTGCCAGGATCTATAGGTATTGTTTGCACTTATTGAATACTGTAGATAGATATAACATCTGTTCAAGTAACCATCTAATAGAGAGCAAATAAGTTCTTTGGTACAGCTTACACATACCTTCAGGACAAAGTCAAGGATGAGTTCTCACATTTTAAAGGCTAAGTTCACTTTAACAAAAAAATTAATAAATGCACATATATTTGCAGGAAAAAATTATGCATTTATTGTTTTTTTCTGATGATCCTGCATAGCAATGTAGCTGCAATCAGTATATCGTGCAATGTCAGGCTCCTGCAGACACTACCTCCAGCTTGCCTGCCCATACCTCTATATGGACAGACAGTTACAAATCTGGAGAAGGTGTCAATTATTATTATACAGGATTTATATAGCGCAAACAGTTTGCGCAGCGCTTTACAATATAAGGGAGACAGTACAATTACAATACTTTCAGTACAGAAGGAATAGGAGGGCATTGCTTGTGGAGCTTATGATCTAAAGGAAGGGGGAGGTGATACAAAAGGTGATAACTGCGGGGGATGATCTGGCGGAGGTGATTCAAGTACAGTTCTTAGGTGGAGGTGGGGTAGGCTTCCCTGAAGAAGTGAGTTTTCAAAGATCTCCTAAAGGCAGACAGGATGGGGGCTGACCGGACATACTGTGGTAGGGAGTTCAAGAGGATGGGAGAAGCTCTGGAGAAGTCCTGGAGGCGAGCGTGGGAGGAGGTGATGAGGGAGCTAGAGAGGAGGATATCATGGGAGGAGCGGAGTGGGCGATTTGGGCAGTATCTGTGGATGAGGTTGGCGATGTAGCTAGGGGCAGTGTTGTGGATGGCTTTGTAAGCTGTGGTTAGTATTTTGAATTTTATACGTTGGGTTGAACTACGATGAGTGCTCATCAGCGCCCTGTTTTTGAAAAGTGACAGTGGATGCACTGAGATGAACCCCTGCCCACTGTCACGGAGGTGGGGGTGCAAAGGAGTAGATCTGTAGCATGTTACACATTACACCCTAAATATGAGTGTAATGTGCAACATGCTCCAAAAGATGAACATATCCTTTAATAAAAGTTATACTTCATGCCCTGTTAAATTTCAGTTACAACGTCGATTTATTCCAGGAATAACAACTCTCAGATACATACTTCACATGGAGATTGGATTCTATGGAATAAAATGCTGCTGCTTTAAAGTATGCACCTATAATAAGAGCTGCCGAGAAATCATGCCTAAACAAACAATAGGACAATTTTTAGAAACACTTAACTTCCTCTCTAAGGAAAAACAAATATGCTTTGCTTTCCTAGCAGACACATATTCTATTACCTCACATGGTAGGTGATTTATTTTTTCAATTACGTTGAAGCATTTTTTTCTTCCCTATTTTTATGATGTTATTTATTTCTGGATCCCATCACTCTTTCTATTTTATTGATGATTACAGAAGCACATTTACACACGTGTACAGAAAAATAGAGTAGTTTTATGTAAACCCAGACCAGCAAAATCTGATGCTGTTTTTAAAGAGCTTGTCCACCCAAAAATGGATGTTTCCATTAAAGGTGTAATCTGTTGGGCAGGGTCAGCTACTTATATCTCCTGGAACTGAGACCTCCCTGAAAACATTCTAGAGTTTTTTGGTATTCCCAACCATCAAGGGGTATTCTCACTGCATTCTTCATAATGTGAAACAAGAAAAAATAGAGACACAAGTTATTGTTAATTCGTACAATGGAATGTCAGTTTTAGGTTGACTGACCATTATTCCTTAAAAAAAAAAAAAAACCTACTAAGTAATATGGAAACTGCCATTGTTGACCTTCTAAAATACCAGTGGCTTGGCCTATTACAGCATGAATACTTGAAGGCACAAAGAGCAAGTATGTCGATTAAGAAGGAAGGAGTGGATTGTTTTTGGCAAAATGGATTTTGCCGTGAAATTACCAATTTCACGGTCAGTGAAATTTTGCTGAAGTGGAAAATTCACAATTTTTCAATCATTGAGCTGCTTAGGTGAAAATTACCATTTTTGTTTGCTTGTTCATTATTGTATATTGTCAGTTTACATTTTATTTTATTACTTTTTTTTCTATGGACAAATGTAAAATAATGAGAGAAATAAGAGGCCATTTTTGAAACGAGAAATGGTCTGAATTACAGTTGAAATTTGTTGAAATGAACTTCTCTTACCCCTAGAAGCCATTTAAATCCTTCTGAATAAAAAACACTGAAAACCTCCTTGATTTTTGTCATTTTCATTGGACTTACATTGTATTTACTTAAAACAAGGTAATTTCACCACAATCTCCAAATTTTAGCTGAAATTAAAACTCAAAATTTTGCTTATCATCAATAGTTATCAGAAATATCAGCGTGAATCTGCATACTTGTTCCAGGTCAGTAACTGAGAAAGCTCTGAAGTCACAGAACCTGCATGAGAACCAGGAAGGTAGCATTTATAAAACATTAAAGGAGAAGTATGGCCAAAGCTTTTGTCCTTACCTTTGCTATGGATTACAGGTGCGCACTTCGTTCTGCAATCCTGTGACCCGTTTTCAGCCAACAGAGGGTTAAAGCCCACTGCTGGCTGATGTTACTTGGTCAATGCAGGCTCAGGAAAGATCCCAACTTTAAAGTTGGGATCCACACAGATCCCTGGATGAGCAGTTGGCTCAACCTCTCAGCACGCCAATGAGAGCCTGAGCCAGCCACTCCTGCCCCCTCTATAGCCCAGTGCTCCATTGAGTGCTGGAGGGAGAGAGCACAGAGCCGGTGACTGACAGTCACTAACTCTCTGCTCAGTAAAGACTGAGAACTGAGCAATCAGCAGTCTTTGATCACTCAGTTCTCAGTCTTAGAAGCAGCATGGGACAGAAGCAGCATCGGACCTATGTTTTTTTTTAAAGAACCGATACTTTCCTTATAAATAGCAATCTCCATATTATTTCAATAGAAGTGTCCACCGATAGTAACATTTTACTGGATAAGGTAAAGCCAACACTGAAAAGACAGTTGCCTAGATCCTGTTTTCATGTCCTTTCCTCAGCAACCGAACCTGTCCGTGAAGAGCAATCTTACATGCAGTTTATCATTTATCTGCAACAATAATATTACCCCTAGTAAAACATGATCTGTTTCTGAGAATATCAGAGTATGAAAGCACACTCTTAGAGCATTCTACATATGTTCCATGGTGCAGGACATGTTGGACACTGAGAATTAGGGCTCTACCACATTACTGTATTTGTTAAAGTGCAAACTCAATCATTAAAACCTCATATAAACATAATTGTGTTCCTGTAATTTCAAAAGTAATTTTCAATACTTTTAAATCTGCAGTTTTATTGAGTAATATCTTTTGATCCTGCTAGGAAGGTCTTGTTCAGGTACTTCCTGTTACTGGGAACAACACACTGGGGGTTATTTACTAAAACTGGAGAGTGCAAAATCTGGTGCATAGAAATCAGTCAGCTTCCATGTTTTATTGTTAAAGCGTAATTGAACAAGCTGATGTTAGAAGCTGATTGGCTACCATGCATAACTGCACCAGTGCACCAGTTTTAGTAAATCTATCCCTCTGTCTCTCTCTCCCAGTTGTAGTCTAGCATTGAATCATCGTCACATGGGATTCCAATGGAGACCACTTGGTGCTATTCAAACCTCATTATGCAGGAATGACATATGTAGAGTGATAGTCCTCCATAGAAGCTCTGTTGGGAAAAAACTGCAATGTTCACCACAAAAAAAAAAAGAAAACAATAGAAGAGATGTCAGTGTCCTTATAGTGTAGTAAATATACACTTGATGCCTCTGGAGGACCTAAACATAAGTTCTCCGGAGCGATGTTAGGGTGATGGGTAGAACTTGTGGGTAGAGAGAAAAAAGAAACCCTCAAAGGTGTATATGGCAGAGGTTCCCTTGGTAGTGTAATGTGGAGTTCATGGAAGGGTCAAAGTTATCAGAAGTATTGGATATACATTTAATGGTAATACCAAAGAAGCATATCATGGTTAATAATTTGTGGCATTTCGAGGCCACACACCCCGCTCTCTCCTTACAGGATTTGATGGACAGCAGCAGGAGCCTATAGCATCAGCTGCTCTCAGAGTATCCTATGAGACCAGCAAAAGAGAAGAGCAAGGGATGAAGCTGGGGACAGTGCTGAATTGGTGAGAAAACAAGTAGTTGGAGATGTTTTACCTTAGTGCAGTGAAGGAAAAAAAAAGGTTTTGCCTTTAAAACTACTTTGACTATAGAGCTGCAAGCTGTGACTTACATAGTGAACCCTTGGGTGAGGGTTACAAGGTTGATCAAGGTGACAGCTAAATGTACATAGAGCCCATCTGGATGCCTACCTATAATGCACTAAATTTAGTTTAGTACTTTGTCCTCAATACAGTGTGTTTTAGATACTTAGTTTAAGTAAATCTGAATACAAGAATTCAGAAACTTGTGAAATATTTAATTCAAAAGTAATATGTTCCTCTGTAGTCAGTGGTAACACATTGCGCAATACCTTGATGGCTATTCTTGTACCATTCCCATCAAGTCCTGCCTGAAGGAAGTATAAAATCTAATGTCTCCACCAAAGCCAAATAAGGTTGCTTAGTAATGATATAGCGCTGACATATTCTACAGTGCTGTACAGAGAACACTGAGCCAATCACATCAGTTTCTGGCCCTGAGCAGTTTACACTCTAATGTTCCCAGCACTGCCAAACACATTATTAATACAATTATTCATGTGTATAGTGCTGGCATATTCTACAGCTCTGTATTATAGAGTTCATACCTCTCTGCACATTAGTCCCTGATCCAGAAAAGTTTGTATATAATAATTCTTCCACCGTAATACACACAGTGCTGATTTTACACAAATTATGTCAGAAGACAAGTAATATACCAGGGTCTGTGTTTTGGAGAAAGAAAAGGACTACCCTTTTTTAAGGAAAAATAACAAACATGTCTTTACTTACCTGTGTGCAGTGGGTTTGCACAGAGCAGCTTGGATCCTCCTCTTCTCGGGTCCCACACAGGCTTTTCCGGCCCCTCCATCCTGTCGGATGCACCCACAGCAAGCAGCTTGCTATGGGGGCCTTTGCTGCTCCATGTGTCCATTCGCACACACACGGAGCCGCGGCTCAGCCCCCCCCCTCTTTTCATTGGCTCACTGGCTGGGATTGACAGCAGTGGGAGCCAATGGCTCGCGCTTCTGTCTCAGCCAGTGAGAAGAGGGAGTCCCGAGACTCCAGTGCACATCGCTGGATTGAGAGGGGGCTTAGGCGAGTATTGGGGGGGGGTGATGCTGCATGCATGAAGGTAAAAAACCTTGAGCCTTTGTAACCACTTTACCTAATTTTCTTCTCTCCTCGCCCCCATGTGACAACAGTACTGGGTCTGGTATTGTGGGTGGAAGGTTGAAGAGTTACAAGCTCCCTTATACTCAAAACTACCGGGTATTTCCTATGGCAGCATTGGGGTCCTCAGTTCAAACCATCACCAGGACATGATCTGAATGGAGTTTGTATGCCCTCCTTGTACTTGCGTGGGTTTCCTCTATGTACCTTGGTTTTCTCACACACTCTACAGGCATACTGGTAGGTTAATTGGTTCCTGTCTAAACTGGCCCTAGTATAAGCATATATGAATAAGGTTGGACCTTAGATTTTAAGCTCCTTGAAGACAGGGACTGATGTGAAGAAAAAAAAATATCACCCTTGTGGGTGATTAAAGATGCAGGGTATTGAAGGAAAGGTAAGTATATGCAGTAAGTTCATTTTAAAGTCCAGGGCTATAAACCTTTTTATCAATATTGTCTATGAGTGGGCCAGCAGACTCAGATCTCAGGTACAATCTCTTAGGATCCTATACATCTATGGTCCATGGTTATCAGCTGTAGCACATACAAACTTTGCATACACCGAAGTCAGTGGGCAGCAGACAATAGTACCATTTCCCACAATGGCTTCACTTAATCTTACCAGGACTAATCATGGGGCTGCACTATGTATTCAGCATGTGCCTAGATATCATCATGACCCCAAAGGGAAAAATATTTCCCTTCATTTGTCGTTCTATTAATACTTCAATTTCTAGCAGGAACCTGACATGAACACTAGGAAGCTAATTTACTACGAGAGTTGGAAATCTTCACACAATAATACTATGTGTGAATATCCAGCTCAATTATCCAATCATGTGAAAAACAAATTCCTCTTTGCTCAATGTATCTGCCCATGACTAGATAAATGAAATTCTCATGAAGTCCACTCATGAAATATACAGTATAGAGTGAGATCAGGTTGCATCAGGACACATACATTGGCCATGTTCTTGACTTTTAATGGTTCCTTCTAACAAATTATTGCTATCCTTTTAATGCTCTGGATTTGTACTCTGCACATTACACAGTGCTAATTATGCCCCAGAAAAGTGGGGTTGTTTTAATCTCTTTTTAATTGATTTAAAGTGATTCTAAAGGCATAAGGTTTTTAGCCTTAATGTATTTTATGCATTAAGGTAAAAAAACCTTTTGGATGAAGATCCCACCTCAGCCCCATCTCGATCCAGTGATGTTCATGAGAGCCAGGTCTCTCCCAGGTCTCTCTCTCCTCATTGGCTCACACAGAAGTGGGAGCCATTGGCTCCTGCTGCTGTCAATTACAGCCAATAAGCCAATGGGGAGAGAGTGGGTGGGGTTGAGCCATGCTTTGTGTGTGAATAGACAATGTTCATTCACAGAAGCATGGCTCAGGAGCATGCCTGCTCAAGTGACCCCATAGCAAGAGGCTTGCTATTGGGAGCACTCAGCAGGGGGGAGGAGCCAGGACCGCCAGCAGGGGACTCCAAAAGAAGAGGATCAGGGCTGATCTGTAAGTATAACATGTTTGTTTTGTAAAAATAAAACAACAATTAGAATCACTTTAATGAATCTAATAGTAATTCAACATTGGTATTTTTTTATCTTACTTCTGGTTCTATATGCTGCACAATTCATGCTGCAGAAGCAGTATACTGTATGATATGAATGTATCTTACATGATAATTGGGAGTTTTTAAAACTGAAAATGACCATGTTGTTATTGTTGAAATTTATCAAGAGATATGATATAGAGTTTTATTTATCTTCATAATTTTAGGGGTCAACATCCAAAGACAAGCTGATATTTAAGAGCTGGTGGCACTGGTATGATCTTGCACTTAATGTGAATTTGGAGTCCCTATTTATTTAATGGTGGACTTCTCTACTTTTTTACACAAGGATGAATGGACTATGAAATGTATATATTTAACATCTTGTTGTTTTGCAGTTTTTAACAAGGTAACATATTGGTTGAATTGTATTGCTTCCTTTTTTTAATTTTTCATATATTATTTATAATTCTTAAGGTAGTGGCTTAGTGTTTTCTCTATAAAAGGTGCAGTATCTTCATGGCATTTACATAACTTTTCCTAATGAGACCAAATCCCTCTGCCCCTTCTGCAGCCTCAGTTGTCCCTATTTTTGGTCGGATGTGTACATCTCTATAAAAAATATATGATTTTACTACCTAAGGTGTTTTACTGCACTAAACATTTTATGTAGCCTCTACATTATTGAATTTGCCAAGCCAAGAGGAAAAATTAGAGGTCAAAAAGGTACATATTTGGTTTAGCCAATTATTTTCTCCATATCAGATCTTTGTGATCTGTATAATCAGGGCTTTGTCAGGGATATGTCCTTTGCCTACATACTGTGTGCTAAAAGGTGTCTCTCTTTATCATTTCTAAAAGGTATGCGGTATGAAAATGGCATGTGAGAAGACACAGAATGGGCTTTGGTATGTTTGTGAACCCTGCGACCTGTGTCGGGTGGAGGATAGAGGAGCAGATATATTCACTGTGTTGAGAAGAATCAGAGTACTACCAACAATATAATTCTAAAGTTAAAGTAAGCATATGTGACCATTAGTACCTTGTTTAAAGTGCTCCCTTGCAACATGTTTGTAGATCAGAAAAGTCAGAAGTCCCAATTTGCAGAGTTTTTTTTGGATCATCTAAGCCAGAGGTATGGCATGAGAGCCTGGAAACTAGAATTTCACAGAGAGGTTAGCAAATGCAGCCTGCTTATATCTTTAGTGACAGTTTCCTTTAATGGCTGTCTTCCTTTTATTTCTCATCACACAAACTCTTTCCCTGCAGCTTAAAGACACACCTGGACAGCAAGGAAATGATGGATCAATCAGAGCATGCAAATGGATTAACAATAATACCACTTGTCTTCACAAGCTCTGCTCAGGCAATCAGTAAGGTAAAATAATTAAATGAAATACCTAGATAATAATTATTATTATTATACAGTATTTATATGGCGCCAAAAAGTTTGCTCAGCGCTGTACAATATAGTGGGGGACAGTACATGAGACAATACAGTAACAAAACAATACACGAGGGGTTCGAGGGCCCTGCTCTTTTGAGCTTACAATCTAGGAGGGAGGGGATAGTGGTACAGGAGGAAGTGGCTGTGAGGGGATGGAGTGGTAGGAGGAGTGGAGGAGATCGGCTTTTAGGTAAGGGTGGGGTAGGCTTCCCTGAAGAGATGGGGTTTCAGGGTGCGCCAAAGCTGAGGAGGGTAGGTGACAGTCTGATGGGTTGGGGTAGTGAGTTCCAGAGGATGGGGGAAGTCCTGGATAAGTCCTGTAGTCGGGCATGGGAGGAGGAGACCTAGAAAGTAGGAGCTAGAAAGTAGGAGGTCTTGTGAGGAGTGAAGAGTGCGGGTTGGGTGGTATTTGGATATCAGGTCGGTCAGGTAGTTTGGGGCAGTGTTATGAATAGCTTTGTACGGCAATGTTAGAAGTTTGAATTTTATGCGTTGGGCAATCGGAAGCCAGTGGAGGGAATGACAGAGGGTGGTGGCAGATGCGGAGCGGTTGGTAAGGTGGATGAGTCTGGCCACTGAGTTCAAGATAGACTGAAGTGGGGATAGTCTGTGATGAGGTAGGCCGGTGAGGAGGGAGTTGCAGTAGTCGAGTCGTGAAATAATTGGGAGTGAACGAGTTGTTTAGTAGTGTCTGGGGTTAGGAACATACGTATTTTGGAGATGTTGCGGAGGTGGATCCTGCATGAATTTGCCAGCGACTGGACATGGGGTAGGAAGGACAGGTTTGAGTCTAGAGTGACACCTAGGACTGTGGCTTGCGGGGTGGGACTGATGGTGGCGTTATTGGTCATGATGTAGAGGGTGGGGGGGTTCTCGGGCTGGGGGAAAACTAGGAGCTCGGTTTTGGAAAGGTTTAATTTGAGGAAGTGGAGTGACATCCAGTCTGATATGTTGTTCAGTAGGCAGGTGATTTGGGAGGAGACTGAAGGGGTGAGGCGAGGGATAGAGAGGTAGATTTGCGTATCATTGGCGTAGAGGTGGTAGTTGAAGCCATGGGAGTATATCAGTTGGCCAAGGGAGGAGGTGTAAATGGAGAAGAGAAGGGGCCCGAGGACAGAGCCTTGGGGGACCCCAACAGAGAGGGGGAGAGAGGGGGAGGTGGCAGCGTTATAGGTAATACTGAAGGAGCGCTGGGATAGATAGGAGGAGAGCCAGAAGAGAGCGGAGTCTCTGATGCCAAGGGAGTATAGTTTATTAAGGAGGAGGGGGTGGTCAACTGTGTCAAAGGCCGCGTAGAGGTCGAGGAGTAGGAGGACTGAGTAGTGGCCATTAGCTTTGGCGGTTAGCAGGTCATTGGTGATTTTGAGTAGGGCGGTTTCAGTGGAGTGTAGGGGATGGAAGCCAGACTGTAGAGGATCAAGGAGGTTGTTGTCATTGAGGTGGGAGCTTAGGCGATTATTGACTAAGCGCTCGAGGAGTTTGGATGTAAATGGCAGCAGGGAGATGGGTCTAAGGTTGTTCAGGTCGGTGGGGTCCAGGGAGGGTTTATTGAGTATGGGAGTGATGAGCGCGTGCTTTAGGGGGGAGGGGAATGCGCCAGTAGAGAGGGAGAGATTGAAGATGTGGGTGAAGGAGCATAGGATGGAGGAGTAGGGTGACCGGAGGAGTTGTGTGGGGACAGGGTCGAGGGGGCAAGTGGTGAGGCGGACTTCTGAGAAGACCTTAGTGACCTCTTCAGTGGTAGCAAGGCCGAAGGAGTGGAGTGTTGGGGGGGTTTTAATGTGCGGGATGTTAGGTGTGGTGGGGGTCAGGGCGGTTGCGAGGTCAGAGGAGGGGAGATTTGAGGGGGTTATCGTGGGAGGGAGGCTAGGTGGGGAGGTAGATTGAGCATTGCCGATGTCCTTACGGATTGCATCGATCTTGTTATGGAAGTGGTTGGCAATCTCGTGGGCGGTGAATGAGGCACTGGGTGGAGGTGGGGGGGAGAGAGTAGGGAGTTGAAAGTGGAGAAAAGCCGGCAAGGACAGGTGGAGAGGGTATTGATGAGGGTTACGAAGCAGGCTTGTTTGGCGGCGTGGAGGGAGGAGGTGTAGGTGAGGAAGGCGGATTTGTAAAGGGTGAACGCTTCAGGGGATCTGGTTTTGCGGCATAATCGCTCCAGCGCTCAACTGCGTCATTTAAGATTTTTGGTGTGGTCGTTCTGCCAGGGTTGAAGCGGTTGGGGTCAAATGCTGCGTGTGGTTAGGGGTGCTAAGGAGTCTAAGGCTGCTGACAGCGAGTTGTTATAAGCAGTAGTGGCCAGGTCAGGGAAGGACAGTGGAAGGCTACTGTCGTAAAGTCGGTCAGCTGCAGAGTGGAGAGGGTTCGGGTTCAGGTTGCAGAGGTTATGGCTGGTGATGGTTTGACATTTGGGGGGAGGTGTTTGAGGACGGGGAGACGGAGAACGTAATGAGGTTGGGGTCAGAGAGAGGGAAAGGGGTGTTTGTGAGGTTGTGGGGGGTTATTAATAATAACTTAATAATAACTTCTACTTGGAAATGTAAAAAAATACTACACACAACTTCATTGTATATTTTTTCTTGTGCAAATACTGTATGTTTTCATGTAGAACAGAAGCCTATTAATTCAAGTTTGTTGGTGGTTCAGTGGCAATCCAGCTGTGGATCATGACAATCCTAAGTGGTCATGGATGAGTAACAGGTTGTATGGCATGATGATACTTTAAAGTTTGCAAGTCTGTGTTAGGTCCCTTTCAGACAGGTGTTCCAAACTGCTGCTCAGATCAGACAGACCTGATCAGAAAGGTCCATGCATCCCTAAGGACAGGTGGATGTAAAAGGACTTGTGTCCATTTACACCTGCCTACCTACAGGTCTGATCAGGCCCACTAAGTAAATGGAACTGGACTTTATCCTTTTCCATTTAAGCGGAGTGGATCGGAGGTAGATGGGTGTAAATGGACATCAGAATCTTTTTACTGTCAGGGCTCCAGGTATGACCAGAGGTGTGTGGACTGACACAGGGAAACGCAGGCTTCAGATATGGTATAAACAATATAATTTATTAAGACTAACAATACAAAACGCAGTGCAAAACTAAACATAAACACAGTGCAAACAAACCAAACCACCCACCGATAACAATACATACAATACAAAGAGTAGTCAGGCAGGCCGGGTCAGTAGCAAACGGGCAAACGGAGTACCAGGAACAGGCGGGAGAGTGGTCGGGGTCACAAGCTGGGTTCAGTAACTCATGGGCAGCGCGGTACAGAGGGTCGGGCAGAGAATGGTCAGGGTCACAAGCCAGGAGAAGTCAGCAGAGGTCAGGATCAGACAGGGTCGTCAACAAGTCAGACAGGAACAGGAATACAGGATACAAGGTACAGGGGCCCATGGAAAAACACACACCAAGGCCCTGACTGTGAGTCTGGCCATTCCTTAAATACAACCCCTGCAATCAGCTTCAGGTGTTTGGCTGATTGCAGGGGTGAGTCTCTGATTGCTGAGAGCACCCGCTGGCCAGCCCTGGTACTGCAGCCCACAAGGCAGGTGAGGCCCACCATTATTGGCAAGTCCATTCCTGACATTTACTCCTGGCAGCCCATAGAGCAGAATGGGCTCTATCCTTGTCCACTCTTAATAAACTGAGCAAACACAGACCTGTCATCTGCCCTGCTCCAATCAGAAGGGGATCAACTCACAGATCCCCTGCTGACCGGAACGGAATCCACTCCATGTGAAAGGGGACTTAGGAGTGGACTATGCTGTGGTAGAATTGTGCTGGTATATAACCCCAGTGAGATAAGACAGGTGGGTTGGAAGAGACTGTGCCAAGCAAAGAAAACAAGTAAATGATCAGCCTGGTAAAGGCGAAGCTAAATTCAATTCAATAACTTAATCATAAGCAAGAAAATTTTTTCTTTTTAATTTGTCCTTGAACATGATTGGATATTCAAAGTGAACACAGCTGGACTTTATTGACAAAATGAAATGACTATTAACTTTGAAAAGTGCACAGCCTCAACTCCTTTAGTAAATAAGCACCAATGTGTTACCAAAACTGTAAATATAAATGACATGGTGTTCAACAGATTTTATTCTCTAATTATTGCATATGCGAAAATTATCAAAGTGTCACCTCCAGATAAAAATAAGCAATGTACTAAACAGCTCCCCTGGCAGGGAAGCCCCAGGGGGAACCCTCTGACATAGTGGTGCCCCCATAAGGTGGCTACCAATAATGTTGGAGACACTGAGGGAGATTTGCTAAATCTGGGGCACATAGAATGTGGTGCAGCTGTGCATAGTAACCAATCAGCGTCTAGGTTTTATTGTCTAAGCTTAATTGGACAAGCTGAAGTTAGAAGCTGATCTATTTTCATGTACAGCTGCACCAGATTCTGTGAGCTCCAGTTTTAGTAATCCCCCCCACTGGCTCAGTGAAGCTAACTAATGAGGTGATGGCCAATGGGACTTCTGCAGGATCCAGTAAGACAATCATAGGGTTTATGAGACCCTGGAATTTGATGGCCTTTGTCCCTGGATCAGGTATGGGTTTGAGGGTATAAGTGTTAATTTATATAAAAATTTATTAACAAGGGCAAGGGTCATATGACTATTTTTATTTCAGAAGTAAAGTTATCAGTAAATAGTCATTTACTTAGTTTGTATTCATATTAGCTGTCGCTATGGTTTAGCTGCTTGCATAAAAACAGCTTGCTATTAATATGTTTTACAGCTGTGAAAATTCAGTGTGTATTAACCTACAGCAACTGAAACTGCACAGCAGCTCACCAGTTTTGTCAGCTTAGTCAAACTAATGATACTTAATTGCGGGCAATAATGATTAAATTATTACTGTTTCTATTCCTGTAGTCATAACTGCTATGCTGAATTTTATTTTGTTGACAGAAGTTTTGCTTTCCTGATGCAGGTTTTTTAATAACATGCCCGAAAATATACATTCTGATAGAGCTCAGGTTTCTGTTAGAAAACCATTGGCATTGAAGGCATTCAATGGCATTGCACTCAACTAAAGAAGTTGAAAGGGGAATGCTTCTCCAGTCCTGTGTAAATGAGTGATCTAGGTGTTTGGGAGCAGGTTTTGATGATTCTCTATCCCGCTAATGTGCATAGATATCTGTGCAATACCCTCTTGTCACTTATTATACATGCGGCTTCTATCCCTACATTGTGCCAAGTGTAAGTTAAAGCAGAACTAAACTCTCTCAATCAACAGTAACTATTTTAAGCCTTATACTGCTAGCGTTAATAAATATATAGGAATATATATTAGTTGCTTTAAACTTTTTTTTACATTTCTTCAGTTGCTTTCTGGTTTCTGGTCTAGTCTAACATGATGTCATACATCCTTTCATAATCTTTTTTTCTTTCATCTGGAGGAGGAAGTGATGGTTTCCCTCAGCTAAGCACACTCTCCTGCCTGTGTAACTGAACTAAGGGCAGAAGGATTCCAGGAAATAAATGCTTCATGAATCATCTGCTCTTCAAGAATCAATAGAAATGCTGGGGGGGGGGGGTCAAAGTGATTTCTCAACAAAATAATGCATGGAGACATAGAAAGATGGGTGAGTTTGTGAGTATACTTTGAAAATTAAAAATTTATTAAATTGTGTTTTCAGTTTCTGGTGCTCAGTTAAGTTATGCTTTAAGTTCTCCAATACCTCTCCATCTGTAGAACACAATTGTAAAGCACATCAGTTAGGATGGCAATATATGGAACATTTTTTTTTTATTCAGTCTGTAGGCTGAACAAAGAAAAGCAAACAGATTCTTTCGTTGACACAATCGAGGTGGATAGAGGAATTCCCCTGCCTGAGACATTGTATTCTGACAGCCGAAACTCTCCGCTGTCAGAATACACTGACCAATGGTTGCAGCCTTTCGGCTGCAGCCACTGATCAAGAACATTTTTTCAACAAACTTTTTCGACAGAAGTCGATCTAACAATCGACTTTTGTCAAGCAGTAGCAGCTACACATGGGTTGAAATTTTAATCCAACTATGGCCAATTTAAGATTTAATGCTTGAGTAAATAGGCTTAGATGGTAAAAGCTACATTATGTATTGAAATGAAATGATACTCTGAAGGAAAATTTTCCTAACAGAAACATAAAAACCGCTATTGCTGACTCCTTTTTTCAAAATGCTAGTTGCCTTCTATCATGCTGTCACTCTATCTCTGTAGTACTTTGAGGATTTGAGCCAGAACAAGTTCTGACTATCTTATGACATCTTTTTTTAACGTATACTTGTTTCAGGTCACTGACTCAACAGGGGAGATTTACTAAAACTGGCGCACTCAGAATCTGGTGCAGCTGTGTATGGTAGCCAATCAGCTTTCAACTTAAGCTTATTTAATTAAGCATGACAATAAAACCTGGAAGCTGATTGGTTTCTATGCAGAGCTGCACCAGATTTTGCATGCTCCTAGTTTTGGTAAATCAACCCCAAAATATTAAAGCTAGAGAGTCAGGAAAATAACCAAGCGGCTAGCATATTCTAAAGCCATCAATGACGCCCTTCATTTTTCTTTCAGGAAAGATGTACTTTAACAAGGTGTTTCCTGTCAGACACCACATGGAGACTGCAGCATAGAAGAGAGAAACACAAAAGTAGTGAATCACAGGACCAAGGAGACAGAAAATCAGACAGAATGGGAAAAAAATGTGGAGGTAGGAGCTCAGAAGTATACAACCAAGGTGACAAAACAGGGAAACAAAACAAAATGCAGATAGATCAGCACTTGGAAAAAGAAAATGATACAGGAAGAAACATGGAGGTGGGAAATATTAAAAAGGATGATAATACAGTGTTGAAAGACAGACAAGAAATAAAAGTTGCCGGACAAATCAAGAAAAAAATTTCAAGACAAGGAAACAAAGTAAAAGATGTAAACATAGAATCATACTGAAAAAATATGAGTATTGAATAGGGTGACACAAATAGAGACACAAGAGTAGAGACATATAAAAAATAGACAGTTGGAGAAACAAGGGAATAAAAACACAATAGCAGGGAAATTCAAGAAAAAAGTATAACCTGGGATGCAATTCTTGTGAGAAGGCAATGTGGATGGTTTGTTAAAACTGGAAAGTGCAAAGTCTGGTGCAGCTCCTCATAGAAACCAATAAGCTTCTAGTTTTTTATTTTGTGTGTTTGTTTGTTTGTTTGTTTTTTTGTCAAAGCTTATTTGAACATGCTGGAGTTAGAAGCTGTACCAGATTTTTCTCTCTCCAGTTTTAATAAATCAACCCCAATGTCTGCCATGTATGGTGCAGTTTCTGCTGGCCTGCTGCTGTTATCACAGTATCCAAAGAGAGCATCAGGTGGATAAAACAGGTAAGGGGTACATTTAGATGACTATGTTACAAAACAGTTATCTTTTATTTTTTTAGGTATTTTTTTGGTGTTGAGGTAAAAATTTGTTATGGGACTGTATGGTTTTTAGTTAGGCTCCTGGCAATTCATCAGTGATTAATGGATTGCCTGAAACTTGCTATTAAAGAAAAAAGTAAAATTAGTTCACATTTTGTTTAAAATGTAAAAATCATTTGAACAAAAGAATATCGTGTAACCTTGTGTTCCAAATAGGAAACTAATAAGCATTTTTGTTATCCTGATTCCTGCTTGACGTGGAAGCAAAGGAAAGGGTATAGAGTGTCTTTAGAAAGACCTGTACAGGCCTTGTTTCATGGTTCCCTTGGGTGACATGGATTCCTAATCTGTTTGCTGCCACTTTAACACAGGAATGCCATATTACAAGACAAATGCTCTTGGTATCCTATTGATATACAGTATGTGATAGATAAGGACAAACACAAGGAACACTTGCTGATAAAGCACAGTATAGTTAACCTGCTAAACAGTAAGTGCTGTGAATGAACGTAACAATGAGTCAGCTTCTCCACCCAAAGAGATAGTGATGGTAATAATGAGACAGCAATAATTCTAGAAGAAGAGGTCATTGTCTTATGTTAAAACAGAGGAAAGTAAAATCTCTAAAGCATAATGATCAAATTATATTATAATATACCCTCCCTTATTCTCCTAATCAAATAAATAAACATAAATATGAACTCAGATATGGATTTCTCTCATTTCACCCTACTTTAGCCTGCCAGGGGAAAGGACTTCGTAGCCTCTACAAGTATGCAAAGGCCAATATTTCAGAAACAGAATAAAATCCTGTCTTAAACCCCATACACACAGGGTTAATATAGTCCAATTTGACAGAAACCGGCCGACATTCGGCCCATTTACAGTATATGGCAAACTGTCCAACAAAAGCCAGCTGAACATCTGGCTTCTGTCGATGGGGCATTATCAAAAACCATCTGCCATTTGGCATCCGATCACTGCTCTCAGCCAATGCCTGCAAGCGCTAACTGGTGTGTTCTGGTAGGGTCTGTCTCCTTGTCAGTACACAATAGCGCAGCCAGAGGATTGGTGTACTACATCTGGGGATTATAAAATGTCAATATTATAGGACATCCACAATATTATACAACATCCACACCTGGGAGCTACTAACTAGCATGGTGGTGGACTACATGGCTCATACTTGCACACAAGACCCCCTGTTTGTTTTTGCACCCAAGCCAGATGTTCCCAGTCCTTCCCTGTGCTGAAGTGCTTAGAAGGAAGATGTCAGCAACTATGATTTTCATTCCATTAATATCAGTTTTAAATCGAGATCATGACCACCAGCACTGTAGGATTTAGACACACATTGCCAAGATTGCACCATTGGGATGTGGAAAGTTCTTCTCTTCTCTGAAAAGCACTGCATGTAACCCAGTTTTCTGTATATGAGGCTCTTTGCTCCTATTTTGAGATCCTGTATACTACTGTCCTACTACCCCTTTCTATTAAAGACTTAGCACATGTAAGGCTTTTTTTTTAAGTATTTGAGCATGGGTTAACACACCTGTCAACTATTTTTTCCTGTTTAGGTAATATCTCACGTTCTGTCTATTTTTCAGGTGTCAGGCATAAGGGGAAATCTGCTCAGCAGTAATAATTTAAAAGAAAAAAACATTTTTGTAGATTGTAAAAAGATTAGAAAAATGGTCACCATTAAATAAATTATTTCTTGCTTTATGTCCTAATGACAGGTTTCAAAACAGGAAGGAGGAAGTCTCTTCAATGGGATGCAGACAGCACCTAAATCAAAACACCACATATAAAAATAGCACTTCAAAATGAATAAATATAAGCAAAGCACCAGCCACCTTCAAAAACTCCACCACCTTTCCTGAGGAAGGCATTATGCTGAAGTGCGTTGAACATTTACACATTTCTACATGCCATGGTTGCGATGACCTGGTTGGCATGTTTTGATGGTGGTTGATGAGAACTCATCTATTCTTCCTCCTCCCCACTAATGGTTATTTGGCTAAGAGGTTATCCAGCAGCTACATATTGCTCACGAGAGTTCAGTGCCACTCATGCACTTTTATTATAGTACTTATTTATGATTGTGAGCCAAGATGGCTTTATTGGTTGTAATGTCTGAAGAGTCAGTATTAGCAACATATATGATTTGCTCAATCAATGTATAGGAATCTGCATGGGTTTTTGGGAATTACATGCTGTTGATGCCCTTTCAAGTTATACATGTGAGTGCCTTTTTCTAATCCTTTTTTCTTAATATCAGTGTTACTACTCAATTTTTCTTTTCCTTTTTTGCGTGCACATTTCCAACTTCAGTCATTACTGACATACTGGTTGGAGCATCTAAAGAGACATTACCAGCAACTTATATCATCAGCTTGATTGGATTGGATGATGTATAGGAGTTTTCAATATAACTTGGAAGACCATTTTGGTTGAATGTCTTTCCATGAGGTGATGGAACAGTGGTGATTGTTATATCAAGAAGCAAATTTCAAAATTTCATCATATTTGGATGTTCATTGTTTCATCAAAGGACTGTTTTGCTTACATTTATTATTTTTTTTACATTTGAAAGTATTGCTTTTATATATGGTTCTTTAATTTATGTCAGAGTTTTGTGCAGCTGCTTTGCAATTTATTTCATTTGATACAAAATTTCACATTAATTGGGTGCTGTGTTTTTACACCTCATAGAAGTTCAGCCCTTTTCCCATTCTATCCAAAACTAAAAAAAAAACATTTTGTTTGGACTTGGGCTAACTCTAAGATTGTCTTTCCTAAGACTCTGTCAATGATACCAAATAAACAAAATAATAACAAATGTAAAATTTTCTGTTTCTCTCCCAGATTATAAAATTCAAGAGTTAAATGTGGCTAAATGTGATGCATTACAGAATGCCCTGATTTTGATGACTTTTCAGTAACGCCAATCACCAGTGACTTGTACCATGATCTAGGTTATGAGTGTTCCCTAAACACTACCTGCCAGACCCCTGGGTCCTCAGGAAGGCTCTAAGATCCTTTGAAATCCTGTGTAATGCAACCGAAGTGTTGTCACCAAGGTTGATAAAGAAATGGAAGCTTTGAAATGTGTAACCATGCCCCATTCCTTTGGCTCCTGCAACCGGATACTTCCGGTTGCATTCCATGCTTGCCCTGCTAGTTCCAGTCATGGTCTCTCATGGTCTTTAAGCACCATGAGGAACAGAAACATCAGTCCAGTTGGAGAACCTAACTTGTGCCCTCCATCAGACTGTAGATAAATCAGATATAACTGCCTTTCTCCTTTTACATGTGAGTTGCTCACTGGCTTTTTAGTAAACTAGTATTTTAGTACAGTGTGTAAGTGGTTAGCACTTCTGGATTGCCGGTTCAAATCCCAACCATGACACTAGCTGCCTGGAGTTTCCATGTTCTCACTGTGCCTACGTGAGTTTCCTCTGGGTACTCCAATTACCTCCCACACCCCAAAAACATGTTGGTAGGTTAATTGTTTCCTGTCTAAATTGGCCCTAGCCCATAGGTTTGTGGGTAAGGGACCTTAGATTGTAAGCTCTTTGAGGGCAGTGACTGATGTAAATGTACAACATATGTATCTGTAAAGCGTCGCATAAATTGACGGCGCTATATACAGTAAGTACCTGTAATAAATAAATAAATACAGAAATTAGTTGGCGTCCCCTTGTGTTCATTTTCCACATTGACAGAGTTTGCTTTACTCAATGGGGCTGCTGACACTTTCTGCTATGAAAACCATGGACTACTCTTTAATGCATATGGACTTTTAAAACTTTGTGTATTTGGGTAGTACACACTTTCTTCAGTACTATTTATATCTTTATGCAGATAATTGCTGATTGGCATACCTTCCAACAGTTCCAGATTCCTTTGGACTGATCCGTTATTTTAACAAAATCCTACTGTCTTGCAGATCTGGGTTGTGTCCCACTACAGAGCAACAGTACGGATGCAGAATTGGGAGGGGGCAATCATTCTGAAACTATGAACCCCCCCCACCCTGCTTGAAAAAGAGGAAGGACCCTTTACAGTTATTAGGGAGCTGGGAATAGCTGCAACATGACTTTCTGGTGCTTTAGTACTACTCGCTACTATATGTGCAGCTTGGCAGGTCCTTCCCTTTTAGGATGAGGATTGCCTGCATTGAGCACCCCTTCAGCTGTATGTGAGCTGCTCAATCCAAGCTTCTCCTCTATGTAAATCATCACGTACTGGGTACCACTCTGCCACTTGTAAAGCAGGGTGCCCGACTACAGTGCCACTCAGATCAATAGATGTCTAAAGCGAGCTGCAAGCAGAGCAAGTGGCAGCCAGACAGCTACATCAGCATTAGAGCCACATGCTTCAGTCTGAAAATGTAAACTGGAAAAGATGCTGCTCTACAATGAGCCTGTTTTTTGTCTTGCATTGTAAACCCTCTCACATACCGCATTCATAAAAGCATTTACATCTGGCTGATCTCATGCTTACCTTACTCCTGATGGACAGCTAAGGAACTAAAATGGTCATGTGAGAAGAATAAAAGAACACTAAAAGCCCCAGAGAAATGCAGTCTGTTTGGATAAAAACAATGCCGTACACTTTTGCAAAAGTATCTGTTAAAAAAATCAATAGATCACAAGCACCAATGTGCCACTGCCACTGCAAGTGCTGATGCTTACTACAGCCTGTCACTGGGTTCCATCTATTTCAGCATACTCTCTTCTACACATAATTCCAAACCATGAAGGCAATCCATGATTTGCCAGTAGTGTTTTATTTTCTGCCTACATTTTTAACATATTTATTACTACGAGTGGAGTACAAGTCAAACCTGGACTTTTAATTTTACAGGTATTAAAAGGGATGCTAGTGTGGCGGTACTACATGCAGTAGTAAGTGGCAAATGTGTCCCATTACTGATAGGCGGGACACATGTCGCAGGCCAGTCCAGAGATTGGTAATGAAGATGGCAGACAACAGTTTCCTGTCAACAAAAGTGTAAAACCTGGGGATATGTACAAGAAAACTTCAAGCACAGTATGGTGACGTAAAGCTCAGTTGCAGTAAAATATTTGAATGGTGAAACTTTTTCAAAGATGGCTGTACATCCATCAGTGATGATCCTGTCCGTGGTGGTTCCCAGCTCACAGCAGTCATTCCTGTGAACATTCAGCATGTGAAATACATGATCCTGGATAATTGACGTATAGCCTGATGTGAAATTGCACAAGAGATGAATCTTCCTGTGGGAACGGTGATCACAATGATGACAAAGTGAAGCAGGCTGTCCTAGGATGGTTTAGGTGTACTCACAAATCTTTCTATGCCAAAGTTTTCCAGGCATTAGTTAAACACTGGGAAAAGTGTATACAGGGGAGTATGTTGAAATAGAAATGCAGTTTCCACTCCTTGAAATTTGTTCTTTTATTGCAGTATATAAATTCTCTATATAAAGTCCCCATTTGAATTGAATGCCCCTCGTATGTTCTATTTTTAAAAGATAATCCGTTATGTTTGTCTATTAAATTCTCACTTGTAGTACAGTAGTTATGTAATATTTTGTGGTTATAAGGACTATGGCGTATGTGTGCAGTATATAGTGTGAGTAGGCATAAATTATTGTTAACCATGTTCCTTTAGGCCGTGCCTAATATTTAGCACAATTTAGTCACATCTATTTTCCTGCAATGTTTTCTCCTTTTCACATTGTTGCTCTTTTAACTTCTGATGTTGGGAGATATGGATCAGCAGTGGGAGACATAGGCATGTATACGGAAAATCTTTTTGAGGAATGTAGTAATTGCAATTGATGTTTGAGCAGTTTCATCAACACTAAAGAAAGCAAGCAGCTTCCCAACCCCAATAAATGTTTGTGAGAAGAACACCAAGATGATATACCATCAACAGTGAAACTATGGAGGTTACAAGGAAATAATGAAGCTATTTACAATATTGATTTGCTTTTTGCATAGCTAAAATAAAGTAAACCATAGCTATATATATAGTACATTATAGTAAATCTGTCATGGATAAAAATTGTCTAAAATAACATTTTCCTATAGGGTATCCCTATGAAGTCTCTGGGTTCCAGACCCAGGCTGTACACAGGCCCCCAACTTGTGAGTGAACATTAAGATTTTCTAGAAATGTCAATTCCTGCCTATGTGGTCAACAAACAGTTTATCTGTAATTACATCTCTTGGATCGATTATGTGAATAAAGCAGCAGACTCTTCTACTGAACGCACAGGTAGAAAGTGAATAGAATACACATTTATGTTTTAGCAGAACAGGAGCAGGTTGGACTGCAATGACGTTTGCTAAATTCCTTGCGATATAAATAACTGACTGAGAAAATAATATTTTTCCAACAATCATGGACTTAAATTCTAACTGGCTATAGACTCAATCCATAAAGCTTTAACCCCAAACTAAGGGAATTTTCAGATTGCCTTGGACGCAACATCACATTTTTGAAGGATACATATCCTGGTGTATTAGCTTTGAGAAGAGAGCCTAATAGGTCATCAAAACTTCTTTATATTATATATTCCTTTGTTCAAGATTGGAAAAGAATGCAACTGAAACTAACAAACTATGCACAGTCATAAGACATCAATTGGTACCAGAAACCAATATCAGAACCATTAAATGCAGAAAATGTAGGGAAACAAAATAGATATGTTTAATATTAACATGGAAAAATTGAAGGAAAACTACAGATCAGTACTTTCATTGCCAACAGCTTAAAACATCTTTATATCCTCTGCAAAAAAAAAAAAAATAATGTAGCTTGCCTAAAACTGCAAATTCTGGCTGGCCTGACACCAGACACCAGCAGAAGCACACGAAAGAAGCATAAAATGTAGGAGATATGAGGAATAAAGGTAGGTGCATTTAAAGGAACCGTTTTCCTTTCCACAAATATGCAGCCTACCAATCATTATTATTATTATTTCTATTATTATTCTATAGGATTTTTATAGCACCAACAGTTTGTGCAGTGCTTTGCAAAATAAAGGGAGAAAGAACACTTACAATTTGATATAAGAGAATTAAGGAGATCCTGATCAAGGAGAAAACATTCTAAAAGGTGGGGAGGGGAGTGGTACAAAATGTAATAACTGTGGGGAATGAGCTGATGGACAAAGTCAAAGAACAGTTTTTAGGTAGAGGTCTTCCTGAATAAATTAGTTTTCCAGGCTCATTCAAAGGCGGACAGAATAGGAGATGGCTGAATAATTCAGGTAGGGATTTCGAGAGAACATGATTGGCTTCTCTTCCATCGCTTCTCATTCTGCTGATGTTGCACTATTGCTGATGTTGCGTTTCTTCTTTCAACACAGTCACTAGCACAGAACAAATATTTAGATAAGGACTTTTCTCCAATTTTTATAATGTGCACTAATCAGAGTGACTGAGATAGTATATAAGTCAGTGGAATAGCATAGCAATTAACCAAATAGCAGTTTTAAAAGATGATCAACAGGGACACCCCCATATTTCCTTTAGGAAAGGTTTACTTTATGGTCAAATAAATAGGTAAAATTAACCAAAACTATAGGTCTGCACACAAACAGTGACTTGCAATTTTTGAGCATGTACTAAACAGGAACAAGTGCAAGAAGGAGGAAATGCCATGTTTCACCAAGGAAGTTCTCTCTGTTATAGCCCAGGGCTTCTTATGCCCTAAAATTAAGAAGCATAGGTCTGAGAAAGTTCAATTTTTACACTTATATTTTTAAAAACTAAAGTGTAATCACATTGCAGACACTAGCAAAGCAGCTGTAAAGAGGAAGAACAGGCTGTACAAACTGGTATTTTGTCTACAAGGCTAAAAGGTACAGATGTTAATACTTATTAACCCCTTCATTGCCAGGTCCATATGGTTTATGGACCTACAGCACTGCTTCCAGCAGGCCAGGCCTGTAGGCCACTTCAGTAACTATGAACTTATAGCAGAAATGTTCAGCAGACTCTGCTGAACAAAACAATAACTCTGATTAGCGACTAGTAACCCCCCGTCAGCATGGATCTCTGTGTAACCAGTGCAATTGCCAGCTTCCCTCCGCTGCCATTCCAGCCGGCAATTGCACACTAATTTTTTTTCCCTGCTTTGACCCCCCATGAGCACCCCCTCACTTACCGCTCTTTGGTGGCCTCCCCAGGCTTTCCCTCCACCTCTTCCGCCAGTTACCTGGGATTCGGGAGATCTGTCAGTGACAGATGGTGATCAGAATGGATGGAGCCCCTTTTCTTTCCTGAATGAACAAAGTGATCAGTAGTGATCACTCTGTCCATTCATCACTGGCACATTGTAAACTGTGTTTAGTATGTGTCAGATTGTGAATGAATAGGATGGAGTCTTTATACAGATTCCTATCCTATTCATTATAGTGCAGTCCAGGTTACAGAAAAAGGGGCTTGTTTCAGTCCCTTTCTCTGTATCTAGAACAAGACTCTTTAGACCCCTGGTGTCTCTACAGAGCCCCCCTCCCAAAAAAAATTGTAAAAATATATATTTTTAAATTGTAAAAAAATTCTAAAAATAAAAAAAACTAGTAAGGGTAGATTTAGATTTGAGTCTAAACCTCCCTTGCTACTGAAGCCCGATCTCGATTTTGATTCAGGTCGCACTCCAGAGGCTACTGACAGGCAGTGAGGAAGCAATTTGATGACTCCTCACCACCTGTTTTAACCCCCATTTTTGTCAACAAACGCAGTGCAACCACATGCATTGCATGCAGTTGCAGGGCCTTTGCAGCACTTCCTCAGACTTGAATGTGTAGCATTCAGAAGGGGGCATTGCTACAAGTCAGGTCAACTATATTGCGGGCCCGTAGCGAAGCATCACAGTTGAAGCATTTAACCACTTGCAGCATAAACACATACAGTTGTGTTCAAAATAATAGCAGTCAGACATCACTAACCTGATCAATCACTGTTTTTGGTAGAAGTGATATTTCTACATGGCAAATAATTTACTAGCAGGTGTAGTAGAGTAATAGAAATCCAACAGACCCAACAGTCATGACATGCATGCTGCTGATTCTGTGTAATTGAATCACTCATTGAATGGGGCATGTTCAAAATAATAGCAGTGTGCAGTTCTATTAGTGAGGTCATTCATTCTTTGAAAAACAGGTGGCATTTATTGCCCTTATTTAAGGAAGGAAGGCAGCAAATGTTGTACATGCTGGCTACAGTGCATTTCTCTCTGAAATTCTGAGGAAGTTGATTGGAGAGGGGAAAACATATAAAGAAGTTAAAAAAATGATAGGCTGCTCAGCTAAAATGATTGCAAATGCTTTAAAATGGCAACCAAAACCTGAAAGACGTGGAAGAAAGCGAAAAACTACCATTCGAATGGATAGAAGAATAGCCAAAATGGCAAAGACTCAGCCAACAATCAGCTCCAGGACGATCAAAGAAGGTCTAAAGTTTCCTGTGAGTACTGTTACAATTAGAAGACGCCTATGTGAAGCCAAGCTATCTGCAAGAAGCCCCCGCAAAGTCCCACTGTTGAAAAAAAGACGTGTGCTGAAGAGGTTACAATTTGACAAAGAGCACATTGACTGGCCAAAAGAGAAATGGCGCAACATTTTGTGGACTGATGAAAGTAAGATTGTTCTTTTTGGGTCCAGTGGCCAGAGACAGTTTGTCAGATGACCCCCAAACACTGAATTCAAGCCACAGTACACTGTGAAGACAGTGAAGCATGGTTGCACAAGCATCATGATATGGGGATGTTTCTCATACTACGGTGTTGGGCCTATTTATCGCATACCAGGGATCATGGATCAGTTTGAATACATCAGAATACTTGAAGAGGTCATGCTGCCTTATGCTGAAGAGGAAATGCCCTTAAAATGGGTGTTCCAACAAGACAACGACCCCAAACACACCAGTAAACGTGCAACATCTTAGTTCCAGACCACCAAGATTGACGTTATGGAGTGGCCAGCCCAATCCCCGGATCTTAATCCAATAGAAAACTTGTGGGGTGACATCAAAAATGTGTTTCTGAAGCAAAACCAAGAAATAGAGAAGAACTATGGAATGTAATCCAATCATCCTGGGCTGGAATACCTGTTCACAGGTGCCAGAAGTTGGTTGACTCCATGCAACACAGATGTACAGCAGTTCTCAGAAACAGTGCTTATACAACTAAATATTAAGTGATTCAAAGGAAAGCAAAATCTTCAAACATTTTTCAGTTTATAAAGTGAATGTTTGAGTTTGTAAAAAAGAATACAAACACTGCTATTTTTTTGAAAGTCAAATATTCACTTTTCTTCAATTTTTTTTGAGGAACAACACAAATTTGATATATTTTTCTTCATGTTTTGATTTGGAATAGAATGTGTAGTGTTCCCAATGCATTAGTGTGTATGGAAATAAAAGCTATTAGAAGGATTTTGAGTTTTATTCACTTTTCTCAACACACTGCTATTATTTTGAACACAACTGTACATGATATGTTATTGTGCTTCAAGTGCTTTTAGAGCCAGGGTCTTCTCTCATGTAATAGCAATTGAAGTGGCTAATTAGCCGCTTAATTGCCATTACAACCAGCCAACCCCTCTGGCTTCTGCAGCTTGCTCAGGCTCCCCTGTTCCACCAGGAGACCCGAGCAATCAGCTGGCACATCTGCTGCCTGGTTGTAGTCCCGAAGAAAGCTGGGATCGGCTTTGATCGGGTCTCCATAGTGGTAACACAGACCTGATTACCTAACATCATTTCCGATTTAACCGAGTGTCATTGTTGCCATTTTAAAACAATCAAAAGCATTTAAACCACTGATCTTGGTATTTTGAACACAGGAGGAATTTGGCTTCTTATGGACCCCAAGTCCCTCCTTAAAGAGTACCTGTCACGTGCCTATTGCTGTCATAAGGGATGTTCACATTCCTTGTGAGAAAATAAAGTGATCAAAAGGAAAAAAAAATAAAAACAATAAAATATATTAATAATTTAAAAAAAAATTAAGTGCCCCATCCCCCAGTGCTGGTGCACAAAGGTGAATGCACTATTTCATCCTACGCACATGAAAACTTTCAGAAAATATATGGTTTAGGTTTTTTTTTTTCTACAAACTTTGAAAGCTATAAGTGAAAAATGAAAGAGACATTTAGATATTTACACCTTTACGTACGTTCGATTTTCACCATTTAGCAAAAAGGTGCAATTCAAAATTTACAAATATGTGTTATTTATTTACTCAACACAGGTTAAGCTTTTACATTTAGTATGAATTTAGCGATAATTTTTAAAAATGTGCTGTGTTTTTATCTGCTAGAAAATGATTTTAGTGTATTTTGAACGAAAATATTGTTTGATAAACATTTGAGCAAATATTGTGGGGCCATAAAGATCAGTAGCACCTTCTTTTTATTCCACTGGTCATGTGCTTTCAGAAAATATATGGTTTGAGGGGGCCTTTTAAAAACTCTGAAAGCTAGAAGGGAAAAATAAAAAAAAGCAATGGAAAAATTGCAAAAATGGTCTGGCCAGCTGAGTTTAAAAGTGGAGTGCGGAGCCTGGCAGCAAAAGGGTTAAAAAAATTACAGTTAAAAGTCTGATTTGAGTGACACTTTTGGGTCACTTATCATTGCAATTCATTCAAAAATTCTATAAAAGAACATTTCATGGCATAATGTTCTGTGCAATTATTTTACATACAGTTTGAGAACCAGGGCAATTTCCATAAACAAGGTAGAACTCATTTATACATACATGGGCTTACTTATTAGGTTTAAATACAAGGAATAAAGTAAGACTCATGACAAGGTGGATAGAGGCACAAATTTAGTCTGCGTTGCCATGCATGGACCCCAAAAAAGGGCATGGGTGCACAACACAGTACTTAGAGTCATCTCTGTTCATATAATTTCTCTATATTGGGATCAAATCAAAATATAGATACTTAAAAATTAAAAGTATATCTTTTTTTTCCCTTACTTTTGGACAGGGTTTATTTGTCCTGGTAACCACTGTTATCAGGAAAGTCCTGGGAAAAGCAACATTTGTAGCTGTTACAAATACGATACATAAGAGGAAACAATGATTCCTATATAAAAATCCTCTAGGTCCTACTGCTTTCATAGTTAGAAGTTAAATATAGTAAGGAGAGCCATGAACAAAATACACTAAAGAACAATAAAGGATAAAATATGGATTCTTGGCTTTACCTACTTCCTACAAAGTACTGAAGTCTTTACTCATGATGATGCATAACCAATCACTTGAACAACCTCTGACAGATATTGATACACAAATCTTTATTATACACAAATATAAAAAAAACATCAAGACACATTTTTTTTAAACACACCAAATGCCCATATTCTATGATGAAGTGGAATAAATAAGCAACAGCTCCAAAGGGCCTAGTATTTTCCTAAATTGCATATAACTTAAGTATGCAGTATAATGTACAGCGCTGAGCGAACTATCGGCGCTTTATAAATACTGTATAATAATAATAAATCTGGGCCATTTTCCTTTTTCCAAAAAACTGTATACAATAAAGATTTTTGTAATGATATCTGTCAGGGGTAGGTTAAGTGATTAGTTATGCATCATCATGAGTAAATACTTTAATATTTTGTAGGAAGTAGGTAGAGCCAAGAATCCCCAAGTGAGGATAAAGTCTGTTAGATGTTATTAGTATTAGACCACGCTACCAATATTTGAGCCACTGGGAATTATTTGGTGGTTATCCATAGGTGGCAGGAGAAGTCAGCATTATTACAGAACTGTTACATAATTTCATAGTTGGTAAGGTTGAATAAAGACACTACTCCATCCAATTCAACCTGTGTGAGTGTGTGTGTTCATGTCAACTACCAATTCCCATTTCCCTGTATACTGTGTTCACTAGGATGCCCATCTAAGAGTATTTTTAAACTATCTATACTTCCCACTGACACCACCGATTGTGGAAGGGTGTTCCACATCCTTTCCACTCTGACAGTGAAAAACCCCCTACGTAGTTTAAGGTTAAACTGCTTCTCCTCCAATTTAACTGAGTGGCTCCGTATCTTCTTACACTCCTTGAGACTGAAAACCTCACTCCCTATGTTAGAATCATCATTACTGTACTTGTATATCACTATCATATCTCCTCTCAAGGGTCTCTACTACGTTTGTAGTTGTTCCTCGTAAAATATATAAAAGTGCAGCGCTAAAATCAAATATCATATACGGTCAATAGATTGAAACATATCATAAATTGTAGTCATATCTGTGCTCAATATAAGCTAATAATAAACAAAAAATATTTGTATTATATATAAAAGTCCCAAGTGAAGTGTCCTTATGTACAACATGAGTTCCTCAGTGATACAGCTGTGATAACCTGCAATCATGAAAGAAGTGACATCCATGTGAGAAACATCATCAGTGACAATCCTCCACCACTATGCACTCACCAGAACTACAATAAAACCAGGCCTTGAACAAAGAAATCCCTCTGGGGAATGTGTGGCTCCTCTGCTATTGAAATATCACATGGTATGCCAATATAGAATCCTGTAGGAAGAGCAATTATGCAGAAAAAGATTTTTGACTTGTTGCTGTCTTTTCTGTTATCTCCGATTTATCAGAAATCTAGTGTCAGCTTAGCAGCCAATCAATTTAAATAGAAAGTCATAAATGGCAACCTCTTTTTTCACATAACAGGTTTACTTTAATCAGGCCACACAAGTACCCAACAATTTTAAATCATCTTGGTTAGATTCATTCTTCTGTGACATTTTGATTGGAACGCGCCTAAGCTCTCACCTCAACGACAACAACCTCCTCGATCCCCTACAGTCCGGCTTCCGTCCCCTACACTCCACCGAAACTGCCTTACTCAAACTCTCCAACGACCTTCTAACCGCCAAAGCTAATGGCCACTATTCAGTGCTCCTACTCCTTGACCTCTCTGCAGCCTTCGACACAGTCGACCACCCCCCTCACTCCCCCTCTCTGTTGGGGTCCCTCAAGGCTCTGTCCTTGGTCCCCTTCTCTTCTCCATCTACACCTCCTCCCTTGGCCAACTCGTACACTCTCATGGCTTCAACTACCACCTCTATGCCGACAACACACAAATCTATCTCTCGACCCCCCACCTCACCCCCTCAGTCTTCGCCCGAATCACAAACCTACTGAACGACATATCAGATTGGATGTCGCTCCACTTCCTTAAACTGAACCTCTCCAAAACCGAGCTCCTAGTCTTCCCCCCAGCCCGCACACCACCCCCTACTGACTTCTCCATCACGTCCAACAATGCCACTATCAGACCCACCCCGCAGGCCAGAGTTCTTGGTGTCATTCTGGACTCCAACATATCCTTCCAGCCCCAAGTCCAATCATTAACAAACTCATGTAGACTCCACCTCCGCAACATCGCCAAAATCCGCACGTTCCTAACCCAAGAAACCACTAAGCAGCTCATCCACTCCCTCATCATATCACGACTCGATTACTGCAACTCCCTCCTCACTGGCCTGCCTCGCCACATGTAATCCCCGCTTCAGTCGATCCTGAATACGGCAGCCAGACTCATCCACCTTACCAACCGCTCCATTTCCGCCACCCTCCTCTGCCAATCCCTCCACTGGCTTCTGATTGCGCAATGGATCAAATTCAAAATCCTAACACTGACGTACAAGGCTGTCCACCATACTACCCCAAATTACATCACTGACCTAATATCCAAGTACCGCCCAGCACGCACACTCCGTTCCTCACAAGTCCTCCTTCGCTCTAGTTCCCTGGTCTCCTCCTCCCATGCCCGCCTCCAGGATTTCTCCAGGGTGTCATCCATCCTCTGGAACTCCCTGCCCCAACCCATCAGACTATCACCTACTCTCCACTCCTTTAGGTGCACATTGAAAACCCACCTCTTCAGGGAAGCATACCCCATCCCCTGCTAATTTGCCGACCTCCTCCACTCTTCCTACCACTCCATCCCCCACAGCTATCTCCTCCTGTACCACTATCCCCTTAATCCTAGATTGTAAGCTCGAAAGAGCAGGACCCTCGAACCCCTCGTGTTTTGCATTGTATTGTTACTGTATTGTCGCATGTTCTGTCCCCCTTTGTAATGTACAGCGCTGAGCGAACTGTTGGCGCTTTATAAATACTGTATAATAATAATAATAAAGTGCATCCAAATACAAATAAAAATTCCAGTTGAAGCTCAAACAAACGGGTGGAAATCCTACTAGATGTTGAAAAATTGCTCATAGCTATCACTGCCACTTTATAACTCCAGCAACATGTAGTAAGCATAGAATATGAGACAGATATCTAAAAAAAGGAAATGCATTTTAAGAATACTAGCACTATGTATTATAAATGAGCTCCAAAGGCAGATGCCTAAAAAAATAATTCATTATGTTTATGTCTGTTTTTTGGTAGAAAACTATTTTTTATTTATATTTTTGTTACCTATGACTAATTTTTTCGAAAACTAAAACAAATGGATGCAAAAACAGATGCAGACAAAACTGAACAGAACAGAACTGAACTGAAGTGAAAACTGATGTAAATTGATGTAAACTGAACTGAAGATGGAAGTACAAACAGATGAAGACTGATATAAACTGAATCCAAACTCATCAGTTTTTTCTTAGCAAAAACATGGCTGAACTCATGACACCCTTGTGAAAGGACCCTAATGGTCCTTCACATAGACGGTCCAAAATGGATCAGTTTATTTATCAGTTTTTATATAAATTTTTTTAATGAGTTTTTATATCAGTTTCTACTACCAATGCAAAAACGGATGAAAAGATATGCCATTTGTCTGTTTAAATCCATTTTGATCTGTTCTGGTTTTTTTAACAGAACAAAAATTGGGCTTTGGTCCATTCCAAAAACTGGATGTTGGTGGCTGTGGATGTAAACATAGAGATGCATCGATGCCAGGGGTAGACTGACCATTTAGAAACTTGGGCACTGCCCGAGGGCCTGGGGTCAGTAGGGGGCCCCATTAGATGCCCCTGGTACCTTTTTCACAGGCTTTTTTGAGTTTGGGCAAGGACACAGGGGCCCCATGATCCCCTATTTCCCGGGGGCCCCATGAGTTGTCAGTCCGCCCCTGATCGATACCTGTTTTTCATCCATCAATAGATGAATAAAAATTGGGCAAACGAAACGCCAGTGTGAAAGGGTCTTAAGTTTCAGTTCAGTTTACATCACTTTGTACATAAATTAAGTTCAGTTTGCATCCCTTTTTTTAAGTTGTTGAAGAAACTAATTATAGATGACAAAAGTATAAGCATAAAACTTTTCTTGCCTAAAAACAGACATAAATAGAATGGACATAAACGGACAGCATCCACATTTATTTGTTCAGGTCCAGATAAACAGAAAGGGACACAGCCTTGCTCCAATTATAGAAATGGACTAAGAAAGCACGGATGTAGGAGGATGTATGTGGATTGTCATCCAGTTACATCCACAGGAATTCATTTCTATCTGTTTTTTATCCAAAAACAGACAGATGGAAAAGAGATGAATGAAACACCAGTGTGAAAGGACCCTGGCTGTGAAGTATAGCAGAGGTGTGTAAATCACAAAACTGGTTTGTACAGAATTACAAATCCTTTGGCAAATAACACAGTAAACATATTTGTATTTTAACTGCATATTTAATTGCTGTAAGCATTATTGTCTTTTATTTTGTTTTGCACAAAACATTGCTTAATTAAAACTGACTGCTCTATATAAATAGTCATTATTACTATTGACAGGGCATATTGAGTAGCTTTTGTTTCTAAACAGCTTTAATCTTTATCAATACAGAGCTCAATTTTTAAGGACTGGATACATTTTTGTTATTATTACACTTTAAGTGTTTCAGTTTTTATAGACTGTCACTGCGGAAAAAGAGGTAAAAAGCATACATGGTTCTCATGAGTGCAGATTGAAAGGCTCCAGAATGGCTGTTGTAGATGGAGAAATTTGATCTGCCAGTTTTCTTTTGTTTTGTAATTCCAAGATTGGGTTCTGAAGTTTGGAGGCTTCAAAGAATCTTGGAAGGGATAAAGTTTTTTATACTGTGCCCAGGTCTTACCAGAGGCCAGCAGGCTCCATATGTGCAGGTGTGCACAGCTATTATAATCAAGGGTCTGACAGTAATTCATGGCTCCACTTTAGAGACAGGAGGTTCCCTGCCCAAATCAGGGTGTGGGCTGTGTACAGTAGGGAGCTGCGAGAGATATACAGTGGATGTCCATTAATTGCATGTGAACATAGTGGTATTGTAAGCCGGTATGAGGGACAAGCTAAGAAATCGGAGTTTGAGGGTTCGCGGCAGCATGCCAGGAGGCTGAAGGAAGAAATTGTGTATTGAACAAGGCTAATGTCACTCTCATTTGTATGCAAAGTGACGGTGGAAACCCCTGCATAGGCAACAGTTTATTTTTACTTTCATGCTAAATAAAAATGGGCCATCAAGCCCTCCTGGGTGGTGTAAACTCACTGGAAATCGCAACTACCATTGAGTGAATTTGATAAAAAACATCACAGGGCATACATCATTTGTACAGAAGTAAAGAAAAAGCTGTAACAACCACCTAGCCATAAGGTTTTGTATTCTAACCTGTACTGGAACAATGCTATAATCTAACTGGTTACCTTATACAACACCACATTATCATTCCATACTTTGCTTTAATAATGATGCCCTAAATGCAGGGTTGCTCATGCTATGGTGATAATGTTGCCTTAAAAGGCATCTTTGAGGGGCAAGTAATGGTCTTCTTTGCTTTCTTCATAGCTCCTAACTGACTCCTGCCAACATGAACACTGGGGAAGCAGCACAAAGATGAAAAATGTGTTTCTCCAGAGTTCATTACCTATGATTGTAATGTACCACAAAATTAATTATTTCTGTAATGTATTATAATTAATTGTCGACATACTGTATAATTTCATCTTGGTGTTAAAACAAGGCAGTGTGAATATATTAATAATTCATATTGTGTGTAATGTGTGCACATGTGTGCACATATGTAGAAATATATACACTCAGCGACTACTTTATTAGGTACACCTTGCTAGTACAGGGTTGGTCCCCTTTTGCCTTCAGAACTGCCTTAATTCTTTGTGGGATAGATTCAACAAGGTGTTGGAAATATTCCTCAGAGATTTTGGTCCATATTAACATGAGTTACTGTTGCCTTTCTATCATCTAGAACCAGTCTGCCCCTTCTCTCTAGCCTCTGACATCAAAAAAGACATTTTTGACCAACTAACTAGCACCTACTGGATATTTTCTCTTTTTTGGACTATTCTCTGTAAACCCTAGAGATGGTTGTGCATGCAAATCCCAGTAGATCAGCAGGTACTGAAATACTCACACCAGCCTGTCTGGCACCAAAAACCATGCCACGTTCAAAGTCCCTTAAATCCCCTTTCTTCCCAATTCTAGCTTGGTTTGAACTTCAGCAAGTTGTTTTCACCATGTCTAGATGCCTAAATGCATTGGGTTTCTGTCATGTGATTGGAAGATTAGCAATTTGTGCTATCAAGCAATTAAAAAGGTGTACCTAATAAAGTGGCTGGTGAGTATATATCAATATATATATATAAATACTAACTTATGTTGTTATTCCAATTTCCTTTAGGCTTTTTCCCCTAAACTAAAACTTATCTCACCTACCCCCGCTTTGACCTGACCCCTGGCTCAGCTAAAATTAAAACTCATAATGGAAAGGTTCTGAATGTTATTGAAAATTGAGCCAATCACCTGAATGACCTTGCTGGTGCCCTACCCACCCTCAGTGATCTGCATGCATACAATCTAAGGGTAGATCAAGGAAACTTTGAAGTAAGGATCACTATTCACTCTTATTATAAAATACTAAGACGCCTTGGGGAAATAATTCACTGGATTTAAATTTTACTTACACCATTATATATGTTTTCAGTCTTAGTTACATTCATTTATATTGCTAAAATATCAGGGGTCATAAAATATTTTAGATAACAGTGTAAAGGCTGTCCAGATTTATAGGACAACTATCACCATACTATCACTCATTGCAACTATGTCTTATAAAGCTATTATCTTTACAAAGCTGTGTTTTCACCAAGCTTACAAGCTTAACCAGTTGCAGCCCGACGTATGGCCAATGGCGGCTGGGCGAACACTTCGTCCCTCTGGGAGGATGCCATATGTGTGAACAAAATTATAAAAATTTAGCTTGGGTATAGTGTTGCATGACCGTGCAATTGTCATTCAAAGTGTGAGAGTGCTGAAACCCGAAAAGTGCCTGGTATTGAATTGGTTAAAGTGGTTGTAAACCCTTACATATACCCACTAAAGTGACTGGCCTTAGGTAATATATAGTGCATCCAGAAAGAATTCACAGTGCTTAACTTTTGCCACATTTTGTTATGTTACATCCTTATTCAAAATGGATTAAATAAATTTTTTTCAGCAACATTCTATAAACAATAACCCATAATGACAACGTCAAATTAGTTCATTTTGAAATCTTTGCAATTTAATAAAAAAAAAACAAAAAACAAGTACATAAGTATTCACAGTCTTTGCTATGACACTCAAAATTGAGCTCTGGTGCATCCTGTTCCCGCTGATCATTTATTTATTTCAGGTACTTATATAGTGCCGTCAATTTACGCAGCACTTTACATATATATTGTACATTCACATCAGTTCCTAACCCTCAAGGGGTGTACAATCTAAGGTCCCTAACTCACATTCATACATACACATACTACGGACAATTTTAGACAGGATCCAATTAACCTACCTGCATGTCTTTGGAGCAGGGGCGGACTGACCACTTGGAAACTCGGGCAGTGCCCCAGGGCCCAGGGTCAGTAGGGGGCTCCATGAGATGCCCCTGGTACCTTTTTTATAGGCTTTTTTGAGTTTGGGGGAAGGACACAGAGGCCCCATGATCCTCTATTGCCCAGGGGCCCCATGAGTTGTCAGTCCGCCCCTGCTTTGGAGTGTGGGAGGAAACTCACGCAGGCACAGGGAGAACATATAAACTCCAGGCAGGTGGTGCCGTGATTGGGATTCGAACCAACGACACTAGTACTGCTAGGAGGAAGTGCTAACCGCTAAGCCACTGATCATCCTTGAGATGTTTCCACAACTTGATTGGAGTGCACCTGTGGGAAATTTAGTTGATTGGACATGATTGGGAAAGGCATAAACCTGTCTATATAAGCTCCCACAGTTAACAGTGCATGTCAGAGCACACATGAATTGTCCGTAGACCTCTGAAACAACATTGTAAGGCACAGATCTGGAGAAGGGTACAGGAAAATTTCTGCAGCATTGAAGGTCCCAATGAGCACAGTGACCTCCATCATCCATAAATGGAAGAAGTTTGTAACCACCAGGAATCTTCCTAGAGCAGACCGCCCAGCCAAAATGAATGATCGAGGGAGAAGGGCCTTAGCCAGGGAGGTAACCAAGCACCCAATGGTCACTCTGAAAGAGCTCCAGAGTTTCTCTGTGGAGAGAGGAGAACCTTCCAGAAGAAAAACCATCTCTGCAGCACTCCACGAATCAGGCCTGTATGGTAGAGTGGCCAGACTGAAGCCACTCCTCTGGAAAAGGCAAATGGCAGCCCACCTGGAGTTTGCCAAAAGGCACCTGAGGGACTCTCAGACCATGAGAAACAAAACTCTATGGTCTAATGAAACAAAGATTGAACTCTTTGGCCTGAATGCCAAGCGTCATATCTGGAAGAAACCAGGCACTGCTCATCACCTGGCCAATACCATCCCTACAGTTAAGCATGGTGGTGGCAGCATCATGCTGTGGGGATGTTTTTCAGCAGCAGGAACTGGGAGACTGGAAAGACAAATGCAGCAATGTACAGAGACATCCTTGATGAAAACATGTTCCTGAGTGCTCTGGTCCTTAGACTGGGGCGATGGTCCATCTTTCAACAGGACAACGACCATAAGCACACAGCCCACATAACAAAGGATTTCCTATGGGCCAACTCTGTGAATGTCCTGGAGTGGCCCAGCCAGAGCCCAAACTTGAACCCGATTGAACATTTCTGGAGAGATCTGAAATTGGCTGTGCATTGACGCTCCCCATCCAACCTGATGGAGCGTGAGAGGTACTGCAAAGAAGAATGGGAGAAATTGCAAAAAAATAGGTGTGCCAAGCTTGTAGCATCATACTCAAAACGACTTGAGGCTGTAATTGGTGCTAAAGGTGCTTCAACAAAGTAAAGATTGTGAATACTTATGTACATGTGTGTTTTTTTTGTTTTTTATCTTTAATAAATTGCAAAGATTTCAAAACGAACTTCTTTCACATTGTCATTATGAGTATTGTTTGTAGAATGTTGAGGAAAAAAATTAATTTAATCCATTTAGGAATAAAGTTGTAACATAAAAAAGTGGCAAAAGTTAAGCGCTGTAAATACTTTCTGGATACACTGTACAAAGATGAAAAAAATCCTCCTACATAAGTTGTACTTGTTTACCCTCAGCCATCTCTTCTATTTAGTCTTCTAAAACACACAAATCAAAGGCTCTTTCTCAGCTTCAGCAGGCAGGGGGTGGGATCTGATGCCACACTTTACATAGCATAGAGCAGGGAGCTGAGTGGAGGGAAAGGACCCCCCCCCTCTACACAGGCTCATAGAGAAACATGCACAGTTGAGGCTGCCAATTACCTTCTGTGTGCTTGAGGGGGTGGGCTGTCTTCTGAGAGTCTGTGGTGTCAGGATAACCTGTCATAAGTAACTAATGCAGATAGAAAAGGGAAAAGAGAGGAGACAGTAATAACACTTGGAGATTTGGCTAGTACACCTTATAGAGGGATACACTCTGTTAATTTTGCATTTCAGAGGTTTACAACCACTTTAATTAAAAGCATTATACCTGCACCTTGATTTTTTTAGATTGCATAAAATGTGCAATGATCATGTATCTTCATGATGTAATTTGTTGCCCTGCATGTACAGCCTATTGCAGAATAATCTTTACATTTGTCAGTCGTTTCTGTATGTGTTCAAATATGGAGCATGCCACATCACTGGGTCTCTCAGTCTAATGCTCTGTAGGTAAGAGCTAAATAGTAACTATATTTGACACTGCCACATGCAGGTAGAGCAAGAAAGGAAGATATGTGTTTCATCTCATTAGCACTCTCATATTTGTGATGCAACACAGAAGGAATGGCAAGACATTGATAGACACTGTTTGACCTTGGTAAAAAGTTGCATGTCCTTTTAGTGAGACGAGTTATGTGAATGAATACTTAGGGGGATCGATATTTTTAAAAAATAACAAACCTGTAATAATTATCTACTGCAATGGTTTTGCACCGAGCAGCCTCAATCCTCCTCTTTTCAGGTACCCCACCGACGCCCCTCACTTCTCCCCTTTGCTGAGTGCCCCCATAGAAAGCCACTTGTTATGGTGGCACTCATGTTGGCTTTCTCCTGAGCTGAGTCTGCGTGTCCATTAGGCTCACAGAGAGCGGCTCAGACCCACCCCCCACTCCCTCCTCAATGGCTGTGATTGTTAGCGGGAAGAGCCAAAGGCAACCGCTGCTGTGTCTGAGCCAATGAGGACAGCCAAGCAAGCCTTTGTTCTTGTGCACATTTCTGGTTGGAGATCTGGCTCAAGTAAGTATTTGGGGGGGAGACGCTGAAGGAAGAGCTGCTTGAAGATTTTTTTTTTTTTTACCTTAATGCATAAAATGCACTTTAAGGCAAACAAATGACACAGGGAATATAACTATACTAATACAGTGGGTCAAAAAAGTATTTAGTCAGCCACCAATTGTGCAAGTTCTCCCACTTAAAAAGATGAGAGAGGCCTGTAATTGGCATCATAGGTAGACCTAACTATGAGAGACAAAATGAGAAAAAAAATCCAGACAATCACATTGGCTGATTTGGAAAGAATTTATTTGCACACCCATGTCAATCATTCACAGAGATCTGTGAATGAATAAACTACAAGTCCCATCTTCCACTATGGAGAATGGATTATGGACACTCGTAGTCCATTGACACTTCCTCTAACTCAGTAACTGAAGTCCTTCACAGAGGTATGGGCAGAAAGCTGTAGGAAGAGTCTGAGTGGGTCTGATATTGCACCTGTGAACCACTGACATTGGGTGCAATAATAAATGCACTTTTTTTTATACCTGCAAAACATGTGCATTAATTCTTTTTTTTTAAGGGTGAACTTATCCTTTAAGTAACAGTTGAGGACAGAAAATATGTATACCTGCTAGTCTCGACTACAGTCTAAATAGAATATTTTGCTTATAATAAAAATATGCAAATGACACACTTGGTGTCTATTGATCGTTTGGTTTTTTTTGTGTGATGATAATATCATATGATGATGATAATGATTATAGGTATATTTTTTCTTCAAAAAAAGATGTAGTACTAAAAAGCAACATGGAAATTCCCCCCTCAATGGTGCATATAAGAATAACTAAAAAAGAAAAAAATGGCAACCTATCTGTGTATACCAGGTCAACAGGATAATTTTCCAATTGGAGAAGGCAGGTTAATAAGTAATATAATGAATTACAAATGTCTCTCATTTTTTCTGGGTGTTTGAACATCTTTTACTAGCTGGAAAGTAAGTCAGTATTATTAGAAAGGAAATATTAACATAGGTCAAAAGACCTTTACATTCTCTTATATTCTCACAGTTATAGAACTCAATTTTAAAGTTATGTTCACTTTGAGAAACCAGTCAAGCATAGAGAAACATACCTGTCAACCATAAAAAATCAGGTACTGTGGTGCTCCAGGTCATGTGACTTGAAGGAACAGCAGTAGTACGTTAAAGAGCTGTCACCAAAGTCTTCATAAAAAGTAAATGAAGACCTGCTGAGTTACTGTGTCAACTGACCTTGTATGCATGATTTAGGTCACATGACTCAGAATCAGGGCACAGGATTGCCCATGGGCAAAATCAGGGAACAGACCTGCTCTTTATAGATGATAGGTATAATGGTGTTCATTTTATATTTCAATAATTCTATTGAGTTTTTCAAGGGTAAACAAGAGAAAAACAGGGAAAAGATAAATGGTTTAGTCATATAATATTACAATAGACAAAATATGATTGATCATTTTGTTGTAATTCCATTCTTGGATGGATGAGGTGTTGGTCTTGTTTTAGCAATATCATCTGAGGTATTCATGTGTATTTGATGAACTTTGGTGATGAGATTTTGGGGGTTATGGGGGGGGGGGGTTATTGGAGGGGAGGTGGGGGAGGATAGGAATGAGGGGGGAAGGATATAACTGGGAAATTGAGGAGATACCAGTCTTGGTATGGGATGCGATTTCATCTCTTGAACTGTCATCAGGGTTGTATAAAACATTTTGGGTGATTTAGTCATCGGGTCCACTGGGTATTGAATGTGTAGTAGGAGGAAGTGTTAATTGCGGATAGTTTTTCCATTTGACATTGGGTGTTAAGGTCTTTAATTAATGAAGTGATTGAGGGGGTATTATTTGTGTTCCATAATCTAGTAATATTAATTTTTGCTGCAAAGAGTATGTGGGTAATAACTGTTCGGGAATGGGTGGGGAGTTTTTCTATTCCTATGTGAAGGAGTGCCAATAAGGGGTTCGGGACTATCGGAGATTTGTTTATTTCGGATATTAATTGGAATGTAGTATGCCAGAAAGATCGAAGTGACTTGCATGACCATAAAATATGGATTGTTGAGCCTAGTTAGCCACAATGTCTCCAGCATGTAGGAGAATGTTTCGGGTAATAGATAGAGAGTTTAATCTCAGGTACCATTAATGGAGTATTTTTAGATATGACTCCCAGTGGGAGCTACATCGGGTAGCTTTATAGGTGATGTTGAAGGTATTTTCCGAGCATTTTAAGGTGATTTGGGTTGAAAGGATTTTTTCCCAAATGGTTAGGGAGGTTGTTTGTAAAGTGAACTGTGAGTTAATGAGGTGTGCATAGAAAGTGGAAATACCTTTACTCGGGTATTGGGGTTTGGTGAAAAAGGTGTAGGCTGTGATTGGTAGTATGGTGTTGTGGGGTAATTTACTTGTTTGTAAACAATGAGCGATTCTTAGGTATGTAAAATTTTCAGTAGTAGGGATATTATATTTGGTTTGGAGAGATTGTAAGGAGTTTAAGGATTGATTGGAATAGAGATCTGCTAATTTAGTTATTCCTTGTTTTGTCCATTGAGATAGGTCCAACGAGGGGATAAAGAGGTGTAGTATGTTGGTTGGAGAAGGTACATGTTTAATATCTTTAAATTTAGTGGATAAGCTTGCAGGGAAGCTATAATGCAGGGATGTTTTAGGTGGGGTTCTATGTTTTTGGACGGTGGGGACAAGAGTATATTTTGAGGTTTAAGTGGTTGGAAGGGAATGGTTTCCATTATGGACCAGATTTTTTTCCTTCAAAGGATTCCACCAAAAATATAGATGGTCTAAGAGGGCAGCCATGTAGTAAGATTTGAGGTGTGGGAGTCCTGCTCCTCCTTTAGTTGTAGGTCTTATTAGAAGATTGATGGTACATCTCGGTTTTTTTTTGAGTTCCACAGGAACTTTGTAAGGATTGATTGTAGTTTAGAGAAGAAAGAGTTAGGGATTGGTAAGGGGAGTGTACGGAATATGCACAAGATTTTGGGTAAAATATACATCTTTAGTGTTGCCACTCGGCCTAGTTTGGAGAGTTCTGAGGTGCGTAGAGTGTTTAGTTCTTGAGGTATATTTTCAAGCAGTATTTTGTGGTTTGCTGTGTATAGGTGGTCTGTTACTGGTGTAAGTCTGATTCCTAGGTGTGGGATGCTACTTTTTTCCCATGAAAATGGGAATTGTTTGGCTAATTGGTTTTGGAGTTGGACTGAGATGTGAAGGTTGAGTATGGAAGATTTGGTTTCGTTAAGTTTGTAGTATGAAACTGTTGAGTAGGTATGTAGATGTGAGTGGATCGCATGGAGGGATTTTTTAGGGTTAGTCAGCATTAATATTATATCATCTGCAAATAGGCTAATTTTGTGTTCCATGTTAAGATGTGTGATTCCTGTGAATGTTCTGTCCTCTCTAAGTTTGGAAGCTAGGGGTTCAATAAGGAGTGTAAATATTATCAAGGAGAGTGGACAACCTTGTCTTGTACCATCTGTCAGAACTCTAGCGGATGGTTGAGAATATAATGACAAGATGGCTTTCAGCAACCAACCTGTGATACCACATTTTTGAAGTGTGAGGTGTAAGAATTGCCAGTGTATCCGGTCGAACGCTTTCTCTGCATCCAAGGATAAGAGCAAGGAGGGGGTCTTAGTACTTTCTAAATTGTGTAGGAGGGATATAATTCTTCTGGTAGCATCGGGTGCTTGGCGACCTGAGATGAAACCTACTTGGTCCGGGTGTATTAGGGTGGGTAGGTAGGGGAGAATTCTTTGGGATATGATTTTATCTAGAGATGAGCGAATCGAACATGACGAAGTGGAATTCGTTTCGAAGATTAGGAAAAATTTGATTCGCGACGAATCCGAAAATTAGCAAACTTCGGATGCACGAATCGAATTTTCCCAAAAATGGCGGCGACATGTGTGGCGACGGAGCGGGGATCTCTGGGAAGGCGCGCAGACAAGGCGCGCTGACCCATAATGCATTCATTCATGACATGTGATCGCATTAGCCAATCAGCAGCCAGCCAGCCAGCACTGTGTAATGGTGGAGCTATAAATCGCGGCCATCTTAGAATTCTCCATTAGCCTCCGGTCATTCAAGAGAGACAGACCTGTCTGTATTAGGGACAGAGTTAGGGCCACAGAGACTTTAGGGACACAGAATCGTTACTCAGGGACACAGAATCGTTACTCAGGGACACAGAATCGTTACTCAGAGACACTACTCAGGGACACAGAATCGTTACTCAGGGACACAGAATCGTTACTCAGGGACACAGAATCGTTACTCAGGGACACAGAATTGTTACTCAGGGACACAGAATCGTTACTTTCTGCTTCACAACCACTATTGAGTTAAAGAGTATGTCAGACAACACGCAGAGGAGTGGCAGAGGAGGCAATGTTTCAGGAGCGAGCAGACGTGGCAGCAGAGGAAGGGGTCGAGGCAGCACTAGTCGCAGCCAGAGGCCAGTGCTCCCGGTGTCATCCAGCGGTCGTGTCTCCACCGACAACCCTGCCGTCATCGATTGGTTGACTCGGTCGTCTTCCTCTTCCCAGGTCACCTCTGACACCTACAGCCAACGGTCGGTGGGTACGTCAGACACAACCGTTAGTTGGCATGGCCCGGGAGCAAGCCCACTGAAATCACGTGTCCTCGACCTGCCCCTGTCCTTTGGTGTTCCCTCTCCAAGCGAGGTATCGCATGCTGTGGGCTCAGCCCCACTGTACAGTGAGGAAGAGCTAACAGAGGGCGGTCAGGAACGGGGGGAGACATCCGCCTCTTCAGCAGCCAGGCGAAGAAGTACTGGCGAGGAGAGTGGCTCGGTAGCCGGTCTAGAGACAGGTCTGTCTCCTGACCCACACGCAGCCGAGGGGGCTAGTAGTGACGCGGAGACCCTAATTGATGATGATGAGGCTGATCGCACTTGGCAGCCTCGTCGTCATCAGGCTATTGCTTCCGCATCATCAGGAGAAGAGGGTGCCAGCTTGCCAGCGAGCAAAACAGTCGGTGGGTTGCCCAGGAGGCAGCAGGGTCTCAGCAGTGTCAGTGGAGGCAAACGGCCATGGAGTAGAGCACCAGCTCCACTGCAGCCTACCACCACGGCCAGTAGTGGTGCCGGTGTGCACGGAGGAAGTAGCAGTCAGCCAGTGAGGAGTAGCGGGGACAAAGTTTCCTACTCGGCGGTGTGGCAATTTTTCGTCAAGCCACCCGAGGAAGTAAACGTAGCCGTATGTCGACTATGTGGCCAGAAAGTCAAGCGTGGCCAGGGGGCCCATGTTGGGACTACAGCGTTGCGTCAGCATATGCAGCGTCGCCATTCGGTGGCCTGGGAAAACCGTGATAAAGATACGGAGGTTCTGCCTGCCCCAGCCCCCGCTCCATCACCCGCTCCGTTACTTGCTCCGTCACCCGACGTCAATCGCCCTCTATCAGCCAGTCAAGGCTCCAACACCTCTGCTGAGGGGAGTTGTCGCTCGTTGGCATCTTCCGCTCGTTCAGATGCTCCTTCTCCTGCTACTCCTCTTCACGGATTCCGTCAGCAGTCTTTCTTGGAATCCGTTTCCAAGAGACAACAGTTTGCGAGCACGCACCCGACGGTGCAGAAGCTGAACGTCCTCCTGTCCAAGTTGCTGGTGCTGCAGTCCCTCCCTTTCCAAGTGGTGGACTCAGCACCTTTCCGAGAAATGATGGCTTGTGCCGAGCCGCGGTGGAGAGTGCCAAGCCGGCATTTCTTCGCCAAAAAGGCAGTGCCAGCCCTGCATTCACATGTAGAAGAGATGGTGGGCCAGTCTTTGAGCATGTCGGTCTTTGCCAAAGTGCACGGCAGCGCCGACGTGTGGAGCTGTAACTACGGTCAGGGACAGTACATGTCATTTACAGCCCACTGGGTGAACGTGGTGCCGGCACAGCCGCACCAGCAACTTGGACAGGTCACGCCGCTTTTGCCTCCACGTTTGCACATCCTTGGTCCAGCAAAGATGTCCGCCTCTACCACCTCTTCTTCCGCTGTGTCCTCAGCCGCCACCCCCGTGCCAAGTCCCATTACCCGACCGGCATATCACATGTGCAGGGCGCAACGGTGTCACGCTGTGCTTCACCTGGTATGCCTTGGAGAACGTAGTCACACAGGGGAGGAACTTCTGAGTGTAATGAACAGAGAAATCGACAGATGGCTGTCTCCGCGCAAACTGAAAATCGGAACCATGTTGACCGACAACGGAAAGAACATGGTGTCTGCTCTGCGTCAAGGAAGGTTGTGCCATGCGCCATGCATGGCTCACGTGTTCAATCTGGTTGTCAAGCGGTTCCTAAAATCCACCATCCCACTGCAAGACATCCTTAAAATGTCACGTAAACTTTGCATGCATTTCAGCCATTCCTTTCAAAGCACACCCTCCTTGAGCGGCAGAACGGAATTCCACAGCATCGCCTGATCTGCGACGTTGCAACAAGGTGGAATTCAACCCTACATATGTTAGACCGCCTTTACAAACAGCGAAAGGCCATCACCGATTTCCTGATGTTACAAGCGGATAAAGGTACTCCCCTGTGTAACTTAGATGTCAGCCATTGGCAGCTCATGCGTGACACCTGCCGCTTGCTCAGGCCCTTTGAGGAGGCCACGCTATTTGTGAGTCGGCAGGACTATGGGATGAACGACGTCATTCCTCTGTTGCACGTCCTGGAACAAATGCTGTTAACAATGGCTGGTCAGGGTGCGGTAGACGTGGCGCACAGATCTCAACGCCACATGACCCCTGTGGGGGCAGGACAGGAAGAAGAGGAGGAGGTAGTGGAGGACATTGGTGCTCAGGAATTATTGAGTGAAATGGGTGGTTTTTCCACTCAGCGGACAGGAGTGGAGGAGCAGGAGCATCTGGTAGAGGAGGAGGAGGAGACAGAGGACCCAGACGCACCGTGGCAGTATGCTGTGGAGATGGAGGCAGGGAGTCCCTCACATTCCTTGGCACAAATGGCCCATAGCATGCTCGGTTGCTTGCGTAGCGACAGCCGAATAATAACCATCAGACAGAGAGATGACTTTTGGCTGTCCACCTTGTTGGACCCTCGCTACCGTTCAAAAATGGTGGCCTTTTTCACACCTGCTGAGAGGGAGGCCAAAATAACGTACTATAAAAACCACCTATGTAGTCAGTTGGTCTCTGCCTTTCTGCGCCAACGTCCATCCTCAGACACTGTGGGCCCTGTGCACTCGCGTTCCGCTGCCATGGCAGCAGGGGAGGGGTGGGGTGGTAGGAGCAGTGGCAGCTCCACCAGCAGCGGCTGCCTCAGTCTGCAGTCGATGATGAGTAGCTTTCTTCACCAGCGCAGTGAGGAAACTACTAACCAGCCGCAGCAGCAGCAGCATCAGGTGGACCTGGAGCAGGACCTCAAACAACAGGCTCGGGCCTACTTGGACAGCACCCTGCCAACCGAGGTAGACAATCCCCTTGACTACTGGGCAACGAAACTTGACCTTTGGCCCCAACTAGCTGAATTTGCCCTTGAAAGGCTGTCATGCCCGGCCAGTAGCGTGGCATCGGAAAGCGTGTTTAGTGCGGCAGGAGGTATTGTAACTCCGCGGAGGACACGACTGTCCACCCAAAGTGTGGAGAGACTCACGTTTGTGAAAATGAATCAGGCGTGGATTAGTCTGGATTTCAAACCACCAGTTCCTGACACAACTGACTAAATCCGCCATGAATCATGCCCCAAACATGTTATTATTTTTAACATAGGCCTCTGTATGGCCTTCAATTTAAGCTGCTTACGCTTCGCCACTCTGCCATGGGCCCCTGTACCGCCTCCTCTTGCTGCTGCCAGGTCCAGAGTGTGTCATGGGTCCCTGTACGGCCTCCCATTGCTGCTGACTTCATCGCCAGACTCTGCCATGTGCCACTTTCAGGTCTCCTTACACTGTTGGTGGGTTCCATTTTGTGATAGGGTGCTGTATGGCCTTCCATTGCTGCTGCCTCCACCGCCACCCTGCGCCATGTGCCTCTGTCGTCTGCTCACGCTGCTGACGGCTTCCGCTTTTTAACCGAGGCCTGTGTTTGGCTTCCGAATACTGCTGCATCCACCGCCACCCTGCGCCATGTGCCTCTGTCGTCTGCTCACGCTGCTGACGGCTTCCGCTTTTTAACCTAGGCCTGTGTATGGCTTCAGAATAATGCTGCCTACACCGCCACCCTGCGCCATGTGCCTCTGTCGTCTGCTCACGCTGCTGCCAGGTCCATACTGATTCATGGCCCCCTGTACCGGCTCCTCATGAACGTGGTTCAGCAGGTTTGCATCACTTAACGGCAAATCGTTGACAAACGCTGGGACGTTCAGTGTTGTGCGCATTAAGCCAGACACCAAAGGGCAGCACAGACCTGTTATTACTCGCTCAAGCATGGCTGAACAAAACCAGTCTCTACCACAAATTGGACCCAGACCTGCCCAGGGTCTCGTAAGTAGATTGCACGGAGGAGTAGAGTTCGTTATTGGAATTAACTGTGAGGGACTTTTAAACCTAGGCCTGTGTATGGCCTTCAATTGAAGCTGCTTCTGCTCCGCCACTCTGCCATTGGACTCTTGATAGTCGTCGACTATCAAGAGTCCAATGGCAGAGTGGCGGAGCAGAAGCAGCTTCAATTGAAGGCCATACACAGGCCTAGGTTTGAAAGTCCCTCACAGTTAATTCCAATAACGAACTCTACTCCTCCGTGCAATCTACTTACGAGACCCTGGGCAGGTCTGGGTCCAATTTGTGGTAGAGACTGGTTTTGTTCAGCCATGCTTGAGCGAGTAATAACAGGTCTGTGCTGCCCTTTGGTGTCTGGCTTAATGCGCACAACACTGAACGTCCCAGCGTTTGTCAACGATTTGCCGTTAAGTGATGCAAACCTGCTGAACCACGTTCATGAGGAGCCGGTACAGGGGGCCATGAATCAGTATGGACCTGGCAGCAGCGTGAGCAGACGACAGAGGCACATGGCGCAGGGTGGCGGTGTAGGCAGCATTATTCTGAAGCCATACACAGGCCTAGGTTAAAAAGCGGAAGCCGTCAGCAGCGTGAGCAGACGACAGAGGCACATGGCGCAGGGTGGCGGTGGATGCAGCAGTATTCGGAAGCCAAACACAGGCCTCGGTTAAAAAGCGGAAGCCGTCAGCAGCGTGAGCAGACGACAGAGGCACATGGCGCAGGGTGGCGGTGGAGGCAGCAGCAATGGAAGGCCATACAGCACCCTATCACAAAATGGAACCCACCAACAGTGTAAGGAGACCTGAAAGTGGCACATGGCAGAGTCTAGCGATGAAGTCAGCAGCAATGGGAGGCCGTACAGGGACCCATGACACACTCTGGACCTGGCAGCAGCAAGAGGAGGCGGTACAGGGGCCCATGGCAGAGTGGCGAAGCGTAAGCAGCTTAAATTGAAGGCCATACAGAGGCCTATGTTAAAAAGTCCCCCCAGCAGCAGCGTGGGGAGACGACTATTAGTCGTCTCCCCACGCTGCTGCTGGGGGGACTTTTTAACATAGGCCTCTGTATGGCCTTCAATTTTAGCTGCTTACGCTCCGCCACTCTGCCATGGGCCCCTGTACCGCCTCCTCATGCTGCTGCCAGGCCCGTAATCTGCCATGGGCCCCCGTACCGACTCCTCATGCTGCTGCCAGGCCCGTAATCTGTCATGGGCCCCTGTACCGCCTCCTCATGCTGCTGCCAGGTCCAGAGTGTGTCATGGGTCCCTGTACGGCCTCCCATTGCTGCTGTCTCCATCGCCACACTCTGCCATGTGCCACTTTCAGGTCTCCTCACACTGCTGGTGGGTTTCATTTTGTCATAGGGTGCTGTATGGCCTCCCATTGCTGCTGCCAGGCCCGTAATCTGCCATGGGCCCCCGTACCGACTCCTCATGCTGCTGCCAGGCCCGTAATCTGTCATGGGCCCCTGTACCGCCTCCTCATGCTGCTGCCAGGTCCAGAGTGTGTCATGGGTCCCTGTACGGCCTCCCATTGCTGCTGTCTCCATCGCCACACTCTGCCATGTGCCAATTTCAGGTCTCCTCACACTGCTGGTGGGTTCCATTTTGTCATAGGGTGCTGTATGGCCTCCCATTGCTGCTGCCAGGCCCGTAATCTGCCATGGGCCCCCGTACCGACTCCTCATGCTGCTGCCAGGCCCGTAATCTGTCATGGGCCCCTGTACCGCCTCCTCATGCAGCTGCCAGGTCCAGAGTGTGTCATGGGTCCCTGTACGGCCTCCCATTGCTGCTGTCTCCATCGCCACACTCTGCCATGTGCCACTTTCAGGTCTCCTCACACTGCTGGTGGGTTCCATTTTGTCATAGGGTGCTGTATGGCCTCCCATTGCTGCTGCCAGGCCCGTAATCTGCCATGGGCCCCCGTACCGACTCCTCATGCTGCTGCCAGGCCCGTAATCTGTCATGGGCCCCTGTACCGCCTCCTCATGCTGCTGCCAGGTCCAGAGTGTGTCATGGGTCCCTGTACGGCCTCCCATTGCTGCTGTCTCCATCGCCACACTCTGCCATGTGCCACTTTCAGGTCTCCTCACACTGCTGGTGGGTTCCATTTTGTCATAGGGTGCTGTATGGCCTCCCATTGCTGCTGCCTCCACCGCCACACTGTGGCTCCACACTCTGGTTTTGTCCCCGTGACTGCCCAAATGAGTGAAGTGTGCGGTGATTCTAAGATCGACGGCACTCATCTGCATGTCATACTGACTGACAGTATTATTTCTCTTCCCCAGCAGACTCCAAGGGCATTTAAATTAAAGGTACAGTGTTCTGCACTAATATAAAGGCTCTCTGAAGCCTAGAAACACCCTTTTTATACGTTAAATTCGCAGCGAATATATTCGCCTCGAATCGAATTTATTCCGCGAATTAGGCGAATTAGCCGAATCGAATTTTTGAATAATTCGCTCATCTCTAATTTTATCCTATAATTTTATGTTGGTATTGAGTAGTGAAATTGGCCTGTAGTTCTGAACTAGTTGGGGGTCTTTGCCAGGCTTTGGGATGGTCGTTATAATAGATTGCAACATGTCTTTGGGGAATGAGCCTGTGGAGGCAGCGTGATTAAAGAGTTATGTGGTGACAATTCTGTGGCAAGGAGTTTATAGTATTCATTAGTGTAGCCGTCATTTCCTGGTGATTTATTAATTGGGAGTGTTTTAATGATCGTTTCTATTTCTTTGGGCAATATTGGACTAGAAATGGAGTCAATTTGGTCTGAGGATAACCGAGGAGATTGATCGTTTGGAGAAATTGTTGTGTGGATGTGGTTGTTGGTTGAGTGGTGTTAAAGTCGTTTTTGAGGTTGTAAAGATTTTGATAGTATACTGCAAAGGCGTTTGCTATGTCTTGGGAATTAGTGTTCAGGGTATTCGTAGATGGGTGTTTAATTGAGGCTATTTTGGATTTCAGCCATTTTTGTGAAACCAATTTGGCTAACAACGAGCTGGCTTTGTTACCAAGTGAGTAAAACTTTGCTTTCATTTTCTGGAGATTCAGATCATATTTATGGAGTAGAAGGGATCTTAATTTATTTCTATCTGCTGTCAAAGACGCAGAGGTTGTTGGGTCTGGAGATTTTTTGATTTTTCTTCATTTGTTTTGATCGATGTTAGGAGATTATCTATTTGTTGGGTTCTTTTTTTGTTGATGCGGGCATTTAGTTGTATCAGAATACCTCTCATGTATGCTTTATATGTTGACCACAGAGTGGTTATGGATATACCAGGGGTGTCGTTAAATTTGAAGAATGTTCTGTGTGCATCTATTATCGGTTGCTTGTAATGTTGGTTTTTCAGCAGGAACGAGTTCAGTCACCATAAACGGGGTATCGATAAATGTTGTTTGCTGTCAAGAGAGATTGTGATCGGAGCATGGTCTGACCACGTGATAGTGCCAATCTTGGAGGAGGTGATGTGTTGCAGCGTCCATTTATTGGTGATGAAGAAGTCGTTTCTAGAGTAGGTTGAGTGGGATGGAGAATAGTAGGTATAGTCTTTTTCTGTACTGTGTTGGCATCTCCAGATGTCATAGAGATCGTTGGAGTGGAGAAATTGGTTGAAGGTTTGTTTTGAGGCTCATTTGTCGGATGAGGAATCCAGAAGAGGATTACCAATGATGTTAAAATCGCCGCCGATGAGTAGTCTGACATTTCTGTGTCGATTAATGGTGGAGTTAAGTTTGTTGAAGAAGTGAATTTGATTGGTGTTAGGGCCATAGACATTCACTAATGTATATGTAGAGTCGTTGATTTTGCAGATTAGTATGTGGTAGCGAACTTGTGGGTCCGCTATTTCCACAATAAATTGAAACTTCAGGGAGTCTCTTATGGTTGTAATGACGCTGTTTTTCTTTTTGGGAATTGTTGCCATATATACTGTAGAGAACTGAGGAATGTTGAATTTAGGGATTTTTGCAGAGGCAAAGTGGGTCTCTTGTAGGAATATGATGTCAGGTTGAGTGGTGTGGATTTCTCTTGAGAGCAAGGACCTTTTGAAGGGGAAGTTGAGACCTCGGACATTTAGCGAAAATATAGTAACCATTTTGTTGATTGTAGATGGTTTGAATACCGTAGCTTTGGTGGTTCAGATGTCAGAAAGAGGAGTGGACGTCCTCATATTGGAGAAGATGGACCATCAGGTGTGCGGTTTTTTGAGCATGGGATTGCTGCTTTTGCTGATTGAGTGTTCAACTTTGTGAAGGGGGTTATTGAGAAGGGCAATTCTAGCTAGCGATGACTGGTAGCTCGGGGTAAGAACCAGGGTAATAACAGGGTTAAAAAAACCTCGCAAACAACGCAAGTAACATGTGTAGCAGTATCTGCTACTTTGTAAAGTGGGGCCGTGAAACGGACTTGGGCGATCAGTATGTTCGATCGATCGGGGGCCGATTGCCAGCTAGTGTGTTAGAGAGTGGTGTCCAGGGAATTGAACATGGAGGTAATATGCTTGATTGAAGGCTATGATCTTCCTGTTTCTGCATTTGCTGCAGTTGGTTGGATGTTGATTGATGGGAATCTGCTGGCATAATGCTCTATGTTTTCAGTAATTCGATGCCTGCTTCTAGGGAGTTGATTGTGAAAAATCTGCCTTGGTATTTGACATTCAGTTTCCTAGGGAAGCCCCATTGATATGCGATGTTGTGGTTTTTGTAGTGCTTTGGTTATGCTGATGAGCTTCTTACGATTCGTTAGCCTTGCTTTAGAGAGGTCTGCGAACAATTTAATGTTTGCTTGGGCTGGAAGAATGGAGGTCGAATGTCTGGCTGCAATCATTATTTTCTGCTTTACGTGGTAAAAGTGTATGCGCGACAGTATATCTCTGGGAATCATCGCAGGTAGAAATGATTGTTTGTGCTCGATCTATGGCCAATTCCACGTCAGTGAAGGTGGGAATGAGATTTTTCATACATTGTTGTATGAAAGGTACAATGGCATCTCTGGCGATGGATTCTGGGATCCCATGGAATTTAATGTTGTTCCGCCGGGAGCGATCTTCTAAGTCTGCCAGCTTAATTTGTTTGATGTCTGTTGTATGATCTGTGTGTGCATCTATAAGATCGTGATGTGTGGTACACACTTCTCCTAGTTTGTTTTCGATATGGCGGATACGTTTCTCTTGGTTTTGGACCGTATTAGCAATTTGGGATAATGAGGCAGTCAGGTCAATATGTAGCGTCTGTAGCGGGAAAGGAGCATGTTCTTCATGGAAATCTCTGTGATAAGTTGGTCAGAAGCAGGATAGGAATCAATTAAAGATGGAGCAGAAGCAGATAGTGCAGTGGTTGAGAGAGAAGATTGAAGGCTGTCAGGCAGTGATCCTGTGTCCAGCCTGGGTCTGGATTTTCCTGGGCTGCTAGTTGTGGGAGATGGGGGGGGGGAGAGGACTCACCAGGGTCTCCTGGATAGAGCTGTCCCTTCAGCCTGGGGTCCAGATGGTATGCAGCCTGGTGGTCTGTGTTCTCTCCTTGCTGCTGTTGCTGGGCAGACAAGCCTGTCAGCAGGGGGCTGGCGCCATCTTGGCTGCAGGGTGCGAGTGCTGGGTAAAAGCTTGTCATCTTTGTAGGGTGACCCGGCGCTTTCCTCCTGCGGGTCATAGGCCTTTCGGATGGCGAGGGGTTAATGGCTCTAACGAGCTGATAATTACTCCCTGGTGTCGTAGTGTGCCGCGATCCTGCTGGCGGGTGGACGGAGCTCTCTTCACTGAGCTTCCATCCCCAGAGCCAGCCACACATGCGCCCCCTAATGGTGTTCATTTTGACACCATTAGTCACACCTGCTTGGTTGATCAAAGTGATAAAGTCTGCATGAAATTTTGCATATTCATACAAAAACTGACTGGTGTGATTCTTATGCATATTTGTTTCTAGTTCATTTAAAATATATTTATATAGTAAATATAGTGATGGACAATATTTTGACAAATATTCCAGAAACTGAAAAAAACAGCTGTTTTGCCTAAAGCTACCTCTAATTCCTTGATTTTCAGGCCAGAGATTTCCGTTTCCTCTTTTCCTTATCATACTTCTTCTTTCCTACTTTCCTTTATCACGTCCATCTTGCTTACATTACTTTTCTTTTTTCTCTCTTATCCTATTCTTGTATTACATTTTCACTATTCCTTCTACTCCAGTTAAATTATATATCAAGCAATCTCTAAAATAACTAACTGTGTCACTCACATAAAATACTGTGAAATATTATACTTACAATATTTTAGCAGGTTGCAAATATGAATGATGTACAAGTCCATTCTTAATTTCATATATCTGTATATCTACTGTATATACACACCATGCCTCATTGATACCTCCTGGAATAGCTGGGCACTCAAACTTGAGATTATATACCCCTGCAGTGAGCTGGAGTGCATTCTCATTTTCTAGTCAAAAACTATGGGCAGGAATGACTTTATGGGAAAAAAATAAAATAAACATGATAAAAAAGGAAATTTAAAATAGGTATCTTTTGCCCTTAAAATGCCTTATATTTTGAATTCTAAGGGTCTCCTTACAAAATAGTCTAGCTCCGGCCCTGGGGAACAGACACAAAGAGATACATTAAGCGTTTTCCAAATAACTGTTCTGTTTATTCTGTGTATTTTTGGGTTTTTTGTATACTCATGCATGTAGGTATCACATTAATATTACAACTGAACCATTAAGGTAAAAAAGGGCATTACATAGGCAGGATAATTTCTTATCAGGACTCAAAAGAATGTAAATATGTAATCAAAACATTATTAGTGCTGAGAGGGGTGGAGAGAAAGGTGCAAAAACAACACTGTGGCTCTCATAGCTGCAGAGGGCTGGAAGTAAAATGAGGATCTACTAGCTGGTCTCGATGAAGTGCAGTGATACTTAAAGTGACATACACCTTATGAGACTAGATATTTCTTTTTCGTTCAGTATCATCATGCAACCATCCTGGAAACTTCATATCCCATCATGTACTGCCTTACTACATCACAGAATAGGGTGTGTTTACCTCTCTGGGCCACGCCTCCCTTACTATACCACCCCTTTTTTTAATTTCTACCTGCTTTCTTACTTCTTCCTTTAAACACTTGCCTGAGGATTCACCCCCCTTCCTGACCAGGACATTTTTTGTGTTACGGCGCTGCATTACTTTAACTGACAATTGCACGGACATGCAATGCTGCACCCAAATGAAATTTACGTCCTTTTATTCCCCACAAATTGAGCTTTCTTTCTTTGGCATTTGATCGCCTGTGAATTTTTTATTTTTGGTGCTATATAAAAAAAAATGATCAACAAGTTTGAGAAAGAAACAATATTTTTTACTTTTTGCTATTAAACATGTCTAGTAAAATAATTAAAAAAATCTAATTTCATCATAAATTTAGGCCAAAATGTATTCTGCTACATGGCTTTGCTAAAGAAAAATCCCAATACATATAAATGAATTGGTTTACGTGAAAGTTATAGCGTTTACAAATGGCAGTATATATACTGGGATTTTTTTTTTCATTTTTACTAGTAATGGCGGCAATCAGAGGCTTATAGCAGGACTGCAGCGGGCATTCTGACAGTGGTTAGAACTGACTTGGTATCACTGACATTCCCTGTGACACCAATACAGTGATCAGTGCTAAAAAAAAAGCACTGGCACTGTCCTATGGCACTGGGCAGGAAGGGGTTAACATGAGGGGCGATCAAAGGGTTAACTGTGTGCAATGGGTTGGTCTACATATGGCAAAATAGCTCATGGGACATTCTGGTGTCTTGTGGTTTGTACAGGGGCGGACTAACCATTTGGGAACTCGGGCATAGCCCGTGGGCCCGGGGTCAGAAGGGGACCCCATGAGATGCCCCTGGTACCTTTATCATAGGCTTTTTTCTGGTGTGGTTTGAGTGTGGGCAAGGACACAGGGGCCCCATGGTCTCCTATTGCCCGGGGGCCCCATGAGTTGTCAGTCCACCCCTGGGTTTGTACATGCTTAACGTGCGTTTTTCTGCATTTGTCGTGCATTTTTTTTCATGCAGAAAAATGTGTGTTTGCTTCCACATTTGGGTTGCCATTAACAATCAGTGTCACCAAAAGCACAGCCAGTTAATTTTTGATAGTAGAATGTTGCTAAGCTCTTCTAGCTCTTACCATTCACCTCCACCATCACAGGAGTGAGCTCATAAATGCTGATCTCAGGGCTACTGTATCAAGGAAGAAAATGCATGTGAGAGGGTTTGAATTAGAGAAAGAGTTCATTCCTGTGATGTGTGGCTGGTCCCTGCCAAACCAAACAAATTCTTTTCAGTCCTTGGCCATCTCATGTCTGTGTTGTGCATTTTAGGTGTATTTTACATGTGTTTATGCATGTCACTGAATTCTATATATTGTGTGTTTTATTGAAAGTGTATCAAAAATGTAGCAAGCAGGATTTTTGTGATGCTACCACAAAATGCATGTAGAATGCACTGGTGTGAAACATTTTTTTACACTGCAGATTTCAAGGCTATCTCCCCCTTTAGCAACATATTTAGAGTGTAACATGTTGCTAAGCATGCCCCACTACACCCCCTCAGCCATCCTCTCCTTTGACAGTGGGAGAGTGGTTCTTTTCCCCAGCTGCTGCTGTCACATTCAAAATTGGCTCGGATGTGCGGGGCTCCACCTGCACAGCCACGTCATTCATTCACAGAGATCTGTGAATGAATTAGCTTCAATAATTCAGATGGAGTTGTTAGAACAGATGGACTTGTACATGTAGTTCTCAGTGGACTACGAGTATGCTGTTTAGCACCTTAATATTCCATTGACACTTCTAAATCCACTTGCTCACAATCTGTGAATCTGCCAATAGAATTGCTCCTTTACCAATGTGTATTGTATCCCAATGCTATAAAAAGTATCATGATCCTCAGTTTATTAGACTGTTGTGTAATTTTCAAGCTCTTCTCAGGTGTACCAGTGTAGTGCCCTTGGCACAAATATGTTGACAGAAAATGAGAAGGCAGCAGTCCTATCCATCTGGCACAATACGTCCTCTCAGGTTAATGCCGTGGGTGGTGAGGCTCTGAACAGGTAAGTCCCATTAAAAAAAACAAAAACTTTTTTTTTTGTGATTTTGGACTTGTTTCCACTAACAGATGTGTTAGTTTGCAGCTGCCGGCGCAGAGATGTTTTCAATTGCTTAATTACAACTATGTGAAGGGTACATAATAATAATCATTATTACTATTGACAGTTTATACTGAGCATTTTTTTTTATTTAAAGTGTTAATCTACATCATGACCAGGGGACTAAAGATAGCTTGTAAGTCCCACTCAAACAATACCTACCCCCCATCCTTAACCTAAGTAACCACACTGACAACAAATGGAGTTAATGGCCTTCAAAACTGACCGTTTATTATAACTAGAGATGAGCGAATCGAACTTGGCGAAGTGGAATTCGTTTCGAATATTAGGAAAAATTCGATTCGCGCCGAATCCGAAAATTAGCAAACTTCGGATGCACGAATCGAATTTTCCCCGATCGGCCGATTTTCATCCCTTCTACAGCCGGCAAAAAGTGTCCCTGCAGAGAGCTCCGCTATTTCTGACAGTTCTCTGACAGTTCCTTCACATTTAAAGCGGTTGAAACATTGTATCTATTTGTTTCCATTTAGGATACAGATGTTTTTATTCGGAAACAAATAGATACAATGTTTCAACCGCTGTAAATGTGAAGGAACTGTCAGAGAACTGTCAGAAATAGCGGAGCTCTCTGCAGATACACTTTTTGCTGGAATGGAATTCTTCTTATTTTCATCCTACTTCTTCTTCTTCTTCTTCTTCTTCTTCTTCATCCTCATCCTCTTCTTCTTCTTCTTCATCCTCATCCTCTTCTTCTTCTTCTTCTTCTTCATCCTCATCCTCTTCCTCTTCTTCTTCTTCTTCTTCATCCTCATCCTCTTCTTCATCCTCATTCTCTTCTTCTTCATCCTCATCCTCTTCTTCTTCATCCTCATCCTCTTCTTCTTCATCATCCTCATCCTCTTCTTCTTCTTCTTCTTCATCCTCATCCTCCTCCTCTTCTTCTTCTTCTTCTTCTTCTTCGTCATCCTCATCCTCCTCTTCTTCTTCTTCTTCATCCTCATCCTCTTCTTCTTCTTCTTCTTCTTCTTCTTCATCCTCATCCTCTTCTTCTTCTTCTTCTTCTTCCTCATCCTCATCCTCTTCTTCTTCATCCTCATCCTCTTCTTCTTCTTCTTCTACTTCTTCTTCATCCTCGTCCTCATCCTCTTCTTCTTCTTCTTCTTCTTCTTCTTCTTCTTCTTCTTCTTCTTCTTCTTCTTCCTCATCTTCTTCTTCTTCATCCTCTTCTTCTTCTTCTTCTTCATCCTCATCCTCTTCTTCTTCTTCTTCTTCTTCCTCATCCTCATCCTCTTCTTCTTCTTCCTCATCCTCATCCTCTTCTTCTTCTTCTTCCTCATCCTCATCCTCTTCTTCTTCTTCTTCTTCGTCCTCATCCTCTTCTTCTTCTTCATCATCCTCATCCTCTTCTTCTTCTTCATCATCCTCATCCTCCTCTTCTTCTTCTTCTTCTTCTTCCTCATCCTCATCCTCTTCTTCTTCTTCTTCATCCCCGTCCTCTTCTTCTTCTTCATCCTCATCCTCATCCTCTTCTTCTTCTTCTTCTTCTTCATCCTCATCTTCTTCTTCTTCTTCTTCTTCTTCTTCTTCTTCATCCTCATCTTCTTCTTCTTCTTCATCCTCATCCTCTTCTTCTTCTTCATCCTCATCCTCTTCTTCTTCTTCCTCTTCCTCATCCTCATCTTCTTCTTCATCCTCATCCTCTTCTTCTTCTTCTTCTTCTTCTTCATCCTCATCTTCTTCTTCATCCTCATCCTCTTCTGCTTCTTCTTCTTCATCCTCATCCTCTTCTTCTTCTTCTTCTTCATCCTCATCCTCTTCTTCTTCTTCTTCTTCTTCTTCTTCCTCATCCTCTTCTTCTTCTTCTTCTTCATCCTCATCCTCATCCTCTTCTTCTTCTTCTTCCTCATCCTCTTCTTCTTCTTCTTCTTCTTCCTCGTCCTCATCCTCTTCTTCTTCTTCATCCTCATCCTCTTCTTCTTCTTCATCCTCATCCTCTTCTTCTTCTTCTTCTTCTTCTTCTTCCTCATCCTCATCCTCTTCTTCTTCTTCTTCTTCTTCATCCTCATCCTCTTCTTCTTCTTCATCCTCATCTTCTTCTTCTTCATCCTCATCCTCTTCTTCTTCTTCTTCTTCTTCTTCATCCTCATCCTCTTCTTCTTCAATTGAAGCTGCTTCTGCTCCGCCACTCTGCCATTGGACTCTTGATAGTCGTCTCCCCACACTGCTGCTGGGGGGACTTTTTAACATAGGCCTCTGTATGGCCTTCAATTTAAGCTGCTTACGCTTCGCCACTCTGCCATGGGCCCCTGTACCGCCTCCTCATGCTGCTGCCAGGTCCAGAGTGTGTCATGGGTCCCTGTACGGCCTCCCATTGCTGCTGTCTCCATCACCACACTCTGCCATGTGCCACTTTCAGGTCTCCTCACACTGCTGGTGGGTTCCATTTTGTCATAGGGTGCTGTATGGCCTCCCATTGCTGCTGCCTCCACCGCCACACTGTGGCTCCACACTCTGGTTTTGGCCCCGTGACTGCCCAAATGAGTGAAGTGTGCGGTGATTCTAAGATCGACGGCACTCATCTGCATGTCATACTGACTGACAGTATTATTTCTCTTCCCCAGCAGACTCCAAGGGCATTTAAATTAAAGGTACAGTGTTCTGCACTAATATAAAGGCTCTCTGAAGCCTAGAAACCCTTTTAATAAGTTAAATTCGCAGCGAATAAATTCGCATCGAATCGAATTTATTCCGCAAATTCGGCGAATCAGCCGAATCGAATTTTTGAATAATTCGCTCATCTCTAATTATAACCATCAATAAATAACATTTTTAAATAACAGAAACACACAGTATAAACATACGTTCCTGCAAGGTCCCTATAGGCATCAAGAAAAACGAATACCTGCGTCCTGCTTAACTAGGTCTCCAGCCACAACATCACTGACTAGGAGACAACACCGCAGATACCCCCACCAGCACAACTGGAAGCCGTACCTCAGATGGGTTCCTACAAAGTGCCTTTTCTTGTGCCCACCTTAACCAACGAGGACCTTGCACCCCGCCACCAACGCACAAACATGACACCTTATGTTTGTGTGGACACAGGGCATGTAGAATGCCATCATCCAAACCCAAAATCCACAAATCAACACCCACAGCATTCAAGTGAACCCCGTCACCCCTCAGATACCTCCAAGTGTCCACCTCCAGCTCCGGATGCCGCACTACTAAACCACCATTCCGCTCAACAAACTAAGAAACCTCCTTGTTCAGTTTTATACGAGCCTTGTTCAAGGCCACAACAGACCTGGCCAACCGCCGCCGCGTACACGCCACTACCTCTCACCACACAAAACTGTCTCTGGATACGCCGTACAGAGGCAAAGAAATCAAACTTATAGTCCCTCACCAGATCACGTGCAGAACAAATCCCCAAATCATTACCCCCTGCATGAACCAACAACACCACTGGATCCCTATCCAGGCAAACAAAACGCTCAAACTCCAGCATCACCCTGCCCCACAATAAGCCCGGCACGCCAATCCAACACAACATGGCCCCCTCCCTAGGGATCCCCAGCTGCCAACCGGCTGGTCACACGTCCACCCTGCGAGCACCACAATACACATGCCCCAGGATCCACACCAAACACGCATCTGTAATGGAAAAAAAGGAAAAAAACAAACAGCCAAATAGTAATACAACAACTACTACAACCCCACCACACACACAGAAAAACACAGGTGAACCATTGCAACAACTGCGGACGAACATACAAACGATATTGCCGCGATTCCCAATGACCAGCGAAGCATACCTTCATGTAACCCCCACCTAGCCGCCTCAGTGGCAGCCCCAATATGGAAGGAGTGTGAGGCAAAATCAGTCGCACAAAGCCCCAAAGCCAGCAAACCCTTCTGAATAACAGAAATTAATTGAAACCAAGACAGCGCAGAGCCATCAGCGTGCAACAAAAAAGGACCACCTCCCCCCGAACAAACCTCCAAGAACTGGGAAACCACCTGGACCGGACAGACAGCAGAACCGAGCACTGGAAACAATTCCACCCAAGCACCCCAACCCGCCTGGTCAGTCTTTGACCGACGGATCCAAAAAACAACCGACACCTCACTGCATGACAAGTCCGCAACCGACAAACCATCCAACCCCCGTGTGGAAGAACTGAGAAGTTCCCCGACACGCAATGCCCCAAAGAAAGCCAACGCACAGGCCGCCCAAAACAAAATGATTTTGTAACGGGAGGAGCACACCCGAGGAAGAACACCCGACAAGGAACATAACAATGAAAAAGACACAGGTCTACAGGTATCAACAGACCGCCAACCTCTCTGATACCCTTTGACCGCCTGTTGCATCAAAAACTCCTTAGTATGATTCAACCATCCCAACATCTTGAACAGAAAAGCCAAAACCCGCCAACTTACGGCTCAGCATAGACACTGAGACGCGTGCCTCAAAATTTCTAGCAAGAAAATACAACACAAGAAAACTAGCTTCCAAATCCGAAAAACCACCCCCCGCACTGTGAACCAAAGCAAACCACTCCTCCCACACCCCAGAATAAGCAGACCAGGTAGCCTCACTCACCGAACGACGAATCAGCGCTGCCGTCACTCCAAGGCAAAAATCCACAGCCAATCTGAACAAGGAACCCCCAGTTCCGCCTCTTCTGAAGCCAATGAGCAAAACCTGTCCCACTGAAACCAAGAAAGAGCATCGGCCAAGGAATAAGTGCATCCAGGTATATGAACAGCATAAACAAGACAATTTAAACGAAGACAGGACAAAACCAACTGGCGAAGCATACGAACCACCGGAGGCGAGGACTCAGTAACACTGTTAATCGACCCCACCACCCCAAGGTTATCACATTGGAAACAAATCTTTTTATCCCAAAAAAACGGACCCCATAAGACCACGGACAAAACAATCGGGAAAAGTTCCAAAAAGAACTAAATTACGTGTAGAACCCGCTTCCCTCCAATCCACAGGCCATCGGCCTGCACTCCACTGACCATCAAATTAGGCACCATAGCCTGCTGACCCCGCCGCATCCATGAAAAGCTCCAAGTCAGCACTACTCAAAGCCTCGGACGTCCGAACCGATCTCCCATTGAAGGATTCCAGAAAAGTTTCCCTCACCAACAAATCTGCCTTAAGCTCCTGCGTCAAACAAATGCGATTCCCAGGTGCAGTAACCCCAGCTATGGCAGCCACCAACCGACGGTTAAAAATGCGATCCATGGGCATGATCCGACATGCAAAATTAAGCTTCCCCAGCAGCGACTGCAACTGTCGCAACTGAACTTTTTCACACTACCGCACAGCACACACAGTGGCCTGCTAATCAGCCACCTTGTCGTCCAGAAGCCGACATCCCATGGCCTCCGTATCAATCAAAATACAGAGTACTCTCAGAAGCTGCTCCTCCTGCAGACCGGAGCGGAGGGGACGATCCCTCTCCCTCACGTCCTCTGCCCGGCTGCACAGCAACACCCGGGACCTCCAGGTCCGGACGGAAAGAAGACGTCCCTCCACCAGCAGGCCGCACCACCGCCGATCGTACTGTGGCATGAGAGTTTGCATTTGGTTTTAATAATAAAGGTGCCTTTTTATGCTTCACTTAAATGGCGCCCCCTGTGTTTGTTTGTTGCTTTGTAAAGATCATACTTGTCTCTGGTGGAGCTTCCAATACAAATGCACAATCTACTACTGAATGGGCTCCTATGAACTCTCCATGGTTTGGTCTGACTTCTAGTCTTCCATTCTTTGTGGACTATTTTCCTCTACCCCCCCCCCCCCCCATATAATGTATGAATTAACGTACACATGGTTTTATATATATAATGTTTAGGGGACATATCTTCTTGTATATCACATTTCTATTGTGCGCCAAATACTTTTTTTGATAGAATATCATTGGGCAGCTATTCCAGCACAGTCCCACAGCAAGACAAGCCAAAATGCCTTGTCTCCTACCTGGCCGGTTCTCACCACTGCATTACGTTGGTGTATGCTGCAGAAAAATACTGCATTCACTATTTTCCAGTGCAGTGCAAGGCAATCCATTACCTCATGCTGCAGCCAATACAACTTCATGAAATATCACCGTGTGACATTTATAGTTTGTTTTTTTTTTTGAACAGTGTGTTGCACCATGATCAGTACTGATGTCATTCCACTGCATCTCACAGCATACTGCACACTGCGTCTTTGTAACACAGCGACAGGTGTGAATGTTTCCTTAAAGTTTGAGACGGGAATTTAAAAATGAAGCAGTTAACAGCTTGGTGGTCATTACATAATACATTGCAGGAGTAATTTAGCAAAACTGAAGCAGACAAAATCTGCAGTAGCCATGCATATCAACTGGCCATCTTCTATATTTCTTTTTCAGAGCTTAACAATCAGCTGAAAATAGAAGCTGATTGGATTCCCTGCACAGCTACTGCCAGATTCTGTCTGCTTCAGTTTTGATAAATTATCCCTGTAATGTAATATTGTATTGGTCACCAAGGTGTTAGCTTGTGGGACCTATAGTGTACTAATATACTCAATCACACATGACATTTGAAACATGTTTTTAGCACTTTATAGGGGGAATTCATAAAGAGTGTCAGAATTCTGTTGGAGCATAATACCAACATGTCGGTACTTGCACCTGATTCTTGTACCTGTCATAGAGGTACATGAATCTGTTGGTGCTTGGCATGGAGGTCAGTGGTGTCCAAACTGTACACTTCCTCTCCAGCCATTTTTCCCATCACACTGGTGGGTGGGGCCTGATAGGGGAGTCAATACAGTTCCCATCAAGTCTACCTGGCTGCTAATGGACACTGGGTGGATCCATATTGCCTATTCAGTCCAATAGCAGTTTTCAAAACCACCCACTGCCATCTGCAGTCAGTCAAAGGTAAGGTGGCATTGATTGGGAACTAGTCTGTCAGCTTCTCTTCTGGCTCGGCTCTCGCAGCGACACAAGTCATTTCCCAAACATGGGCATTGCCATATTTGGATAATGACATCACCGCTATCGTTGACTCCTTAGTTCACATTCAGACTTAAGCTGGAGAATCTCCTGTCCAACAGCTGAATAGGGTCAGGAATAGAGCCCTGTGCAAAATGATGTCACATGCATGCATAAGCTTCCCACCATAGACATTCCCCAACTCTGAGAACCTCTGTATGCCAGCTCAGAATTTAACTACTGCCAGTTTTCATAATCTACAAACTGACTGTTAATTTAAGAATTTGTTGCTTACCTATAAACAGGTCTTAAAGTGACAGTAGTGAGAACTACCTGAATTTGTCACCCGTGTTGGTAATGTTAATGAACTGGCCCAAATACTTGCCCGAATTAGGCACAGGTAGTTCTAAAGAAAAATATTTTCTGAAAAATGATTGATATACATGCTTTATGGAATTCTTCTGATATTGTGCTAATTTGTTCTAGGCTTTTCATTAGCTTCCCCAAAACCAAAACTACCCTTCCCCACCACTTTGACCTGACCCCTGGCTCTGCAGACATCAAGGCTCATAGTGGAAAGATTCTGAATGCTATTTGGACTGCAGCAAATCATATGGATGACTTTCCTGTCATCCTGTCCACCCTGACTGACCTGCAAGCACCCAACCTAAAAGTGGATCCAGAAAAATTTAATGTAAGGATGGCTCTTCATTATCATTAATAGGCAGCATTGATGGGCACTGATGAGGTGGCACTGATAGGCAGCACTGATAGGCTGCACTGATGGGCACTGATAAGGCAGCACTGAAGAGGCAGCACTGGTAGGCACTGATTGGCAGCACTGATGGGCATTGATAGGCAGCACTGATGGGCATTGATAGGCAGCACGGATGGGCACTGTTGGGGCTGCACTGGTCATCAGGACACTGATGATCAGTTTGCTGTTTATCAGTGTAGATGCCCACTGTTACACTTGCCAGTTACCGGCTTTCCTCTCCTCACACATTTCATTTGCTTTTAACATTTGATTTGGCTTTCCCGAATAACAGAAATTCCTTTCAGGTAACTATGACCCAACAGTTTTAAAATAGCATCTTCTGTCAGGCACTTCTATTAGTTGCTTCTGAGTAAGGTAGTTTAATCTTTCACATTTGAAGTGGAACTAAAGACATTTTTTTAAAAACTTTTGAGAAATGTTATTTATTGCAGAAGAGACATGCAATGTTCCTTCTGCAAAAAAAATACACGCAGCTGCCTGCTTGCAGTCTTTTGTAACATGTAAACTGAGCTGCCAAGCTTTGTTAAGGTTGCAGGCATGGTCACTGTGTGCAGGGATGACTGACTCCTACGCAGGAGTTATGTCATCCAGCACCGGTCAATGAACTTGCCTGAAAACCGGCACCTGGAGAGAGGGTGACAGCATGGGACCTCTCACAGACCTTGGCCTGTTAGTGGGGGTAAGTAATAGTGACTTTAGTTCCATGTTAGGAATATATTATGGGCAGATACCTCCACTTTAAGCACTGTGTTAATAGATCACATTAGGATGATGCAGTAATTATTTAAGCAGCCAACTTAATCATGTCTTCCTCTGAAAGATTGCTGCTATGAGTACAGCACCAATTTTACTTTATTTTATTATTCTTGTTCTTCTGACCTTTATTGACACGGACAAGAGGGTAAGGAAACTTTCCCCAGCAGAGAAAGGATTTGGATGAGGTTGGGGTTCTCCACAATCATGGTTTCAAGGAGGATTCTGTCTTTGTGGTTTTCAAACTAATGCAGGAATTCACCAGAACCATAATGCATTGCCAGACGAGCTGGCTCAGAAATGCCAATAAGTGGGCTTTTTTATTAACTATAAAATTTAAGGTCACAACAGCCATATTGATTGTATGGTTCAGCTGTGACAGGGAAAGCACTAATAAAGTGCATAGGGAGAGGTTAGTGTAGGGCTTGTAGGTACTGGCAGTTCTGTTAAAGTACAGTTGCAAGAAAAAGTATGTGAACCCCTTGGGATTACGTGGAGTTTTGCATGAATTGGGCATAAAATGTGCTCTGAACATCATCTAAGTCACAACAATAGAAGAACACAGTCTGCTGAACATAATACTACACAAACATTAGATGTTGCCAAGGTTTAATTGCACATAACATGTAAACATTCACAGTGCAGGGAGGAAAAAGTATGTGAACCTTTGGACTTAATAACTGGTTGACCCTCCTTTGGCAGCAATAACCTCAACCAAACGTTTCCTGTAGTTGCAGATCAGACCTGCACAACGATCTGGAGTAATTTTGGACCACTCCTCTTCACAAAACTGTTTCAGTGTAGTGATAATCTTGGGATGTCTGGTGTGAATCGCTCTCTTAAGGTCATGCCACAGCATTTCAATCGGGTTGAGGTCAGGACTCTGACTGGGCCACTCCAGAAGGCGTATTCTGTGCTGTTGCAGCCATTGTTTTGTTGAATTACTTGTATGCTTTGGGTCATTGTCCTATTGCATCACCCATCCTCTGCGGAGCTTCAGTTGGCGGACAGATGGTCGTACGTTTTCCTGCAAAATGTCTTGATAAACTCTGGAATTCATTTTCCCATCAATGACAACAATCCGTCCAGGCCCTGAGGCAGCAAAGCAGCCCCAAACCATGATGCTCCCTCCACCATGTTTTACAGTGGGGATGAGGTTTTGATGTTGGTGTGCTGTGCCTTTTTTTCTCCACACATAGTGTTGTGTGTTCTTCCCAAACAACTCAATCTTGGTTTCATCTGTCCACAGTATATTTTGCCAGTAGTGCTGTGGAACATCCAGGTGCTCTTTTGCAAACTTCAAACGTGCTGCAATATTCTTTTTGGACAGCAATGGCTTCCTCCGTGGTGTCCTCCCATGTACTCCATTCTTGTTTAATGTTTTCCTTATTGTAGATGTGTCAACAAAAATGTTAGCATGTGCCAGAGATTTCTGTAGGTCTTTAGCTGACACTCTGGGATTCTTCCTTACCTCATGCAGCATTCTGCACTGTGCTCTTGCAGTCAATTTTACAGGACGACCACGCCTAGCTCTCAGAAAACCTACGATCAAGAATTGTTGACTTGCATGAAGCTGGAAAGGGTTACAAAAGTATCTCCAAAAGCCTTGATGTTCATGTGTCCACGGTAAGACAGACTATCTACAAATGGAGAAAGTTTAGCACTGTTGCTACTCTCCCTAGGTGTGGTCGTCCTGTAAAAATGACTGCAAGAGCACAGCGCAGAATGCTGCATGAGGTAAAGAAGAATCCCAGAGTGTTAGCTAAAGACCTACAGAAATCTCTAGCACATGCTAACATTTTTGTTGACTCATCTACAATAAGGAAAACATTAAACAAGAATGGAGTACATGGGAGGACACCACGGAGGAAGCCATTGCCGTCCAAAAAGAATATTGCAGCACGTTTGAAGTTTGCAAAAGAGCACCTGGATGTTCCACAGCACTACTGGCAAAATATACTGTGGACAGATGAAACCAAGATTGAGTTGTTTGGGAAGAACACACAACACTATGTGTGAAGAAAAAAAGGCACAGCACACCAACATCAAAACCTCATCCCCACTGTAAAACATGGCGGAGGGAGCATCATGGTTTGCACCTTCTTTGCTGCCTCAGGGCCTGGACGGATTGTTGTCATTGATGGGAAAATGAATTCCAGAGTTTATCAAGACATTTTGCAGGAAAACGTACGACCATCTGTCCACCAACTGAAGCTCTGCAGAGGATGGGTGATGCAACAGGACAATGACCCAAAGCATACAAGTAATTCAACAAAACAATGGCTGCAACAGCACAGAATATGCCTTCTGGAGTGGCCCAGTCAGAGTCCTGACCTCAACCCGATTGAAATGCTGTGGCATGACCTTAAGAGAGCGATTCACACCAGACATCCCAAGAATATTGCTACACTGAAACAGTTTTGTGAAGAGGAGTGGTCCAAAATTACTCCAGATCGTTGTGCAGGTCTGATCTGCAACTACAGGAAACGTTTGGTTGAGGTTATTGCTGCCAAAGGAGGGTCAACCAGTTATTAAGTCCAAAGGTTCACATACTTTTTCCTCCCTGCACTGTGAATATTTACATGTTATGTGCAATTAAACCATGGCAACATCTAATGTTTGTGTAGTATTATGTTCAGCAGACTGTGTTCTTCTATTGTTGTGACTTAGATGACATTCAGAGCACATTTTATGCCCAATTCATGCAAAACTCCACGTAATTCCAAGGGGTTCACACACTTTTTCTTGCAACTGTACTACAATGTTAACAGGCTGTATGTGTTTTTAATAAGCTACATTTCCTAATTGTTCTTGGCTGCAATTGTTTAGGGTTAGTTTTTTTTTTTTTTTTGTGGACCTTCCATGTTGGTTGTCTTTAGGGGGTGGCAGTGGGAAAAGGTCTTTGTGTAGCAACTGTGACGGTGCAGACTTTAGTCCCGACTCTTCGGCCAGCCAGCATTCAGGCCCAGTTGTGCTGTTGGTGCACATGAGAACAGTCCCAGTCAAACCTGCAGGCAACAATAAGACTACTAGGAAGCTGTGTGGTCAGTTCCTTAAGGACTTTCTAGTGGCAACAGGTTATAGCCACAAGGCCGTCTCACCAGACCCAGAAGCACAGCAGCAGTCTTCACTCTGGTTAGATGTCCGCTCACTTCTGGTCCTCAGCACAGCAGAGCTGGTGTTCTGGAAGTGGTTCAGTCCCTCAGCACACAGGTCACAGTGCTGGAGCAGGTCCTTGCATATTCTTACCTGCATTGCTCTCTCTAGACTTCCAGTCAAATCCCTGGGAAAATGTTCTCTCCTGCTTTAAGCAGGGTTTTTGTGGGAGATGTAGTTCAGTTCCACCACTACTGCTTGCCAGGAGGTAGGGGGAGCAGAGGATCTTCACACAGAGCCACTCTGTCCTTTCTGCAGTGGTGGTGGGGGGGGGGGGGGAAGATCATAGCTGCACACAGCACATGATGGCAGGACTGAGAGTAAGAACAGGATAGTGGTGGGTTGGGGGGAGACAGAGACCACACCTTTCACAGTGTCCCCTCTGAAGCGCCCAGCTACAAAAGTACCGTATGTACTGAACTCATCAGCATTCTTGATATTGAGTCAACTACTTTGTTCAAAAGCCATTAAATTTTATCTGGCCTTGCTATGCCAATGGAATCCCTGATGTATTAAATTGGCTTTGTTTGTGCCTAGAACTTGCAAATTACAATCTGTGCATTTTTTCCCCAACTAAAATTTATTATTGACAATAATTCATCCTGCTCACTCGGATTTTCTTGTCACTGTGGTTGCAAACAAATTTTGAGTTGACCCTTCCTCATGAAGATCTGCTGCAGGGAGAAGCTGTGTGTGCAAACTGACAGAACAGGAGGTTTGTCTGTTTGCTGGTCTGTCTGGCTCAAAATATAGCTGTTTTGATCAGCTTGCTGTCAGAATGTGGGATACTAAATATGGTGCTCGTTTTACTGGTCTATGGAAAACAGACTGAAGGCCTCATTGGGCTAAGTTGGCCTGAAGGCTGAACAATTCTATTGTATCAACGCGGTGTCTCCCATATGTATTTCTATGTTCATAAACATATATTATATTTATGTCTATATATGTTTTTGTTTCTATTTGCAGCTGCTGTCTTTCACTATCCAGGTGGTCTTCAGTATTCACTTCACCAAAGATTTCAGTCCTGATGTTCAGGATGCCTGGAACAAATTCCTTTCTGAAACTTTTGATATTACGAAATGCTTGCCTCCAAGCAAAGATAAATAAATTACAGCAAGTTAGGTTACCAAGATTCTACGGTACTGTATGAACGGTACACATACACGCTCCTAAGGAATAACCTCATTTCAATGGTCAATAAAGGGTATCTACTGTACTTGTGTATATTGCCCTTCAAAATACATTGGTATAATCAAATAAAAGTTGATATAGCTTAATCTCCTGAGTTCCGTTTTTTTTGGTTTGTGATTATCCCAACTATGGATAACATCCTGAACATTCTTAGTGTAAAACTCAATACACTATAATTCATCATCAATGGTACACATACTGTAGGTATAACTTAAAAAAATCAACACAAGAGGATATTTTTCAAATTGGAGGAGCTTTTAAAAGGTGCTAGAGTTGTGTTCACCCAAGAATTACAAAACAAGTTATTGGGTATATAAGAATTAAACATTAATCTCAATTCCATGGAATTTTGAAATAAACAGCTTATATTATTGTAAAGTAAGGTGTAAATCAACTGTGTTCTATTCTTACATGTTATAGAACAATACTCTTAAGCTTTTAACTTTAAGCAATTGATATGGTGAATTAAGTGTGTAAAGGTATGGGGGATATATGCCTACTGGTGCGTTTGTTGTTTTTGTTTGTTATCAGAGCATTTTGTGGGTCATGTGACATGAAGTAGAAACATGCTCAAACTGTCACTGAGTCTTCAAGCAGAATAAAGCTGTCTTGTGACCTAGAAGATCGCCGTGTACATCAACTAACTGAATCCAATATATTCTCCCCTGCGTATACAAGTGTAGCCCGTGCAAATAAAGACTCCAAAATCAGCTATAAACAATAATGCCAGGAACTGTGCAGCTCTCCCTTCGAATGTCCAACAAAGGCTTGAAAACAATCTGAAACATGAAAAAACAAGGGAAGTGCAACCTAGCACAATAAAACCTTTTATTTGGCTGATATACCACACAACATAAAATGCACTCACATGATCAATAGATAAATCATTCCTCAACATATCCACTATGGTCAGCATCCCATCCTAAGAGCGACTCCTGCCTGGCCACCTGCGATCCTCTGATGTTCAGCTGAAGATGAAACACACTGCCAAAATCTCTGTGTGTAACAGCAACCTGTCATGTCGGTTAGGAGTCCAGGGAGAGAAAGAACTGGTGGAGCCACTCACCTTCAGTGCATGTGTAAAGGGAGGTAGGGGAAGGGGGACTGATCAGAATGGATTCCATATGACAGAAAGTTAAGGAGTAGTTGAATAGCCTGGTCACGTGATGCGTATCAGAGGCATATCTTTCTTTCTCAAACATATGACCGACTAACTGAACATATTTTTTTTCTACGCTGTTATTCATGCCTGCCTTGTTAATTAATTATCCATGAATAAAAATCCAATAGTTGAGAGGTTTTCAGTCTGACTTGATTTTGCTTAAGCAGATGGGAAATAGCTAAAGCTATATACAAGTTACAGCACTGACAGAGACTATCAATTCATAAAGGAATTGGTAATTTGTAAAATGAATATGGGCCAGCTTGTCCAAAATGAACTACAGTATATAAAGCTAAAGTAACTCTGGAGTTAGGCTTTAAGAGAATTACTAGGTGACTTGTCTGAAGAACTAGACTTGTATTTCAGTGCAGTGATCCCAACACTTGATGAGTGGAGAACTGTTCAAGACTCCATGCAACTGTGCAGCAACAGATCTCTTCTAATAGCCTCCATACTAAGAGAAAATGCCATAATGTCACTTGCAACATCACTATACTTCCAACGTAAACACAATGTGGTGTTTACATTAAACTGCTAGAAGCACTCTGATGGAGACCTATGTAGCAAGCCCTGACTAGAGATGAGCGAATCGAAGTATCCGAAGTGGAATTCGAGTCGAATATCGGAAAAATTTCGATTCGTGCCGAATCCGAAAAATAGCCTAATTCGGACGCGCGAATCGAAATTTTTCAGAAAATGGCGGCTGACATGTGCGGCGACGGAGCGGGGATGTCTGGGAAGGCGCGCAGACAAGGCGCGCTGACCCATAATGCATTCCTCAACTACATGTGATCGCATCAGCCTATCAGCAGCCAGCCAGCCAGCACTGTGTAATGGTCGAGCTATAAATAGCGGCCATTTTGGAATTCTTCATTTGCCTGCAGTTATTGAACAGAGGCAGACCGCTCTGTACTAGGGACAGGGACAGAGTTAGGGCCACAGAAACGATAATTGGGGACAGAGAAAAGTTACTTAGGGACAGAGAACCATTACTCAGGGACACAGACTTGTTAATGAGGGCCACAGAATCGTTATTTAGGGACAAAGAAACGCTAGTTAGGGCCACAGAATTCATAATCAGGGACAGACAGAATTGTTACTCAGTGCCAGAGAATTGTTACTTAGGGCCACAGAAACGTTATTAGGGCCACAGAATTGTTACTCAGGGACAGACAGAATTGTTACTGAGTGCCAGAGAATTGTTACTTAGGGCCACAGAAACTTTAATTAGGGCCACAGAATTTTTACTCAGGGACAGACAGAATTGTTACTCAGTGCCAGAGAATTGTTACTCAGGGACAGACAGAATTGTTACTGAGTGCCAGAGAATTGTTACTTAGGGCCACAGAAACTTTACTTAGGGCCACAGAATTTTTACTCAGGGACAGACAGAATTGTTACTGAGTGCCAGAGAATTGTTACTCAGGGACAGACAGAATTGTTACTGAGTGCCAGAGAATTGTTACTTAGGGCCACAGAAACTTTACTTAGGGCCACAGAATTGTTACTCGCACAGACACAGAATTGTTACTCGCACAGACACAGAATTGTTACTGAAGGCCACAGAACTGTTACTTAGGGCCACAGAATTGTTACTCGCACAGACACAGAATTGTTACTCGCACAGACACAGAACTGTTACTGAGGGCCACAGAACTGTTACTTAGGGCCACAGAATTGTTACTCGCACAGACACAGAATTGTTACTCAGGGCCACAGAACTGTTACTTAGGGACAAAGAAACGCTAGTTAGGGCCACAGAATTCATACTCAGGGACAGACAGAATTGTTACGGAGTGCCAGAGAATTGTTACTCTGGGCCACAGAAACTTTACTTAGGGCCACAGAATTTTTACTCAGGGACAGACAGAATTGTTACTGAGTGCCAGAGAATTGTTACTCAGGGACAGACAGAATTGTTACGGAGTGCCAGAGAATTGTTACTCAGGGCCACAGAAACTTTACTTAGGGCCACAGAATTTTTACTCAGGGACAGACAGAATTGTTACTGAGTGCCAGAGAATTGTTACTCAGGGACAGACAGAATTGTTACGGAGTGCCAGAGAATTGTTACTTAGGGCCACAGAAACTTTACTTAGGGCCACAGAATTGTTACTCGCACAGACACAGAATTGTTACTCGCACAGACACAGAACTGTTACTGAGGGCCACAGAAACTTTACTTAGGGACAAAGAAACGCTAGTTAGGGCCACGGAATTCATACTCAGGGACAGACAGAATTGTTACGGAGTGCCAGAGAATTGTTACTCAGGGCCACAGAAACTTTACTTAGGGCCACAGAATTTTTACTCAGGGACAGACAGAATTGTTACTGAGTGCCAGAGAATTGTTACTCAGGGACAGACAGAATTGTTACGGAGTGTCAGAGAATTGTTACTCAGGGACAGACAGAATTGTTACTGAGTGCCAGAGAATTGTTACTTAGGGCCACAGAAACTTTAATTAGGGCCACAGAATTTTTACTCAGGGACAGACAGAATTGTTACTGAGTGCCAGAGAATTGTTACTCAGGGACAGACAGAATTGTTACTGAGTGCCAGAGAATTGTTACTTAGGGCCACAGAAACTTTACTTAGGGCCATAGAATTTTTACTCAGGGACAGACAGAATTGTTACTGAGTGCCAGAGAATTGTTACTCAGGGACAGACAGAATTGTTACTGAGTGCCAGAGAATTGTTACTCAGGGCCACAGAAACTTTACTTAGGGCCACAGAATTGTTACTCAGGGACAGACAGAATTGTTACTGAGTGCCAGAGAATTGTTACTCAGGGACAGACAGAATTGTTACTGAGTGCCAGAGAATTGTTACTTAGGGCCACAGAAACTTTACTTAGGGCCACAGAATTGTTACTCGCACAGACACAGAATTGTTACTCGCACAGACACAGAATTGTTACTGAAGGCCACAGAACTGTTACTTAGGGCCACAGAATTGTTACTCGCACAGACACAGAATTGTTACTCGCACAGACACAGAACTGTTACTGAGGGCCACAGAACTGTTACTTAGGGCCATAGAATTGTTACTCGCACAGACACAGAATTGTTACTCAGGGCCACAGAACTGTTACTTAGGGACAAAGAAACGCTAGTTAGGGCCACAGAATTCATACTCAGGGACAGACAGAATTGTTACGGAGTGCCAGAGAATTGTTACTCTGGGCCACAGAAACTTTACTTAGGGCCACAGAATTTTTACTCAGGGACAGACAGAATTGTTACTGAGTGCCAGAGAATTGTTACTCAGGGACAGACAGAATTGTTACGGAGTGCCAGAGAATTGTTACTCAGGGCCACAGAAACTTTACTTAGGGCCACAGAATTTTTACTCAGGGACAGACAGAATTGTTACTGAGTGCCAGAGAATTGTTACTCAGGGACAGACAGAATTGTTACGGAGTGCCAGAGAATTGTTACTTAGGGCCACAGAAACTTTACTTAGGGCCACAGAATTGTTACTCGCACAGACACAGAATTGTTACTCGCACAGACACAGAACTGTTACTGAGGGCCACAGAAACTTTACTTAGGGACAAAGAAACGCTAGTTAGGGCCACGGAATTCATACTCAGGGACAGACAGAATTGTTACGGAGTGCCAGAGAATTGTTACTCAGGGCCACAGAAACTTTACTTAGGGCCACAGAATTTTTACTCAGGGACAGACAGAATTGTTACTGAGTGCCAGAGAATTGTTACTCAGGGACAGACAGAATTGTTACGGAGTGTCAGAGAATTGTTACTCAGGGACAGACAGAATTGTTACTGAGTGCCAGAGAATTGTTACTTAGGGCCACAGAAACTTTACTTAGGGTCACAGAATTTTTACTCAGGGACAGACAGAATTGTTACCGAGTGCCAGAGAATTGTTACTCAGGGACAGACAGAATTGTTACTGAGTGCCAGAGAATTGTTACTTAGGGCCACAGAAACTTTAATTAGGGCCACAGAATTTTTACTCAGGGACAGACAGAATTGTTACTGAGTGCCAGAGAATTGTTACTCAGGGACAGACAGAATTGTTACGGAGTGCCAGAGAATTGTTACTCAGGGCCACAGAAACTTTACTTAGGGCCAGAGAATTTTTACTCAGGGACAGACAGAATTGTTACTGAGTGCCAGAGAATTGTTACTCAGGGACAGACAGAATTGTTACTGAGTGCCAGATAATTGTTACTCAGGGCCCCAGAAACTTTACTTAGGGCCACAGAATTTTTACTCAGGGACAGACAGAATTGTTACTGAGTGCCAGAGAATTGTTACTCAGGGACAGACAGAATTGTTACTGAGTGCCAGAGAATTGTTACTTAGGGCCACAGAAACTTTACTTAGGGCCACAGAATTGTTACTCGCACAGACACAGAATTGTTACTCGCACAGACACAGAATTGTTACTGAGGGCCACAGAACTGTTACTTGGGGCCACAGAAACGTTAATCAGGGACACAGAATTGTTACTGAGGGCCACAGAACTGTTACTTAGGGCCACAGAATTGTTACTCGCACAGACACAGAATTGTTACTCAGGGACACAGAATTGTTACTCAGGGACACATAATCGTTTAATTAAAGAGTATGTCAGACAACATGCAGAGGAGTGGCAGAGGAGGCAATGTTTTAGGAGCAAGCAGACGTGGCAGCAGAGGAAGGGGTCGAGGCAGCACTATTCGCAGCCAGAGGCCAGTGCTCCCGGTGTCATCCAGCGGTCGTGTCTCCACCGACAACCCTGCCGTCGTCGATTGGTTGGCTCGGTCGTCTTCCTCTTCCCAGGTCACCTCTGACACCTACAGCCAACGGTCGGTGGGTACGTCAGACACAACCGTTAGTTGGCATGGCCCGGGACCAAGCCCACTGAAATCACGTGTCCTCTACCTGCCCCTGTCCTTTGGTGTTCCCTCACCAAGCGAAGTATCGCATGCTGTGGGCTCAGCCCCACTGTACAGTGAGGAAGAGCTAACAGAGGGCGGTCAGGAACGGGGGGAGACATCCGCCTTTTCAGCAGCCAGGCGAAGAAGTAGTGGCGAGGAGAGTGGCTCGGTAGCCGGTCTAGAGACAGGTCTGTCTCCTGACCCAGACGCTGCCGAGGGGGCTAGTAGTGAGGCGGAGACCCTACTTGATGATGAGGAGGTTGATCGCACTTGGCAGCCTCGTCGTCATCAGGCAATTTCTTCCGCATCATCAGGAGAAGAGGGTGGCAGCTTGGCAGCGAGCAAAACAGTCGGTGGGTTGCCCAGGAGACAGCAGCAGGGTCGCAGCAGTGTCAGTGGAGCCAAACGTCCACGGAGTAGAGCACCAGCTCCACTGCAGCCTACCACCACGGCCAGTAGTGGTGCCGGTGTGCACGGAGGAAGCAGCAGTCAGCCAGTGAGGAGTATCGGGGGCAAAGTTTCCTACTCGGCGGTGTGGCAATTTTTCGTCAAGCCGCCCGAGGAAGTAAACGTAGCCGTATGTCGACTATGTGGCCAGAAAGTCAAGCGTGGCCAGGGGGCCCATGTTGGGACTACAGCGTTGTTGGACTATTTGGGCCATGTTGGGACAATGGGAGACCTCCCATTGCTGCTGTCTCCATCGCCACACTCTGCCATGTGCCACTTTCAGGTCTCCTCACACACTGCTGGTGTGTAGAATTTTTTGACATAGGGTGCTGGCAGATTACGGGCCTCCCATTGCTGCTGCCAGGCCCCTAATCTGCATAGGCCCCTATATACCGCTTCCTCATGCTGCTGCCAGGTCCAGAGTCTGTCATGGGTCCCTGTACGGCCTCCCATTGCTGCTGTCTCCATCGCCACACTCTGCCATGTGCCACTTTCAGGTCTCCTCACACACTGCTGGTGTGTAGAATTTTTTGACATAGGGTGCTGGCAGATTATGGGCCTCCTATAGCTGCTGCCAGGCCCCTAATCTGCCATAGGCCCCTATATACCGCTTCCTCATGCTGCTGCCAGGTCCAGAGTCTGTCATGGGTCCCTGTACGGCCTCCCATTGCTGCTGTCTCCATCGCCACACTCTGCCATGTGCCACTTTCAGGTCTCCTCACAAACTGCTGGTGTGTAGAATTTTTTGACATAGGGTGCTGGCAGATTATGGGCCTCCCATAGCTGCTGCCAGGCCCCTAATCTGCCATAGGCCCCTATATACCGCTTCCTCATGCTGCTGCCAGGTCCAGAGTCTCTCATGGGTCCCTGTACGGCCTCCCATTGCTGCTGTCTCCATCGCCACACTCTGCCATGTGCCACTTTCAGGTCTCCTCACACACTGCTGGTGTGTAGAATTTTTTGACATAGGGTGCTGGCAGATTATGGGCCTCCTATAGCTGCTGCCAGGCCCCTAATCTGCCATAGGCCCCTATATACCGCTTCCTCATGCTGCTGCCAGGTCCAGAGTCTGTCATGGGTCCCTGTACGGCCTCCCATTGCTGCTGTCTCCATCGCCACACTCTGCCATGTGCCACTTTCAGGTCTCCTCACACACTGCTGGTGTGTAGAATTTTTTGACATAGGGTGCTGGCAGATTATGGGCCTCCCATAGCTGCTGCCAGGCCCCTAATCTGCCATAGGCCCCTATATACCGCTTCCTCATGCTGCTGCCAGGTCCAGAGTCTCTCATGGGTCCCTGTACGGCCTCCCATTGCTGCTGTCTCCATCGCCACACTCTGCCATGTGCCACTTTCAGGTCTCCTCACACACTGCTGGTGTGTAGAATTTTTTGACATAGGGTGCTGGCAGATTATGGGCCTCCTATAGCTGCTGCCAGGCCCCTAATCTGCCATAGGCCCCTATATACCGCTTCCTCATGCTGCTGCCAGGTCCAGAGTCTGTCATGGGTCCCTGTACGGCCTCCCATTGCTGCTGTCTCCATCGCCACACTCTGCCATGTGCCACTTTCAGGTCTCCTCACACACTGCTGGTGTGTAGAATTTTTTGACATAGGGTGCTGGCAGATTATGGGCCTCCCATAGCTGCTGCCAGGCCCCTAATCTGCCATAGGCCCCTATATACCGCTTCCTCATGCTGCTGCCAGGTCCAGAGTCTCTCATGGGTCCCTGTACGGCCTCCCATTGCTGCTGTCTCCATCGCCACACTCTGCCATGTGCCACTTTCAGGTCTCCTCACACACTGCTGGTGTGTAGAATTTTTTGACATAGGGTGCTGGCAGATTATGGGCCTCCTATAGCTGCTGCCAGGCCCCTAATCTGCCATAGGCCCCTATATACCGCTTCCTCATGCTGCTGCCAGGTCCAGAGTCTGTCATGGGTCCCTGTACGGCCTCCCATTGCTGCTGTCTCCATCGCCACACTCTGCCATGTGCCACTTTCAGGTCTCCTCACACACTGCTGGTGTGTAGAATTTTTTGACATAGGGTGCTGGCAGATTATGGGCCTCCTATAGCTGCTGCCAGGCCCCTAATCTGCCATAGGCCCCTATATACCGCTTCCTCATGCTGCTGCCAGGTCCAGAGTCTGTCATGGGTCCCTGTACGGCCTCCCATTGCTGCTGTCTCCATCGCCACACTCTGCCATGTGCCACTTTCAGGTCTCCTCACACACTGCTGGTGTGTAGAATTTTTTGACATAGGGTGCTGGCAGATTATGGGCCTCCCATAGCTGCTGCCAGGCCCCTAATCTGCCATGGGCCCCTATATACCGCCTCCTCATGCTGCTGCCAGGTCCACAGTGTCTCATGCCATGTGCCACTTTCAGGTCTCCTCACACTGCTGGTGTGTTGAATTTTTTGACATAGGGTGCTGGCAGATTACGGGCCTCCCATTGCTGCTGCCAGGCACGTAATCTGCCATGGGCCCCCGTACCGACTCCTCATGCTGTGACGTTGCAACAAGGTGGAATTCAACCCTACATATGTTAGACCGCCTTTACGAACAGCGAAAGGCCATCACCGATTTCCTGATGTTAAAAGCGGATAAAGGTACTCCCTGTGTAACTTAGATGTCAGCCATTGGCAGCTCATGCGTGACACCTGCCGCTTGCTCAGGCCCTTTGAGGAGGCCACGCTATTCGTGAGTCGGCAGGACTATGGGATGAACGACGTCATTCCTCTGTTGCACGTCCTGGAACAAATGCTGTTAACAATGGCTGGTCAGGGTGCGGTAGACGTGGCGCACAGATCTCAACGCCACATGACCCCTGTGGGGGCAGGACAGGAAGAAGAGGAGGAGGTAGAGGAGGACATTGGTGCTCAGGAATTATTGAGTGAAATGGGTGGTTTTTCCACTCAGCGGACAGGAGTGGAGGAGCAGGAGCATCTGGTAGAGGAGGAGGAGGAGGAGGAGACAGAGGACCCAGACGCACCGTGGCAGTATGCTGTGGAGATGGAGGCAGGGAGTCCCTCGCATTCCTTGGCACAAATGGCCCATAGCATGCTCGCTTGCTTGCGTAGCGACAGCTGAATAATAACCATCAGACAGAGGGATGACTTTTGGCTGTCCACCTTGTTGGACCCTCGCTACCGTTCAAAAATGGTGGCCTTTTTCACACCTGCTGAGAGGGAGGCCAAAATAACGTACTATAAAAACCACCTATGTAGTCAGCTGGTCTCTGCCTGTCTGCGCCAACGTCCATCCTCAGACACTGTGGGCCCTGTGCGCTCGCGTTCCGCTGCCATGGCAGCAGGGGAGGGGTGGGGTGGTAGGAGCAGTGGCAGCTCCACCAGCAGCGGCTGCCTCAGTCTGCAGTCGATGATGAGTAGCTTTCTTCACCAGCGCAGTGAGGAAACTACTAACCAGCCGCAGCAGCAGCAGCAGCAGCAGCATCAGGTGGACCTGGAGCAGGACCTCAAACAACAGGCTTAGGCCTACTTGGACAGCACCCTGCCAACCGAGGTAGACAATCCCCTTGACTACTGGGCAACGAAACTTGACCTTTGGCCCCAACTAGCTGAATTTGCCCTTGAAAGGCTGTCATGCCCGGCCAGTAGCGTGGCATCGGAGCGCGTGTTTAGTGCGGCAGGAGGTATTGCAACTCCGCGGAGGACACGACTGTCCACCCAAAGTGTGGAGAGACTGACGTTTGTGAAAATGAATCAGGCGTGGATTAGTCTGGATTTCAAACCACCAGTTCCTGACACAACTGACTAAATCCGCCATGAATCATGCCCCAAACATGTGCCACTTTCAGGTCTCCTCACACTGCTGGTGTGTTCCATTTTTTGTCATAGGGTGCTGGCAGATTACGGGCCTCCCATAGCTGCTGCCAGGCCCCTAATCTGCCATGGGCCCCTATACCGCCTCCTCATGCTGCTGCCAAGTCCAGAGTCTCTCATGGGTCCCTGTACGGCCTCCCATTGCTGCTGTCTCCATCGCCACACTCTGCCATGTGCCACTTTCAGGTCTCACACACTGCTGGTGTGTAGAATTTTTTGACATAGGGTGCTGGCAGATTACGGGCCTCCCATAGCTGCTGCCAGGCCCCTAATCTGCCATAGGCCCCTATATACCGCCTCCTCATGCTGCTGCCAGGTCCAGAGTGTGTCATGGGTCCCTGTACGGCCTCCCATTGCTGCTGTCTCCATCGCCACACTCTGCCATGTGCCACTTTCAGGTCTCCTCACACTGCTGGTGGGTTCCATTTTTTGTCATAGGGTGCTGGCAGATTACGGGCCTCCCATAGCTGCTGCCAGGCCCGTAATCTGTCATGGGCCCCTGTTGTCGCTTGTTGGCATATTCCGCTCGTTCAGATGCTCCTTCTCCTGCTACTCCTCTTCACGGATTCCGTCAGCAGTCTTTCTTGGAATCCGTTTCCAAGAGACAACAGTTTGCGAGCACGCACCAGACGGTGCAGAAACTGAACGTCCTCCTGTCCAAGTTGCTGCTGCCAGGCTCGTAATCTGTCATGCGCCCCTGTACCGCCTCCTCATGCTGCTGCCAGGTCCAGAGTGTGTCATGGGCCCCCGTACCGACTCCAAATGCTGCTGCCAGGCCCGTAATCTGTCATGGGCCCCTGTACCGCCTCCCCATGCTGCTGCCACGTCCAGATTGTGTCATGGGTCCCTGTACGGCCTCCCATTGCTGCTGCCAGGCCTGTAATCTGCCATGGGCCCCCGTACCGACTCCTCATGCTGCTGCCAGGCCCGTAATCTGCCATGGGCCCCTGTACCGCCTCCTCATGCTGCTGCCAGGTCCAGAGTGTGTCATGGGTCCCTGTACGGCCTCCCATTGCTGCTGTCTCTATCGCCACACTCTGCCATGTGCCACTTTCAGGTCTCCTCACACTGCTGGTGGTTTCCATTTTTGTCATAGGGTGCTGTATGGCCTCCCATTGCTGCTGCCTCCACCGCCACACTGTGGCTCCACACTCTGGTTTTGGCCCCGTGACTGGCCAAATGAGTGAAGTGTGCGGTGATTCTAAGATCGACGGCACTCATCTGCATGTCATACTGCCTGACAGTATTATTTCTCTTCCCCAGCAGACTCCAAGGGCATTTAAATTAAAGGTACAGTGTTCAGCACTAATATTAAGTCTCTCTGAAGCCTAGAAACACCCTTTTTTAAGTTAAATTCACAGCGAATATATTCGACTCGAATCGAAATTTTTCTACGAATTCGCCGAATCAGTCGAATCGAATTTTTGAATACTTCGCTCATCTCTAGCCCTGACGCTTAAGAGTGAATAGTTTCAGCTCCTGGGCTTAGAGTTAGCTGTCAGCTACCACTCACAGTCATCAATTCCAGCCTACATGCTGTCCGGAAGCCACTGCACTGAGTCCAGGTGCATTTTTAAATTGGCACTGGGACAAATAACTGCTACCCCTGTGCTGTTTTAAATGGTGGTTAAAAATGGGCTTTTGGCAAATGGGCTTCCTCTTCGCTTGAATACTTGGGCATTCACCTGACCCCCACCTATGACTCTTGTTTGCTGCAAACTATTTTCCATTGCTTCACTCCGTGTCCTCTCTTATGCGTTCTCAGCAATTCCCGTTCCTGTCTTAGATAAGACGGGTTAATTCGGTGAAAATGGCTATCCTGCTGAAATTGTTATTATTTTCGCACCCTCCCAGTGTGGGTTCCCTCTTATTTCTTCCAGTTGATTCAGGCAAGGATTATGCGATTTATCTGGGCTGACAGGCACCCCAGAGTCTCCAGAAATATGCTTTTTGTTCATAGACTGCAGGGAGGCTTGAGGGTGCCTAATGTAGCTAAGTATTATCAGGCAAGCCAGATTGCCCCACTGTCTATGTTGCACATTTCCTCTGATATTCCCCTCTGGGTTCTTTTGGAACTACCCAATTGTGCCCCTATTGCAACATCGATACTTCTATGGCTCCCCCCTGCTCTACGCCCGATAAAATTGAGCCCTATTTTTCATCATGGCCTGTACTATGGGATTCAGTTCGCTATTCTAGTGGCTTGATGTCACTCTTTCTACCCCTGCTTCCAATCACTAATAATCCTCTCTTGCCCCCGGGTTTAGACCAACCTGGGACATTCTCTTTGTGGGTGGCCAATGGTTTTTTGCAGGTGTGACATTTCTTGACTTCTCAGCCTTTCCCCATCTGGAATTCTCTTTGGGAATCACGGGATGTTCCCCAGGCGGAATTTTTTCGTTATTTTCAATTGCAGCATTGTCTGACCTCACTGCATGGCACCTCTGCCTTCCCATATCAGAAATCTGCCTTTGAACAGCTTTGCCAAAAGCGCCCTTGTTTCTCTCCTCTATTCATCTTTGAATGGGTGCTTGACACGTACTTATCTATTGCAAGTCGCTTAATGGGAGCACGATATGGGGATGGTCGTGGATCTGGAGGTCTGGAATAAGACCTGGTCATTTATAGCTAAATGTTCATTCAACACAAACACGCTGGATGCGGTATACAAAGTACTGTTCCGTTGGTATTTGGTCCCGGCTCGTATAGCCCAGACAGACTCTACCTATAGTGATCACTGCTTTTGGGGTTTGTAGCCATCATGGAGATGTGTTACATATCTGGTGGTCATGCCCGAGACTGATTCGCTTTTGGTCACGTTTATTTGGCCTTCTTTACACTTTGCTCCATTTCTCCATAGGCTGGGAAGCCCGGTATGCTTTGCTTCATTGCCCGATACCAAGTTTGTTGGCTCTCCAGCAGAAGTTGGCCTCATATTTGTTCTTGTGAGCAACTAGAACAATTGCTCAAGCTTGGAAGAGTACATCTGTTCCTCTTCAGGGGGTGCGGGACCAGATGACCACTTTGATGCTTAATGAACAGATGTTGAGTATCCGTAATGACCCCTAACACAATTTTTTTAAAATCTGTGAGCCGTGGTTGACATATGCTTTTCCTACGCTCCCCCAGCTAGTCTGGGTTCAGGTTGTTGATCAATATTGGAGTTCCCAGATCCCTGCTGTTGGTCTTGTCTTCTTCTTTACTTACTCTTTTTTCCTCTTTTGTCTGATTTTTGTGAGGCAGCAGATATCTGCCTTTGCTTTGCTTTACTGTTAGTGCTATAACACAGTATTTTTGTATTTTATGTGTCATTGATAGCCCCTGCGTGGACGTTCCTTTTCCACTGCTGGTGCTACAGCATTGTTTCTTTTGTGTTTTATGTGCCATTGATAGCCCCTGCATGGGCATGCTTTAGTTTTCTTTGTCTAAAACGTTTAAAATTACTCATAAAAACTATTGAAATAAAAAAATGGGCTTTTGGTTATTGTGGGAGGTGTAATTTGTGGGGTTCTGTTTCTTTTGGGGTTCTATTAACTTGTATTTTACGTTAAGGTCTTTTATAAAGTATGAGCTCTAAGTCCAGCATTCACTTGTTCCTGGCTTTGCTTTTTGTTTGTGGCAGGCTGCTGCTTTGATTAAAAAAGTGCATAAAAATGCACCTAAATCATCTCACATTATATCAATCACATTCTCTGCACTCCCCCCCCGCCCCCAAATAAAAGTTAGGTATACACTGGTTAGGCCTAATATATGTTGTTAAAGTTGACTGTTGGCCAATCTTACACCGCTGCATTCTGCGTTTTCTTAATTATTGTAGGTACAGAGAAAATCTGACTGTACTCTGTGTCCCTAATACATTTCATCTGATTCTCTCACAATAAAAAAAATGTCCTGCTGCTGACCACTTTTATACTGGTGTATCATCTACATTCTCTTAATTATTGTAGGTGTAGGATACACCTGAGTCTAGTCTGTGTCTCTAAAATATTTCATCTGATTCTCCCACATTAAAAAATGTCCTGCTCCTAGCCACCTTTACACTCCTGTAATCATCTATAGTTTCTAAATCCATAATGGAAACTGCCCTGACCTGCCATGAAGGTTAAAAACCTGGAGTCTTTACAACCACTAGACCTGCCAAACCTGCTAGGGGCTCTGACCCTACCCTACTTTATTCAAAACAAAAGAAAAAGTGTGGGCTATAAATACATTTTAGTACCTCAATACCAGCATGTTATACCCACTTCCTCTACAGGCCATTTTTTCAGCTTTCAATGCTGTTGTAGTGTGACAATTATGAAACACTGCAGTTAAATGAATTTTACATATATTTTTTGAGACAGAGCTTTCTTTAGATTGTGTTTAGTGATTACTGTTTTTTTTTTTAGTATAGAAAATAAAAAAATAAACATTTTTGAGAAAAATGTTTACCCTATTATTAAAAAATAATGCCAGAATTATACTAACACATCCAAAATGACATTTGTTTGAGAAAATGGACACTCCAAGGTGATCATATTTATTTTTGGAAATTAAGAAACATGCTGGCATTGAGGCTGTTAGTTAGGGTTTACTTATGCAGGCCATAGACGGGGAGAAAAACGGCCGATTTTTCTTTTAAAAAATGAAAAATCGGTCGTTCAAGCGGCCGACGTTACCAGCAATGGTAAAAAAAATCGGCCGATTTTCATCCCGTCTACAGCCGGCAAAAAGTGTCCCTGCAGAGAGCTCTGCTATTTCTTTGACAGTTCTTTGACATTTATAGCGGTTGCAACAATGTATCTATTTGTATCCATTTAGGATACAGATGTTTTTATTCGGAAACAAATAGATACAATGTTGCAACCGCTGTAAATGTCAAGGAACTGTCAAAGAAATAGCGGAGCTCTCAGCAGGGACACTTTTTGCCGGACTGGAATTCCTCTTATTTTTCATCCCTCTTCTTCTTCTTCTTCTTCTTCATCATCATCCTCTTCTTCTTCTTCTTCTTCATCATCCTCTTCTTCTTCTTCATCATCATCCTCTTCTTCTTCTTCTTCATCATCATCCTCTTCTTCTTCTGCTTCTTCTTCTTCTTCATCATCATCATCCTCTTCTTCTTCTTCCTCTTCTTCTTCTTCATCATCATCATCCTCTTCTTCTTCTTCTGCTTCTTCTTCATCATCATCATCCTCTTCTTCTTCTTCTTCTTCTTCTTCTTCTTCATCATCCTCTTCTTCTTCCTCTTCTTCTTCTTCTTCATCATCATCCTCTTCTTCTTCATCATCCTCTTCTTCTTCTTCTTCTTCTCGATCATCATCATCCTCTTCTTCTTCTTCTGCTTCTTCTTCTTCTTCATCATCATCCTCTTCTTCTTCTTCATCATCATCATCATCCTCTTCTTCTTCTTCCTCTTATTCTTCTTCATCATCATCCTTTTCTTCTTCTTCTTCATCCTCTTCTTCTTCTTCATCATCATCATCCTCTTCTTCTTCTTCATCATCATCATCCTCCTCCTCTTCTTCTTCTTCTTCATCATCATCCTCTTCTTCTTCTTCATCATCATCCTCTTCTTCTTCTTCCTCTTCTTCTTCTTCTTCATCATCATCCTCTTCTTCTTCTTCTTCTTCTTCTTCATCATCATCCTCTTCTTCTTCTTCATCATCATCTTCTTCTTCTTCTTCTTCATTATCATCATCCTCTTCTTCTTCTTCTTCTTCATCATCATCCTCTTCTTCTTCATCATCATCCTCTTCTTCTTCATCATCATCATCATCCTCATCTTCTTCTTCATCCTCTTCTTCTTCCTCTTCCTCTTCTTCTTTTTCTTCTTTTTGTCTTCCTCTTGCAGGTCACTGCTCATGCGCAGATTTTTTTATCGCCCATCATTGCCGCAAAAATCGGGCAATCGGCAAAATCGGCCGATTTTTTTCCAACTTTACCGATAAAAAAAATCTGCCAAAATACCGAAAAACGGCCGAACAAATAGCCCACTAACGATCCAAAAATCGGCCAATTTTATTTTCGGCCGAAAAATCGGCCGATTTTCGACCCATCTATGGCCTGCATTAGTCTTTAAAAGTTGTTCACTGAAGCTAAATATAAGTCTTCTGTTAACAATGTAATAAAGTTCCACGGAGATGAAATTGCATTCAACTGAAATTGCATTACGTGCAATGGCTAGATGTGATGAACCCCAAAACCCCCAAATAATCCCATAATTTTTGCTGGTCAGTGGCTCTTTAACCACCTCAATACTGGACACTTTTACCCCCTTCCTGTCCAGAGCACTGTTCAGCTTTCAGAGCTCTCACACACTGAATGATAATTACTCAGTCATGCAACACTGTACCCAAATGACATTTTTCTCCTTTTTTCACACAAATAGAACTTTCTTTTGGTGGTATTTAATTATCAGTGGGTTTTTTTATTTTATGTGCTGTAAATTAAAAAAGACAGAAAAAAAAATTTTTTTTTTCTTTGTTTCTGTTATAAAATTTAGCAAATAAGTAATTTTTCTTCATAAATTTGGGCCAAAATGTATATTGCTTCATTGCTTTGGTAAAAATAATCTCAGTCGGTGTATATTATTTGGTCTGTGTGGAAGTTATAGAGTCTACAAGCTATGGTACCAATCATTGAAAATTGAACACACCTGATCAAACCTGATGTACTGATGGCCTATCTCATTTCTTGAGAAACTAACAAGCCAGGACAGTACAAATACCCAGCAAATGACCCCTTTTTGGAAAGTAGAAATGCCAAGGTATTTAGTAGGATGAATTGTGAGTTTTTTGAACCTGTAATTTTTTTTCCCCAATTCTTTGGAAAATTAAGAAAGTAAATAAAATGTATTTTATTTTCACACAACTGTTATATTAACAGGTTATTCCTCTCACACGGCATATGCATACTTGCAGCTTCACCCCAAAACACATTCTGCTGCTCCTCCTGAATATAGGGATACCACATGTGTAAGACTTTCCCACAGCCTAGCCACATCCAGAGGCCCAACATCCAAGTAGCACCTACAGCCATTCTGAAGGCATAAATTACGCATCTTATTTCCTGACTACCTATCAGATTTGTGAAGGTCCTGGAGCACCAGGACAATGGAATTACCCACAAAATTATCCCATTTTGGAAAGCAAACACCCCAATGTACATTCTAAGAGGCATAATGAGTCTTTTGAACATGTCATTTTTTTCCACAAGTTTTTTTTTTACACAAAGTTGTCCATTTATAAGATATTTCTAGCACATTTCATGTACAAACCAAAAATGACACCCCAAAATACATTCTGCTACTCCTCCTGAGTATGGGGATACCACATATGTAAGACATTTCCATAGCCTGGCCACATACAGAGGCCCAACATCCAAGTAGGACCTACAGGCGTTCTGGAGGAATAAATTACACATCTCAATTCCTGACTACCTATGACAATTTTGAAGGTCCTGGATCCCCAAGACAATGGAATTACCCTTGGATGCCTGCCTATCTTCTGGGAGTTCTGTGCTGCTTGTACTCGCCCACTGCGCTACTGGTGGATGCCTGCTCCTCCTCAGATCTCCTGAACCTCTTTGTTTGGACTCTCTACTCCTCAGAATCCATTGCTGACCCACTGCTTTCAATTGGCTTATACTCAGAATCTGAGTCTGACAGAGAGAATTCCCTGCTACTCTCGGCCGTCATACTCAGTATCTGGAAAGCCTCCTCGCTGGTATATAATTTTTTTTTAGACATTTTGATGTTCACTGGTACAGATGTTTATCACTGGTACAGATGTTGATTTGATACTGGCACACTAACAGATATTGAGCACTGGTAAACTGTGACAGATGTGGCTTTGACCCTGGTAGGCCGTGACAGATGTTGATCACTGGTACAGAAGTGGAGATGGTACACTGGTACACTGTAAGAGATGTGGAGCACTGGTGCAGATGTGAATTTTACACTGGTACACCATGACAGATGTGGATCAGTGGTACAGATGTGGATCACTGGTACAGATGTGGATGACCACTGGTACACCGTGATGGATGTGGATCACTGATACTGTGTGACAGATGTGGATCACAGATGTGGATCACGGGTATGGTGACAGATGTGGATCACTGGCACTGTGACAGATGTGGATCACTGGTACTGTGACAGATGTGGATCACTGGTACTGTGACAGATGTGGATCACTGGTACTGTGACAGATGTGGGTCACGGGTACGGTGACAGATGTGGATCACTGGTACTGTGACAAATGTGAATCACTGGCACTGTGACAGATGTGGATCACAGATGTGGATCACGTGTACTGTGACAGATGTGGATCAAGGGTACTGTGACAGATGTGGATCACAGATGTGAATCGTGTATACTGTGACAGATGTGGATCACGGGTACAGTGACAGATGTGGATCACTGGCACTGTGACAGATGTGGATCACAGATGTGGATCACGGGTACGGTGACAGATGTGGCTCACTGGGTACTGTGACAGATGTGGCTCACTGGCACTATGAAAGATGAGGATCACTGGCACTTTGACAGATTTGGATCACAGATGTGGATCACGGGTACTGTGACAGACGTGGCTCACAGGTATTGTGACTGATGTGGCTCACTGGCACTGTGACAGATGTTGATCACAGATGTGGATCACGGGTACGGTGACAGATGTGGATCATGGGTATGGTGAAAGATGTTACCTATAATGCTACCACCTCCTTCCTAGATTGTAAGCTCCAAAGAGCAGGGCCCTCGATCCCCTCATGTTTTGCATTGTATTGGTATTGTTCTGTCACATGTTCTGTCCCCCTTTGTAATGTACAGCGCTGAGCGACCCATTGGCGCTTTATAAATACTGTATAATAATAATAATAATCACGGGTACGGTAACAGATGTGGATCACTGGCACTGTGACAGATGTGGATCATTGGCACTGGGACAGATGTGGATCACAGATGTGGATCACTGGTACTGTGTCAGATGTGGATCACTGGTACTGTGACAGGGTGATGTGTGGGCGATGTGCTTGTATGTGCTCGCTGATCGGCTTTGCTTCTCCTCACTCACGGGCTCTGTGAGAGAAGAGGCAGAGCCATTCAACTGAATGGCGGCTTTGTTGACATCACATGACGGCTGTGATTGGACACAGCCATCATGTGATCAGAAGGGCCAATCAGAGGGCCCTTCTACCGAGCGGTTCTCGTGTTCTGAAGGACGTTCTTGAATGTCCAATCTGAACGACGAAGCTCCCACCTGGCCGTTTATTTGCAGGGGGCGAGTGGGAAGCAGTTAAACACCTCTAAAATAACCCAGAAAAGTATTGATGGTCAGTGACACTTTAACACATCCCAGATCAATTTTACAATCATCTGTGAGAACAATTGTTGGATTCTTCTAAAATGTTCCAAGGTCCCCGAAGTCCCAAGGTCACTGTTCCTGTCTCCTCATTTGCAGGTGTCTCGTTAGCTAGCTGTGTGCTAAGGAGACACTGGTATCTGTGTGCACTCCCTCAGTCAATTTAGTTAGGATCTTCATCAGGTTCATGATTTCTCCTTTTTCTTATCAGGTGAATAGGCATGGACCTTCCACCTGCCATTCCAAACTCATTTATGCTTTTTTTTTTTTGCGGTGGTTGACCATACATTGATTAATACAATTGTCCAATATAACAATCTTATATAACAATTTTTTGCTGAAAGATCTTTCAGAAATGCATTGTGGTATAATGATTTTTAGTGAGCAAAGTCAACAATGTTTGTGCAGTGTGTGTTATAATTGGTTATGATATTCAACTCCTTGGGCTGCTAAAGTGGAGAGAGGACTGAACACTTAAGTGGACTGGACAGCTAAGAAATGCAAAACAATGTGCTGAATATACTGAAAGTCAGTTGCTTGTATCAGTTATCTGCACTATTGGTAATTCAATAACCTTAATACTGTACAGCCCAGTCCAGTGGTGGTACATGCATATAGTGCACAATCACACAGAACCTGGGTACACTCAAAGTTATTAGTCCATAGTTCATTGTGTATGGACATTCACAAAGCTGATCAGGAGAATGTATACAAATAGCATTTTTTTACCACCATCAGACTTCAGTAGAACCCAGTCTATTGCATAAATGCTCCTGTTATGCCCTGTGAGTGCCAACTCCTAGTGGACATGCATTATTGTCTAACAAAAGTTCCTTACGAGAAAGAAAATATTGTTGCTCTTTTGAAATAATAATTTATGGTATAAAATTATGTGAGGTGCAATTATGAGAGTGTAGAAATATTTGGACTTTTTTATGTTAAAACTATACTTGACTGGTATTCTTGACCACCAGAAGGGTAGGAAAGACATACAACATTAATTAAAACAATCAAAACTATCTTTATCAATTTGGAAATGCTACCTAATTAAGTACATTAGAAAATATGTGTAATGCTCTAAATTGCAATGATCAGCAATAGCTCAGAAAACACAAAAGGAGTGTATATGCTTTGTAATCAGCATATAGTGATAAGATGCTCACCCTGTATCAGCAAATGCAGCATGTATGGTTGAGAAGATAAGTCAGCTCTAAAGGGTGGTATGCAGTTTTCAGCCAATAGGAATGCAGCTTGACCATTGTGAATGGTATCCTAATGCTATAAAAACAGGCAAGATTTTCAGTTGAACATGGACATTTCTTGAGCTGATCTCAGGCTTACTGTACCAACTCCCGATCATCACAATGAGTCTCTCTTCTAGTGAGAAGGCTGCCGTGGTTTCCTTGGTTGGCAAGGTTGCCCCTCAGGCCGGTGCTCTGGGTGCTGAGGCTTTGAGCAGGTACGTTTCTTTTATTCTTGGTTATTTTTTGTATGGATGATTTCTGTGTGTGCAATTTCAACTGGATGTGTAATGTAACAGCACAGGAATTCCTAGATTAATGTAACAAGTTAAACTGACAAACGTTTAACCATTACATCAGTTCTGATTCATATGTATAGTCTTTTTAAAAAGCTGAGATACCATTAATGAAATTTCTAACCTGTCCCCGCTCTAGAAAAATAAAAATAGCCTTTTTGTACGCTATTTTTCTCAAAGTTAAATGAAAATAAGAGATAGATGTAAGTAAATTAGTGATTTCTACTACTGATATATTATGTATTACGCATTAAACAGCATTCATCTGTAAATAGTTTCCATCAAGCCATGAAACAAGGAGATCATTTTGTTTCAGATCCGTTTCTTAAAGGACAGCAAGGAGGTAGTAAAGTCTCTGGAAAAAGAGCATACTGGCATATTATTACAGACTTTCCTGTAAAGCGAATACCTGCAGTGGCCAGGGGCGTATTTGCAGTGAGGCAAACAAGGCGTTTGTCTAGAACGGCACTTTTCAAGGGGGTGGCGCAGCGGCAGCGCTGCCCCCCTTTCCCATGGAAGGGACACATCCTTGGGAAAGGGACAGAGGCTTCACTGACACCAATGATGGGGCACTATTCCTTCCACTGACACCAATGATGGAGCACTATTCCTCCCACTGACACCAATGATGGAGAACTATTCCTCTCACTGACACCAATGATGAGGCAGTTTTCCTCTCACTGACACCAATGTTGGGGCACTTTTCCTCCCACTGACACCAATGATAGGACACTATTCCTCCCACTAACACCAATGATGTGGCACTATTCCTCCCACTGACACCAATGATGGGGCACTATTCCTCCCACACTGACACTAATGATGGGGCACCATGACAGGGCTTCTATCTTCATCTGGTCTTCTTCAGGCTTTGTGTTCTCCGGTCATTTGAATGTCTGGGCCATTATGATGTCACTACTATGCATGCGTACAGAAGTCACAGTTGTGGCACAGTGCTTTAAATGGACGGCACACTCAAGTGTGCCATCCATTCAGAGCACAAGGTGCATGAGCTGGTAACACTACAAGAGTGAATGTCTCCTAAACAATGCACATTTAAGAGAAATTCACTGTACCTAGGCATTATTATAGGCTTACTTTTAGGTACATGTGAGAAAGTGGACTTTACTACCACTTTAACACAGTTGCCAGTGTCTATGCAAACAGTAAGGGAAGGAAAGATTTGTGTACTAAATACTTACAGGTTAACAGATAATTTGTTATTTCTACAATATACCATATTATCCATAGAAGCATAATAACTTGTCAGAAATATATATACTGCATATTTATGTCACATCATTTTATAGGTATTAATATCTATTTTTCTTTCATTTTCTTTAAGGCTTTTCCTAAGCTTTCCCCAAACCAAAACTTATTTCCCCCACTTTGACCTGTCCCCTGGCTCTGCTGACCTCAACACACATGGTGCCAAGATCATTAATGCTCTTGCAGGTGCAGCCAAAAGCCTAGATGACCTTGCTGGCAACCTGTCCGCCCTCAGTGACCTGCACGCATACAACCTAAGAGTGGATCCAGGAAACTTTGCTGTAAGTACTACTGAATATTCCTATACAAAAATAAGATAACTTGATTCCAATGGACTAAATGCATTAGGTTTCAATGTGTTTGCAGCATTAGATAGTATTGAAACTTGTGTAGGTCTCAGTTTTGATGCTAATATTTTAATGGCCATGCTTTAAGTGGCAAATAGACTGAGAATGCGATGACAGCTTTTTTGTAGGGATGTTGTCATGACATAAATATAGATGCTGTTATTGCTGACCTCTTTAAAAATATTAGCTCCTAGCCAGTCATGATTATTCCCTGCATTCAAGGTTTCTGAGTCGTCAATAAAATGTGAATCCAAAACTGTTTTGGGTCACTAAGTTTTAATGTGTTGAAACCAGAGAATACACATAATAGCCAGGTAAGGTGTGGTAGTATTGCGTCCCTTGATTTGGAGAAGAACACATTTCAATGGGTACTTTCGTTAGATACCTTTTGAGTGAAGCAGTTTGCTCTCTAACCTTTAAAAGTAAGTTAAATTAAAGAATAATTCCAGTTTTCTCCACTTTTCTGGAAACGTCTATTAGACCTAATATTAAGAATTAAACAACAGTAAACAATCTGAGTCTTAGTTTTTTTCTGAAAGAGAAAGCCTAATTGGTTTCTACAAGCATTCTTTTCATTAAGCTTTTCTATGTAAAATTAATTTAGAAGTACCTTTATGAAAAAAAGTAAGTTAGAAAAAAGTGTAAACATCGCATCCCAGGCAAGCTAATATTCTTGATTTACAGCAGTTTGAACATTACTGTCCTTATTAAATATTACAGGTGTGTTTATGTACACAAAAATAATACATCTTCTATTTCTCTTTACAGCTGCTGTCTTACACTATCCAGGTGGTCTTGGCTGTTCACTTCCCTAGTGACTTCACTGCTGATGTTCAGGCTGCCTGGGACAAATTCCTTGCTCTGGTTTCTGCCGTCCTCACCTCCAAGTACAGATAAATCCATTGCATAACAGGCTACATCAGTAATTAAAGCAAGTAAAACATTGTGCAATGGGGAGTTTGGGCCCATTTCTTTTACAACATAGTTGCAATGGATTTTGAAGAGTACTTGTGTATATTGTCCATCAAATATATATCTGGTGTACCCTTAAATAAAGGCCAACATTCTTTTCATTTCCGTCTCAACTGTTTCATTATTATTTTTTGTTCTTTGATGGTTTGATATCATTACAATATCAATGTAATCAATTGCTGTGTTCCTTTTTAAAAAAACAAATCAGGTTATGGGTTTATTAAAAAAAAACATAACCTCTGTCTAATCTGAGTGAACATGGGTTTACAGTACTGGTATTAATTTGATTCTGTTTAAGTCCTAACACCTCCAAAAGTGCTCAATTCTCCAGTCTCTATGTTTTAAATTAATAAAAGTTCACGTATAGCCAAAAATTATTTTCTTCTTGTTTTTGGATACAGTAGTGAAGGGTTAAAACACTTTTCAATTTTTGTTGCTGTCTGTGTCAACAGTAGGTAGAGTTCCCCTCTATTTGTCCTGATAACCATTATAAGCAGGACAGAAAGTAATGGGAAATCCAAACTTTTAAAGATTTCACCAGAGAAGAGGTGATGAAAAATCTTCCAATGAGGACACTTGCTCTGGTCACAGTTATCCTAAATGGGAGTTCTCCTTTGCTTGGAGAGGTTTTCTGAGACAGGTAATTAAATTAAATCTCCTCAATAGGATTCAGACATCAAAAAGGCAATATTTACTACAAAAATGAAAAATGGCTATACATACACTTTAATTGTAAAGTAGGCTGTATAAAAGTGTATACAACTCCCCCTTGACTTAGTGAAAGCCTAAAATGAAAATTATAACAATCCACATCCACATATATAAATTAAATCATATAAGTGCAAAAAAAGTATGCTAATATGTGATTTGCTAATGCTAATTATGCTAATTATGCTAATATGTGATATGTCCACAGTCGTTTTAATCATCCAACTTTCCCATGTGGAATCTTTTACATCCACAACACCACTGTGTAACTTCCAAATTAGTGATGTCTTCCACCTTCAGTAACCTTTTGGGTGTGCACTCATCGACTGTTGGCCCCCTGTTTCCAGGTGGTCAAACCAGCATATGAATGGATTTCATTTGTTCGTGATTAGACCGATATATAAATTATTTCAAACAACCGCTGACACAAAAAATGGAAGCCAAACTATGAGATATGCAACACCTGTTGCAAATTTCAAAATGTTTGGAATGTAGAGAGAATTGCATATTAGCCATGGCAGGCGTTAATTCTCTATACACTATTATTAAAACCACTTGCCTACCGGGCACTTATACCTCCTTCCTTACCAGGCCAATTTTCAGCTTTCAGTGCTGTCGCAATTTGAATGGCAATTGCGTGGTCATGCAACATTGTATTTATATGAAATTTTTAATTATTTTTTTCACACAAATAGAGCTTTCTTTTGATGGTATTTACTTGCTGCTGGGTGTTTTATTTTTTTTGCGCTATAAACAAAAAAAAGAGCAAAAAATTTGGAAAAAAAAGTTTTTCTTTGTTTCTATTGTAAAATTTTGCAAACAGGTAATTTTTCTCCTTCACTGATGTGCGTTGATGAGGCTGCACTGATGGGCACTGATAGGCGGCACTGATGAGGTGGCACTGATGGGCAGCACTTATGGGCAGCACTGCTAAGTGGCACTGATGGACACAGATAGGTGGCACTGACAGGTGGCACTGATGAGCTGGCACTGATGATGGGCACTGACTGACGGCACTGCTGGACACTGATGGGTGGCACTGCTGGGCACTGATGGGTGGCACTTCTGGGTGGCACTGCTGGGCTGCACTGATGGACACTGGTGGGTGGCACTGCTGGGCACAGGTGGGTGGCACTGCTGGGCACTTGTGGGAGGCACTACTGGGCACTGGTGGGTGGCACTGCTGGACACCGATCATCAGGGCACTGATCATCAGTGCCCTGATGATCAGTGCCAATCCCTCCTCTGACAACTGCCGGTTCTTAGTAGAAAGTGCAGCCGATAACCGGCAATTGCATTTCCCGGTGATCAGTGTGTCATTGGACACGGCTGATCACGTGGTAAAATGCCACTGTGACTGGCCTTTTACCATATCCATAGGACACAGCGATCATGGAGATCGCCGAGTGCACGCCCCCGGGGGCACGCTGGAGAGCGCGTTCTGGGAGGACATCATATGACGCCCACCCAGAACTGGTCGGATGCAGAGAAGTCGTCATTCGGCTATCTGCGGTCGTGAAGTGGTTAATAGAGGCTGACGAGGCTGTTAAATGGTGCCTTGAAAAGTTCTCAAAGTTATCTAGGAAACATAAGTGATATCTTATTAAATGTTTAGATTTTTGGTTGAAACACAACTATTTTTGGTGTGAGAGTCATTACTATCAACAGATTACCAGTATCGCCATGAGGGCTAGATTTGCCCGGAGCATGGCTAATATTTTTATGCCAATGTGGGAGCCTGAATATGTGTTAAACAAAAAACTGAAACAACCAAAATGTTACAAAAGATTTATAGATGACATGTTGCTCATCTGTGAGGGCAGTGAGGAGAGTTTATAAGTATTCATGACAAAAATGAACAATAACAAAAATATTATTTTGACACTGAAAATGAGGATAACTGTATTGAATACCTGGATTTATAATAAAGGGAGACGTTCCACTAAAACATTTTTCAGATCTACAGACAGAAAAGGGTATAACCCCCAGCGTAGCTGTCACCATGCCTCTTGGTTGGTGAATATACCAAAAGGACAGCTGAGGAGGCTTATAAGAAATTGTACAGATTATGGAGTTTTTCTTCAGCAGGCAGACTTTATAGGGGCAAGGTTAATTAACCACTTCCCGACTGCCCTACAGCAGAACTACTGCTACAGAGTGGCAGGGCTGCAAAAAATCACGTATATATACGTGATTTTGTATGTCCGAGAAGGGACGCCATTGGCGGCTTCAGCTGTTGATCTCCGGGTCCTGGAAGGTGATTTCCCACCGTCACCCGGCGATCACCTAGTATCACTGACGGGGGAGAGGTCTGTATGTAAACAACACAGATCTCTCCCCTGTCAGCTCCAGCATGCTGCTTTCTATGGCTTTGCATAGCTTACATAGTAAAGCACAGCACACATTAAAACACAAACAGCACACAGTTAACCATTTGATAGTCCCAGATGTTAACCCCTTCCTGCCCAGTGTCATTAGCACATTGGTTTCATGTAAACCAATTAATTTACACATATTGGGATTTTTTTAGCAAAGATATGTATCAGAATACATTTTGGCCTAAATTTATGCCGAAATTTTATTTTTAATTTTTTTTTTACTGGACATGTTTAACAGCAACAAGTAAAAAATATAGTTTTTTTCTCAAAATTGTTGGTCCTTTTTTGTTTACAGCGGAAAAAAAAAAAAAAAACACAGACAATCAAATACCACCAACAGAAAGCTCTATTTGTAGGGAAAAAAAGGATATAAATTTCATTTGGGTGCAGCGTTGTATGACCACGCAATTGTCAGTTAAAATAATGCAGCGCAGTATCGCAAAAAAATGGCCTGGTTAGGAAGGGGTTTAAATCCTCTGGAGGGCAAGTGGTTAAAGAAAGGTTATAATAAAGAATTAATTACAGGGGAAATAAGTAAAGGATGAGATCGGACTCAATATTGTATGGATATATAGATTATGTGACTAATTTTTTATAACTTGCCAAACATCTGGGTGTTTTTATTTTAGGGCACATTCTTTACTGGTTGGGGGGGGGCTGGTATCTTGGGGCCTCCTTATTGTTAGAGTGGGCTTTCTGATTCTACTAAGCCCCTTGCAGACCCCCACAACCAATGGGCCACAGTTGTGCTGGAGAGGCCCTTGTCCTCATCAACATGGGGACAAGGTGCTTTGCAAGGGGGTCCACCACGGGCAAAGTACCCCCCTAATGTTGGGGGCATGAGGCCTGGTATGGTTTAGGAGTGGGGGTGAACACTCACTTTCCCCCCTTTTCTGGTTTGCCAGGCTACAAGCTCAGAGAAGGATCTGGTATGGAATTTGGGGGGAACCTTATTTGTTTTTTGGTAAAATTCATACCATACCCACATTGACTGTGTCCTGGCTCCTTTGTTTACATTCACCTGTCAGTTGAGAGTCCCTGGCTGATATTGATTGAGCAGGGCAGAGAGGAGTCACTGGTTGTCAGGATGGGTGCTGTCACATTTAGCAGAAGTAGGAATACCAATGCTAAATGTTCCACTTCGTGATGCAGCCAGATGTCTAGTCTGTGGTAAATTAAAGTAAGGTAATCAAAAATGCATTAATTAACTGCAAATTAAAACATTTAATGCACATGGTATTTAGCACACTTTTTTATTAAATTGCCTGTTCCTGGAATAAATACTGCATGAATTACTGGTGAAGAATATTATAGTTCACTCTATTAGGCAAACTATGTCATTGTTTACTTTCACTGTTTTTTCATGTGAGAGATGTTGTGTGTAATATATATATATACATATATATATATATATATATATATATATATATATATATATATATACATATACACATATATATATATATATATATATACATACATATACACAGTATCTCACAGAAGTAAATCCACCCCTCACATTTTTGTAAAATATTTTATTCTATCTTTTTCATGTGACAACCCTGGACACTTTGCTACAATGTACAGTAGTGAGTGTACAGCTTGTATAATAGTGTTAATTTGCTGCCCCCTCAAAATAACACAACACACAGCCATTAATTTCTAAACCGCTGGCAACAAAAGTGAGTACGCCCCTAAGTGAAAATGTCCAAATTGGGCCTAATTAGACATTCTCCCTCCCTGATGTCATGTGACTTGTTAGTGTTACAAGCTCTCAGGTGTGAATGAGGGCAGATGTGTTAAATTTGGTGTTATTACTCTCACTCTCTCATACTGGTCACTGGAAGTTCAACATGGCACCTCATGGTAAAGAACTCTCTGAGAATCTGAAAAAAAGAATTGTTGCTCACATAAAGATGATCTAGGCCAGGGGTGGGCAAACTTTTTGACTTGAGGGCCGCAATGGGTTCATATATTGGACCCGGGGGCCGAACCAAGAGTAGATGAATTATGTGTATGTGTCATCCATAGTAAGTATAGTAATATTCCCCCATAGTAAGCATAGTAATTAATCCCCCATATAGTAATTCATCCCCCATAGTAATTCATCCCCCATATAGTAATTCATCCCCCATAGTAATTCATCCCCCATATAGTAATTCATCCCCCATAGTAATTCATCCCCCTTATAGTAATTCATCCCCCATAGTAATTCATCCCCCCTATAGTAATTCATCCCCCATAGTAATTCATCCCCCCTATAGTAATTCATCCCCCATATAGTAATTCATCCCCCATAGTAATTCATCCCCCATATAGTAATTCATCCCCCATATAGTAATTCATTCCCCATAGTAATTCATCCCTCATATAGTAATTCATCCCCCATATAGTAATTCATCCCCCCTATAGTAATTCATCCCCCATATAGTAATTCATCCCCCATAGTAATTCATCCCCCATAGTAATTCATCCCCCATATAGTAATTCATCCCCCATAGTAATTCATCCCCCATATAGTAATTCACCCCCCATATAGTAATTCACCCCCCATATAGTAAATCACCCCCCATAGTAATACATCCCCCATAGTAATTCATCCCCCATATAGTAATTCACCCCCCATAGTAATACATCCCCCATAGTAATTCATCCCCCATATAGTAATTCACCCCCCCTATAGTAATTCATCCCCCATATAGTAATTCATTCCCCATATTAATTCATCCCCCATATTAAGTCCCCAAGTCCCCCCTGTGTCAATTCACTTACCTTTGCTCCACGCGTTCCTCTCGCCGTGTCCCGCGCCGTTCCGGTGTAGCATGAAAATCTGTCTCCTATGAGGATCTGTCCCCCTCGATGTATCTGCGCATGTGCCAGTTTCAGGCATTAGCAGCCGATCGGCGATCTCCGGCACATGCGCAGATACGTCGAGGGGGACAGATCCTCATAGGAGACAGATTTTCATGCTACACCGGTCTTCAGGGCGGACTGTGAGAGGAGCCTAGCTCCGCGGGCCGGATTAAAAGGTCTGCCGGGCCGTATACGGCCCGCGGGCCGTAGTTTGCCCATTGCTGATCTAGGCTATAAGAAGATTGCCAAGACCCTGAAACTGAGCTGCAGCACTGTGGCCAAGACCATACAGCAGTTTAAAAGGACAGGTTCCACTAAGAACAGGCCTCGCCATGGTCGACCAAAGGAGTTGAGTGCAATTTTACACCTTCCTGCCCAGGCCATTTTTCAGGTTTCAGCGCTCTCACAATTTGAATGACAATTGCACGGTCATACAACATTGTACCCAAACTAAAATTTTATCATTTTCTTCACACAACTAGAGCTTTCTTTTGGTGGTATTTAATCACCACTGGGGTTTTTATTTTTTTGCTAAATTAACCACTTCAAGACCGGACACTTTTACCCCCTTCCTGACCAGGGCAATTTTCAGCTTTCAGCGCTATCACACTTTGAATGACAATTACGCGGTTATGCAACGCTGTACCCAAATGAATTTTTTACCATTTTTTTGAAACAGATAAAGCTTTATTTTGGTGGTATTTATTTACCGCTGGGATTTTTATTTTTTTTGCTATGTAAATGAAAAAGTCCAAAAATTTTGAAAAAAGTGTTTTTTTTATACAATTTTGCAAATAAATAATATTTCATCATAAATCTTTGCCAAAATTTATTCCGTTATCTTTTTAGTAAAAAAAAAAAAAATCCAAATTAGTTTATAACAAAAATTATAATTTTTAACATTTTTTTTTACATTTTTATTTTATTTTTTTATATTATTTTTTATTTTTTTTATTTTTTTTTACATACTGTCACCCTAGCAGTACAGTGTCACCATCACTTGTGGGGGGTGATGAAGATTTTTTTTTTTTTTTTACACATTGCTTTTACATCCATATAGGATGTAAAAGCAATCATTTCTCTTTCTCTCTGTGTGCATTCATGCACTCATTGAGAAGTAATGACTGAGCTGTGATTGGTCACAGCTTGTCACATGGTACAAGCCTGTTGTGAATAGACTTGAACCATGTGACCTCTGTGATCATTCACAGATTTCACACGTAGTAAGCAATGATGTCACAAGTGACATCTTGCTTACTACTTTGCATGTGATCACTGATTGGCCAATCAGTGATCACATGATCGGGACCTCGTACCGATGATCGGTGTTTCACTGTGTCCGGAGGACACAGCAGGCACCGGATCGCGGTGCTGCGCGCTCCCAGGGAGCGCGCACAAGCAGGGTGCGGGGAGGCCGTTTATAGATGGCCACCCGACCCTGCAGTGTCACCGTCCAGCCGTTTATATGCAACGGCCGGTCGGGAAGTGGTTAACAAAAAAAGACCAAAAATTTTGAAAAAAAAAAGTTTTTCTTTGTTTCTGTTATAAAAGTTTGCAAATAAATAATTGTTCTTCATAAATTTAGGTCAAGGTGTATTCTGCTACATGTTTTTGGTGAAAATAACCCAAATTAGGATGTATTTTTTAGTTTGTAGGAAAGGTATAGAGTTCACAAACTATGGTTTATGGCAGCAATGGGCAAACTACGGACCTTTTAATCCGGCCCGCGGAGCGTGGCAAACATTGCCTGTCAGGATGTGTGTAGGCGGGGCAGCGTGAGGAGCGGGGCAGCGTGAGGCGGGGCAGCAGGGGAGCTAGGCTCCTCTCACAGTCCGCCCTGAAGACCGGAACGGCGCGGGAACACGGAGAGAGGAACGCGCGGAGCAAAGGTAAGTGAATTGACACAATATGGGGAATGAATTACTATAGGGGGGATGAATTACAATGGGGGATGAATTACTATGGGGGATGAATTACTATAGGGGGGATGAATTACAATGGGGGATGAATTACTATGGGGGATGAATTACTATATGGGGGATGAATTGCTATATGGGGGATGAATTACTATATGGGGGATGAATTACTATGGGGGATTAATTACTATGGGGGATGAATTACTATATGGGGGATGAATTACTATGGGGGATGAATTACTATGGGGGATGAATTACTATATGGGGGATGAATTACTATGGGGGATGAATTACTATGGGGGATGAATTACTATATGGGGGATGAATTATTATGGGGGATGAATTTCTATGGGGGATGAATTACTATATGGGGGATGAATTACTATGGGGGATGAATTACTATATGGAGGATGAATTACTATGGGGGATGAATTACTATATGGGGGATTAATTACTATGCTTACTATGGGGGAATATTACTATACTTACTATGGATGACACATACACATCATTCATCTACTCTTGGTCCGGCCCCCGGGTCAATGATATGAACCCATTGCGGCCCTCAAGTCAAAAAGTTTGCCCACCCCTGGTCTATGGTATATATTGATCAATCCTGAAGTACTGACAGCCAATCTAATTTCTTGAGGTCCAAGAATGTCAGAACAGTACAGATATCCCCCAAATGACCCCTTTTTGCAAAGTAGTCAGTCTGACGTACTTCATAAGAGGAATGGCGAGTTTTTTGAAGTTGCATTTTTTTGGCATAATGAAAAAATAAAAAAAATTTGTTTCACTATTTTTTTTTTACATATTGTCACCAGTGCAGTACAGCGTCATCATATAACTGGCATGGCAGTGATCAGAGACACTGACTGGTGACAGTATGAAAAAAAAAAATAATATATATTTTTTTAATTTATTTTATTATTTTTTATTAAATTTTTTATCGTTTATTTAAGATTTTTTTTCATATTTCACTATGACCAAAGTAGTACAATGTTACCATAGTTTTTTTTTTTTTTTACACAATTTGCTTATAGAAAAGAATTACTTTGCTATAAGCAAGCATTTACCTGAATGACATCGATTCATCCAGGGTTTTTTTTTTTTTTTTTTTGTGCTTATCTGTGATTTGGCCACAGCTAATCACATGACATGTGCATGTGATTAGCTGTTACCATTCACAGCTAGGCAGTAGTATACAATGGATGGCATGAATGAAGCCATCCATTGTATACAACTGTCATGTGACCTGCTGTGATTGGTCACAGCAGGTCAAATGGTACCGGCAACAGGGCCGATACTCAGATCTGTCATTGGCCGTGTCCGAGGTACACGGCTGGTGACAGATCGCGCCGCTGCGCCGCTTTACAGGAGCGCAATCTGCGCATGTGCGGGAGGACGCCATATGGCGTCCACCCGGAACGCTGATGACATTTGCCGCCCGCCGTTTGGCCATAGGGCGGGCGGCAAATGGTTAAATACCTTGGACTGTCTACTTTCCAAAATGGGTCATCTGGAATGTATATATACTGTGTCCCATTATACAGTATTTAGGTCATACCAGACATGCTTTAGTGTCTAACAAAAGTCCCTTACAAGAAAGGAAATATTAGTACTTTTGAAATAATAATGTATAGACCCCAGATGGGACATGGAGAATGTTTAATCTTTTGAAAATACTTGAAACTCGCAAGGTGCCCACAGTGTTGCTTATGCTAGACGCAAAAAAAAGCGTTCAACAAGGTCCATTGGAGGTACCTGCAAATAACTCTGCAGAAATTTGGATTCCAGTGATTCATATACTTAGCAATATCTGCATTATATACATATCCCTTGGCCAGTGTTTATACCTCTAATGTTATAAAGATTATAAAGATACATTTTGTAATACAAATGGAACCCGCCAGGGTTGTCCTTTATTACCACTTATATTTTCTCTTATGATGGAAGCACTGGCGGAGGCCATTAGAAGCGATAGTCACATTTCTGGTATTACAATAGCTGGTTATACGCATAAGATCAGATTGTTCAACAATGATTTTGTGCTCACATTGACCAATCCGGCCTCCAATTTGACAGGAGTCCAGGTCTCATGTGATTAATTTGGAGAAGTATAATTTTACAAACTGAATGTAACTAAACCAATTCAGGTCTCAGACATGATCCTCAAACAACTTAAACTAAAATATCCATTCCAATGGGATAGAAACTCTTTGCAATATTTAAGAATCAATCCGGCATATCCCACCTCTGATACTTATGAATCTAATTAGCCTAAATTACTCTCAAAATTAAGAAAGATTTGGATCATATATCTACAATTGAACTCTCTTGGCTGGGTAAAATAACAGCATTAAAATGACATTAATGCCCAAACTTATCTATTATTTATGAACAATCCCAATAAAAATACCAGAGAGCTTCTTTAACATAGTAAATAAAATGTTTCAAAAATTCATATGGGGAGGCATGTTGGCTAAACTACCTTCCCAGTATTACTTAAGCATAGACATAAAGGGGAATGGGTTTCCCAGCTATTCAAAACTACTATTTTTGGAGCCTTACTAGACCAGGCTTGGTTTGACCAATCTACTGGAAAACTATGGGTGCACATTGAGAAGGTGGTGGTGAACCACAGGGATTTGCCTTTGCTATTACTGGCTAAATTAACATAAAATAAACTGATATGTCCTACTTTCCCATCTATAGACGCAACCCTTGAGGTATGGGAAAAGGTTCATACCTTAACCTCCTTAGAATTACTATCAAGCTGTAAAAATCTTCCCTTACGGGTATATGAAGACCTAACTCCATCTCTTAAAGTAAAATTCTGGCTGCAAAGTAAAGTTTTCACATATAAAGATCTATCATCACAACAGACTCCTACTAAAACCTTTGCTTATTTTAAAATACACCATTTTCACATCAAAAACCCGACCATCCAATATAAGGTTAATAGCAAAATATGGGAATTCTTAAATACCAATTATGACAAGCCTAAAGGGTTGTCTTTGTTTTATTCAACTATACAACATGGAGGAAAATTTATGAAAACCTCAAGTATACTCTTGGGAGAAGGAGTATAATACAAACTTGTGAGTGGCAACAAGCAATTCAATCTCACTATATATATGCCCATTGCGTTAACCATTGGGAACTTGAATTAAAATTATTATAGAGAAACTATCTAACACCTTTAAGACTTTCACTGATATTCATGGGTGAAGCTCCTTTATGTTGGAGAGATTTCGGTACAAAAGGGAGCTTAATTCATATCAAGTGGGATTGCAAATGTCTCAGAAGCTTTTGGAACTCTATATTTAAACTTATTGCATCAGTTACTGGAATCATCTATCCTCCTAATCCTTACTTAGCTATACTAGGCCTACATATAAATACATTCCCAATTCAATTTAGATCCCTTATTAACCATATTTTAAAAGCATCCTGACTAACCATTGCTTCTCAATGGAAGTCATGGAATGCTTCAAGTATATCTAAAGTTATATACAGAGATAAAACACAATATTTGTGTGAAAAACATTTTTGCACTTTCTTCTAATACTATTCACAAATGTACTTTGAGATCGGCTGTATGGACTATGAGCTATCCAGTTAGATGATTAAGCTAAACCTGGGTCACTTATCTTTATTCTTGGAGATCTCAGGTGGTCTCTTTACACAATGTGGTACTTTGTTACTGTTTTTGATATTGTTCTTATTTTTGTATTACTTTTATTGTAACTGAAGCCAAAACTATTCTGTACATGCAGTTAGACTATAAAGGTTTATTTTCACAACCATTACAATACTAATACTAATGGAATTTTCAGTCTAAGTAAATTTCATTTAGAAATGTAATATGTATGAGATTTGAACATATTGTAATACTAAGATAATAATCAATAATAAGCAAATGTTTCTCTGTATGGTCTAAACCTTAATAAAAATTACTGAAAAGAAAAAATAATGTATAGTGTACAAGTATGATAGTTTAAAATAGACTTAGACTTTTTCTGTTAGAACTATACTTGATTGGTATTCATGACAACCAAATGGGTAAAAAAAGAGATAAAACATTATTAAAACAATCACATATATTGTTGAATTCATTTAAAATATACTGTATGTGTAATGCTATCTAATTTACTGCATTAAACTGCAATGATCAGCAATAGCTCAGTAAACACAAAAAATTGTATATGCCTTGTAATCAACATATAGTGATAAGATGATCACCCTGTATCAGCACATACAGCATGTATGGTACAAAAGATAAGTCAGCCCTAAAGGGTGGTATGTCGTTTTCAGCCAATGGGAATGCATCTTGACCATTGTTAATAGCATCCTAATGCTTTAAAAACTGGCAAGATTTTTAGTTTAACGTGGACATTTCTTGAGTTGTCAAGCTGCTCTCTAAGGCTTCCTGCACCAACTACTGATCATCACAATGAGTCTCTCTGCTAGCGAGAAGGCTGCTGTGGTTTCTTTGGTGGGCAAGGTTGCCCCTAAAGCCAATGCTCTGGGCTCTGAGGCTTTGACCAGGTAAGCTTCTTTTATTCTTGGTTGTTTTTTTATATGTATGATTCCAGTGTGCAATTTAAACTGGCTGTTTAATGTAACAGCACAGAAATTCTTAGGCTAAAGTAATAAGTTAAACTGACAAACTTTTACATGGTATATGCATTTCCAGTTATATGATCCTTGTGTATAGACTTTTTAAAAGCTAAGGTACTACTGATAAAATTTTTAACATGTCCCTTTTCTACTAAACTAAAAATAGTTTGCAGTGGAAGCCAAGCCCAAATAAAAATTAAGACATAGATGTAAGTAAGTAGTGATTGCTACTACTGCTATTTTATGTATCACACATTATGTACCATTTGTTTTTTAATTAGTTTCCATCAAGCCATGAAACAAAGAGATCATTTTTTCTCAGCTCAATTTCCTAAAGGACAGCAAAGTTTCTCTTTTGCTTGCTTTAACACCGGGGAAGGAATACAAAGTTGAGAAATTTGCTTTCCTGATGACTATGCAAACAGTCATAGTAAAAATGTGCTTCCTGAACAGTTCGGCAGAAAATTAGTTATTTCTACAACATACCATATCATGTCATATAGCATAATATCATGTCAGAAATTCATATATATTTACATGTATTTGTATCTATTTCCTCGTTTTTCTTTAGGCTTTTCCTTGCCTTCCCCCAAACCAAAACTTATTTCGCCCACTTTGACCTGACCCCTGGCTCTGCTGACCTCAACACACATGGTGGAAAGATTATGAATGCTCTTGCAAGTGCAGCCAAAAACCTAGATAACCTTGCTGGCAACCTGTCCTCCCTCAGTGACCTGCACGCATACAACCTAAGAGTGGATCCAGGAAACTTTGCTGTAAGTACTATTGAATATTCCTATACAATAATAAGATAACTTGCATTAAAAATGCATTAGGTTTCAATGTGTTTGCAGCATTAGATAGTATTGAAACTTGTGTAGGTCTCAGTTTTGATGCTAATATTTTAAGGGCCATGCTTTAAGTGGCAAATATACTGAGAATGCTGTGGCAGTTTTTTTAGGAAAGTTTTCATGACATATATTTAGAGGATGTTATTGTTGACCTCTTTAAAAATGTTAGCTTCTGGACTGTCAAGATTGTTCTCTGCATTCAAATCAGTAAAACTCTAGATATGCATACTTGTTTTGGGTCACTAACTTGGAAGGTATTGAAGCCAGAGAGTAAACAATATATATATTATATATATATATATATATATATATATATATATATATATATATATATATATATAATATCTAGGTAGACTATGATAGTAATTCCCCTGATTTGGAGAATTGCACCTTCCACTAGGTACTTTCATTAGATACCTTTTAAGAGAAGCAGTTTGCTCTGTAACCTTTAAGAGTACATTAAATTAAAAAAACAAATTCCAGTTTATATTGTCCATACTTTTCTGGAAATATCCATTAGACCTAATATTAAATATGGAATAACGGTGGAGCCATTGGTGCTATGTAAGATTAGTTCAGTAATTAAAAAAAAAAAAGAAATGCACAGCTCACAACCCAGGGAAGCTACTCTTGATTTACTGCACTTTGAGCATTACTGTCCTTATTAAATACTACAGGTGTGTATGTACACAGAAATAATACATCTTCTATTTCTCTTTGCAGCTGCTGGCTCACGTTATCCAGGTGGTCTTGGCTTCTCAATTCCCTAAAGATTTCACTCCTGATGTTCAGGCTGCCTGGGACAAATTCCTTGCTATAGTTGCTGCAATCCTCACCTCTAAGTACAGATAAATTCATCTTGCATACTAGGCAGCATCAGTAATTACAGCAAATTAAAAAACAAGAAATGGAGAGTTCTTTGGGCCAATTTCAATCACTATCTAACTGCAATGGTTTTTGGAGAGTATTTACTTTTGTATATTGTCCATCAAATATATACCCAATGTACCCCTGAATAAAGCCCAATATATTTTTCAATTCTGCTTCAATTGTTTCATTATTATGTTTTGTTTTTTGATGGTTTGATATTAATACATATTGATGTAGTCAATTGCTTTTTAACTTTAAAAAATCAAACCAGTTTATTGGTTTTAAAAAAAATATAACCTTTGTCTAATCAAATATTTTGAGTGAACATTGGTTTTCAGGACTGATATTGATTTGACACAATTTAGTAAACCTTATCACACCCAAATGCATTCAAAACTCCAGAGTCTAATCATTTAAAATGAATGTATAGCCAAAACGTCTGTCTTCTAGTTTTTGGAGACAGTTGTGAGGTGTTAAATGCTTGTCAGTGAGGTGTTAAATGCTTGTCACGTTTTTGTTGCTCTGTGTCTCGAGTTGGTAGAGTTCCCCTCTATTTCTCCTGATAAACATCAGCAGGACAAAAAGTAATGGGACATATAAAACGTTCAGCCTTTTGGAGTTATCACCAAGGAAGGAGGAGGTGAGGAAAAATGTTTTAATGGGGACATTTGTTCTGGTAGCAGCTGTCTTAGATGGGAATTCTCCTTAGTTTGGAGAGATTTCCTCTTATTTCCTATTTAATCTCTTGGGCAAGCAATTAAGTAAAATCTCCTCAATAGGATGCAGATATGAAACAAAGAGAAACTCTTAGAGGTTTTAAACCTTCCCTAGTCATAACTGAAATTAAAAATGACTATACATACACTTTAATGGTAAATTAAGCAGTATAAAATATGCATAAGGCAATAAGCATTTCCACCCATTTATAACATCTCCTAAAACACTATACAATCAGATTGTATAATCTCCTTTAGATTTACCAAAACTATGTGATAATATAAGGCTAAGCCTAAGCAATCCATTCACATGGTATTGCAGTAAATCAGGCAGACCCTTGCACTACGTAGTTGATGATAGATCTAAAAGAGAGTTAAATCAGATTATGCATATGGCCAGCCTTACTCTACTCTCTACATCCCTTGATCTAATGTTTTAAATTGACCTGTTCAGCTTCCCTACTTTTCTTAAAGGAAAAACAAAACCTACGTGTTCTGGGTTTGTACCCCACACATGCTGTACACATATGGATAATATCTTCAGGGTCTTGTTTGTGCATGCCAACATAGCCTTTTGGTTGAACTATAAGATGCCAGTGAAGTTACAGAGCCATGCATATACCAGGTTGCTGTTGAGTGTCAGTGAAATTTTTCCATGCATAATGCAATGTTCCAGATTGCTGCCTTCACTGCCAGTGCAATCTGTCTGGGTCTTGTTTGCTACTACCCCTACTGAGTTTGTGCATTTTTTTGTAATACAATGGGGTTGACTTATTAAAACTGGAGAGTCCAAATCTGGTGCAGCTCTGTATAAAAATAAATCAGTGTCCTGGTTTTATTGCCAAAGCTTAAGTGAACAAGCTGAAGCAAGAAGCCGATTGGCTACCATACACAGCTGCATCAGATTTTGCACTCTCCAGTTTTATTAAATAACCCCCAATGTATTGGGTGATAACAGTTCATTCGCTCTTTGTCTATATACTATATATGCTTACAGCCCCTCCCTCTTACTGTAGATTGTAAGCTCCAAGGAGCAGAGCCCTCCTATCCCTCTTGTATTGAACTGTATTGTTGCTGTATTGTCTCCATTTATATTGTAAAGCACTTAGAAAACTGTTGGCGTTATATAAATCCTGTATAATAATAATAATGTGCTTACAAGCAAACCACTAACAAAGGAGGATGACAGTTGGATCTACTGTTCCAAATTTTGGTTCTAGGAGTACTGAGGCAGTGTACGCAATCTGGGTTATGGCCCCTCCATCCTTCCATCTCCTACCTTAAGCCTCGTACACATGATGAGAATGTCTTTTTTTGGCATGCTAGTCTCCATATCGAAAACAAAGAGGTTACTCAACTAATGAAAATTCTCATACGACAGAATAGAATTTTGGAAATGATGTCATGTGTATTGTATTTTGGGATGAAAACTGTGCTGATTAACCACTTGCCCTCTGACAAATGCGAGGTCATACAACACTGCACCCAAATGAAATGTATGTCTTTTTTTTCCCATGAATTGAGCTTTCTTTTGAATGTATTTGATTACCTGTGCATTTTTATTTTTTGAGCTATTAAAAAAAAAAAGACCAACAATTTTGAGAAAAAAAATTTTTTTTACTTTTTGCTATTAAACACGTCCAGTAAAAAATTGAAAAAATCTAATTTCATCATACATTTAGGCCAAAATGTATGCTGTTACATGTCTTTGCTAACAAAAATCACAATACGTGTAAATTAATTGGTTTACATGAAAGTTATAGCGTTTGCAAATGGCAGTATATATACTGGAATTTTTTTACTAATAATGGCGGCAATCAGCGACTTATATCGGGATGTCAGGACTGCAGCAGGCATTCTGGCACTGGGGGAAACTGACTTGATGTCACTGACATTCCCAGTGACACCAATACAATGATCAGTGCTAAGAAAAAAAAAAAACTGACACTGTACTAATGGCACTGGGTAGGAAGGGGTTAACATGAGGGGTGATCAAAGGGTTAACTGTGTGCTGGGAGTGTTTTACTGGGGGGTGCTGTGTTGGTGCTTCACTGTAAGCACACTGCTCTGGATGGCTGTGACAGGGAAGAGGACTGTTAGTAAACATAGCAGTCCTCCTTCCTGATGGAGATGCTCGGTAATCATCGGGTGCCGGCGGGTAATCACCGGCCTGGATCCGGTGATTGAAAGCTGTGGCCGCGAATGGTGGTGTGGGTAGGGTGCACATGCGCCCCTTACCCGGAGATGCAAAATCTTGTATATATACTGTATGTGATTTTGCGCACCCCTGCGGCAGGGGAGTGGTTAAACAAAAATCGTATGATCTGGTATCATGCAGGAATAACTTTTGTGGTTATTCCTTTGGATAATTTTGGATGAACTGTCATGATCTCTCTCGAAAGCTGTGCACTAATGATCGTATTATCGTACGACCATTTCGAAAGCGATAATTTTTGTACTATTTTCTGATAGTGTGTATGAGGCTTTAGTGTGCCTTGTGTGGCTAAGATATTTGGCCTTGTTAGTATGATACTGAAGCTAGCCATACATAAATAAAATTCCTTGCTCATCTCCTGCTGTATCAGCCTTAAATTTGATCTTTGGATGGTTCTGCCAGCACCACCTGGCTTGATAAACTTTGATTTAAAGGTCAAAGGGGCTGGGAGAAAAATTGTCAGCAGGACATGGACTATTTATCTGCAGACAATGGTCAGGTATTCTGATAGTCAGCAGGGTTGGAAAAGTAGATTTGCTTTTTAGTGTAGAATCTGTTGGAAATTTACAGTATGTGTGTATGGCCAGCTTTAGTCCAGTCAATCAAATTGGGTAGGAAAGGGGAGGCCCAAAACAGTAGTTCCAGTTTAGTATTAACTCCAGGATGTTGTCATAACTGAAAGCAACACTTTGTGTTTATTTGTTTTAAATAGAGTGGAAAGGGAATACAATACCTGCCAGTGATGTCTTGGCATACCAGGTTGGCTCAGGATCAGGGGATGTTAAGGAACTGGACTCACCGTCCTGATGTTAAAAGAAGATCTCCTCTTATGCATCAGGTGGCCCAGGTCCTTGTGTAACATGGGCCTTTGGTGTTCATATGCATTCCCAGAGCCTTAACCTAGACCATGGGTAAGACACAAACTTGTGCAAGGAAGTGCTGCAGGCAATAGGGGGTTAAGGACTATGACTAGGAGGATGAGATGGAGTGGAGGCCTATGGCCTGCTTCTGTGCATGTCATCATTTTGTGAGATAAATTATAGAGTGGCCCTGAGGCTCTGCACGTAAGAGGGACTCAGGCTGCATGTGTTGGTCATATGTATGACAATGGGGTGCTCTGCCTACATTTTGGCCTAGTTGGCTGAATTCATTGGGATTCACTGAAGAAGAAGGAGGAGGTGGAATCTATGAAGTCATTTTATTCTGAGTGTTTGGAAAATGAAAAAGAAACAGGAGGCTGGGTGCTTTAAATAGCTGTGACGCTGTACACATGCAAAGATGTGCATGTGAAGATATCCATGATGGAAGGTAATACTGCCAGACATGTGCTGCTTGACACCAGTCTCGGGTTTCAGTCCAAACACACTTTAGTCCTATACTGAGAGAGGCCAAAATAGGTTTTATTACCAATGTGTGGGACTTGCATCGCAACACCGCTGGATGTGGAGCCTTGGGCCATGTGCAAGTTGTGCAGTGGTTACTTGTATGCTATATTGCTGGGGAGAGAGGAAACAAAGGAGTATGGACAAAGTGCAGTGTCCATACCTTTTAGAAGAGAATGTGCCAACGTCACTGGATGTAGAACCTTCGGCCAGATGTAAGTTGTGCAGTGGCTAACTGTATTGCTGGAGAGAGAGGCGACACAAGACTTGGTGCATCCAAAGGTAGCAATAAGAGCCAGCCGTGTCCATCCATTTTGGAAGATAGTGTACCCAGAGGAGGATCCCTCAATTGTCCTCCCTAGCCCACTGTTGATCTTCAAAGCTGTGGCAGAGTTAGTGATTGGGAGGTTGGAGGTTTCATAGGAAGCCACTGAGCCTGAGCGCTGGGACGCAGTTGAGGCTGTCTTGGAGGGACTAGTGGACTGGGCTACACTGTCCTCTTTGAGGATTGGAGCCAAAACTGCAATAACCAAATTTCCCTGTAAGTTCAGAGACTACCCTGTTACAGGTTGTTACAGGTTGTCAAGACAGACTAAAGTCTTCCAGTGCCTTTTCTTCAGAAACTACAGCCTTGCCTGCTCCAAGGAGAGTGACAAGGATGGGCTCTTCTCTGGTTATCCCATTTACAGAGGTTTCTAAACTTATTTGTTAAGGTGGAGTATGGAGTTTATTTTCCCTAAGTTTCTGAGTCTTTATTTGATGAGCTGAGAAACAGCATCTGACTATCTAAAATACGTGTGCACAAGGTGTCAATGAATTAAGTGTTTATTCACCAATGCCAGAAGTCTGCCAAGCAAAGTAAGTGAGTTGGAATCTTTGGTGCATGAACAGAACTATGATATAATTGGTATTGTTGAATCTTGGCTTCATTATTCACATGACTGGGCCATTAATATTCCTTGCTATGTTCTCTTTCAGAGAGACAGGGTAAAAAGGAAAGGTTGTGGTGTCTGTCTCTATGTGAGAAGTGATCTCAGAGCGAGTGTGAAAGAGGATCTAGTTGATGGAGAGTGTGATGAGGCTGAACTATTATGGGTGGAACTACACATGGGGGTGCATACTACAAAGGTAATCATTGGAGTTTGTTATAAGCCTCCCAGTGTTAATGAGGAGGTGGAGATTCAGCTCCTTGCACAGACTGAAAGGGCTGCAAGGGCTGGGACAGTGATAATAATGGGGGATTTTAACTACCTGGAAACTGACTGGAGTAAAGGTACTGCAGGAACAGTTAAAGGGCAAACATTTATAACATGAAATACAAAAGGAATGCGCTAAATAAATAATAAAAAAAATTCAAAGGTAAAGTGAGTCCAATAAATAAAAATAAATAGAAAATAATAAATATTGTGAATACACATAAAAAATATAAATGTCCACGTTATTATACAAATTATAAATCAGCATAAGCGCTATTGCTCTGGGAGCAATGGTCTGCAGTAAGCCAATCAGCACAGATGGAAAAAACCCCTCAATCATATGGTCATCATTTCTCCATAGAATGTGGCAAGACTTGGGAAATTAAGAAAGGACATGATGGTGCAGTATGTTTAAAACCATACACTTTATTAGAACAGGATGTACACTCACAAGAAAGGTGCCTAAGCCAACACCAGCAGTAATAGCCTCTGAAAACCACGAGACGAACCCCGCTCACCGTGGATCAACAGCCGACAGTCTCAGGGAACGTCTTGACGTCACATTCATTAAGACCCGTGGGCTTACATCCTGTTTTAATAAAGTGTATGGTTTTAAACGTACTGCACCATCATGTCCTTTCTTAATTTCCTGAGTCTTGCCACATTCTATGGAGAGATGATGACCATATGATTGAGGGGTTTTTTCTATCTGTGCTGATTGGCTTACTGCAGACCATTGCTCCCAGACCTTGGAATTCTCTACAGATCATTGCTCCCAGAGCAATAGCACTTATGCTGATTTATCATTTGATCAGCATATAGCTCTGGTGAGTTCATTCAATTCATTTGGTGGTGGATTTAATCACGGTGTTATCGTTTGAAGACTGCACTTCAATATTGATTATCATTTATGGTGTTTGGATTTTACACAAATTACGTGGACATATATATTTTACATGTGTATTCACAATATTTATTATTTTCTATTTATTTTTATTTATTGGACTCACTTTACATTTAAATATTTTTTATTATTTATTTAGTGCATTCCTTTTGTATTTCATGTTATGCACCTTTTTGGATTAGGTTTGCAGCTTGAGTTGTTTTGATTTGGCGCTTTTCTTATAAATAATTTCAAACATTTATAAACCTACTACAGGACAATTTTATGGTACAGTTCATAAAGATCCCAACTAGGAATGATGCTCTGCTGGCCCTGGTAATTTCAAACCATGCAGATCTTATTACGAATGTCCATATAAAAGAAGATCTGGGTAGCAGTGACCATTACATGATTTAATTCTTGTTAAGTGTAAACAGCAGGCACATACAGGAAAAATAAAAATGCTCAATTTTAAGAGAGCTCATTTTCCAAGGCTAAGAGCTGCTCTCCAAGACTTCGACAGGGAGGGAATATTGCCATTGATGAACACAACACAAAAATGGGAGTTCTTCAAAAAGACTGTATGTGAACACACTGCAAAATATATTCCCATGGGCAACAAGTTTAAAAGGCTAAAAATCATCTCGGGATGGCTACAAACAGCAATAATGTCACTATATTCCTCCCCATCTGCCAGGGTCCTAGCAGATGGTATATTATCACTTTCTTTTAATATCTCAAAGGGAACCAGACAGGGATGCCCACTATCTCCTCTAATATTTGCTCTTTTAATAGAACTGCTAGCTGCAAAAATAAGACAAGATACCCTCATAAAAGGTGTAAAGCTCAAAGATTCTGAACATGAAATAAGTCTATTTGCAGACAATATTATTCTGATGGTCTCGAACCCAACCAGAACCATGTACAAAATAAGAGAACTCTTAATCCATTACGCCAATATATCATACTACAAACTTAATGAATCCAAATCCATAATTCTCAACTTATACACGCCCAAACAGTCCATACTCAGATTATCTAAAGACCTTCCTTATATCTGGACAAAAAACTCAATCCCATACCTCGGGATCAATATAACCCCATCTCAATCCCAACTCTATGGCCTAAACCACAAACCATTTCTCCAAACTCTTCCCAAAGAGATAGCCTTACTTTGCACCTTTGCTCTATCTAAACTAGGCCACATCACAGCCTTGAAAAAGATTATTCTTCCCAAACTTCTCTACATCTTCAGGAATCTTCCCATACCCTTACCTTTGCAGTTCTTTCACATGGCACAAAGACACTTTTCCCAGTTTCTATGGAAATCTAAACAATCTAGATGCTCCAACAACTTACTGATTTGACCATACCACAAAGGAGAAGGAAACTTTCCCCACCTGCACACATATTACCTAGCCTCCCTATTAGATCAGACCTACTTCTGGTGGCATCCATCCAAACAAAAGAACTGGTCAATCTTAGAAGCCTATAATTTCCAACCTAGCACACCTCAATCTTATCTCCTTTATTCCACCAATAGTAAACCTCCCACAATCACGCACCCCTGCATCAAAGCTTTGTTAGACGCGTGGTCAAATCTACCATCTTGTTCCCTCCCTAAATCCAACAAAGTCCATATTCCTCTCAATGCTCTCACCTTCCTAATCCCAGACATCAACCTCTCACCCTAGGAAGAAGCAGACTTATCTTTCATTTCAGACTTTTATCAACTACAACACAAATACTCATTAACCCCCCCAACAACAAATTTACATACCTTCATATATCTCCTGCATAAAAAATAAGAATATCCCATGCGGCACTAATCTCCCTCCACCAGTACACCAGTTTATGAGTAAACCTAATTACCCTGGCAAAGGAATATCTACTTTTTACTCATTCATTCTACAGGCAAAACACGGCTTCAGAACAACATCCCTAATTAACTGGGAGACCTTCTTCTCTTGCAAACTCACAGACCAATCATGGAGCAAAGCATTTACTATCACACATAAAGCCTCCCAATGTACCATTCACTGGGAATCATATCAAATTATTTCACCAATGGTATCTATCCCCAATCAGACTAGCTAGGATATATTCAACTACTTTCCCACAATGCTGGGGACAATGTGAAGACTCAGGGACCCTATATCACATTATGTGGTCCTGTAAATCAATCAGATTCTTTTGAAATAATATATTCAAGTTAATCTCAGAAATTTCAACAAAGACCCCTTGTCCAGACTTAGCCCTCCTTCATCTTGGCATAAAAAAGTTCTCCCCAGAACTTTGCACCATTATAATACACCTCTTACACACAGCCAAAAATAATATAACTAGCCTATGGAAAACCACACAGTCCCCCTCCTTAGCAAAAGGGGTCGCTAACCTTAATCTCCAATGTGATATGGAGAGAAGATTCTCTATCTCGCACTTATCTTACAACAAATTTTACAAAGCCTGGTATCTTTGGGCATGACATCCCAAATGCACAGTTGAAGTTTGACGGCTCTTACCTTTTTGCAACACAATGATTATATACATCAATATGACTATACTGACTTGACTGGTATATTTAAAGTCTTGAACCCATAAGATTTATCAATACTTCCCCTCCTTTCCCCTCCCCAATCTTCCCTTCACTCCTTTTCCTTCCCTCCCTCCCGTCTTCCCCCTTCCCCTTTCCCCCTCCTATGGTTCATATAAACACTATCTAGCTGTACGCCTATGTAAAACTAACATTCACATAAGTATCTCTGTACATATATGTAACCATAGAGGACCTGGTTCCTTTTTCCCCTGTTAATTTTTGTTCAAAAACCTAATAAAAACAAGTTGAATATAAAAGGCTAAAAATCAAACCTATGTGGCTTACGACCAAAGTTAAAAAAGATATAGATAATAAGAAAAGAGTTTTTATTAAGTATAAAAATGAAGGAACGCTATCATCGTTTAAACATTACAAAGAATGTAACAGAATATGCAAAAAGGAAATATAGGCTGCAAAAACTAAAAATGAACGACAGATTGCAAAAGATAGCAGGACCAACCCCCAACAATTCTTCAAATATATTAATAGTAAAAAAGTCAGGTCCGAGCATGTAGGCCCTTTACAAAATAATCTAGAGTGGGTGAATTGGGACAAAGAGAAGGCAAATTTATTAAATACCTTCTTCAGCTATACAAAGGAGCATGGGGGAGCTCTTGTCCATAATGGGCATGGTATTGACACAGCTCCAGCTGACCCACATTGGCTCACAATTGATATGATCCAGAAATATTTAGACAGAATAAAGGTGAATAAAGCACCTCGACTGGATGGCATACACCCACAGGTCCTTAAAGAATTGAGCTCTGTCATTTCAAAGCCATTGTTTCAAATTTTTAGGAACTCTTTAATGACTGGCATAGTACCACTGGATTGGCATAAGGCCAATGTGATACCTATATTTAAAAAGGGGTCAAAATCTTTACCAAGTAATTATAGACCTGTTAGTTTAACTTCTATAGTTGGGAAGATACTGGAGAGTTTAATAAAAGACCATATAGATGAGTTCTTGCTGGAAAAAAATATTTTAAGCAACAGACAGCATGGATTCATGAAAGACAGAAGTTGTCAAACAAATCTGATTTCTTTTTAAGAGGAGGTGAGCAAAACCTTGGACAGAGGGGTGGCGGTGGACTAGGTATATAAAAAGTCTAAACCTCCTGCGCTACTAAGCCTATACTAAGAATATCAATTGAAGCTGCCAACATCCAATCATGTACCAGATGATAAATCAAATAATGAAAAAGGAATGATGTGGCGCTGCTACCTATGAAAAAACCCTAAACCTGTAAAAAATACACTCATAAACGCATGCAAATATCCACAATAAAACAAACAAAATGAATACACAAACAAAGTGATATTATAGTGCATGTGATAAATGCCAACTATATAAGTGAAAAAAGGAACATGCATAAGCTGATAATGATGCCTAAACGCAGTGTATGTGCATAGAAAACAAACCACACAACACTCAGTACACCAATCTGGACTGAATGTCCAATTTTCACGTGATCGTGAGTAATCCAATGATAGGATTACTATAGCTGCTCCAAATTTCTCAAAAAAATATACCCCCACATAAAGTATCAAAACGCATGTACATGTAACATATATACTAAATTATTCAACCCACTAAATCAATATGTGAAAAAACACATCACATTTCGTGCAAATACTCAATAAAATATATCTACATGCATATAGTGCAAAAAATATATCTCATGCCGTGCAGAACTTACATATATATAGCACACCCTAATATAACAAAAAATGTCCAAGATGGGTGATTACACATAAAATATGAAATCTTGTGAACTTGAGAGATCTGTGCAGATGGTGACAAGAGGGCATCCACTAATGGAAAAAAATGCACGCTCACCTCCCCGCGTCGACCCGGAAAGGGTCACAACGCTATTAGGATCTCTATCACTGGATCCTTCATGTGTAAAGCTCCTCCATAACCGCGTCACTTTCTCCTGGATGAAATCCCTCTTTTAGACTGGTATATGTAATGGCAGACCTCTTTCCCGTAGTGTAGTAAGTATGGCCAGTAACTCTCATAGAATATAAGCAGAAGCTCCAAATAGTGTACTACTGCTTTTATTAATAAACGTAGGTAACCGTAAGATATGCACTCACATAATCCTCCTTCTTGTGAGCAGCATAAACAGATATTTCCCTTCACAATGGGTGTAGCTGAATGGGTGCACAAAGATGGCGTCTGACCGGAAGTATGCCACCACACGCCACACCACACGCTATGTTTATTTGTTACTGTACCAAGTTACCTGTTTTTTATGCACTTTGATGGATCTCTGATATACTGATTTGTGTATATTGATGCAGGCACGGTGGTCATGCCAGGATTTTAGAGGGGGGGGGGTGGAGGAGTGTAGGCATATGAAGTTTTAGGTTCCCCTTTTATTTTTGGATCTCCCAGTTTTGTCATTTCCTTCTGTGTTGGCCCTGCTTGCTTCCTATTTAAGCTATGGGAGGAGTCACAACAGGGTATTTTTGGGAATGTCAGCAGTGTGAAGACGAGAGTGTTCTTCCTCAGTGCAGGATGGTGCCCCCTTTGCCTTGGGGAGTGCCAAGGGCTAGTGGAGGCTTCTGGCCTAATAGGACATAAGCAGCATGCCATGAACAGTGAGTCACACTGCAGCACCCAGCCTGTGAATCATGGGACTGTTACTCAGTACCCCTCCTGGAATATTTGTGAAGTATTTGAAATATTAATGTACCACTCAGTGATCCAAGTTATGAAAGAGATATCTTTTTATTGCCATGTATTCTAGACTGTTCTCTGCAAAGTTACACTTACATAGTTCCTAGTTATGGATTCTTTTAATCTGTTTATTACAAAAATTCAGTAGCGTTTGAAGCTAAACAATTCCTGGCCTCATTACTGTCTCAGCGGAGAAAAGGATTGCATTACTAATGGTGAGGAATAATGGTAAATTCAGGTAAAAGTAAAGGTGAATCCCCTTAATGGGGGCACAGACAGCAATAAAAACTATACAGATGTTCTAAACCTATAAAAAATGCCTTTAGTTATTGTTTAAGTGTCTAACAAATGTCCCTTAAAAATATATATATTGTTACTCTTTAAAAAAACAAACAAACAAATATGAGGTGGAATTATGATAGTCCAATAATGTGTAGACTTTTTCTCCTTAGAAATACACTTGGCTGGTATTCCTAACCCCCAGAAGGGTAGAAAAGAGATGAAACCAGGGGCAGACTGACCATTTGAAAACTTGGGCACTGCCCATGAGATGCCCCTGGTACCTTTTCATAGGCTTTTTTGAGTATGGGCAAGGACACAGGGGCCCCATGATCTCCTATTGCCCGGGGGCCCCATGAGTTGTCAGTCCGCCTCTGGATGAAACATTAATGAAAACAATGACATTTCCAACTTATCAATTGTATTTAATTGAATACATTCATAATACAGTATATGTGTAATGCCATGTTATACACTAAATTGCAATGATCAGCAATACCTCAGTAAAAACAAAGGGAGTGTATATACTTTGTAATCAACATATGGTGATAAGATGATCACCCTGTATCAGCACATACATGCATGGTTGAAAAGATAAGTTAGTCTGCCTGGTCAGTCCTGTGAAGGCCCCTTTGCAGCAACGTAAAATAAACCCTATATAAATATATATATATATATATAATCCAAGACAGGTATAGAGTCTTGCAGTGGAGATAAAACAAAGCAACATCAATATTTTTAAATACAGTTCAGTCTGTCTTTCTCAGGTCACGGAAACAAAAAGTGATCAGATTAATAAAACCAAAGTCCCACCAATCAACAATACCCCCTAGTTATGACATCACATGGTGCAAAGGTAAAAAAATACATATGGAAGTGGAGGTAAAAGAGGTCATATTAGGGATAAATCACCAAAACCCACAAAAAAAATGCTGCATCCTAGCTGAAATTGATCTGTACAGAAGTAGCTAATGCATAAAAATTGGCAAATGCACAAAAAAGTGAAAACAATGGGCATACCTGTAGCACTAACAAAATGATCACCACATGGTAAACACCAGGCAGGCATGGGCAATCCAATTTGCAACATGACGTAATAAAGTAACAAGAGATGTGCTAGGGCAACATAATGCCTGCAAATGAAAGAAAACTAGGTAACCAAAAAAACCCCCCAAAAAACAAAAGACATGCTGGCTAAGTGGTTAGCTCTTCTGCCTCACAGCACTAGGCTCATTGGTTTGAATCTCAACAGCGACACTACCCGCCTGGAGTTTGTATATTCTCCCTGTACCTGTCTGGGTTTCCTCCAGGTGTTCCAATTTCCTTCCACACTCCAAAGACATGCTGGTAGGTTAATTGGCCCTAGTATGTATATGTATGAATGTGAGTTAGGGACCTTAGATTGTATGCTCCGTGAGGTTTAGGGACTGATGTGAATGTATAATATGTAAAGTGCTGTGTAAATTAATGGTGCTATATAAGTATCTGTAATAAATGAATAAATAAGTGTGAGACCATGAATAACAGCCTAGTATGGAACATGAATTAGTACTGCACACCCAGATAGAAGAAACCTGAAGACTCAGTTACCTGAACAATTGCAGATAAAGGATAATGGTGAGAACACAAGGCTAACACCTCTTGAGATGTATAACACCATCCCAAACCAAAGGAAGTGAGCCACCAACAGGAAAGAGCTAGAGACCAATGTGGCCACCCAGTGCAATGATCTACAGAAGCCATCAGTTGGGGTAAAGGAAGTGCTCAGATTGGTTTGGTGCAGCTGCCAAACCAATTACAATACAATCCATGAAATGTAAGAGCAAAAACAAACCAAACTAAGCAGTGCTGACAAAAAGGTCCATACATAAAGTGATCAGATTTAGGCACATGCAAAGAATATCACCACCAGGAGTATTATTATTTAGGACTTATATCATGGTAACAGCTTCACAAAATTTAGAGAGACAGTAGAGTTACAATACAGTCTAGTACAGCACAGCTCAAAAGGCCCTACTCCTTAGAGCTTGCAGTTCAAAGGGAGAGGCAAGTAATACAAAAGGAGGATGAAGTCACATGACACTACGCGTTGGACGGAAGTGTGGTGACCAGGGGCGGACTGACCATTTGGAAACTCGGGCACTGCCCGAGGGCCCAGGGTCAGTAGGGGGCCTCATGAGATGCCCCTGGTACCTTTTTCATAGGCTTTTTCGAGTTTGGGCAAGGACACAGGGGCCCCATGATCCCCTATTGCCCGGGGGCCCCATGAGTTGTCAGTCCGCCCCTGGTGGTGACGTCATTTCCGGTGCACCTCTGGAAGCCACCATATTACCTCTGTGTTTGCATGCTATGTCTGGGCTTTGTGAGCCCGCAATACTTGTGGGTGTCATTTTAACTTTCTATTTTACTTCATTAAAACAATCTTGCACTATTGGTGGTTCTTTGTTTTTATCCTATGAGCAACTTTAGCCCAAATGGTTGTTGATCCTCTGGAGGCTACCCTTTTGGTATATCTACTGGGTGCTGCAGGAACAGTTGGAGTGACTGTGGATATCCTACACAATGCTGTTTTTGACCTGTATAACATATAGGTCAAAAAAGGAGGTGAGCAGACACGCCTGGTGGTGGATGAGCCCTGTGGTGGAAATATTGGTTTGAAGATTCATTTGACTTGGGGACTGAAAATTGCCAGTCATTTACAATACGGACTAATACGTTTCATTTTTGCATTTTCTACTTGTTTGTTTTTTAATACTGGATGTGTTTGATTGTCAGTCGGGTGTTTATTGTATTATTTATGCATGTAGATTGGGGACTTTACCAATAAGGGGGTATTTCTTTTGAACATACCAGTACCGCTTATGTTACATTATTTAATATATTTGATTTTGTACTATTCACCCTACATGGTTTTGATGGTCAGGCAGGTGTGTATTCTTTTATTCTTTAATTGTGTTTATTTGGTGTGTTCTATACATTTGTAATTTGGTGATCATGCACTTTATTTTAATATATATATTTGAGTTTAAAGAGGATTGATTGACACATGTTTGATGGTCAATCAGGTGTTTGCTGATACATCTGTTTTTGCTTTACTTTATTGGTTTTTGATATATTATATACTTTCTGTCATTGGCTTTTGATATTCATGCACTTATGTGGTTATTAGTGGTGCCAAACTACACACAATTTTTCTTTGTCACTTTTATGTGGGAACACATTTTGGTGTAGGTAGCAGCTTTTCTTTTGTAGCCCTGGTTCACACTGATGCGGTGTGGAATTTGCAGCGGTTTCTGTGCGAATTTCGCACCGCATCAGAATCACACCCCTCTCATGCGAACAGCTGTGGGTGTGTATGTTAACACCCCAAAAGGAATCCGCAAAATATGGTGCAATGTGCAGAATGGGATCGCATAGGTGTGAATACACATGCGATCCGATTCTAGTGTGGACCTAAAAAAGGGTCGTGCACCTTTTTAGAAAAAAATGTATGGCTCCAATCGCACCGCACATAAATCGTATGTGATTTGCATAGGAAAGCAGTGCGGTTCCTGTGCAAATCGCATGCTATATAATGCACTACATATATGTGAACCTAGACTAAGGGTATCTTGGCAGCGCATGAGTCTCTCCTTTCTTCCCAGTAACAAAGGAGGATGGCTTTGTATGTTGTAGTTAGTATTTTGAATTTTACATGTTGGATGAGCAGGGGCCAGTGTAGGGATTGGCAGAGAGGGTTGGTGGATTCAAAGCAGTTGGTTAGGTCAATGAATCTGGAAGCAGCCATCAGTATAGACTGAAAGGGGTATAGCCCGTGTAGAGGTAGGTCAACATGAAGGAGTGGATTAGAAACTTGTGGTGTCAATTGTTAAGAAAGGGCAAATTTCGAAAATGTTGTGACCTTGAAGGTCTCTAGATTTGGACAGTGGTTGGAGTAAAAATAGGCCACAGACTAGGGGAAGAAAAGGTTCTTACTAACAGGAAAAAAAATATGTAATGAGATGCACAATACCCATCTTACAACACATAAAACTATGATATATCACACCACACAAGAAAACAAAAAACGTTTATGCAAAGGAAATCCCTGAATAGATCAGGGTCAGAACACAAGTGTAATGAGAGCTAGCAGCCAGATTACAACCTAGTCAAATAACATATATACCACTAACTGTTCTGACCTTTTTTTCTCTATGAGTCAGGGCCTTGTCCCTTAGGAGCTAAGTTTTGTAGTTCATGGATCCATCTGCTCTCTCATTGTATCGACAGGCAATAGTGGTCAACCCCATAAATAAGGGGGGGGGGTGGTCAATCAACATGCATTTTAAAGTCAGTATAGACTTTGCTCCACAACATGTTGTGCCACCTTGGTTAAGAATCCAGAAAGCAGTTGACTGGATGGAGATACATTGGTATTAAACCAATCCCTAAAGGTATAGTTGTGAAGTATACTATATATTCAAATGTACAGGAAAGTTGTGCATTTGCCCACACATGTATAGTGGTCATAGGCAGTAGCTCTGTATGCATCAGGAGGTGTATCGAGTGTTGCCGCTTTGATAACTAATGATGGGTGAACTGTATTGGCTAATGTGAGGCTTTGATCCCTAGAAACAATCAGGCATCAGGAACAGACCACATCCTTCACATTGTGGCTCGTCCCTGAATAACAAGTTGGAAAAAAAGGTTTGGTTTTGTAGGATGTTGTCCTGGACACACACCAAGGAATTCCCTGCAAATGGCTTTCTCTGTCTCTGTTAGTGATGGAGTTCCTTTGAGTAACTCCATTCAGTATTCATTATCTCAACAAGCTGTAGTTCAGCTGTCATGGGGTTGGAATTGCTCCCTTTTACCCTAAGCATCTGGGCATATAGGATATCACAGAATAGTGCTAGGAAGTGTGCACTACATGCTTGGAGTAAAGTGTTTTTGTTAGTTGACTTGCAGTATAGTTGTGTACTCAAGATTGTGTCTAGAATGTATATTACACTTTCCTACCTACTGACCCCACTCTTTGTTTCAAGTGCATTATCAATGCTAAACTCAGCGAGGGCTATGCCAAACAATGTATTGCCAAAGAAGAATTTAGATATTTCACTATATCATTCACAATGTCCTATTATATACATTCCATCTAAAACCCACAAGAGTTCCAAACATTTCCCTGGACACTCAATTTTATTTGCCAGAGGATTGGTTTTGCAATATGTAGTGGTATTTGTGGAATACATCTTGCAACTCTTTCCAAGACACATGGTTTTTATTCAAAGGGACTGTGGAAGATATTACATGAATTTGGCCCAATTCCACTTAAGACATGAAGTGCTTTTATACTGTCCTCTCATACCATGATGGCTTTCAAGTGGTACAAGAAGCCCTTGTACAATTATAACATGAAACATTACCTATTTATTTGACCATCTGGGCTCTATCCCCACTCATCATTATTTTACATTTGATGATAAACCCTACTTACAGTGCTCAGGGACTGCAATGGGATCTAATGTCAACCATCTTCCAGGCTATTTATTGCCAGACTTGCAATCAAATGGTTGCGTGACACTTTTTTGGAGCAAAATCACTCTCTAATGACTGTAAAGTACACACTCATTGACCATGCCCCCCTTATCTGGGGAGGGATGATCAACATTTCCTGATGTTACTAAAGGAAAGTCTGTGAATCCATGAAATACAAACCTTGGCCTTTAACTGCTTCACACCCACTATATAAGGAAATGATGAGTGGGTGGCAGTTCTCTAGTTCTGGGAGGAGGTCATATGACGTTTTCCCACTCTAACTGCGCATACTCGCTCCTGGAGGCATGCTGTGGTCGGTGGTGCGCTGTGTCCCTGGGAAACAATGGATCACTGATCAGAGTAAAGAGCCGATTACGTTGGCTATTTCATGTGATCAGCTGTCTCCAATCACAGCTGATCGCATGTAAACAAGGAAATGCCAGTTATCGGCAGTCCTCTCCACACGCTGACAGCACGTGAGGAAAGGAGAGCCGGTAGTCGACATTCCTCAGAGGGGACATCTACACTGATCATCAAGACACTGATCAGTGCCCTGATGATCAATGTAGCCCCATCAGTGCCTCTTGTCAGTGCCCATCAATGCACACTTTCAGTGCATATCAATGCCACATACCAGTGCCCATCAGTGCATATCAATGCCACATATCAGTGCCCATCAGAGCTGCCTTTTAGTGCTGCCTATCAGTGTCAGTCAGTGTCGCCTATCAGTGCCAGTCAGTGTCGCCTATCAGTGCCTCCAACTAGTGCCACCTATCAGTGCCAGTCAGTGCCGCCTATCAGTGTCCATCAGTGTCACCTATCAGTGCCTGTCAGTGTCTCCTAACAGTTCCAATCAGTGCCGCCTATCAGTGTCTCCTCATCAGTGCAGCCTATCAGTGCCCATAACTGCATCTTCATTAGCGCACATCAGTGAAGGAAAAAGATTACTTATTTACAAAATTTTATAACAGAAACTAAGAAACTTTTTTTTCAAAATTGTCTGTTTTTTAGTTTGTTTAGCAAAAATAAAAACCCAGTGCTGATTAAATACCAACAAAAGAAAGCTCTATCTGTCTCAAAAAAATGATACAAATTTTGTTTGGGTACAGTGTTACATGACCACGCAATTGTCATTCAAAGTGCAACAGCACTGAAAGTTGAAAATTGGCCTGGGCAGGAAGGGGGTAAAAGTGCCTGGTAGGAAAGTGGTTAAAGGTAATAATGAACTGTTTTATGATCCATTACAACTTCTGGGTTCCTGCTAGTTGATGCTTTTGGCACTCTGCTTCATGGAGAGATGATAGGTAGCACATATGCTCCTTGACTAAGCTGTAAACTATTCGCTGGCTCTCTTTACACTTCTGCCATTTGACCCTGATCTGGGGTTTCCCCGACATGCATGAGCTTACAGTTATGTTTTGTAATATTTTTCCATTTATGTGCAAATTCTGATTGTGTTTTCTTGTGTGACATTATACATTATAGTTTTTATGTTTTGTAAGATGAACACTGTGCCTCATTACATATGGTTTATTCCCGTTAGTGAAAGCCTTTGCCCTTGTCTGTTACTTATCTTTACTCCAGTCTCTGTTCAAATTTTGTTAACTTCAGCTCTGCAACATTTACAAAATTCCCCCCTCCTTTTAACTAGCAACACTCCCTTGTGATCTCTTGCCTGGGCTATTTCAATTCCTTTCTTGTTGGCTTATCTCTACACAGGCTATCCCCCCTTCAGCTTATTAGTCTGCTTCTAGACTCAACCATCTAACCAACTATTCTGTGCCCGCCAAGCATGTCTGCCAGTTTTTGCAACTGACTCCTGCTTGCCCAAAGCACAAAATTCAAAATGCTGATCACAACACAAAATGCCATCCATAACTCTACACCAAGCTACCATACATCGCTAACCTCATCTTAAAATATCTCCCAAGCTGTCCTCTTCACTCTTCCCAAGACCTCTTGATGCATACACAGCTATTCCTTATAAATAAATGTCCACCTGGCTCACTCCTGGTAAACCTGAGTGTTATGGTTGTCCATACTGTGCCACATGTAACCATATGCTCAACAGACAATTAATTTATACACCTGCAATCAGGCAAACACATGTACCTGTGTGTTAAATGTAAACTTTCCTGTACTATACATGCTATACTATTACTCCCTTCAGTGATCAGTTTAACAACCACAGAATTCCATCCACAGGCAATTATTTCCTGGACATCTAAGCAATCAGTTACACAGAACACTCCTTGAATAGGTTGTAATCATGTTGCTGGTTTTTGTTTCACTTTTACATTCTGACCCTGATCTCAGGGATTTCTGACAACTTTTGTCATATTTTACCTTTTATGTGTAAGTTTTGATTGTGTTTTCTTATGGGGTGTGATGTAGTCAGTTAACGGTGGGCACTGTATGTCTTGTGTGGGAACTAGCATCAAAAGTAGAGCTTTACGACACACAGCCACTCACTTCCTTCTTTTTTTAAGGGTTTTTTAGCCCAATTTTATTGAAAAGGAAAGTACCATCTCATTTTTCCCACGCAAGGGGTATCCACACATCAAAACAGATTAACCAAATATTCAGCCTCCTGGCTTGTACACACATTTCTGCTGCTCTGGCCTTCCACTTTAGGCTCACAGCTATCTCCTGCAGACTCCTTCCTAAATGGCTGTTTGCACACAGCTAGCAGCCCCTTCCTGCTCTGGCTTCCACCTCTCCTAGGTGGAGCTCTCCTGACTCCAGGGCAATGACCTCCTGTGTGCCGGAGTGGAGCACAGAACCCTGGTTAGGCCCCGACAAAAAGGCCTGCACACACCTTTGCAATCAGTGTGCTGGCTGTTTTCAAAACATGATCCCAGGATTGGAGATTTCATCCCTCCCAAATCACTCAGAAATCTCCAGGCCACAGGTCCCAAAACGGGCTTTACAAACCAAAGAGGAAACTGACAAACCAGTTTCCTCTGCATTAAAAGAACTGCCTGGAGCCCCTCAACCTGTATGATTGAGAATCCTGGGTTATAACCTTGATTTTCACCATGGCAGGGTACCGCACTGCCACACCTGTTACATGTCTTTTTTCCCAGTGGGGAAGGCCTGTTATCTATGGTTATTCATTGCTTGTGGCGATGGCATTCTTTGCATGCACTTTTTTGTATTTACTTTATGTGTGGACCTTTTTGTTGGCACTGTCTTGTCTGGTTACTTTATATGTTTTAGCTCATATCCTTCATTGATTGTATTGCAGTGATTGTATTGGCAGCTGCACCGGACCGATCTGAGCATTATCTTTCTTGGTACTGATGGTACAGGCTACTGAGCACCATCCCACTGGTCATCCACATTGGTGTCCAGCTCATTTTCCTGTTGGCTTCTTTTACTTGGTTTACACACACACATTCCCTTCAGTTTGGGATGGTGTGCTAGTTCTCTAGTGGTATAAGTCTCAAAGTTCACACCGCTATTCCTCATCTGCATTTGCTCATGGTTTCTCCTGTCTGACTGTGGAATACTGATTCATGTTCCATGCTCTTGTGTGTATTCCTTACTTTGTGTACTGTCAGTGCAATATTGGGATGTACTTCATGAGTGAAATTAAATATAACAGCATAAATGTTTTGGACTTGGAGATTAAAAGGGGTGAAGGACGCAATATTAATACAGCAATCTATCAAAAACCAAACTCCACGAATAGCCTGTTACATTGGGGAAGTTCACATCCAGCAGCCTTGAAAAGAGCCCACTGGTCAATTTATGACAGCAAAGAGAAAACGGAAGGGGCATTCCAAATGGAGAGTCAAAAATTCTTTGACAGATTTCTGAGATGTGGCTATCATAAGACTGATTTGATTAAATCCTATGAGATTTGATTAAATCCTATGAGGTTCCGAGAGAATATCTGTTGGGTCAGAAAACCATAAATGTGGATGACCAGCAAGGCATAGGTACATACTCAAATAAATCAGGGCAGATTTTCAACATCATAAAGAGATATTTTGCATGAGGACAAGTATCTATCACAGATCCTATCTTCAGGTGTGGTCACTGTAAGGCATGTATTTTCTTGAGCAATACCAAGGAGTTTGTTAACCCTAAAAATGAGGAGATTATTAAAATAAGAGATTTCTATAATTGTAGCAAAGAGGGGGTGATTTATGCTTTAAAATGCCCATGCCCCCTGATATATGTAGGAAAAACAATTTGCCTCTTTAGAAGATGAGTTCTTGAACATGTGAATGATATTGCTCAAAACAAGGATAGACCAGTAGCAAGACATATGATACAAAAACATGATGGTAGGGCTGAACTTGTAAAATGTTGTTTTATTGACAAATATAATTTGGGTCCTAGAAAAGGAGACCAAGATAAATGTTTTTTGAAACTTGAAGCAAAATGCATTTTCCTTTTAGGCTCAAGGGGACCTTATGGTTTAAATGAAGGATTTGCTTTCCTTCCTTTTATGTGTGATTAGAGATTCTGTGCTTTTTGTTTGATTTTGCTCCATAAATGCTATATAATGGTATGAACTGTAATTTTGGTCCTTAACTAGTGGGGCATTAACAGTGTTTGAGAGCACGATCAGTGTCTATTGTGTTGTGGACTGATGTGCTGCAGTGGTGTTGTTTTTTGTCCACAGGATGGTGTTTGTTGAGGTACTGAGCATGTGCAGGTTTTGTCTACAAGATGGTGTCTGTTGAAGAACTGAGCATGTGCGGGGAGCCATTTTGATGGCTATCTCTATATATAGAGGTGAAACAAATGATAGGAGCCATTTTGCCACCATGTGCAGCTAAGTACAACTTCCAGCTACTATGTGACCTATTTTAATTCTTTATACTCCTGACAAAGCTCTGTTTTCTGGAGCGAAACATGTAGAATTTCTTTTTTCTTTGGTTTTTTCTTTGGGAGCACATTTTGAAGGCACATGGTATTCACTCTTCTCCCCCTTTTTTGGAGAGGTCTGTACTGCGTTTTACACTGCATAATTTGCATTCCTCAAGACAGTGAGGTATTTTTGTCTGGATATGGTGATGTATGGGGCTTGTCCATGAGAGGCTGACATTTAAGCCCGTGGATGAGTGTACCCATATTACATATCTGTAGCAAGATAGATTATACTATCTAATTAGTTTTGTCCATGGGGTAACTCCATTTCCTTAATAGAGATTGTATATTCAAGCTGATAGGCTTATGATCAAACTACAGTGTCTCTTTTTATGCTGTCACTTCGTCTAAAATGGTATGGTAGTTGATTTAGTCTGGTGTTATTAATCATTTGGATGTAAGGTATATAATTGCAATGGTATCCAGTCGTATTGTTGTGCTCAGTACATTCCACTTCAAAGGGCATTAATTACAGCTGAGCATACATTTTTTATATATTTGAATACAGGTTATATATTTTAAATTCATCAATTGGCCAGATGGTGCATAGGGAAATGCACCCTCGTCCAGTAAAGATTTGTTATTTGAAAGACGATGATTTACAATTTGGGCTTAAATTAATAGTTGATTTATATTGCGTGCGTTTGTGATTTTTGACCTCTAGCCTAGGTCAGATAAGTTTGTCCATATCTTTTTATATTGTTGTTCATGGTCTCAAATTTGTTCATTTATGGAACACATGGTATGGTTGGCATTGTAACATAACTTTGTTATGCTTCATTCATGGCTCTTTACCATTATGTCATCCTAGCCCACCTTTTGTTATTTTAATATGTCAAATTTCAAATTATGGGTGGTCCATTCCTGTCTGGTGTCTTGAGAAACTGGACTGAGCTCTATTGAAACATTGACAATAAAATTATGTTGCTTTGACTTATCTTCGCTGAAAGATCTGCGAGTGCCTTTATTTAAAATTGTGTCCCATTATATTTAGGTCAAACACATGCATGCTTTAGTGTTGAAAATAATTCCTTAAGTGAAAACAAATATGGTTACCCTTTTGAAGTTATTGACAGAGCTGTGACATAGCTGTATGCTCTATGCCTGCTTTCCTTCCCTACCTTCAATGCTGTTGTGCTGCTGGGAGAGCAGACTGTGATCCTGTGCCTGACTTCTCTCTCTTTCTCCTGCCACTGTACAGAGGATAGGAGCAGTGTGTTTGAAATCCCAAAGAGGCAGCAGAGACTTGATGTTGCTGAATGGCATTATGGGACATGTAGTCCCTGAGGAGCACTGAACCACAGAGGTTAATAGACTGTGAATTACAGGACCCAAAAAGTCCTGCATACAGAAGAGAAGATTAAAGTTTTCCTGGGAACTGACTGGAGGCCTGGGCAGTGCAGTACGGCCAGACCTGTTGCTGAGGTGTTTGGGGAGACCGGGGTGCCATTGCTGTGTTCCATGTTCAACATGCCCAGAGAGTTGTAGGACTGAGCCACTGAATAGGACCCGAACTGGAGGGACCCGTTGCCTTTTGCACCTACAGGAAAGGAGTATCTGTGAGAGCCTGAGCATTGAGGCTGAGCTTTGTGAGGACCTGATCGTGAGGGCTGAGCCACAGGGATTGGATTCCTGAGGGCAGCAGATCACCAAACGTTTTCGACTGAACTCTTTGTTACCAGGACTGGTGAGCAAAATCAACTGTGCTTATCCCGCCACTGTCTGCAGTTTAATGACAGTAGAGATTGCCCATTACTTAGCAGCCCAACAGTCATCCACTGCATGCAGTTTTAAAGAGACAGTAACATGTGCATCCCCATACAGATGGGCCCCAACATTAGCTGGCTTAAATTTCGTAATTAGGCACCAGGTACTTTACAGCCATTCCTAAGTGTACCCCTCTAAGGAACATGTACACCCAACCACTGTTAGGGGTGTAGAAGTGTACTTGGGGACACTTTTTGACTAGTTATTGCCAATAGTTATAGTGAGACTTTTCTTTGTGCCATTTATGCTCTTCATGGTTGTTGTTGTTGCTGCTTCTATTTATGCTGTGTATACCAGTTTCATTTGGCTTAGCATTATTGTGGTTAATGTAAGTTATTTGCCATATTTGAGGCTAGTATTCCTGTTAGTTAGTCTAACGCATTCTAGCGTAATCTCTGATCTGTTTATTTGTTCATTGTGTTTATTTTGCTTTGCAATATATACTTACTTGATCTACAATCAAAGAGTTTGTGGCCTATTTCCTGTATGCTAGCATGGCATGTGGTTTACTAATATTTAAAGGTTACGTTCGTTTTTTGTATAAAAATAATAAATGCACATCTTTTTGCAGGTAAAAAAATGTGGAATTATTGATTTTTTTACATTGCACCCGCGATCAGCTGGTCATGGCTGCAATGCCAGGATCCTGCAGACTCTCAGTGAGCTGCCTGCCTATACATCCCATACAGGCATGCAGCTACTAAATGGCAGGAAGAATCATTGAACTTCAAGAGCACTCCCTAGTGCCCTCGCAGTTCAATGAGAACTACAAGCCATCATCTGCAATGGTTATCGGTACTTGTCGTCTGTTCATTCACAAGAAACTATGAATGAATGATGTGGACGTTTGGGTTGTTTTTACATTGTGACAGCGAGTGCAAAGAGAAGATCCCCTGCCCAGTGTCACCCTAAAATGTGAACTTATCCCTATCCTTATTAAATTATACAGGTGTGTGCAGCCTTCAACTTAAATAACCAGGCGTATCAGGGGGGGACCGCATGGTTTGCAGAGTCATGGCAGAATGGAAAGCCATCATATCAAGTGGATCCTGTGGGGTTAAGCACTACACTCAACTGGTATTCTTCACTGCCAGAAGGGTGGAGAAGAGACAAAACTTAATTTAACACAATTACAACCATTGTTTCTAACTAGTAAATGCTATTTGAGTACATTTAAAATATATGTGCAATGCCAGGTAATTTAACTCACTAAACTGCACTAGATCTTCAGTAGCTCAGCAAACACAAAATGAGTGTATATGCTTTGTAATCAACATATAGTGATAAGATGCTTACCCTATCTCAGCAAATACAGCATGTATGGGCCAGAAGATAAGCCAATTCCAAAGAGTGGTATGTAGTCTTCAGCCAATAGAAATGCAACTTGACCATTGTGAAGGGTATCCCAATGCTTTATTAACTGGCAAGATTTTCAGTTTATTGTGGACTGTTCTTAAGTTGCCAAACTGAGCTAACTCTTATTGCACCAACTCCCGATCATCACAATGAGTTTGTCTGCTAGTGAGAAGGCTGCTCTGATTTCCCTGATGGGCAAAATGTCCTCTCAGGCCAGTGCTCTGGGTGCTGAGGCTTTGACCAGGTAATGTTATTTTATTCTTGGTCATATTTTGTAAAGATGATTACAGTGTGGGGGTAAATTGTAGTAGTATTGTGTCGCTTGATTTGAAGAACAGTGCCTCTACCAGATACCTTTATTAGATACCTTTGAGAGAAGCAGTTTGCTTTTATAAACTTTAGGAGCACATTAGATGAAAAAAAAATAATTCCACCTTATCCTTTCTCCACTTTTCTGGAAATTTTCATTAGTATCACATACGTATGCTTTCAGCCTGAGTTAAATTTAAATGAAAATGGACAGAAAAATGTAAATTAGTGGTTGCTACTAATATTTTCCGTATTACACATTATATATCATTTGTTTGCAAGTATTTTCCATGAAACCATAAAACAAGGACATAATTTTGTCTTGAATACATTTCTTGAAGTACAGAAAGGTTCTTCTTCTGCTAGCTTTAGCACTAGGGAAGGGATACAAAGTTTGCTTTCCCAGTCTCTCTCTCACTCACTCTCGTGTGTATATATATATATATATATATATATATATACTGCATTTATTTGCAATCTATATTCTGTTGTTTTATTTTTTACTAGGCTCTTCCTTAGCTTCCCCCAAACCAAGACCTATTTCCCCCACTTTGATCTGACCCCTGGCTCTGCTGACCTCAAGACACATGGTGGGAAGATTGTGAATGCTCTTGCAAGTGCAGCCAATCACCTGGATGACCTTGCTGGCAACCTGTCCTCCCTCAGTGACCTTCATGCATACAACCTAAGAGTGGATCCAGGAAACTTTGCTGTAAGTACTACTGAAAATTCCTATAAAATAATAAGATAACAAAAATGCATTGGATTTAAATGTGTTAGCAGCATTATATAGTAGTGAAACTCTAGTGGGCCTCAGTTTTGTTATTTTAATGGTCATGCTTCAAGTGGCAAATGTAGAGAATGCTATGATAGCTTTTAGGAAATTTGCCATGACAAATATATAAATGCTGTTATTGCTGGCCTCTCTAAAAAATGTTAGCTTCTGGACTGTAATGATTATTCCCTGCATTCAAGTTTTTTTGTGTCAGTAAAATATGAAGCCAAAATTCATGATATGAATACTTTGTTTTGGGTCACTAACTTGGAAGGTATTATTGCCAGACAGTGACCATAATAGCCAGGTAAATTGTAGTAGTATTGTGTCCAGGGGCGGACTGACCATTTGGAAACTAGGGCACTGCCCGAGGGCCCGGGGCCAGTAGGGGGCCCCATGAGATGCCCCTGGTAACTTTTTCATAGGCTTTTTGGAGTTTAGGCAAGGACACAGGGGCCCCATGATCCCCTATTGCCTGGGGGCCCCATGAGTTGTCAGTCCGCCCCTGATTGTGTCGCTTGATTTGAATAACAGCGCCTTTCACCAGATACCTTTATTAGATACCTTTTGAGAGAAGCTGTTTGCTTTTATTAACTTTAAAAGCACATTAGATTAAAAAAAAAAAATTCCACCTTATCTTTTCTCCACTTTTATGGAAATTTTCATTAGTATCACATACGTGATGCAGCACAGAGAAGTTGCTTTGCCACAGTACTTGTAAGTGAAACAGTTGGCAATCGGTTATAGTATATGTACAGAATAAGTGTGTACGTAGACAAAAATAATATATCTTCTATTTCTCTTTACAGCTGCTGTCCCATGCTATCCAGGTGGTCTTGGCTTCTCACTTTCCTGATGATTTTACTGCTAATGTTGAGGCTGCCTGGGACAAATTCCTCGCTCTGGTTGCTGCAGTCCTCACCTCCAAGTACAGATAAATTCATCCTACATAACAGGTTACAACAGTAATTACAGCAAGTAAAATAATGTGCAATGGGGAGTTCTTCTGCCTCAATTCAATTACAACCTAGTTGCAATCATTTTTGAAGAGTATTTACTTGTGTATATTGTCCATCAAATATATATCTGATATAATCTTAAATAAAGCCCAATATATTTTTCATTTCTGCCTCAACTGTGTCATTATTATGTTTTGTTTGTTGATGGTTTTATGCTATTAAAAATATTGATGTAGTCAATCCTGTGGGTTAAGTAAAAAAAATATAACCGCTGTCTAATCACATATTTAGAGGGAACATGGGTTTACAGGACTGACATTAATTTGACATAACTTTGTAAGACTTAACTCCCCCACAAGCTTTCAACTCTCCAGTGTCTACTTATGTATATTAATTAAACTATATGTATAGCCAAAACTTATTTTCTTCCAGTTCTTGATACAATAGTGAGGAGTTAAAGTACTTGTCAAATTTTTGTCTGTGTCCCCAGTCGCTAGAGTTCCTCTCTATTTATCCTGATAATCATTATCAGCAGGATACAAAGAAATGGGAAATATTAAAACTTTTAGAGTTGTCACCAGAGAAGTGAAAACATACTCAGGTGCGGACTGACAACTAATGGGGCCCCGGGCAATAGGGGATCATGAGGCCCCTGTGTCCTTGCCTGTGTCCTTGCCCAAACTAAAAAAAGCGTATGAAAAAGGTACCAGGGGCATCTCATGGGGCCCCCTACTGGCCCCGGGCCCTCGGGCAGTGCTCGAGTTTCCAAATGGTCAGTCCGCCCCTGGACATACTGTATCTTCTAATATGGATTTTTGTTCTGGTGACAGCTATCTTAGATGGGAACTGATTTTAGTTTGAAGAGATTTCTTCGTACTTCCTAATTAATCTTTTGGGCGGGTAGTTAGGTGAAATCTTCTTAACAGGATGCAGACATCAAACAAAGAGAAACTGAGAGAGATTTTAAATTTAAACCTTCCATTTTCAATACAAAAATGAAAATGGCTATACATACACTTTAATGGTAAAGTAAGCACTATACAATATGCATAAAGGAATATGCATTTCCACCCATCTCTTAAAAAACTATACAATCTGATTGTGCAATCTACTTTAGATTTACTAAAACTATGTAATGCAAGGACAAACTTAAACAATATATTCATATCATATTAAATCAGGCAGACCCGTGCACTACATAGTTGATGGTATATCTAAAAGAGATAGCTCAGTCAGAATATACAGTGTATGGTCAGCCTTACTCTACCCTCTATATCCCTTGGTCTAATGTTTTCACATTGACGTGTTCAGTTTCCCCACTGTAAATAAATTAAAAACAAAACCTACATATATGGAAAATATCTTCAAGGTCCAGTTTCTGTATTGCCAACCTAGGCAACATTGGTTGAGCTAAAGGATGCCAGTGGAGTTAGGCAGCCATCCATATACTGTACCATGTTGCTGTCTATGTATGCAAACTGTCTTATGGTCTCTCCATTTCTTACCTTAATGTGCCTTGTATGACTAAACTGTCTAATCCTATTAGTATGACACTAAAGGTAGCCATACACAGATCACGTTTTGTATATCTCCTTCTGTATCAGCTTTTAAATTCAATCTGTTGATGGTTCTGCAAGCACCACTTTTATTTAAAGAGCAAAGGAGCTGGGTGAAAAATTGTCAGCAGGACAGGGAATATTTATCTGCAGGCAATGTTTGGGTATTCTAATAGTCAGCACCCAATAGTTGGCAGGGTAGATTTGCTGTTTAGTGTGGAATCTGTTGGAAATTTACAGTATGTGTGTATGGCCAGCTTTAGTTAAGTAATTCAAATAGGGTAGGAAAGGGAGGCCCAAAACATTAGTCCCAGTTCAGTATTAACTCTAGGATGTTGTCATAACTGAAAACAAAACTTTGTGTGTGTTTTTTTTCCACAAAAAGACGTTTTTATTGGAGAATAACAGTTACAAAGAATACCAGGAAAGAAGAGGGGCCCAAGGGGCCATAACATCAAATACAATCATAAAGATACAGAAAACACTTGCATAGAAAAATGTTCCCGTAAGAGATAGTCATTACCACCTCACGAGAGCATCTACAGTATATGTACTAAATGGCAAAGTCATAAAATTACATAAATTACATATCAGTTATTGTCCACCAAGCTATCAATAAGGTCCCTCTTAAGAAAGAAAACTATAGGCAGGGGAGGATGAGTTGTGTGGCTAGCGACATGAAGTGAGTCATGAATCCAATGCAATTGGAGACAGGAGGGGGGAGGGGTGATAGGGAGAAGGGGCAGTGGGGCAATATAGGGAAGGGAGGAGTGAAGGAGAGCGACTGAGGTGATGTGGAGTTGGCCAAATTGTGGCTATGGGGCATATATGGGGTGAGTGAAGGAAGAGTGAGAGGGGCACCAAAGGGCTGCCCCACACCTAGATGTCTCCCTCCCCCCACTCAAGTTTGATCAAGTTTGGGGGGGGGGGGTCGCATAGACAATGGGCAGATAGTCTAGTCCTTTCCTTATTATGAGCTCATCGTCAAGTAGACAATTGTGGAAGGTGCCCGATGAGTCTGTGATATTCTGGAGTAGTTAGAAAATGGCTCCAACAGGACCAAATGCGTGAAAAATTGGAGGGGTTATCCGGTGTTGTTGCAATCAGTTCTTCCATGTCTGCTATTTACTAAGATGAGAAAAACAGTTGCAGATGGCACAAGGGTGGAACCACAGAAAACAGGCACACAAAGTCTAGCTGCATTGACCATGTGCATGGCCAATGACTTGAAATACAGTTTGCTGGGGAGAGATGCATGGTGAAGTAGAAATTGGGCCAGAGAATAGTCAAAGGCAAGGCTGGAGACTGAGGAGGTTATATGGTCTATCTCCACCCAGTAGGTCTGGAATGGTTGACAGTGCCACCAAATTTGTAGCATGGATCCTACTGCCACACCACATCTCCAGCAAAGATTCAAGGCAGAGGAGTTGAACTAATGGATCTTCCATAGGGTCCTGTACTAACATGTAAAGTGTTTTAAACTCATTCTCCTGAGTCAAAACATTAACGGAGCCTTTATGAGTATAGGTATAGGTATGTTCCCAATCTATGTCAGACAGAATAATGGCTAGGTCTTTTTCCCAGGAGCGACAGGCTGGGAGCACCTTTGGCGAATGGGTACTGAACAGTAGTGAGTAATTAGTTGACACCAGATGTTGTTGGGGCTCAGATCTAGAGCAAATAGCTTTAAAGTGGGTGAGGGTGAAGTTTAATTTGTTTAGGTAGGCCAGAGGCTGGAGGAAGTGTCGAACTTGAATGTACATCCAAAAGGGAAAAGTCTGATCTTGCATAGTCAAGGCCAGAGATGTATCTTTAGTTGGTCATTATGAAAAAAGTGTTTGGCATGGATACAGCGGTAGGGCCAGACCTTGGCAAGAAAATGTTTAGGCATCCACGAGGGGAATTCTGGGTTGAGATGTATAGAGGTCATTGGGCCTGGGGTGGAAGAAATAGGGACAGTTTTGCAGGCTTCATGGAAGGTTTTCACAGTTGGTCCTATGAGTGGGTGATCGAGAAGAGTTTGGGGAACATATTTTTGGGAGAGCCAGGGAACAGACTCCAGGGGCATTTATGAGAAGGAGTCTTCCAGACTGACCCACGCCTTAGTGGAGAAATGGACATTCCAGTCTACTGGATCCTAGAAAGGTAGCATGACCAGTAGTATTTTTGAAAATCTGGGAGTCCAATCCTTCCTTTGGACTTTGGGAGCACCAGTTGAGGGAAGGAAATTCGTGGGCATTTGTGGCCCCAAAGAAATTGGGTGCAGCACCACCTGCAAGAGGTAAAAAAGGCAGGGGGCAAATGGATAGGCAGGACTTGTAAAAGGTAGAGAAGGCGGGGGAGGATGTTCATCTTTAGTATAACTGCTATCCCAAACCAAGAGAAGGAAGGTGTGTTCCACTGTTGTAAGTCAGTTTTGATACAACGTAAAGCCGGGAGGAAGTTTCTTTCATTAAGTTTGGAGAGAGACTGCGCGAAAGCTAAACATCCAGGTATGTTATGGCATTGGACTTCCAAGTAAAAGGAAAATGAGATTGGGAAAATGTCATAAGGTCTAAGGGGAGGATAATATTTAGGGCATACGATTTGGTGAAATTGATCTTTAGGTTTGAGATGGTTTGAAAGTATGCAAAGTCCTTGTGTAAGTTAGGTATAGTGATATGGGGTTCAGACAGAAAAAGTAAAATATCATCTGCAAACACGGCTATCTTGAAGTCACGCCATGAGACAGAGTGTCCTTTTATGTCTGTGTTAGATCACAGTCTGTGAAGAAATGGTTTGAGAGTCAAAACGAACAATAGCGTTGAATTGGGGCATCCTTTGCAAGTATGATTCCGGAGGGAGAAAGCATTCGACAAGTGGCCGTTCACATGTACTCGGGCACTGGGGTGTTTGTAAAGGGCCATGATTAAATTAAGCATGTGCAATCTAAGGCCAAGGGCTCATAGGGCTGTCGCCGCCCTGTTGAATGTCTTCTCTGCGTCCAAGGAGAGGAAGAAGTTGTTGTTTTTAGAAGTGCATAGCCAGTGGTGGAGTTTCAGGGCCTTAATAGTATTGTCCCTAGCTTTCCTATCAGGGATAAAGCCTACCTGATCATTAGTGATTAAAGATGGAAGAAGAGGGAGGAGATGGTTAGCTAGGCTCTTAGTGTATAAGTGTATTAGTTTAGCAACGATATGGGCCTGTAATTGGCCACAGAAGAAGCATCTTTGTCTCTCTTGGAGATGACAGTGATGTACGCTTCCAATAGATGATGTTGAGAGTGAGGGTGAGTAGAGAAAGTATTGAAGGCGCATAAAAATGGGGGGGGGTTAGGATATCTAAAAATGTTTTGCAATAAATTCCTGAGAGGCCATCTGGGCTGGGGCTCTTCCCAGGTTTCAATTGTTTGACTGCCTGTTCCAGTTCCTTTGGTGGTAATTGGATGTTCCAGGTCCCGGGCTGTTTCTGCCATAACAGGTTTTGGGCTATACTGGCATAAGAAATCAGCAATCATGCAAGATCTATAATCTCCACTATCATGCGGTATGGATTCAGGGGGAAGATTGTGTAAGTTTTTGTAACAGCGCTTGAACAGAGAAGTGATGTCAGCTTTAGAAGTCACTATGGCGCTGTCATTGCCCCATATTCGATGGAAATTGTCATGCAGGCTTTCTTTGCACGTAAAGCTCTTGCCAAAAGTATGCCACTCTTGTTAGCCTGCTCATAAAAGATCTCTTGTGTCAGAAAATATTTATGTTCAGTCACTTTAGCCAGTTCTTCCAAAAGATGAGAACGCACACGTATCAGGAGCTTGTGTTGCTTGGGTTCATTTATGGGCTCTCTCCAGGGAAGAGTCTATCAGAGGGTGTAGGGGTACCTTGCGGCCACCTCCTAAGATTAAAATTCCTGTGTGGAAGGATGCAAGGATGTTTACAATTGAGTGGAAAAAAGAAACTTGTTACACATTTTGGCAATACACATTAACCAATGTAATCCAGTTTGTCAGCTAGCGTCCCCTTTAGGAATAGGTAGCGATTGTCTCGGCTGATTAAGGTATCAGATATAACTAAGGGAAGATGTTTAGCGATTAAAATTGAGACTCCTTTGGACTTGAAGAGCTCGTTAAAAGCATGGTAAACTGTTGGGAATGATGTATTATAAAGCTTGGGTATGGAGTCGAAACAAAAATGCGTCTCCTGTACTAAGACAACGTCAACTTTGAATTTATGCATGGTGGAAAGCAAAAGAGAGCATTTATCAGGGATATTCAGGGATATTAAGGCATTTGGCATTGAGGGAAAGTAATTTCAAGAAGGAGTTGCTGAAAGAGATCTTTGGTAGTTTCCATGGTGAAGAAGGGGAAGTTTAGAGGGGAGTGGGGGGGTTCAAGGAAGGCGGGAGGCCGCCTGAGGAGGAGGTAAGTGAAGGAAATGAAAGGGAAGAGAAGGAGAAGAAAAAAAAAGGAGAGGCAGGGAGAGAGAGAGAGAAAGATGGGAAACAGGTGAGGGGATAGATAGAAAAGGGGGAGTTGAAAGGGTAATCCGGAGGTGAGAATAGACCAGCTACTCCCAAAGCAGGGGGTGGGAAAGTCCTGGGTTAATCAGTTACAGCTCTCAGAGCCTACTGTGTGGGGAATATGGGAGGTACAGATCCAAATGATGAACTGCCACCTCTAAGAGAACACGGCAGGCTGTGAGGGATGTTAGTGAGAGTATCAGCCGGCTGAGGTATCATGAATCCAGGGTGAGAATCGGAAGCAGTAGGCAAGGCAGAGGATAGGAGCATATTGGAGGTGTGACTCATCACATGGCACCATTTTGAAAGAGAAGAGTATGGAGCAGGAGGTGTGGAACAGCAGCTTTGTTTGGGTTAGTGTAGCATTGTGTCAACACAAGGCCTGCCATGCAGGGTATAAAAAGAGATAAAGAAGTGTTGGGGTTGCCTGGACTGGCCTAGATGGGGAGAATTAGGTGGCTGTGGAGCCCAAACTATGTGCCCTATACCATACAACACGGTAGATGGTTGAAGTTGTGTGGGGGTGGTTGGGGGACAATCAGTGGTGTAAAATAATCTGTGGGTGGTAGGGGATAGGGGTAATAGGAGTTAACAGGCTAGAGCAAGTGAAGGTTACTGAGGTGGAGGTCAGCAGGAAAAATAGATGACGTCATAGAGATAGAAAAGGCATTATATGAGAGACCTGTACGTAAAGCTTAAAACTCTGTAGATATAAACCAATATGAGAACTACATTAAACCAGCGGCTAGCCAAGAGTATCTATCTGTAAGTACAAAATATCAGTGTGGGACTAGGTCTGTGACCACTAAAAGGTTGCAACCATGGTATTTACAAGATGGGTGGAAGTGGTTGTGGAGCCCAAGGCCACTGATTTGCAGTGATGTCATTTGGAAGCCATCAATCGCCGCCATCGTTGCAGGTCAAGGTCTAAATCTTGAAAAGAGGACCCATAGAGGGTCACCCTGGCTCTATATCTTAAGTATCATACTAGTATTATTCCCAAATACTATACCCATGGTACCTGACAGTAGAGCATCAGACTAATGCAAAACATAAAAAGATGAGGTAAGAGGTAATGGCATCGAAGGTAGGGAGGATGGGCTTATGGCAAATAGTCATTCAAAAAAGAAAAAGTGGGGACCAGGTAGCCCTTGTATTATGAGCAGGCCTTACACCCTCCTACCAGTGAGGCTGTAAGATGCTCATAGCATTACACACCCATAGGAAACAGGTTGTACAGAAGGTAATCCAATACATACATAGAATTATAGATAGCCAGAGGGTGAAAGGAGTTACCAAGACCTGCAAGCAAAAGGCAGGGTGGAGAGGATGTTTGAAATATGGGGTCCAGTGATGGGATTAGCTGATACGCCCCCTTGGGGCACGATGGAAATGAAAACAGACCCAAGTTAGCCAAGTACAGTGGGCTTTAGGAAAGACACCAAAGAGTAGATTGGCCACTGTCTTTGCTCTCCCTCTGGCTATCAAATACATAGGAGGACACAAATGGGGCTTTGGTTTGGCAATAGAGTGGAGAAGATACGCGTGGCATAGAGAAGGATGTCCAGGATTGTGGGTATCTCTAGAATAAGTGTCATTACTTGCAATAGATGGTAGTAGCCCAAGGGTATGTGAGCAGAGTTATAATTTAACAGAAGCAGGAATCAGGTAAACCCAGTAAAGAATGTGGTGTCTCTCCCTGGCTGGCTGTAGGATGTCTTCCTTGTGGAGGAAGCTCACTAGGCAACATACAATGACGCATGGAGGGTCAGTGTCTCTGCCTATAGGGCGGAGAGATCTATGGATGTACTTCATTTAAATGGGAGTCATGGGGGGTGATGACCCAGGAGGTCATTAAAGATTGCCACCACTGCTTTAGAGATGTCACCTGGCTCAATCGAATCTGGGAGACCCCACACTCTGATGTTGTCTGCACCCTCGATTGTCGAGATCTTCTAGGTCCCTGCAGAAATCATGGATATGGTGTGAGTAGTTTTCAGTGACTTGTTGCACCTGCTGGATGGTCACCGCCTGGTTGCTGGTAGTGTGTTATACCTCCTCAAGTCTAGAGTCCAGGGCCTGTAAATCGCTACGTAGATCAGCTATAACTGTACCCAGTGTGTCTTTAATGCCAGCTGCAACAGCATGCAGATCTCCTATGCAGAGTGGTTGGGCAGCTGAGGAGGGGTCATGCTGTGGAAGACTGTCTCTAGCTGAGCTATGGGAGTTGCATTTGGATCTCGACGTTGGATGGGAGGAAGGGCCTGTGTGTCTCTTTGCTGGGTTCGGAAGAGCTGCTGAATATTGCAGCTCAGCTGCATGCCAGAGTCGCAGGGGGGGAGCGGGAGAGGGACGGTGAGGTTCTCCAGTCTGCTTTCCCCATTGTGAAGCAATGTGTACTTTCACCTAAACCGATGGAATATGTGAAGGCAGGTCCTCGGCAAGCAGGAGCTCCGGAGTCAGACAGCCATCACGGAACAAAGCCAAACCACACCCCGCGTTTGTTTTAAATAGAGTGGAAATAGATAAAAATACCTGTCAGATTTTTTTGCTTTCTTGGCAAACCTGGTTGGCTCAGGAACTGGTGGTGGTTAAGAAACTGGAATCACCCAACTGATGGTGAAAGATTACCCCCCTCAGGTATACGTGTATGTGTAACATGGGCCTCTGGTGTTCAAATGTCTTTTCACAGCCCTAACCTAGCCCATGAGTAAGAGACAAGTTTTTGCAAGGAAATTCTCCAATCATTAGGGGGTTAATGACTGTGACTAAGAGGATGAGATAGAGTGGAGGCCCATGGTCTGCATCTGTGCATGTCAACAAAAGGTGAGCTTGGTTGCCTAAATTATTGGGTGGCCCTGAGGCTCTGCATGTTGGAGGGACGCTGGCTGCACATGCTGGTCATGTAAATGTAAATGGGGTGCCCTGCCTACATTTTGGCCTAGTTGGCAGGATTCACTGCGACTGTTTTTTTCTGAGTGGTTGGAAAGTGAACCAGCAAACAAGAGGCTGTGTGCTCTTTGTTGGTTTGATGCTGTACACACGCAAAGCTGTGCATGTGAAGAGATCCAAGATTGAAGACAATACTTCCAGACATGAGCTGCTTGACACCTGCCTCTAGTATCAGCCAGAACAGCCTTTAACCCTATATTGAGAGGGGGCAAAATATTTGATTTTATTTCCCATGTGCGGGACTTACATCACAACATCACTGGATGTGGGCCTATTGCCAGGTGCAAGTTGTGCAGTGGTTACCTGTATGCTTTACTGCTGGGGAGAGAGGCAGAAAAGGACTTGGTTCATCTCAAGACAGCAATGAGAGTCATGCAGTGTCATTCAGTGTCCACCCCTTTGTAAGAGAGTGTGCTCAGAGGAAAATCCCTCACTAGTCCTGCCAGCTTGCTGCTGATCTTCAAAGCCAGAGTTAGAGCCTGGGAGGCGTTATAAGAAGCTATTGAGCTAGAAAGCTGGGACACTTCCCCCTTGGAGCCTGATGGTTAGAGAAGACACCCCCCCTCCCTCAGGTATCATGCATCAGGCAGCCGAGGCCCTGGGAGTTCGGATGGATTTCTAGACCTTTATTCTGGACCTCGAGTAGAACACAAGCTTTTACAAGGAGGTGCTCTGGGCAAATACTGTATGTGTGTAGGTGCTCTGGGAACATACCATATGTGTGCATATTCCATTGATGGCATCTGAACACAGTGTGCAAGCACACAGAACCTGGGTACACTCATAAAAGTTAGTGGTCAATTGTTCACTGCATATGGACACTTATAGGGCTTATCATACTTAGCCACCAGACTTCAATAAAAAAAAAATGTAATTAAAGAAGTACCCATTTGAAGCATACACTGTACATATAAAACTGTGCCTCTTTATATTTAAGTCACATGCAAAAATAAAAAAAAATCATGTGCATTTAGCCAGTGTTTCTGTGCAGCATGCTTTAAGTAGAACCAAAGGAAACACTTTGTTTTCCATTTTGAATAGAGTAAGGAAGAGTTATAACCCCTGTTCATTTTGTTTTTATCTGTGTCCCATCGGGGAGATTTCCTTTCATTTCTTGTCCCATAGCCAAAACAGGAAGCGAAAGGAAATCCCTGCAAAGTGAGGAAATCCTTGGTTGTCACCAGAACTGGTGCCCTCATTGGAGTATTTATCCTCCTATACTGGTGACAACCTAAAACTTAGGATTTTGTTTTGCTTTAGCTCTTGGTGATAATGGTAAACAGGACAAATAGAGAAAGTTTATCTCTCTAGTGGAGGCAAAGACAGCAATAAATACCTGACAGGGGTTCTACTCCCCCTCCACTGTATCCAAAGATTAAAAAAAAATGCCTTTAGTTATTCTTTCAGTGTCTAACAAAAGTCCCTTAGAAAAAAAGGAATGTTGTTACTCTTTCGAAATAATAAATATGAGGTGGAATTATGACAGTCAAATAATGTGAGGACTTTTTCTCCTATGAAATATGCTTGGCTGGTATTCCTAACCCCCAGCAGGGTAGAGAAGAGATGAAACAATAATTAAAACAATGATATTTCAAACTAGTAAATGCTAACTAATGGAATACATTCATAATATACATTATGTGTAATGCTATGTAATGCACTAAATTGCAATAATCAGCAATAGCTCAGTAAACAAAGGGAGTGTAAATGCTTTGTAATCAACATATAGTGATAAGATGCTCACCCTATATCAGCACATACAGCATGCATGGTTTAGAAGATAAGTTAGTTTGCCTGGTCAGTCCTAAATACACAAATCTAAAATGGGTATAGTGTCACCAGTGAGTCTTGCAGCAGAGATAAGTCAAAGCAACAACATTTTATTATCAATATTTTTCAACGGAGTTCAGTCTGTCTTTCTCAAGACACTGAAGCAAAACATTGATCAGATTAATAAAGCCAAAGCTCCACTAAACTACAACACCCCCTAGTGATGACATCCCATGGTGCAAAGGTAAAAAGACACATACAGGGTTGAGTCAAAAGAAAGGTCATATTAAGGATAAATCAAGATAGATTGATAGATAGATAACAAGTATAGAGATACTCATGAGTTTTGCAGTGAGGATAAGTCACAGCAACAACATTTTATTATTGTTTTGCAACAGAGCTCAGACTGTCTTTCTCAACATACAAAAAAAAATGATCAAATTATTACACCCAAAACCCCATTAATCAATCACCCATTAGTGATGACATCAGACAGTAACAAGAGAAGTACTAGAGCAACATAATGAATGCAAATGAGAGAAAACAGTAACCAAAAAAAACCCAAAAAAGACCCATCATCCCTTGTGTGCCATAAATAAGTAAGGGTAAGACTGTGAATTACCGCCTAGTATAGAATTATCACTCCACAGCCAGTTAGAAGAAACCCAATGACTCAGTCACCTAAGCAATTGCAGATGAGGGATAGTGGTGAGAATCCCCAAGACTATCAGCACTAGAGAAGTATAACACCATCCCCATCCAAGGGGAGTGGGTGTGGAAACCAAGTAAATGCAACCGATAGGAAGTTAGAGATCAATGGGGCCTCCCAGTGCAATAGTGCAGAGCAGCCTGTACAAAAAATCCAAACAAGACAGAGGGCCCAAATCCTGAGAGATTTCAGTCTAAAGGATGGCTTTGTATGTTGGGTTTGTATTTTGAATTTTATGTGTTGGATGAGCTGGAGCCAGTGGAGGGAATGGCAGAGAGGACTGGCGAACACAGAGCAGTTGGTTAGGTGGTTACGTCTGGAAGCAGTCATCATGATACACTGAAGGGAGACTAGCCTATGTACGTGTAGACCTAACAATTGACACCACAAAGTTTCTGATCCACTCCCCCATAAGTAAGTGCACTCCTGTGATGAACTAAAGGAGGATAGAGCAGCAACATTTTCAGTTTAATATGGACTATTCATTAAGTTGCCAAACTGATCTAACTCTTACTGCAGCAACTCCAAATCATCACCATGAGTCTGTCTGCTAGTCAGAAGGCTGCTGTGATTTCCCTGGTGACAAATGTTGCCCCTCAGGCCAGTGATCTTAGTGCTGAGGCTTTGACCAGGTAAGGTTATATTTTTTACAATGTAGATCAGTGCTTTTCCGGCTTTTTTTCAGTCAAGGCACCCTTTAAAATTCTGCAGAATTTTGAGGCGCCCCATTTTAAAATGTAAAAATCTTAGCTAGTCACATCACATAATGCAACATTTATACATGTAGGACACCCGGCGTTATAGGTAATTTATTCTTCCAAAGCAAATAACCCTTTGGACATTGGTACTGACTAATATTCCAACATTTCTTTTTCCATCAGTTTCTCTCCCTCACCCTGCTAATGTGATCCCAGTGCTTATGGGGAGGGGCAAACCAGGATGCTGTGCAGGCGCCCAATGTCCTTGTCAACTGATGACATCATTGGTTGTAAGGACACGGGTAGCTGGAAGGTTGTAGTGATGCACAAAGAAAACCTGCGGCTTAATGTAACTAAAAGGTAGGCTTTATAAACTCACTAGCTTTTATACAATTGTTGGGTCATTTTTAAGAATTTTGCACCCCTGAAGAAACCTGAAGGCACCCGAGGGTACCTGAGCACCCTGATTGAAAAAGGCTGCTGTAGATGATTATAGTGTCAATTTTCAACTGGATAAATATGTGCTAGGTTACACTGACAAACACTCATTACATGGGATAAGTCAATCTAGTTCTATGGTCATGTCTATAGCCTTTTTAAAATTCTAAGAGATTGACAGAATGGATAACCTGTTACCGCTCTACATCTAAACATTTTCAGGCTGAGTTAAGCTTAAATGAAAATTGAGACAAAGATGTAAATAGTGATTGCTAGTACTGATAGTTTTTGTGTCACATATTATATAATATTTGTTTGCAGTTTCCATGAAGCCATGAAACAAGGAGATCATTTTGTCTTAGGATTTGTTTCTTGAAAGACAGCAAGGTTCTTCTGCTAGCTTCAGAAACAGGGAAGGAATACAATGTTTGCTTTCCCAGTATCTTTAATTTATTTACTGTGCAATGCATTATTTTTCATGTATTAATAAAATAGGTGAGTTGGAAGCTTTGGTGCATGAAGAGAACTATGATTTAATTGGTATTGCTGAATCTTGGCTTCATTCTTCACATGACTGGGCCATTAATATTCCTGGCTATTTTCTCTTCCGGAGAGACAGGGTAAATAGGAAAGGTGGTGGTGTCTGTCTCTATGTGAGAAGTGATCTCAGAGCAAATGTGGACCTAGTTATTGGAGAGTGTGATGAGGCTGAAGTATTATGGGTGGAACTTCACATGGGGGTGCATACTAAAAAGGTAATCATTGGAGTTTGTTATAGGCCTCCCAGTGTTAAAGAGGAGATGGAGATTCAGCTCCTTGCACAGATTGAAAGGGCTGCAAAGGCTGGGACAGTGATAACAATGGGGGATTTTAACTACCCGGAAATTGACTGGAGTAATGGTACTGCAGAAACAGTTAAATGGCAAACATTTTTAAACTACTACAGGACAATTTTATGGTACAGTTCATAGAGACCCCAACTAGGAATGATGCTCTGCTGGACCTGGTAATCTCAAATCATGCAGAGCTTATTATGAATGTCCATATAAAAGAACATCTGGGTCGGAGTGACCATAACCTGATTTCATTTATTGATAGATGTAAACAGCACGCACATATGGGAAAAATAAAAACACTCAATTTTAAGAGAGCTAATTTTCCAAAGCTGAGAGCTGCCCTCCAAGACTTAGACTGGAAGGAAATATTGGCATCAATGAACACAACACAGAAATGGGAGTTCTTCAAAAAGACTGTATGTGAACTCACTGCAAATATATTCCCATGGGCAACAAGTTTAAAAGGCTAAAAATGGCTTACAGCCAAAGTTAAAAAAGCTATAGATAATAAGAAAAGAGCTATGATTAAATATAAAAATGAAGGAACGCTATCATCGTTTAAACATTACAAAGATTATAAAGGTAAAGGCTTTGCTTGATGAAAGAGCGCGGCTGGACTCATCTCGTCCTGCACATGCTCAGAAACACGTCGCAATTTGATGATGTCAGATGCCACTTTTGCTGATCCCGGATATCTTGGAGATTCTGCCAAGCTCCACCATCCATGCTGCATGTGCGCGGCACCATCTGCTGGCAGATACCTTGGAGATTCCACCAGGCTTACCATCCTATTGCACATGCACATCACCACCTGCTGACAGACTCCATTGATCTCCTCTCTGGATCAGACACACAACAAATTCTGGCTACAGATGTCTCACCCTCTCACCTATGGGCCTGTTTTTAAATTCTAAGATGTGAGTTACTAATTATCTTTTAGTTAAAATACCTTCACAGTGCACACTTAGAGGAGCTGTTTTTCTTTGTTTTCCCTTCTTCAGAGTCATGCTTCACTCCTACACAGCTTGCCCTTAGTGCCTTCTGGACTACCTTTACCCCTGCCCATTTGGAACTCATCAAACATACATGGACTGCCACACCATGCACCTGTTATCCCTTTTGTATATACAAAGGAGCATGGGGGAGCTCTTGTCCATAATGTACATGGTATTGACACAGCTGCAGATTATCCACATTGGTTCACAATTGATATGATCCAAAAATATTTAGACAGAATAAAGGTTAATAAAGCACCTGGATCAGATGGTATACATCCACAGGTCCTTAAAGAATTGAGCTCTGTCATTTCAGTGCCATTGTTTCTAATTTTTAGGGACTCTTTAATGACTGGCATAATACCACTGGATTGGCATAAAGCCAATGTGGTGCCAATATTTAAAAAGGGGTCAAAATCTTTACCAAGTAATTATAGACCTGTTAGTTTTATTTCTATAGCTGGGAAGATACTGGAGCGTTTAATAAAAGACCACATAGATACGTTCTTGCTGGAAAAAAATATTTTAAGCAACAGACAGCATGGATTCATGAAAGACAGAAGTTGTCAAACAAATCTGATTTCTTTTTATGAGGAGGTGAGCAAAACCTTGGACAGAGGGGTGGCGGTGGATGTGGTATACTTGGACATTGCAAAAGCATTTGACACTGTTCCCCACACACGATTAATGTGTAAGGTAAAGTCTACGGGCTTGGAAAAATCAGTATGTAAATGGATAGTAAACTGGCTAAAAGATTGTATTCAGAGAGTAGCGGTTAATGATTTATACTCTGAATGGTCTAGGGCTGTCAGTGGTGTACCCCAAGGTTCAGTGATGGGACCCTTACTTTTTAATATATTTATAAACAATATAGGGTCTGGGATTAAAAATACCATTTCAGTCTTTGCAGATGAGACCAAGCTGTGCAGTGGAATAACGTCCTTACAGGATGTCTCCAAATTACAAGCCAACCTCAATGCACTGTTTAATTGGGCAACTATGTGGCAAATGAGGTTTAATGTTGATAAATGTAAGGTTATGCACTGGGGGGGGGGCTAAGAATATGCATGCATCATACATACTAGGGGGAGTACAACTGGGGGAATCAATGGTGGAGAAGGATCTGGGAGTTCTGATAGATCACAAGCTTAATAATGGCATGCAATGCCAAGCTGCAGTTTCTAAAGCGAGCAAAATCCTCTCTTGTATTAAAAAAGGTATAGACTCCAGAGAGAGAGATATCATATTACCCCTGTACAAATCATTAGTAATACCTCATCTGGAATATGCAGTTCAGTTTTGGGCACCAATCCACAAAAAGAAAATTGGGGAGCTGTAGAAAGTACAGAGAAGGGCAACCAAACTGATATGAGGCATGGAGGAACTCAGCTATGAGGAAAGATTAGAGGAAATTAATTTATTTTCTCTTGAGAAGAGGAGATTACGAGGGGATGTGATCAACATGTATAAATACATCAGTGGTTCATATAGTGAACTTGGTGTAGAGTTATTCACCCTGAGGTCATCAGAGAGGAGAAAGGGGCACTCTTTACATCTGGAGAAATTTAATCTCCAAACAAGGAAAGGTTTCTTCACAGTGAGAGCTGTGAAAATGTGGAATACACTCCCTCAAGACTTGGTTCTGGTCAGTTCAGTGGATTGCTTTAAAAAAGGCCCAAATTCTTTCTTAGATACATAGAATATAACTGGATACTAACATTTATAGGTAAAGTTGATCCAGGGAATATCCTATTGCCTCTTGGGGGATCAGGAAGAAACTTTTTTCCCTGCAGGAGCAAATTGGATCATGGTTTGCTGGATGCTTCCGCTGGATCAACTGTGGGTATAGGATTGTAACTTTTTTTTTTTAATGGTTCAACTGGATAGACTTTTGTCTTTTTTCAGCCAGACTAACTATGTAACTTCTGTTGTTGTTTTATTGTCTATTAGGCTTTTCTTTAGCTTCCCCTAAACCAAAACCTATTTCCCCCACTTTGACCTGTCCGCTGGCTCTGCTGACCTCAAGACACATGATGGAAAGACTGTGAATGGTCTTGCAAGTGCAGCCAATCACCTGGATGACCTTGCTGGAAACCTGTCTTCCCTCAGTGACCTGCACGCATACAACCTAAGAGTGGATCCAGGAAACTTTGATGTAAGTACTACTGAATATTTCTATACAATAATAAGATACACTTGATTCAAATAGACAAAATGCATTGGGTTTAAAAATGTTTGCAGAATTATATACAGTAGTATTGAAACTCTGGTGGACCTCAATTTTGATTCTAATATTTTAAGGATCATGCTTTAAATGGCAAATATACTGAGAATGCTGTGACAGCTTTTAGGTGAGTTGTCATGACATAAATATATAAAAGCTGTTATGGCTGACCTCTCTAAAAATGTTAGCTTATGGCCTGTCGTGATTATTCAGTACATCGCAACCCAGGGAAGATAATATTCTTGGTTTACAGCAGTTTGAAAATTACTGTCCGTATTAAATAATACAGGTGTATATGTACATATATATATATATATATATTCTCTATTTCTCTTTGCAGCTGCTAGCTCACGTTATCCAGGTGGTCTTGGCTTCTCACTTCCCTAATGATTTCACTGTTGATGTTCAGGCTGCCTGGGACAAATTCCTCACTCTGGTTGCTGCAATCCTCACCTCCCAGTACAGATAAATTCATCCTGCACGCCAGGCTGCATCAGTAATTATAGCAAGTAAAATAATGTGCAATGGGGAGTTCTTTGGGCCTATTTCAATTACAACTATTTGCAATTTTTTTAAATAATATTTACTTGTGTATATTGTCCATCGAATATATGTCTGATATAATCTTAAATATATTTTGATATATTTTACATTTCTGCCTTAACTGTCAGTATTATGTTTTGTTTTTTGATGATTTGATACTACTACAAATATTTATATAGTCAATTGCTGTGTCCCTTTCAAAAATCAAACCAGGTTATGGGTTAAGTAAAAAAATATAACCTCCATCTAATCAAATATTTAGAGTGAACATTGGTTTACATGACTGACAAGACTTAAAGGATAAGTTCAACTTTTTGACAAAAATAATAAATGCACATTTTTTTGCAAGTAAAACAGTGTGCATTTATTCTTTTTGTCTGCAGGAACCTGGAAAGCATTGCACCACTGATCAGTAGATCGCTGATGCCATGCAGGTCTCCTGCAAACCTCTCAGAATATCTGCTTGCTGTACGGAATGTACGGTCAAGCACATATACTGACAGGAAGCTTCAATAAACTACCACGGCGCTCCACAGCACCGTGGTAGTTCATTGAAAATGACAGGCCGACAGCCGCTAATGCTGTTGGAACTTGCATGCACTCATTCACAGAACACTGTGAATGAGTGACGTGGCCGTGTGGGCCCCCACACTGCCTCGCTGTTTTCAAATCTGACAGATAGTATGGGGAAACTTCTCCCCTAGCTATCTGTCAAAGGGAGGGGAGCGATGGGCACGGCTGCAGCTATGGGAACATGTTACATGTTCCACCCTAAAAACGGGGGGAACATGTAATATGTTCCAAAGAACTTACTGTATTCTTTAACACTCCCACAAGCTTTCAACTCTCCAGTGTCTATACATTAAATTCATTTATTTGCTTGGATAGATTTCCTCGTACTTCCTATTTAATCCCTGAGATTTTTAAGTGAAAAATGGATTTCCACCAATTTCTAACAAATCTCTTAAAAAAGTTTAACTTATAGCATTAAAAGGCAAAAGCCAAGTCTGAATTGTGCAAAGAGCTTATTTTAAACTGGCCATACACTCTAATCTCTGTATAATCTTTTTTAGAGTTACTACTATAAGGACAAACCTAAACAATCCATTCAAATAGTATTACATTACTTGCATTACATGGTAGATCTAAAATAGATTATGCAATCAGATTATGTAGTGTTTGGTCAACCTTGCTGTTCTTAAAGCGGAGCTCCACCCAAAAGGGGAAGTTCGGCTTTAAGGACTGGTCCTCTGTTCCCCGTTAAGGATTGGCACCTTTGGGGAGCCAGGGGAGAGCAGATACCCAAAATTGACAGGTACCTGCTCCTATTTCTGCTGCGATTGCCTAGGTGATCAGAAGCGAAAGTTCTCCTCCCTCCCTCCCCATAGTTTTCTGGGACATGTGATAGGTCTCAGAAGACTACAGGACCATTCACAAACTGCAGGGCTATTCACGCATGTGCAGTGAGCACCCGGCTGTGAAGCCGCAAGTTGTCACAGCCGGGTGCCCACACTGAAGATGCCAGCACTGAGAACACAGGGTTGCCTGTGAAACGGGCTGCGAGGGGGACACTACAGGAATGAAGGCCAGGTAAGTGTCCATTTTTTTTAATTCAGCAGCTACAGTTTTTGTAGCTGCTGACTTTTATTTATTTTTTTAATTATTTTCACTGGAACTCTGCTTTAAATGAAAATAAAACATACTTGTTTGAGGTTTATTTTCCACACCAATTTATGGAAAATCTCTTTAGGTCCAGCATATGCTGTTGGTTGAGCTAAAGATGCCAGTTTAGTTTCACAGCCATCCATACATCATGTTCTTGTTGATTGTCAGTAAAATTTTCCCATATACACAAAAAAGTTCCAGATTGTTACCTTCACTGCCAGTGCAATCTGTCTGCTACTGTCCCTAACAAGTTTGTGCATTTTTGTTTGCAGTACAATTCGCAATAAGAGCTCCTTCACTCTGAGTATGCTTACAACCAAACTGCTGTATCAGCCTTTAATTTGATCTGTGAATTGGCCTAGCAGCACCATCTGGCTTGACCAACAAAGATCAAAGGAGTCAGGTGAAAAATTGGCAGTTGAAAAGGGACTGTTTATCCGCAGTCATCGTTTGGACATTCTGAGTGCTACGGGCACCAGCTGTCAAAATACAATATTTGCACGATAGACTTGTTGTCTAGCATGGAATGTGTTAAAAATCTATGTGTATATGGCAAGCTGTAGTATAGTCATCCAAATTGGGTAGGGAAGGGATGACCCAAAAATGGGGTAACACATACAATTGTTTTTTTCACACATTCATATTTAAAGTGGTTCTAAAAGCATAACTTTTTTTTACCCTAATGCATTTTCTGCAAACAACCTTCTGTGTTCAGTCCTCCCCTCCATACTTACCTGAGCCAGATCTCGATCCAGCGCTGTGCCCGAGAGCAGCAGCTCTCTCCTCACTGGACATGGAGGCCATTGCTTCCTGCTGCTGGCAATCATAGCCAGTGAGGAGAGAGTGGGGGGCAGACCAAGCCTTACTCTGTGTTAATGGAATGGCTTGCTAGAGGAGCACTCAGCAGGGAGGAGGAGCCAGGAGCACCAGAGGGGGACCTGCAAAGAGGAGGATTAGGGCTGCTCTGTGCAAAACCATTGCACAGAGCAGGTGAGTATAACATATTTGTAATTCTTAAGAGGAAAAAAAAACATTTTTCCATTTATAATCACTTTAATGTTCACAAACATAAGGAACAACAGGAAATATTACTCTATTTACACGTACAGTATACTCCTAGAATCTCCTGAACCAAAGGCTACAAAAACTTTAAAACAGAAATAATAGTATAAACCTGTGTCTCATTATGTTTCAGTCACACACAGAAATCAACTAAAAATTCATGTGCACACACATCAGCTATATAAGAGATGGACCATTAAAGCCTTTGAAGATCTGAGGTCTGAGCAGGAAATTTTTAGATCCTGGGTTTACAGCTATTATGATATGAGGTATGGGAATGACAGCCAACCAGATTGGTAAAAACAACTAGTTTGTCTATTTAAAAAAAACCAGATAAACAAAAATAGCTTTCTTCAGCCAAAACAAATAAACAGTCCAAAGTTCTAGTATGACAAAACTATACAGCAGATTCACCACCAATCTTTTGGTCCCACACTGGAGTTAGAGTTGTAAGGAGCAGGACCCTCAAACCCCTCGTGTATCGCATTGTATTGTTATTGTACTGTCTCATGTATTGTCTCCCATTGTAATGTACAGTGCTGAGCAAGCTATTGGCACTTTATAAATACTGTATTATAATAATAATAATATCTATAGATTGGAAACATGTTGGTCCTATTATTATCGGAGCCTGGATAAAACTAGTTAGCAATGCTCTTCAGTTAAATACAATTACATATGGGATGTCCAAAGAAATTGCAAATATTTCATTCAGGAAGACAATGTCATTATTTAACACACTATATTTAATTGAGGGTTGGGGAGCCATGTAAAAATCAGTTTGAAAATATGGACATGGTGTTAAGTGGATACAGTTTAAGGGTATATACTGTCCAGTGATTCAGAATAAATTACAGAAGCACTCCAAGCAGTTTCTTTCTTTAACCGCATAAGGACCGCCCACAGTACATTTACTGCTGCAGGGCAGCTCCTATGCACAAATTCATGTATATATACTTGATTCTGAATTTCCGGGTAGGGGGCGCCTACAAGGAGTGCGCCCGCCCTACCCGCGCCGCCGATCGTGGTCCTGGGTGTCAATCACCAGGTCCTAGCTAGTGATTACCCGCTGGTGACTGATGATTAACGGCGATCACCAATAGGGAGGAGGGCTGCATTGTTTACCAACAGCCCTCCTCCCTGTCAGTTTGAGCACACTGCTCGGGATGGCTGAGCAGAGCCGTCCCGATCAGTGTGCTTACAGTGAAGCACACCCCCCACCCCCTAGTAAAACACTTCCATCACACAGTTAACCCTTTGATTGCACCTCACGTTAATTCTTTCCTACTCAGTGCTATTAGTACAGTGTCAGTGCTCTTTTTTAGCACTGATCACTGTGTTGATGTCACTGGGGATGTCAGTGACACCAAGTCAGTTCCCCCTAGTGTCAGAATGCCCGCTGCAGTCCCACAGTCCCACTATAAGTTGCTGATCGCCGCCATAAGTCACTGATCTTTGCCATAGGTGACTGATTGCTGCCATTAAACATTTGTGGGGAAAAAAAGGATGTAAATTTAATTTGGGTGCAGCACTGCATGACAGCGAAATTGTCAGTTAAAGTAACGCCCACAGGCTGCATACAAAAAATAAAAAAGAACATAGCATGTATACACAACAAGGACCAGCGACGTACTGGTACATCACTGGACTTTGAATGGTTATACCAGGATGATGCCTACAGCTGCAGGCATCATCCTGGTATTGTTTTTTTCAGCCGGCAATCAGCTTTCATATAAAAGCAATCCTAGTGGCTAATTAGCTGCAGGATTGCTTTGACACTCAGAGGGACACAATGCCCCTCCCCCACTGCCTTCCACAGCCTTCTTGGGTAGTCTCGTGCCATCTGAGTCGGTGTTTCTGCCAGCTGACCATAGAGCTGATTGGAGACCGGAATGGTACCAGTCATCTCTGTAGTCTAAGAAATCGCAAGCTACGAGCATTTCATCACTTCACAGCGCCACTTGTAAATTGAGAAAGCATCTGATCACACTGATCTTGGTGAGATTAGATAATGTAAGGGCAGAGGAGGTATCTAGAGTCTGATAGACCCCAGATTTATCAAAACAGAATATATGACAATGCCCATTGAAGTTATAGGGGATATTTGCATTCCCTGTGATAGCATTAAAAGTGATTACAAAAAATTAAAGGGAGAGTGTAAAAAGAACAAAAAAAAAAAAAAGCACACTCACCCCCCACCTCCGTGCGTGAGCGTTGACCCTGGTATGTAAACAGCGGTTGCACCATGCATGTAAGGTATCACCGTGAACGTCAGATCAAGGGCAGTAATTCTAGCACTAGACCTCTGTAAATCTAAAATGGTAGCTTGTAAAGGCTTTTAAAGCATTGCCTATGGATATTAAAAATGTATTCAGTTTGTCGCCATTGCACGGGGCATACGCAGTTTTAAAGCATGTCATGTTTGGTGTCTATTTATGAGGCATAGCATCATATTTTATATGTTACCAAATAATTGGTCAATATATTGTGTTTTTGTGCATTAAAAGTAAAAAAAGTGTATTTTTTTTTTCAAAAAATTGCGTATGAAAAATTGCTGCACAAGTACTATGTGACATAAAAAATTGCAGCTTTAAAAAATATATAATTTTTTGGGTTAAAAGTAATTTCCTAGCAAAAAATACAGATTTTTTTCATGTGAACAAAAATTGTCAGAAAAGGCTTGGTCTTCAGGTGGTTAGAAGAGTGAATGATGTGTGGCATAAACTTCTAATGCTGGGCATAAAATGCCCCCACTCCCCAAAATGACCCCTTTTTGGATAGTAGACACCCCAATCTATTTGCTGAGAGGCATGTTGAGTCAATAGATGAATTTATTTTTTTACCACAAGGTTTTGGAAAATGACAAAAAAAAATAAAAAAAACATTTTTTACACAAAATTGTCACTTAAATGATTTATTGCTCAAGCATGCCATGGGTATATGTGGAATTACTCCCCAAAATACATTTTGCTACTTCTCCCGAGTATGGGGGTACCCCATGTGAGAGACTTTTTGGCAGTCTAGCCAAGTACAGGACCCTAAAATCCAATAAGCATCTTCAGGCTTTTAATCAGCTTTATTTCCTCATTCCACTTCCTGACTACCAGAGGCTCTGAAATGCCAGGATAGCACCAAACCCCCACAAATGACCCCTTTTTGGAAAGTAGACACCCCAAAGAATTTGATAAGAAACATGGTGAGTGTTTTGTAGATCTTGTTTGTTGCCACAAGTTGTTGGAAAATTAAGAAAGAAAAAAAACATTTTTTTCTTTTCTTTTTTTATATTTCAATACCTTGTGAGAAAAAATGAGATCTGCAAATTACTCGCCATGCCTCTTTTTAAATTCCTTGGGGTGTCTACTTTCCAAAAAGAGGTAATTTGGGGGGGAGGGGTTTGGTGCTATCCTGGCATTTCAGGGCCTCCGAAACTGCAATGGGTAGAGAGGAAGTGTAATGAGGACGTTATGCACCTTCAGGCTTTCAAAGTGGTCATTGAATTTCAGGCTCCTGTATGTGGCTAGGCTCCCAAAAAGTCTCACACATGTGTTATCACCATACTCGGTAGAAGTAGCAGAATGTATTTTTGGGGTCTAATTCCACATATACCCATGGCTTGTGTGAGAAATATATAATTTAAATGACAACTTTGTGTAAAAAAAGTGTTTTTGTCATTTTCCAAAAACGTGTGGAAAAAAAATAAATCTTCCATGAACGAACCTCCTGCACTGCGATCAAACAGCCAACAGCTGGGAGGAACGTTCCAACGTCACATCCACTAGGCCAGGCCCAACGCGTTTTGTCACTTGAAGACATCAAGTGACGAAACGCGTTGGACCTGGCCTAGTGGATGTGACGTTGGAACGTTCCTCCCAGCTGTCGGCTGTGTTGATCGCAGTGCAGGAGGTCCGTCCCTTGGTTTTTCCCTTGTGGATGTGGCATTTTAGAGGCTGTCATTGCTGGTGTCAGCTAGACACCTTCTTTGTGTGTGCAATACTTTATTAATAAAATTGTACTAGTTTGAAACGTACTGCACCATCATATCTCTTCTTATTCCTCGAGCTTTGCCCATGTTATTGGAAGATCATTTGCTGCTTAGCTGTTCCATATGTGCTGCCTAGCTGTTCCATATGTGCTGATTGGATTACTATTGGTTGCTGTTCCTCTACTGGGATATCCTGCAGATCATTGCTCCCAGAGCAAAATGCTATCATGCTGGTTTATAATATAATCAGCATATAGCTCTGGTGAGTGTATTTATTTCATCTGGTGTCGAATTTGCACATGGGTGTTTGTTTTCAAGATTGACATTAAGTTGATATTGGACTATCACTGTTATGGTGGCTGGACTTATGTTTATATTTATGAATTCATTTATTTTTATTATTTATCCTTGCATGTTTTGTGAATAATTAGCGCACTTTTTATTCGTACAATATATTTTTTAAAACATTTATTTTTTTTTTAACTTTTTTTGTTTAGAGCGCCAAAAATAAATTTCATTTATGTGCTGTATAGCAAAAAAAATGGCGTAAATTGCAGTATCTATACCATAGTTTGTAAACGTTATATCTTTCACACAAAGCAATCAATATACACTTATTGGGATTTTTTTTTACAAAAAACATATAGCAGAATACATTTGAGCCTAAATTTATAACTAAATTTGAGTTTACTATATATTTTTTATAGCCGAAAGTAAAAAATATAGTTTTTCTTCAAAATTTTCAGTCTTTTGTTTATAGCGCAAAAAATAAAAAGCGCACAGGTGATCAAATACCACCAAAAGAAATCTCTATTTGTGTAAAAAAATTATCAGTTAAAATAGTGCAGCGCAGAATAGCAAAAAGAGGCCGGGTCATTAAGGGGGGTAAATCCTCAGGATGGCAAGTGGTTAAAATTGGTTTAGTTTCAACTGTTATATTACAAAAAAAATACTGTAGTATGTTGAGAAAGCACTGAGTATACAATATATTGTATGCTTTGCCAAAGTACATACATGGTTTAAAGATGTTTACAACCCAAAATTTTGTACAGATCATTATATTGTGGTATTTATATCCTTCAGTATTGTATACTATCGTGATGGACATTAACTTTTTAAATTCATAAAAAAATAAATTTAAACTCAAATCACATGCATTTAGCCAGAGTTTCTCTGCAGCATACTTAATGTGGAGCTAAAGGAAAAACTTTCTTTTTTCATTTGAATAAAATAAGGGAGGATTATAACTCAGTTTTGTTTGTTATCTGTGTACTATTGCTCCATAGCAGAAAATGGAAGTGAAATGAAATTTCTCAAAAGTGAGTGTGACTATTGTCCCCATTGGAAGATTTTCCCTCTATACCTATTCTGGTGACAATCAAAAATGTGGGATTTTCTTTCACTTTCACTCGTGGTGCTAATGGTAAACAGGATAAATAGTGAGGAAAAAAATCACCATTATGGGGGGAACAGACAGCAATAAAAACCTGACAGGTGTTCTTATCTCCCTCTCCACTATAGAACTAAAGATAAATGCCTTTAGCTATATGTCTAACAAAAGTTCCTTACAAAAAAAGGAAATATTGCTACACTTTTTAAATAATAAATATGGGGCTGAATTTTGATAGTCCAATAATGTGTGGACTTTTTCCCCTTAGAAATATGCTTGGCTGGTATTCCTAACTCCCAGAAGGGTGGAAAAGAGATGAAACATTAATTAAAACATCAGATTTCCAACTTGTAAATGCTATCTAATTAAATACATTTATAATATGTATAGTGTCATGCAATTTAGAGCACTAAACTGCAATAATCAGCAATAGCTCTGTAAAAACAAAGGGAGTGCATATGCTTCGTAAGCAACATATAGTGATAAGATGCTCACCCTGTATCGGCACATACAGCATGCATGGTTCAGAAGAAAAGCCAGTTTGCAGTTTGCCCTCTGAGTGCCCCTTTTGATAAAAATAAATAAAGCTTAGTTTGTCTTTTTAAGACACTGAAACATAAAAATGATCAGACTAATAAAGCCAAAGCTCCACCAACCAAAAATACCCCTACTGATGACTTCACAGATTGCAAAGATAAAAAGACACATGGAGTTGGGGTAAAAGAATGGCCACATTAGAAATAAATCACGATAACCCACCAAAAAAATGCTGCATCCTAGCCAAAATGGAACTAAACAAAAGTAGTTAATGCATAAAAATTTACAAATACAGAAAAAGTGGAAAAAATTAGCATTCCTGTAGCACTCAAAAATGGCCACTAGTGCACATGGTAAACACCAGGAAGGAATGGACAACCCACAATTTATAAAATAACATAATATAGTAACAAACGTTCTGCTAGGGCAAAATCATGGCTGCAAATGAAAGAAAACAAAAGTAAAAAAAAAGGCACTAGACCAATTACACCTTGTGTGCCATAAATGAGAATACACCGCCTAGAAAATATATGGGCAAAAACACCAACAGCGCACAAGGTAAGGCATGCACACAAGTGTACAGAACATGAACTTTCCAGATAGAAGAAACTCGCGGACTCAGTCACATGAGCAATTGCAAATGGGGAATAATGGTGAGAACCCTGAGACTAACACCACTGGAAGTATAACACGATTGAAAACTGAAGGGAGTGATTGTGGAAACCAAGTAAAAGCAACCAATAGGAAAAAAAGCTGGACACCAATGTGACCACCCATTGCAATGCTGTACAGCAGCCTGTTCCATCAGTGAAGGGAAAGGCAGTGCTCAGATTGGACTGGCACAGCTGCCAAAACAATCACCATGATACAATCAATGAAATATATATGAAAAAAAATCCAACAAAACCATACAAGACAGTTTCAACAATAAGGGCCATACATAAAGTAATTATTAATATAATACATGATTTATATCATACTATCAGCTTTACAAAATTAAAGGAGACAGTACAGTTACAACACAATCCACTACAGAAAGGTTCAGAGGCGCTAATTCACCTCTGAAGCAGCTGGTGGGACCGGAAAAATTGGTAAGGTTTCCAGCCTTGCTCCCATGTTTCAATCCATTGGGATGCCTCTCCCTCCCTATCTCCTCCATTCAAGATGAGACTATGGGGCGCTTTCTGATACATCTATGAAGCATTACCACTGTCGATGGTTTCCATAACAGACATTTACCAAATTTTGCCTCACATGTTGGAAAAATCCATTTACTCTTTCTATTATGCCTAACTGCCTATGGATCCTTCTAGCACCCCAAGCTAGCTGGTGGCTCCCTGGACTGGCAAATTAATCTATATGGCAGTGAATCTTCTTACATAAGGTTTCTATCATCAGCATGATGTCTATATTTAGATGTAAAGATACACAGTCCAATCACTGTCAGGAATGGATTCGCCACTGGTGGTGGGACTCACCTGCCGTGTGGGCTGCAGTACCAGGGCTGGCCAGCGGGTGCTCTCAGCAACCAGAAGCTCACTCCTGCAGTTAGCCATCAGCTGAAGCTGATTGCAGGAGGTGTATTTAAGCAGGACCAGGCCTGTGATCAGGGCCTTGGTGTATTGTTTCCCATGAGCCCCTGTACCTGGTATCCTGTGTTCCTGTTCTGCTGACTATCTGATTTGTTGCCGACCCTGCCTGATCCTGACCTCTGCTGATTTCTCCTGCTTGATCCCTTCTGCCTGATCTTCTGTACCACGCTGCCCGTGAGTTACTGAACCCGGCTTGTGACCCTGACTATTCTCTCCCTGCTCCTCCGGTACCTTGCTGCCCGCACGTTGCTGACCTGGCCTGCCTGACTATGCCTGACGCTACCCAGACGATCCATCCATCCCACATGGATCGGTCCCTGTTACCAGGTCTGCCAGCCTCTTCACGTCAGGCTTTCCCGCGGTACATACCCTCGGCGGACCCCTCTACCACAGTTGGGTGCACTCAGGGGCCGCGACCTGGTCTCAGTCCTGCGCCAAGTCCATCCCCACCATCAGGGGCTCTGGTGAAAAGACAGATTGGGGCTTAGACTCTGCGCCCTGGGGAATCCCATTCTGTGGGTACTAGAGATCCCGCTGGTCGGTGCTTGACAGTACCTAACGGCCTGCCTGACCATTCCACCTCTCCAGCCCTGACTACGCCTGTGTTCCTGAAGCCTGCTACTTCCCTGTGTCAGTCCACACATTTCTGGTCATACCCGGATCCCTAACAATCACTCTTGGAGTCTTCCGACAACCTCAGCAAGCTGGTGGCTCCCTTAATTGGCCATTGAACCATACAGTTGGGACAACTTTTCAATGTAATGATTGATTAGATATGCTACAAATAGGAGGATTAAACATCTTGTTTAACGTCCAACAAGGGCTTTGAATGTGTGCCTAGCTATTGAATGAATAGACTTTATGAAATACCCTTATTGGGGGGTGATGCTTTACTACATTTTCCCCCCAGGTGCTATGGGGAATGTTTTTTAATTATTGGCCAATCAGTGTTTTATTTTGGGACAGTTGGTTTTGTATAGCATAGGTTTTTCAATAAAGGTTTTCTACTTTATGTGTGTGTGTTGAGCCATCTATTTGTTTTTTTTTACCTTTTTCAAGGATACATAACAATACTTACAGATTGAGGTTTAGCTTAAGTTTGGCTTTTATGTTTTTCCTTTTTTTCTGATGTATACAAAAGTTGACAGCTACCTTATAGCATTTGTTTTTATCTTGAGGACACATTGCATTATAATTTTTGAATCAGATGCCCTACACCTGAGAGCTTACAGTCTAAAGAGAGGCAAGTAATACAAAAAGGTAATGCCTGTGGAGGATAAGTTGATGGAGAACATAAAATCCCACGTGCTAGGTAGAGGTGGGCTAAGCTTTCCTAAAGAAAATTAATTTTCATAGATCGCCTGAAGGGGGACTGAGTAAAAGAAAGCTGGATGGAATGGGGCATGGAATACCAGAGAAGGGGGAAGGAAAATCCTAGAGACAAGCAATGGAGGAGTTGACAAAAGAGCTAGAGAGCAAGAGGAGCAAAGAGGACAGTTCGGGTGATATTTTGAAATGGTGATGTAACTTTGAGTAAATATGTACATGGACTTGTATGTTGTGGTTAGCATTTTGAATTTTATGCACTGGATGAGTAGAAGCAAGTGAAGGTATTGGCAGAGTGGGTTGGCAAACACAGAGCAGTTGGTAAGGTGGATGAGTCTGGTAGTAGCCATCATGATAGACTGAAGGGGGAATAGCCTGTGCAGAGGTACAGGGAACAGTAGATTAGAAGCTTTGTGGTGTCAATTGTTAAAAAGGGGAGAATTTTGGAAATCTTGCAACCTTAAAAAGTGATGAGATTTGGAATGTGATTGGAGTAAAGATAACAGACTAGAAAAAGAAAAGGCCCTCACTAACTGGAATAAATGATATGTAGCGAGTCACACGGTGTCCATAAAGCACAATCAAAACTTGTACATAAATGGTAAAATTGTACAATACATAGCAGTAAGCACATGTATTTCAGGGAGTTCCTTAAAGAGATCAGGGTAATAACAAGAGCCAACAACCAGATTACAACCCAGTTAAGGAGCATATATACCACTAACCGTTCTGTCCATTGTTTTTCCATGAATCAGGCTCTTTTAGGAGCTAAGGTTTGTAGTTAATGGATCCATCTACTTTCTCTTTGTAACACCAGGAAATGATGGTCACCCCCTAGTTAGGTGGAGCGTTGTCAATTAATTTTAAAGTTGGTATAGAGAGATTTTGTTCCACAAAGTGTTGTCACATTGGTCAGAGATCCAGGAAGCAGTTGCCGGTGGATGGAGATCTATTGGTGTTAAACCAATCCCTGCAGGGAGTAATAGTCTTGCCTATTTAGTAAAGACTGTAGGGACAATGAAGCAAGTATATTCTGATGTACAAAAAAAGAATATATTTAATATACATGCTTTTGTCAATATATATAAAAGTTATAGGAGGGAGCTCAGTATACATCAGAAGGTGTTTCAAACTTTGCCCCCTCTGATTATTCATGATGGGGGGAATTGTACTGGCTAATGTGAGGCTGTGAGGCTTTGATCATTAAAAATGATTGGCCAATAGCAATAGACCACATCCTTCACACTATGGCTCTCTCCTAAGTATCAAGTAGGAAAATGTTTAGTTTTGTAGGATGTTGTCCTGGTTGCACACCAAGGAATCCCCTGCAACTGCTCACTTTCTGTTAGTGAAGGAGTTCTATCTATTAACCACATTCAGTACACATGTTCTATTAGTACCTTATCTTACCAAGCTGTAGTTCAGCTGTCATGGGATTGGAATTGTTCCTTTATACTCTGAGCATCTGGGAATATAAGCTCCCACAAACTAGTGCTATGGGATATACACTACATGCTTGGAGCTAAGTGTTTCTGTAAGTTGGCTTGCAGTGCAGATGAGTCTCCAAGATTGCGTTGACATTAATGAGGGTGAAATTGTGATACATGATCTCTGACTACTGAAATGAAATCCTGCTTTAACTAAAATATAACATGACTTACACTTTACTACCAAATGACCCCACTATTTGCTTCAAGTTCATCAATGCTAAACTCACTTGAGGGTTATGCCCAGGGATGGATTACCAAGAATAAATTTAGATATATCACTACATACCATCCATAATGTCCTATTATATACACTCCATCTAAAAGAATTCCCAACATCTCTCTGGAACCCAGTTATATCTGCAACAGGATTGGTCTTGAAACAAGTAGCGGTATTTGTGGACTACATCCTGAAACCATTTGTAAGACACATGCTTTTCTCCTCAGGGTCTCTGGAATGTTTATCAACCTACTTCAGTAACTTGGCCCCATTGCACTTTACAGGTGAAGAGCCTTTACACTGTCCTCACATCATACCGGGATTCAGGTGGTACAGAAAGTCTTTATGCAATTGGAACATGAAAAACCACCTATTTTCTTTTTGCTTGACCATGTGGGCTTTATCTTTCTGCTTCTTTGGTCTAGAATTGGTGACAATCTGACAAGGAGGATTGATCCTACTTAACTGATATGCCTACAGCAATCAAGTTGACTCTTACAGCTTTGGGTACTGATATTAATCTCTTGGATCTTAATATTATTTAAACTACTATTGATGACAACGCTCTTGAGGGCAATACCCAAAGCCAACTGACAAAATTACTTTGCTCCAAGCATGTAGTGCTCACCCCACTCCACACTAGTCTGTGGGACTCTGTAAGTCCAAATGCCAAGGGGTAAAAGGAGCAACGCCAACCCCAAAGACAGCTTGATGAAATGATATAAAATTTTCCTGAACATGGCTACTCAAGAAAATTATTTCACCAACAAAGACAGTAAGTAGCAAATGCTGAGGATTCCTTAGTATACACCCAGGACAACATCTTACAAAACCAGACCTTTTTCCCTACTTGCTACTAAGGAGAGAGCCATACAGTGAGGGATGTGGTCAGTTTTTTTCGTACAACCAGTGGGTTGAATGAAAAAAAAAAACTGACTTGATTCCTCCATCTACACCTATGATGTGAATGCAGGAATCCTCCCCACTGAGCTAATATATTATGACACCTCTACGACACAACTATCACCTCTACGCCGAGGACACGCAAATCTACCTCTCTACACCTTGCATCACCCCTTCAGTCTCCGCCCGAATCACCTGCCTACTGAACGACATATCAGACTCTTCCTCAAATTAAACCTTTCCAAAACCGAGCTCCTAGTTTTCCCCCCAGCCCGTGCCTTCCCCCCAACCTCTCCATCACGGCCAATAACGCCACCATCAGTCCCACCCCGCAAGCCAAAGTTCTAGGTGTCACTCTAGACTCCAACCTATCTTTCCAGCCCCATGTCCAATCGCTGGCAAATTCATGCAGGCTTTACCTCCGCAACATCTCCAAAATACGTTCGTTCCTAACCCCAGACACTACTAAACAGCTCATTCACTCCCTTATCTTACGACTCACCTACTGCAACTCCCTCCTCACCGGCTTACCTCATCAAAGACTCTCCCTGCTTCAGTCTATCCTGAACTCAGCGACCAGACTCATCCACCTTACCAACTGCTCTGTATCTGTCACCCCCCTCTGTCATTCCCTCCACTGGCTCCTGATTGCCCAACTCATAAAATTCAAACTACTAACATTGATGTACAAAGCTATTCATAATACTGCCCCAAACTACCTCACCGACCTGATATCCAAATACCACCCAACACATACTCTTCGCTCCTCACAAGACCTCCTACTCTCTAGCTCCCTGGTCTCCTCCTCCCATGCCCGACTCCAGGACTTCTCCAGGTCTTCTCCCATCCTCTGGAACTCACTACCCCAATCCATCAGACTGTCATCTACCCTCTTCACCTTTAGGCGCACCCTGAAAATCCATCTCTTCAGGAAAGCCTACCCCACCCTCACCTAACAGCCGATCTCCTCCACTCCTCCTACCACTCCATACCCCACAGCCATTTCCTCCTGTACCACTATCCCTTCCCTCCTAGATTGTAAGCTCCAAGGAGCAGGGCCCTCGGACCCCTCGTGTATTGTATTGTTACTGTATTGTCTCATGTACTGTCCCCCACTATAATGTACAGCACTGAGCAAACTTTTTGTCGCTATATAAATACTGTATAATAATAATAATAATAATGTGGTGTATTCTTGTTGGCTGATGGTCTTTGCTACCTCATATGACTATAACTGGCTCACTCCTGGTAAACCTGGTTGTTACTGATGTCCAGACTTTATCATATGCTGCCATATGCTCACTGAGCAATTCTTTCTACATCCACAATTGGGCAAGCACATATACAGTATATTAAGCATAAAGTTCCCTATACATCAGAACATGTAGTAGCAACTTCTGTAAGCATATCTACTATTATAAGGTTTCCACTGAAATTCTTATATACAGTATATTTATAGAAAATGATAATGAAAAAGAAAAATATTTGACTCTTATGCAGCTAACTGTATAACAAATACATTTTATTACATAGACATATAATGACACACAGACTTATTAAAACCCAAGATAATCCCATACTGATCTTCAAAATTTAAATAAATACATCCTACAGTATAAATCAATTAATCAAAAAACCTATATCAATTATACAACTAAGGATGTAAAAATCATATAACAATAGTGGCGGTACTCTCTCAGAATAGCAGCAGTACCTTAAAAGGCACTCTGAGTGAAATGGTTAATCTTACAATCACTGAGACACATGCAGAGTAGCAAATCAACAATATGCTGAATTGTCCAAGTAGAGAAGTGGATGGTTTTTATGATATTTAAGTATTTAAGATGGGCACTGTGTGTCTTGCTTCATATCTTTTATTCCTGTAGGTGAGAGTCTTTTCTTGCCCCAGTCTGTTACCTATCTTTACTCCAATCACTGTCCAAATCTTGCCACCTTCAACTTCATTTTAGTTCATATCTTTCATCGATCACATCACAGTGACTGAATTGACAGCTGCACCAGACTGATCTGAGCACTGCCTTTCCTGGTACTGATGGTACAGGCTGCCGGGCACCATTCCACTGGGTGGCCACTTTGATGTCCAGCTCATTTTCCTGTTGATTTATTTCACACTCACTCCCTTCAATTTGAGATGGAGTGCTATTTCTTTAGCAGTGTTATTCATGGGGTTCTCACCACTATTGATTGAGTGATTGAATCCTGGGTTTTTTCCTACCTTGCTGTAAAGTATTGACTCAGGTTTCATGCACTTGCTTTGTGCCCTTTCAGTGTTTTTGTCCCTGCTTTTTTATGTTGTTATCCGTGGCCTTACACTTGTCCTTTTGTGGGACATATGGGGTGGTTGGTCTTGTTCTTTTTTTTGGCTAATTTGTTATCTTTCATTTGTGGCTCTTTGCCATTATGTGGCCTAGCACAACTCTTGTTCCATTAAAGTCATTGCAAATTATGGGTGGTCCATTCCTGCCTGGTGTCTTTAGAAAGTCAGACTGACCTCCGTTAAAATGTTGATAATAAAATGCCATTGCTTTGACATAACTCCACTCCAAAATCCATGAGTGCTTTTATATAAACCTTTATTTTATTATATTTAAATTATACCCAAAAATAAACTAAAAAATCATGTGCATTTGCCAATGTTTCTCTGCAGCATCCATTAATGTCTAAAGTAATCCCTTACAAGAAAGGAAATAGCGTTACTCTTATCAAGCAACAAATACGGAGTGGAATTATGATAGTCTAGAACTGTGTGAATGTTTTCTGTTAATGTGTTCTGTTCTTGACTGGTATTCTTAACCCCCAGAAGAGTAAGGAAGAGATAAAACTTTAATTAAAACAATCACAACTATCGTTTTCAACTCGTAAAAGCTATCTAATTGAGTAGATTTAAAATATGTGTGTAATGACATGTAATTTAATGCATGCAAATGCAGTGATCAGCAGTAGCTCAGTAAACATAAAAGGAATATATATGCTTTGTAATCAACATATGATGATAAGATTCTTACCCTGTATCAGCACATACAGCATGTATGGTTCAGAGGATAAGTCAGTTCTAAAGGGTGGTATGCAGTTTCAGCCAATAGGAATGCATCTTGACCATTGTGAATGGTATCCTAATGCTTTAAAAACTGGCAAGATTTTAAGTTTAACGTGGACATTTCTTGAGCTGATCTAAATCTTCCTGTACCATCTCCTGAATATCACAATGAGTCTCTCTGCTAGTGAGAAGGCTGCCGTGGTTTCCATGGTTGGCAAGATTGCCCCTCAGGCTAGTGCTCTGGGTGCTGAGGCTTTGAACAGGTAAGATTTTTTATTATTCTTAGTTATATTTCATATAGATGATTATAGTGTGCATTTTCATCTGGATAAATAATGTAACCGTGCAGGAATTCTTAGGATAATGTACTAAGTTACCTGGACAAATTTTTACTTATTATATTGTAGAAATCATTCCAGTTCTATGATCCAAGTATATCTACTTTATAAAAAACTATGATACTACTGATGGAATTTATAACCTGTCCCCAGTGCGAAACGTTTACAGGCTGAGTTAAAGTAGAACTATAGGCAAAACTTTGTTTTTCATTTTGCATAGAATAAGAGGCAGTTAAAACCCTTGGAAGGTTTATTTTTTCCATCTTTGTCCCAATGCGGATATTTACCTTCACTTCACTCTTGTCCCATAGCCAAACAGGAAGTGAGAGGAACTCCCTGCAAACTAAAGGAATCTATTAGGGCACCCCAGGTCACCAGAAAAAGTGTCCCCATTGGAAGATTTCTGCTCTATTACTTTTCCCAAAATTTGGGATTTACGTTCACTTTCAATGATAACAGTAAACAGGAAAAATAGAGAGGGTGGGTCACCCTAATGGGGACACAGACAGCAATAAACACTGACATGTGGTCTAATCCCTCTCCACTCTATCCAAAACTAAAAAAAAAAAAAAAAAAATTGCCTTTAGTTATGCTTTAAGCTTAAATAAAAACTGAGAAAAAAATTGTAAGTAATTAGTGATTGCTACTACAGATATTTTATGCATCACATATTATGTAGCATTTGTATGCAAACAGTTTCCATCAAGCCATGAAACAAGATTATTTTGTCTCAGGTCAATTTCTTAAACAACAGCAAAGTTCTCCTTTTGCTTGCTTTAAAGCCAGGGCAGGAAAAAAAAATGTACCTACCCAGGAGTCATATATATATATATATATATATATATACAGGGCTTTCTTTCTGCCGGAACGCGGCGGTACTGCGTTCCGCCACCTTTTTCTTCTTGTCCCCGCTCACCGACTGCCTCTGCAGAGCTGACAAGCTATGCAGAGCAGCGAAAGTGACAGGTGCCGGACGCGGCTTGTTTATGTCATGCTTGCGCGTGCCCGGCACCTGTCACTGCCGCTGCTCACAGCCGGTGAGCGGGGACATGCACGCTTCACCCCCCCCCCTCTACCGCCAGCGTGTAAACATCGGGGGCGCGCGGCCACCCCCATAGGAAAGGTGTATCTTAGTACACCCGGCGGTGCGCGCTGACGTCATCACGCCCTCTGCTCGTCGATCCTACCATAGCGCGGATCGTCAGCATCAGGTAAGGAGCGGCGATACAATTTTTCTCGCTTTTCTTGCTAATGTGGGGGGGGGCAGTGTTACTCGCTATTCTTACTAATGTGGGGGGGGGGGCGGTGTTAATTCCATACATTTACTTTTATAGCCCCTCCCAAATTTTACTTGCATTCCTGTTCTCTAAAGGGGTGGTCCTAGGGTTTGATGGGGGCGTGGCCAGGTTTGGGTGGGGGAGTTCCACCACCTTTCCTCTGAGAAAAAAAGCCCTGTATATATATATATATATATATATATATATATATATATACACAGTGGGGCAAAAAAGTATTTAGTCAGCCACCAATTGTGCACGTTCTCCCACTTAAAAAGATGAGAGAGGCCTGTAATTGGTATCATAGGTAGACCTCAACTATGAGAGACAAAATGAGAAAAAAAGTCCAGACAATCACATTGGCGGATTTGGAAAGAATTTATTTGCAAATTATGGTGGAAAATAAGTATTTGGTCAATATCAAAAGTTCATCTCAATACTTTGTTATATATCCTTTGTTGGCAATGACAGAGGTCAAACGTTTCCTGTAAGTCTTCACAAGGTTGGCACACACTGTTGCTGGTATGTTGGCCCATTCCTCCATGCAGATCTCCTCTAGAGCAGTGATGTTTTGGGGCTGTCGCTGGGCAACACGGACTTTCAACTCCCTCCAAAGGTTTTCTATGGGGTTGAGATCTGTAGACTGGCTAGGCCACTCCAGGACCTTGAAATGCTTCTTACGAAGCCACTCCTTTGTTGCTCGGGCAGTATGTTTGGGATCATTGTCATGTTGGAAGACCCAGCCTCGTTTCATCTTCAATGCCCTTGCTGATGGAAGGAGGTTTGCACTCAAAATCTCACAATACATGGCCCCATTCATTCTGTCCTGTACATGGATCAGTCGTCCTGGTCCCTTTGCGGAGAAACAGCCCCAAAGCATGATGTTGCCACCCCCATGCTTCACAGTAGGTATGGTGTTCTTTGGATGCAACTCAGCATTCTCTCTCCTCCAAACACGACGAGTTGTGTTTCTACCAAACAGGTCTATTTTGGTTTCATCTGACCATATGACATTCTCCCAATCCTCTTCTGGATCATCCAAATGCTCTCTAGCAAACTTCAGACGGGCCTGGACATGTACTGGCTTAAGCAGGGGGACACGTCTGGCAACACAGGATCTGAGTCCCTGGCAGCGTAGTGTGTTACTGATGGTAGCCTTTGTTACATTGGTCCCAGCTCTCTGCAGGTCATTCACTAGGTCCCCCCATGTGGTCCTGGGATTTTTGCTCACTGTTCTTGTGATCATTTTGACCCCATGGGGTGAGATCTTGCGTGGAGCCCCAGATCGAGGGAGATTATCAGTGGTCTTGTATGCCTTCCATTTTCTAATTATTGCTCCCACAGTTGATTTGTTCACACCAAGCTGCTTGCCTATTGCAGATTCAGTCTTCCCAGCCTGGTGCAGGCCTACAATTTTGTTTCTGGTGTCCTTCGACAGCTCTTTGGTCTTCATCATAGTGGAGTTTGGAGTGTGACTGTTTGAGGTTGTGGACAGGTGTCTTTTATACTGATAACAAGTTCAAACAGGTGCCATTGATACAGGTAATGAGTGCAGGACAGAGGAGCCTCTTAAAGAAGAAGGTACAGATCTGTGAGAGCCAGAACTCTTGCTTGTTTGTAGGTGACCAAATACTTATTTTCCACCATAATTTGCAAATAAATTCTTTCCAAATCAGCCAATGTGATTGTCTGGATTTTGTTTCTCATTTTGTCTCTCATAGTTGAGGTCTACCTATGATGCCAATTACAGGCCTCTCTCATCTTTTTAAGAGGGAGAACGTGCACAATTGGTGGCTGACTAAATACTTTTTTGCCCCACTGTATATATATATATATATATATATACATACATACATACATACATATATACACACACACACATATATATACATACATATATACACACACAAACGCATTATATATACACACACACATACATACACACACACATATACAGAGAGAGAGAGAGTATTTTTTTTACACAACATTTCACATGTATTAACTGCTGTTGTTGTACTATCTTCCATTAGACTTTTTCTTAGCTTTCCCAAAACCAAAACCTATTTTTCCCACTTTGACCTGACCCCTGGCTCTGCTGACCTCAAGACACAAGGTGGAAAGATTGTGAATGCTCTTGCAAGTGCAGCCCAGCACCTGGATGACCTTGCTGGCAACCTGTCCTCCCTCAGTGACCTGCATGCATACAATCTAAGAGTGGACCCAGGAAACTTTGACGTAAGTACTACTGAATATTCCTATACAATAATAAGATAACTTCAGGTGGACAAAATACATTGGGTCTATGTGTTTGCAACATAATATAGTATTTAAACTTAGGTGGGCCAAGTATGGGTGATGAGGTAAGTGGAAAATATACTGAGAATTGTGTCAGTTTTTAGGAAAAATGTAATGACATAAATATAGAGGCTGTTATTACTGTCCTCTAAAATGTTAGCTTCTTGCCTGTCAAGATTTTCCTCTGCATTCAAATTTTTCATGCTGACAAGAGTCAGTAATTTGGCACAAGTATGAATAAACAGAATAGCCAGGTAAGGTAGCATTGCGTCCCCTGATTTCGAGAACACCACCTTCCACCAGACTCTTACATTAGATGCCTTTCAGAGAAGAAGTTTGCTCTGTAACCTTTAAGGATACATTAAGTTAAAAAATAATTCCAGTTTATACTTTCCCCTTTTCTGAAAATTCCCATTAGACCTAATATAAAAATGGAACTACAGTGGAGCTTTTCTCCAGCAACCAATTGGAATCTTAGTTTCTTCCAAAAGATAAAGCATATCTGGTTGCTGTAAGCGGAAATTTGAATTGCACTTTAGTTTTTATAAATCAGCACAAATATTTTTATTAAGCTATGCTACTTTAAATTAGATCAGAAATTCCTTTTTGAAAAAAAAAAATAAAACACAAATGTAAACATCACAACAAAGGGAAGCTAATACTATTGTTTTATACCAGTTTAAACATTACTTTCCTTAAAGTGGTTGTAAACCTCAGACATGAAAAGCACACATCCTTCTACACTGTATTGATTTCTCTCTGCTGCCTGGTTCCTCTGTTATCAACATGTGTCACTTCTGGCAGAGTTTCCCAACGCCAAGAGTTCAAAAGGTGATGGGGAGGGAGCTGCAGCACACAGCCTGTGACTGATATCCAGAGCTGTGCTTGTTCTTGGGACTGTGGGAAGGGGGTTGTATCCCAATATGGCTCAGAGCTGTCAGCCCTGTGAAGACTTCAGATCTCCACTACCTGCTGCTAGACCCAAGAAGAAAACCTTGCATATTTGTGTTTTCAGAGTGATCAACTTGTGTAGGAGGATTTCTTTCATCTGTGTTTATGATCTAATTCTAGTCACTTTACTCGGTATATGTAAGGGTTTACAACCACTTTAATAATAACATACGAATAGGTTCACAAAAATTAATATACTCAATTTTTCTCTTTGCAGCTGCTGGCTCATGTTATCCAGGTAGTCTTGGCTTCTCACTTCCCTAATGATTTCACTGCTGATGTTCAGGCTGCCTGGGACAAATTCCTCACTCTGGTTGCAACAATCCTCACCTCCAAGTACAGATAAATCTATTGCTATAACAGGATATAGTAATTACAGCAAGTAAAACATCATGCAATAGGGAATTCTTTGGGCCCATTTCTATTAAAACCTAGTTGAAATGGTTTGGAAGAGTATTTGTGTATATTGGTCATCAAATATATGGTGTACTCTTGAATAAAGCCCAATGTATTTTTAATTTCTGCTTCAACTGTTTCATTATTATGTTTTTTGTTTTTTATGGTTTGATATTATTACAAATATTGATTTAGTCCGTTGCTGTGCCCCTTTAAAAAAAATCAAACCAGGTTTTGGGTTAACAAAAGTGGTGCTAAACCCATTGATTTAGCATTTTCAAAAAACAGTTACATTTTCAGCATATGCCGGGAATGTAACTATCACATTTGCTTGTGTTCTCAACCAAACTCTCAAACCATCAAATGGCTACTATCATAAAGTAAAGTAGTGAGTGTACAGCTTATATAACAGTGTAAATTTTCTGTCCCCTCAAAATAACTCAACACACAGCCATTAATGTCTATACCGCTGGCAACAAAAGTGAGTACACCCCTAAGTGAAAATGTCCAAATTGGGCCCAAAGTGTCAATATTGTTTGTGGCCACCATTATTTTCCAGCACTGCCTTAGGCCTCTTGGGCATGGAGTTCACCAGAGCTTTACAGGTTGCCATTGGAGTCCTCTTCCACTCCTCCATGATGACATCACAGAGCTGATGGATGTTAGAGATCTTGAGCTCCTCCACCTTCTGTTTGAGGATTCCCCACAGATGCTCAATAGAGTTTAGGTCTGGATACATGCTTGGCCAGTCCATTAGCTTTACCCTCAGCTTCTTTAGTAAGGCAGTGGTCATCTTGGAGGTGTGTTTGGGGTCATTATGTTGGAATACTGCCCTGCAGCCCAGTCTCTGAGGGGAGGGGATCATGCTCTACTTCAGTATGTCACAGTACATGTTGGCATTCATGGTTCCCTCAATGAACTGTAGCTCCTCAGTGCCAGCAGCACTCATGCAGCCCCAAAACATGACACTCCCTCCACCATGCTTGACTGTAGACAAGACACACTTGTCTTTGTACTCCTCACCTGGTTGCCACCACACACGCTTGACACCATCTGATCAGATCAGATCCTCAGAGAGTTCTTTGCCATGAGGTGCCATGTTAAACTTCCAGTGACCAGTATGAGAGAGTGAGAACGATAACACCAAATTTAACACACCTGCTCCCCATTCACACCTGAGACCTTGTAAAAATAATGAGTCACATGACACCGGGGAGGGAAAATGGCTAATTGGGCCCAATTTGGATATTTTCACTTAGGGGTGTACTCACTTTTGTTGCCAGTGGTTTAGACATTAATGGCTGTTTGTTGAGTTATTTTGAGGGGGACACCAAATTTACACTGTTACACAAGCTGTACAATCACTACTTTACATTGTAGCAAAGTGTCACTTCTTTAGTGTTGTCACACAAAAAGATAAAAAAATTTACAAAAATGTGCGTGGTGTACTCACTTCTGTGTATGTATGTATATAAATATATATATATATATATATATATATATACACACACACACACACCACACACATACTCTATAACCTCTGTCTAATCTGATCAAATATTTTAAATGAACATGGATTTGCAGGACAGATATTTATATTACATGGTTTAGTAAGACTTAAAGCTGTAGTAAACCACAACTTTAAAATGTTTACATTTAAAAGATAATGTCATTATGAGCTAATATGCATCACATACTAGTACACAATGAAGGACTCACCTTAAGAGGAAGCCCTCCAGCGGCATACTGTCACCGCTGTGGTGGCTTCCATCTTCACCCCATCTTCCTTCCCGGGTTCATGAGCTCCAGTTGTCTGACTGGCCACGTCACAATGATGTCACACCCACGCATGAGTGTGGGAGTCTTGGGCCATGGCACAGTGCTCTGAAGGAACAGCATGGGTATGCCGTTCCTTCAGAGCACATGTGCCAGCTCTCAAAAAGAGAGAATATTTCTTAAGTGGCGGATGTTTAGGAGTTATTAATTTTACCTACAAGTAAGCTTTATTATAAGTTTACCTGTACATAAAAGTATTAAAAAAGAGTTTACTATCACTTTATTGCTCTTCAAGATTTTAACTTCCCCAGTGTCCACTTTTTGATTATATTGAAGTGTATGCAAAGCCAAATTCTATTTCTTCTAGTTTTTGGATACTGTAGTAAGGTCATATTTTTGTTGCTGATTTTTGTTGCTGATCTTACTCCCAAAGTCTTCAATCCAAGTACCAACAATCCTGCTTAGCTTCCAAGATCAGATAAGAGTGGGCACAATCAGGGTGGTGTAGCTATAGACCTTTCCCCCAATGTCTACAGAATAAAAAGAGTCCCACAAGCCGCAAAGAGAAAAATAGGATGAGCTCCTCAGGCTGTCACCATCAAATACTTGTAAAGTCTCCCAGGTGTCATTTAAAAAAACAAGGCTTACCAAATAGTGTGGCCCTCCATTTAAAAGTGGTAACATGCGCATAAGAAAATTCACCCCGGGAAAGGGTGTTCTCTCCATCCTCCACTTATCTACAGAGACACCAGGAATTTGCTGTCAGTTGTCACCATATACATATACAACTTGCAGGAACCACTGTACCACTGGGAATTAACTCAGCAGGACCGATACACATATGATAAAAGTGACACACTACCTAGCATCAAACCACCCATAAATAGAACTTTAAATATAAGCACTGTGGAAGCTAAGCAGGGTTGAGCTTGGTTAGTACTTAGATGGGAGACTTTTGGGGTAAAACCTTGATGATTCATAGGATTATTTTTCATTACTATTTATTTTTATAATTCTGGGTTTTGAGTTTATTAGCACTGCATTTGTTATTTATCTACCTCTATATCTGTTGTGCCGAGCATCTAGGCATAGTGTCAGCAGCTAATATATGCATGAACTCACCTGAATGCAGATATTTGACCCCTATTTTTAAGTTTTCATTGCTGTTTTTGTCCCCATTGGGTAGACTCCCCCTTTCTTTGTGCCCTAGCTATCTTAACATTCATCAGGACAGAAAGTGATGGGAAATCCAAACTTTTAGAGTTGGCACCAGAGAAGAGGCAAGGAAAAATCGTCCTTACACTTGTTCTGGTGACAGCTGCCTCACATGGGATTACTCGTTTATTTGGAGATATTTTTTTCTCTGATACAGGCACGAAGTGAAATCTCAACAGTATGCAGATTAAAAAAAAAATTATATATATATATTGTTCAACCCTTCCCTGTTCAACATTATTAAGATGGTATGTAGAAAATGTGTTACGTGGCACCACATCCCAATTAGACATTAAACAGTTTTGAAAACGGACTTTAAAAATGACCACATGTACAAATTACGTAAATAACATAAGTTTATTAATACATAGGTTAAATATCACATACACTCTCATACACGATAGTACAACAAAAAAAAGTTCCTGATCAGATTGTATTGGCAGGAAGACATCCGCACAATGTATAAAATACCCCTTTGATATCCCAAGCTAAAGATTAATGGTACATACCAATAGAATGGTTCACATAAAGATTCAATGATAAATGAAAAGGCTGGGATGTTCAAGGGAACCAAAACCTCAACTCATTTCGCAAGGGTATCCAACTTCTTCAGGAAGATATAGGGAGACCAAAAGTTTGTCAATTAAATAGTGCAACATACCAGTACACACCAAAAATACAATTAACAAAGGAATAGCAAAATGTACTGTATAAGCAACAATAAATAATGTTTGCTATACAGTATGTCTGCCAATGGACCCATGAAAGCAAACCTGGGAATTCCCCGATTCCCCCGGGGGGGGTGGGGGGGAGGGGAGAGTAGGGTAGTAATCAGAGGGTAGTACTAAGGGGAGAACATAAAATGGATGGTAAAGTATGTGTATGCCTTATATACTGTAGGTGTACAAGTATAATCTAATACAAATGGAAATAAATATATGCCCACCTTACCATTAAAATCATTAATTGACACCATGCACTTATCTTAAACCAGGGGCAATATACCAATCCAAAAATTCATAGGGCCATTGCCTCAATAAATGATTATATAAAAAAAAAAAAAGTGCTACGAGCCAGTGCCGCACAGAGTGCTTGAGGCTGGCCAGGGGCAATTCGGATGGGGTGGGACCTGTGGTGAGCTGCCTTGCCCTGCCCTGACATCAGTGTCGGTGATGGGGGATCAGCATGTGCATCCCCCATGGGGATATAACAGAGGGGTGGATGGAGAGGGGAATAATGTTGTCACTCTTAGGAATGGTTGATGGGCCAAGATTCCTACACTGGTGATACAAAAGGTAGATGTCTTTGTATTTTCCTTGCCCCATGTCAGCTGAGTTTTCTATGGTTGTGCCTTGTAAGCATATGGGTTTGCTCTCACATAGGTGATGTAGATAGATTTGTGTACATTCTTTTGTATGCTTATACACATATTCCTTTTCTCCTTGTTTTCAATTGCTCATATTGATATTATCAATACACCTTTTGGATCTGACCTCCACAACAATTCACACATCATCTATACTAGTGAGTTTATATTTGAAACACATCTTTACCTTTATGATTTAGGGGGTCCCAAAGGGAGTGGAGCTGCTGATTTATTGTTCTTACCTTTTTTTATTGTTCCTATGAAGGTTTATTGTGGCTATGACCCTATGAATTTTTGGATTGGTATGTTCCCTCTGTTTTAGGATAAGTGCATGGTTTCAATTATTGATTTTAATGGTAAGGTGGGCAAATATTTATTTCTCATAGTACTATATTATACCTGCACACCTATACATGGTATACATGCTTTAAGGTAATTTATGTTCTCCCCAAACCTTCTGTTTGTCCACATGCTCGCTCTCTGGGGAGTCCCAGGTTTGCTGCTCATTACTTTTGTGTGGTCCACTGGCGCACAGGTAGCAAACATTATTTACTGTTGATTATACATTTTGTTATTCATTTGTTTACTTTATCATTGGTGTATATTACACTCTTACACATATTACAATATTTAACTGCAGAACTTTCAGTCTCCCTATATCCTCCTGAAGAAGCTAAAATAAACTGAGGTTTCATCTCTCTTGAACATCCTAGCTTATTCATTTATCATTGGATCTTTATATCAACCAATTTATTAGTATATGTATCATTAACTTTTAGCTTGGGATACCAAAGGTTTATTTGATACATGTGGGGTGGGGGGGGAGAGTTATGTGTTCCTGCTGATACAATCTGAGCATCTGGACCAGATACTTTTTTAACATGGTACTATCATGTATGAGAGTATAGGTGAATTTTAACTTGTGTATTAATGAACTTATTATTGTTATTTTAAGTAATTTGCTCATGTTGTGGGCACCATTAAAGTTTGTTTTCAAAACTCTATTTATTCCATTGCCTGTTCTATACAAAAAAGGCTATACATACACTTTAATTATAAAGTATGCTGTATAAAGTATGCACAGAGCAGTATGAATTCCCACCCATTTCTAACATATCCCTTATTTTTTTTTTTAAATAACAGTGAAAAGGCAAAAGCCAAATCTGAATGGTGTGAGAAGCTAATTTAAGCTGCCAATGCTACATACAATTTGATTATACAATCTCTTTTAGATTTACCAAAACTATGTAATATGAGGACAAAACTAAACAAATCTATTCAAATAGTATCAAATCATACAGAGGATTTCCTTGTTGACCTTAAAGAGACTGTACAATCTGATTATATAGCGTATGGCTTAAATATGAGCTGTTTGGTCTTAGTTTTTGGTTTATGAATAGTAGCATTTGTTTTGGATTTGCATCCTAAAACACACATATATGGAATATATCTTCATGGCCTGGTTCCTGCACAGACAGCAAAGGTTGTTGGTTGAGCTAAAAGATGCCAGGGGAGTTACACAATGACCCATATACCATGTTACTTAGTGTTAGTAAAATTGTTCCATTTATAATGAAATGTTCAAGATTGATACCTTCTCTGCTAGTGCAATCTGACTGGGTCTTCTTTGCTACTGTCTCTGCTGTACAATGTATTGTGTAATAACAATTCACGCATTCTGGGTCTATATGCTCACCACCCAATATAACCAAAGCCAAGCAGCTGCAGTCATTTAGGTTTTCTGACAGCTGTGGGCATTGGCTTTCAGAATGAAATAGTTGGCTGGGTAGATTTGCTGTTTAGCATGGAATTTGATAGAAATATTTATGTGTACGGATAGCTTTACTCTAGCCAGTCAAATCTGGTAGGAAAGAGGTGGCCCACAATGGTGGGCCTAGGGGGCAAAAATTATACATCCATCTCTGAGTTTGTATGGGAGCTTCCTTGTTCACAGGGAAAAAAGGCTATATAGCCTGATTATACCATTACCTTACATTTTAATCATTTTTACGCTGATTTGTAAGAATCTGGTCCTATGGTTGCCATTGGGATTGGAATAGTTTCATACCCCACTTCTAAGATATATTCACTATGTCAGGGGTAGGCAACCTTAAAGAGGTGGAGATCTACCTGAAAAACATGAGAGAAGTCAAAGATCACCGGGCACAGTGTTGCCTCCTCACAACTGATTTAAATTGCCATACTACCACATATCAATTCCATGCATTGCACAACAATCATGGGTTTAAATCAGGTGATGAGGAGGCAACATATCACCTCCTCACCACCTGTCAAACATATTGGGATCACTTTACAGAGGCGCAGAAGTGCCTACTGCACCTGTGCATGAGCCCTTAGTTGTAATCGGCACCCTAGGGCTTGTTGCAGCGGCACCAAAAAGAGCTTTTTCATATGTAAAGTTGGAGGGTGGTAAAATACTTTGGTTGAATCATGATTTCACCACCTCATCCCCCCCCACCCCCACATTCCTACCCCTTTTAGCTGCTGAGGCAGCAGCCAAAAGGTGTATACATGCCGCAGCAGGAATTACACCACCTGTTGCTCTTGGTGAGTGATACCGCCTGTTAACAGACCCAATCAAGTAAATGGGCCACTCTACAAGTGCTCTGCAACTGCATGGCTTCTGAAGGGTCCAAGGGCTTAAAGCAAGTGGTGAGAAAGCAACACACCACTACCTCTTTAACCCCTTGCTTGCAGTACTGCACAAGGTTGCAGCACAATTGAAGAGCAGCCTCATTCACTTGAATGGGTCATGCTTGGCAGATACTACACCCACCAACCATGACAGGGTGTAGGAGCAGCGCTACAGAGGAGACATCAACTTATGTGGCTCTTGCTCCCTACTACAGCTCCAACTTTGCAAATAGTCCCTCTGCATTGCACTCTGTTTCATGCTCTGGGATGGCATGTCAACACACCCAGACTGAGATCTACCAGTCACCTGGTCAAGATCTACTGGTAGATCACAACCTACTGGTTGCTGACCCCCGTGCTATGTGATATGATTAGTTTGAATTAAATAAGAAGTATACCAAAGCTTTTTTGGCTAAATGTTTCCCATTGATCATAGAAGTGCAGTTAGTTGCGCACTCCTGTGATTTGTTTTCAGCCAACAGTGGCTAAGAACCTGGGCCAGCCGCTCCCAGCCCAGCACTACAGTGAGAGCTGGTGTGGCAGAGCAGAGAGCTGGTGGCTGACAGTCCTAGCTCTCTGCTCAGACCAGGAGGTGAGAACTGAGTAATCAGCAGCAAATGATTGCTCAGTTCATAGCCGGATTGATGCTGCATCCACAGAGGAGTGTAGGGCTCCTCCCCTAGGAGTAGCTGAATTACTGTCCAGGTCTTCCCTCCATTTGTCTCGCAGCCAGACACAAAGTAATTCCACAGCCAGGTACACACTTTTGGTGGTCGTGTCTCCAATGATCAGTCTAGGAGTTTGGTGTTTTATTATTGGAGAACTTGGATAGGAAGAAATGAATTTAGTAAGATACTCCAGGAATAGAACTTGTCACAGTTGGAGGACAGAACTTTCTTAAATAGCAGCTTTGTGAAAAGCCTCAATGTCAAAAAGGGGTTAAATGAACAATGCTGTTTAGGACACCAGCCCGTGTGCCCTTTTTTGGACCCACACTGACTATGTAGTACCGGGGGGGTAGCAAAGCACACAGAGTCCTCAAGATTCCACAGTGTCTATACTTACAAGGCCCCAGGACAGAATGGTAGCCACCTTCAAATCTTCCAAGAGATGCCCTCCAACGATACCAGACAGATCTTTGCCAGACAGCTCCCCTCAGTCAGCTATCTGAAAAACCAAGGTCGCTCTTTTACTTCAGGCCCTCAGGCAGCCCCTGTGAGGTTGCATGGCAGCAGGTGCTGGGAGGGCAGTGTGCCTTCCCCCAGACTGGTGCAATCCTCTCCAGGAAAGACCCAGAGCTCAGTATGTCCAAATAATATATACCCTCTCCCAGCATCCTTCAGAGCTGTACTACCTGGGATTGGCTTGAGCGACAATATTCATACTGTGTTCTACATGATTTACAACTATAATACAGAACCTTCTTAGGTTACTTAGATACAGAAAAAGCCATAGGCAGCACTAGAACACATTAAGCAGGCATTACTAAACAAATGCAGCTCTGTTAAGCAGAAAGCCCAGTTAGATTTTCCTAGCAGTTCTCCTGTTAAGCCGAGGAGCTAACTATAATCTACTTATCCTAGCACCCAACTAGGAGGGTGCTACACGAGTATGATTTTCTTTTTCCAGAAAGCCATACATCTGTTAATATCTTAACCCATATACCCTTATACCCATAATAGCATTGTTTGAACCCGGATCTGAACCTTCAACCTCTGCTGTGTCTGGCATTATTTTTCCTTGAGCCACCTGAGATGCTGGACAGCTCCTTGAACAATATTGCCATGTACCTTGTTTCTGGTAATCCTTGAACTCTTTGCTCCTCCCTTAAACATAATATTTAAGCCATGCCTTTGCTCTTCCTGTTTGTCAGATTGTGCTCTCTTCCACCAATGTATCACCCTTGGCACTCCTGCTGCTGTCTGTATCTTCGCTACCAACCTTTGGCTTGCTCCTTGACTTCACTTCCGCTTAGTTCCAACCTGTAACCACTTGCTACCGACTTTGTTCGCTTCTCAACTATGCTTCTGCTTGATCCCAACCTGCAACCACATGTTAATGACCTCTGGCTTGTTTACTGACTACACTGCTGCTTGATCCCTACTTGCTATATCTGCTTCAGGAACCTGGCTTGCTCAACTCCTGGTGGGGCAATCCAGAGGACCACGACCTGATGCTAAACACACAGCAAAACCCATCTCCACTATCAGGAGATCTGGTGAATACCAGTTAGTGCTTAGACCCCACACCTCTAGTGAGCTTGCATCATCTGCCAGGGTGACCTGTGACCTGTGACCTGCTTGTATGTTTATCCTGCTGGTGGGTGTGAGCCTCTCTACTGCTATAACTACTGGTCTCCAAGCCTGACTCCTGACCATGACAAGTATCTTCTCGAGGAAGTGAGTAGGCATTTATTAAATGTGTTGAGACTCTGAATGTATTTTCTCATTTTAGTTATATCGAAACATCTATAATGGAATATGTACATTACAATTGATATGATGTATATTTTATACTGTTACATGATGACTATAATAAATTGGCTTCATTACTTTTAACTAGTTTTTTACGTATGTAATGAGATTTGCATGTATCGATTAATAAATTAATATTTACTTGTATAAAATTAGTTTGTTAGTGATATGTCTCTTATATAACATCTCATGGATAAATGTTTTGTGTACTTGTTAAATAGGAATGGAGGAACAACAAGACAATGTGCACCAGATCACTTTAAATTAATTCACAAATCAATTAAAGCTACTTTGTTGTATAGCCCGATTTTAACATGACCAAGCCATTTTTAAGAGGAACAAAAAGTGAATACCTGTGGGCACCGAGTAATTTCATTTCCACCACACGGGTAATTAATGTGGCATCGGTTTGGACTTATATTTTATTTCAATTTGTGGATTGAGCAGAAGACTGTTATGGTAGATGGGCATCTAAGCACATTATTTTAATACTATTTTGCACAGAAGGGTTATATATGTTTAGTAGTTTTTGAAAAAAAATTGCAACTTTACACGTGTAGAATTGTATGAAATACATACTAGTGTAAACTAGCTACTTTTGTAATTGGACACAAGATGGCAATGCAGGAGTATTTCGTAATTAGTTAGATTGACAGCATAGCTGTAGAAAATAGCGAACAAAAAAATTTAATTTGTATAGCCACACCCATAGGTGGTGAGACACATATCAGAGGCAGTAATAACCAAAAATAGTTGCACTGTACCAATGAAAATATATATAACCAAAAGTCCAAATAATAAAGTCCAAAGTGAACAATGATCACATATAACCACTATGTAAATCCTTAGTGACCTTTTCTAAAGTGAACTAATGTGGCATATTACTGTCCATTAATTCTAATAGTGGAGTCCAATAAGTGTGTATCAATGAGCCAACCACCATGAATACATGCATCCTCTTACCAAATTGTTAGACCTCAAATTATAGGAGGTCAAACAGGGCATGAAGCTGCATGGACCTTGCACCTTGGGTCATCCGACTTAGGGAAATAAACAGTACCACAGATAAGACCACTCTTCCCCCTGCTTTAGCTCGGCAAGAAAAGAAAAGCCTCTAATGGTGTAGTACGTTCAATGTGTTTATTCAAATCCAGTCAGTCATAGAACTACTTGCATAACATCTTCAATATAAAAGTGTGATACAATACAAATGCACTGGTGCCGGCTCCAGTCTAGCATGGGTGACGTCAGCACAAGGTTTGGTTGGGTGGAGCTTATACTGATGTCACCCACATATTTACATTTGTATTTGATATTTTAGAGTGCAGCTGTAGAATACCTATTTTACAGAGAGTGCAGTATATTTTTTATTGTTTTGATATCAGAGGCAGAACAAGAGTTTCAGAACAATCAGAAAATGTAATTTGCTTTTATTGTAAAAAATAAAGATAAAAAAAACAAAAGACCACATTAACCATTCTTTCAAAACTTACAGGGGTTAAAAGCAGCCAGCCTAATGTCTGAGTATTGCAAACATATAGAAAAAAAAAGGCAGCACTATACCCCAAATAAATAACTGTTAACGTGAAAAAACATACAGGTATATCTCAAATACAATAGTGCATCTGAAAACACCTAAAACAATTTTTATTACTAAATTATAAAGTCCAATGTGATAGTGATACAGTAAATCAATAAAAAGTTCAAAAGTGATTGTGATGTAAACTGCTCTTGAAATTATATGGTGCTCCAAAGAAAGAAACCTCCACTTCTCCATCATGTGCCAAAAAAGTTCTTTAAAAGCTTACCAGAATACCGTGACCCTCTGTGTATGAATGGTCATGGTAAGTATGTATACATCTCCAGACTGCTCTGCTCCACAGCAATAGTCCCAGGTATAAAATAAATAGAATGTGATGTAGCGCTGCTTGCAGAATATTGAACAAACATCAATCCATCATAGTTGAACAAAGTAAATAAAATGGATACAAAGTGCTCATAATGCCTATATATTGTAATTAATATAGGTATCATTAATTACTACACAATGTGAACTGATAAAGTGCTCCAAAGAATGTGTGTAAAGTTAATTTTAAGACAAACAAACACAAACAAAGGACACAAGCCATTTATGACCTCACTGAAAGGTTTGGTCACATCTACCAGGTGAGAGCACAGCTGGTGGAGGTGCACACATGGTTGTTACAAATACGCAATAGTGGTGAATTGAGCATAAGTCATTTTTGTCCACATCACTGGATAGAGCGTAAAATCACAGATCAAATATGGACACTTAATTTTGGATTGATATTGTTTTTGGACACTTCATTTTGGAATATTGACATTGTTTTTGGCAAAGTTCTTCTGTAATTGTATATCATACACTTAATTTTTTTGTCAGTGCAGCACTTTACTATTATATTTATTTTGACTTAATATGACACATTAGAATGGTTATGTGTGATGTGTAGGCGATCTACTACTATAACTTAAATCAATATAATTTCACTGCACCCTTTATATTTGTCAAAACACCATTTTTGGCACCATATTAGCTCAGAAGACCCCACATATTATTGTGTAAAGTTCATTGTTGCATTTGGAATCCTATGTACTTTACACACATTTTATTGGAGCACTTTGATATCAGTTCATTTTGATTGTGTAGTAATTGATGATACCTATATTCAATTATAATTTATTTAGGCATTATGAGCACTTTGTATCTAGTTTACTCAGCAGCATTCACAGTAGCAGTCACTCTTTATATTACTCAGTAGGCACAGATGTTTATTTCACTTATTTTATTAATACTTCCAGGTATGTACAGCAATAATCAGGGTAACTTCTGAAAACTTCTCCCAGGTATATACAGCAGATGTATACATTGGATCTGTAGAGTCTGGTGAGCTTGCTTGGTTTCTGGGTTAGATGAGTGGTATAATGATTTCCACCCTCCTTCTCCAAGTATTCTTGCGTATGAGATATGTGTGAACAGGATAAAATCCTGATATAAACTTATGCAGTTTAGAAACGGTTCCCATAGAAGTCAATAGCCTGTAATCTGCACCTGAACCAGAGCGCACTGCTCAGAAATAGTACATAACTTTTTCAACCTGCACTGAACCCGCACTGCCAATGCACCAGACATATGTGAACAGGCACCATAGGAAGCAATGTTATTTCACAGGACATGAAGATTGGATGCAATTAAATACACTGGACACGAGCATCACTGAGCTGCTGGACAGTCTGAGGTGCAACCTAGCGGTGTCAGATGGACTGAAGCATGATATCCCAGAGGTTTTCTATTGGATTTAGGTCAGGCAAGCGTGGGTGCCATTCAATGGTATCCATTCCTTCATCTTCCAGGAACTGCCTGCATACTCTTGCCACATGAGGTTGAGCATTGTCCTGCACCAGGAGGAACCCAGGACTCACTTCACAAGCGTACAGTCTGACAATGGGTCCAAGGATTTCATCCTGAAACCTAATGGAAGTCAGGGTGCTATTGTCTAGCCTGTAGAGGTCTGTGCATCCCTGCATGAATATGCCTCCCCAGATCATCACTGGCCCACAACCAAAATGGTCATGCTGAATGATGTTACAGGCAGCATAAAGTTCTCCACGGCTTCTCCAGACCCTTTCATGTTTGCAACATGTGGTCAGGGTGAACCTGCTCTCATCTATGAAATGCACAGGGCGCCAGTGGCGGACCTGCCAATTCTGGTGTTCAATGGCAAATGCCAATCGAGCTGTATGGTGCCAGGCAGTGAGCACAGGGCCCACTAAAGGATGTTGGGTCCTCAGGCCACCCTCATGTAGTCTGTTTCTGAGTGGTCAGAGACATTCATACCCATGGCCTGCTAGAGGTAATTTTGTACAGCTCCTGGTACTCCTTGCAAAAGGAGCAGATACTTTTCCTGCTGATGGGTTACGGACCTTCTACAGCCCTGTCCAGCTCTCCTAGAATAACTGCCTGTCTCCTGGAATATCCTCCATGCTCTTGAGACTCTGCTGGGAGACACAGCAAACCTTCTGGCAATGGCACATATTGATGTGGCATCCTGGAGGAGTTGGACTGCCTGTGCAATCTCTGTAGGGTCCAGGTATTGCCTCGTGCTACCAATAGTGACACTGACCATAGCCAAATGCAAAATTAGGGAAAAACCAATCAGAAAAGATGAGTAGGAAAAAAAAAAAAGGTGAGTGGCCTCCACCTGTAAAACCATTCCTGTTTTAGGGTCATCTCATTGTTGCCCATCTAGTGCACCTGTTTTTAATTTCATTAACACTAAAGCAGCTGAAACTGATTAACAACCCCCTCTGCTACATAACTGACCAGATCAATACCCCAGGAGTTTAATTGACTTCAGTGGCATCCCTAGTGGGATGCGGGCCGCACCAGGTGACACCATCACAGGGGGTGCAGGAACAGAATGCCAGCAGAGCTTCTGGGCTCTGAAAGTCCTGGACAGTTATTGGGGTGATCCCAGATTCCTGACAGTAACAGCTGCCCCTCGGTGTAGCAGTAAAATGAGTACCCCGTGAAGATATGTATCCCTGAAGCAACTGCGCATGTGCCGGTTTCAGACCGAAGAAGCTGATTGCCGATCTACAACTTTAGCACAGAGCTGCCACAGTTAACCCCTTACAGGTTGCAAACCACTGAAGCTGATCCCATGGATCACTACGGGTTGCAAGATCAGTGAACCTTGTATAGGTTCAACCTATACAGGGTTAACTGATCTTTTAACCCATAGTGATCTGCGGGATCAGCTTCAGCAGTTTGCAGCCTGTAAGGGGTTAACGGTGGCAGCTCTATGCTAAAGTTGGAGATTGGCTTCTTTGGCCTGAAACTGGCACATGTGCAGCTGCTTCAGGGGATACATATCTTCACGGGATACTCTTTTTACCACTACAACGGCACCATTACTTCCTCTCTGGAGAGGTGACACCACATGTTACCACACCGCGTGACACTAACCCTAGGGACGCCTCTGATTGACTTGATGCTATACTATGATTAAAAAGTGTTTCTTTAATTTTAAGCAGTGTACATCACAAATAAGCTAGCTGTTCTTGAAAATCTTGACATCATGTCTCATTTAACCACTCAAAGACTGGACTGTTTCCTACCCAGGCCATTTTTCAATTTTCAGCTCAAACTCTAATAGCCATCTTTCTATACCATTATCTGGTTGTTATTACAAGTTTGTTTTTACCTTGTAGAATGAACAGTATGTGCTTACCAGACTACTTGCAGGACTAAAATATCAGTAAAAGTGTAATCCAAAAGTCTGCAGATAAAAATTTAACCAAAATTTAAGATAACATTGTATTTTCCAGTATGTGGATAAGCTTTTGCTGAGCAGGAAAAAATGAGAAACGGATAACTCTGTTTGAATTGTTTACTTTGTTGCAAGATGCAGCAATACAATTAAACATTCAGCTTATGAAAATTCAAGTTCAGTTCCTTGCAATGCTCATTAGCCATAGTAAAAGACAAATATTGTAAGAAAAAAGACATTTCTGCTATTCCAATATCTCGCAAGGCCTTTGCATCGATTTTTAAGTCAATGAATCATTGTAGAGAGTTCATACAGGGATTGTCTGAGAAAGCCAAACCCATATTATGATCTTATAAAAATAAACATGGTGTATTTCATCAATGAGATCAAACCCAGAAAATGCCTTTGAAACAAAAAAAAAAATAAAAAAAAAATTCTACAATTAGGACCATAGGACTCTATCCTTCAGTTCCTTTTGCTATCACCTATCATCAAACTAACACCAATGGAGAAAGACTATGAGTCACACACCTGCTGGGTGTTTACTTTGCAGTCAAAGTAACAGAAATTATTGTGAAGTCAAATAAAGATTACTTTACAGACACCTGTTTCATCACTAAAACTTATTTTTCAGGAAATTGTTCAAAATAAATTTAATGAATCTCAAACGGCACGAGACAAGGCTGCCCATTATCCCCCATAATATTCACATGACTCATTGAACCCTTAGCCTCGAAACTCAGAGATGATCCAATATTTACTGGAATCACTCACCTCAACAGAACATAAAATCAGTTTGAGGATGACATCATACTGATGGTAACCAACTCACAAATCCCTTCAGACGATTCGCACACATCTCCAAAATTACTCAGATGTTTCTCATTACAAACTTAAACCCAAATCCTCCATCTTAAATCTCCATACGCCAATTCAAACAATACTAGCCAAACAATTCCCCTTCTCTTGGGAGCAACACAATATTCCTTACTTAGGAATCAAACTCACCGCAACAACAGACCAACTATATTCCTCAAATCAAAGCTACTACTCGAAACCATTCCACAAGAAAATCGCCTTACTCAGTACCTCACTCTCCAAACTAGGACGGAGTAGCGACTTTGAACATGTACATACTACCCAAAATCCTGTACATATTCCTCACACTCCCCATTCTCATTCCCAGTATCTTTTTCTCTAAACTACAGACAACTTTTTCTAACTTCCTCTGGAATTCCAAAAAACCTAGATGCACCACAAATCTAATATGCCCAACATCTAGAGGAGGAGCAGACCTCCCACACCTAAAATCTTACTACAATGCAACTCTTCTTGATCAAATATACTTTTGGTGGCACCCAACAAAAGAAAAAAAAAAATTTGATCCACAATGGAAACACTCCCATTTCTCCCGCTCATACCACAAAACCTACTCTTAATACCGCCAACACCTCACACCAAATGTCGACTAAAACACCCATGTATCCAAGCCTCCCTACAAGCCTGGTATGACTTTACTACTAAATTCACTGATACTAAACATATCCCCACCCCAATAAACATACTACACTTCACTACCCCCTCCTTAAAATTTACTACAATGGGAAAATTGTGGCTTAACTAACATAAAGGACCTCTACACAGATCACAAACTAAAATCTTTCCAGATCCTTCAAGACAAATTTGGTCTACCCACCACTGAATACTTCACCTACATGAGAATGGCTCACTGCTTACAAACGGAAAATATACCTCACTTTACAAGAATTCCTACCACTGCATACCATTTCTTTAACAAAACCACATTACCCGGGTAAAGATATTCCCACCTTCTACACATACTGAATACATTCGCAATTTCTCCTACAAACTACACCCCTAACTAATTGGGAATAAACCTTCTCACAACAACAACACATTTGTGGGAAAAAAGCTTTCAACATCACCCATAAATCTTCTCGATGAAGTTCTCATTGGGAATCGTATCTAAAAATTCTACATCAATGATACCTAAGACCCGCCAAGCTCTCCCTATGCTACCCACATTACTCCTCTTGCTGGAGACAATGCGGAGAAAAAGGCTCAATACTTCACACACTATGGGCATGCAAATCACTCAGATCCTTCTGGAATAGCGTCTTCCAATTGATTTTGACACTATCCAATACCTCAAGAACCCCAAACACCACTTTTGCACTTCTTCACATCGGAATTGACAACTTCCCCCGCAACTCCCGTACCATCATTATCCACACACTGTCTGCGGCTAAAATCAATATCACTAAACTATGGAATACTACTAAGATCCCTTCCCTCAAATCCGTGATAATAAACCTCAATTTTCAATGTGACATGGAAAAAAGATCCGCCCTTAACAACTCAACCCACCATACATTTTCCAATGGTCTCGCTGGCTACAAAAACCAAATTGCTCTGTAAAATACTGATAACCTAATTGTAAACTATCCTGACCACTATGTTTAGACTGGTTGCACCCACCCTCCCTATCCTCCCCTCTCTCTCCTTGTTCTCCATCCCTTCCTGATCACCTACACATCGCAACACGGTCCAGATTACATCGAGAATACCATGTTATTGCCATATACACCACCATCTGCCCCAGCCAATTGGTGGGGCATATATGTAATACTATGCTATATTCCCATATTTTCTGATGAACCATATATGCTTACTATGTTATGTCATAAAACCTTTGATAAAAACTATTGAAATTAAAATAATTTAATGAAATTCACAGTGGTTTGGCGTTTTGTCATCTAAACAAATTCTGAGACCGTACAGGAAGACATTTTCAGCAAAGTACACAAACACATGTTTATACAAATACATCTTAAAAGTCTTTAACTCATGTTTTCAGAGCAAGAGCTGTGGAACGTTTTGAACCCATATTTGTAAATGCCACTAACGTTCATGCAGCTGGTTATGCTATTTGGTATCCAGAGAAAGGTCATGCTACTCTGAATAAAATTCTGGTATTTTCTGTTGAAAAAAATGCAGAGTTGGAATCCATTAGGACAACATTGGTCATAAAAGAGGAAATACATTTATAATGATAAAACACATGTGGTCCAGTCGCACACAGATTTACTGCTCAAAAAAATCTGTGGCTCAATCAAACTAAAAATGGAAACAATTAATTCCTGAAATCAATGTTTAAACTTGCTTCCAATAGTTGTTTTAGCTATGCAGTTGTAAAGCTATCTCCAAACAGGAGATTATGAACCATTTTAATAGCACATGTTTTAGCTTAAAGTGATATTAAAGGCTTGTTTTATCTTTTAAAATAATAAACATGTCATACCTAACTGCTGTCTGCAATGGCTTTGTACAGAGCAGCCCCTATCCTCCTCTACTCTGGTCCCCCGCTAGCACTCCATGTCCCTCCCTCCTAGTGCTCCCATAGCAAGCAGCTTGCTAGGGGGGCACCTGAGCAGACTCACTCCTGAGCTGCTGCTCTGTGTGTCCATTCACACACAGTGTGGCTCAACTCTGCTTTGCCCCTGCTGTCTCCTTATTGGTTCACTGGCTGTGATTGAGTGTAGTGGGAGCCAATGGCTACTTCTGCTGTCTCAGACGAGGAGGGAGAAACTCGGGAGAGCCAAGGCTCTGGTGCACATCGCTGGATCAAAATGGGGATCAGGTACGTTTTAGGGTGGGGGGACTGGAGAGCTGTAGGGTTTTTTTTTACCTTTGTGCATAAAATAGCATTTAAAACCACTTTAACCTCCTTGGCGGTATGATTATTTTATTTTTTTGTGCTGAAAGCGGTACCATTTTTTTGCATGGAAATATGTAGTTTTTTATTGTGTACTGTAATTTTTAGGAATAACTCACTGAAATTTGTCCGAACAAGAGTCTAGTAAACATTCCGGATATGATAAAACTTGAAACACGAAATCATAAATTATAATTTAATAAATAATCATAAAAAATAATAATATAATCAAACCAAAAACACTGAAAGTTGAAATACAAAGGCAAATTCGCACATCGCTGAGCAAAGACGCAAAATCGTTTTCAGTGTCTGATGACAAATTTCCCCACAAATCATTATCACTCAATTCTGCAAGTGGTTCTGATTTACTATCGCTGTTCTCTAGCCGGTCTAAAACCGCGTTTGACATAAAGGGATGCTTTTTGGATGCCATGGACCTTTCTAAGTTTCCAGGCAGAAAGAACAGTCAAAATGCAGGCAGGGCACAGGACAAAGCAGTAGGGACAAAATATATGTGAAATGCATTGAAACAGCAATGTTTTACTATATAATAATCATTTTTTAAAAAAATGAAATTTTTTAAAAATTTCAAATTTGCCGCTGGTTCCGGCGCCTGTACGTCCCGACATCACAGGGACTGGAACATTGAAGCCAGAATCGGCCGGAGGAGATGGCCGGGGACGCTGCAGGGGACGCATCGCGGGAGCAAAGGACAAGGTAAGTGCTGCAGGGACTCCCTGAGCAACGCCGCAGGGTAAGCCCGAGTGTAGCTCGGGGTTACCGCTCTTGGTACTGAAATTTTACCCCGAGCTACACTCGGGAATACCGCCAAGGAGGTTAAGAGTCAGCTACAGCAGAACAGTCTGATAGTAAGACAATATCTTCAACACAGAAGGTATACACGAATGTGTCTAATTTTGCTGAAGTAAGAGCAAAGGCATAATCCATTGCTACTTCTGGTGTTGATACAAAACCTGTTTGTGAAAGGTTTTTGGTCATGAGCAAAAAGAAATGTTGTGCACTGTCATGCCTGTATTGCACAAAGTACAAGTATGAAAGTTTAGGCCATCTTAGACAGGAAAAAGGAGCTGAAGGAGCTAAAGATTTCTAATTAAAAAATTTTTATGAAGAAAAATTTAAATAGGAATATTTCACATGTACTGTAGCTTTCAAAAATGTATAAAACAATTAGCTCCTAGGCTTTAATATTTGTCATAACAGACATATTAGGGATAATTTATTAACATGAGTTAACTAAAAATATCCTTCTCAAATTATGCCCTCCAGGAAATTATTAAAGTAGTCATAAAGGCCAAAGGTTTTTTTTTTTACCTTAAGGCATTTTCCGTATTCACAACAAATAACAGGAGAAAAATGCTTTATAGATGCAGTGCAGTACTAGAAAATAGAAGCTATTTGGGTATTCTTTAATTTAGTAACTGGATTCACATTAAGCAGGCAGTGAGTTTTTCAAAACTGCATGAGCCATGTATTTGTATGTCACACCCTTCTATGCTGGTTTACTGCCAACTCAAGGAAAAGTATTCTCTACATAACTGTATATGGTGTAAATTTTATTCCTGGAATACGCTGTAAAAAAATATATATATTCAAAAGACAGGATGAAATTTGACATTTTTTCTGATCTTCTGCAATGGTGTAAGGCACTATCTTTCCAGAAATCTCTCATTCCCAAATCCTCTGTTAGAATATGCCTCACTGTATCACAGTTCATACTCAATTATTTTGCCATCATTCGCACACTCAATCTTTGAACTGAGCCCATGAGGGTTTGCACATGTGAATCCTTTGCTTCCGTTTTATATTGTGGGCAAGCAGCAGATACAGGATAAGTGATGTACCTCTACCTCGCTTAGCACAGGCACGACCCTTAGGGAATGCACAGGGGCGAACTGACAACTCATGGGGCCCCCGGGCAATAGGGGATCATGGGGCCCCTGTGTCCTTACCCAAAATCAAAAAGGCCTAGGAAGAAAAAAAAAAAGTGTACCAGGGGCATCTCATGGGACCCCCTACTGACCCTGGGCCCTTGGGCAGTGCCCAAGTTTCCAAATGGTCAGTCCGCCCCTGGGCATGCAGTTCAATACTCCAGCTACAAAGGATTGTGGATCCCACTACCAAACCAGGAGATCATGTGATCGCTATGTCATCAAAGCTCTGATTCCTGTACAGTGATTGGCCTACAGCTATCACATGGTACCTGGGTCAGTCACAGCACCCTGTACAATGTGATTATCAGTGGCCAATCACAGATCACTAGTCACTACAGCTGTCCTGAATGAAACTCATTCTTGAAAGTGTAAAATATTACTGTTTTAGTGATCACTGTTACAGCAAATCAAAGTGTAAAAAAAAAAAAAAAAGAAATTACATCTTCAAAAAAACTCATATGTCTCTTACTAAATACCTCGGATTATCTACTTTCCAAAAAGGGGTCATCCTGGGGGTATTTGTATTGTCCTTGTATTTTAAGAACCTCAAGAAATGAAATCCGACATCACCACATTAGAATTGATTAATTTTCAAATATATATACACCATAGTTTGTACACGCTATAACTTTCATACAAACAAAAATAATTTACACTTATTAGGATTTTTTTTTTTACCAAAGACATGTAGCAGAATACCTAAATTTATCAAGGACATTTTATTTTTTTGGAAATGTTTTATAACAGAAAGTAGAAAATGTTTTGTTTTTTTTTTTTAAATCTTCATTTTTTCCGTTTATATAATAAAAAATAAAAACCCAGATATAATCAAATACCATAAAAAGAAAGCTCTATGTGTGAAAAATTATTAAAATTTAATTTGCGTACGGTGTTGCATGACTGCGCAATTGCCAGTTAAAGTATTACAGTGCAGAATAGCAAAAAAATGGTCTGGTTATAAAGGGGATAAAACCTTCCAGAGCTCAAGTGGTTAACTATCTATGCCATTCAAACAGTTGATTTCTTAATGGAACTTTCACTATAATCCTATTGTACAGAGCAAAGGTTTCACCTGCACTTTTGTGAATTTCACACAAAATGTGATGTTAATCCGCTGCTCCAGATTCCCGTCACTCATTTTCCACCAACAGCGCAACACACACAAATGATATTTCTTCCACTACTCCATAAAGACTGAGTGAACTGGTCTGCGACCCAGGCAAGTGCAAGTTAGAACATGTCAGAACACGCTCGAGTGTGAATGGCTGTGAGTCTTATCATAATGCTACGTCACAGGAGTTTCAGGAATTAAATTGACACATTGTGTGTATACAGATATATATATATCGTATTTGCCGGCGTATAAGACGACTTTTCAACCCCTGAAAATCTTCTGAAAAGTCGGGGGTCGTCTTATACGCCGGTATACGGCGAGCCGGTGTGTCAGGGCGGCACTTTTTCCAGGGGCGGTGTCCTCCAACGGACACTAAGTACAGGGGTGGGCAGAGGGGCTGCTGTACCTTACCTGGCTCCGGTCCCACGATGATCCGGTCCAGGAAGCGCGGCTGCTCCTTCTTTCAGTTCGACCACTTGATGGTCGCGTGGCCGCTCGGCTCCGCCTCCTCACCGGTGATTGGGCGCCAGCGCACACAGGCGACCAATCACCGGCAAGGAGGCGGAGCCGAACGGCCACGCGAAAATCAAGCTGCGAACTGAAAGAAGGAGCAGCCGCTCCTCTCCCCCACTGACACTAAGAATGGGGCACTATTCCTCCTCCACACTGACACCAATGATGGGGCACTATTCCTCCTCCCCACTGACACCAATGATGGGGCACTATTCCTCCTCCCCACTGACACCAATGATGGGGCACTATTCCTCCTCCCCACTGACACCAATGATGGGGCACTATTCTCCCCACTGACACCAATGATGGGGCACTATTCCTCCCCCACTGACACCAACGATGGGGCACTATTCTTCCCCCACTGACACCAACGATGGGGCACTATTCCTTCCCCACTGACACCAACGATGGGGCACTATTCCTTCCCCACTGACACCAACGATGGGGCACTATTCCTCCCCCACTGACACCAATGATGGGGCACTTTTCTCCCCACTGATACCAATGATAGGGCACTATTCTCCCCACTGACACCAATGATGGGGCACTATTCCTCCCCCACTGACACCAACCATGGGGCACTATTCCTCCTCCCCACTGACACCAATGATGGGGCACTATTCCTCCTCCCCACTGACACCAATGATGGGGCACTATTCTCCCCACTGACACCAATGATGGGGCACTATTCCTCCCCCACTGACACCAACCATGGGGCACTATTCCTCCCCCACTGACACCAACGATGGGGCACTATTCCTTCCCCACTGACACCAACGATGGGGCACTATTCCTCCCCCACTGACACCAACGATGGGGCACTATTCCTCCCCCACTGACACCGATGGGGCACTATTCCTCCCCCACTGACACCAATGATGGGGCACTTTTCTCCCCACTGACACCAATGATGGGGCACTATTCTCCCCACTGACACCAATGATGGGGCACTTATCCTCCCCCACTGACACCAACCATGGGGCACTATTCCTCCTCCCCACTGACACCAACCATGGGGCACTATTCCTCCCCCACTGACACCAACGATGGGGCACTATTCCTCCCCCACTGACACCAATGATGGGGCACTTTTCTCCCCACTGATACCAATGATGGGGCACTATTCTCCCCACTGACACCAATGATGGGGCACTATTCCTCACCCACTGACACCAACCATGGGGCACTATTCCTCCTCCCCACTGACACCAACGATGGGGCACTATTCCTCCCACTGACTAATGATGGGGCACTATTCCTCCCACTGATACCAATGATGGGGTGCTATTCCTCCCACTGACACCAATGATGGGGCACTATTCCTCCCACTGACACTAATGATGGGGCACTATTTCATCCACTGACACCAATGATGGGGCACTATTCCTCCCACTGACACTAATGATGGGACACTATTCCTCACACACTGACACTACTGATGGGGCACCATTAGTGTCAGTGGGAGGAGTAGTGCCTCATCATTGGTATCAGTGGGAGGAATAGTGCCCCATCATTGGTGTCAATGGGAGGAATAGCACCCCATCATTGGAATACCATACTGAAATACCATACCATATTGAAATCAAATCTGATGTTTTTTCATTTTATTTGGTGTGCGTTGGAAGAGGGGTAGTCTTATACGGCGAGTATAGCTCAAACCCTATATTTTAATAGGAAAAGTAGGGGGTCGTCTTATACGCCCAGTCGTCTTATACGCCGGCAAATACGGTATATATATATATATATATATATATACGTGTGTATGTTGTGGGAACTCGCTTCCAGTGGTAGAGCCTTTCCTTTCAAAAGCACACAGCAACTCGCTTCTTTTTAAGGGCCTTTTTGCCCAATTTTATTTAAAGATAAAGTCCAACAAAAATGCTTCCCACGCAGGGGTATCCACCATCAAGCAAAAACAACAAAGATTCAGCCTTCTGGCTTGTACGCAGTCTGATGTCTGTCTCCTGCAGACTCTTCCCAAATTATGGCTCTCGCACACAGCTGGCCACTAGCACACAGCTAGTCTGGCTTCCACCTCTCCTTGGTGGAGCCCTCCTGACTGTCTGCCGGGGTGGAGCCCAGAACCATAGGTTAGACCTCTACAAAAAGCCCTGCACCCACCTGTACAATCCAAGTGTCTTGGCCATTACCAAAACCTGGTCCCAGGATTGGAGATTTCATCCCTCCCAGATCTCTGAAATCTCCAGACTCCAGATCCCAAAACAGACTATGAATAAATGAGAAAACCGAAAAGCCAGTTTCCTCTGCATTACGTCAATCTTCTGGAGCCCCTCAACCTGCCTGGTTGAGAATCCAGGGTTATCAGCTTGATTTTGACCGTGGCAGGACACCACACTGCCACTATATATATATATATATATATAGTATATCCAAAATGAAAAAGAAACATTTTATCTTCGGTTTTACTTTAACCTCTTCCCTGCCGAAAGACGGCTACAGTGCAGTTGTCCAGCGGTGCGCACCCGGCGCTGCCGGTGACTGTGTCCTACGGTAAATAGCCAATCACAGCGGCCTCTTAACACATGATCAGCTGTGTCCAATGACACAGCAGATCACCGGGTATACACAGTTGCCGGTTAGCAGCTGCACTTTCCTTACGCTGTCACAGCATGAGGAACGCACTGCCGATAACCTGCAATTGTCAGAGAAATGATCGGCACTGATCATCATGGCACTGATGATCAGTGCCTAGCAGTGCCGCCCGCCTGTGCCCATCAGTGCCACCTACCTGTGCCCTGCAGTGTCACCCACCGGTGCCCATCAGTGCCACCCATCTGTGCCCAGCATTGCCTAGCAGTGCCACCGACCTGTGCCCAGCAGTGCCATCCATCAGTACCCAGCAGTGCCATCAGTCAGTGCCACCCATCAGTGCTGCCCATAAGTGCTACCTATCAGTGCCCATCAGTGCAGCATCATCAGTGCCAGCTCATCAGTGCCGCCTATCAATGCTGCCTATCAGTGCCTCCTATCAGTGCCCATCAGTGCTACTTATCCATGCCACCTCATCAGTGCCCATCAGTGCTGCCTATCAGTGCCCATCAGTGCTGCGTATAAGTGTAGCCTCATCAACAAAAAATTACCTATGCGTAAAATTGTGCAGCGCTAAAAAACAAATAATATGAATGATATTCAATAAAATGCAGACAGTCCATAAAGGAAAAAATATATATATATAAATATATTAAAATATATATATTAAAGTTGCAACCCAAGGTGACACCGTTATTCCTGGTAATATGTTATTCAGCAAGCCATGTGAGCAGCGAACAAATAGTTAAAATGCGCACTCACCAGATACGCATGGATAATGCGCAGTATATAAATCAATGAAGATCTGCCCGGAAACCCTCTTTAGGGTGGTACTGGAGAGAACAGCCCAGGGTAGATGAATAACATCAGGGTGGCGTTGTGCCTGGAGGTCCCCTTTAAGGATGTGGATGCAAACCTCTTCTGGATACAGAAATTGTCACCCGGGGGGGGGGTGCTCTGGGGAATTAAAAGCTCACCAAAGAGCGACAAAAGGAAATGCCAGTTTTGTTGGTGATTTCATTCTCCAGGCAGGGCACACAGTAATGACAGCATGGTTGTCCTCCTTTCTGTTGAAGTTTCTGGTATGCAGGAAGGCAGCTCTCAGAGCACAGAGAATGTGGAGTCTGCCGACTTTGTCGAAGTCCATCTGGTTAAGCTTCTCCCAGGCACAGTCCTGCATCTTAGGTTGCTAAATGCACCAACAAGGTAAGGAGCTCCAAGGTTCTTTGGGCCCATTTCAATCATGACCTAGTTGCTTTTGATGAGTATTTACTTGTATATATTGTCCATCAAAATACATGTGGTGTACTCTTGAATATTTTTCATCTCGGCCTCAACTGTTTCATTATTATGTTTTGTATCTGATGGTTTTAATATTGAATAAAATAACTATAATACATCTGCTCTAGGAAATATTGCTGTATAAAAAGTCCAATATAAGTATTCTGGCAGGTCCAGTCCAATAAACAATTGTGTCAATTAATAGTGTATTTTGATCTTCTTAGCCAGCAAAAAAAATTCTGATCCAAAGGTCAGCACAAAGGATGTGACAGAACTCAAAAAAAAAAATCTGTATTGAAAATTCCACATATACACACCATACTCATTCCACACACATGTCCTACAATCAGAGAGAGCATCACAAAACATGATGGGATAGTGCAAGGAGGGCAATCCAGTACACCAGGGGTTAAATGGAAGGATTATTCCAAACCTGATGAGCCTGATAAGCCTCATAAAAATGTTCCTCCATGCCTGTCAGACTCTCCACAAGGTGACTCAACTCAGCCAGCACCTAAAGTTTTGGCCAAGAAAGATGCTGCTCACTTCCACTCCTAGAACACAGAGTGTCAGTTAGTTGTCATGGTGATGCATTTTGGGGGCAGATCGCTCTATCTCAAGCCTAAGGAGCACCCCAGATTGAATCCTCTTGTATAAGAAGATACTATTCACTGTGTGACAGTTAACCCTTTCATTGAGACCACTAGATATATGAAAACCACTATATATCCCTATATAACTGTAAAGTATTTATCTACTAGGCACACAACCAATTTTAGGCAAACTAAAAAGACAAATCTTTAAGCTTATAAAGTATTTCAAATTCTCAGATATCCTATCCAAGTGTGTGCACCTCCATATACACATAGACAAATCATATACAGTACAAGCATTAAATCAATTTGTTTTTAAAAAAACTTTAATGCATACTTTTGTGATTTTGCCCCATATATCTGGACTCACAAGCCCCTCTAATAGGGGAAAATTTGAACAAAGTTATAAGAGTTACCATGCTATAAAAAATGAGAACAAGACACTCCCTCTGGCTATTTAATACAAAATTAAAATATTTACTAATGTAATATAAAATTACAGTGCATTACCATGGCAACCAACTGACACTCTGGGGTTGAGTTACTAAAACTGTAGAGTGCAAAATCTAATGCAGCACTACACAGAAACCAATCAGCTTCCAGGTTGTTTGTTGAAGCTTAATTGAACAAGCTGAATGGCTACCATGTACAACTGCATCAGATTTTGCTATTTCCAATTTTACTCAATCAACCCCTCTGTGTTCTAGGAGATAAAGTAGGTGGCATCTTCCTTGGCTGAAGCTTCGGCTGCTGACTGAATTGAGTCAGAGTGAGGAGAGTTTGACTAGCATGGAGGAACATTGGTCTTATCAGGCTCATCAGGTTTGCTCAGAATCCTGTGATAGAGGAGTGGAATTACCCTTCCATTTAGCCTCTGGTGTACAGGATCGCCCTGCGGACATAGTACAGGGGATGACCAGAGTCTGCAGACATAGTCCAGGAGATGACCAGAGACTGCGGACATAGTACATATGACCAGAGACTGTGGACATAGTACAGATGACCAGAGACTGCGGACATAGCACAGATGAGATGACCAGAGACTGCGGACATAGCACAGATGACCAGAGACTGTGGACATAGCACAGATGACCAGAGACTGCAGACATAGCACAGATGACCAGAGACTGCGGATATAGCACAGATGACCAGAGACTGCGGACCTTTGGGGAGCGGGGGGGGGGGGTGGGTATCCAAATTTGACAGGTACCCGCTCCCACTTCCACTGAATTGTCCTTCCCCCTCCCTCCCCTTAATCTTCTGGGACACGTGACAGGTCCCAGAAGATTACAGGGCCATTCACAAAGCGCAGCAATTCTCACGCATGTGCAGTGGGCACCCGGCTATGAAGCCACAAGCTGTCACAGCTGGATGCCCATGCTGGCACTGGGGAGAGAAGACTGAGGAAACTGCTGGACCGAAGAACAGGTAGGACCGCTGGAGGTCTGCAGAGAAGAGCCGAGTGGCCGGTCCGGTATTATAACACGAGTTGAATACCGGGCCGGCCACTCCTTATTCGCTGCATACGACACACGCACATTTCCCCCCATTTTTTGGGGGAAAAAGTGCGTCTTATGGAGCGAAAAACACGGTAAAATGTTTTATTGAGAATTGTGAAAAGAGCTTAGTATACGTTGGCCAAGCACTATACAATCTAATTGTACAATCTCTGTACAATCTCCTTTAGATTTACCAAAACTATGTAATATGAGGACAAACTTATGCAGGCCATAGACGGGTCGTTAATCGGATGAAATTTTGTCCACGCGAAAAATCGGCCGATATTCTCGCCGTTAGTGGGGCCAGCCCGTCGGCTGTTTTTCACAGATCTTCTCATTTAGTTTTATCGGTCATGCTGGAAAATCCACAAAAAACGGCCATCTTTCGTGGACATGGGTGGCAGCATCGGCAACAGGGCAGACCGATTTTTCGTTTATCGGCCGATAAACGGCCCTTCTATGGCCTGCCTTAACAACCTATTCAAATAATATCAAATCAGGCAGACTCTTGCTTTATGTAGTTGATGGTAGATCTAAAACTGATTGCGCATGCATACTGTGTAGTAACAATCCTGGCCAATCCCCAAAAGGAAGCTTGGCAAGGGGCCAAGACAGCCTTTAAAAGTAATTGAGCCTGCTCAGCAGCAGCAGAGTTTGGGTGGAAGATGGAGTGGACGTGAGGATGAAGAGCAGGAGCCTGGGAGGGGGCCCAGATGTGAAGGTGCTCCCCTCCAGTCAGGAACCGTGGAAGGAGGAAAGCTTGCAACTTGACCAGCTCCATGAGAGGACCACCTGTGTGGTGGGGAAGGAGCAGCCCAGCTAGAAGGCCTGGTAGCAGTCACTGACCCACCAGTAACACAGGAAAAGGACTAAGTGAGTAGACCTGCACCCCCTGGGCCAGATAGGGGAAGAGGCACTCTGGTGGGAAACAAGATTAGCAACTACCTAGCACTGTCTTACTTTAATGTGGCAGGCACTGGATCTCCTGCTCAGGAATCTTTCTTGGATAGTTGTATGAGAGGAGGATTCATCTGGGGTCTGGGGTGGTACAAGTAGAGGATTTTGCTGTAAAAAAAACTTGTATATAGTTCCAGGAAGTTGGCCTCGGTTTCACAGTTCCATTGGGCATCCCATCCACCCTTAAGCCTAGCCAAGTTGTAAATCCCCTAATACAACTTCAAAACAAGATCAAGGACTAGTTATTGTTTCCTGGGTGCAAGTTATTTTGGAATTGTATGTTACCTGGTTGTTCAAGACTATAGGAGGACCAGAACTTCAGTGACTCCTAAGGGGGTAGTGCTACACAAATCTCAAATGATTTGTTCTTTTCCAAGCCACCCTTCCAAAGTGTGCCTCATCACATATTACTCCTCAATAGCCAATATTCTCCAGATCAAGAAAAGATAAAAGAAAACCCCGGTTGTACAGAAGTTGATCAGTAGAAGCTGATCTGTAAAACCAGCCTACCCCATACATGGGGCATTTCAATCAAATTCCAATCCATGCATGGCTGCCCTAACAGGCGAGGTGTTACAAGGCTCACAATAACTTCTATGAGGAAGTGAGCAACCATCTAGATAAAGGAGGGAAGGTGAATGTGGTGTATCTGGATTTTGCAAAAGCTTTCAATACGGTTCCACATAAACGTTTAATTTACAAACTAAGATCTATAGGCTTGGACCATAGGGTTTGTTCATGGATAGAAAACAGGTTACAGGGACCTGTCCAATGAGTGGTGATAAATAGGGTTTGTTTGTGAATAGAAAACAGGTTACAGGGACTCGTCCAATGGGTGGTGATAAATAGCAAGTACTCAGACTGGACTGAAGTGGTAAGTGGAGTACAACAAGGTGATGTTATGGGGCCAAGTCTGTTCCATATATTCATAAATGATACAGAGGTTGTTATAAATAGCTCAGGCTCAGTATTTTTTGATGATACAAAGCTAAGTAGGGCAATACTTTCACAACAACATATAGAAACTTTACAAGAAGACCCCATTCAAATAATGGGGTGGGCAAATACATGGCAAATTAAGTTTAATGTTGAAAAATGTAAGGTAATGCCCCTGGTAAACTAAAAATATGAACACAAATTACTCACTACTCACATCGTAAGGGGATTTTTACTGTCAGGGCGAAAAGGATGTGTAACTCACTTTTTACAATTGACAGTGTCAACAGGAAGCAGTGATAGTTTTAAAAAACTCTCGGACAGGTACACTATATTGCCAAAGGTATTGGGATGTCTGCCTTTACACGCACATGAACTTTAATGGCATCCCAGTCTTAATCCGTAGGGTTCATTATGGAGTTGGCCCACCCTTTACAGTTATGTCAGCTTCAACTCATTTGGAAAAGCTGTCCACAAGGTTTAGGAGTTTGTCTCTGGGAATGTTTGACCATTCTTCCAGAAGTGCATTTGTGAGGTCAGGCACTGATGTCGGACAAGAAGGCCTGGCTCGTAGTCAATGCTCTAATTCATCCCAAAGATGTTATATTGGGTTGAGCTCAGGACTTTGTGCAGGTCAGTCAAGTTCCTCCACCCTAAATTCATCCATGTGTTTATGGACCTTTCTTTTTGCACTGTGGTGCAGTCATGTTGGAACAGGAAGGGGCCATCCCCAAACTTTTCCCACAAACTTGGGAGCATGAAATTGTCCAAAATGTCTTGGTATGCTGATGCCTTAAGAGATCCCTTCACTGGAACTAAGGGGCCAAGCCCCACCCCTAAAAAACAACCCACACCATAATCCCCCTCTACCAAACTTTACACTTTGCACAATGCAGTCAGGCAAGTACTGTTCTGGCAACTGCCAAACCCAGACACATCCATTTTATTGCCAGACAGAGAAGCATGATTTATCACTCCAGAGAACACGTCTCCACTTGTCTAGAGTCCAGTGTCGGTATATACCACTGCACCCAATGCTTTGCATTGCACTTGGTGATGTAAGACTTGGATGCAGCTCAGCCATGGAAACCCATTCCGCACTGTTGTTGAACTAATCTGAAGGCCACATGAAGTTTAGAGGTCTTTAGCTATTGATTCTGCAGACAGTTGGTGACTTCTGCGCACTGTGCGCTTCAGCATGTGCTGACCCCGCTCTTTCATTTTGCATGGCCTACCACTTGGTGGCTGAGTTGCTGTTGTTCCCAGTTTCTTCCACTTTGTTATAATACCACTAACAGTTGACCATGGAATATTTAGTAGCAAGGAAATGTCATGGATGGATTGCATAGGTGGCAATAATGTCATATGTCCTCTGATGTGATTAGTTATATGGATGTGAATGTATCCTACTAAATTCCCCAATCCCTATCCCCAGACCTACAATAAAACTTCAAAAACAACATCCCCTAGACTATTCATTGAAGACAGAGCGCGAAAGTGTGTGCACCTGACTGTAGAAAATACTTTGTGCCTGTCTGCAGGGCAAAGCAGGGGGAGAACTGGGCAAAAAAACAAACAGTTCCTGCTGGGGTGGCATTACACAGGTACCAATTATGTGTCTAAGTAATCAATAAATATTGTGATTTTCATGGGATCAATTCAACTTTCACATACATGCATTGATTACAATTAAATACAACATAATTTCAAAAATATATTTGTAGCACTACTTCTGTAGGAGCTGCAAGATTATTGTCCATGTCCTCCCAAAATAGCTTGCTCTGCAGCCAGCCACATAGGCTCATTCACTAATTTCTCCAATAATCAGTCTAGGAGTGTTGTTTTTGCTGTTCTTATTTTTAAAGAATAGGGATAGGGATGAGGGAGATGAGTGGGATACTGCAGACTGGGAACTATGTACACTGAGGACTTTTACTAATCTTCAGAACAAGCTATATCCGAGTCCTCGCTTGCATCAAACGGTGGAGTTTGGCTTTAACCAGTAGCAACAGTTACTTCTTTAGAGTCCAAAGCAGTGTCCCTTCAAGTAGTAGTGGACATAAGGACAAGCTCTTCAGAACACCAGCCAGTATTCTTTTTGCTAAACCTACAGCTGACTTCCTAGCACCACAGGGGGTTAAACTGCACACAGTCTCTAAGATCCTTTAGAGATGTCTGTACTCACAAGACTCAAGAGCAACTGGACACCTTCCTCCATGATACTGCACCAGATCTTCAGGAGGCAGTCCCTCAGTAGGCAATGCAGAAACTGGGTTTCAGCAATTCAGGCCCTCGAGTAACCCACCTGAGGCCTATGGCAGCAGCTGTCTAGAAGGGCAACATGCCCTCTCCCAGGCTTGGGCAATCATAGCCAGGAAAGACCCAGAGCTCCATGTGCTCATAGAACATATATAGTTACCCAGCATGCCTTAGGGCCCCTTTCCATGGGATAGGCTGAGGCTGTATTAATATTCCTGCTGATATATGCATAGCTCCACACCTATCATCCAGAAACGTCTGCAATCTCCTTGATACAGAGGAAGCTCGGCAGACTAGCAGCACACAGAGCAGACCTCACTAAATGATCACAGCTCACTTAGTACAGGGAGCTAACTATACTTTTACCTAGAAATAATTTCAGCCACTCTGTCCACAGAGTGACAATAAGTTTTATCTATCAAAAATATAACTAATCCTACTTACCTAATCCTAGGACCTACCTAAGGGTGCTACATATTCTAAAATAAAAGGATATCACATCATACACAGTGCAATCCCACAAATAATTGTAACATACTGTATATAATTCCACAGATACAATTTATAGGGGGGATTTACTAAAACTGGAGCACTCAGAATCTTCCTCACCTGTGCATGGTAGCCAATCAGCTTCTGACTTCAGATTGTTTAATTATACTTTAATAATAAAACCTGGAAGCTGATTGGTTTATATGCAGAGCTGCACAATATTTTGCACCATGCAGGGCATGCATGAGGCTTGATTAACTGAGTTTCTCACTCTCCTTTTCACTTTCTGATATGCAAAAAAAAAAAAATCACAGATAACACATATAATTATCCTTTTACTTATTGATATTCAATGTTCACAGCAAGGAGTTAAATGGAAAACTGCTACAGTAGTGCTCTGCAGGACAGTACTAACAAGTAGATACTTGTTCTGAACCAAGAGCTACATAAGAAATTATGACTCCAACATTGATGTCTTCATTTGATAGACATAGCTTGAATATTCTTTAGCTTAGTAAATTTTTAACCCTTTAGCTGCCAGATCAGTTTTTGCTTTTTTTTTTTTGCACACATACTCAAACAATCATATTAGGTCTAATAATTACATAAAACCTGCAAAACATTATATATTTTCTGACAGCAGGCACTCTATAGAACACATTGGTTGTAGTACCAATTTTTTATGTTATATAATATTAGCACAACAAGGGGTAGACTGACCATTCGAGCACTCGGGCACTGCCCGAGGGCCCAGGGTCAGTAGGGGGCCCCATAAAATGCCCCTAGTACCTTTTTATAGGCTTTTTTTGGGTGTGTTTTGAGAGTGGGCAAGGACACAGGGGCCCCATGATCCCCAACTGCCCGGGGGCCCCACGAGTTGTCAGTCCGCCCCTGAGCAAAGCAGTTTAGAAAATCAACATATCAGAAAAAAATACACTAAAGTTAATTCTAGGGCAAACAAATGCAATAAATTACTAAATTATTTGATAAAATCTAAAAGATGAGATTGTGCAGAGTATAGCGGTACCCAACATGTTGAACCTTAAAATTGCATGCTCCAGTGAACTTATTTTACCTATATTTTCCACAGGCACTGCTTTAAAGGGCCTTACTGGTCAATAGTTCAGAGTTACCCAGGAGCTCTGGTGCTACAATTGTTGCTCACTTCAGTGTGATTAACTATATGTCACATGTGTTTCGCAATCAACATTTTCATGCATAAAAGTCCCCAACATGTACACTGATGTTTGTACTTGTGTATGTGGGAGTGGGGAGCCGTAACATTTTAGGAGGGGGTTTTTAAGTGCATGGGTGTAACGTTTTGCAATTTATTTTTTAACTAAACTTTTTTTTCATCACATAGGAGACAACAAGTCCCCTATGTAATGATTTTTAGTGACAGGTTCTCTATAATATGACATCTGGGTCTAAAAGATCCATGAAGTCTCACCTGCCCTCCAATGAAAATTTAGACAATATTACCTTGCCCTGGATTTCAGCTTTAAAAAAAATCCAGAAGCCAGCAGGGATAAGATCTCAGCTGAAGAAATCAGATGATCTTATCTGATCTGTCATCTTATTCATATAGCTGACCTCCTGGATCTTAAATAAGTTGATATGTCTCTGACACCTAATACAACTTACCTTGCATCCCTTACCTCCAGTAACCTAGCCAGAGTCCCTGAGTGCATTTCATGGCTGTCAAGCTACTTTCTATAGTGCAGAATAAAGGAAGAAGAGGCAGCTTTTAAAGCAGACCAGTGGTCTCTTTTTGTTGAAGGGGATGTACTCATTATAGAGTGCTGGTCAACATGCTCTACTATGGCATAGTCATTCAGTTGAAGAGGGGTGAAGGAAGGCACTTAAAAAATGCCAGTATCATCTTGGTGTGAATGTTTAATTGAAGACTACTGGAACCACAGTGTAATATCTTGTAACAACTGACATTATGTAAACCCTCACCTTGTAAAACAACCCATTCAGTTTAAAGTAGAAAGGCAAATATTTGTACTTTTTTAGGAGTTGGGGGTGGAAACTGCAGGATGAAGGGGGGATGTATGCAGGAGGCAGAGAAATAGCAGTGCATTGATCTTCCCAGTGAAAAGCTGGGCTGGGGGGCATGTCAGCACAAGTCCGATCACTGGATTACAGGAAGGCAGTGTTCCCAAGTAGAATGCAAAGAAGAAGACTAACCACAATGGGATGGATGTGCTTATATGCTTAGCATGGTCAGTTTGAAATAAGAAAGCAGATGGAATGGCAGGATAACCAGGTATTTCACACAATGAAAGAAATGCAAATAGAACAGGAAATGTTATCATACAAGTACATAGGGCATTAGACACAAAATCAGAAGTATGAAATGTTGGGGTAACATACACTAATAAAAAAGAGAAGTACATCCACGATTTTGTTTTGCTACACATGTTACAGGGCAGCACCACACACAAAACTATACTGCTGGATATAATTGAGTTTTCAAGGCCAGCAGATAAAATGTTCTTGTCTGGTCTGATATAGGCTCCAGAGGAGGGCAAGTATAATGCATAACAAAGAGGCATATACTGTATATAAAGCAATGAATGTGACTTATACCAAATATTCACTGATTGTGAATCCATTACTCTTATTTAATTCACGTGTACCTGGAAGACTGCTGCAAATATTTGGTGAGCAGCAGATTCACTGTTTCCTATATATGTGGCCAAAAGTATCCTGGATAGCCTATAAGCTGGCTCTGTTGTAACCATCAGTGCAGGTTCTGATACTGCACATAATAAAAAAAAAAAGCTAATACATACCATGGAGATGAGTAACCCCTATAAGTAAAAACATTACACACTCCGTATATATGGAGAATTATTACAGAAAAAATGATTACGGTAGTTAAACCCACAAGTGTTTTTTTTATCACTACTATTCATTTATACTGGATATAAAATTTTACAAATGCAACCATTTAGCTTTAGATGAAAGGTTTAACATGGCAAAACACTTTTTGATAGATACATATTGCATTATTATATAGGTATATACAGACCAAAATGAGAGGAAGAAAGTGAGGAAAGAGGAACTTTTTTCCATAAGAGTGACAGTCCTTCCAAGGCTGGGACAGTTGGGAACTATTGCTAATGCATATAGTCTGGTAAGGCTACTTCAGTTTTTTCATATTTTAGTTCTTGTTCTTCCTTAAACAATTTATAGAGAGTTGCTTCTCACAGTGGGGAGAAGACTCTACAGTTAGCCTTTGTGTATTAGAACACCCCTAGCAATGACATGAATTGACACAAAAAAAAGCCACCTCTTAAATAAAACTTTAATTTGTCCAATTTGTTACAATCAGCCCCAATGTGCCTAGTCCAAGGTCACAAGGAGATAGCACTGGGATTTGAATCAGTCTCTAGTTCAAGTCAGCACTGTTGTTATACACAAAATGACCTTGAGTCCAGAGTCAACATTTCTCCAGCTATACAGTTGTGGCCAAAATTATTCAACCCCCACTGAAATTGAGTGTTTTGGCCAGTTTGACATTGCTTTTGATCATTCAGTCATCTTGCTTACATTTACATTAAAGAGGCACTTGTAGGTCAGACAAATATAACATAACAGTTATAATGAAATAACCACAAATGTCTTTTCTGTGCTCACAGCATTATCAGTTTTATTCAACCCCCAAGTGACATTCAATCTTAGTACTTAGTACAGCATCCTTTTACAGTTATAACAGCTTTTAAACGTGAAGCATAGCTTGACACAAGTGTCTTGCAGCGATCTACGGGTATCTTCGCCCATTCTTCATGGGCAAAGGCCTCCAGTTCAGTCACATTCTTAGGCTTGCGCACTGCAACTGCTTTCTTTAAGTCCCACCAGAGGTTCTCAATCGGATTTAAGTCTGGTGACTGCGATGGCCACTCCAAAATGTTCCAGCCTTTCCTCTGCAACCATGCTCTAGTGGACTTGGAGGTATGCTTGGGATCATTGTCCTGTTGAAAGGTCCAACGTCTCCCAAGCCTCAGGTGTGTGACGGACTGCATCACGTTTCCATCCAATATCTCCTGGTACTGAAGAGAATTCATGGTACCTTGCACACGCTGAAGCTTCCCTGTACCTGCAGAAGCAAAACAGCCCCAAAGCATGATTGACCCTCCACCATGCTTCACAGTAGGCAAGGTGTTCTTTTCATCATAGGCCTTGTTCTTCCTCCTCCAAACATAGCGTTGATCCATGGGCCCAAACAGTTCTAATTTTGTTTCATCAGTCCACAGAACACTATCCCACAACTTTTGTGGTTTGTCCACATGGCTTTTGGCATACTGCAGTCGACTCTTCTTATTCTTTGGAGACAGCAAGGGGGTACGCCTGGGAGTTCTGGCACGGAGGCCTTCATTACGCAGTGTGCGTCTTATTGTCTGGGCTGAAACTTCTGTACCCACATCTGACAAATCTTTTCTCAGTTCCTCAGCAGTCACACAGGGACTTCTCTCCACTCTACGCTTCAGGTAGCGCACAGCAGTCGAAGTCAGCATCTTCTTTCTGCCACGACCAGGTAGCGTTTCAACAGTGCCCTTTGCCTTGAATTTGCGAATGATGCTTCCTAAGGTGTCTCTTGGTATGTTTAACATCTTTGCAATCTTCTTATAGCCATTGCCCTTCCTGTGAAGAGAAATCACCTCTTCTCTTGTCTTCCTGGACCATTCTCTTGCCTTCACCATGTTTGTAACCACACCAGTAAATGTCTAGAAGGAGCTGAGTATCACAGTCATTTTAAAGCTGCCTAATTGGTGCTTATTATGCTTGATTGCTGCTCGGTGACATCCACAGGTGTTTTCAATACCTGATGGAAAGCACCTGTATGAACCTCTGTTCTTCAGAGTGGTAGTCTTTAAGGGGTTGAATAATTGTGGCAATGAAGAAACCACATAAGAACCATTTACTACTGTATTACATAAACAATTGATGTCATTTTAGTTGCATTTGGGTAGTTACAACGTCCTTGTAGGATTTGATTCTGAATACAATTCCAAATGTACACTATAGTCCCTAAACCCCTTTACAGCATTGGGGGTTGAATAATTTTGGCCACAACTGTATGCATGCTACTGACACCGGAGAGCCGAACACATAGAATGGAAGCCGGCGATGCACTTAGAATTCACAACATCGACCAGTTGTTTTTACAGACAATAAGCCCTCGAAAACAAACAGAGAAACTTGAATCATAATAACAATGAATAATTCATAAACTATCTGCCGAGTGAATCAAGATTTAATGTGAACTTCACAATCTAAAATAATGGCATGAAAATGGTTAGCGATCCCTTTCATCCTCATGAAAAGGCAGCTGTGTGCCCGAAACAATAACAATTTATTCGCTTTGAACCGCTGGAACGGGAACAAGAAATCCATACAGTATGTCACATGTTTACACATAAACAAGGCAGCCTGGCAGTTTGTGGGCTTAATTATTGATGGATTCAATATACTACATTTGGCAGGTTAGTGGTTATTGAAGAAATAGATAGTTGGCTCTGACGTTTTATGGTTTCTATCATCTGTGGATAAATAGCACATTAAATAGCATGAAGAAGAATAATCTGTTTGATGGCTCAGATTTATTTGGAATAATAGTCCATTTTAGCAGTATGATTACATTTATCTGTAGACCCTACCACTAACGCTGTTACACTTACGAGATCAGAGTAGCTCAGTCTGCCCGAGAACACGTTAAGAGTGATCTCTATTCCCAGTGCAATTGAATTTAAAAAACAGATGATAAGGAAAGCTGCAAGAGCATTTCAACAAATACAGGAAAGAAAATAAAGGCTATAACCTGTACTTTTCTTTCAAAGTGCAGGTTTACTGTTACAAATAATTTTACCTATAACTAACTGGCTGTATTTTCTTCATTTTCAAGTTATCTTTCTATGTCTATGGTCTTACAGTTCTATAATTCTTCACTTTGCTGGGTCTTTCTGGCCCCACCCACTTTTTTTTAGAAAACTGCCATTCCCATTGGCAAATAACTATAAAACCAGTTTATACACCAGTGTGTGCAGAACAAACTGGCAACTGAAATTGTGTTTAATTCTCATTCACATGATAGTTGACCCATGAACATACAGTATATCTATTTAGCCCTCCTATTGATTGCTCCAGAATCTGCAAAAAAAATAATCTTTCCAACTTTTTTTCAGGAACACTTTGGAGGTATAAAAACAGCAGAATTGAGGGTGCAGATGTGATAAATACAAGGATAAAGTTTAACATCGTATTATATAAGACATGATAACAACTGTCCCCTTTTTATTAATAGCCATACTGATGGCCTATTACGAATTAGGACCAGAATGCTGCCTACACTAAATGCATCTACCACTAGACTGTTTATTTTAGCATAGAAGATGGCTGCTGATAGGAGCAGAGAGTCTATTGACCAGCAATGAGTCTGATGACACCTCTCAGCAGCTCCATACCACTCCTTTTTTGTTCTGTCCCTGTAGGAGAAACGTAAATTCAATATACAGTATATAGGCTGACAAGCTATACTGAGATAAGCTTCTATAACAGAAAGGATGTATATATTGCCTTCACCCGCTGCACATCATATTCACATATACAGCTGTTTGCTAGTTAGAATGGCTGTTTTTTTTCTCTTACCTGACTGAAAATCCAAATTTGTGAAACCTTCCCTCGTCCAAATCCAGCTTTTCCAGCTATGTCTTTATTGTCCTTTCAAAGTCACCTGTAAAATAAGAAAACCTGTATCACAATATGCACAATGTATTTATACCTTGTAAAACACGGTATCAGGTTTGATAAAAAACATAACAGAACTTTTGCAGCAGTAAATTTCCATTTCATATCGTCTGTAAAACATTGAACCTAAAGTTATTCTACAAATTAAATTACATTGCCTTTACAGGTGCAGATCATATAATAATATGTATTAGTATATGGCTGTTTGCTAAAATGTTTGAATTCTAAAAAACGGCAATACTGTGTTGTTAACCACAGATTTTTTTTTTAGTAAGTATAAAGAGCAATTATATCAACCAATTTAAATTATACTTTCACAGATTTTAAAGCACACTCCACTATACCGAAGTTCAACCCTCCTCAAGGCCTAGAATCCTGGGTATTAATAATGTAAAAGAACTAAACTAAACACCCTGCCTTGTGGATTACTACAGACATGACCAAACTAATGTGTCAACATCATTCCATAACAAAAACATATTCAAACAAGTTTTTTTTTAAATTGAAATATCTTTTATAGTATAGCACCCTCCTAGTTAGCTATGGGGAGTTAGACTCAAATTGTTAGTAAGGAGGGATGAGTACCAGCCTGAGTGTGATTGCTAGCAGGGGTCAAATTATGGTCAGAGCTGAGAGGCTCTGGAATTTCCCCCTGCTCTGGATCTTTGGAGTGAGGAGTGGCTGGTCTATATTCTTGAAGGATCCTGGCCAATCTCCAACAGGAGGTTTGGCAAGGGGCTGGGACAACCTTTAAGAGTAACTGAGCATGCTCAGCTAGGGAGAGTGAGTTTGGTGGAAGATGTACGAGAGGCAGAGATGTAGGAGCCTGGGAGGAAGCCCAGTGGGATGGGGCCTACCTACAGGTCGGGAGCTTTGAAGGAGGAAAGCTCAGGACTTATCCGGCCCACAGAGCAAGGACCACCTGTGCAGTAGGGAAGGAACGACCCAGCTAGAAAGTCTGGTAGCAGCCACCAACCCACCAGAAGTACAGGAGAAAAACTAAGTGGGTAATCCTACACCCAGGGGTGGACTGACAACTCATGGGGCCCCCGGGCAATAGGGGATCATGGGGCCCCTTTGTCCTTGCCCAAACTCAAAAAATCCTATGAAAAAGGTACCAGGGGCATCTCATGGGGCCCCCTACTGACCCCGGGCCCTCAGGCAGTGTCCGAGTATCCAAATGGTCAGTCCGCCCCTGCGTCAGATAAGGGGAGAGAGCATTCTAGTAGGAAACCTGACTTGCTCCATTTCTGGGAACCCTATAAAGTAACAGTCACTGGACTCCCCTTGCCCAGGGATTCCTCCAGACAGCTGTGTAGAGAAGAGGATTTATTTGGGGTCTGGGGTGGTACACCAGGAGAGTCTGGAGAGCTCTCCTAGAAGAGAATCCTTTATTTTGGACTTGTACATAGGTACCAGTTACTCTTACTGAAGGAAAAGGAAATGTGATTGGTTGGGTTAGTCACTACACACATCACCAATTTTGTTTTTGCATTTCCTTATTAAATAAACATGAAAGCCTTGTACTACACCCATTAAGTTACACTGGTGCTCATGATCAAAACATCAGTCCTACAAGTCTTGATCGAAAGGCTAAGCTTCTGTTCATCCAACCCTAACCACATCACCTTCCACAGTTATTTGTTTCCAGCAATTTTATTTCAGTGCTGGCCCTTGCTCCAAGTTAACCAACATGTTGCTATGACTCCTTCTCTTTCCTGTAGCTTTTCAGACTTTCTATGATTGGAGAAGGATGGCTGGACAGAACATGAGGAGTTGTAGCTCAAGGTTGATAAATACAAATGTGAAGAACTGGAGCATAGCTGGAGTTAGTCCACACAAGGAGTTGTAGTAAAGGCCCATTGTCCCTTTAAATATGTTTATAGTGCCAACTAATGCAAACCCTATTCATTATACATGTGCAATTTGTTTTGTTACTAATCAAAATTCTGAAGACATTTTTGTGATTTCGCGATTTGGAAATTCAGATGTATTTGAATCTTTGAGTTTTGTTCCATTCATTACTTTAGGATGCATGTGAATCTAGGCAATTTTGTCCAATCAGCTAATTCCATTTTTCTTTGTGGGTTGGACTAGCAGGGATGACTCAGAGTGCATAAGTAATCTCCGAAAATAATAAATTAACATGAAATGAATATAACCATTCTTTCGATATAATGAAAGATTAACAGAAATTTTAAAAATATTGATCAATTTAGAACAATTAGTATATAATCACCCAAAATAATGAAAACATTCCAAAAAGATTCAATGTACCATAACAAATATAACAAATAAGACTAAATAAAATGATTTACTTAACTAATGAAACGGAAACGAAACAAATGTTTCTGTAACACGCATCTCTACTATTCATATCCTATGATTCCCATTAACTAAATACAACTGGATCCCCTTTCCATAAATGCTATATATTTATGCAAGTGATCCATAAAATGAACATATGGGTCAGCAACGCTCTCTCTAAGGATCCAGTTGAATTGTAATGAGTTCAGTTTATTGCTGTGAACAAATTATCTGGTCAGGTGGAACATGGCTGATTACTTGACTACATGCGTTCTGAAAACACATACTTTAAAACACCATAAAAATGCTTTTCTAAACCAAAATTTGCTGTTCTGACTACTTTATAAACTTCATCTTAAATTGCTCAAAAAAATAATCAAAAAATTACAAACATTCTCTGTAAGAATCAGTTACAACCTTATTCTGAAGTTAGAAGAATTAGGAAGTCTTGAAGTCTTGAAGTTACAAGCACAGGTTAGAAGACTTTGGCTGCAAATACCAGTATTCAGAAGGGTCCTGTGAAGGTATTACAGTATGCTTGCTCAGCTTATCCTGTCACTATTGGTACATATACTGTGTATCTACCTATTGACAGATTGTACTAAATGTAAGCAGTCTGATATGACCCTTTTAAAAACAATCTATCATTTTATATATTATTTATTACAAGTACTTATATAGCGCTATCAATTTACACAGCGCTCTACATATATATTGTACATTCACATCAGTCCCTGCCCTCAAGGAGCTTACAATTTAAGGTCCCTAACTCATATTCATACATACAAATACTAGGGCCAATTTAAACAGGAGACAAATTACCTACCAGCATGTCTTTGGAATGTGGGAGGAAACCAGATTACCAGGAGGAAACCCACGCAGGCACAGGGAGAACATGCAATCTCCAGGCAGGTAGTATCCTGTTTCAGATTTGAATCATGACCTTAGTGCTCTTAGATAGAAGTGCCAACTGCTTAGCCACTGTCATAAAAAACTTGGTAGATATAAAGTGCAGGCACCTCAAGGTGGTTTAACGGACCTCTAATATGCTGCTTTTATGGCCTAAATCCCAGACGTTCTGACTCTTTAGAATCTCTTGATAACACTAAAGCTTGCCTGTACTTTACTGGCCATTATATTGATGATTCAGTAGACATTTGAGGGTACTGGAAAGCTCTGAAACTACCTCCAATGGTCGGAAATTTGGTCATAATGCCTGGTGTTGAATTTGCTGCATGTTTTTTCATGTCTCTTTACAAACCATTTGTAATCTTTTTGAATAAATCTGTTTAGTAAACCTGTTGATTGTTATCCAATCTTGCTGGATTAGGTGAATCTAAAATCTACGAGTCATTGCGGATGCACTGAAACCAGCAAATCCAAGCCAGTCAGAAGGGCTATATAGCCTTGTCCAATCACTAAGAACTTTCCCAAGATAAGCCATTATCTGTACCAGCCTCTCTGCCATCCCTCTTTACAGGCATGAGCATAACTGTTTGACCAAGACTTATGGTTCTGTTTTGGAACAACTCCTGAATATTGTTTTCTTACTTCTTTGGGTGACTTACAAAGAAACTTGTAATGTAAATTTCATATCCATGTAAAGAAGGTATGTATGGGGCTAATATTTATTGTAAAACAATCTGCTGGAGTGTGCATGTCTACTTGTTAATTTGTTCTGCTTTTGAGTAAATAATAAAGACCTTAACCTTATTGAAAGTCACACCACAATCATACTTTAAGCTCAACTTGGTAAAATACACTGCAAGCCTTGTTATTTTCCACCTTATAGAATTAGCATGGAATACATCGTGCATGATCCTTCCATCTGAAATTTTCCCAAAGTAGGTAATTAATATGAAGAAAAAAATATTGTAGGTCAGATGCAGAAATTATCAGACTTGCGTGAAATGCAGAGGGCAATGTTTATTAATTCAAGCAATACACAGATGGCATTACTATTACATTTGTATTCAGTTAAGACATAGACTGCTCTGTGTTAATTGTTGAGAAAAATATGAAAAAATGTAGACATTAAAGGTATCTCCTGACAAATACTAATATTAAGCAGGGTAATATATAGGAAATATAGGGAATGTATATTGTTTATTTAGGCAGAACTAAAAAAATAACATTTAAAAAAAATACTGTATATTTTTAAGTCAGTTAAGTATGAAATATTGGATATAAATATTTTGACTTTCATATGCAGCCAGAATGTGGAGCTTTAGTCTCCTTTTCAAATTCACCCATTTATTCTTAGCTGCTGTGTTGAAGAAAACCGTGTCTTTACAGGACTTGATACCTCAATCTCCAATTTACAGCACTAAATATGTCAAAGCAGCAACTCATTCCCCTTCCTTTGCTACTGTGTTAATGCATCCATAATGCTGTTCTCCATTTACAGAACATCCAGAATACTTGAATCCAATATTGTGAGCACTCTGTATTAAATATTTAATTTTGAACAAAGATGTTATATGGTAAATTGTCAAAACATTAAAAACATAGAAAATTTAAACTTCAGCTCAGGAAGATTTTAATCCCCTTCTTGACCAGGGCATTTTGTGCTATTTAGCACTGTTCTACATTAACTGTTAATTGTGCTGTCATGCAACGCTGTACCAAAACAAAATTTCTATCATATTTTTCACATAAATAGAGCTTTCTTTTGATAGTATTTGATCACCACTGCATTTTTAATTTCTTTATTATATAAACAAAAAATATTGATGTTAAATAAGAAACCCAATATTTTTAATTTTCTGCTATAAGACATATCCCCCCCCCAAAAAAAAAAAAAATCAAATGTCCTCATACATTTAAGCCAAAATGTATTCTGCTACATGTCTTTGGTAAAAAAAATCCCAATAAGTGTATATTGACTGGTTTGCATTAACATAATAGTGCCTACAAACTATGGTGTGTATACTGGAAATTGTTTTTGTTTTTAATATACTACTAATACCGGTGATCAGTGACTTATAGTGGGACTGTGATAGTGCAGAGGGTACTCTGACACTAACTGTAACTGGGTGGGAAATGACTTACTGACATCACCAGTGACACTAATACAGTAGTCAGCGATAATGCTTTACACTGTCACTGTACTAATGACACTGGCTGGGAGGGGATTAACATCTAATCAAGGGGTTAAGTGTGTGCTTAACAAATGTTAATGTGTGTATTATGTGCTGCTTCTTACTTTGATTGTCAACACTGGGCACTGAGCTCTGATTGGACAATGATTCATGTCCTGTACCCAGAAGAGGCCAGTGATGTACAGGTATGCCGCTGTGCCTGTAGGGGCCAACTGTCGGCAGTACATTGTGGGCGGGCGGTCCTTAAGTGGTTAAATTAAGATGTAAAATAAAATTAACCTGTAACTATTAAAGTTTTTTTTAAGCCCTGGTTCACACACATTCATTTTTGGATGCATTATGAAGAACAGTGTTTTGCATGACATGAGAAATAGAATGTATTCCTATAGAGGTCTTTCACATATATGCAGTCCAGTCGCAGTGTATTTTGAAAAAAAGGACAAAAAGGGTTTTGGAGCTCTGTGATCTGATTTTGAGGTCCATAGAGGTTAATGAAAACTGCATGTGAAACGGTTATGTGTTCATATTTAATGCGATTCCAATGCGTTTTTCTATAGGTATACACTGTTTTACTAAGGAGCTTTGGGGGAAGGGGGGGCAAAACCACTTGGAAAACGCATTGGTATTCAAGCAGAATCGCTGGTGATTCACATCGGAGCTGCTCACTGAGTCGCACTAGAAAACTGAACTAATTTGCACCGCATATGTCTTAGCCTAGCCTAAAATCTATTTTCTTCCAGCTCTTGTGTCTTTGGTGAGGACTTTAAAATGAACCATTTCTAATGAGTTTTCTCTCTCTCTATGTAAAAAATGTTTAGGTCAAGAAATTTTAAGTGATAGATGACTAACAAGTATTATTGTAGTCAGGGCTTTTTTCAGCAGGAATGCGGGAGAATGCAGTTAAATTTATTTAATGGCATGGGGTGCTGGGGTGTGCTGAAGGATCTACTGATGCATGATGGGATCTGTTTTTTTTCAGGGAGGCCTATTGTTGTTGTTGGGGGGACATATTTATCCAGGGAGGTCTATTGTTGGTGGTGGGGGATCTATTGTTGCTGCTGGTGGATCGTATGTTGCTGAGGGGTCAATTATTACTGGGAGGGATCTACTGTTGATGGAGGAGTCTATTGTTCCTGGCTGCTAGAGGGTATATTGATGCTGGTTACAGGGAGATATGTTGTTGCTGCAGGGGGTCTATTGTTGCTGGGGTGATATTTTGTTGCAGGTGATCCACTGGGGGGATCTATTGTCACTGGGGGGTAGTCGATTGTTGCTGGCTTCAGGAGATCTATTTTATTGCTTTTTTTGCCACCATTGACAATTTCCATACAAATTACTTAGCACCACAAAAGGAAAGTGCTGCAGATATCCAGCAACTGTATTTACTTTGTGATCATCTGTGTCATTGGACACAGCTGATCACGTGGTAAAAAGGCCGCTGTGATTGGCCTTTTACCTTGTCATATACGTGCATGGAGGGCACATTCTGGGAGGATGTCATATGACGCCCTCCCAGAACTGGACAACCATGTCATTTGGTTATATCGTGGTTGTAAAGTGGTTAAAGGATGAGTTCACTTTTTTACAAAAAATAATAAATGTACATTTTCTTTGCAGGTAAAAAAATGTGCATTTATTTTGTTTCTGGAGCCTCTGAAGCATTGCACCAGCGATCAGCAGATTGCTGGTGCCATGCAGGTCTCTACAGAGTCAGTATATCTGCTTGCCTGTATGTGATGTACAGGCAAGCAGATATACTGACAGGAAGAATCAATCAACTACAACGACGCTCCACAGCGTTGTGGTAGTCCGTTGAGAACTACAAGCTGACAGCCGCAAAGATCCCTCGCTAGCAGTCATAATGGGAATAGAGAGGGGGGTGCCGGGGACCGGTCCGTTCGTAACATGTTGCATGTTACACCCTGAATATGGGTGTAACATGTAACATGTTACGAAAGGTGAACTTATCCTTTAAAGGAACTAGAAAATAGCCACTGCAAGGCCTTGTTCACTAGACTCATTAACAAATACTAAAGCTATAGGAGCATTTGGTAAGAGTTAGAAATTTAGTCAAGTGTGAGCAACCCCAAAGATAGGCAGCCTCAAAATTGATACAGTTGCAGTATAATTCCACTTTTGACCAAGATTTGCTTCTACATAATGTATGTAAATGACCATTGATTAAATATTCCCTTTTCTGCCATGAAAACACATTTTCTGAATTTTCCAACATAAGTAAGAATGTGAACAACTGGCATTCTCTGCTGGAACCCGCCTCTGATGAATGCTTCGAAATGGAATGAATTTCTGTAATCCTTCCATTTGAAACCTTGCCATAAGAAGGCATATTCTTTTTGGCGTGCATTATTTTAATTTATTGAATAGTGAAATTGTTTTCCTGTGGCGGGTAGGGATTCCATGCAGATTTACACTTGGCTAATTCCTACCAGCTAAGTTCCTACAAGAGCTGTTCCTAAGATACTTATGGCAGGTCATATTTAGAAAAGATTAATATTGTGTGTCTATTGTTGAGGTCATAATACACCTAAGTGACTTGGTGAATAGCATAAAGCTTTTCCTGGGTGATATGGACCTCTAAGCTGGATAGTGTGCAGCTAACATTTCATTTGTTAAAGTGTATTTGCTCAGCTTAAAACTAAGCTAAACTTTTATATATTACACAAAGCTTCAGACTGCTAGCAGTTTATCCCAAATGCGTGGTAATAAAAAGATTAACAGGTTACTGGGTATCCTCTGATATTCACTGTCTTCTATGAAACATTTCTCTGGTTTGAATTTAAAGGGAACAAAAGAGCAGATGTCTTTAAAAGACTCCGTTTAATACACTTTGTTAAATTTATTTAATTTTACCCTTCTTTTATTAGATTTTAACTAATTATATAGGCTTTTACTGTATATAATATTGTAATGTTTTAATAAAAATGAAATGTTACCAGACTTAGGTGCTATTGCAATAGTAATGTTTAATGTTGTCACATGGCTACATGCAGTTAAAAGATCATGCATAAATAATAGGGATCTTCCACATTTTTTAAATCCCAAAGTAACCAAATTCCCTACAGGAAATAGACAAATCAGAAAAGTCTCAAAAGTCAGGTATAGAGGTTGTAATAAATAGTTCAATCTCACTGTTTGCTGATAATACAAAGCTAAGCAGGGCATTACCTTCACAGCAGGATATAGCAACTTTACAAGAAGACCTAGTTAAAATAGAGCAGCTATATGGCAGATGAGGATTAATTTATTATTTATTACAGGTACTTTTATAGCACTGTCAATTTACGCAGTGCTTTACATGTATACAGGTGAAACTCAACAAATTAGAATATCGTGCAAAAGTTCATTTATTTCAGTAATGTAACTTAAAAGGTGAAACTAATATATGAGATAGACTCATTACATGCAAAGCAAGATAGTTCAAGCCGTGATTTGTCATAATTGTGATGATTATGGCTTATAGCTCATGAAAACCCCAAATCCACAATCTCAGAAAATTAGAATATTACATGCAATCAATAAAACAAGGATTGTACATAGAACAATATCAGACCTCTGAAAAGTATAAGCATGCATATGTACTCAGTACTTGGTTTGGGCCCCTTTTGCAGCAATTGCTGCCTCAATGCGGCGTGGCATGGAAGCTATCAGCCCGTGGCACTGCTGAGGTGTTCTGGAAGACCAGGATGCTTCAATAGCGGCTTTCAGCTCTTCTGCATTGTTCGGTCTCATGTCTCTCATCTTTCTCTTGGTAATGCCCCATAGATTCTCTATGGGGTTCAGGTCAGGCGAGTTTGCTGGCCAATCAAGCACAGTAATCCCACGGTCATTGAACCAGGTTTTGGTGCTTTTGGCAGTGTGGGCAAGTGCCAAGTCCTGCTGGAAAATGAAGTCAGCATCCCCATAAAGCTCGTCTGTGGAAGGAAGCATGAAGTGCTCCAAAATCTCCTGGTAGATGGCTGCGTTGACCCTGGACTTAATGAAGCACAGTGGACCTGTCAAGGTCCTACCTTTTCCCAGAGGTTATGCTGCTCCATGTGCTGGCATCCATCTTGGGTTTCTGCAAAGCATGGTGGGAGCCTTTTATGCTTTCAAGCCTCTGCGGTCCATCCCCCAGAGGGGTGTGGTTGAGCACATTTAAGCCTGTTGTCTGCACTTGCTCTTTGCATTCGTGTCCTGTTTGATAGTGTTGTTGCAAGCTCTTGTTCTACTCTCGTGGCTCTCCTGGAAACTGACTCGGCTTTGTCTAAGACTATTCTCAGCCTTATCCCTTTATCTGACCTCCCGTTGCTGAACCCGGCTTTTGACCTGTGTACTCTTGTCTACCGTTCTGTACTGTCTGTCCCGCTGTTATCGACCCGGCCTGTCCGACTACGCTATTGTTCTTATCTGGTTCCTACCAGCTATACTCCATTGGCGGCGGCCATTACCGCAGCTGGGGTTACTCGGGGGCCGCGACCATCCCCACCATCAGGGGCCCTGGTGAAGGGCAGCCTGGGGCTTAGATTCCGCGCCCTGAGGGAGTCCGGTCTGTGGGTGGTGGTTGTCGTCAGTCGGTGCGTGACCCTGCCATTAGGCCTGCCTGTCCATTCCACAGCTCCTGCCCAGACAGGACCAACACCAGCAGATGACATGGCTCCCCAAATCAACACAGACTGTGGAAACTTCACACTGGACTGCAAGCATCTTGCAGTGTGTGCGTCTCCATTCTTCCTCCATACTCTGGGTCCTTGGTTTCCAAATGAGATGCAAAAGTTGCTCTCATCAGAAAAGAGGACTTTGGACCACTGAGCAACAGACCAGGTCTGTTTTTCTTTGGCCCAGGTAAGACGCTTCTGACGTTGTTTGTTGTTCAGGAGCGGCTTGACAAGAGGAATACGACATTTGAAGCCCATGTCCAGGATCCGTCTGTGTGTGGTGGCTCTTGATGCACAGACTCCAGCCTCAGTCCACTCCTTGTGAAAGTCCCCAACACTTTTGAATGGCCTTTTCCTGACAATCCTCTCCAGGCTGCGGTCATCCCTGCTGCTTCTGCACCATTTTTTCCACACTTTTCCCTTCCACATAACTTTCTATTAATGTGCTTTGATACAGCACTTTGGGAACATCCAACTTCTTTTGTAATTACCTTTTGAGGCTTTCCCTTCTTATGGAGGGTGTCAATGATGGTTTTCGGCACAACTGTCAGGTCAGCAGTCTTTCCCATGATTGTGATTCCTACTGAACCAGACTGAGAGACCATTTAAAGGCTCAGGAACCCTTTGCAGGTGTTATGGCTTAATTAGCTGATTAGAGTGGGACGCTTTGAGCCCAGAATATTACACCTTTTCACAATATTCTAATTTTCTGAGATTGTGGATTTGGGCTTTTCTTGAGCTGTAATCCATAATCATCACAATTATGACAAATCACAGCTTGAACCATCTTGATTTGCATGTAATGAGTCTATCTCATATATTAGTTTCACCTTTTAAGTTGCATTACTGAAATAAATGAACTTGTGCACGATATTCAAATTGTTCGAGTTTTACTCGTATATATTGTATATTCACATCAGTCTCTAACCCTCAGGATATTGAAAAATGTAAAGTAATGCACTTGGGGATCAAAATATTATTAAAAGCTATGCGCTAGGGGGAGAACCTCTGGGGTAATCAAAGATGGAAAAAGATCTGGAGGTCCTAGTAGATCACAGGCTCAGAAATAGGATGCAAAGCCAAGCTGCAGCGAGCAAGGCTAGCAGACTATTAAAATGCATTAAAAAGGGTATTTACTCAAGAGACAGTATTATAATTCTGTCACTTTACAGCCACACTTTGGGTATGTGGTCCAGTTACAGTCACTGATCCTCATGAAGGATGTGCTCAAACTGGCGAGAGACCAGAGAAGGGCAACTAAGTTAATAAGGGGACTGGAAATTATGAGGAATGACTACAAATATTAAACTTATTCTCCCTGGAAAAGTGATGCTTAAAAGGAGATATGATCACAATATACAAATCTTTAAATGGTTACTCTAACATTGAGACAATAATTTTTAATCTTAGATGCCTAAAGAAGACATGTGGCCACACAATGAAGCTGGATGAGAAGCAGTTAAGCTGAGTACTTTACTTTACTGTTAAAGTGGCATATATATATATATATATATATCTACTATATTGCCAAAAGTATTGGGACGCCTGCCTATATACGCACATGAATTTTAATGGTATCCTAGTCTTAGTCCGTAGGATTCAATATTGAGTTGGCCCACCCTTTACAGCTATAACAGCTTCAACTCTTCTGGGAAGGCTGTCCACAAGGTTTAGGAGTGTGTCATTCTTCCAGTAGCACATTTGTGAGGTCAGGCACTGATGTCAGACGAGAAGGCCTGGCTCGCTGGCTCCACTTTAATTCATTCCAAAGGTGTTCTATCGGGTTGAGGTCAGGACTCTGTGCAAGCCAGTCAAGTTCCTCCACCCCAAACTCACTCATCCATGTATTCATGGACCTTGCTTTCTGCACTGGTGTGCAGTCATGTTGGAACATGATGGGGCCATCCCCAAACTATTCCCACAAAGTTGGGAGCAGGAAAAAAATGTATTGGTATGCTGATGCCTTAAGAGTTCCCTTCACTGGAACTAAGGGGTCAAGCCCAACCCCTGAAAAACAACCCCCTCCACCAAACTTTACACTTTGCACAATGCAGTCAGACAAATACAATTCTTGTGGCAACCGCCAAACCCAGACTCGTCCATCAGATTGCCATTCAGAGAAGCATGATTTGTCACACACATCTCCACTGCTTTAGAGTACAGTGGTGGCATGCTTTACACCACCGCATCCGACACTTTGAATTGTACTTGGTGATGTAAGGCTTGGATGCAGCTGCTCACCTAAGGAAACCCATCTATTCACTGCAGCCACATAGCTAACTATGTGTGAAGTGTGTAGGTTTCATCTAACATGAGACAATGCAGTTTCTAGTTTTCATTAAAATTCACTCAGAAAGAACAAAGTATGCAAGAACATGTTTTCCTTAACCACTTGCCTACCAGGCACTTATACCCCCTTATTTACCAGGCCAATTTTCAGCTTTCAGCGCTGCCGCACTTTGATTGACAATTGCGCGGTCATGCAACATTGTACCCATATGAAATTTTGATCATTTTTTTCTCACAAATAGAGCTTTCTTTTGGTGGTATTTAATCGCCACTGGGCACTTTACTTTTTGCGCTATAAATAAAAAAAGTGCAAAAAATTTGAAAAAAAAAAGTTTCTTTGTTTCTATTATAAAAGTTTTCAAACAGGTAATTTTTCTCCTTCACTGATGTGCGTTGATGAGGCAGCACTGATTGGCACTGATAGGCAGCACTGATGGGCACTGATAGGCAGCACTAAAGGGCACTGATAGGCAGTACTAATGAGGTGGCACGGATAGGCGGCACTGATAGACAGCACTAATGAGGTGTCACGGATAGGCGACACTAATATGCAGCACTGATAGGCGGCACTGATAGGTGACACTGATGATGGGTACTGATAGACGGCACTGACTGGCATCACTGCTGGGCACTGACTGGTGGCACTGACTGGCACAACCGCTGGACACTGACTGGTGGCACTGACTGGCAGCACTGCTGGGCTACACTGGTGGGTGGCACTGGTGGGCAGCACTGGTGGGTGGGCAGAGGTGGATGGCACTGGTGGGCACAGGTGGGTGAGCACAGGTGGGTGGCACTGCTGGGCACAGGTAGGTGGCACTTCTGGGCACAGGTGTGTGACACTGCAGAGTGGCACAGGTGGGTGCACTGCTGGGCACAGGTGGGTGATCTGCTGGGCACAGGTGGGCAGAGCTAGTGGGCGCACTGCTGGGCACAGGTGGGCGGAACTTGCGGGTACCACTGCTGGGCACCGATCATCAGGGCACTGATCATCAGTGCCCTGATGATCGGTGCCGATCCTCGCTCTGACAACTGCCGTCGGCAGTACTTTCCTCAGGATCTGACAGCGTGAGGAAAGTGCAGCCGAGAACCGGCACTTGCATTTCCCTCTGATCAGCGTGTCATTGGACACCGCTGATCACGTGGTAAAAGGCCGCTGTGATTGGCCTTTTACCACATCACATGATCAGCTGTGTCCGTGACAAAGGGTGACAAAGCTCACTGTACTGTGTCTGTGCATGAGCGTCATTGTCACCCCAGGCTGCTCTTACCCCCATCTATGTTAAATAGGGAAGAAAAGTTATGCAGATCACATCACAAGTTGAATATATGGTTTGAGATTTCAGCTCAGCATATAGGAATTCACATGCCGCTGGATTTTTGTACTTTCAGAAAATTTTAATTAACTGAAGCCACCACATCCAAGGAATAGTAAGCTGCAATATATAAATTTTATTTCTTGGGATTATATAAATTTAAATTCTTAGACAATTGTAAATGCTATATTTCAGTGGTTGTTCACCTGTCCACCAAGCTCTGTAAGTAAAGTGCTATTGGCGGGGGCGCATGAGTGGCATCCCAAGATGGCGGACGTTTTAAGGGTGAGCTCCGCCGATCCTCAGCCTACAACGGTCTCCCGACACCCTTCTGCAGCAGCCACAGACCCGGGAGTGCCCTTCCCCGCGTCAGGACACCCTCAGGCACACTCATGTGCAAAATCGAGCGATGGAAGCCAATCACGCCGCCTCCTCCAGATCCGAGACCTTCCATGCTGGATCGGTTTTTCACTAGGCCTGCATCCCTGGCCTCAAGTAGTTGTGGAGGCCCCAGTGGGTGCTCCGGAGAGTCCACTGAAATGACGGGGACAGACACAGATGCTTCTGCTGCCTTGCTTTCTACTCCGGTGCTCCCTTCTCTGATGGTGGATATCCTGGAGGACAAATTTCAGGTATTTTTACATAATATCACCTGCGATATCTCTGCTGAAATTGGCCCAGGAGCTCTGTGGGGAGATTACCCAATAGGGAGACCGCACAGACCACCTTGAATGAAAGTTTGATGAATTGGTGCAATAAGTGCATGTCCTGGAAGAGGATAATGCGAATCTGAAACATATCGGAGGTAGACTCCTGTCATTTAGGGACCGCTGCTGTGTTGCCCCTTTATGCGTCAGGCTCTCCACCCTGATAACTCGGGATATCTCTGATATTCTGGGTACCGTATATATCTTTGATGATATCATAATCTAGTTATGTCTCCACATAAGGATAGGAAGGTGCTCTTTGCCCCTACCCCATCGAAGAGGCTATGCTCTTCCTCGACGACCTTCCACAAACTGATTCAGGAGCATCGTCTCTTTGACGTCTGGTGGGTCAAACATCCTCTCCATAGGCAATTCACGTTTTATTCTACTCCACATCAAGTTCTCTAGATTAGATAATTTTTTTGTCACTGCCCCCCTGATCCCCTTTTTGGTTTCTTACGAGATCAACCCAATAACTTGGTTGGACCACGCTTCACTGTCTCTTGATCTCCTTCTCCCTAACTCCACCCCTTTGGTTTGCCACTGGTGCTTTAATGAAAGTTTTCTGTGCTTGGAACAACTTCGAGAGGAGCTCTATAGAGGTCTGGATGCTTACTTTCACTTCAATGTTGGCTCAGTCTCTTCATCCTCTACTCTCTGGGAGGCCCATAAGGCTGTCATTGGAGGCCTCTGTATATTCATGGATGCCTGTTTAAAGAAGGCCTCTGTTTGTGTCAGGCAATCCCTTCTATGCCAATTATCCATACGTCGATTGCTTGATAAATCGTCTATGCCTCGGTTACAGTAAGTTTCCCATATACGTGATCAAATTAGGGCTCTTGACCTTCATAAAACTGCTCAGTCTCTCACCTGGCTAGGCAATAGTTTTATGAGTTTTCTAATAAACTGCACCATATGCTCGTGAATAGACTTAAATCTCAAATGTCCCCTTCCTTACCGGGCCATTTATTCCAGTCAGATGACAAACCCACATATGACCCTCAAGTTATGACTACAATATTTGGGGAATACTATGAGAAGCTTTATAATTGCCTCACCCTGATATTCATCCTCCCCTTCAGATGGCCGCCTTTGACGCCTTTTTTGGCTCCTTACATTTACCGTGTTTATCACCCTCCGATGTTGCAGTTTTGGACACAGAGATTTCCATCGAAGAATTATTGGATGTTGTTAAACACCTTCCCACTCACATGTCCCCAGGACCGGACGGTCTTCCCTACTCGTATTACAAGTCCTTTATTGGCATCTTAGCCCCTCATCTTCTCACTTTGTTTTAGGATCTTCTGAAGGTGTCTCACAATGACTTTACATGTGCATATATCTCTGTGATCCCGAAGCCGGACAAAGACCATTCCCTTCCAGATAATTATCACCCCATAGCCTTATTAAATTCTGACTACAAAATTTTCCGGAAAATACTAGCCAATAGATTGGCCAAATGTATCTCCAAGCTTATACACAGAGACCAGGTGGGCTTTGTCCCAGCTAGACACGCTGCAGATAACACCAGGAGGACCATTGACTTGATCGACCTTGCAAGAAGTCCCCGAATCCTACTCTCTTGTTAAGCTTGGACACCCAAAAAGCATTTGACCGATTAAGTTGGCCTTATATGTTTCTAGTCTTGGAGAGATTTGAGCTTACCAGTCCGTTTGTGGCTGCTTTGAAAGCCCTCTACTCCACTCCCTCTTCCCAGGTCAAATGAGCTTTGTTCTTATTGCCTTCTTTTCGGATGTCTAATGGTACACGCCAAGGATGCCCTCTTTCCCCCTTATTGTTTATCCTCTGCTTGGAACCCCTAGCTATAGCTATCAAAGCCAACCTTTATATCCATGGGATACGCACTCACAATAGTGATTGTAAGCTGTCTTTGTTCGCTGATGATATCTTTTTTATACTGACGGAGCCCCACACTACTCTACCTGTTCTACATCGTACTCTCTAGTTCTTTGGTGTCCTGTCAGGTTATAAGGTTAACGCATCTAAATGCAGCTGAAGCATTACCGCTCCACATACATTCTAGTATTTTATCTTCTCTTCAATCAAATTATCCCTATCGCTAGTGCCCCCACTCCTTGCGGTATTTAGGTACCAACTTTACTGCCTCCTATCACTCCCTTTATGAAGCTAAATTTTCCCCCCTTTTCCTCGCCATTTCTCAATCCTTGAAATCTTGGGACAACCTTGCCATCTTCTTCCGCAGTAGCATTAATGTGCTAAAAATGACCATACTGCCCAAGCTTTTGTATCTGTTCGAGACGCTCCCTGTACCTATTCCCATGTCCAAGCTACCTTCCCTTCAGAAATCCTTCCTCCATTTTATTTGACATAATAAATCTCACTGAATTGCCAGTACAGTCTTTCTCTCACCACGATCTAGGGGAGGTCTGGGGGCTCCAGATCTTGTGTCGTATTACTTGGCCACTCACCTCCGTACACTTGTCTCGTGGTCCTCTCAGTGCCCTCCTAATAGTTGATTGATTGTCTACAGCAGGGTCCATTGCATCTCTGGTGTCTACTCTGGTCTATGGCCAACACTGAAATCGCCTCTCACAAGCATCTCTTGCTTGGGCCCATGCATTTCACATTGTCTATGTGGAGGCGGTATAGGGGTAGATTTGCCCTGTCCTCTCCTTGCTCACCTCTGACCAATGTCATATTTAATCCTAATCTCTCAGATAGATTGACACTTCTTCTTCTCCAAGACTCCCTCCCTGACCCTAGAGAAGCCTACTCTTTTTGAACGCATCTGCATTCAGGGTCTATACCAACGGAGCCTAATTTTCTCTATCTATAAGATGCTTCAAGACGCCTGTCCCCTTTCTTCTGATACACATCTTTATCTGCAAAAATGGCCCCAAAACCTTCAATGTGATATTGCCTTAGATCAATGGAGCAGGATTTGGGAGGCTGCCTCTAGGTCTTCTATATGTGTGGTATATAAAGAAAACACCTATAAAATTTTGATATTTTGGTATAAGGCTCCTGAGGTTCTCCATGCCAGCGATTCGGGTGTTTCTCCTGTCTGATAGCGATGTGGTAAGGAAACTGGCACTCTTTTCCACATTTTCTGGCTTTGCCAACACCTTGCACCTTTCTGGAAAGGTCCTTAGCCTTCTGCAGCTACTTTTATGGGTCCATATCCCATTTGATTCCATTCACTTTTTACTGGGTCTGACTTTTACAGGCCTCTCCAAATCTGCCAAGAAGCTATCCTCGCGTATTTTTACAGCGGTCAGGAGAACCATTCCTATGCATTGGATCTACTACACCTCCTACGCGGTCGGAATAGAAGAATGGAGTACCTCACTGCTATGCATGCTAACTCTGTCCCCCTTTTTGAAGCAGTTTGGGAACAGTGGGATCTTTTTGTTTCCGAAATGTCTACTCAGTTGTCTGATACTACTGTCTAATTCAATGTTATGCACTGACATTGTATGTATATGCACTTCATCGATGAGCCAATTTCTTTTGTTCTTCCATTGATTTGTGACTGTTATTTCACAACTCTATGCAATTGTTTGTTTGTTGTATGTCCTTTAAAACTCAATAAAAAATGAATTATTAAAAAAAAAGTGCTATTGGCACTCTGGTGCTGTTACCAGGGAGCTGCATGAGATAGAAAATCACACAGGAGTCCAAATACCATAAGGAATTCATGTATCCCTCTGTAATTTTTTGTTTTTGTAATTTTCTATAAATTTGTGATCAGGGTTCAGTTTTAAAGGAGTTTTATGGACTCAGTATAAACATTAACATTGCCACTGTAAAATCAACATAAACAACAATTATTTTTGACAATCCTGTATAAGTTTGTTAGAAAAATCTCCTGTCATGTTGTGAGTTCTTCTTGTCTGCCGGCCTTCTTTTTCCACAACTTCCTGGATTCCCTGCATGCTTTGCTGCTTCTCCTTTTACTTTCAATTTCTAAGGACTATATATCCCATGGTACCTTGCTGCCTGCAAGCAGTGATTACTGACTCCACCTCCTGAAACTCATCCTCTTAGCACCTCTGTAGTTCAGAAGGCAGGCTCTGTGAAATGCGTGACACAGTAGTGGGTGTAGTGACTACGAGTCACAGAATTCAAAGTAAATGTTTGGGGATGTTCACAAAGTGCATTTTCAAACTTCAAGGTTGCTTAGTAATAGGAGTAGGTAAGAAATAATTGAAATACAATGTGGAAATAAATATATGATCTTAACCACCTGCTGACTGTGCATGGTCATTATACTGCGAACGGACGGCAGGTGCAGGCAGAATCACATATATGTACGTGATTGGCCTACTTCCACACACCCCCTGCCAACCTGTGCTGTGACTGGACAAAGCACGAGCTTGGTAGCTGATTTCAGCCAATGATTTTGGCTGAAATCAGCTGATCAGCTGTGTCCAAACACACACAGAGTTCTGTGTACATAGGCAGCGATCTGGCTCTTTCTTCTCCCTGCAAAGCAAGGAGAAAAAACAGATAGATAGTAAAGTAAAAGCAGTACACATACACACATTACACTTGTTAGGCACACACTTAACCCTTTGATTGTCCCTAGATATTAACCCCTTGCCAGCCAGTGCCATTAGTACAGTGCAAGTGTATAGTATAAGGCTCCATGCACACTAGCTTCTAGAAGTTATTAGCATATCTTTTTCTGCTCCTAGAAGCTGAATAGTGTTATTCTATGCGTCCATGCACCCTACTTTAAGAAATAGCATTTTTTGACCTTTAGCGTCTAGGAGCAGAAAAAAATTAGTTTTTGTAGAGTTTTTGGAGCGTTTTTCGGCAGAAAAAAATACTAAATGCTCCTACACACTGGTAAACACTACTAAAACGCTCCTAACAGCTTTTTTTCTAGCTTTTTTTTCTCTACATGTACTGTAAAAACGCTAACGCTAATAAAAAAACATTATTACTAGCATTTTCTATCCAGCATTTTTTGAGTTTAAAAAAAACATTAGTGTGCATTGAGCCTAAGTGTCACTATTGCTGTCAATTAGTGTCCCTTCCAACCAGAACAGATAGTGCCAGATTACCCACCACATTATTACAGTCACACTAAGTTACTGATCACCACCATTACCAGAATAAAGTCATAGCTGTGTAAATTTCAGTATATAAACCATTGGTTGTAAAAGCTATAACATTTGCACAAACCAGATAAAATACACTTATTGGGATATTTTTTTACCAAAGACATAGAGGAATACATTTTGGCCTACATTTATGAAGAAATTTGATTTTTTTAATTTTTTATTGGAAGTTTTATAGCAGAAAGTTGAAAAGGTTTTTCTTTTTTATTTGGGGTATTTTTTTGTTTATATAAGTTCTAATTGTGTGAAAATGATAAAATGATATATAGTAAATTTCATCTGTGTACAGTGTTGGATGACTGCACAATTTCCATTTAAAGTAGCACAGTGCAAAATAGCAAAAATGCCCTGATCATGAAGGGGGTAAAACCTGCGGGGGGGGGGGGGTAAGTAGTTAAACGTTCACCATAGGTACACTTTAACCCTTTCGCTGCCAAGTCCATAAGTCATATGGACCTGAAAGCGAGGCATTTTACACGCAATCCAGTGGCTGCAGCCAACGGGATTGTGTCTAAAACTGACAGGCAGACTCCTGTCTGTCAGGAGGAAGCAGTCAGACGGCTATGCTACTGTCGATTGCCTTCACAGCTCCCGGTAACAGTGCCCCCCCGCACTCCTGCATGTATTTCAGGGTCCGCTTGCCCATCTGCAGATACGGCAGGTGCCGGAGGCTGGAGGGGAGAGAGGAAAGTGAACACATGTCCGCGCTCCTCCCCTTCTTACTGTGACCCATAAAGACACGTGTAGGATGTCACTTCAGAGCCACAGCTGATCTGCATTGCAATACATCCAGTGGAGCCCAGAGGAGACATGCAGGGTTCCTAGACCTTTGCTGTAATATCTTGTGGCATAAAAAATTTAACCTACCACTATTTTATTCTCTAGGGTGTATGCTTTCAGAAAATATATAATATTTGGGGGGTTTGTGTAATCATCAAGCCTGAAATGATTTCTTAACCGCTTCCATACAGGGCACTTTTACCCCCTTCCTGGCGGTGATCAGGGACACTGACTGGTGACAGTATGAAAAAAAAATTATAATTTTTTTTTATTTATTTTTAGCTTTTTATTTTATTTTTGTTTCTCTTTTTTTAAGATTTTTTTTTCATATTTCACTATGACCAAAGTAGTATAATATTACCATAGTAACATTGCACTACTTTGGGGAAGTGATCCGTATTTTTTTTTTTTTTTTTACACAATTTGCTTATAGCAAAGAATTACTTTGCTATAAGCAAGCATTTACCTGAATAACATCGATTCATTCAGGGGTTTTTTTTGTGCTTAGCTGTGATTTGGCCACGGCTAAGCACATGACACAGCTGGGCTGTAATTGGCCCAGCTTGTGCATGTGATCCCTGTGACCATTCACAGCTAGACAGATACAGATGAGCTGTGATTGGCCTTGTCTGTATTATGTGACTGCCTTGACCAGTCACAGCTAACAACATATTTTTATACAATGGATGGCATGAAAGGAAGCCATCCATTGTATACAACTGTCATGTGACCTGCTGTGATTGGTCACAGCAGGTCACATGGTACTGGAAACGGGGTCGTACACAGATCTGTCATCGGCCGTGTCCGAGGTACATGGCTGGTAACAGATCGTGCCGCAGGGCGGCCCTGCGGGCAGGCGCACTGCGCATGTCTGAAAGGACACCATATGGCGTCCACCCGGAGGGACGAGGTTTTTTTCCAGCCGCCTTTGTGCTATTGGCCGGGTGGGAACCGGTTAAACATGTGTGCAAAAAAAACAAAATGTCTCTGGCAGTGAAAGGGTCAAGCCGTAAAGCCATCTACACAATGAAATCAAAATAACTGTATCCATCTTTCAGAAATGCAGACATTTGTGGCTCAGATATTTTTACTCACCCTTACTCAGATCTGTACTGTTATTTTCCTGAAAATAATACCTTGGCCTGTGGAACCTTTGCTTGCCAAAATGTAACTAGTGACAAAACACACCAAAATCTATTTCTCCCAAACTCAATATTGCATCTTTAAATTTATGTTGCAAAGACAAACTTTATTTATTGCTTGTTGACAAACTAGCACTGAAGTTAACAGCAAATGTACAGTATTTCACAATTAAAAAACTTTTGTTATATAAACACTGCAGCTGTTTTTAAAAAAAATTCAGAATTCATATTTGAAAGCATTAAGACAACGACCGCCGAGGTTGCCAAGCAACTGAATGCCAGCCAGGCAATAAAGCCAAAGGACATCACTTGCACTTAGATTTTAGGGGACAGGAGAAGTCAACGGAAACTTTTATATCCTTACTTAAAGTGCATTGAGCGCTTAATATAAAAGCAGTGCTATACCAGTGATGTTTGCATTATGTAATATTGCTATGCTGAATGTACTGTTATACATAAAATGCGTGTTCAAGGGTACATTCTTATATACAGAGCTTTAATCATGACCAATTCATTATTAATAGGAGTATGTGAACAACAAATATTAATAATTAATAATGTTACCCAGTAATAAAATTGCAAATACAGTACAAAAATTGCAAGTACAAAAATACTATTCCTAATATCACTACTGCTATTGACAATTATTATATGCTTAAAGTGGAATCCCAGTCTTTACCTAACACTAAACCTACTCCCACCCCCATTCTAAAGCTATTGTATCTGACCCTATATAGAAATGTTCAGTATTCTTACCTATACTGAAGCCACTCTAGGCCAGTCCCAGGGTGACCTGTCAACTGAGGCGTTTGTATGCAGGACAATCAGCTCACAATGGATCCCCCATAGTAAGTCTATGGGCGTCAGCTTCCTCTCCTATACAGAATCCAATGCTGGAGACCAGACCAGGCGAGACCAGAGTGGCTTCAGAATAGATAAGTATAGCAATCTTTTCTTTACAGGGTTAGATAGGTTTAGTATGGGGGTAGGAGTAGGTTAAGTATTTGTTAGGTAATGACTAGAATGCTACTTTAAAACGGCTCCAAGTCACAGTCCATAGATAGGTTAGTTGTTTTCATTCAACTAGCGGGTTGAATGAAAAACTTACTAGATTCCCCCATCCACACATTCACTGAGCTATTGTATTCTGACAATGGGGAAACTTCCCCACCTTCAGAATACACTGACCAGCATTGCAAGCTATAGCCTGCAGCACTGATCGAGTGGGAAAAATCCAACAGGGCAATTTGACTTTTGTACAGCCTCCCTGCCCATATGTTGATCAAAATTTGGCTAGTCCCTACTGAACTGGATGAATTTTGATCCATGTAGGGCCAGCCTAAACAATATTCTTTTTCTCCTAAAATAATCCAGACACATCCAATCCCTTACTGGCCCTGTAATCAATTTTTCATTAAAATTTTAAACATGTTTCTCACCTCCTGGTAACATCCTCTGTGATCTTCTTAACCTCTTCTTTTCCACTTCTCTTCTTTTGGTTTGGAACTAGCAGTGTATATTAGTTGTGGTCATGTGCACAGCTCTATGTACACCACAAATCCCATAGTCCGTAGTCCATCTCAGAAGCAAGCATGAGAGGGTGGCTACATTCCTACATATAGTGGGACCACAGAGAACAAACATAGCCACCATCTAAAAGGAAGTCAGACCACAGCAGCAAAAAAAGTAATTTGGAGTAAGATTTGTTGGAGGCTGAGAGCAAAAGAAGGTGCTTTTTTTAGTTAAGAACACATACTTGAGTATTTTTTTAAACCAGAGTTTAGTGTGACTGTAATGTTGTTATTATTTTTACACTTTTAATACATATATTCAAGTTATAATTGTAAATTTCTAGACAAAGCCTTTAAAGGCCTTTAAAGGAGAAGTAAGACCAAAGCTCTTTTGGCTCTACTTCTCCTATGGGTCACAGGAGTGCACTTCATTCTACATTCCTGTGACCTGTAATCAGCCAACAATGGGCTAAATCATGCCGCTGTGGGACTAAACCACCTTCTCCTGACCCCTCCATGGCCTGGCGCTCCAGTGAGCACTGGTGGGGCACAGCAGAGAGCTGGTGACTGACAGTCACTGCTCAGTGCTCACTGAAGACTGAGAACTGGGTAATCAGCGGTCATATGATCTCTCAGTTCTTGGTCCTAGAGCCGCTGGAGGACATATGCAGCATTGGACTGAAGTTGCATCCACCTAAGTAAATAGAAATGTTTATAGTTTATTTCCCATACCTCTCTTTTAAAGAAAAATTATTTAAATGAAAAATAATTGATACATGAGAGTATAAGCTGCAAGCTTACCTCTTGTTCCATAAAATTTTATTCCAGAACAGCCTAGAGACCTCCCACAGCACTTTTGCAAATGCTGTCTTTTTCAAAGCTGCTGTTTTCATCAGCACGCTTTATCTTTTTGTATGTGCTAACACACTCTAATCTACTTCTAATCTACTGGTAGGTCTAGGACCTGCTTAGGCTGAGGTGCAGGTAATTAAAGGTATAAGTATACAATAAAAAGTAAAAAAACTACTGGTGAATTATTATCGATTTAGAATAACATAATTTAGGGCCCAACTCTTGGATCAGCTACCTGCCCCCCCCCCCCCTTCCATCCCAGGCCTCCAGCATTTTTATTACTTTTTCTAGTCTAATACCTGATGATGCAATAAGAACTACTATTGTGATGACATCAGCTCTGCTCTTTCAAACATTATTCATTGAATGATGAAGGTCATGGTGATGCCCTCCTCAGGGTACAGGGTAGAGTTCTCAGCAGTTGATACAAACTGACAAAACACTGTCTGTGTCCCTGCCCCCTACAGTTACCTTCCTTTATTTAACCCTAAATATCTGAATTGGACAGAGGAGGAAAAAACAAGGATAGGTTTTTATGATTTGTAATGTTTGAGGTTTGGTGCTGTGGTATTTAACTCTGGTGCCTGTCCCTGACTCTCAGGTGCCGTATGCAGTTCTGTATATATATGTATGACTGTATATCTAATGTACGCTGATGCTAAGGGTTTTTTTTTACTAAAGCTGGAGATTGCAAAACTGGGCTCACTTCTGCAAAGAAACCAATCAGCTTTTAGGTTTGATTGTCAAAGCTTAATTGAACAAGCTGGAGTTAGAAGCTGATTGGTTTCTATGCAGAAGTGAGGCCAATTTTGCACTCTCCAGCTTTAGTAAACAAACCTCTAAGTACCTAGATCAAGATAAATTTCTCTGCATGCATTAATGCTGAGGTAGTGCTTACAAAATGTGGTATTTAATGGAACCCTAATCAATTTATTTATTTTATTACAGGTACTTATATAGTGCCATCAATTTACGCAGTGCTTTACATACAGTTGTGTCCAAAATTATTCAACCCCCACTGAAATTGAGTGTTTTGGCCAGTTTGACATTGCTTTTGATCATTCAGTCATCTTGCTTACATTTACATTAAAGAGGCACTTGTAGGTCAGACAAATATAACATAACAGTTATAATGAAATAACCACAAATGTCTTTTCTGTGCTCACAGCATTATCAGTTTTATTCAACCCCCAAGTGACATTCAATCTTAGTACTTAGTACAGCATCCTTTTACAGTTATAACAGCTTTTAAACGTGAAGCATAGCTTGACACAAGTGTCTTGCAGCGATCTACGGGTATCTTCGCCCATTCTTCATGGGCAAAGGCCTCCAGTTCAGTCACATTCTTAGGCTTGCGCACTGCAACTGCTTTCTTTAAGTCCCACCAGAGGTTCTCAATCGGATTTAAGTCTGGTGACTGCGATGGCCACTCCAAAATGTTCCAGCCTTTCCTCTGCAACCATGCTCTAGTGGACTTGGAGGTATGCTTGGGATCATTGTCCTGTTGAAAGGTCCAACGTCTCCCAAGCCTCAGGTGTGTGACGGACTGCATCACGTTTCCATCCAATATCTCCTGGTACTGAAGAGAATTCATGGTACCTTGCACACGCTGAAGCTTCCCTGTACCTGCAGAAGCAAAACAGCCCCAAAGCATGATTGACCCTCCACCATGCTTCACAGTAGGCAAGGTGTTCTTTTCATCATAGGCCTTGTTCTTCCTCCTCCAAACATAGCGTTGATCCATGGGCCCAAACAGTTCTAATTTTGTTTCATCAGTCCACAGAACACTATCCCACAACTTTTGTGGTTTGTCCACATGGCTTTTGGCATACTGCAGTCGACTCTTCTTATTCTTTGGAGACAGCAAGGGGGTACGCCTGGGAGTTCTGGCACGGAGGCCTTCATTACGCAGTGTGCGTCTTATTGTCTGGGCTGAAACTTCTGTACCCACATCTGACAAATCTTTTCTCAGTTCCTCAGCAGTCACACGGGGACTTCTCTCCACTCTACGCTTCAGGTAGCGCACAGCAGTCGAAGTCAGCATCTTCTTTCTGCCACGACCAGGTAGCGTTTCAACAGTGCCCTTTGCCTTGAATTTGCGAATGATGCTTCCTAAGGTGTCTCTTGGTATGTTTAACATCTTTGCAATCTTCTTATAGCCATTGCCCTTCCTGTGAAGAGAAATCACCTCTTCTCTTGTCTTCCTGGACCATTCTCTTGCCTTCACCATGTTTGTAACCACACCAGTAAATGTCTAGAAGGAGCTGAGTATCACAGTCATTTTAAAGCTGCCTAATTGGTGCTTATTATGCTTGATTGCTGCTCGGTGACATCCACAGGTGTTTTCAATACCTGATGGAAAGCACCTGTATGAACCTCTGTTCTTCAGAGTGGTAGTCTTTAAGGGGTTGAATAATTGTGGCAATGAAGAAACCACATAAGAACCATTTACTACTGTATTACATAAACAATTGATGTCATTTTAGTTGCATTTGGGTAGTTACAACGTCCTTGTAGGATTTGATTCTGAATACAATTCCAAATGTACACTATAGTCCCTAAACCCCTTTACAGCATTGGGGGTTGAATAATTTTGGACACAACTGTATATATATAGTATATTCACATCAGTCCCTAACTGGGTGTACAATCTAAGGTCCCTAACTTACATTCATACATACACATACTAGGGCCAATTGAGACAGGATCCAATTAACCTACCAGCATGTCTTTGGAGTGTAGGAGGAAAAATCCGGCAGCTGGTGCAGTGGTTGGGATTTGAACCAACGACCCTAGTACTGCCAGGTGGAAGTGCTAACCATTTAGCCACTGTGCTGCCCATCAACCCCTAGTACTTTCAGCTTTCCATCCCACAATCCTGGATCCATCCTGCATCCAGTTTCACCTCTACGCTGAAATGCATTTTTTTTATATATTGGTGACTTACCAGTATTTTAGATGAACACACACATTATAGTCTGGTAGTGGTGGACAACTAGACAAGCTGAGGAGCATGCTTTTTAAAATTGATTCGCTAATGATACTCAGCAGACAGTATCATTCATTACTTGCATTGATTGCCAGCTCTCATTCACTGTAATATCTCTTCACAGCAGCACAGATTTGTAATGGTATCTTGGCACAGATGTTTAATAATAACAACTTTGGAAATATGTGTCCATAGATGGGGTCAAAATAGTTACAAATTTGCTTGCGTTACCAGGAATGATCAACCATAAAGGGCTGTCTTTTGCGATCTGTTTGTGACCCCCTGTGATTTTGAGGTCAGCGTCTGAGGGTAAGCATCCATTTGTCACAAGGGGGTGAAGGTGGAGGACACAAATAAGTTGGTGATTGCCGGAGAAGAAAAAGATATGATTAATATCATGAGAGACATGCAGAGAAATGTATCTGGTCTCCCACAGTACACAGAACATGGAAATGAAATTATTTTAATAAATTGCTAAATATCTTTTCTCATCAGCAGTTAGAGTAGTCTTGTGACTTCTATCAGTGTCCAGTAGAGTACATGTTAAAGCTTGTAGGAGTAGTTTTCATTCTCCTGTAGGAGGATCCAAAACCCCTGACCTTTGTCTGGACGGTGCTGATTTGCCCTCTGCTGATCATATGCACTCTCCCAAGAGAAAAAAAACCCTCTAGCAATACACACCAAACTGAGCATGTGAAGAGTGACTCCACAGTATATGCCTAATTAGGAGATAAGAGGGGGACACTGGAAGAAGGGGAGGATCAGAGAAGTCAGGATCAAACAGCCTTTTTGCACAATGCAGAGGATTAACCCTATAGGTTCACAGTGAGTATAACAAGCATGCTTTACTGCATATACAGACTGATTTTACTGTTGTGGGTTTAGTAACACTTTAATATGCATATGTTTATTCAATTTTAAGGCACATAATGTTTAGCATGGACTGCACTATACACTTTGTACTGTTTTTGTAATAAATTGTGTATTAAACTAATAGCATTTTAGTACTTTATGTGTAACTTATAACTCATACGTCAACACTGAGTTTTACTGTATATGGTGGAGTGCACTGGTTAGTGGTTATGTGTGATGTACGCCGGGGTGCACGCAAGCTCTAATTGTCAAAATATTTCTGAAGTTTTGCTGCGTGGTGATATTACAAAGATACATCATTCATTACTTGCATCGATTGGTAGCTCTAATTCACTTTAATATCTCACCACAACAGAACAGATTTGAAATGATATCTTTCCACTATCTATTTATCTATCTATCTATCTACAGTTGTACTCAAGTTTGCATACCCTGGCAGCAATTGTGAAATTTTGGCATTGATATTGAAAATATGACTGATCATGCCAAAAAATGCTCTTTATTATCAAATAGTTGTTTGGCTCCTTTTTAAATCATAATGATAACAGAAATCACCCAAATGGCCACGATCAAAAGTTTACATACCCTGGATTGTTTGGCCTTGGCACAGACACACAAGATGACACACACGGGTTAAAATGCCAAATATAGGTTAATGGCCCACATCTGTGGCTTTTTAAATTGCAATTAGTGTTAGTGTATAAATAGTCAATGAGTTTGTTAGCTCTTACTTGGAAGCACTGACTAGGACATAAAGAAATGTCTAAAGCCTTGAATATGCCAATCAGTACTGTTAAATCACCTATTAAGAAGTGGAAAGTTCAGGTATCTCTTGATACCAAGCCAAGGTCAGGTAGACCAGATTGCAGCCATAATTGACAGAATAATTGTTCAGGATACAAAGAGAAACCCATAGGTAACCACAAGAAAAATACAGGCTGCTCTGGAAAAAGACAGTGTGGTTGTTTTGAAGGAGCACAATATGATGACACTTGAACAAAAATGAGCTGCATGGTCGAGGTGCCAGAAAGAAGCCTTTACTGCATCAATGACACAAAAAGGCCTGGTTATGCATGTCAAGGTGTTGTCAGGCATATTGTAACTGGGCTTTTTTGTGGCATTGGTGCAGTAAAGGCTTCTTTCTGGCACCTCGACCAAACAGCTCATTTTTGTTCAAGTATCACCGTATTGTACTCCTTAAAAACAACCACACCATCTTTTTCCAGAGCAGTCTGTATTTCTTTTGAGGATGCCGGTGGGTTTTTCCTTGAATCCCAGACAATTCTTCTGTCAGTAATGGCTACAATCTTTCTTGGTCTACCTGACCTTGGCTTGGTATCAAGAGATACCCGAACTTTTCACTTCTTAATATGTGATTTAACAGTACTGATTGGCATATTCAAGGCTTTAGACATCTTTTTATGTCCTTTTCCATCTTTATGAAGTTCCATTATCTTGTTACGCAGGACTTGTGACCGTTCTGTTATGATCCCCATGGCTCAGTATCTAGCCTAGTCAGTACTTCCATGGAAGAGCTAACAAACTCATTGACTATCTATACACAGACACTAATTTCAATTTAAAAAGCCGCAGATGTGGGACATTAACCTATAATTGGCATTTTATCCAGAGTGTGTCACCTTGTGTGTCTATACCAAGGCCAAACATTCCAGGGTATGTAAACTTTTGATCATGGCCATTTGGGTGATTTAAGTTATCATTATGATTTAAAAAGGAGCCAAACAACTATTTGATAATAAATGGCTTCATATGATCATCATCCTTCAATAAAAGAGCATTTTTTGGCATGATCAGTCATATTTTCAATATCAATGCCAAAGTTTCACAATTTCTGCCAGGCTATGCAATCCTTTGAACTGTATCTGTCTTCTGTATAGGATCATCACTGCTGAGAGGTTTTCTGCATTCATCTTTGTGCTGTACCTCTTTCAAAAGATTTTGATCCTTGGACTGTGCTATAGGGCCCCACCTTTAGTGCTTCTTCTATTATTCACATGTACAGTATGTGTGATGCAAACCTTGAGAGGGTTGGTAAGGAATGCTCCCAGGAAGTTCTAAAATACAAAATGACTGCTTTAAACTGTGCAGCGCCTTCTGTCCTATTTACACCAGTACATCAGCAATAATGTACTGAGATACATACACAGTTCATGTTATGAATTCTGTAAATTTCCACTATCTCATTAAAGTAACATCACCAGTACAAGGAAATATGAAGAAATTAAAGGAAACCTTACTTAGAAAATATATAGGATGCAATTGCAGAGCCATCCTAATGTTATCTTAAAATTAAGTATGAAAATATTTATTGTCCTGATGCTACACTGGTCCAAAGGTTTTAATACCTTTTGAATTAATGACCCGGAGCAAGTATGCAGATCTTGAGGTTTGATTTTTCTTTTCTCTGATTTCTCGAGCTGCAGTAATGCTTTTGGGTATGAGGGAGCATGTGATTTTCTCCCGGATTGGAGTGTTTGTGCCTGAGCAGGCTTTAAAGAGACTTTGTCACTTCACTCTGAATGTGCAAAGCGACAGTCTCCCTTTAAAGTGACCCTGTCAGGGTCAAAACTGAAAGGAATCCCATTTTAAAACAATTGTTGTGATGTTGCTCTCTCTTTGCTGCAAGTATTCAACCCTTTGGGTGTGTTGATCATATGGTCCCCCTTCCACCAACATAGTGATTCCTCCCACTGTCCCCTATGTCCTCTAGTGATGTAGGAGCCAGCGAGAGGAACCATAGCAAGCGTCAGGGGAACATGTATTCTACCCTGCCAGAAGTGTGGAATACTTGCAGTGGCCAGGTAGTAGCATTCAATCATTTCTCCTGCTATCCCCTATGCCCTGTTGTGACATATGAGCTGGTTAGAGGAACCACAATGTGCAGAGGGAGAGCAGGTATTCTACCCACCCAAAAGTGTGGCATAACTGCAGCATACCAGAGGGTAGCATCACAGCACAATGTTAACACATTGGTAACCAAATTTTATGTACATTGCCTCTACTTTTACAGGCATTGTTTATTTTAGTTTTGACAAGCATGCAACACCATTTTTAAGTACCCATTCTAAGCTAACACTTTGCCCTTTTAGCCAGATAAATTACAATTAGGTTTGTTTATTTACTAGGTTCAAAGAGTAATGATGGGTAAAAGTTTGATTTCAGTAGTCTGCTACTTCTGAACTGCTGCTTGCTGAGAGCCTTCTTCTGATTGTCATCAGTCACTGCACAGCTTTGTTCTTTACCCCATGCTATTAAATAATCCCAACTGACTGCCATGTATAGGGCAGCTTTAGTCTTGAAAGTGAGTCACTGGCAGCAAAGTCAATGCCAAGATCAAGGAGACTGGCTTCACTTGTTCCAAGTATTGTAATTTATGGCACAACAATTACAGCCAAATTAACAGCTCATTAAGACAATTTAAATAAACAGTGCAAAACTGTGAGACAATGCTTCAATGTTTTCACCACGGGGAAGCAATTATAGTTACATTAGCAGATAAGGATGAATAATTAAGGAAACATTGCCTTTAAATGAAACCGAGCACAGCCTGTATCTTATAATCAATGTCCTATATCTTACAAGCATGCAGAATGCTTACTATACTTGCATGCAGTGGACAGTCTGATTTCAAGCTAAGTAGGTCATGTATAACAAAGAGACTAATCCAAGCACATACACATTCATTGCAAGGCGAACAGTCACTATTTTTAGAGTCAACTCTGATTTCATAGACATCATATCAACAACAAAATTTTACTTCATTTTTTTTCTTGGTAGGGAAAATAGTGGTAAAATGTTTCCATACTTGATACAATTTTGGAACTGCATACTGTTAATCTAGTCCCATCAGCACAGGGTCATTGTATTTAATAACATTTGTAGCACACTGTGTCATGAAACATTGTTTCTTTGCTACTTCCTCATTGCAGCAAATATTCAACTGTTTGGATTAGTCAAATATCTGTTACCGGCACACTATGGTTCCTCCTGCCGGCTTGGACGTCATGTATTGATATACCAGTTTGCGGGAGAAACCTCAGTGCACAGTGGGGGGCAGGTATTCTACACACAGAAGTATGAAATACTTGCAGCAGATGGGGAGTGGTGAAGACGTGGCCACCAGAAAAGGGAAGTACATTGCTTGTTCATTTAGCAGAGATGTTATTGTAAACAGTATACACCCATAAACTCACGTAAGGCTCTACTTTTTATACAGCTGCTGTACTGGATCAGAATGTAAACTAAAATATAAGTTATACAGAATAAATACAGCGCTCAGCCAAACAACAAAAAAATCCCACCAAAGTGAGCAAAAAAAGTACAATATATACATATATATATATATCTCAACATTTATATATAAAGTGCTAATTATGTGCTCAATTCTATATACAAAAATATCCTTAGTTTATACATAATACCACATTATTATATATGAAACATCAAACAGTATAAAAAGTCCAAAAAGTGTAAAAGTCCCAAATAAAGTGCCTTATGCAGGGAAAAGTGCTTTAGTGTCTCACTTGCTTTATAACCACTGTTATACTTTCCACTTTAAGCCTTCAATCACCACGTACCATCTCCACCTTCACAAACCATTCACCAGATATATAGACCCACTGCTGTTTAGGGTCAAAACATAGGATTATGGGAGGGTTCCACCAGTCTTCCACCTCACTTATTCAACATCATCGCCTCAATCCTCTTGCTCTCCAGGGTCTGTATCACTTATTTCTCCTAAGGGGTTCCACCAATATTATTCTTCTTTACTTATCAGCCAGTCCAGTCTGCCAATCACCATAACTTTCCTTCTTTTATTCTCACATAAATACCAGCATAGGGATAAAATTCATCAAAACTTTCATAGTGTAACACCGTTTATTAGATATTAGATATTTCATATTGTAACACCATTTATTAGATAAAAACATACATAAAAGCAATAAATGCCTCATGCTGTCTCCCAGTACTAAGATCAATCGCTCATTCACAGTGAGTTTGGGCTCCACAACTCAGCCTGGTGTAATCCCAACTCTGCCTATGGGTTGACATCACGTATAGCTCCGCTCCAACACGTTTCACCTTAACAGCCTCATCAGAGAGCATTACCCAGGTGGAGGAGTGGTAGAACCCTCCAGTGATCCACAGTATGTCTTGACCCTAAAGATGCATTGGGTCTATATATCTGGTGATTGGTTTGTGAAGGTAGAGATTGCACATGGTAATTGAAGGCTTAAAGGGGAAAGTGCGATAGTAGTTGTAAAGCACATGGGACACTAAGGCACTTTGCCTGCCTAAGACATTATATTTGTTACTCTTACACATTGTTTGGACTTTTTATAATACTGATTTAACTATTCATATATAATCATGTATTTGTTTTATATAAACTAAGGGTATTTTTTGTATATAGTATTGAGCACATACTTAGCACTTATAATTGTTATATAATTGTTTATTTATTAATAAACATCAATAAATTTTAATAAAAAAAAAAAATACCTACCTTTGGTCTATCCATTAAATACATGTGCCTCTACTATGGGGGCTCTCAAAATTTGTAGAGCTAGGACTACAGAATATCGGGGTGCCGTGAAGTGGCTCTGTAGCTTACGTATATATTTGCAAATGTGTGCTAACTAAACCCCCGTTTTTAACGCATACTGCTAGACAGGTTAATTCGGTTTGTGTGCAAGCTGGCTGGCAAGTTGAGCTGGGAACTTTTCTCTTTTGTTGTTTGATATGCGTCACCTGTCCATGTATTCCTTTCTGTGAAGGTGAGTTAAAGACTGGGGCAGTGGCCATTTTTTGTACTGTTGAATTGTTGGTGAGGGGGGCACACTGGACACCCTAGCTGTCATTATGCTACATGTTGGGTGTCTGGTGCTCTCCTGTACCTTTAAGGAGGAGTGGGCTCCCTCAGGTTCACCCACCCTTGGTCTATCCATTAAATATATGTGCCTCTACCATGGGGGCTCTCAAAATTTGTAAAGTTAGGACTACAGAGTATCGGGGTGCCGTGACGTGGCTCTGTAGCTTACGTATGTATTTGCAAATGTGTGCTAAATAAACCCCTGTTTTTAAAGCATACTGTTAGACAGGTTAATTCAGTTTCTTTGCAAGCTGGCTGGCAAGCTGAGCTGGGAACTTTTCTCTTTTGTTGTTTGACATGTGTCTCCCGTCCCTGTGTTCCTTGCTGTAAAAGCCAGTTATAGACTGGGGCAGTGGCCATTTTTTGTACTGTTTTTTTTTCCTTACTTTCCTGGGATTTTTTGTTGTTTGGCTGAGTGCTGTATTTATATAACTTAGATGTTATTGTAAAGCCTATGCTCTTATGTTAGGGTCACAGCAGATTGCCACCCAACAGTTTTGTATTAAGATAGTAAGGGGAAGGGTTAGAAACCATGTCAGATTTTTATTGGAAAGAGTTGTGCCATAGGACAGGAAAAAGGGAAAGAATGAGGATCTCTTTCAAGTTCTTGATGCTATCTTTGACATATTTGGGGAAATTTCACATTGCTTTTTTCGTAATAAGAGAACAGAACATAAAGCAAAGAGCAACATCTCCTAAAAGAACACAACCACAGCAAATACAGTTCCTTGAAAAAGTATTCCTACCCCTTGACATTTTCCACATTTTGTCACGTTACAGCCAAAAACATAAATGTATTTTAATGGGATTTTATGTGATACACCAACATAAAGTGGCCCATAATTGTAAAGTGGAAAGAAAATGATAAATGGTTTTCAAAATTTTTTACAAATAAATATCTGAAAAGAGTGTCGTGCATTTGTATTCAGCCCCCTTTACTCTGATACCCCTAACTAAAATCTAGTGGAACCAATTGCCTTCAAAAGTCACCTAATTAGTAAATAGAGTCCACCTGTGTGTAATTGAATCTCAGTATAAATACAGCTCTTCTGTGAAGCCCTCAGAGGCTTGTTAGAGAACATTAGTGAAGGCCAAGGAATACACCAGACGGGTCAGGGATAAAGTTGTGGAGAAGTTTAAAGCAGGATTAGGTTATAAAAAAAATCCCAAGCTTTGAGCATCTCATGGAGCATTGTTCAACCATCACCCAAAAATGGAAAGCGTATGGCACAACTGCAAACCTACCAAGGCATGGCTAAACTGAAGCAGCCAAGAGGCCCATGGTAACTCTGGAGGAGCTGCAGAGATTCACAGCTCAGGTGTAGGAATCAGTCCACAGGGCAACAATTAGTTGTACACTTCACAAACCTGTTTTTTATGGAAGAGTGGCAAAAAGAAAGGCATTGTTGAAAGAAAGCCATAAGTAGTCCCATTTTAAGTTTGTGAGAAGCCATATGGGGGACAGAGCAAACATGTGGAAGAGGATGCTCTAGTCAGATGAGACCAAAATTTGAACTTTTTAGCCTAAAAGCAAAACGCTATGTGTGGCAGAGAATGAACACTGTACATCACCCTGAACACAACATCCCCACCATGGAACATGGTGGTGACAGCATCATGTTGTGGGGATGATTTTCTTCAGCAGGGACAGTGAAGCTGGTCAGAGTTGATGGGAAGATAGATGGAGCTAAATACATGGCAATCTTAGAAGAAAGTCTGCAAAAGACTTGAGACTGGGGCAGAGGTTCACATTCCAGCAGGGCAAGGACCCTAACCATACAGCCAGAGCTACAATGGAATGGTTTAGATCAAAGCATATTCATGTGTTAGAATGGCCAAGTCAAAGTCCAGACCTAAATCCAATTGAGAATCTGTGGCAAGACTTGAAAATTGCTGTTCACAGACACTCTCCATCCAATCTGAGAGAGCTTGAGCTATTTTGCAAAGAAGAATGGACAAAAATTTCACTCTCTAGATGTGCAAATCTGGTGGAGACATACCCAAAAAGACTTGCAGCTGTAATTGCAGTGAAAGGTGGTTCTACAAAGTATTGACTCAGGGGGACTGAATACAAATTCACACCACACTTTTCAGATATTTATTTGCAAACAAATTTGAAAACCATTTATCATTTTCCTTCCACTTCACAATTATGTGCCATGTTGTGTTGGTCTATCACATAAAATTCTGATAAAATATATTTACGTTTTTGGTTACAACATGAAAAAATTTAGAAAATTTCAAAGGGTATGAATACTTTTTCAAGGCACTGTATTTGACCTAACAGGATTGTATGTTGACATCATGACATCCTAGGAGCACATGATTAATACAGCCCAGTTGTATGAGCTATGTCTTGTCTTTTTTTCTTTGTATATAACTGATCCTAGAATGTGATATTAAAATTACATTTTAAGCTTGGTATCTACTTTTAAGGAAATAGGTTCCCTACTTTTTTGTTAAAAGATAAAATGAATAGGGAAAGCTGCAATTGCGGCCCTTGTCAAAGTAGTGCAAGTGCAGCCATTGACAAAACACTTCTTTCTATTGCACCTAGGGAGTTGCCTTTTATAGAAAAGATGTGAATACCTTTATCAACACCAATATTTTGACTTCAGAGGTCTACATCCAATGCCTCTATAAAGAGAAAAATTAGAAATAGAAATAATGTCTCTCTCTTCCATCTAAAAAAATAACTAAAAATATAAGACCAGCTTACTTTGCATTTTATTTTGGCTAGTCTGATAATTTTGTATGGGGAGATAAAGGTATAGTAGCTATTGATCCATCCTGGATATACCCACAAGAAGTTTGACGATTATGCTGACAGTAAAAATTGTTAACAGACATAGATATCAAGCTAAAGGAGGCCTATGGGAAAACAAGTTATTTGAAAGAGAAAAACAATATTTCTGGGGAAACAAAGGCTTTTGACTTAAATAACCATAAAATCCCCATACAGTAGAGGACAAAGAAAAAAGAAGATCCAAGACAAGATAATGCCACAAGGACAAAAAAGAAGAATGAGAATAGAACAAAAACATACCAATGTACATCACAAAAAAGATCTAAAACTGACAGTGCCTGTTCACAAGCAGACCACGACATAACAGGATTTTTATTCTAGAAAGGAATATCTAAGAAATTCATAAAAAACTTTAGGCAAATGGGCAAAAATTAAAGGAAGGAATACTGTAATCAAAACAAAACCAAGGTATGGCTGCCCGTGTGTAATAGAAAATATTTTTTTTCTTTTTTTTTCATAATGGTAAAGCTAAAACACCTTGAAACGTTGAGAGAGTATTCTATATCTACCAGTTTTTATATTCCAAAATATGCATGTACAAACACTGTTTAGGCATCATTCTTGCCAAAAAACATAATATTAAGAAAGCATTTGCCAGAGGAGACTAATTTTTATTTATTTTTTTTTACTTTTGTTATAATATTGAGTCAGTAACAGGTTCTTTTTATAGGGGCGTAATGCATCTATTAGTTTTCTGATACCTCCTCTGCCTCCAGCCCATATAGATTGGGGACATACAGTTCGTGATATGCTTCTTACCTGACCAATGCTGCCCAGATACTCAGGCTGTGAACAGGAAGTGCTCAGGGATGAAGATTTCCAATTCACAGATTCAGGGGAGAAGAGGAAGTCCTAGGCACACCAGTTGTGTCCAAGGTCTGCTAGCACTTGCAGGCATGGGCCTGTTAGTGTGCAACAATAGGGATCTGCCACTAATCACCACATCATCATTTGGAATTACCTCTGAAGTGATGACTTGTAAAGGTTTTTAATGTGTTGCCTTTATACAATTCCTAATAATTGTGGTTGAACAAGTGCACACAATTTTTAGGCTTGCATCCCAAAGCAGTGCTTCAAAAAGGGTAAGTAAATCCAAAGAAAACAGACAGACAAACATGCAATCCCCTGAAACCCCCAAAAGGGAGAAAAAAATCCTCAAATAGTGGTCTGCAAAACCTTGCGACCAAAACTAGCATCCAAAGATTCAAACACGTCAATTTTGAAAAATTTGTTAAAGGTATTCACAGATGACCAGGCAGCCACCTTGCAAACTTGAGACACACACCGATGGTGCTGGAACACCCAGAAGGCCCTAATTGCCCTATGTTTATGAATCAAAAGAAGCTGTGTCCATCATTGAACGTAGGAGAAATATATATTTAAAAAAAAAAAAGGTTTGACAATAAAAGGGATAAGCTGACTTTACCTATAAGTACAAGTAAACATTGACAGCCCCTTAATTCTATTCTGTTTTATGCAATCCATTGAAGCCGTATTAAAAGAAAAGTATGGACATTAAAAAAAATGTAACATTTATACTCACCAAGGTGAATGCAGCATTGATTCAATGCTGCATTTGTCCCATGCAGGCTCTGCAGTGAGAATTAAGTGATCAAACACCACTGATTGCTCAGTTCTCCCCTCCGCTCTGAGCATACAACTGTGACTTTTAGTCCTCTTATAAAGCAGAGGTATAACCTTACCACGGTGATGTTACTGCCTGTGTCCACAAGCTTTGATTCATGCCAGAAAGGTTTGCATTCCCATACAAGTCTATAGGGATTCAAAACTTACTTGAAGTAGGTAAAATTCATGTCAGAAGGAACATGTCAATGAATTCTGGATGATCTCCGTAGTGCACCAAACTGATGCCAAACTGATGTCACAGCCCAAGCCCAAAACCTGTGAGCCAGTCGACAGGGGCTTCCAGGGATAAGTAAAAAAAGCACAACAAACAACTTTTATAAAGCACATTTATTTTATGAATGTGTTTGGTACTCTTACAGCTTTGAGACACCAAATCCAGCAGTGTGCGCTTATAATGAATGAAAGAAAAGAAAAGTCAGATGGAGACTTGTCAAAGTCAAGTAATCAGCCTCTCCCTCAATCATGGAGTTATCTCTGCAAGGTTAAACAGGGAGAAATCCATGACAGTGGTTCTACACCATGTCCAGCATTTTATGAATGGCCCCTATGTGTTTCTGTGTGGAGGTAGGCATCTTGGGAGAGGCAGAGTTTTGCTTCCTCATATCAGCCTTCAGCAAGGAAAACAATGAGCAACATAGTAGTGACATCAACAAACCTCACTAAAATCTCTTGAGACTAGCAGTCAGAGACCCCAGTACCTTTTATAATTATTGCAGATATACATCTATTTGGCTGTAGGTACAGGAGTGCCTAGGCACACTCAAATACCAGGAAGTGCACTGATTAGAGATATTTGTACTATAATAAAGCTATCTGCACATGATTTCCTTCTGAAAAGACCTTAGCACATCTGTTAAAGTATGTCTAAGCCAGCGATGTTATTTTTCATTTAGAATAGAGGAGGGAAGCCTTAAAACTAGTCAGTTTTTCTGCATTTCAATAGAAAGATTCCCTTTCATCTCCTGTCCTGTAGACTGTGTAGGAAGTAAGGAGATATATTTCCAATGATGGAAATCCCCTCTTAGACCGCTGTTATGGGAACAGATGCCCCATTGAAAGATTTCCTTTTTTTTCCAGTGATGGTGGCAACTTAACCTCCTCAAACCGGCGCCTCCTGGCCCTTTAAGGGGTTTCAGACGCCGGGAGGTGGGGCGGTGTTTTAGGGTCATGTGACCACCGTGATTCGCTGTCACGGCGGTCACATGATCAGAAAAGATCCCTATCGCAAGGGGAGATCAGGACCTTTCCGTGAGACACCTACATATGTGCTGGGAGCGCTCGGACCATGCTCTCTCAGCACATATGTGTTTTCAAATGGTATGCAAATATGCGGCCGCTCGGCGTCAAGGGGTTAAAATATTTACTCACTTTCATTCCTGGTGACAATTGTGATCACGAAAATTAGCGAGAGTAGAACTAGTCATTGACGGATTGAAACGGCTGGACAGCTTTAGTCAATTAGTGGTTGCAACCAATCAGCTGCAGCCTCTGACCAGTGTAATCTGACAGCGGAGAGTCCTATTGTCAGAATACAAGGTGCTGGTGGGGAGGTTTCTCTGGCTGAACGAATAAAAATGAACCATCTATTGCCAGCTTAACAGGTACAAATTTAAACCTGGCAGTGATTCTAACCCCTTCCTACTCTATTCAAAGCTGAAAAAAGTTTCCTGTACTTATGTTTTAAAGTGAAGGTACTGTATGCTTAAGGCTTTGTGCTCACTGGGTTTAAAAATTTTGATTTTACAGACATTTGGCTTTTTTTCTCAGTTCATAAAAGTACCTCTTTATTACGCTATGGAGGTTATTTACTAAAACTAGACACCAAACTGCTTCCAGGTTTTATTGCCAAAGCTTAAGTAAATAAATTGAAATTAGAAGCTGAGTGGCTGCCATGCACAGTTGCATCATATTCTGAGTGCACCAGTTTTAGTAAATCTACCCCTATGTTTCCATGCATTTACAGATGTATTAGAAATGGAGTGTTTACAGGCTGAAAAAAAAACTCATCCAAAGCACATTAGACCTGAAGAGCAGAAAAATTGCCGAGTAGGCCCTATGAGATGCCCCTGGTACCTTTTTCATAGGCTTTTTTGAGTTTGGGCAAGGACACAGGGGCCCCATGATCCCTATTGCCCGGGGGCCCCATGAGTTGTCAGTCCGCCCCTGTAGATGAGTTTAGGCGTGTTTGAGCATTAAGGCATTCCAGTGGCCAGAATAAATTAATATTCTGGGCAATAAATGTCATTAATGCTCAAACACCTAAAAGTGTGTGCAAAACAGAGATTTAGGCACTTTTTCTAAGCAGCTTTGCTCCTCCCAGGAGTTTTGGTGGCCAGAGGAGAAAAGCAACCTGAGTGCATGAGGCCTAAATGTTCAAAAAAAGTTATACTGGAGAAGATACTGCTTCAGATTCTCCTTATTGTTGGCTACATGTCTTCAGACATGGGGGTGCAACCAAAGTGGGGCTGGAGCAGCATTTACTCCAGGAAATATAACAATTAAAGTTCTTCTATAACTACATAGTTTTTTCATATCAACCAGACTGTCAATGAAGCTTTGTTTCACCACAGGTCATCTAATATTCCCTTCAAACTGTAATCACCCTATTCACAGCATTATGAACGATTACCTTAACTACAATACTAATTTAATTAAGTAACGTGATACTTAGAGTTTAGATTATATGATATATGGTGATGAACATTTACCCTACCAAATCATATTAAGGAAAAATGAATTTAAACTGGCACATCTCATTTGAGAGTTTTCTATTACCTCGCTTCCCATTTCATTTTCTAGAGACAAATTTTAAGAAAAACTAGACAATCTTTTTGTTCTCTTTTCTCAATTTAAACTGTCAAACATGCAGACAAGAAGATCAGACTAGACGACACACAGTAATCCCAATTACACCACCAGAATACATTGCATTGACGTGAAATATTACCATTAGAAGAACTTCTGAAATTTATTGCCATGCAACATAATGTAATACAATAGCAATATACTTTCTGGTTTCATTTGCTAAAGCAATGGCCAACATAGAGTGTAAATTATTTTTTCCACCCAAAAATGCATTCTTATTGGTGTGCCCTCAATTTCTGTTTAGTGCTGGTATCTGCATTGTGATCAAAAGAGAGCTTACATAAAAATACAAGATTCCGCTATTTTCTAATCCACCTTCAACAAAATGAAAAACTAACTTAATGCCCCAAAAATAGAACATTAGGAGTGAAAAAAATGCCTTATACTATATTGTAACCAATTAATGTTTTTGCAATAAGCTGACAAAAGAGTAAAAAATGCAAATTGGTCTTTTATTCATAATAACTGTAATCAGTTTCTTTTACTTTTTTTATAATTAAAGTGGTTGTAAAGTTAAAAGTTTTTTTCTAACTTAATGCATTTTCTGCACTAAGGTAAAAAAACCTTTCAATGTCTGCTCTCCACAGCCTTCCTTAAAGTGGTCCTAAAGTCTCAATATTTTTTACCTTCATGCATTCTATGCATGAAGGTAAAAAACATTCAGTGCATAGCAGCCCCCCCAACACTTACCTGTGCCCCCTCTTGATCCAGCAACATCCACAAGAGCTTTGGCTCTCTGGGGAGAGTGAACGGGGCCGAGTCAAGGCTCTGTGTGTGAATGCACTTGCAGAGTAGTGGTTCGGGAGCACACCTGCTAGGTTGCCCCCATAGCAATCTGTTTACTATGGGGGCACCTGATAGCAGGGAGGGCCAGAAGCGCTAGTGGGGGACCCAAGAAGAGGAGGATCCAATGCAAAACCACTGCACGGAGTAGGTAAGTATAACATGTTTGTTATTTTTAAGAAAAAAAACAAGACTTTAGTATTACTTTAAATACTTACCTGATCCCAATCTTGATCCAGCACTGTGCAGGTCTGCAGCAGCATTTCTCTTTTCCCTCCTCTTTCACAGGAAGCTTGGCAGCAGAGGAAACCATTAGCTCCTGCTGCTGTCAATCAAATCCTGTGAGCAGAGAGTGGGGGGTGGGGCAGAGCCACACTGTGTGTGTCTGTAGACTGACACAACCAGACTCGGAATTGAGCCTGAAGGAGTGTCCCTATAGCAAGCAGCTTGCAAAGGTGGCACTTGGAGAAAAGGAGCCAAGACCACCAGCAGGGGACCCTAGAAGAGGAGTAAAACTATTGCACAGAGCAAGTAAGTAAGACATTTGTTATTTTCGAAAAAAAAAATGAAACCTTTACAATCATGTTAAAGTATAGTTTTTACAACTTGTATTACACTGTGAAATCTTTATAAACAAACCATATGTAATCACAATGACTGGACTGGTAATCACTTAATCAAGAACAACACTGATTGGCTCAAATTTTAATGAGCTGCATATCACCACATGGACTTATCTATTTTATTGATTATTTGCTATATTTCCTGCACTCAGACACTGGACCTTTGAGTCTTCAATACTCCAATACAGGGTCGTTTGCAGGCACTCAGCCACTTATGTGGTCTCAGTGGAGCAGAGGGGTCTTGTCCAGGAGGAGAAGATCCCAGCCTGGAGGGCTGCTGTAATTCTGGGCAGTCCAGCTGTGCTTGTTCATTTACTCATCGAGGTCTCAGCTGTGCTAGCTGGGGGGTCTGTTCTGTTGAACTTTGCTGGAGCTGACTGAAGGACCTCCTTCTGGGGATCTGTTCTGAAGAGTTTGTGGGGGAAATGTCTGGCTGATATTGAAGGGAGTCATCCAACTATCCAGAGACATTTGTGAGTACACACCGGTGTGTGAGATCCCAGTAACTGTGTGCTTCTGCTGTCCCTTTTGCATTAGAGTCAACTTATACTAAATGTGGATATTGTTTATGGTCTCTCTGTGCAGCTCAGCCCATCATTTGGTACTTATTTTTACTGGAGTATCCCACGGTTACTATGCACCATCTGAGTTAAAGTTTTCAATAAAGCATCAAGAAGAATACCCCTAGACTATCATTAAGCCAGAACAGTGATAGAGACTGTGTGCTTGGCTGCTAGTGCACTTTTTGGGGAAGGGACCTTGGGACCAAATTAGTGGGCCCTTTCAGGGCTACATGTATATAAAATATAAGAATGCAAAGCAAATATATAACAGGATGACAGTATTATAAACATAAACAACCTTTAACTACAATACTAGATTTACTTAAATAACCCAAATAATTAGATATTTACTGTTCTGCTTCAGAAGAACTATAAGATTCCATTCATACGCGGCAAAGACTTACGTCCCTAGACTGCTGTGACCTTTTACAGAAGACAACAGGCTTCAAGGCAGATTCATTTCTATGGTTGAAGGGAGCTGCAACAATGGGAGTTTGTGCAGGCACATCTAATAGTAGTTAGAAACTGCACATAGATACATTGCTAAGCATGTCAATGTCTGTGCCTACATGCAAAAAAAATAAATTTCTCCCAAGGGCTTTATTGCAGCACCCTAAGGTATACTGTATATCAAACATATGGACTAAACATTATAAAATTCAAAAATAATTTTTATTGTTACCAAAAAATTAAACATGTGTTTTTAAAATATGTGCTCTGGTATATATATACAGTATATATATATATATATATATATATATATATATACCCCATATAAAATTAATGATATCCTTAACACTGGCAGGTAATAATCAAAATATACAGAGGAATCTCCAAAGAGTAGTCCTGCCAGGGAAGACCCCAACGAATTTCAGTTATTAGAGTGACAATTATTATCAAGGGGGTTTGGACATCTAAATTGAAAATACATGACAATAGAGTGTTACCCTGAGTACAATCAATACAAAAAATCATTACACATTGCTGTATTTGCTATTCAAATATAATTACCTTTTAGCAGGGGAAAGAAAAGAACAATAGACCAGAGCAGATTAAAAATTTCAAGAGTTTTCCTCGGCCAACATCAAGAAGGGAGTACACAACCCCCGGCCCCAAGAGGCCACACATATATGTGTATTAAAGAGGCAGGGGAAACCAAGCAAATGGTGAACCACATAGATATCCTATTGTAAAATGTTGAAAATAACAGAAAAATTTAATTTTCAAAAAAGGCCTAGGCATATGGCTCATGTCTATTAGATTTAGGGGTATTACTCATAAAATGTTTAAGCCACCCCTCCCACCAGAGTACATCCTTGTGTCTATGGGTCCCAAAGTGGCACATGTATCTATAAACTACATATGTGTATTCAAAAGTCATCCAGTCAAGAGGAAAAAATCAAAGTGGCAAACAAACATATATTAGCTCAATACTAAGAAATTGATATATTAAAAAGGTACAGTCTGATTATCTCAAAAGCTTTTTAAAAAAGCAGTCACCTTATTTACAAGGATATTAAAAAAAGGGGAATTTCCAACCTAGTAATTCAAAATCCACATATAAATCGATTATGTTTGAGTAAAGTCCCACTGAGAGGCTTAGAAATATAAGATCATAAAATAAAAGAAGAAAGAAAATTATATGGTGAAAGGACTCCTAATCAATTATAGGAGGTAGTGTAAAGTCAGGGAGATTGTTACTTACACTGACTACCAATTCACATATCATGGATTCCTATGTCCAGGCTAGTCCAAGAAATAAAGACCACTGGACTGCAATGCCACATATCTATCAGAGAATTCACTTTGATTAACCACAGGTCACACAGGCTCCACTCACAGGTGTCGCCAATCCCCCCATCCACTTCCCACACTGGATGCAAGTTGCACATGTGGTTAATTGTTCCGTCTGCCTGGCCTCCCCAGCATTCTGAGAAGTAAGAGCTTTCCCCGACAACCATCGACTCTTTCGCTGCAACCAGCATGGAGTAATGAAGTCACATGCACACACGACAGCATCAAGACAGCACAGCCTGCATAGGCACTATGCACTGTGGTTCTGCATAAACTTGTCCTTTCAATTTTTGTTTAAACAAAAGTTTGTGACGTGGCTGTTTTATTGCCCTATTATATGCCTTATGCAGGCATGTTTTACTATATGTTTAGAAGCCTTGATTGTAAGTTCCTGGCTTCTTCTTTAAACAAGGTATCATTAGAGCAATTTCTCCATAGCCTAAGGTATTGGCTATATGGGATGACATTTTTTAAAGGTACAGGGTGAAAGCTAGAAGTGTGTAGTATGGTGTTTCCTGCTGTACTTTTCTGGAACAATGTGCTGAAAAGTTTACCATTAGGTCCTCGCTGAATTTGTACATCCAAAAAAGTGTCACTATTATGGTCATATGTCATGGTACATTTAGATTGTGACTGCTGTCATTCATCCTTTCAAGACATTCGTGGAGAATATCTTCAGATCCCTCACAGACCAGGAATACATCATCGATAAACCTGTACATGTGGAAGCATGGCAGGGGAATTCAGAAAGGCCCTCGTCTGAGAGGAATGCACGTTCCCACTCCCCCAGGTACAGATTGGTGTAGGATGGGGCACATCATATCCCCCTTCATTACGCCCTGTACCTGGAGGTAGTGGGAGTCATCAAACAAAAAGGAACTGTGATTCAATACATAAACCAAACCACACAAAATAAATTCATTAAAGGCCTAGTCCTGAGAAGGTCTTTGTGAAAGAACTCTATGTATCGCCTCTAAACCCTGCTGGAGGGGAATGGAGCTCTAGAGGGCCTCCACATCAATAGTTACCAAAAAGGAGAAGTTATCAGAAATATTCAATTCCTCTATAATTTGCAAAAATTGGATGGTATCCTTTACAAAGGATGTTAAAGATGACATATGAGGCTGCAAGTGGGCATCAATGACTAAAATTTTCCATAAAATTTTTGTGTATTTTGAGTAAGCTATAAAAGGTGGAAACTTTAGGGTATTTTGTGCAGTTGAAGTCGCACAAAGCATTAGAAATGACTCCACTTTTAAATGCTTTATCAATCAAATCATAAAATGTCTTATTGAATTTCTCCACTTTTTTATTGTGGCAGGAATAGGTCTGTACCAATCTATGTTGTCAAGAATTTTTTCACACATTTATTTATATTTCAAATTGTTCATCACCACAACATTGCCCCCTTTTGTCGGAGGGTTTGATGGTAATTGAAATGTTTTCTTGTAGAGATTTTTAAGGCATTTCTTTCTGACACGGAAGGATTGTGGTTTCCCTTCTTGTGGATGGACAATTTTTTTTATATCCCTCCTGAGTGTTTTTTTTAGGAAAATGGTCACAGTGGAGTTGGTATTAAGTGGAGGACATTTAGTTGATTGTTGTTTTAAAGAAGATAATTGATCTTGTTTGGGGTTTTCTACTTCTGCATGGGAAAAAAAATGTTACATTTGCTTGTAAGCACTTTTATCTGCTTTACAGAATGACCTTTATCTACACATACTGTCTTATGTGAATGGAGCATAAATTTACCTATAGACAACAGAATATGGTGGACTAGATCCGTATAATCCATTTGCCAGTAAAATATTTTGTGATCTATCTACAGTATATTAATATGCATGTTTGGCTCGCCAAAGTATAAATGCAAATGTCTAAGAAGAGCAGAAAGCAATCAGGCACCAATGATGAAATTCAGTGTAGCACATTGATGATTTTATCCAAAGTTAACTTTCAAGTCCACATGCCTGGAAGTAATTTCAGGCTTGTTTCCCCCTTGGAATTGTGGTAATATATTTTTCACCACATTGCACAGTCTGAAGTATGGTATGTCATGCTGCCATTCATTCATTTGAATTGAGGTGTTTTGGGTGGCAATCAGACTAAAAAGTATCTCAACGCACCGTGCAAACACACCCAGATGTGTTCCGGCATACAAGGTACACAGTTGGGAACCATGTGTGTACTGTGGTATTCTAGGTCGAAAACAATGTATATTGCTAATAATTTTTTTTTTGTATGTCATGGTGTGCTGACAGCCCATTTAAAATTATTTGCTGAATTAACACTTCACACATTAACACAAGGGGGCCTTAGGTAAACCTATACTGAGAAAAATGTAGAGAATGCCATTGGTGCCCTTGCTAGTTGACTGGCTTGGTTTGGCTTCAATATTTAAATTTTTTTAAGTTTATTAATTTTTAAACTGATATTTGTTATCTACTTTACTATACTATTACTACTACTATAATAAAGAACCATTTAATATCTAACAAGGGATTATTCGAGTGCTATAGATTTTATCAAGAGCAAGCATAGCAAAAGTCATTTTCTGTAAGGGCCCATTCTGACTATTATGGTAGGTTATAGTGCAGTAACCCATACACATCCTTTATGGATGGGCTGCCAATGCAATGCAACAGGACAAAAACCACAAATGACCATTATTTACGAATGCAGTGCACCTCAATGCATATTATGAGCATTGTGGGGCACTGATATGCAATTTGCATTTGCCTCTACAGTTACATAGTTAGTCTGGCTGAAAATAAGAGAAAAGTCCATCCAGTTCAACCATAAAAAAAAAGTTATAATCCTATACCCACAGTTGATCCAGAGGAAGGAATAAAAAACCAGCAAAGCAGGACCCAAGTTGCTCATGCAGGGGAAAAAATGTATTACTGATCCCCTGAGAGGCAATCGGATATTCCCTGAATCAACTTTAACTATAAATGTTCGTATCCAGTTATATTCTGTGTATGTAAGAAAGAATTCAGGCCTTTTTTAAAGCAATCCACTGAGCTGATAAGAACCAACTCTTGAGTGAGTTTATTCCACATTTTCACAACTCTTACTGTGAAGAAACCTTTCCCTATTTGGAGATTAAATCTCTTTTCCTCCAAACGTAAAATAATGCCCCCTTGTCCTCTGTGATGACCTAAGGGTGAATAACTGTACACCAAGTTCAGTATATGAACCACTGATATATTTAAACATGTAGATTATTACCCCCCTTAATCTCCTCTTCTCAAAAGAGAATAAATTCAGTTCCTCTAATCTTTCCTTGTAGCTGAGCTCCTCCATGCCTCTTATCAGTTTGGTTGCCCTTCTCTGTACTTTCTCCAGTTTCCCAATGTTCTTTTTGTGAATTGGTACCCAAAACTGAACTGCATATTCCAGATGAGGTATTACTAATGATTTGTACAGAGGTAATATGATATCTCTCTCTTTGGAGTCTATACCTCTTTTAATAAAAGAGAAGATTTTGATCACTTTAGAAACCACAACTTGGCATTGCATGCCATTATTAAGCTTATGTTATACCAGAACTCCCAGATCCTTCTCCACCATTGATTCCCCCAGTTGTACTCTACCTAGTATGTATGATGCATGCATATTCTTAGCCCTCAAGTGCATAACCTTGCATTTATCAACATTAAACCTCATTTGCCATATAGTTGCCCAATTAAACAGTGCATTGAGGTCGGCTTGTAAATTGGAGACATCCTGTAAGGACGTTATTCCACTGCACAGCTTGGTGTCATCTGCACAGACTGAAATGGTATTTTTAATCCCAGACCCTATATCATTTATAAATATATTAAAACGTAAGGGTCCCAACACTGAACCTTGGAGTACACCACAAACAACCCTAGATCATTCAGAGTATGAATCATCAACCACTACTCTCTGAATACGATCTTTTAGCCAGTTTTCTATCCATTTACATACAGATTTTTCCAATCCTGTAGACTTTACCTTACACATTAGCCATGTGTGGGGAACTGTGTCAAACGGTTTTGCAAAATTCAAGTATACCACATCCACCGCCACCCCTCTGTCCAAGGTTTTGCTCACCTCCTCATAAAAAGAAATCAGATTTGTTTGACAGCTTCTGTCTTTCATGTGTATAGTGCATTAGGGTGCCATTCCTCAAAAATGCTACTGCATTGCACCGCAGTAGGATGCAGTAGAGCATTACAACAACACAACAGTCTGAAAGGACCCTAAAAGTCTATTCACACTTATGGATTATTAGTAACCAGCAATTTGTCTGCAAGCATTTTTACACATATTTGTGCAATGTACATGCAGTTTTTTTCAATTACTATCATGCAATATGTCATTGCATCAAAGTACAGTGCATGTATGTGAACTACAGTAGTTGTGTAGGAATAAATGGGATTTCTACTTGAAATGCATTTTGAGGAATAATGGAAACAGACAATCAGGCTGGCCCTGTTTGGTTAAAACCTTAGATAAATCTCATATCAATGTAGTAACAGTCTGAATGGCTTATTGGTACTTTTAAACTTCAACAGGCACTCTGATCATTTATACTATATTGTCAAAAGTATTAGGACACCCCTCCAAATCATTGGATTTAGATGTTCCAATCAACTCCATGGCCACAGGTGTATAAAATCAAGCACCTAGGCATGCAGACTGCTTCTACAAATATTTTTTAAAGAATGGGTCACTCTCAGGAGCTCAGTGAATTCAAGCATGGCACCGTGATAGGTTGCCACCTGTGCAACAAGTCCATCTGGGAATTTTCCTTGCTACTAAATATTCCACGGTCAACTGTTAGTGGTATTATAACTAAGTGGATGCAACTGGGAACAACAGCAACTCAGCCATAAAGTGGTAGGCCACGTAAAATGAGAGAGTGGAGCCAGCACATGCTGAAGCGCACAGTGTGCAGAAGTTGCCAACTGTCTGCAGAGTCAGTAGCTAAAGACCTCCAAACTCCATGTGGTCTTCAGATTAGCAAAACAAAAGCACATAAACAGCTTCATGGAATGAGTTTCCATGGCCAAGCAGCTTCATCCAAGCCTTACATCACCAAGTACAATGCAAAGTGTCGGATGCAGTGGTGTAAAGCATGCTGCCACTGGATTCTAGAGCAGTGGAGACATGTTCTCTGGAGTGAGCAATCACACTTCTCTGTCTGGCAATCCAATGGATGTGTCTGGGTTTGGCGGTTGCCAGGAGAACGGTACTTACCTGACTGCATTGTGCCAAGTGTAAAGTTTGGTGGAGGGGGAGGGATATAGTGTGGGGTTGTTATTCAGGGGTTGGGCTTGGCCCCTTAGTTCCAGTGAAGGGAACTCTTCAGGCGTCAGCATACCAAGACATTTTGGACAATTTCATGCTCCCAACTATGTGGGAACAGTTTGGGGATGGCCCCTTCCTGTTCCAGCATGACTGCGCAGCAGTGCACAAAGCAAGGTCCATAAAGACATGGATGAGCAAGTTTGGGGTGGAGGAACTTGACTGGCCTGCACAGAGTCCTGGCCTCAACCCGATAGAACACCTTTGGGATGAATTAGAGTGCAGACTGCGAGCCAGGCCTTCTCATCTGACATCAGTACCTGACCTCACAAATGCGCTTCTGGAAGAATGATGAAACATTCCCATAGACACACTCCTAAACCTTGTGGAGAGCCTTCCCAGAAGAGTTGAAACTGTTATAGCTGCAACGAGTGGGGCAACTCAATATTGAACCCTCTGGACTAAGACTGGGATGCCATTAACGTTCATGTGTGTGTAAAGGCAGACATCCAAATACTTTTGGCAATATAGTGTATCTCAGTGGTAAAGATGTTCAATGGATTGGAATTTTCCATCTGACAGCTATAATATCTCATACATGGTGTTGCCAGGACTGTTTTCTGAATGTGCAGACATGCAACCTATACCACACCAGCATTCATGTGTATGTCTCTATGCATTAGAAAATATTTCTATTTTACATTTAACATTTTTGAGTGTGCACCTATGCGCACTGCTAGCTGTGGGACTGTATGTCCAATGACAGCATCCAGTCTGAACTAATGATCATTTAAAGGGATTATTTCAACACATGCAGTAAGGTCCATAAATATTGGGACATCAACACAATTCTAACATTTTTGGCTCTATACACCACCACAATGGATTTGAAATGAAACGAACAAGATGTGCTTTAACTGCAGACTGTCAGCTTTAATTTGAGGGTATTTACATCCAAATCAGGTGAAAGTAGTAGGGATTACAACAGTTTGCATATGTGCCTCCCACTTGTTAAGGGACCAAAAGTAATGGGACAGAATAATAATCATAAATCAAACTTTCACTTTTTAATACTTGGTTGCAAATCCTTTGCAGTCAATTAGAGCCTGAAGTCTGGAATGCATAGACATCACCAGACACTGGGTTTCATCCCTGGTGATGCTCTGCCAGGCCTCTACTGCAACTGTCTTCAGTTCCTGCTTGTTCTTGGGGCATTTTCCCTTCAGTTTTGTCTTCAGCAAGTGAAATGCATGCTCAATCGGATTCAGGTCAGGTGATTGACTTGGCCATTGCATATCATTCCACTTCTTTTCCTTAAAAAACTCTTTGGTTGCTTTTGCAGTATGCTTTGGGTCATTGTCCATCTGCACTGTGAAGTGGCGTCCAATGAGTTCTGAAGCATTTGGCTGAATATGAGCAGATAATATTGCCTGAAACACTTCAGAATTCATCCTGATGCTTTTGTCAGCAGTCACATCATTAATAAATACAAGAGAACCAGTTCCATTGGCAGCCATACATGCCCACGCCATGACACTACCACCACCATTGTCAAGGTCCTACCTTTCCTCAGAGATTGTGTTGCTCCATGTCCTAGCATCCATCTTAAGTTCCTGCAAAGCTTGGTTGGAGCCTTTATGCTTTCAGGCCTCTGTGGCTCCTCCTCCAGAAGGGTGTGGCTGATCACATTTAAGCCTGCTGTCTGCAGTTGCTCTTTGCATTCGTGTCCTGTATGTTCCTTTGCAGCAAGCTCTTGTTCTGTTCTCGTTGCTCTCCTGGTAACCGACTCGGCTTGGACAAGACTATTCTCTGCTTTATCCCATTACCTGACCTCCCGTTGCTGAACCTGGCCCGTGACCTGAGTATTCTTGTCACCCTGCGCAAAGATTTTCCAGCTAGTGGACCACAATCTGTGTATCTGCAGCCTGGGAGCGATTGTTACTGGGTTAGGTTAATTACACAATTAACCCTTCACACTGCCACCACCTCCTTTTTGTACAGAGAAAGAGAAAACTCGGCAATATCAGTAATAACACTATGATGATGAATACCACTGTCACCACAGGCAGGGTATATAGAGGTTTAATCATACATAGTAGCGCTCTTCAGAGACAGGGGTTCTTAGTTTGCATTAAAGAGCTTTAGAAACAGTTCAACACTTTCAGAAAGTAAGATTTATTACTAAAAGGTCAAGAGGGTGCAATAAAAATATTTACAGAAAAAGATGTAGCCAATATATATATATACAGAGAGCAAGAACACAGCAAATAAATAACAGAAAAAAGTTTAGAGAGATAAAGTACCTGCCATCAGCTTTGGTTTAAGCAGCTTTCAAATGTCAGAGCAAAAGGGCCTTATCTCCCAAAGTTAGTTCCGATGTTAAAAGGGAGCTTCTTCAACTTCAACTCAACTCAGCTTAGCTTAGCTTTTCTAGGAACTCAGCAAGGTGTCTCCCTGAAGCAGAGAACCAATCGTCTCATTTGGGCAGGTGTTGCATGCGGAGACCCAAGCTATAACCAAAATACCTACCAAGTTGATACCAGGGCAATAACTTTCCCTGGATACATGTAACATTCTATCCACGAGTAGATAAATCTGCAGAATCACCTTCCGAACGTCTAGATATGAAATATGACATACCTGCTGGGATGGTTAAGGAGATATCATTTTCTGCTCTCCTGTAGATGTCAGCTAGGGGGTGTAATATATGCCTGGTTTTTATGTAAGTCTTTCATATTCCAAGATGTGAAATCATAGGGGAAAATAGATTTTAAATGTGATGTCTGTTTTACGGTTTATCTGGAATGTCTTTGAAGCTCAATGTAGGGCTTGGTTTATGGCTTTACGATCCTTTTCCAGCAAGAGTCTCGCAGACATACGGGGGCCAGGCTAATTGGGGTTTATGACCATGAGCTCTCCCACTGGGCCTTGATGCATTTTTGAACTCAGCATCCAGGGACCACGTGTCACTCAACAGAGAGGGAGAGGGGGATTTGTCTAGGAGAGAGAGAGAGATACAAGATGGAGGATCCTTAGCAAGATGGAGGACCGTGTCCATCTTTGTAGGCACAATTGCTACAATACTGACACTGCTAAATTTGGTCTGGTAATCTACATATTAATGACCTCTAGTCATAACAGGATCAAGATTTAAAAATTTGTCACTATGCAATTTAGACTAAACAAAGCATTTGACATGGTAGAATTTTTAAGGCACAACAAAATTGTTTTTTTTAAAACGTACAGTTTATTTGTACAAAAATCAGTTTAAAACATAACATTTTCATTAATTTGGTGTCCAAAAACCACATTTGACTTGCATTACATCTCAAATATTCTATGGATTGTAAATTCAGATTCTCAAAATCTCGTTGCGTTTCTTGGATTTTATCCACTTCATCAGGAGCTAGAGATGACAGTCTCTGAGTATAAAAACACATATTTTCAACATATATTATATTCCGGCCAAATGTACATATACAGGTCTTAAATTTATCATTTACTGTTGGAGGCCCAGGCAAGGGGACAAATCTAAATATTGGAGTCCCACCTCAGCTCTAGTAGGTCAGAGGACGCTGTACAAGATAAGTATCTCCACAAGCTGATGGATTGGTCATGCACTATGTTCATAAATTGAATGCAGAGACAATATATTGCAATATATTATCTATAATGTATAAAGAATATCTCTCATAATTATCCCTTAAGTATTAAGTATCTCCACATATATACATATACATTTGACACATACATATATATCCTTTCATCTAGTGCTGGCTAAAAATTTACCTAATGCACTTTTAGTCTCCTCTTGAGGCTGTCTCAATACCTTCCCCAAGGAACACAGCGGCTAGAACCCTGTTGAACAGGGACCTATTGACTGAAATCTTTACCGAATGGCTATCAAGCATTATTGGTAGGTGTACTTTGTTTTTCTTCCGCCTTTATGTAGTCTTTTGTGATTTGCCAAATAGGCTTTTTTGAGCCCTTTTGAGGTTATGATTTTAGCATACTATAATATATCCTAATGCTTGGCTGTTCACCAGGGTTCTGGCCACTGCGTTCCTTGAGGAAGGTATTGAGACAGCCTCAAGAGGAGACTGAGAGCACATTAGGTAATTTTTTAGCCAGCACTAAATGAAAGGATATATACAGTAAGTATGTGTCGCATGTATATGTACAGTCAGGTCCAAAAATATTGGGACATCGACACAATTCTAACATTTTTGGCTCTATACACCACCACAATGGATTTGAAATGAAACAAACAAGATGTGCTTTAACTGCAGACTGTCAGCTTTAATTTGAGGGTATTTACAGCCAAATCAGGTGAACGGTGTAGGAATTACAACAGTTTTCATATGTGCCTCCCACTTTTTAAGGGACCAAAAGTAATGGGACAATTGGCTTCTCAGCTGTTCCATGGCCAGGTGTGTGTTATTCCCTCATTATCCCAATTACAATGAGCAGATAAAAGGTCCAGAGTTCATTTCAAGTGTGCTATTTGCATTTGGAATCTGTTGCTGTCAACTCTCAAGATGAGATCCAAAGAGCTGTCACTATCAGTGAAGCAAGCCATCATTAGGCTGAAAAAACAAAACAAACCCATTAGAGAGATAGCAAAAACATTAGGCTTGGCCAAAACAACTGTTTGGAACATTCTTAAAAAGAAGGAACGCACTGGGGAGCTCAGCAACACCAAAAGACCTGGAAGACCACGGAAAACAACTGTGGTGGATGACCGAAGAATTCTTTCCCTGGTGAAGAAAACACCCTTCACAACAGTTGGCCAGATCAAGAACACTCTCCAGGAGGTAGGTGTATGTGTGTCAAAGTCAACAATCAAGAGAAGACTTCCCAGGGTGAATACAGAGGGTTGACCACAAGATGTAAACCATTGGTGAGCCTCAAAAACAGGAAGGTCAGATTAGAGTTTGTCAAACGACATCTAAAAAAGCCTTCACAGTTCTGGAACAACATCTTATGGACAGATGAGACCAAGATCAACTTGTACCAGAGTGATGGGAAGAGAAGAGTATGGAGAAGGAAAGGAACTGCTCATGATCCTAAGCATACCACCTCATCAGTGAAGCATGGTGGTGGTGGTGTCATGGCGTGGGCATGTATGGCTGCGAATGGAACTGGTTCTCTTGTATTTATTGATGATGTGACTGCTGACAAAAGCATCAGGATGAATTCTGAAGTGTTTCGGGAATATTATCTGCTCATATTCAGCCAAATGCTTCAGAACTCATTGGACGCCGCTTCACAGTGCAGATGGACAATGACCCAAAGCAGACTGCAAAAGCAACCAAAGAATTTTTTAAGGGAAAGAATTGGAATGTTATGCAATGGCCAAGTCAATCACCTGACCTGAATCCGATTGAGCATGCATTTCACTTGCTGAAGACAAAACTGAAGGGAAAATGCCCCAAGAACAAGCAGGAACTGAAGACAATTGCAGTAGAGGCCTGGCAGAGCATCACCAGGGATGAAACCCAGTGTCTGGTGATGTCTATGCGTTCCACACTTCAGGCTGTAATTGACTGCAAAGGATTTGCAACCAGGTATTAAAAAGTGAAAGTTTGATTTATGATTATTATTCTGTCCCATTACTTTTGGTCCCTTAACAAGTGGGAGGAACATATGCAAACTGTTGTAATTCCTACACCGTTCACCTGATTTGGATGTTAATACCCTCAAATGAAAGCTGACAGTCTGCAGTTAAAGCACATCTTGTTAGTTTCATTTCCAATCCATTGTGGTGGTGTATAGAGCCAAAAATGTTAGAATTGTGTCGATGTCCCAATATTTATGGACCTGACTGTATATATATATATATGTGGAGATACTTATCTTGTACAGCGTCCTCTGACCTACTAGAGCTGAGGTGGGACTCCAATATTCAGATTTGTCCCCTTGCCTGGGCCTCCAACAGTCCTTTTCCCCTTTCATATGGGCTTATTCAGGTAAATGGTACATTTAGGAACTGTATATGTACATTTGGACGGAATATAAAATGTGTTGACAATATGTGATTTTATACTCAGAGACATATATCTCTAGCTCCTGATGAAGTGGATAAAATCCAAGAAACACGTCGACCTTTTGAGAATCTGAATTTGCAATCCATGTTATATTTGAGATGTAATGCAAGTCTAATGTGCTTTTTGGACACCAAATTGATGAAAATGTTATGTTTTAAACTTATTTTGTGTATGAATAAACTGTATGTGTAAAACAAAAATCCCACTATGTTAAACACTTTGTTTAGTCTAAATTAAAAAGGGACACGTTTTTGGGCCATTTATACTGAGTTTTATCACTATACAATGATTGCAACCCTAATTTATTACATTGTTTTAACTCTTAATAGAACCATTACCAAATTAAAGTCAATGCACTGTTAGAGAAAAAGATCAAAATTTGTTTGCACACTAGTACAAATGAAAAGTATAGAAAACCCACAAATATATTGCAACTGAAGAAAATTGCATGGAGAAGTGATTAAAAAGTTCAGTGTCAGAGTGTATACAAAATGCCTATAAGAAGTCATTTTTGCTATGGGGCAAAACTAGCTTTTGATGCCAAGGGTGTACTTAGTTTTTCAGAGTACACCATTAAATCTATATATATTTGAAATAGTCTTTCTCGGCCATTGTTTAAGTTTGGGTTGTGCAGCATTTACTACACTTTCTGCTGAGCAGTTGCTGGAATTGATATTTGCATGTAACATACTGCCACACTGCTGTGTGGTAACTACGTAGTGTACATCAAAATCATCACACATGCATGCTCTTGTCACCATAGTTTCAGTAAGAGCTTGGCATTCGTTCACATTGCCAAAAATACTACAGTGATTGTCTGGTCTAAAATGGGAGGCAGAGGCAATGTGTGTGGCAGTAGAAAGGTTGTGAGCAGTTCCTGTAGGGTACATCTGTGTGAGGGACACACAAACTGAAGGTGGTCATGTGTGCCTTTTTTTCCCAAAGTTGCTACCAATCCAGTCACAGTACACCCACCAGAGTTCTACATCTACATCGTTCCAGGTGCAGAGCAGTCAGTTATCTGCCAGTATTACTAAGACACTCTTTTCCCCCTCTTCTTCTCTGAGGCTTTACGTAAACATTATACGGTTCCATAACACCACAAGTCAGGATAAAGATATGAGCCTGCAACCTCTGCTGTGTCTGGCAGTATCTCTTCTTGTTGAGCCTCCTGAGATGCTGGACAGCTTTCTGGACAATTCTTTGGACAATCTTGCCTTCTACTTTTTTCTGATGAACCTTGAGCTGTTTGCTTCTCTCATAAACCTCCTATTTAAGCCATGCTTTGCACTTCCTGTTTGCCAGATTATTGTGCTCTCTCCAGCCAATATTTAGCTCCTGTCACTCCGACTGCCATCCATATCTTCACTACTACTCATTACAGACCTTGTTCCTTGACCAGGTTCCTACTTGATCCCAACCTGCAAACACTTGTTACTGACCTTTGGCTTGTTTACTGACTACACTTCTGCTTGATTCCTACCTGCTATGTCTGCTACTGGACCCCAGCTTGCTCACCACATGGGTTTTTTTTGCAATAGATTGTTCCTTAGTGCCCGAAATTGAATAATAATATTTACTGCCTCATAGGTGTCAAAGGATATTTTGTGAAACTGGCATGAATCAAACCCATACAGATTTGCTCATGCTTGCTTAACAGCATGGTTCAACCAGGTAACACAGATTAACAGGAAAGTTTCCATTTACAAATGTACACAAAATTTGTTTATTAAGTCAGGAGCAATAGCACCCCCCATAGACTGTTTTGAGGATTGAAGAATTTGTCCTCAAAAATCCCAATGACCCACAAGATGTGCCTATGTACTGTACTGTCCCCAAACAGTCCTTGCAACCCTTGCCCTTTTCAATAAATGGCAGAAATAGCATTTGCAAGAAGCATAACTGAAAGATTTCTTTTAACATATCTACAGCACTATTATATTGCAAATGTCTCCTCAACAGAATTATTTATAGAGAACTGTTATTCTTTTTTATCCGTTTTGGCATTTTACAGTCTAACACACAGCTGTACACATTTTGTTTTTGTGGAATCAATTATCTCAAAGGCAGTACTAAATCCATACCATCTATGCAGAATAGACACATTCATTTCATTGTCTGCTAAATTAGTGTCAAAAGGGCAGGAGAATGAGCCATTCAATGGTGGAATTAAAAATAGAAATACTATATAGTTGCACAGATAATAGAGATACAATATACTGTACTCGGGAGACATGCAATTTCTGTTGACTTTCTTAGTCTTGTAATTTAAACCACAATTATAAACAATTTCTTTCCCAGTGCTTCTTCTACAATGCTTGTCAAAGACTGACAGATCCTTGAATTATTGTAATCAATAGGTACGGTAATCTAGAGTCTTCTGCAGCAAGGATCAGCATTTCCTCGTGAAATATCACAGCTGATAGAAACAGTGTCAGGGGGCACATTTCCAAGTTGAAGTGCGGTCTACTAGGATAGTCTTCAGCAAATTAAAGTATAATTTCTGAAGTGACAAGGGTCATATTGGTTAAAGTGAATCTGTGGTGAAATTAGACTTGCTCAACTAACACTAGATGTTAAAGTGTATCCATAGGAAAAAACCCTTTTTATTTCAACGTTTGGATAAAGTAAGGTATAGCCAGACCTTCTACAAGTTTTTAGCACAGGTCCATTGGTGAGATTTGCCCCTCCATTTGTACTGGTGACCTTTGTCACTGGAACAGAAAGTAAGGGGAAATTCAAAATGTTAGAGTAATCCCCAGAACAAGAGGTGAGGGGAAATCTTCTAATAGGGACAACTGTCTTGGAGGGGAATTCACCTTGGGGGGGGGGGGGGGGGGTTTCCACTAACATCCTTTTGTGTCTCTTGGCATAAAGTAAAGGGAAATTTCCCCAATGGTACACAGGCAGAAAAAATAGCCTGGTATACATTTTAACCCTTCCCTATGTTATTCAAAACTTAAAAAGGTTTGACTATACATAGACTTTAAATGTGGGCAACTAAATAGCTTGTTATTTTCCAAAATACCTTAGGAGCCCCAAAGCCAACGACACTCATTGTGATACTGTCAGTTTGGAACCCTTTCTTTCTCCCTCCTCCCAGTAGTTTCATCTAAACATGATGGGCAGAGACTGAGTTGCAAGAGGTGATGGACAGAGTAATGACCCAAAAGCTGAAGTGCCGATTTGGAGTGCACAGCACCCAGACCATTTGGCAAGGCATTCTAAAAGATTACTTAAGGGATGGGCAGATATTGCTAGCCACCTAAACTGAACTTCTGCTCTAATATTGTCAAATGTAGGATTGCAGGTACAATTTACAGTACTATTGTTAATACCCTCAGGCAACTTCAAATGCTCATGGGGTCCCCTGAAACCCATTACAATTTTAGTGGTGTCCCTTATACACTTGATGAGGACTGAAAGTATGTTTGGGCACCTTTAGCTTTAAATTTTGTAATGACAGGCTCAGCTGGTATAGACAACAGTAAGCCATGCATGAATCCAAGAATATTTGTCCTGCATTTTTAATCAGCAAAGCAGCAAACATAGTTTCAAGCCTTTTCCTGAATAACATGGCACCCCCTAATAGGTTCCTCAAAACAAGCAGGCATCCTTGTACCTTTATAGTGTTTTGTCAGCAGTTAGACTTTTTACTTCACAGCAGTGAGAGAGAGATAGCTTTGAGCAGTCAACTGTCAACAGATGAAATTAATAAATGAGGTTGGCTACCAGGTTATGAGGACCTAGGAATGGAAGCTTTTCCTATCCAAAGCTCTATAAAGCCTTCAGGCATCAGGACCCAGAACAGGACTTAAAAAGTCTGAGAAAACAAAACATCTGTTTTCTCTACATCAGTCACAAACCCTGGAGTTCCCCACGATGTAGGTAAGAAGTCTAGCTGACACATACTGTATACACCATTCCACCAGCCAGTATCTCACAGTATGTATTCGCATTTTATTCCTGACTGGTTATTACAATTGACAAGTCATTTAAATGCTTTGATTATTTCCAACAATAATTCTTAAAATACTAGTAGATAACTTTGCAGAATCAGATCATGGATGGACAGAGCTAACTGGATGTTCTTACCATCACAAACATAGAAGCTAGCCAGCTATTGACTAGGTACAGACACGCACCAAATCGACATATACAGTAGTGCACACTCCTGAGGCCATTAGAGGCTCCATATCACCAACTGTATAATAGAAAAAGCTTAACACTAATGCTCCACAAAAAGTTGTTTTCTCTTAACAAGACAAGCAACAATGCTCTTTATTATACAGAGACAATGGTTTTTTTGACCTCTTAAAAATTTCCCAGTGAATACCCTAAAAAAAGTAGCACTAATAGGGTTATTTGCTTTGTTATTTTTTGTTCTTCGTGCTAAAAATGTCCCGCATAGTCAGTGTCCTCTGTGATCTTATTTACTGATATGACCAATGGTAACCATTTATATGTAAAAAGAAGAGAGGCCATTATGTATTCTATAAGGAAAAACAACAACACACATTTTCCATGATGTTGGAAATTTCCTGTGACTTCAAATGCTTGTTTTATCTTATAAGATTACTACTAAATGTTAATTTCCCCAAATTATTATTATTATTATACAGCAGGGCTCAAAATTTCAAGTCATGAGCTACTATCCAGGACTTAAGAATTACTCACCACCAGTTGCCCCACCCAAACCCTAACCTTTCCTGCCCCTAATCCCACCCCTAAACACGCCCTCGTAAATTATCTCATGAAATGGCAATGTTAAATGTTTTATGCAGAATGAAGGAAGGGAAGGGAAGGAAGGAAGAAATGAAATGGAAGGAAGGGAGGGGTGGAAGGAAGGAAGGGAGAAAGGGAGGTAGGCGTGGAAGAAAGGGAGGAAGGGGTAGAATGGAGGGAGGGGTGGAAAGAAGGGAGGGAGGAAGGGAAGAGTGGAAGGAAGGATAGCAGGAGTGGAAGGAAGGGAAGGAAGAAAGGATGGGAGGAGTGGAAGGAAGGGAGGGGTGGAAGGGAGGGAGGAAAGAAAGAAATGGAGGGAAGGAAGGAAAGGAGGTATGGGTGGAAAGAAGGAACAAATGAAGGGAAGGGTGGCTGGAAGGAATGAAGGGAGAGGTAGAAGAGAGGGAAGGAAGGAAGGAAGGAAGGAAGGAAGGAAGGAAGGAAGGAAGGAAGGAAGGATGAGAGGGGTGGAAGGAAGGAAGGGAGTGGTGAAAGGAAGGAAGGGGTGGAAGGAAGAAAGAGAGAGGTGGAAGGAAGAATCGGAGGGAAGGGAGTGGTGAAAGGAAGGAAGGGGTGGAAGGAAGAAAGAGAGAGGTGGAAGGAAGAATCGGAGGGAAGGGAGGGGTGGATGGAAGGAATGAATGGGTGGGTGGGTGGAAGGAAGGGAGGGGTGGAAGGAAGGAAGGAAGGGGTGGGTGAAAGAAAAGGAGGGTGGGTGGAAGGAAGGGAGGAGTGGAAGGAAGGGAGGGGTGGAAGGAAGGAAGGGGTTGGTGGAAGGAAGGAAAGAAGGAAGGAATTAAGGGTAGGTGGAAGGGAGGGGAGGAAGGAAGGAAGGGGTGGGTGGGTGGAAGGAAGAGAGGGAGGGGTGGATGGAAGGAAGGGTGGGTGGAAGGAAGGTAGGGGTGTATGAAAGAAAAGTAGGGAGGAGTGAAAGAAAGAGGGAGGGGTGGAAGTAATGAAGGAAGGAAGGGATGGTGGGTGGAAGGAAGGTAGGTTGGTCGGACTCACATGCTCATTCAGAAGCATCAGAGCTGTGGGCTGCTCTGTGTTCAATTTTCCGCCCACACATCCTCTGAAGATGCATGGACTGGAGTGTGGGTGGGCACAGGGGAGGCAGAGAAGATCCAGCCTCTCCTTCTTCAATGAAGCAGCTGGAAGCCGTGGGAGGGAGAGGAGGAGAGGCGGCTTCCAGCTGCTTCATTGAAAGACATACAGGAGATCACTGCTTGTCACCGCTGCACAACAGATAACCTACCAGCATGTCTTTGGAGTGTGGTAGAAAACCGGAGCACCCGGAGGAAACTCACGCAGTCACAGGGAGAACATGCAAACTTCAGGCAGGTGGTGCCGGGGTTGGGATGTACAATATATGTGTATGTAAAGCGCTGCGTAAATTGACGGCGCTATATAAGTACCTGAAATAAATAAATAATTATGAATTACAAATAATTGTCCTGCTAAAATGTAAACTCTTCTTATGACAAGAACATGAGACCACTGGATATAATCCAACTGCATTTTTTTGTATAGACCACTTTAAAATGTGTCACGTTTTTATCTGCAGCTGTGAAACATAACTGGGAAATTCATACATTTAAATTTGTGAAACAAGTTAAAATAATGTACTCACAATTGGAAAATTCATTGCCCTTTCATGGTAGGCTACGGTAACCACATTTTTTAACTTGCTGTCCCTATGTCAACATCTTGTTCTTCATTATCTTGTTCTTTTGAAAGTCCAGAGATGTGAAAGACTCAGTTACTGAGCTGTCTTAGACTTTTTTAGTAATATGAAAATGATCCATGTTCCTTCCGTACAGCAAGTTATTGTACAGGTATTCTTTTTCATCTTTTCTTTGAAAGACGGAGATCAGTTAAAGGTCAGGAATTTAGATAAAGAATAAATGGAGTGAGACTCTGCTTATGCACACACTGTCAGAGGCCTCCAAGTCTCTTTAATCATAATGAAATGAGCTATAGTCAGGTAACCCTTTACTTACAAGGGTCTAAATATTCTGTGTGAAAATATAAAACAGTGTAAACCTGTGTAAAACAGGTCTGAGTGTACCAGTTTTAGAAAATATCCCCCAAAGTTTTTAGAAATTTGGAAATAGGAATTGTGAGAATTGTATGGATTTCTAAAATAATTTCTTCTAAAACTTGGATTGCATACACACATTTTCCAGTGGCACATTTTAAACAACCAAAAAGAGGACATTTGTAGTCAGGTAATTGGAGTTTTCCCATAAATGAGACAGAAGTGGGTTTGACGTGCCCTCTGTAAAAAAAAAAAAATTACATAATTTTGGTTTTCACAACAATATTTGCCTGAAGTGCAATATGATGGATTAAACGAGATCTTAGGGCATTTCAAATGAAGTTTATGAAACTCAAAACACTGGAAAAGGTTAAAAAAAGTCTTCAATTACAGTTATATTACAGCCAGGCACATAGCCTAGGGGTGTAGCGTTGACCTTGATATCGCTATACCGCTCATTTCACTAATGGAAGTATCATAATAGGGTCTAATCAGGTTTTTTATACTGTTTCAGAAATGTCTGTTTTTGCTTGTGAAAAAACACATAAATCCCAGTAAAACCTATTTCCAGCAACTCAGGTTTATGTTGATGCACAAGTAAAGAAGTCCCTTGTGCTGTTTGTTTCAGACTGCAGAGGTGTAACCCTTTCTATACAAGGAAAGTCTTCTAAATGGATGTGTTAAACTACAGTTAAGTCTGACCAGAAATTTTCATGTATTGAAAAAAAAGTGTACAATGTATTTAAATTGTGCAATGAATAAGCCCCTTAAGTACATACAGGACAAAATCCAGCAGTAAGCTCAGCCTAGAGATGAAATTATGCTCTTTGAGTGCTTGTTCACACCATGCTAGCACATGAATTGTACAGGAACATGCTGTGCATTCCTGTGTGATTCACATGTGGTTCTGTGTAGTGTGATTTCAGGCCAGTCATTTTGAATGGGCTAAAATCGCACTCCACCACACCAAAAGTAGTGCATGCGCTACTTCTTTTTAAAATGCACTGCAACCAGATTGCATGGTACTTTTGTATCATGCGATCCTGTGCCGGCAAGTTTGCATCCTATGTTTGGGGCATCATTAACTTTCTATTAAAACCCGCTGCAGATAGCAAATGGAGTGCGTTTTTCTTCTGGTCTGAATCACATAGGAACAAACAGTGTGTTCCTGTGCGATTCATGTGAGGGCATGGTGTGAGTCAAGCCCAGGGCTTTTTTTCAGCAGGAATGCGGGGGAACAAAGTTCCAGCACTGAATATATTTTATCAAGATCTATTGTTGCTGGGGGGGTCTATTGTTGCTGGCGGATGGGCCTTATGTTGCTTGGGGTTCAAATGTTGCTGAGAGGTATCTACTGTTGAGAGAGAGGTCTGTTGATGATGGTTGCTGGGAGAGTTGTTCTTACTGTTGGGGGGGTCTATTGTTGCTGGGGTGGTAATTTGTTGTGGGGTCCACTGTTGCTGGGGGGTCTATTATTGTAGGAGGGCCTATTGTTGCTTGCTGCAGGGGATTTTACAATGTTTCTTATCGTTAACAAATTCCATACAAATTACTTGGTATATACTTGTCTCTAATTTCTCTAAAAAAGGTGATACTGCGAGGTGGTAGGGGATGGAACCAAGGGTCATCACTCAGAGGTATTCTCTAAGAAAAAAAATCCCTGACTCACCCTAAAGGAGTTCTAGAATCAAAGCATACACTTTTCTTCTATAACATTGCAACAGCATGGGCACAAAAGTTATTTTTGACAATGCAATATAAGCTTACTTGAAAAATCTCATGTTGTAAGTGTTGTCTGTCTGGCCATCTCCATTCACAACTTCCTAGATTTCCAACATGCTTTGCAGCTTCTCCTTCTATCTGTTTTTTCTATTTTTAAGGACTATATATCCCACGGTACTTTTCTGCCAGCACACAGCGATTTCTGCACTTACTCCGCCTCCTGAAACTCCTCCTCTCAGCACCCCTATAGTTCAGAAGGAAGGCTCTGTGAAATGTGTGACACAGCAGGGCCTACTCACAGGGCATAGTGAGTACAGGACACAGAATTGGAGGTAATGCTAATAAAAGTAAATCTGTGCGGATCTTCACAAAGTATGTATTTTTGGACCTCAATATCAATCAGATGAATATGAGTAGGCTAGACATATTTGAAATTCAATATGGAAATTAATGTATTTTTTTATGTTTTGACCTTGGATATAAATTCCAATGTTTACACAAGTTACAATTCTCGACATATGATTGTTGTAAGAGCAACAAAGCTCCTCACAATGTTGTAACATTTCAGGTCCAAATGATCTGAACCTTTATCATGGCAGAGGTACTAGAAATATTGTATATACTGTATGTGTAATGTATGCAAACCTTGAAATTAAAAGCCTTAATTTAAGCCCTTTGCCTTCTTTGATAACCACCATTACCAATCCTTTATTGAATCTACAATCTATCAAAGTTAAAGTATACAGTATGCATAGACAATTTTTTTCTAAATTTAGGAAGGAAAGGTTTAGAACTTGTCAAGATTTTGTTGCCGTTGGTCTCTTTGTTAGGTAGAATTACCCTTGCTACTTGCACTTGTGACCGTTGTCGCTAAGACAGAAAGTGATGGAAAATCCAAAATGCTAGAGTTGTCACCAGAACAAGAGGCGAAGGTAAACCTTCCAATGGGGACACCTATTCCAGTGACAGTTGTCAAAAGAGGGAATTTTCTCCCTCTGAGGTGATTTCCACTCACTTCCTATTGCATCTCCAGGACAAAAGTGAAGGCAAATCTCACCAATGGGACATTGGACAGCAAAATAATCAATCAACAAATAAATAAACTGAAAAGGGAGTTAACCCTTCCTTACTCTATTTAAAATAAGCAAAAACAAAGAAAAGACTTTGGATACACATATACACTGCTAAAAAAATTAAAGGAACACGTTGAAAACACATCAGATCTCAATGCGGAAAAATATCATGCTAGATACCTATACTGATATGGACTGGGTAATGTGTTAGGAACATAAGGATGCCCCATCATTTAATGGAAATTAAAATTATCAACCTACAGAGGACTGAATTCAAAGACAGCTCGAAAATCGAAGTGAAAAAATGATGCATCAGGCTAGTACATTTTGCTGAAATTTCATTCAACTCAAAATGATACTCAGTAGTTTGTATGGCCCCCCACATGCTTGTATGCATGCCTTATAATGTTGGGGCATGCTCCTAATGAGACAACGGTGTCCTGGGGTATTTCCTCACAGATCTGGACCAGGGCATCATGGAGCTCTTGGACAGTCTGAGGTGCAACCTGGTGTCGTCGGATGGACCGAAACATGATATCCCAGAGGTGTTCTATTGGATTTAGGTCAGGCGAGTGTGGGTGCCATTCAATGGTATCAATTCCTTCATCCTCCAGGAACTGCCTGCATACTCTCGCCACATGAGGCCAGGCATTGTCGTACACCAGGAGGAACCCAGGACCCACTGCATCAGCGTAGGGTCTGACAATGGGTCCAAGGATTTCATCCTAATACCTAATGCCAGTCAATGTGCCATTGTCTAGCCTGTAGAGGTATGTGCATCCCTCCATGGATATGCCTCCCCAGACCATCACTGACCCACCACCAAAGTGGTCATGCTGAATTATGTTACAGGCAGCATAACATTCTCCACAGCTTCTCCAGACCCTTTCACGTCTGTCACATGTGCTTAGGGTGAACCTGCTCTCATCTGTTAAAAACTCCAGTGGCAGACAATGGAAATTGCCATTCGAGCTCTATGGTGCCAGGCAGTGAGCACAGGGCCCATTACAGGACATCTGGCCCTCAGGCCATCCTCATGAAGTCTGTTTCTATTTGTTTGGTCACAGACATTCACAACAGTGACCTGCTGGAGGTCATTTTGTAGGGCTCTGGCAGTGCTCATCCTGTTCCTCCTTGCACAAAGGAGCGGATACCAGTCCTGCTGATGGGTTAAGGATCTTCTACAGCCCTGTCTAGCTCTCCTAGAGTAACTACCTGTCTCTTGGAATTTCCTCCATGCTCTTGAGACTGTGCTGGGAGACACAGCAAACCTTCTGGCAATGGCACATATTGATGTGCCATCCTGGCGGAGTTGGGCTGCCTGGGCAACCTCTGTAGGGTACAGGTATCTTCTCATGCTACCAGTAGTGACACTGACCCTAGCCAAATGCAAAACTAGTGGAAAACAGTCAGAAAAGATGAGTAGGGAAAAAATGTTAGTTGCCTCCACCTGTAAAACCATTCCTGTTTTGGGTGTCATCTCATTGTTGCTCATTTAGTGCACCTGTTGTTAGTCTCATTAACACCAAAGCAGCTGAAACTGATTAACAACCCCCTCTGCTACTTAACTGACCAGATCAATAATGCAGGAGTTTAATTGACTTGATGGTATACTCTGATTAAAAAGTGTTCCTTTAATTTTTGTGAGCAGTGTACTTTAACTATAACACTAAATGTTCTATGCTGCATCTAGATTTGCTGTGGCTTCATCACTTCTTTAAAGTGTATCTAAACTGTATCTGAGCACCACGAACTGAAAAAACTATTTAATTCATTTTTAATATTCAAAGCAAACTCATTCATCCATCCATGTCTCCATGTTTTATTTTGTTGAGAAATCACTTTCCGAAACACCCCTCCCCAGCATTTCTATCCCCCGTCATCTTCAGTAAGGGCAAATGATATACATAGCAGTTACTTCCTTGAATCCATCTTCCCTTAGCTCAGGCAAGTAGACAATAGGGTGCACTTAGCTGAGAAAGCCCCTCCACTCTAACTTCAAATGAAAGAAAAAAAATGCCCATGAAGACTCATGGGATGTATGACATAATTTTGGCCTAGGCCAGAAGCCAAGAAGCAGCTGAAGAAATGTAAAAAAATAAAAAATCTTAAAACAAGTAAATGCAATATGCCTTCCCATCTATTTGCCACAGTTATTGGCATAAAGCTTAAAAATACTTAGGGGGTCTAGTTACTAAAACTGGAGAGTGTAAGATCTGGTGCAACTCTGCAAAGAAACCAATCAGCTTCCAGGTTTTATTGTCAAAGCTTAAAGTGTTACTTTTACAACAGTAAAATCAGTCTGTATATGCAGTAAAGCATGCTTGTTATACTCACTGTGGAACCTAAGGGGTTAATCCTCTGCATTGTATAAAAAGGCTGTTTAATCCTCTCTTCTCTGCCCCTCCGCTTGTTGAAATGACCACCTGATACAGACTGAATCGGTAGTCATATGCACTTGCTCAGTTTGGTGTGCATTGCTAGAGAGGTTTCTTTTTTTCTCTTGGGAGAGTGCATGTGATCAGCACAGGGCCAATCAGCACTGTCCAGACAGAGGGTCAGGACTTTCACATCCATCCTTTAACCAGTGATCTGCTGACGTCACAAGACTGCTCATGAGAAAAAGTATTTAGCATTTTATATTTACTAAAATAATTGCATTTCCATACTGTGTGTACTGTGGGAGACCAGATATAGTGAATGCAGGGTCCTGGGTTTAGTAACACTTTAATTGAACAAGCTGAAGTTAGAGAATGATTGACTACCATGCACAGCTGCACCAGGTATGGAGTGCTCCACTACCCCTTAATGTTGATTGAGAGAGTTTAGTTCCACTTCAAATACAAATTTTGGTTCAATGGTCTTTATCGTTACAGGGAATTGTCAGCCATAAAGTAAGGTGATATTGTGTCTGTATTCTGCAACAGGGTCCAGTGGGCTGGTAATTTGTGTTGCATATTTTGATTAACTGCAATACTGACAATACAAGAGAGTGATATGAAAAATTCCACTAAATACCTGAAGTATCAATGGGAATAGTAATTCTTCTACATTGCTAGGTAACAATAGCATGCGACAGATGCATGGGGAGAGGAGATTTGAGAACCACAGGACATAGGAGCTATCCATGCATGGAAGAGCCAAGCTACACAATAGAATAAAGATTCTGGCAAAGCTGAATGAGTATGAGACAATATAATGTATCGTCTAAGAAACATCTTTTCTAATTCCCTTTGATATGGAGAACGAAGACACAGATACCCTGCCTGTGCCGTAATATCTTGCAGTGATTTGGATAAACTCCTTTTGATCAGTATTGTCTTTTTGCTTTCTTCTCCTTTCTCTACCTGGATGTAATAAGAGAAATTCTGCAAACCATCTTAATGATTTCTTCTCACCAGGAGCAGCCCAGGGTTAGTCCAACTAAAATTTTTATTCAAAAGAAGGCTAGGTAATCTAATGGTTTATCTGGTCTACTTCAAGGGCTATGGTGGAAAAATTATTGAGTGATGCAGCAATTACAAAGGGGTCTCTTGTTTGATTGTTAATCTATTTTATATTAAGGGATGTGCAACAGTAGAACTGGGAACACCACTGCTGCAGCTGATGTTAGGCTCCAAAGAGAGTGGGAACAAAAATGGCAACAAAGGTGAGAGAACCTTGATGTTGGGTAAAACCTTGTGGTGAGAAAACCTTGATGGGCAGGGTAGACTTTTAACACATGCATGTATGCTTACTATGTCATTGCGAAGCAAACAGACATACAGTACCTGTAAAAAGAACAGGAACTATAGTTATTTTTTTGGGCAGCCCATGTCTTGAAAGGTCATCCAGTTGTTGATTCCCAGTTACTACAAGTACAACTTGTAGTCAGTGACTGATGCTCAGCATTACATACCAAGCTGTTCCCTCTCCAGACCTGTGAACATAGAACTTGGTAGGAGGAAGTCTTCTAGCATCAACTTTTTTTGTAGCTCTCTACATAAGGTCACATGGCACCTTACAGCAGCAAACTGAATGATTGCTGGAAGACTTCCTTCAGCCAGGCATTGGGATCTCAGGTCTGAATGGGTATAATAAAATACTCAAGTGCTATCTTGGACTGAGAATCCCATTAAAGGTATCTCCATTGAGGGCTGCCAGACCTACATTTCTTATTTGAACTGATTTGAAGATCTGTTTTCTTGTCCTTTCTCTACCTGGCTGTAAATGGTGCCCAAAGTAGTCAGTCATAAATTTGTTTTTTTTTCTCTGACATTCACTAGAATAATAACAAATGCTCTGCATAATCTATTGATTTTCAATCTTTCAAAAATGAGAATTATAACCAAGAAACAAATGAATGTTCCATATAACCGTCTTATTGTGTTGTTGCCATAAAAGCTAAACTTCCATCAAACAGCTAAGTAAACAGATCATATACAATACCTAGAAAGGACATGTTTTTCCTGTCAAAGGATTTTATTTATACATTTCCAGTTCTTAAATTTACATAGCTCTGCTGCACAACATAGCCCTGTCTGGTAAGGTTAAAGCAGTTGTAAACCTTAGACATGAAATATGAACAAAGCATATCCCTTTATAGTGTGTACTTGTCTCAATCCAGAGCACTAAGTGTCATTTCTGTATGCTCAATTCTGACAAGTTTTCATTACACCAAGAGAAAAATGGTGAAAATATAGGGCATAGCCTGTGGCTGACAGCCTCAACTCTGTTCCTGTGCGTTTTGTGAAGGGGGGTGTCCCTTCCCCCCAATCAGCTCTCAGAGTGCTCCTAACTGAGTCTAACTTCAACTCCCCGCCACCTGCTTTTCAGAGCTGAGAGATCCTGTGTAAATTCACCATTTTGAACACATGTAGTGACGAGAGGGCTACAGATAAACAGGTACAATGTAGAAGGATTTATTTAATCTCTGTGTATTATCTGAGGTCAGTCACTTCACTCGGTTCACAACCACTTTAAAGTAAATGTGTTGTTACCTGTCAAAAAAAAAAGTATATTTGAACCCTAACCTTGTAAAACAACCTGTTCAGTTTAAAATAGAAATGCAAGGCAAAACATATGTGTATACAGTATAAAAATAACATTATAAATACCTATTTTTCTTTTTTTATAAGTGATCACATGATCTCTGTTCTCTGCTGGATAAGGAGCTTAAAAAGGTGGGAGTGGAGAGTGCAGGAGGTGTGTTAGCAGGAGGCAGAGAAACAGCAGTAAACTAACATTCCCTGTAAAGAGCTGTGCATTGATGAGGGGGGAGAGGAAGGGGGTCCTGTCAGTATGACCATTGGATTACAGGTAGGCTGAGCTCTCAATTAGAATGCAAAGAAGAAAAATGACCACACAGGGATGGATGTGCTTCTATACCTAGTGTGGTAAATTTGAAATAGGAAAGCAGGGGGAGTGGCAGGATCACCAATTATTTGACACAAAGGAAGTAATGCATAGAGAACAGGATACTTTTTCAATTAAGCATATGGTACCACAGATACATATCAAGAATATGAAATATTATTTTAACCTACACTTACAAGTTTATTCCCTCTACCAGCCTATAACTGGACAAGGAAAGAGAAGCAACAGACTGATTGGCACATCTATCTGCTCACTCTATGTGTGTTTCATTTTTTAGCAAATGAACACTACAGAAAAACTGATTGTCTCTTTGTGCTGCTCCCCCTCTCCTAGTCTGAGCTTTGCTGTATAGAGAACTGAAAGACACTGAAACCAAGTCAAATTAAGGTGCTTACAGTGTTTGCAATTACAAATGCATTATTTATGTATTAACAAATACAGAGCTGCATTAATGTGTATCTTTTATATCTGTTATAAAAAACACATTAGCTGTAACTCAAAATCTGCTGTTTTATTGCAAAAGGGAGATGACTAGCTCTGCCACAAAATTGTATGATAATCAGCAATTCCAATAGAGCTAGTAATTGACCACTAGAAAATCTCTGTATGGCCCAGTCCTTGCCCAACTGCTGCATCAGTCTACCGAATCAGTGACAAAATGACAGTGTACAGCCATCCGTAGGTCACTGTCTGCACACACGCTTCCTTAGTGCTTTCTGACAAGTCACCCATGCAAGCTGTAGTTAAAGCTGATCTAAACTCTCTCAGTCAACATTAATTATTTTTTAATCCTTATGCTGCTAGTATTAGTAAATCGAATGTGCTGCATATTATGTTTTCTTGTTTTAACCTTTTTTTACATTTATTCAGTTGGTTCCTGGTTTCTCGTCTAAGCAAATGATATCACACATCTCATCAGTCTTTGTGGGCATTTGTTTTCTTTCATCTGAAGGTGGGAATGAAGGGCTTTTTCAGCTAAACACACCCTCCTGTCTGCATGCTTGAGCTATGGACTGATGGATTCCAGGAAGTAAATGTTACATGAATCATTTGCCTTTACTCAAGATGTCAATGGCTAGAAATGTTAGGGGAGCATAAAGACATGGATGGGTGAGTTTGCTTTGAATAATAAACATGAATTGGAAATTGTTTTCATTTGTGGTGTTCAGATTACAGTTTAGGCCTCATGGACACTTTGGCCATCTCTCCTAGATGCCTTACCTCCTGGCAGCATCATTTTAGTAAAAGAATAAGCTTATAAATGTGTGTGATGTAATACGTTTTAGGTGTGTCCAATGCTTGGGCATTCATTTATTTAATTGGCCAGAGTGATAAATTATTTCGGCCATTTAAATTAATTAATGCTCAAGCTCTAAACGCACTTAGTGATAACAGGTGTTTAAATGCATTTATGCGCGTTTACACACATCATACATTTTTTTTCTGCCAAAAAGCTGCTGCTCCTTGCTGTACTGGCAGTGAATTTATTATTTCTACGTTTAAATGCCCCTGCCTCTAAACTCCTCCAAGACTAATGTGCAAGGGCATTTAAAGTTAAAAAAAAACCTGCCTGACCCCCTAGGGGTTTATTTACTAAACCTGGTTGACTCAGAATCTTGTCCACTTCTGCATAAAAACCAATCAGCTTCCAGGTTTTATTGCTGAAGCTTAACTGAACATGCTGAGGTTAGAAGCTGATTGGCTACCATGCACAGGTGCCCAAGATTCTGAGTCAACCAGGATTAGTAAATAAACCCCCTAATGTCCAGGGTGCATGAGGCCTTAGTTCCACTTAAACAAGTAACAACAAAACAACTGTATTACTAGTCATACAGATATAGATTACTGGAAAGACATCCATAAATATATGCATGTATTTTACGTTGCTTTTGTCAATTTATATTATACATATATAATTTTTTTTAATATGTATCATATGGTTTAGCAACCACGTTTTAATTGACCACTATGACTTCATTTACAGGCTGTCATGCTGATCTAATGGCTTCAGTACTTTATGAGTTACTGACCTAGAACAAATATGCAGACCATTATCTCTGACTTTACTTTTGACTTTCCTAATCTGCATTTTTGTTTCAGGTGGAGGTATTATCAGTGATAAGGTTGGTGCTAAAGTTAGAGGCAGCCTGGCAACTGGGATTTTCTAAAGGTCAAAAATGACAGCCTCTATATTTGTCCCAGTATGGGCAGGTTTTAGCAGCAAGCACTAAAAAATATAATGGCACATGAGAAAGGATTCTTTGTGATTACACACTGTGCGTGTATCTGAGCAGTTTGGGTTAATTTATGTAGCTGGATAGAAGCCAAGAAAAGCCGTACTGTGCAAAAATTGAAGCTGGATCATGTGGTCTTTTGTTTGCAATTACAGATGAAAAATGGATAATGGAGTTACAGCTTCTTTCCAGAGCACTTCCCTTAAAGTATAGTTATGTGCAAAGTATATTTATTTTTAGATTTTATACCATGCTAATTGCAGAAAAGGTACCAAAAGGGGCTAAATGATATCCTCCACTTGTCAAAATAAGGTTGCAGATCACACTGCACCTCTGCAGATAAATACATGTACTTAACAGAAAAAAAATCAATGCTAAGGCATGTTATCACCCATTCCAAATCGCATTGCGACGTGTAGCCTTAGCAACTCTCTGTGTAAGCAAGTTTTAACACTGCTTTAGTGGAGTTAGCGGCTGACCCAGGCTGGAGGAGAGGAGGTTAAGCATGTATTCTGAGTTCCCTGGGTTTTTGGGTCTCAGCCAGCCCACCTTTGCTATAAAAAGGGGAGGTTTGAGGTCCAAGGCTCACCATTTACCACTCTTGATGCAAACTGGGGAGGGACTGCTGTGCCTTACAATTCGCTGAAGATACCAGGGTTCCAGAGAATTACCAGCAATGGACTTTACTGTGCCTGACAGTTTGCTGAAGACACCCAGGGGTTCTGTGAGATGGGGAAACAGTTCTCATTGTTTGAACACTGATTGTGTGGAGTAAATTAAACGTTCTGGAGTGACATTCTGCGGTTTAGCCACAAGATGTCACTGTTTTTCTAACACAGCCTCAGACTGCATAGATATTTCTATATTCAATAAGAGGTGGGGTTTTCACATGGAGTTTAGTGAACAGGAAGAGGAGACTGCAACCATGTTTTGGACGATGCTGAATGAAGGAATCGTGTGAGCTGAGAATCCGATGACATCCAGGTGTGAGTGCATCCCTCAGTAACCAGAGCTGCAGATAAGTGAAGCTGATCGTGTCCAAGACCCTGATCCTGTTCAGAGAAAGGAAGATTGCTGCCAGGAATGCTGATGAGAGCAGAAGAACTAAGCAACATATACTGCGATATCGCATGCTTGTTGGAGAGACATTTGTTCTGTTCAGAGTCACCAGGGGATGCAAAGCAGACCCGGGTCAGTAAGATTGTGCACGCACCTCATTTCAGTGTTGGCGCCTATAGACTGAGACCAGGCCTATAGTTAGTTAGTTAGTTAGGGTCTCTGTTTGTGTCAGGCCACAAGTGTTGTTACTGATCATTGGAAGGACTCCATAACTTAAAGTGACATTTCACATTGGAGAGCTGATAAAATCCCACAAACTCAAGCCAGACTGGCATTTTGCTCAGAAGGAATACTCAGGCACGTGCTACAGGACCAGTTATGGGAGGGGGAATACTGTAGATTTGTGTAAGATTGTAAGCTGTTGTGCTGCACTGAAGGCTAGCCCATACCGTACACACATACACTGATTCTTGCTCTTTTAGGATAATAACGGGTAAGGTGTGGCAGCTTAGTTGTGCCCGCCAGTAGGTAAATTACTTCACTTTCTACCTTCATCCATCAGAAGGCGCCATGCTGTGCAGCACAAGGGTCTCAGCCTTTGGGCTGGGTGTATGTAACTTTATTGTATGTTCCCAGCATTTGTGGTTGTGTTTATTTGCCACATCTAAGTAAAATTCTGTTGTGGCAAAAGCTGGTGTTGGGGTTGCTTTCCTCGTTCGTGACTTCACTGTATCCTGGGGAGCCCACCCCGGTACAGGGCTTACAGTTCCAGTAATGGACTTCACCTATATGGACTACCCCCTCACAGAGGTATGCCTGGGCAGCCACACTACAGTAATTAGGGCTACAGATTAGACTGTTCATGTTGAACTGTAATGCTAACATTCTTCAATAAAGTTGCATTATCTGTCCTGCGTTATCCGAGCCTGGTCTGAAGCTATTCAAAAGGGTGCATGTAGGTTCTGGTGTATCCAAAAGAACCAGGGTCTATAAAGCACAAACGGGGTATGAAGTCACAAGACATGAGGTTACACTATATCAAATAAGGGGTTTAACTCAGCAAATCAAATAAGAGAAAAAGCTGTTGCTAGGAGTAACAAAGCACAAGTTTAGGACACAAAGCAACCAGTCATAGGTGTGGTACCTGGTAAGGCGGCAGGTCCTCCAGTAGCGAGGGGGTCGCTATTTGGCTCCGTCCCAAGCAGCCTGTCTCCCATAACAGCCAGAAGCAGACCAGAGTTATGGAGATCCATGATCTGGTCACAAGGTACTGGAAGAAAGGAGTTAACAGTGAACACGCATGAGATCTGCACTATGTGGGACTCCATTCTGTTACTGGGAATGAGGTAACAGAGGTACGCTAGACTGGTGGAGTGAGGCTCAGCATATCCCTCCTAATGCAACATCTACTAAAGTTGCAGTGTGCAGTGACATGGGGCATCACGTACTCTGTAATTGTAGTGCACACAGTGTAAGCTCATCTCTGAGTCTGGGAACTGCTTTAATGTTAAACTTTCACAGGGTTGCAGTCTCCACCTGGTCCTGGCACTGATGAACAAGCTCCACCGTGCACCACTAAAGGAACCCCTTGTGCACAGGCACTCTAGACCCCACCCCCACGTGTACTGTACTATATTATGCAAGCTAGTCATATACAGTCAAGTCCATAAATATTGGGACATCGACACAATTCTAACATTTTTGGCTCTATACACCACCACAATGGATTTGAAATAAAATGAACAAGATGTGCTTTAACTGCAGAATGTCAGCTTTAATTCGAGGGTATTTACATCCAAATCAGGTGAACGGTGTAGGACTTAGAACAGTTTGCATATGTGCCTCCCACTTGTTAAGGGACCAAAAGTAATGGGACAATTGGTTTCTCAGCTGTTCCATGGCCAGGTGTGTTATTCCCTCGTTATCCCAATTACAATGAGCAGATAAAAGGTCCAGAGTTCATTTCAAGTGTGCTATTTGCATTTGGAATCTGTTGCTGTCAACTCTCAAGATGAGATCCAAAGAGCTGTCACTATCAGTGCAGCAAGCCATCATTAGGCTGAAAAAAACAAAACAAACCCATCATAGAGATAGCAAAAACATTAGGCGTGGCCAAAACAACTGTTTGGAACATTCTTAAAAAGAAGGAATGCACCGGTGAGCTCAGCAACACCAAAAGACATGGAAGACCACGGAAAACAACTGTGGTGGATGACCGAAGAATTCTTTCCCTGGTGAAGAAAACACCCTTCACAACAGTTGGCCAGATCAAGAACACTCTCCAGGAGGTAGGTGTATGTGTGTCAAAGTCAACAATCAAGAGAAGACTTCACCAGAGTGAATACAGAGGGTTGACCACAAGATGTAAACCATTGGTGAGCCTCAAAAACAGGAAGACCAGATTAGAGTTTGCCAAACGACATCTAAAAAAGCCTTCACAGTTCTGGAACAACATCCTATGGACAGATGAGACCAAGATCAACTTGTACCAGAGTGATGGGAAGAGAAGAGTATGGAGAAGGAAAGGAACTGCTCATGATCCTAAGCATACCACCTCATCAGTGAAGCATGGTGGTGGTAGTGTCATGGCGTGGGCACGTATGGCTGCGAATGGAACTGGTTCTCTTGTATTTATTGATGATGTGACTGCTGACAAAAGCAGCAGGATGAATTCTGAAGTGTTTCGGGCAATATTATCTGCTCATATTCAGCCAAATGCTTCAGAACTCATTGGACACCGCTTCACAGTGCAGATGGACAATGACCCAAAGCATACTGCAAAAACAAAGAGTTTTTTAAGGGAAAGAAGTGGAATGTTATGCAATGGCCAAGTCAATCACCTGACCTGAATCTGATTGAGCATGCATTTCACTTGCTGAAGACAAAACTGAAGGGAAAATGCCCCAAAAACAAGCAGGAACTGAAGACAGTTGCAGTAGAGGCCTGGCAGAGTATCGCCAGGGATGAAACCCAGCATCTGGTGATGTCTATGCGTTCCAGACTTCAGGCTGTAACTGACTGCAAAGGATTTGCAACCAAGTATTGAAAAGTGAACGTTTAATTTATGATTATTATTCTGTCCCATTACTTTTGGTCCCTTAACAAGTGGGAAGCACATATGCAAACTGTTGTAATTCCTACACCGTTCACCTGATTTGGATGTAAATACCCTCAAATTAAAGCTGACAGTCTGCAGTTAAAGCACATCTTGTTCCTTTCATTTCAAATCCATTGTGGTGGTGTATAGAGCCAAAAATGTTAGAATTGTGTTGATGTCCCAATATTTATGGACCTGACTGTATTTATCATTTAAGACTTTCTGAATGGTCTGGAGCCTGGGGCATCCTGCAGCAACAATTTAACAATTAAAGACCACTGAGATCATACTCTCTCGTTCCAAGAAATGCGGCCCTGTTTACCTGTCTGTGAGCATATCTTTGCCTCTACAGTATAAGACCAGAAGCTCAGCTGATATGGGAAGACAGACTACTCACCTCCAATAATGAACGAACTCCTCACTCAATATGAAAACCTAAATTCATACAAGAAAAGGCAAGGCACTTACTTTTGGTTACGGATAGGGGAAACAGTCCTCATATGAGTGTTAGGAAGATAGCCTTGCAAAATGGAGCAGCATACCACCAAAACATTCTAGCAGCGAGGCATGTGGTTGACATTATATTACCAATACATATATTATACTATTATTTCTTAGGAACAATGTTATTTTTACTACAATCAATGATAAATCATTCTCAAATTTTGAGACCAACTGGAGAACAAGAGGCCACTGTAAAGAAAGAAAAAGAAATATCATATAATGTAAATGTGGAAATCCTCTTAAAAAATCTGGGCTTAAAATCACTTTAACGTGGTATTAAACCCAGAGGCCTAATTACAGAGGTAGCAATTGCAACTTAGCCTCATGATTCCGGGGGCCCGTGCTGCTGCCCTATACAGTTGATAGGAAGGGTGGTGGCAGCAGCATATAGAGGAACCAATCCCCACCATTTCCTTCCTGCAGCCGCCAAAAGCCTGCTTCTCCTCCTCTCCATTCCTCAGGCATTCGGTGGTTGCAGGAGTAAAATGGAGGGGATCGGTTCCTCTATATGCCGCCCTTATTATTCAGGTTCTGCTGCCCCTGGGCCTCTGTGTACTCTCCTGCCCTCCCCCCTCCCCTTTCTCACTGGCGGTTGTGGGGCATGCTTTCAGGATGGAGAGCAGGGAAGTGCCCGGTAAATATGTCATTTACTGACCCCTTCCTTTTCTAAATGGACAGTCAGTGATTGGTACCAATCACTGACTCTAGTCTTTCATACCTGAAGCATAATAAACTGTGTTTACTATACTTCAGTTTGTGAATAAACGGGAAGTTCTGTACAGAGCTATTCCTGTCTATTCATTCTGTGCTGCTGTGGCTGCAGAGATGGAGATTGAGAGCTGTGTCCTCATTTTCCTTTCTCTGTCTCAAAGGTGAAACATTAGAGATCTGTTTAGACCCTTGATATCACACCAAAGCCCCCCAATGGGGTTCCTATAAATATTGTAAAAAATAATAAAAAATAAAATTGTAAACATAAAGCAAATGTAAACTACTGACACCAATGGCAGAACTTCTAGAGTCACAATGGTCGCACTTGTGGGGGGGCTCAAGACGGCAGGAAGGAGGACTGCTGCAGAACCTGTGAAAGAGTCTTGCTGTGGGACCATAATGACGGACCCTGCAATGGGAGTAAAGGGCTCCATAAGCAGTAGGAAGGGCTCCAGCCCATAGGGAAGGGGGTTAGGGGGGGCCTTTATGCTTTATTGCTCCAGGGCCCTGAAGGCTCTAGTTACGCCTCTGATTAAACCCAAAACCAAAAATTTGATATATTGCAGCTTACCAATCATTAGATGTGATGGCTACATTTGTTTTCTTTTTGTAGACATTTTTCCTCTGTATCTACCTAGTGATCTGGCCAGTAACACACCTCCTGTATTAGAGTACCTTCACTTTGAATGAAGAAGCAACAGAGACACTTGTGAACAGCAGCACTCTCAGTTGGGGGATGTTATATGTACTAGCAGATTTTGATACACTAACAAATTGAAGCCAAATGCTCACACTGTATTTACACAAGCAGTTACAACAACAGTTTTTTTTTCTTTGGGATAAAGTTTTTACATTAATAAATAAAAGTTGACCATTGTAAGCACCCCTATCAGTGGTAAATGGTTTGTCCCAACCCGCTAACTGCTACATTTGAAGAATAGCTTGTCCTTTTGAAAAAAAAACAGACTTAGTGTCCCATCTATACATAGGCCTGGAATTTTACTATAGCCTACATTGATCCTCTCCCCTACCCTGGACCCTCCACTCTTCCCTCTTCCTCTTTTATTTCTCCTTCTCTTTTTCTTCTCTCTTCCTCTGCATCAGTCCCCCAAATTTGCTAATACTGTGACACTGGCATTGCCAGCTGATGCTGGCTGGCCCCTCCTTTTTTTAGCCCTTCGGTACATAGACATATCACCAAGATGCCATATTGCACTACTAACCCTCTTTTGTTTTCTGTCCTTATTATTGCAATCTTGATGATTACTTATTGTCTACCCCATTTACCCTAAGATATTTAAGTGTAGTCTTGATATCGTATCTTCTTTCATATACTGTAAAACTTCATTGTAAACCTTTGACACCTTGATTTATAATTATGCCATATATCTCTGTTGTATCCTTCTGTTCCATATGCCCATATGTGGGCCCCCAGCTGTAGCTTCCCTTTTGGGCAAGGCCTGTACTTTTTCTTTTATAACGTGATGTTTCTTGTACACAATGCCTACTTTTCTATATACATATCAATAAAAAGTTTGAGCTAGGTAAAAAAACAGACTTACTGGCCAAACCACCAGATCAAAATAAAGGAAAGGAAGCCTAAAAAAAGAAAATGAATGCAGCCATGACATCTAAGAACTGGTAAGTAGTAATATAATAAATGTTTGCTTTTTGGTTTAATGCCATTTTTAGCCTTGCTTCAGATGTAAATTAAGCATCACTGAAAAGCCTCAAAATTAACAAGACATGCAACTAGAAAATTCTGTTATTTGTACTCTTTGAAGCTGAAACACAACGTGTAAGATTAGGCCGCCAACAGGGTAGCAACTGTCAAACTTCAAGTGACCTCTGACCCCAATTTTAAAAGAGAAACTTTATTTGGCTATGGGAAAACTAAAAGTCAACAGTTACAAGTATTGTAGTTGCTGTCTTTTAAGAAACACAAACTAACTAGCCCATGAAGTCCAGTGCTGTCTTTCATGCACCCAATTCTTTGCAGAGTTTATGATCTTCTACACTGCCATCTTGCATTTGGGAGCCAGCTATCACCTGATCACTCACAGCTGGCCAGCTTCAATGCATAATCACAGACTGCAGGAAGTTGGGTTCTGGGATCCACTGCAGATCGCTCTTTGGAGAATATACAAGTGTGCCAAAGGGGAATGAAGTTATGATTTTAGTGCCTGTCTTGTCAAATCTGCAGATTCATTTCTCTATAATGCCTATAGTTACAAAGGTGAATGAGGGCTTGTTTTAAAATGCTTTTATAGAGGGCTAATACCTGCTATGACCTGACAGGGCAGAACTGTGCCACAGCTGGGAAGGATCCCCAATATATTGTTGGGATTCACCTGACTGCCTGATTTACAGCATTCTACCTCTCAGTGCACAGCTGAGAGTCAAATCCAAAGTTGTGCTTGAGAAGTGTTGAAAGGAGGTACTGACAGTCACTGTCCTCCACTCCAAGCAGATCAATAGCTGAATGATCAGCGGTGATGTGATCACTCAGCTCTTGGTCTTAAAGTGATATTAAAGGTTCTTTTTTTGTAAAGTAACAAACATGTCCATACTTACCTGCTGTGTGCAGTGGTTTTGCACAGAGTAGCCTGGATCCTCCTCTTTTTGGGTCCCCCGCAGGCTCTCCTGGCTTCTCCTCTCTGTCGGGTGCCCCCATAACAAGCAGCTTGCTATGGGGGCACCCGCTGCTTCGTGTGCCTATTCACACATGGAGCTGTGGCTTGGCCCCGCCCTTTTTTCTCCTCATTGGCTGACTGGTTGTGATTGACAGCAGCGGGAGCCAATGGCTCCCACTTACTGTCTCAGCCAATGAGAAGGAAGAGGACCGAGACAGCCAAGGCTGTTATGCACATCACTGGATCACTGGTTGGGGCTGGGGGAGCTGCTGTACGTAGAAGGTTTTTTAACTTCATGCATAGAATGCATAAAAGTAGAAAACCTTGAACCTTTACAACCCCTTTAAAGTTGGCATGGAACAGCTGTAGTGACACCCCAATGCTGTAGCATGGAGGTGAATATGTATGTCTGTGTTTTTAGTAACCACAAACGTCTTCTTTAAACATGACATTACGTAATGCAAACCTATTGTATTTCAGAGAAAATGTGTAAAGGGACTGCATAGTTACTGTAAAAAGAATATTACGGCTGACACGTTATTTCAGAAAGGAAGTACAAAATGCAGTCACCCATAGCAACCAATCAGTACTCAGATTACTGTAGTCAGTCAAAATATGGTTGCTAAAATATATTGCAGTTTGTGCACTGCAGCATACATTGAACATGTCAGTTAACAGCCAAGTTTATAACAGTGAGAGAAAGTTAAAGAGAAATAGAAGAATTGTAATTTTTTTAAGTGATTCAGATGTACTCTTTGACCTAGTTTCTCTAGCCGTTATGCTAAATAATTCAATGTGAGATCAGAGTATACAGTTAAAAGGTTTATGCAGCAATTCCAAAATAGTTTAGTTCATGAAAAAATACTTACTGTACATAATTTGTTAAAGGACCAGTGTCACCTACAATGCCCCCTGAACATTTAACTTCTGGCTGTACTAAACAAGTATTCATAATAATTTCTTGTGAGGGTAAGATTCTGTTATAAAACTTAAATAGGTAAAGGCCAAGGTAGACCAGTCATCCTAACTTGACCCTAAACTTCTAGCTTTGTCAGAATGAGAGGCTGTCATAGCTGTCAGACTGTAGCAGCATTCAAAGATGTAATGAAGTGAACAGCACTGTTAGCCTGTTGCCTTGCCATACAGGGTTCTACATTTAATAAGAGATTTGGATTAGCTTTCATTTACCCCCTACAGGTAAAAGGTCAAGACAGTTAATCATCCTGGCATCTTCTGCTCTCCAGAACAGGTACCTCTGCCTGTAATGGGAGAAATATGTGGTTTACCACTGTGGATCTCTCTCTAAAACTTTCTGGGATGGTGACCTGCAACAAGCAGGTGGTGACTAAAACTGAAAGTAACACCACTGATATGAATACTTATTGCAGATCAGTGAAATAAAAAACAATAAAGCCATAAGAACAGCATGTTACTCTGCAGGGTATCTGTGTGTGTGTGTGTGTGTGTGTATAGGAAAGAAGGGGAAGGGACAATTTCCATATTTCCTTTCATTGAGGTTTCCAAATTATTGACTTACTAGTCTCAACTAACAAGCTGTAGTTTTAGAAGCTTATTGATGATTTTTTTGTTCTGAGATTGGAAGAGTTTTAATGTGGGCAAGGGTAGATCCTCAGTCAAGTTTGTACTACTGTCTGTGTCTTTACTGAAGGATTCACACCTATTTTTGTCCTGATGGCCATTTTTACCAAACAGAAATTGAGGGGAAATTTGAGAACAAGAGGTTGGAGGAAATCCTTCAATGAGGGATTCTGATCTTATGAAAACTCTCTACTTCTGTTACTTCTCATAAGTGGGAAGCTGTGAACTTGATCAGTTTAAATACTGAAGGCTGGGTTGAATGAGACAATAGGAAGGCTAAGCCTATAATCTCCAGGAGGCAGCTATGGACCAGCTTACTTAAGGTATGGCTTCATAAAGAGGAAATGCTGCTCCTTTGAATTTCTTATCACTGCAGTGAAAAACAAACGTTGATTTGGCACCACTAACCATTAGAGATTTGAACATGCAGTATGTTCTTAAAACAAACAATTTCAAATGAAATTCTACTAGTGTATGGCCAGGTAATAAACACTGAGAGTTTGATCAGGCAGACCAGATGACAAAGCCAGATAAGACAAAGCAGACCGGAAGATGAGATAAAAATATCAGAAAGAAGATTTCCTGAGGATGGCTGAATAAGGATTGGGCTTTCATCTGACAGTTTCCTCATGGCTTGGAGGCAATGGACTTTCATCTGGAATCTTCCTACCATCTATTTTAAACAGACTGTTAGGAACACATTAACTGCTTGCTGTCCAGCCACTGTAGAAAAACGGCCACAAGGTGGCACCACTGGGCAAAATCACGTTTTAAAACATAATTTTGCAAAACAGGTAGGGGGCGCGCGCAAGGCCCTACCCGTCCTGTCGATCGTGGCAGCGGGTGTCAATCACCGGGTCCCTGCTGGTCATTACCCGCTGGGTCCCGGCGATTGCCGGCAAACAGTAATGCAAGTGTATAGTCCAAACCCACACGTTCCTGCGTTAAAAATGGCTGTGTGTATAAGTGGGTGCGGCAGCGACCGTCGACTGGAACCGAACAAAATCAGCAAGAAAAAATGTCACCAGTACACGAAGGATCACCAATATGGGTCCAAAGGTTTTAATGAATGATCACATAGTTACAGCAAGGCAATGTTTCGGAGTCTCGCAGGACCCCTTCATCAGGTCAAATACCACCGAAAGAAAGCTCAATTTGTGGGAAAAAAAGGATGTAAATTTAATTTGGGTGCAGTGTTGCATGACCGCGCAATTGTCAGTTAAAGTAACGCAGCGACGTAACACAAATCGCTTCTGTAACCACTTCCTAACCACCCTATAGCAGAAATACTGCTACAGGGTGGCATGGGTGCGCAAAATTACATATATATATATATATATATATATATACATGATGATAAGAAGCATGGTAAGTATTTTGCAGATCTCATTTGTTGCCACAAGTTTTTGGAAAATTAAGAAAACAAACAAAAACATATTGTCTATTCTTTTTTATATTTCAAAACCTTGTGAGAAAAAATGAGATCTGCAAAATACTCACCATGCCTCTTTTTAAATTCCTTGGGGTGTCTACTTTCCGGAAAGGGGTCATTGGGGGGGAGGGGTTGGTGCTATCCTGGCATGTCAGGGCCTTCAAAACTGTGATAGGTATTGAGCAAGTGAAATGAGGAAGTTACTCACCTTCAGGCTTTCAAAGTGGTCATTGGATTTCAGGCTCCTGTATGTGGCTAGGCTCCCAAAAAGTCTCACATGTGGTATCCCCATACTCGGTAGAAGTAGCAGAATGTATTTTGGGGTGTACTTCCACATATACCTATTTCTTGTGCAAGAAATAAATCGTTTAAATTACAACTTTGTGTAAAAAAAAAAAAAGTTTGTAATTTTCCAGAAACTTGTGGAAAAAAAATAAATCTTACATGGACTCAATATGCCACTCAACAGATAGCTTAGGGTATCTACTTTCCAAAAATGGGTCATTTGAGGGTGTTTGTACTATCCTGGTATTTTAGCACCTCAAGAAATGTGATGAGCAGTCAGAAAGTAAACGCTGTGTAAATTCCATCTATACCATAGTTTGTAGACGCTATAACTTTCACACAAAGTAATAAATATACACTTACTGGGATTTTTTTAACCAAAAACATGTAGCAGAATACATTTTGGCCTAAATTTATGATGAAATTGTAGTTTTTTTGTATTTTTTTTTATGACCGAAATGAGAAAATATTGTTCTTTCCAAAAAAAATGTTTTTCTTCAAAAATTTTTGTTTATAGCGCCAAAAATAAAACGTGCACAGGTGATCAAATACCACCAAAAGAAAGCTCTATTTGTGTGAAAAAAAGACACAAATTTCATTTATTTCCCGTATTGCATGGCCGCGCAATTGTCCATTAAACTAGAGCAGCGCTGTATTGCAAAAAAAATGGCGTAAATTGCAGTATCTATACCATAGTTTGTAGACGCTATAACTTTCACACAAAGCAATCTTTATACATGTATTGGGATTTTTTATACCAAAAACATGTATCAGAATACATTTTGGCCTAAATTTATAACTAACTTTGAGTTTACTATATATTTTTTATAGCTGAAACTAAAAAATATCAATTATCTTCAAAATTTTTGGTCTTTTTTTGTTTATAGCGTGAAAAATAAAAAGCGCACAGGTGATCAAATACCACTAAAAGAAAGCTCTATTTGTGTGAAAAAAAGGACATACATTTTGTTTGGGTGCAGCATTGCATGACAGTGCAATTATCAGTTGAATTAGTTCAGCGCCGAGTAGTAAAAAGAGGCCTGGTCATTAAGGGGGGTAAATCCTCAGGAGTGCAAGTAGTTAATAAACCTACTTAACAGAACATTACAGTTTGTCCAGGGACAATCTCTGCTTGCCCAACATATACATAGATCAAATGGGAATGTTTTCCTCCAATGTACAATATGGGGGAATTAGTTCACCCTTTTCCAGACAAAGACTTTTAAATATGCTGAGAAATGCTAGTTGCTGATTTTCCTATATTATGTTACAAAAGAACAGAATGCCCTATGTTTTGATATGACTTTTTTGTGATTTTTATAGCATATATTTACGGAATAATCAACTGTAGCTACCAGCTGTAGAAAGGGTTAATTTTGAGTTTCAGCCAGAAGCCTGGCTTCCTCTATTTAAATGCTAATTAATGTGTAAAAGGCTGGTTAAACAGATTTTGATGTTCCCAGGAAATGGGGGAAGGCAGGAAATGAGATCACAAAGTCATGTGTCTGAGAACACACAGTGTTGGAGAGTGGAAGGAAGGGAGCAACTATGTCTATACCTCCTAACCAACCAAGAGCATCTTGATCTTTGATAAAGCATGAAATGACTATCAAATTTGATTGAAGTCTCCAGTTTGAAGCTAAGTAACAATTATTTGTGTATATTATTGTTATTTGCTTAAACCAGAGTAAATAGGCTTTTATATGCATGTGTGTGGATAGATTCACTAGTTCCTCTGTGCCTTTGAACCTGTCTAATATTCTGTATATCGTTTTGTATTTATAATCCTGTAGCACTACCCTCTTAGGAGTCACTGAGTTTTTGGGTTCCCTTATAGTCATGCACAGCCAGGAAACACACAATTTCTTCCACACTTGCACACTGGAGAAAGTAAACTGTCCTTGAGTTTGTTTTTATAGTTTTATTAAGGGGTGTTGAAATTGGATAGGGTTGAGGGGTGTATGGGATGCCCAAGGAACTGTAGAATCGTGAGGAAAAACTATGTACAGATGTGGACAAAAAGAATGAAAGTTTCTCCTTTGAAGAGCTCTCCAGCCCTTCTGGTTTACTACCTCAGACCCCAGGCAAATCTTCACCCAGCTGCCTGAGGGAATCCCTGGGCAAGGGGACCCATAAACTGCCACTTTAGCAAAGCAGCCCCAGATGATGAGTTAGTTGGGTTTGCTACCTGACTGCCCTCATCCCTTATCTGGCCCAGGGGGTGTAGAATTACTCACGCAGTTCTCTGCTCCACAGGTAGTCCTCTCTCAGCTAACTAGAGGGGCACTACAAACCAGTAAAGATACTCTCTATGTACTATTTTGTGTAAATGTCTGTATGTCCTTGAAGATTGCTGTACAACCCAATACAAACATTTAATCAAAGTAGAACAGTGAGCAATGCAGCAAACAAATGTCAACTCACCTCTGTAGCAGGCAGGTTAGGAAGGGCTTGACAGAGCTCAGAAAATAGCTTTTACCACCTTACACCCAAAACTTCCATCAGAGTCAGATAAACCAGGAGTAGCAGCTTAGAGGTAAACTCGAAAAGCACATATCACCTCCATCCAATGGAGCAAAAACCTACAAAGGTTGTGCAATAGTAGGAAAGAGAGAAGCTGCAACAAAGTCCTAGTCAAGGTGAATAATGAAGAAAACACTATAGGCAGAGAAGAGTCTATGACCTCAAAACAACCTTGTCCTTAGTAAATACAAGATAGGACTCCTTTCAGGTGAAAACAGCTCACTCGGCACTTACTGCACAAAAGCACTGCAGTTGAGAAGGCAATCACACAAGCAGGATAGACAGGGAAATATTTCTAATATCCAAAGGAACTGACAGCAACCATGCTGAGACCTTGCTGAGTCAATTAAAGAAATATAGGAAGATCAAATGCAAGCAACAATCTGTACAATGTTCTGTCACCAAAGAGTGAAGGGAAAGCAGCTTCTAAAAGGAACAGCTATTGCTGAAACTAGACCCTTGATGCCTTCCAAGGCCCATCACTGATCCAAACCAGACCTGGTGCATATATTTATTATTATTTAAAAAATGTTGTTGAAATAAGAGTGCACTAGGGTAGCACTAGTGCCACACAATTATAACATTGTTCTAGGGTGAACAAGAAGGCTAGAAGGGCCATATCCAGCATACCTCAACTGCAAAATAAGTCATAAGTACCTCAAGGAGGAGGACTGGTTTTGCTCACCACTGGAAGGCCATGGTCCTAGACCTGTATAGCACAAATATACTCAAAACAATCCACCAAAAGCCAAGGTGAGTACCCATGCAGGATCCAGTGCCAGAAGTTACATTACAGTCTATCCCCAAATCTACTCAAGGTGGAGTCCTTGTATGGTTCCCCAATGCTCAGGGGAAGAGTAAATCAATTCAGAGGTTGCATGAAGGAGCCACAGTGTCCATGGCACAGTCGGAAATATTGATAGAAGACTCTTGAGCACCAAAGAACCTCCAAATAAAAGAGGGAACCTTTTCACAGTAGAAAGAAGATATCCATAACCCAAGGAGAATAGCAAAAAGCTAAGGCTTGCTGGGAGTGGTTATATAGGTAAGTTGTATATAACACAGGGTTAATAATCTTGCATTCTGTTCTGTACACCAAAGAAATATAGATAGATGTTCTTATCAGAGCAGAGGAAAAGGCATCTAACTTCCTAGGACACTAGACTGATGGTTTGAGGAGGGGTTAGACAGGAGACAGGAACTGGCCTTAAACCTTTTTTTTTTTTCCAGTGTACAAACTTCCTGCAGGCAGCATATAACCTATCTGTTTCATCTGAATTCATGTGTCCCTCAATGGAAGAGAAAGCTGACACAGATGAAGGAATCAGACCCATACAGTACAAATGTGAGCATAGAACTACCAGCTTAAGGTAAATTGATTGACCATTGTATCAATAGCAGAGTTGTAGTATCTCTTGGATAGTATAAGCAGTCCACAGATGCATGTTATATGTTGCCTGACTTCTCAGCTTAACCAAACTGGTTTAAAAGAGCATAAAATTAGCGTAAGACAACATAGTACCTGAAAGTGTAGTGCACTCTCTGATGCTGTCATAAACAAAGGCTGTAGTTTATGAACAATAACTGTGCATCCTGGATGATTATCTGATCCATTTGAAGAAAACTAAGAAGACTTCATGATGTATAATTCACACCCCATTAGTGAAGAACATACAAGACAAAATCTACATCAAGAAAGACTGCTCAAATATGCACAATTACCAGGCATTCAGAATTAATTTTGTCGGGATAAAAACATGCCGCATTTAATTTATCAGATGCTACTTTTCATCAGAATTTTCTTTTGTTCGGCGTTCTGAAAAATCTATAATGCATTTTTACGTTTTTACAAGTAAAGACATAAAAAATGAGGTTTTCAGAGATGGAGAGATAGGATATATCAAAACAAAATGTGTTTTTCAACCAGGAATATGAAAAGCAAATTGATTTTTTATTGACAACAGGGCCAGGAGTCAATGTGTTCATTTTCCAATTACCCTGGTCCAACTGAAGCAAAAGATAATGCATTCATAAGAGTGTCTAATATGTTTCAGCACAAACAACTGTAGTTAAAGTGTACCTGTACTCAAATACTGCATTGTAAATTGGCAGATGGAAACAAAAGGTACCTGCTTTTTCTATTGGACATCTTTCTGGGTAAATTCCTAATCCAGTGTATGTTCAGACAAAATAATTGTTTGTGCCAATAGTTCATTCCTCAGTGTAGACTTTTATATAATCCCCTGTGGTTCCCCTTCCATTCATAACTTTTTACATGTTGTCCAAGCCAGTATGCCCCTTTGGGCAGCACATATTAGGAAGCCAATATTAAGAAGAGGTTTGGTGTTCCAAAAATGTTACAGGAAACTTGGGGCCCCAAGATATAAAAGATGGAGAATCTCTGACTTGAAGCCATAATTTACTTATAAGTGAAGTGAATATGGAAAGAATGGTAATAAAGAAAATATGTGTCTGCATAAATGCTATTCTTACAGAAGATACTTGATTGTGATGCAACTATACTCTAGGTGAAAAAAGAGATAAGATAAAATGAGTCAGCAGAACAGTGTACACTTTAAAATTAATGCACATTTTTGACAACATCATAAAAAATTGATTACTTTAATACAAAACTTTCTGGCTTCATTTAAATTTGTTTTGATATTTCTGTTTATATTAAGTTATATCTTTTGCCTGCGAGCAATATGAAGCATGTGTTTTTATATATTTTTCTCTAAATATTAAGTCTTGGCTGCAAGGCACAAGTTTGAGTTAAAGAAATGTATTGCTATGCTAGCTATGATGTTCAAGCTTTGTAAAGGAAGCACATTTCATCTGTTGCAGTTTCAGAGGGGTTTTAGAAGATATTAGAGGGCTATTTCAGTTGTAAGGTTGATATTAGAGTTGTTTCTATGATACTGACAGCTCTCAATATTATTTGTAGAGCATTTGCTTTTAAAGGAATGCTTTAGTCTCCCCTGGAAAGCACCACATCTCTTTGTTGATGTGGACAAGCGCCTCATCCTTACATCCCTGTCCATTGGATGTGGGGATCTGCGAGGGTAGACTTACAGTATCAGAATCTTAAAGCCTTTAGAATTAGAGGTTCTCAAATATTTGTCCATCTGTGTGAATGAGTGAGTGAAGGAGTAAGAGGTAACATAGCATCCTTTGTTACTCTTTCACAAACAAAAAGGAAAATGTAACTAAATGCACCCACGCCTTGATAATGTCCTTTATTTTAAAAAAAAAAATGTCCCACAGTGTAAATCCATTGGCAATCATGTCATCCAGAGATGTAGCTGTATGGTCAATCACAATGAATTATTCCCGTTCCCCCATAGCATGATGACCTGCACACCATGATCCTCTCTTGGTGGACTCTCACTATGAATGACAGCTTCCCATCTTGCAGGTGAATGTCAACAAATTGACTGGTGATGCTGGCTGACATTATTGCCCAAATATAGCCATTTTTTTTTTCCTTTGATTGTAATATGATAAAATATTTTATAATCTTGCACATGCCATTTTGACACAATTAAGCCCAAAAGGTTTTTATTATGGTCATATTTAGGTTTTAATCACACTTTGTTCCTGTCCTTATAATGTGTTTTCATATTTCAATTGCAATCTGATCCTGTTGTGAGATGAGCCGTCCGCTCTTGATTATCCCTTTGATTATCCCCTCGGTTGTTAAGCCGGCCCCTTCTGCCGTGCAGGTCTCCTATAAAATGGCCGATTGCTGGACTTTTAACAGACTTGACAAAGCGCATGCACGCAAAACATGTTGTCCTGGCAACCGGCCTCTTCCTTCTAAAGCTGCGGCTCCAGCAAGAGTTCCCCCCCTCCGTCTCTCCACATCGTGGTGACGTCATCCAGGATGCTGGGACGTCGGGTACACGTGGTCCCTGCACTGACAGGCATTCTACTCCACTGCTTCCCTCTGAGCGGATGGGCCGTCCATCTTGGAACCTGGCTTCCTAAAGCCACAGGCTGGTTATTTATTTTTTTACCATATGACTTATTAAAGGCACACCTCCATATAAGGTGTATTATTTTTATCACAAAACTACACAGCACCTGGCTCCTGTTCATACCAAATATAGCCATGACTATATTTGGTCAATTGTGTCACCTGGAATAGAGGTTGTATGTAAACAAGCCAGCGAGCCATTTAGAGGCAACAGTTTCCAGAGGTTTAGGCATGTGTATAGGTTGGATATGGCAATTTAGTTCACCCATTCGGTGAACGTCAAACATTTAGAATTCAACTCTCTGTCAACCAAAACCTAAAGCTCAGCCCCATTAGAAAGTTCCTACATGTGCTGCAGAGCTGTGCAGGAAAGACTATGTGCTGTTTAGCAAGGTACTCGCATGTGCTGCAAAGCTGTGGCTATGTTTGAGTTACCAAGGCACTAACGTGCTGCAGAGCTGTACATGGAAGTCTATGTGCTGGATAGTAAGGTATCAATGTGTTGCAGAACATAGATTACAGGGAAGCCTATGCACTGGTCAGAAGAGGACTTTGTACAGCACTTTTCAAATAAGCATATCTTCTAGAAATAGTAATAGAAACAGGAGTTCAGTATAATACATCCTGGGAACTATTCTCTGGTTTTCTTTCTTAGCACTGGAATCTGGTGTCAGTACTTGTTTCTCTTCACATTTAGACTTCTTTGGAATTACCCTGGCAACTTTGGCTATTTGTCCTGACATTCATTTATTTTTTTAAAAAAAGCACTAATGTTTGTGCTGCAGAGCATCCGTGCAGGGTTAATCTGCCCGTAGACTGACAATTTTTCATGAATCCTCTTCATTGGCGCCTCAAATGATCTAGTGCAGAAGATGCTTTAGTCTTCTGGCAATCTAGAAAGAAGGTACCTTGGGTATTTCAGCAGTATACTGTATGTGTATACTTTATTAGTCAGCACTTGGACTTTCTTACCAGCACATCTGTACATAACCATCTCCTCCCAGAGAACCAAGCTGGAACATTGTGCTGATTTACCATAATATGACTTCTCCAAGACCGCAATTACTCTGATATGTTTAAAGTGTAAATTATTTCAGGGAATGTCTGGGAATGCCAGCAAGTATCAGCATAAAAAACCCATCTGCCCTATCAGCAGGTGGATGTTTGTCGCTGGAAAACAAACGTGAAAAAACAGGGAAGCAAGTGCATTGCTGGTGGCATAATGCCACCATGTGTCCTTGGCCCCAATTATACCGCAAGGATACATATGTTTGAACCTGACCAAGCCAAGGTTAGTGACTGCTCATCAGGTTTGCATGTAAAAAGGGTCTGCAGTCACCCCTAGCAATCAAGGGAAAATGCCTGTTAAACTTGCATCGATTAACAAAGCATATGTTGCACCTTCTGCAGTTTAACCTTTAGGTTTTCAGGTCCAAGAAAAGACGAGTCATTGTAACCAAAATGTAACCAAAATGCTCTCAAAATGTGACACCTACGGCTGAGGCTGGTAAGACTTTTTGTTTTTAAAGAGAACATTTCTGAGGCTGATAAAATAGTAATTAGCGAGATTAGCAGTGAAACTTTTTGCTGTGATATGGGAGTAATCCCAGTTGGGGGACCAACTGTGCAGTGTGGTGTGAATTCAATGTTTTGGAAGTAAACCCGAAAGTATGATAGTTAACAATGAAAAACCTTCTGTGTATACCTGAGCCATTAAAGCAAAGTGCTGATAGAAATGTGATAGGAAAATGTGCCATTTCCCTAGAAACCTTTGAGGGGCCTGGGATGCCAGAGTTAGTGGTTTCTCAGGACAACTGTTGTGCTGTCCTCATGAGTGCTCCCTCAAAGATTGAAGTGCATATGTTAAATAAAGAGCCACAGGCTCATGTTGAAAATGTGTTAATGCAGTCTGATATTTGTTGGCTCTGAACTAGAGAGGATGATAGCAGACAAGGCACATAGCAGTGTTCTGGGAGAGCACCAGGCCATTGTGTCGGGTATGAGTAAGGGCTCGTTCACACTTGGCTGTTTTACCAACGCTTGCCAAATGCCCCTATAGCGTTTGGCAAGCGTTGGTCCGGCATTTGCGGAGCTTTTTTAACGCCCCACAAACGCCTATAATACATTTGAGTGGTGTTACCGCTCCGCAAACGCCCCGCAACCGCGTCGCAACCGGCCGGGCGTTTGCGGAGCGGCACCATAGACGAGAATAGGAGGCTTCAAAGCCTCCTGACTTGACCAGAGGCGTCCGTTTTGCCGCAACGCAACGCGACGCAACGCAAATGCTCCCGTTAGAACAGCACCATGTGCTGTAATGTGCAGAATTGGCAGAGGCATTTGGGAAGCGGTAAAAACGCTTCCCAAACGCCTCTCTGCCGCCTGCACACAAGGCTAGTGTGAACGTAGCCTTAGACTACTTCAATCTGGGAGGATGTTTGTATAAGAAACACAACCCCTAGATCTTTAGCAAATGAGTTCTTCCACATGCTCAGTCACATGAAGAAAATCCTAAAATTGGATTTGGGGTTCCCTGTTATGACAGACGTATTGAAAGAAATGTGTAAACCTTTGAATGTCCCTGCGTTGAAAAAATCTGGTGCATCTGTGCAAAGTAGCCAATCAGCTTCTAACTTCAGCTTGTTCAATTAGGCTTTGACAAAAAACCTGGAAGCTGATTAGTTTATTTGCAGAGCTGCACCAGATTTTGCACTTTCCAGTTTTAGTAAATCAACCCCTATGTCTCCTCTTCAGTCAGATGGGCTGTAAATGCATACTACCTATAATTGGAGCATTGTGTTGCAAACGGTTCTGAACAAAGTAGATGAGATTGGAACTGTCTAGTACAATGTTTATTAATAATATTGATGAAAGAGGTCACTCAGTCCATTGCCTGGTTGATTTCAGGTCATTTTGCCTGTAGAGGGCACCCTAGAGGGCTGTTAGACAGCTCTAAGATAGAAGTGTGGAAGGTAACTCCATGTAACACTATGGCAGAAATTGTTTCTGCTTTGGAAACGTGAGGTGCTGCTGACCAAGGGTGACACTCATCACAGCAGTAGACAAGCCTCACAAGGTGCAAGGGTAGGGACAATATATACAGTAAAAGTAGAAGAAATTTTGTCCATATCCCAGGAACAGCTTAAAAGATATTGGTTAAAATGCCAGGTACGAGGGATTAAATTGGCTTCACTGTGTTATGAGCAGGTTTACCCTGCAAACCTGATAAAACCCCTGACGACCAGGCCAAATGCTAAAGGGGGAAGGTGGAGTCTGTCAAGTCATGCCCAAAGGGTTCCCGCTGAGCAATGGTATTGACAGAGACCTGATTGCCTATAATGAATGTCAGACACCAGGACGACTATCTGCAGAGGTGAGGTAACAGGGGAGTCGATGTTTTGTGAGTTTCCTGAGGGAAATAACCATTCATCTGTGTATATTTCTTCTGCAGACACTGCCCCACCTGAGTCAGTAAGCAAGCAGTGGTATTGATTGTAAACTATAAAAACAGAAATACTTTCTGGTCTTTATTAATCTGGATAAACAAAAAATGTGTTTATGGTCCAGAATTATGATCTGAAATGATAAAAGGGGCAGATAGTTGTAACATGCTGGGTAATTTCTCTTTAATATATCCTACCAATCTGAAATTGGTGGGATATATTAGCAGCCAGTTAACATGTTGTCCATTAACCCGATGTGTTGAAAGCAGAAAAAATGTTTATTGCAATTTGTTATGTATGGGGCTGCATATCTGAAGACCAGCCAGGTTGACCATGCTGACCCGTGTCCACAGCAAAAGTGCCCTACAATGGTACATGAGCATTAGAACTGAGCTACGGAGCAATGGAAGAAGGTGGCCTGGTCTGACGAATCACATTTTCTTTCACATCAAGTGGATAGCCGGGTGTGTGTGCACCAAATACCTGGGGAAGAGATGGCACCAGGATGCAGTATGGGAAGAAGGCAAGCTGGCAGAGGCAGTGTGATGCTTTGGGCAAAGTTTTGCTGGGAAAACATGGGTGGTGCCATTCATGTGAACGTGCCACCTACCTAAAGATTGTACACTCCTTCATGAAAATAATATTCCCTGACGGCAGTGGCATCTTCCAGTAGGATAATGTTCCCTGTCACACTGCAAAAATGGTTCAAGAATGGTTTGAGGAACACAACAAGGAGTTCGAGGTGTTGACTTGGACTCCAAATTCTACAGATATCAACCCAATCGAGCATCTGTAGGGCATGCTGGAAAAACAAGTCTAAAACACGGAGGCCCCACCTCGCAACTTACAAGACTTCTGTTGAGGAAAAAAACCCTGGGTGATCTATCTACACTGCAAAGATTTTAACAAACCTTTTAGTAGAATTCTGTCTTTTGTTATTCTAAAGAAATAGCTGTCTGTCTGTGTCCATGTGCAATATGAACCTGAATGAGCAATTTCATAATTATCAATCAGCTGCTGCATTTGCAGAATTTCAATGAGGAAAATTGCAGGGTCTGCATCCCTCTGGACATGAGTATCTCACCAAAACTGTAATTTTTGATTCAGGGGATGCCCAAAATCTGACTTGTATCTTAGTGTAGACTTCTGGGAAAATCAGTAAACCAATCACACAATTACATTTCTGGGGGGCGTTCTGTACAATATCTGTGTACAAAACACCTCCAGCTAGCCATATTGTTTTGCATTTTGCGTCCACGAAGAAAGCCTCTCCTAAAGCCCATGCACCAAAAACCCCGCCTAGAATTTGCCAGGGCCCATGCAGAAAAAATATACTGATACTATGTATTCTGGAGTGATGAGACCAAGATAAATGTTTTTGGAACTGATGACTTCAAAACTGTATGGTGTTGCAAATGTGAGGAGTACAAAGAAAAATGCATGGTGCCTACAGTGAAACATGGTGGTAGCAGTGTCCTTCTGTGGGGCTGCATGAGTGCTGCTGGTGTCGGGGAGCTGCATTTCATTGATGGTATCAGTTAAGGTGTAATGCTCTATATCGAAAGAAAAGATGCTACCATCATTTGGTCGTCGTGCACTTTTCCAACATGACAATGATCCAAAACATACACCTGAAGAAGAACAGGGTGAAAGTGATTCAGTGGCCAAGTATGATCTGAATCCAGTTGAACATCTAAAGAGACAAGTTGAGCACCACTCTCTATCCAACATCCAGGCTCTAAAATAGATCGTTCTTGAAGAATGTAAAAAGATAGATGTTGCAATATGTCGCCAAGTTGTTCATTCCATGCCTAGAAGACTTTGTGCTGTCCTTATAAATCATGGAGGTCATACAAAATACTAGAGACGTTTTTGTTTTGGGGTGTATTAATTTTTGCTAATTTGTTCAACTAATTTGAGTAAAACTGAAGGTTTTGTAATTTAAGTAAAAATATTAACCTTACTTTCACGAAATGAGCTAAACAAATGTTCTATAAAATGCAGTTTTGGAAGTTGTTCGTGTTGAGTTCACCCCTTTTGAAAAGTAAGATTTTTATCATTTATGCTGAGCACTGTATGTATATTTATAGCCTGATGAACATTTTTTGAAAGAGAAACACTCAAAAGACAAACTGTGTGATGCTGAAAATTCTTCAGTTAATTATGTACAGTTGTTTGAGAGGCCATTCTGTTGCATGCACATAATACTAAGGATATTGTTTACTTTTTATATACACTATATTGCCAAAAGTATTGGGACACCCCTCCAAATCACTGGATCCAGGTGTTCCAAACACCTCCATGGCCACAGGTGTATAAAATCAAGCACCTAGGCATGCAGACTGCTTCTACAAACATTTGTGAAAGAATGGGTCGCTCTCAGGAGCTCAGTAAATTCAAGCGTGGTACCGTGATAGGTTGCCACCTGTGCAATAAGTCCATCCATGAACTTTCCTTGCTACTACATATACCACGGTCAACTGTTAGTAGTATTATAACAAAGTGGAAGTAACTGAGAGCAACAGTAACTGCACAGTGTGCAGATTCACCAACTCTCTGCATAGTCAATAGCTAAAGACCTCCACACTTTGTGTGGCCTTCAACTTAGTGCAACAACAGTTCGTAGAGAGCTTCATGGAATGGGTTTCCAAGGCCAGGCAGCTGCATCAAAGCCTTACATCACCAAGTGCAATGCAAAGCATTGGATGCAGTGGTGTAAAGCACGCTACCACTGGACTCTAGAGCAGTGGAGATGTGTCCTCCAGAGTGACAAATCATGCTTCTCTGTCTGGCAATCCAATGGACGTGTCTGGGTTTGACAGTTTCCAGGAGAACGGTACTTGCCTGACTGCATTGTGCCAAGTGTAAAGTTTGATGGAAGGGGGATTATGGCATAGGGTTGTCTTTCAGGGGTTGGGATTGGCCCCTTAGTTCCAGTGAAGGGAACTTTTAAGGCATCAGCATACCAATACATTTTGGACAATTTCATGCTCCCAACTTTGTGGGAACAGTTTGGGGATGGCCCCTTCCTGTTCCAACATGATTGCGCACCAGTGCACAAAGCAAGGTCCATAAAAACATGGATGAGCAAGTCTGGGGTGGAGAAACTTGACTTCCTGCACAGAGTCCTGAGCTCAACCTGATAGAACACCTTCGGGATTAATTAGAGCAGAGACTGCGAGCCAGGCCTTCTCGTCCGACATCAGTGCCTGACCTCACAAATGCGCTTTTGGAAGAATGGTCAAACATTCCAATAGAAACACTCCTAAACCTTGTGGACGGCCTTCCCAGAAGAGTTGAAGCTGTTATAGCTGCAAATGGTGGGCAAACTCAATACTGAACCCTACAGAATAAGACTGGGATGCCATTAAAGTTCATGTGCGTGTTAAGACAGGAGTCCCAATACTTTTGGCAATATAGTGTAAGTACTGCATACATTTTTTCTTTCTGCATACAGTATTTGTTTCACAAATAAATAGGTTAGGTAAAACCTAATTCTAACCATTTTTTCTAGTTTTAAACAGACTTGGGAAAAACAAATATTTTATTGCTTTCTTTTCTCTGACCCTGTTGGTAAGATTACATGTCATTCCAGTCCCTATGACAGAAGCATTAGAAATTAGTGAGGCATTAGTTGTCAGGCTAGAGGTTAATTAAAGAGACAGCATAGTTACTATTTGCTTTGAGGCCAAATTTGTCTGCTTGAAACTTCAGACTAAAGCTAGGTACACACGTATTGAAATGTGTCTGGTTCAACATAAACCAGCCGAATTTTAATCTTTGTGTACCCAACTCTGTTCAACAGAAGCAGATTGCTAGAACAGCTTCTGTCGAACAGCCCTGCTTGAAAACTAGCATTTGATCAGACGCTGCAGCCATTCAGTGTATTCTGAAGGGGGAGTGCCCTCTGTCAGAATACAATAGCACAACAGGGAAGATTCCTGCATGCACATCGCTTGTGTGAATGCAGCAATCTGTGAGGGTTTTTTTTTATTGAATAAAAAACTAAGTGTATACCCAGCTTAAAGTGTCACTAAAGGCAGAATTTAAAAAAAATAAAATTACAAACTTGGTATATTCACCTGTTCTCTGCAGTGGTTCTGCACAGAGCGGCCCCGATCCTCCTCTTCTTGTGTCCTCCAGTGGCGATCCTGGCTCCTTCTTCTCTTCTTTGCGTGTCCCCACAGCAAGCTGTTTGCTATGGGGACCCACGCTGCGTGCTTGCTCCTGACCTGTGTGTCTACAGAGCTGCGCTCCATAGACACACACAGTGGGATTTAGCCCTGCCCCCCCCAATTCCTCTTCACCAAATTTGATTGACAGCAGCAAGAGCCAATGGCACTTGCTGTTGTTCAAGTCCCTATGTGAACAGGAAGCAAGGGGAGAAGAGATGCAGCCTTAAACAGTGCTGATCTCTTCACCCCTCTCTTCCCCTTCACACAGAGAAAGGGGAGCAGAGAGAAACTAAAATCTTTTTTTATCTTAATGCAAGCAATGCATTAAGGTAAAAACACGTTTTTAGGCTTAGTACCACTTTAAGCATCTGATAAGAGAGAAGACTCTGGGATTGATTGCTGCTCTGACTTACTGAGCTCTTTCATCAAAGAAGCAAACTGTAAAACGGAAAAAGAAGCCTGACATCCCACCTACTGGTCAAATAGTGAATAAAAAATATTAATATGCAAACTTTCTTATTACCCACATAAAAATAAGATTTTTTTTACCCCTAACCCTAATAAAGAAATAATATACAAAACCACTATACATTCCCTCAAAAACTTCAAATACAGGAAAAATAGAACCAAAGGATATCTTCATTAGTATTAGACACAAAGAATGTGGCAAATAAGCCAGCAGATACACACAATAAAATAAGAAACGCAGTACTGCAGAAGTTTCATAGATATTTATGGGTAATAGTAAAACAAAAAAAAAATATTTCTGAAAAAATAAAAATGCACCTTTTTTAATTTCTTAAGTATGAAATACTTTATATTAATATCTGTATTCTTCTATCCAGATATAGAGCTTTACACTCCTTTTCAATTTTCCCTCACCATAGTTCCTTTGTTGTAAAAGGTTTGTTGTCATACAGCTTCACCTGATGTTTCAATCAAAAAAGTGACAAAATGCAGGCAGTTTCTTCTGTGTCATCTCTTGTCAATCCATATTGCTCTGGCAATCCTTTGTCATATTAATAAATATATTTAGTAAAACAAAACTGAATACAGATAATATTATGTTTTAAACTAATATTTTATATCTGTTTTTACTAAGACGTAGAGTATGTATTGCCAAAACGTTTTTTCATAGAGCAGGGAAGGAATAAAATCTTCTGTCAGTCTTCTTTTTCCTTTCTCTCCATAGAAGCAGCAGGAAGTGAGAGGAAATCTCTACAAAGTGATGGAAAGTCACACTTGTCAAACACAAGACCTGTGGGTGCACCTTTCCTGCAGCTGGGGCACCCCCCTCATCTCTGTTCCCACCTTTGTCTCAGCAGTCAGCAGCAGAGAGGAGGACAGAACTTGTCCTCTAAATCCTGAGTTTCTCCATGCAGCCACAGAGGCTCATCTCTGACCCACACTCAAATCTCAGCAGTTGGCAGCAGAGAGGAGAACAAAACTCTTACTGCATATCCTGCGCTCTCGGTGCAGCTGCACAACACCCCCTTGTCTCTGCCTCCCCTAGCCTCAGTATTCAGCAGACTCCAGCAGCTGACTCCAGCTCTCCTCTGGTCCTCCTCCAGACCCTGCACTTTCTGATTCCCATTTCTGCCCCTAGCTGCTTCCTGGCAGCAGCACATGGTAAGGGGGGGGGGTGCACTGTAATGTAAGGGAGGGTAGGGGACTCTTGACTTCTGATGATGAGGGGGACTCTTGACATCTGATGTAAGGAGGGGGGCTGGGGTGCTCTGGACTTCTGATTATAATTAATATGAGAATAATACAATTCTATGCCAGTTGAAAAGGAGGGTTGCACACCGCTGATATCTTCCACAAAAAAAGCTTTATTGAAGACTTCTCAAACCAAACACCATGGCAGAACCATGTTCTGCCTGAGCAGTCTCCAATAAGGTTTCTTGTGCATGATACCAGCTGTTTGGGACCCTTCGTTTAAGACTTGCATCTTCTGCTACAGGAGTGTGAGTGGGCTCTGTGCTGGTCTGCACTTGTTCAAATGCAGAGGCAAGTTTATATATAACACATTAATTGTGTAATTACAAAGATTCATTGACATTTAGGAATATACCAATAAAACAGTGCATGGATGATGTTACATAAAGTATATTCAGTACACTGAACTCCAAAACACCTTCCTACATAATGCATTTCTGTGTAGTATGCAATAATTACAACATATTGAATTATATGAATCAAGAGGAAGGTGCCATTACCCGACACATTTCACCAAACAGGCTTCTTTAGGGTTTTGGAAAGGGTACACCATGCTGACTATCATTCCAGCATTGCATGACCATATATGGAGAGGAGTACTTAAATGGAGGCCAGCATGGGGACACAACCACGGGGCCCCACCCAAGACACCAGAAGACACTAATGGGTGGTAGGAGCCACTACAGATGGAAATACTAACCCATATTGATAGTATGACCTGAATTAGAGACCACAGCCAGCTCGTAGATGGTTAACAAACACAAATAAGGCAGTGTAGCCAGGTACCTTCCACGTGAAATTTGAAAAATTAGAATACCGTGCCATCTCCTTCACCCAAAATTGTGTTGTCTTATTTGGTTGAAGGAGATGTTACTGTGTTTGGCATATCAAGATTTACCTAGTAGGTTGAAGTAATGTTGCCATCTAATATGTGGAGTTTGGCTAGTCAGCCAAAATACTACCTACCATCATAAGCTTTAACATTAAGACCACCCATATACAGGTGAAACTCGAAAAATTTGAATATCTTGCAAAAGTTCATTTATTTCAGCAATGCAACTTAAAAGGTGAAACTGATATGAGATAGACTCATTACACGCAAAGCAAGATAGTTCAAGCCGTGATTTTTCATAACTGTGAGGATTATGGCTTACAGCTCATGAAAACCCCAAATCCACAATCTCAGAAAATTAGAATATTACATGCAATCAATAAAACAAAGATTGTACATAGAACAATATCGGACCTCTGGAAAGTATAAGCATGCATATGTACTCAGTACTTGGTTTGGGCCCCTTTTGCAGCAATTACTGCCTCAATGCGGCGTGGCATGGAAGCTATCAGCCTGTGGCACTGCTGAGGTGTTCTGGAAGACCAGGATGCTTCAATAGCGGCCTTCAGCTCTTCTGCATTGTTTGATCTCATGTCTCTCATCTTTCTCTTGGCAATGCCCCATAGATTCTCTATGGGGTTCAGGTCAGGCGAGTTTGCTGGTCAATCAAGCATAGAAATCCCACGGTCATTGAACCAGGTTTTGGTGCTTTTGGCATTGTGGGCAGGTGCCAAGTCCTGCTGGAAAATGAAGTCAACATCCCCATAAAGCAGATGACATGGCTCCCCAAATCAACACAGACTGTGGAAACTTCACACTGGAGTTCAAGCATCTTGCAGTATGTGCCTCTCCATTCTTCCTCCATACTCTGGGTTCTTGGTTTCTAAATGAGATGCAAAAGTTGTTCTCATCAGAAAAGAGGACTTTGGACCACTGAGCAACAGACCAGGTCTGTTTTTCTTTAGCCCAGGTAAGACGCTTCTGACGTTGTTTGTTTTTCAGGAGGGGCTTGACAAGAGGAATACATTTGAAGCCCATGCCCACTCTTGATGCACTGACTCCAGCCTCAGTCCACTCCTTGTGAAAGTCCCCAACACTTTTGAATGGCCTTTTAATGACAATCCTCTCCAGGCTGCGGTCATCCCTGCTGCTTGTGTACCTTTTTTCTTCCACACTTTTCCCTTCCACATAACTTTTTATTAATGTGCTTTGATACAGCACTTTGGGAACATCCGACTTCTTTTGCAATTACCTTGTGAGGCTTTCCCTCTTTATGGAGGGTGTCAATGATGGTTTTCTGCACAACTGTCAGGTCAGCAGTCTTTCCCATGATTGTGATTCCTACTGAACCAGACTGAGAGACCATTCAAAGGCTCAGGAACCCTTTGCAGGTGTTATGGCTTAATTATCTGATTAGAGTGGGACACTTTGAGCCTAGAATATTGCACCTCTTCACAATATTCTAATTTTCTGAGATTGTGGATTTGGGGTTTTCATGAGCTGTAAGCCATAATCATCACAATTATGACAAATCACAGCTTGAACTATCTTGCTTTGCATGTAATGAGTCTATCTCATATATTAGTTTCACATTTTAAGTTGCATTACTGAAATCAATGAACGTTTGCAAGATATTCTAATTTTTCAAGTTTCACCTGTATATGGGTGGTCTGAATGTTAAAGCTTATGATGGTAGGTAGTATTTTGGCTGACTAGCCAAACTCCAAATATTAGATGGTAACGTTACTTCAACCAACCAGGTAACACTTGATATGCCAAACACAGTAACATCTCCTTCAACCAAATAGGACAACACAATTTTGGCTGAAGGAGATGTCACTGTGGTTGGCATATCAAGATTTACTACTTCATACTACACAGAAATTTATGATATAGGAAGATGTTTTGGGGTTCACTGTACTGAATATATTGTGTGTAACATTATCCATGCCCTGTTTTTATGGGTATGTCCCTACATTTTAATGCGTTTTTGTAATAAAATCTAATATGTTTTATATAAAAAGGGTTTCTGAAGGTAAAAAAGCACTTTAAAAGTCCCACACATCCTTGTTCTCTTTTCGTCTTCAACATAAGTTAATAGGGATGTGGTGCTAATGGATCAACCTTTCTTACTATTGGTTTAACAAATGCAGAGGCAATCAGTTATGATAAAGAGTAGATACAGTATATCTATATACTGCAGTCTTAGAGATACAATCAGCCCTTTGAGGGCAACAATAATACTGATGCGGCCAAAGATGAAATTTAATTTGGCACCCCTGGTATAAGTTATAGAGGCCATCAGGACAAAAAAAGAAAGGGTTACTCTACCTAGCAAGGACACAGATATAACAACTGTATTTCTATTTGTGTCCCTGCTACGTAACAGAAAGGGTTTACTACTCTATCCAAAGCTAACCAAAACAGTTTTAGTTATACCTACACTTTAAATGTGAGCTCCAGACAAACAGCTAAATACACAGATGAAGCACAAGGGAACTGTTTTACTGCCAATGGGATTTTTGTTTCTGTCCACCCAGTCCTGAAAATATTACACAGCTCTGATGTACAGCACAGTTCTGACTGGCAGGAGAGAGGACCTTATTTTTCTCTGATGAAGTTTTACTTTGATTAAAGGAGATCTTTTCACTATCACTTTGCTCTCTCCTTGTATCAACATGTTCCTTGCACTGCAACACACCTGATTGGTTCCATAGGCTTCTTTTCCTATTCCCAGTTTTAGTTCTGATGTATAGAGCTGATACCAAATCAAATGAAGGTACAGTTATGGAGTTTGCATTAAAAAATACATTTAGGGATGCGTTAATGAATTGTTGCAAATGAGTTGCATTAATTTGTGTCTTTCATACCAGTTTTAACGAAAAAAAAAATTATTCCAAATCATTCTCGTTGCTCCATAACAATAAAGGTTTCAATATTTTCCATTTTGGTAATTCTGTGTCTACCTCTGGCATATGGACTGAGCAGCAAAGAAATTTAGGCTAGCTATAGGTATCCTTAATTGTATAGTTAGTACCAGCTACAATTTTTGTGATCAAAGGGAAAATGCAAACAAATGCAAGGGAAACCCTATACAGCCTTTTGTTCATTGAAATCACATGCCTGAATCAACCCCAGCACTTAGACCCATCTGAGTATGACTGGCTATCCATAATCTGTCAAATTAAGAGAGATGGTCATTTGCATATTATTAATTATTAGTCCTAGAAATAGTAAACAAAAAAAAGTGCTATCTAATTACATTTACAGATTTTTGTGCCTTTTTTTTATAGCAGTCTAGGTGTTCTAAAACCTGGATGAACACTACTGTTTTATGAACTGCTTTTTTTTTTTTAAAAGGACTGAATATAAATTAAGAAAAATCCTTAAAGATGTCTGCCAGCTTAGCAATTGATATAAGCAGTGACATAGAGGTCTAGAGGCTGGACAGGATTTTATGTAAGTATCGAAGTGTAAGTGTATGTACAGAGTAAAGGTTTCTAGCTGTTCAGTAATTAGCTTTAGAGAATTAATACAGTGAACACCAGTAGACAGAGATGCACAGACTATGGATTTAAAAAGCTTTCTGCTGTTGGTGATGCTGCTACTGCAACAAAATCAAACTGTAAAGTATTTACTATTTAAAGGCTCAGCATCCTCTGCTTTGTGCATGGTTACTTGCCATGGGCAGCGTGACCAGGGTTGCTTTAAAACAGTTGCAATCCAAGGACATCTCATTAGATGGTCACCCCACCAAGCTTTAATAGGAAAGTATTTGTGTAAAAAATAGTTTTGCATATAATTTTTCTTTATGCTAAGGCCAAATAATAATTTTGCAATTAAATTTCTTTTTTTTCAATATGCTAAATATAAAATAGTGCATACATTTATTACATTTTTTGTGTTTTATTTTTATCCATTGGGTGGTTCTTTAGGTTTTGCTCCATATGTTTTCCAGGCTTTCCTTATCCTGATATGCAGAAATAATGGCTGAGGGATACAGAGTTCAATGGCTCAAGATAAACGTTACACAAGTTAGAGGAGTGACTCATGCCCCCCTTCCCCCCTCTGTCTGCCAATCAAGCCATTGTTGTTATTAATATATGAATGATGTTGCTGCGGAGATACTTATTAATCATCATCCATCCAAGGAGAACACACATACCCTGAAATTGCTTCGGAGGCATTCTAAAAGTAGCACTTATAAGATCTGAATTTGGCACATGTTGTGCCACTATTAGAACACACATGAGCCACTTACACAAAATCTGTCTCTTTAAGCCAAAAGAAAATTGTTCTTAGCTCCACTTTTAAAGGATGTAAACTGACAATATTTAATTTTGAATTTGGCTCAAGTGTTGCACCACAATGAAGACTTGGAGCAAATTAAAACTACCCAATTTTTTTGCATGAGTCACTTTCAGAACCTGTCGCAGATTTTTTTTAATTAGGTGCAAGACATTCACAAGAGCAATAAACGGCAGAAAAGTTGTGCAGCAGCTGTATTTAACTTCCTCCATATTGTCTAGAATATGTAGTGCTACAGTAAACTGGCAGAGAATTCAGACATACTACATGCCAGTAATTTAATTGGCTTAACTGAGAGGGCCCAAGACAGTATTTTAACCTACTAAGTGCTTTGAACCCCCAAGGAGAAAAGCACTATTCTACAAATAGAATTACAAATACAGGATATAAACAGAGGTAGAATATGTGCTGCGGGATATGGTCAGAGTTAAGACATCCTACAGGAGATACTTACACGCTACAGATATATCATATGGGTCATATTATATGGGTGGTTGGGGACAAAAAACCCTTGTGTTGTTACAAAAGTAAAGAAAAACACTTGAAGAGTCTTTATGAAGTATAACGCATTTAGCTCCAATAAGTGCTCAAATGAATTTCTAATTCCTGAAAAGCAATTAGATAACTTTCTCAGCAGCACTATATTATGTATTACTTATTAGCACAACCATTTATTTACAAATCTTCTTTCTTCCAGTTGCAAAGAACACCCCTGTGGTGATGTTAAAGTTAACAACATTTTCTATGGGTCATTTACCTATTCTGGTTACAAGTGCCATAGAACTCTATGGTTAAATTGCCAACATTGTCTGCCTGCAGAGTAGCAGGCAAAGAGCAGAAGCAAACTGGCTGCCAAAGTTTACCCATTTGGAGCAGGAGAACATAGGTAGGAATAATGTGCAACAGCCAGGACTATGAACAAACCAATGATGTGTTGTCCCTTGTTATCCCAGTTATAACTGAAGTACTTGAAGAAAGCAAAGACTCATGCACAGTTTTTTTAAAGAAAAACTCTATTAGCGTTGTCTAGCCTGCCATTGCTGATAAAAACCCAACTTAAGATAAACGTTTACATTAAGGCATTTCTGGGTTTGCTTACCTCAATTTAGCTACTTATCACAGAAATGCCACAAGCAGGAGAAACGCCTGTATGATCCTCAATTCATGAGAGAGACACAAAGAAATCAAATACACTATTACACAGAACAATTTCTTCATCCGTTAGGAAAAAAATTAATTGGCGGTCCTTCTAAATGTTACAGATATTTATACACTCATGTTGATAAAACACACAGATACTCAGACATAGGGAAGAGAGCAAGGGGATTGACACATTTAAGGAAACCCACAACAAGAGAATATATAGATCTCATTGCTGACCTCTTCTTTTGAAAATTAAATATGCCAATCTTTCACTTCTGACCAAGAGCTTTACTGTTTTTTTTACCACATGAGGAATTTTGGTGTCTTCTTTTCCTTCCTCCCACCTTCCTCTTCACCTTCCCAGTTCATCCCGTTTTCTTTCTTCGGCATTGCACTCTTATTTTTTACCCTCCAGCGTCACTTCCTAGTCTTTGCAGGGCTGCTATTATGGACCATGTTATTTCTCCTTTACAATTAGCACTGTAATTCATGATCTGCTACTAGTCACATACGAATTTGTTCATTATCAATTTAAATATGCCCATGGACCTGCTGTGGTATCCTTGAATATTAAACATATGCTTTTACAGTATGTATCTTTGTATTCTTCCGTACAAGATTATTGCAAGTGAAAATGCTATTTGCCTGGCTGTTACACTACTGGGTATGGTATGACCTAGAAAAAGTATGCAGATTAAGGGCTGGTTCACAAGAGTGACAGCTCTTGGTGCCCCTCTGAGAAGCAATCAGCAGTGGACCAAGCATTCAGGAGGACAATGTAGCTACTAAGACACAAAATATGACTATACTGTCACATTCATTTATTAGGAGAACCTTTATTAATAATGAACAACTTGAAAAACCATATTTATATTATTTCACAACAATACAAGCAGATATACATCACTCATGAGCAAACATACTGACCCTTCCTGATCTATGCAGGGGCAGACTGGGCTGGTGCCTCCATAATTAAAGTTATTATAAGGCTTAATTTCTTTTTAAATAATATACTTACCTGCTCTGTGCAATGGTTTTGCATAGAGCAGCCCAGATCCTCCTCTTCTCGGGTCCCCCATTGACACTCCTGGCTCCAACCCCCCTGCCGAGTGCCCCTATAGCAAGCTGCTTGCTATGGGGTGCACTCGAGCAATCTCCATAAGACTCACAGTGCAGGGGCTCATCCCTGCCCCCCACTCCATCCTCACTGGCTCTGATTGACAGCAGCAGTAGCCAATGATAGAACGAGAGAGCCTCAGCTCTCATACACGTTGCTGGATCAAGATCATGCTCAGGTATGTATTTAGGGGGGCTGTGGGGGAAGCTGCATGCAGAAGGTTTTTTTTACCTTACTGCAAAGGATGCAGTAAGGTAAGAAACCTTCTGCCTTTACAACCACTTTAAGTGCCCGGCCAGTAAATTGGCTGCCAAAGTCAACTGAGGAAAAGCTTCAGTTTTAAATTCTAACCTGTTCCCTCTTTCATAGTTCCTCCTTGGTTATCACTGCTGCAAATGGAAAACTGAATTAAAAACCTGCCACTGCCAGACTTTTGCATTTGACTTGGCAATGAGTGTGAAGCCCATCTATACAATTCCTAATGCTGTCATGGTATGACCAAAAATAGTTTGCATAAATCTCCTGTCTGATATTGTAAAAAAGAGGTCAAAGTCCTAATTAACACAATCTCTTTTCTGATTTATCTTTCTTTCCAGATGTTGAGAGTATTTGGAGAGAAACCTGCTGACTCATTGGGACATTAGACTGACTTATAGTGACTAATTGCTCAAAAGCTGAATATGAAATTTTGTCAAGTTATTTTGTCTCTAGAGTGCAATGTCAAAAGTGAAAAGGATTGAACAGGAGCCCCTGGTAAAAATATATCTTTTCTGAATTTTTGCCATTAAATTTCCAGCATCAAGAACCAATATACAAACTAGTGTAGCTGCCCATAGTTTCACAAACTAATAAGTATCCCCTATGCTCAAACATCCCCTAACACTTAGTGCTGTATTTATATTAAAAAAATGCATAGCTATTTATCTAATAAAACTGCTGATACATTAATTCTGGATGAAAGGGGCAAAACTGAATGTTCTTCTGCTACTTCATATACAGCTTGAATGTTATTTGTTCATAATATAGAGAGCAGTTTAAGCTTGAGCCAAGCCCCTGATGACATCATCTAGTAACAAAATATGTAGGGTGGAGCCAGATGGGACTTCATCACGCATAGTGTTTGTTGAATCAGAGCTAGTTTGGATGTTTTAATGAGCGGCAGTTTTCATGGAGAATGTGAGTGTGCACTATTATATTTTAATACAGAAACTTTTTTAATCTATTACAATATATGAGGCCTTCAGGTTTTATTAAGATTTTCTTGTAAGCTTGGTTCTATATGATATAGCCTACAGGTACTGCTGCACACTGTATTCAACTCATGGTACTGCTGCACACTATATTCAACTCAAGGTAACAGAAAGTCACCTCAACTATCGGGCACGCCCTTCTAACATGTTTCACCCACATTGAGCTTAATTGTAGAAGTGACCCTATGATTAAGCCCAATGTGGGTGAAACATGTCAGTGAGGCGTGACTCACGGGCGGGGATTTGAGCTGAAGCCTGTCTTCCATTTACCTTACACCGGAGTTGAACACAGTGTGAGGCGGTACCAGTATGCAATATAATATCTTGCAGGGAGTTGTTCTCTATCTCTGCCGTCACCTGAATACAGAGTGTAACCTGGGAGACTGATACTGCTGGCTTGGAGCGTGTTAATCTGTTATGGTTCTTGGTTCCTTACAGTTAAAGAGAGATCTTCCTATGTGTTTGGGGTTTATCTCACACGTGCCTATGACCACTTATTTACAGAGTGTCCTGGGATTCTAGTAAGTGAATCTCTTACCTGTTTGTTCACTGTTAGAAACAGTCAGGACACAAGGTTTTTCTCACCTGGATCCCCACTCTTGTATTGCTGCACAGCGTGATGTTCTCAATTTATGGAGTGGACCTATGCAAAATGTGATTGGCCACAGTATATGTATGGACAATTATGACCAATTTAGGAGATTTTTGTCACATTTAACATATTTTGTGTGTGCTTTAATATTTCACGGATTATCAAGTGTATGGTGATTGTCACTGATTGAAAGGATCATAAAGATCTTTTCACTTTGCACCGCTCATGGCCAGCGTGTATGGCTGACTTGCCTGATGGTCAGCGTGTATGGCGCCGAGTGAGATACACCCATCGGCGTTGATGTAATATGTCAAATACGTCACTTCTGGTCTCACGCATTGGCGCCATACACGCTGACCATCAGGGAAGTCAGCCATACACGCTGGCCACGAGCGGAGCAAGGCTGTACAAGCACCAAGGCGGGAGCGAAGGCCACTGGATAACAGTGGATGGTGGCGGCTGCCTCCGGACTGTGCCTGATCTTCAAGATGAAGGAAACTCTGCAAGAGTATCACCTATGGCTTGGGTGGTGAGTGAATTGCTGCACAGATAAACGGTAATTAGGCGCGTGTCTGCCATTACATATTTACTAGAAGGAACATTCTTATTGACTGTCCATATGTCATCTATTTGTTACAGGATGGGGACAGCATGTTTCGCGATATAAAGGTGCATGGCACCCTACACTCATTACAAGGCACGGAGGACCCAGCACTTTGCATTTCTACATCAATATTAAGGTGGTTAATAGCCCGCATGTCATGGTGAAGAAACCCCTTAAGGCAGGGCCCTGCTATCTTTACAACATTGAGGAAGTTAATGGTGATTTTTACATTGCTGATTCCATACTCAAGCAATATGGACATGTTCATTGTGGCTTAATATTCCACCACCTACTCTTGCCATTAACTTTTGCCATTACTTTATCTGGTTATCACAGAGGCTAACTGCATCCCTATACATATTTATTTTTCACCCATAATTCCTGGTTAGGTTGATAGGCAACTTTATCATTATCACTTGGTACTTGTTATCAGCCATTATTGCAATGTATGCTATGCCTTTATGGTACAATTTTTTGCTACACCTCCTGCATGGCGGATATATATTAGACCATTGTCACTATGTCTGCAGCACATCATTACTAAGATCGGTCCTGACGTTGCTTTTATGTGATTTTTAGGTCTGTTTTTTATTATCTCATACTGAGGTGATGGTGAACCAAGGTATTTACCTTAATTGTCCACATGTGTATTGTGAAATAAAGCATAATTTTTGGAACTACTTCTAGTATCGCATTCTGTCCATAATGTAACCACTTTCTGTGAATCTCTTTTCACGTTCTCCCTTTTTTGACTCATAAGATAGCAACCTGCAGTGGTATATGAGGGTTGAGTTTTACATCTGATGAGCCGTCCATCACCAAGAGATCAAAGGGCAGACTGTGGTCTGAAAAGGACCTATGTGGGACAGCTTGCCTGCAGAGTGACAATGCCCTCTGCTGGAGTAGGTCAGCGATCATAGCAGATGCAGATGTGGACTGGACAACAGAGCTGTGATGAAGAGGGCATGGCCTTCGAAACGCGTCACAGGTACTGAGTGTCTACCCCCATGATGGGATTCGCGATGGCTCCTTATCTTTGAAGTCCCTTTGAGGACTACATGCCTGATTTTATTTGCTGTTTGTGAGTACCATTCTTCAATTAATAAATTTGGTTACTGAGGTAATGCGCAAGGTTGGTGCGCTTCTTGTTTTTTGTTTCACTTTGATAAAAAGTGCAGTCTGCCAATTTGTTCTCTCTGTGTCTGATCCTCAGCCAAGATATCGAACTTAAGAGGACAGATAGACTTTCTACAAACAGACAAAATCAAAAATATATTTTACGGTCATTATGCCAGAATACATGGGATAAGAAAGATGACTTCTACTAAAAAAAGACTAATCTTTCTGGAGGTCATCCAGAAATCACTTTGGATCTCAGAATTATTTAAAGAACTCCAGAAGCACCCTTTCATGAATGATCTGAATTTTATTAGAATCCCTCCTATCCCATTATTATTAGTCAGCTTTCAGAGCATGACAGCACTGAAAAATGTGGAACTTCATGTTTGCTGAAACAAAATTAAAATGTTCAGCAAGGTGAGACCTCAAAGTGACAGACAGTCATGGGCAGCCACTGGAGCACCGTGTTTATCTATGAGCTGCCTTCAGGTGATTACCTTGCAGCCACTGAAAGCTGCTTCTCCTGGCAATTCCCAGCTGCACAGAGCATACATCTGTACAGTTACATCTGTATCTGAACAGGTTCCCAAGGAAATTACTCACAGCCACTCAAGCACTTCTAAGCTTGTCAAGCAAGTAAATGTAACACTCCTGATAAACAATGTTCTGCAAAGGTCTAAAAGTTGGATTTGCACACGTTTACTTAAATCTCAAGAGTTCTGCCTATTCACTATAGTCTTTGCAAGGACTTATGTTCACCGTGCTGTTGGAGATTTCAGTTATTTCACAATTCAGCTACTCTGAGACAGTGGATATGCTGTCTGAAACAACACAGTATCCATCATTTTGAATAGGCTTTCTGAGCAAACAAATTAGATACATGTGCTACAAGACAAAAAAAACCCCAGAAACATCTTGTAATAGTCAAGGAAACATACTTTAGAAAGAAAGTTTTATCAAGAGATAAAACTATAATTCTACCACTTTACAAAATTCTGGTTCACCCACATCTGGAGTATGCCATCCAGTTCTGATCACCAATCCTCGGGAAGGATGGGCTAGAGCTGGAGAGTCTCCAGAGAAGGGCAACAAAGCTAATATGGGATCTGGAGGACCGAATACAAACATTTATTCTCCCTGTAGAAGAGCAGTGGCATCACAAGGGTTGGCGTCACCTGGCGCGGTCAAACACCATGTTTTACCGCATCAGCACGCCAGCCCCCCCCCCCAGCCTGCCACAGTGCTCTGTCCTGCCACTGCAGAATGAAAGCAAGAGCAGGACAGAGCAGTAGACACTGGGCAGGCTAGCGCATTGGGCTCCCTCCTGTCTAGCCTGCCACAGTGCCCTGCAGAGAGCTTGCCCCTCCCCTCCAGGCCTGACCACCAACATTCCCCAGGGCCCGCCCACTGGCCATCCCACGAGTCCTTCAGTGCACCCACCTTTATTTTAACACTCTTACAATGTAATATATGAAAAATGTATTCCAAGCCATCAGTGCTTTCAAGATTGAACAGTAAGGAATTACATTTTGGCCAAAGGGCAGCAAAGAGACAGCCTCATATATTCAGCAAAGAGATGGCCCAATCCAGTAAAGAGACATCCCAGAATATTAAGCAAAGAGATGGTCCAATCCAGCAAAGAGACAGCCCAATCCAGCAACAAGACATCCTGATATATTTCATCAAAGAGGCATCCCCATATATTCAGCAGAGAGATGGCCCAATGCAGCAAAGAGACTCCCAATATATTCAGCAAAGAGATAGCTCAACCCAGCAAAGAGATGGCCCAATCCAACAAAGAGATGGTCCAGTCCAGTAAACAGACAGCTCAGTCCAGCAAACAGACAGCCCAGTCCAGCAAATAGACAGCCCAACATATTTAGCAAAGAGACAACCCAACACAGCAAAGAGACAGCCCAGTTCAGCAAAGAGACATCCCAATATATTAAGCAAACAGACAGTCCAGCAAAGAGACAGCCCTATATATTCAGCAGAGAGTCCAGTCCAACAAAGAGACAGTCCAGTCCATCAAAGAGACAGTCACAGGCAGGCTGGCAGCACAGGCCCACATCCACAGATGTAGCCCAGTCTGCAGGAATGTTAATTCAGCTCACAGTAATAGGAAAGGAATTGTGCAGCAATTTAGTAGGCAAGCCAGTCCGTAAAAGCCTCCCCAGGCAAACGCTACCATTCTGCTCTCCTCTTAATCTTTCTATAGTCTTCTGGGTTCAGTTTGGCTGAACCGCACGCTATATATTTATATTTATTAAGTGTTCTTGCATGGCAAGACCACTTACTGTTATCTCACATATATATTCTTATTATTATAGCCAAATTTACCACCCTAACTCCTCCCACAGTTTTTACACTACATAGACAGTAATATACCGAAACGTGCGGATTGTTCCCGATTGGTGTGCTATCACTTTGTGGAATGGTTCACGAAATATCTGCGTTTTTGTGGTGAAATTGGTCCCATAGGAATGAATGGCGGAATTTTCAAAACTACAGTGGGAGCTGACAAAAGCTAGAGTGTGAGCTGAAAAATCAGGACATGATTTCTAAACTGCCATCACTCCCTCATTTTCAAGCCCACCTACACAAATCTTATAGCAAAACGTTCAGCTATCCCTGCTGCCACTAAAAATGTCCATGGCTAACCATAGTCCTGATAGTTTTCACAATATGACCATTTGTTTGCAACTCACGCAGCCCATTGATCTTTTCACAGTTACTCCAGCCACTCCAACCACACAACAGTTACTCAAGCCACTCCACCCAATTACTCCGCCCACTCCAGTTGTAGACTACTGGTGGAGGCAAGAACACTTCACACAATTTCCCCAGAAATTGTAGCTTTTCTAGTTCAACATGAGATTACAGTAACAGCAGCCATTTTCTAGAGTTCAAAGTGTTTGTAGATCACTTCTCTCCTCATTAGGAGAAGCGATCTACACCGCTTCATGAACAGGCATTCAGAGGAGAACTGTCTCCTCTGAGAATGCCAGAGAAGTGAGCAGAGGTCATTTACCCTGCATGATAAAAGGACACCTAAATTCACAGAGTCATTAAGGGCTGCCTCTAATGCTTAGTCTACAACACTTTATATTTAATTCAATAACAAGAACATGGGGGACTAAGCTAGTAGATATGTAAAAGCAATATAAAAATATATTAAATGATTGCCAATTCAGTGTATAGTGAGAATGTCTCTTTATCGTTTGTCCTTCATACTCATCTTACCAGCATTCCTCTGCCACTCCTTTTTTTGCAGCAGACGACACTACTTGGAACTTCCATGAGAACAAAAGGATGTCTGATCGGCTGCACTCCAAACAATCCACTTTATTGAACCAAGATAAAACCAATACAGACAGTGGAAATACAGTGGGGGATGGCCAGTCCCCCACTGTATTTCCACTGTCTGTATTGGTTTTATCTTGGTTCAATAAAGTGGATTGATTGGAGTGCAGCCGAGCGAATGTCCTTTGTTCTCATCTATGCAGCACATGAGCTGGGCTAGCACCTACAGGTGGAGTTGTGCTTGGAGACTGGGAGTCTCTCTACTTTGAGCAGTGGTAAACATATACCTGGATCTTCCAGGTATGGGAGAGCAGCAATGAGCACATGTTTTCTGTGTCTATGGGACAGTCGAGACCGACAAAATCACTGGACCAAGAAGAGTTGGCAGCCGAGGGTGCTAACAGTCAGTGAAAAAAATGTTCTCCGAGAAACTTTGGTACCTTCCCATCAAGTTCTTCTACCACCTTTCCACATAAAATTTGGATTGATCAAGCAATTTGTAAAATCACTTCCAAGAGATGGAGAATGCTTCAAATACTTGGTCACCAAGTTTCCAGGCCTGTCGGAGGCAAAATTGAAGGAAGGTGTGTTCTTCGGACCAGACATCAGAAGGCTTATAGTTGATCAAGAGTTTGTCAATACCATGACGGATCCTCAAAAAGAAGGGTGGATTGCATTTAAAGAAGTTGTACAGAAATTTTTAGGCAATAACAAAGATCCTCACTACAAAAAGATCGTCGAACGAATGCTGAAAGCATTTCAAGCTTTATGTTGCCTGATGAGTTTGAAAGTGCATTTCCTCCAGTCCCACCTTGACTACTTTCCTGAAAATTTGGGAGCTGTGAGTGAGGAACAAGGTGAACGATTCCACCAAGACAATAAAGAGATGGAAAGGAGATACCAGGGAAAATGGAGCATTACAATGATGGCAGGCTACTATTGGATGCTTCAGAGAGACATTCCAGCTGCTACTCACAAGCGTAAATGCACCAAGAGGAGCCTCACAGGGAAGAAGAATCGAGTTTAGTGTGTGTAGGTGAGCTCATTTCAGTTCAAAAAAGGGTTTTCATGAAAAAATTTTAATAAAACTTTAATTTTATAAGTCTATTTCCATTTATTTTGAGGTATTGCCTTATTTAACATAGTTACCTAAATTGTCAGGAAACGTGATGTCCTATGACAAAATGGAGGTCATTTTTGGATTCAGTGCACCAAAAAACAAAACGATTATGTGGAATAACCAAAACAGCTTTTGAAAAAAATTTTTTTTTTGCAGACCTGTGAATCTCACTTCAATCTTCTACACATACAAATCTTGCAGTCATACCTTTTTTTTTTTTTTATAAAGACAGTGAGTACTATTAATTTCCTCTTTTTATATGCAATGCAGTGTGAGCCACTTGGAAAAGTTGAAAGCAAAGTAAGACTGAATAACATATGAGACTGGAATTTAAAGGGGACAGACTCCACATTGTGATATCATCCTTGAGTGAGGGCGATAAACCATAATTTGACCTCTTTTCTGGCAAGAGGTCAAATAAGGTGAGCAGATTGCAATCTCATGTGGTGGAGTGCACGGATGTCACTGCAAGATTTTTATGCGTAGAACATTGAAGAGAGATCATGTTTATCTCACTGGTGTCACTGAAGCAACACTTGGAATGTTGGACTTTCTATTATTTGGTGGGAACTTTTTATTGTTTATTTATTACTGGATTATTTCAAGCTGCAGTACACCATTTTTAATAATTTTTGTCATTTGTATTTTATATTGAGTGGCCCTTTAAAACATGATTTTTCCTTGTTTTAAAAAATATAAATTAATTTAAATAATAACAAGATAAAACCCCTGCCAGAATTCCTTTTAAGGTGTGGAAGGGTAAGAAATTCTAAATGGGTCCCCTCCATTCTTGGCTGACTTGAGGATCATTACATGCTTTTTATACTCCCATTGTAGGAACACACCTCTGCATCTGTGTAGGCTGTGGCCATCTGAGTAATTTGTTGGAGGATTGAACAGCAATGTCTGCATTGTTATATACCAGTGATTCTTTTATATAACAGTCCAAGATATCCAGCCAGCATATCAATTTAGTTACACCAATTGTTGCCTCTGAAATCAACTTCACCAATAGTTTCTAGAGTAGACATGTGCACAGTAAACATCCTATTGTGAATATCAGCATTTTCCATCTTTGCACCCTACTGCTGAAGAAGCAATGAGAAAAACATGTTGAGGGGGGTCAGATCTACAACCAGGGGCGGACTGACAACTCATGGGGCCCCCAAGCAATAGGGGATCATGGGGCCCCTGTGTCCTTGCCCACACTCAAAAAAGCCTATAAAAAAGGTACCAGGAGCATTTCATGGGGCCCCCTACTGAACCCGGGACCTCGGGCAGTGCCCTAGTGCTCGAATGGTCATTCCACCCCTGTCTACAACCAAAAGATCACTAACACATGGGGAAAAGATGAAATACTAGTGCATTTCTGGATGTTAAAGAATGAGGAAAGCTGGGTAGCTGATGTATGAAAAGGTACTTTTTGCTTTAAAAGTTCTGAATAATCATTAGCACCCTGGAGGCTCAACCAGTGTATTTGGATTACAAGTTCCTAATAAAGTATCCTTGCTGGGCCGAGTTAGTAGCAATTCATATACTTTCTCCAGGGACTCTATCCGGAGAACAGTTGCAGAGCAGTCTCAGATCCAAAGGAGAGAGTCTCTTCCTATGCTGCTTGTCTGGTCCACCTAAAGGGAGCTTCCTGCAGATCTTATAGTCATTACATGATTCAACATATTGCGCTATCTGGTGAGTGCGCACTTTTATCATATTCCCTGCACGGATTAAAGTCACATGGATTAAAGTCACATGAAATTCTTTGATACCACCTGTGCAACAGAATCTGTATGCGGCACAATTTTCTGACCGGTGTTTGTCAGACCTTCAGCATTATATGTACACTTTTTTTGTTTTTTTGTTTGTTTATTGACTTTCATACTCACGCGTATTTATTTGTGCTCATTGTAGCGAGTCACTTCCACGATATCACTTGTGTTTAATAATTTTATATTACTATTTGTATACTCTTATATACATTTTTTATATCTTAATTCATTTTTTCAGCGCTGCACCTATTTTTTACGTAGATCTACAACCAACTGACCAACAAAAAATTGTTTTGTGCTATAAGTCCTGGTTGTTTGGACTTGAAATAATATGAATATGATAGTATAGATTTATTGGGGGGTTGGTTATTTTTGTGTTAAGGATGCTATATTTCAGTGATTTTATTATGGTGTTTTTATGTTTGCTTGGATATGTGTATTAATAAAAATGTATTTTAATCCATTTTTAGCTGTAATTTATTGTGAGGCTACACCCTTAAAGCTGGTCAAAAGTAATGTGAAGTTATCTATGGCCATTTGTATTTCATATTGAGTGGTCATTTAAAAACTGATTTTCCCTTGTTTTACAAAGTATAATTTATTTAAAATAAAAACATAAGATCAAACCTCTGTCTCAATTCGTTTTAGATAGGGTGGGGAAGGGTTAGAACATTTAGAAGTGTCCCCACTGAGAATCATCACACTAAATAATTTGAAAAATAATGACAAATACCCAAATGCAAAGCTAATTTATTATTATAGCATACAGTAATTACACTGAGCAGAAGTAAATAAACTGGAGGTTCTGTACAAATTATGAGACAATACCAGCCTCATAATTTGTGTAGAAACTCCAGTTTATTTACTTCTGCTGAATGCAATTCCACTATAGTTATAAATTAGTTTTAAATTTGGGAATTTGCCATTATTTTGTTATACATGATTTAGTACACAATCCTGCCATGTCTGCATTGACAACTCATCTGCCTTGCACAAGGTTAGGAGGGAGGTACGGTATGACAAATGTGATTTAGGCAAATCTGGCTGGCACGCAGATACCAATACAAAGAAGAGCCTTTAAAATCTGCCATTTAGTTTGCATGGAAACTGTAACAAAACAGCACAAGAACACTTCAAAAAAGTTATTATGTATAATTGGCAATTTATTCATGCTTTGCACCAAATTTAATTCTTGGTATGTTATCTGACAAAAGGTACGGTGACTTTTTGAACAGTGAAAATTTAATGCATGCCAAAAAACTTAGTAAACAGTCTTATTATAGCTTTTCAGTAATTTGATAAAGAATATTTCTCCAACTAGTGTCAGTAAGTCAAGGATATCAGATAAATGATTCCATTATTAATAATGAAGCCACTATCAAGAGCTTGATAATGCTAATGCAGTTACTAATAACTGATGATTTGCTTCTTTGAAAATAAATTGGCCAACTGCTATCTTGGCAATGCGCTAATTATATTTTCTTGCAATGTCTTTCTGCTATTCATTCAGTGAACTCATTGAATGTAAATACAACTTACCCTGAATTTAAAAAATTAAGGACTAAAATATAGTATTTTCTTTTAAATGGATTTAAAGTACACCTGTCAGCTTAAAAACATGTAGCTGCTGAATACATTATTACATTCCATGTGCAAATTGCTTACAATGGATAGCTGTCTGCTAATAATATGCTTCCCTGCTCCAGAGATTCAAAATACACTAGCCCAATATAGCTGAGATGGCTGTGCCACAGACATGTTGTATTTTGTATGAAGAGTCCAAGTTTGGGGTATTTTAAACTTATGTAAACCCAATCGCCAAAATTACATTTAACTTTTAATGTAATTTCAAAATTAATTATCTATAACTTAATTCAAATATTATCTTGCAATCCTCTCAAGAAGTTTCTTGTTCAGGTATGTCCTTTTAGTCCCTGTCTCCAGATTACTTTTCTGTGTTGTCACCCTGCCACATGTGCTTGCAAAGGAGATTTTAAGAGGCTCTGCCAATGTTCAATGTGCAGATTGTCAACATCAGGAAGTCCACTGAGCAATGTCATGTAGTTGCTGCTGGAGTGCATTCATTTGGCCAAAGGAAATTAAGGTCTCTTGCACATGGGTGAAAAGAATGCTGTGTTTGTAGCTGTGTAGCTTTTTCTTGTTAATTTTAAAAACATGCAGAATACAAGGGAACAGAAGATAATAAAATTGGAAATCCAACTCCAGAGCAGTTCAGTAAGAGAGCAATATATATTACCATCCAGAATCACTTAGACTACAAAACATGGTTGTATGGGGCCAAATGTAAAGCAGTAGCCCTACTGGGGCTGGAAAGACAACCAAAATGTTAAGATATTAGATGGTCAGGACTGTAGAGAAGAGCTAGCATGAACATATAATAACCATCCATGTCTGGAGCATACGGACAGTTAGGAAGTAAACTGATGAGAGGAAAGATAGGGGGAGGTAAAGAGAAAGTGGATTTTCCGGAGGGCTGGCCAGAGGCTGGCTCTAGGGAGAACTAAGGAGAGTTGGGAGGAGTCAAGGGTGTTTTATCAGGGGAGTAATAGAGAGTCATTAAAATTTGGAGGTAGAAAATGATGTACCCAGGGTTGCCATATTATTGTATATTTTATAATTTTTTACTGTAAGTTGGCTTTGATTTTAGCGTAATTCATAGCCTGTTTTTAGTCTTTGCTACACTAAGAGAGTTAGATTTCCAAGCCTTAGCTATGGTCTGCTTAGCAGCAGTCTTAATTTGTAGAAATAACTTAAACTCAGTTTAGGTTTGAGGGGGTGTCAACTGTGTATTTTTTTTTTTTTGTTTATGGATCTGAACACAGATACATTGTTGTCTATGGGACAATGCACACAGCTGTGTAAAAATCCATAATGCAGCAATGCGTTCATAAAATGTTATGTTTGAGTGCAGTAATTTACATGTATACTTGTATACAAACTGGCAGCTAGAAGAGGATGAAGAAGAATGTTATGCATGTATGCACTGTACAGGGTGCCAAGGATGTGTCCTGGATGGGTGCTATGTCTCACCTATATTTGAGTTGTGGTCCCTTTAAGGGGGATAGGTTTGGTGAATTCGGGGGTTCTCACCCATGCAGGATGAAAGGTTCCAGAACAGTTCAATTATAAAGGGGAGGACTGACTTACAGATCTCTCCACACTGATAATTTCCTATTTGGGATACAGAATTTTGGAGGTCCAGAGAGATATTCAATGGGAAAGAACCTCCACTCTTGATTACGGGGACTCTAGACCCAAGATGGTTAAGCCTAACTCCAGGAAGCAGCACAGGAAGCTCCTAGCGTGGAGTAGTAGGAGTTTAGAGAGGAGACACCTGTCCAAGTGCTGCATGCCTGCTGGAAGATGCTAAGCGTCAGAATCTGCACTTTTCTAACTTTAAGTAAATCCCGTATGTGGACTTTGCTTATGTTTTATTTCATCTGTACTGAAAATAAGTGGACTTTTGCTTTGTGTTACTGAAGTTAAGCTTTTTATTTTACTGCTGGAAGCTCTGTTTTTGTTTAAAGAAAATTTAGACTTAAAGAAAATATAGACTTTTTATGTTCCGGAGAAACGGCTTTGCATGTGATCCCTCATGTGATCCCTCAACACCATCATTGTGGCTATACCCCTGAACCTACACACGTTTAAACACTTCTACATGTGTATAAACAAGGTCTTTACAGAAAGTAACTTTCTGTTACCAGAAGAGGATTTTTTTATTCTGCCAACTTCTGCTAGCATGATCCTGCATATAAACATCAGTAAATGATTCTGTGTGCAAGAGGTCACAGCATTGAGCTTCAAAAAAATTGGTGAAAAGACAATTTTTTCAAAGAAACGTGGCAATTGTGTATACTACAGTGTTTTATCAAGCTAAATGTTTTCCACTTAAAATTTCCATCTACTTGCCAAATTTCAATTCCACATTAAATGACTTATAGTGCAATTGTTAGAATTTCTTTTCCACATATGAAAACAAATTTGACAGTAAAAGTAGCATCAACTGATCAGAAAGGCACATTATACACCCCTGGAGAATTTTTAAGTGGAGACGCAGAGATCTAGGAGCATCTCCAGCATATCAGCAAGCCATCGTTAAACTCTTAGATAGATATAAGCGATTACACATTTAAATTTAACAATTCCATTGTTTCTCACCTCTTGACTTCCAGGATTGTGAGTGCTATGTGATGGATTTTACACTTTATGATTGCTGAAGTTTTAATGTGAGAAATTTAAAAATGTGGAGACTTTAAGCCTAGCAATGTGTGCTTGTTATCTCTATAAAATATTTAGGACAGTATGCTCCTGTTTTAATGGACTTTCATTCATGTCAGATGATTTTGCATTCCCTTACAAGTTGATGGAAATGCAAAACCTGATTGAAGCAGGTCAAATGCAGGTCAGAAGGTTGTCAGGAAAGTCAAATACAAATGTCAGTGGATTCAGAATGATCTCAGAAGCATCTCAAACTGATACCATCAGCAAAAGTCCAAAGCGCAGGGACACAGGCCCTAAAATTAATGTTATATTTATGTCTATGATTTTGTGCTGTGTGCATAAAACGTGTAAGAGGATTTGTTTGTGGTGTACTGTATTCAGCAACTTTTATGAATGAATAAAGAAGCTGCCAGTATTGGGTGTGCATTCCAATCATGTGACCGCTGTGATTGCCAGTCATAGGGGTCACGATTGGAAAGCTCTTGATCACAAGTATGTATCAGGAGCTTTCCGGTCCCCGCCGATAACTGTACTGGGAGCACAATCTCAGCACAGAGAAGTGTTTACATGTATGCGGCCTCTCTGTGCTAAAGCCCACCCACCGAGAGGCCGCATATAAGAGTACCTCTGGTGGAAAGTGGTTAAATGATTCTGTATTCATTAACTAACACCCAGCTCTCAGTGGTCCAACCTGGAGCAGCATCTACTTAGTTTTCATATTTATTATGTGAAATCAAATGGCTACTATCAACACAAGCCCAAAATCTATCCACACAAGCCCTAAAATTTAAAGTGATAAATTCATTTCCATATTGAATTTCAATTATTTCTAGCCTACCCCTATTAATCTGAACAGTCCTAAAGTTTGTATTTGCTTTTGTGGACACATTTACTTCCTTGAATTCTATGACACGTATTCACTATGTCCTGTGAGTAGATCCTGCTGTGTCGCACATTTCACAGAGCTTCCCTTCTGAACTACAGAGGTGCTAAGAGGAGGAGTTTCAGGAGGCGGAATCAATACAAGAATCACTGCTTGCAGAGTGCAATGTACCATGGGACATGTAGTCCTTAGAAATTAAACGTAAATACCAGAAGAGAAGCTGCAAAGCATGCAGGGAATTCAGGAAGTTGTGGAAAGAGATGACAGGCAGAACGCACAACGTGAAAGGAGATTTTTCAAGTAAGCTCATATTGGATTGCCAAAAATAATTATTATTTGTATTGGTATCACAATGTTGATGTTAAAATAGCAAGGGGTGCTGAGACCATAGATCTCCTTTAACTTTATGTTCTGAGTGGTGCTAAGCTGATACATATGTCACCTGAAGCTGAACTCCAGGCAAATAGCTAATTACACTGTTGAGATACATATATGGAAATGTTTTTAAGTGTCAACTGAGTATTAATTGTGTTCAAGGTGTCTGCATAAAGCATAGCCAAGATTGCGACTACAGTGGTATTTATTATAATTAAGCAATAGAGCTTGATCCAGAAATGGTGTTCAGCCTGTGCCTGAACAATAAAGAAAAAGAAACACATTGATCCCCTCTGTAGGATATCTATAAAACCCGCCTTGGCTCAGCAGTGCACTCTATGGAGCTCTAATGTTAGCAAACCCTGAGGGCCCAGAGCCTGAGCAACTGACCATCCTCTGAACACTATGAGTTGTATAAAGCAATTCTGTTTTGATAAACTTACAGTATATTTAAACAAAACAGGGACTCTACACTTTGCTACTTTGAAGCGTGAAAGCCACCAGAGAATCTTCAGAATCTGACACTTCTAAAAGTGTTGATTTCCTGATCTCCCTCTGTGCACTATGTTTCCATCCACTGGCCATGTTGTCACTACATAAATGTAAACACCCTTGCATGCAGGGACTAGAATGACAGAGGCACAAGATGCCTAAATCAAGCGGTTCCAAAAGAGGTCTTGTAATAAGAAAAATGTATAAATCTTTAATTGCAGTAAAAACACGAATCAATACACATGATAAAACAAAAATAATGATGAAAGGAGAGAGCCTCACCACTACCAAAGAAAAAAGTAGAATAGAAGAGAATGCGATGGTTGTCCAGGGTGACACCACGCATGCTATAGTCCCAGCACCAAGAAAGGGTTATTGAAAACCCAAATAAAATGGGTGCAAGTTGTGGGAATAGGAGGAATAGTGCCAGAGAAAACTATGGAATAGACATCTAGGTCATAAAGTAAATTTAAAACATAGTCCACTTATTTTCTAAACAATTATCTAGATATCACATGAAAGGTTGATGGATAGTAAGCATGATAATGATAAAAAAGCATATGACCAAAAAATAGTATGGAAACAAAAAGTGAGTTCTCTGGATATCTGAAGAAGCCCACGTGACTCGGTGGGCGAAAAGCGCAATGTCACTTCCGGGTAATGCCAGCACATACGTAGTCTCTCAGACCGGCAAGTTCAAGATGGTTAAGGCTAAATTGTATGCACCCACGGCACCTTGTCCGACCCCATCAGCTATTGTGTTAGGCACAGCCGCTTTGCTGCATACTCTTCTTATCCTTCATCTGCCTGACTTTGCTCCAACTGCCTACATATCCTAACAAGCAGGCTCAGCTGCTCCTCTGTATACGCTGTATACTCTGCAGAAATCTTGATCAGTTCATCACTGTCCACATCAGTGATGACACCATATATAACCTGACCAGCAGGACTTTATGCTGTATACCACGTGTGAAAATACCTATTTGGGTAAAATCATTTGATCTATTTAAGGAATGATTGCTTTCACCTGAAAACCACTATAAATGATTACACACTCACCCTGGATCCATGTTCATTTGGTGGCAGGTTTGAAGCTAACTTCTTATATCTGTTCAGTTCTATATAAATGCTGGTCTATGAATAGGTTATTGGTGAACATACACTGCTGGAGGAATATATACAGTATACATTTAAGCTGATACTGTAGGATCGGTGTTTACACTTCATGATCTACAATATATCGATCTCTCACTGAGATGTGCGTTGCGTGGCTGCTGGAGTGTTCCAAATTTGGCTGCATAAAGTAATTTATTTGGCAATCAACCCACCATCTATACCACCATGATTTCTTTGTGGAACACTATCTCTATATTGCACACACTAGTGTAAAACCCATCTTGAAAATATAAATTGAATCCGGTCTCTATGGGATACATAGTGCTGCACCTGGTTTTATATCTCCATCCAGGTTTATATCATCTACAGCATTGAGGACTTTCCAGAGAACTCACTTTTTGTTTCCATACTATTTTTTGGTCATATGTTTTGTTATCATTATCATGCTTACTATCCATCAACTTTTCATGTGATATCTAGATAATTGTTTTGAAAATAAGGGGACTGTTTTTTTATTTTTACTTTATGACCTAGATGTCTATTCTATAGTTTTCTCTGCTATGATTCCTCCTATTCCCAATCTTGCACCCATTTTATCTGGGTTTTCAATAACCCTTTCTTGGTGCTGGGACTATAGCATGCGTGCCGTCACCCCGGACAACCATCACATTCTCTTCTATTTTTCTCTTTGGTAGTGGTGAGGCTCTCTCCTTTCATCATTGTTCTTGTTTTACCATGTGTATTGATTCGTGTTTTTACTGCAATTAAAGATTTATACATTTTTCTTATTACAAGCCACAGTTTGACCTCTTTTGGACCCGCTTGATTTAGGCATCTTGTGCCTCTGTCATTGTTTTCCCTTTTTGTGTCCCTCAGTTATGTTTGGGTCCTGAGGACAACACATGGCTATCTCCATGTGAGTCGGCATATTTTCTATGTATATGGAGGCCAGTATTTAGTTCATTACATAATTTCTGACCCCCCTTTTTCCTAGGTATTCTCACTATAGTCCATAGTTGGCAGTGTTCCGGTTACCCCCTCTTTTTCTATATGCAGGGACTAGAGTTGTGTCTTCCTGCATTGTATGCAACAATAGAAACACACAACCCCATAACCTAGGACACTCCCCAGCTTCTCCCTCCTCACAGCTAACAGACTGACTGGAGACTGCAATATCCACTGGTAACTCTTTCTTGTGAAGACTAGAATTTCTGAGAGTAGCACTGAGAGAGCAGGAGCCAGCAGCATTGAAAGTTGTAAAATGCAAGTGCTGGGGTAAGAATTTTACCAAATAGTTTACTATTTATTTTATTGTGCTCAATGTCTGGGCTTAATACTACTTTAAGCAAAATACTGGACAAAAATCATTGTCTCAGGATCTCAATTATAAGTCATACTTATGTACAATGATCGGCGATAACTTTATAACCACTGTCAGCTTAAATGAAAACATTGCTTATCTCATTACAATGGCATCTGAAAGTTGGTGGGCTTTATTAGGCAGCAAGTAAACAAGTTGTCCATGATGGCTGCACTACCAACTTAAGATCCAAAAAATACCTTTGTTGAAAATCCATAATAGCAACATAAATACACAGATGTACAGACAGGGGAGGGAAGAGGTTAACGCGTTTCACACTAAAAACATGCTTTTGGTTTTGAGAAAGCATGTTTTCTCTGTGAAACACGTTAACCTCCTTCATCCCCTGTCTGTACAGCTGTGTATTTATGTTGCTGTTATGGATTTTCAATAAAGGTATTTTTTGGATCTTACATTGGGAGTGCAACCATCCGGATTTCTTTGCTTGGATTATTGCAGCTGCGGCTGGGCTTGCACCCCAGACTTTACAGATCAAACATCCATATGCCGGCTCACCTCTGAGCAGCGGGACAATGTCTACAGAAAAACATGGGCATTGCAGTTTGGTCAGGATGCCCATGCTACCTCCTTCACAGCCAAAAGCTCCTACAATGAGTATGTGACCATCAGAACTGGACCGCAAAGCAATGGAAGAAGGTGGCCTGGTCTGATGAATCACATTTTCTTTTACATCATGAGGATGGCCAGGTGCATGTGTGTTGCCTAGGGAAGAGATGGGACCAGGATGCACTATGGTAAGAAGGCAAATGGGCAAAGGCAGTGTGATGCTTTGGGCAATGTTCTGCTGGGAAACTTTGGGTCTTGCCATTCATGAAGATGGTACGTGACACATACCACCTGCCTAAACATTGTTGCTGATAAAGTAGAAACCTTCATGGAAACGGTATCAAAAATGGTTCAAGAATGATTTGAGGAACACAACAGTGAGTTTGAAGTGCTCACATGGCTTCTCTATTCGGCAGAGCGCAATCAATCCAATCCTGTCCATGCACGCCCCACCTCGCAACTAACAGGACTTAAGGATCTACTACTGATGACTTGGTGCCAGCTACCACAGCATACCTTCAGAGGTCTAGTGGAGGACTGTTTTGTCGGCAAAAGGGAGACCTACTCAATATTAGGTGAGTAGTCATAAAGTTATGGATGATCGGTTGTATATGTCTCAACTTACTCAGTGAGAATCCTGTAACTCACTCTTCCAACTCGCTATGTTGCAGTCATGCTTAATGTTAAATACTCCTTTCTGAAATCATGATAATGGCATTCCTCTATATGATCATGCTATAGAAATATACAATACTGTAGCTGCTGAAGTTCTGATTCCTTGGTCATCTCCCCCCAGACTGCTGATTGGACTGTTAAGGTGCAGCAGCACATTGATGAGGTCATCTCTTAGCTCTGCCTCCTGTAAGCACATTCCCAATGTTAGAGTTTAGCAGGAGAGGTCTGCGTGGCTCAGAATGCTGCCCCCCCCCCCTCCCCGCTACTATGAGTCCTGTCTCACAGGGGAGAACAGAAGGCTAAGGTACTGAAAGATGATTACATTTTTATTAGATCTGTCTAGTCTCTTTCCCAATCTTTTACTATGTGAACTGGTATCATAATATTAGTGCACATCCCACCAGTAACCTTCCAGAGAACCCTGGCAGCCCCTGTGCCCTGGGGAGTAGATGAAAGAATGTATAGGCACCATTTTGCTGCCAGTTTACACAACTAAGAGTCACTTCAATGATTTTTTTTATGAAAACATAACCAGATCAAAGAGTGTTTATTTCTATTTGCATGGATTTCCTATTAAATGCTCAGAACACATTTAGTTTTTTGCAAAGTACATTACTCCAAAAAATTAAAGGAACACTTTGAAAACACATCAGATCTCAATAGGGAAAATATCATGCTGGATATCTATACTGATATGGGCTGGGTAATGTGTTAGGAACATAAGGATGCCCCATCGTTTGATGGAAATTAAAATTATCAACCTACAGAGGACTGAATTCAAAGACACCCTGAAAATCAAAGTGAAAAAATGATGCAGAAGGCTAGTCCATTTTGCTGAAATTTCATTGCAGCAACTCAAAATGGTAAACAGTAATTTGTATAGCCCCTACGTGCTTGTATGCATGCCTGACAACATTGGGGCACGCTCCTAATGAGACGACAGATGGTGTCCTGGGGTATTTCCTCACAGATCTGGACCAGGGCATCACTGAGCTCCTGGACAGTCTGAGGTGCAACCTGGCTGTGTCGGATGGACCAGAGGTGTTCTATTGGATTTAGGTGAGCGTGGGGGCCATTCAATGGTATCAATTCCTTCATCCTCCAGGAACTGCCTGCATAGAGACTAGTTGGCATGAGGCCGGGCATTGTCATGCACCAGGAAGCCAGGAACCATTGCACTAGCTTAGGGTCTGACAATGGGTCCAAGGATTTCATCCTGAAAACTAATGGCAGTCAGGGTGCCATTGTCTAGCCTGTAGAGGTCTGCGCGTCTCTTCATGTATATGCCTCCCCAGACCCTTACTGACCCACAACCAAAACGATGTTACAAGCAGCCTAACATTCTCCATGGCTTCTCCAGACCCTTTCACATCTGTCAGGGTGAACCTGCTCTCATCTGTGAAAAGCACAGGGCGCAAGTGGCAGACATGCCAATGCTGGTGTTCAATGGCAAATTCCAATCAAGCTCTATGATGCACAGGGCCCACTAGAGGACATTGGGCCCTCAGGTCACCCTCATGAAGTCTGTTTCTGATTGTTTGGTCAGAGACATTCACACCAGTGGCCTGCTGGAGGTCCTTTTGTAGGGCTCTGGTAGTGTTCATCCAGTTCGTCCTTGCACAAAGGAGCAGATACCGGTCCTGCTTATGGGTTAAGGACCTTCTACGGCCCTGTCCAGCTCTCCTAGAGTAACTTCCTTTCTCCTGGAATCTCCTCCATGCTCTTGAGACTGTGCTGGGAGACACAGAAAACCTTCTGGCAACAGCACGTGTTGATGTGCCATCCTGGAAGAGTTGGACTACCTGTGCAACCTCTATAGGGTCCAGGTATCACCTCATACTACCAGTAGTGACACTGAATCTAGCCAAATGCAAAACTAGTGAAAAACAGTCAGAAAAGATGAATAGGGAAAAAATGTCAGTGGCCTGCACCTGTAAAACCATTCCTGTTTTGGGAGTCATCTCATTGTTGCCCATCTAGTGCACCTGCTGTTAATTTCATTAACACCAAAGCAGTTGAAACTGATTAACAACCCCCTCTGCTACTTAACTGACCAGATCAATATCCCAGGAGTTTATTTGACTTGATGCTATACTCTGATTAAAAAGTGTTCCTTTATTTTTTTTTGAGCAGTGTATAAAATTAGATGTCAGATTTTTTTAATTTTTGTGTAATAAATGGTTATTTTTGTAAACTGATTGCTTACAGTATTGATTAAAAAGTGTTCCTTTATTTTTTTGAGCAGTGTATATAAAATATGTGAAGTTTATATTCTCCCATGAAAATAAAGTAGGCTTTATTCTTGTAATGCATTGGTTTGGCAAGGGTTAAATACAGTATTAAATTTTGCGATTAAGCAGATCATAGGTTTTTAATTAGAGACTGATTGGCAATTTTATCACATGGATAATTCGGTTTCCATTTCCCCAGGGGGTTATATGAAATTTACCAAGCATTTATTGAACTAACAAACGGACACATTACCAAAAACCTTTGAGCTATGACATCACAGGAAACAGAAATGTTGTACTGTGTTGTCTCTAGCAGTTCTATGAGCAGTGTAATGCCATCCTTATTTTTTATGCCATTTCACTAAGGTAAAGCAGTATTAAACCCAAAACCAAAAATGTACTTGTACAGCTTACCAATCATTAGATGCGGTGGCTACATTAGGTTTTTTTTTTTAGGCTTTTTTTCCCCCTCTGTGTTCACCTGGTGATCTGGCCAGTAACACACCTCATGTATTAGAGTGCCTGCACTCTGGATGAAGGAGAACAGGGGGCACCTTTGGGCATCAGCATTGTCAGTCTGGAGGGGGGGAAGTCTCAGATGTACTAGCAGATTTCGACACACCAGCAAATTGAAGCCAAACTCCAGCTCACAGTTTACAAGCAGTTACAGCAACAGTTTTTTTTCTTTTGGGATAAAGGTTTTACATTAAATGATAAAAGCTGATTATTGTGAGCATCCCCGACAATGTTAAATGGTTTGTCGGAACCCTCTGACTGCTACATCTGCAAAAGAGGTTGTTCTTTTGAAAACAAGCTACTACTACCACACTCCCAGGCCCCCCAGGGAACTCCCCAGGGATCTTCATATGTAATAAGTGCTACAAATGCTCTTTTGATGTTACACTGTTACCAACTTTGGAAAATAAACCTTTTTGTTGATATGCTAAAGTGCATTTAAAGGGACTGCCTCTATTGTTGTTTAAACTCCACCTAAAATGTAACTCAGCTAATTTTGGAAGAGACTTCTCTGTTGCTAAGTTTATGCACTTAAAGGGACTGCTTCATTGCCATTCTATTTTGCATACAATACCACTGCTATACGTTCACTCCATCAAATATGGAGAAGCTCTACTTTCAAGATCACCAAAAAAAAATTAAATAATCCCTTATGGATGGGCCCCTGACAAGAATGTTATCCACTTAAAGTAACTGTCTTCCCGTTGCCCAAAGGATAAAATTCAAAACATTAACAATAACGTATAAAGCCATTTATAACTCTGCTATCACCCAAACTGTACTCTCTGCTCCTCGCAAGACCTCTTACTCTCTAGCTCCCTTTTCTCTTCCTCCCATGCTCGTCTCCAGGACTTCTCCAGAGCTTCCCCCATCCTCTGGAACTCTCTACCCCAATTTATCAGACTATTGCCTACTCTGCTCACTTTTAGGCGATCTCTGAAAACCTATCTCTTCAGGGAAGCCTATTCTGCTCTCAGCTAATACTGGAATCTTCTACTTTTCCAACCAGTCCATCCCCCACAGTTACTACCTTTTGTACCACTAGCCCCTCCCTCCTAGATTGTAAGCTCCAAGGAGCAGGGCCCTCAAATTCCTTCTGTATTGAACTGTATTGTTGCTGTATTGTCTCCCGTTATATTGTAAAGCACTTAGCAAACTGTTGGCGCTATGTAAATCCTGTGTAATAATAATAATATGAGGGAGGTTCTTCTGGTTTATGTTCTCCACTGGATGGTGCCCTCATATTAGCCACCAGAAGGAGGTGAAGCCATTATTCTCACACTGCTGCCATTATAAATATCCTCCTCTGGAATACATGTGTACATTGATGCATTGTCTGGGATTGCCTATTTTCCTCTTCAATATGACATGTCTGATTTTTAGCTCAGTGTAAGAGGAAGGCCTTTACAGCTCATAGTACCCTCCCCTGGATTTCACAACTCCATCTATTTATGGGATTTCAATGATATTCTTCATCCATGGTGACTTTGTCTGGTAGACACCATATATATTATATGGAGCATGTTCCCTTCGAAGAGGACTTTGAACGGTTAAGTTTCGTAATTCTATATATGGAGCATATATTCATTATATATGTTTTCTTTTTCTTGGAGAGAGTTACTAATGTTACCAACTGATCTATTTATTGATGGGTACTCCCCCTCTGGGTGTTGTTACTCGGGACCTGTGGATTGTGGTATGAACTTCTCTGTTTTTAGAAATGTCTATGACAGCACTCAATTGTTTCTATGTTCAATAAAGAAACAATTGTGTGCCACAGACCACCAGTCCTTTCAAATTATTGTCTTTTCTAATATGAATACATATAAACAAACCCAATAATCTGGTTGAATCCATAATTAGCTGTGTTTTTATGTAGTTTCTGATTATGTTGATGACTAGGGACTCCTAGTTTACCCAATAGTAACACTATTATGTTGGACCTTGAGGCTCTTTTTTGGAGGTTTTGCACTACAAATCTTTCATAAAATATTGCTTGCCTCAACTCTCTTGCATGTTTTCCTTGTTCAAAATTTTTATTGAGGTTTCAAGTAATGTGACATACATATAATATTCAAGCTACATTCACAATAGGAAAAAATAATAGCATGAGGCCTGGTGGCCAACTTTAAAGGTCTAAAATACACAAAGAGAAAGGAAACATCAATGAGCAGGAGCAAATAATGCAATGTAGAAGGAGGGATGCATTATTGGAAACCAATGAGTGGTGCTCCTAGGACTTGTGGGTGGATTCCTAGAAAGGCAAAAGGAGAGGATAGGGATAGTGTTAACGGTTAGAGAAGGAGAGCAAAAAGAGGGGGGAGGAGGGGGGCAGATAGGATGTGTGACTTCCAGAATAATGAGGGGGGCTTGGGACCGGACCAAGGCTCAGGACTACCAATAGGTAAAGTAAGGGGTTATTAGTGAAGGAGCAATGATTCAACAAAGTTCGGAGGAAGGAAGTGTTCCACCCAGGAGGCCCAAACTGACAAAAATTTAGGGACAGTGTCTGTAATGACCGCTTCTACTTTAGCATGTATCATTGCCTGGGTCACCTTGTTCCGGACTGCCAGAACGCACAGGTCCAGATTTAACTATAATTTGCTTGGCAGCTGTAGTGACTTGTAAAAGAAATTTGAATTGGGACTTGGATATCAAGTGTGGTTGAAGATTTAGTAAGGCGATAGCTGGGGTAGGTGATAAGTGGTTGTGCAAGAAGAGTTGACAGCATGCAGAAGATTTAAACCCAAAAAACTTGAACGGCCGAGCAGGACCACCAAGTATGGAGAAATGTTCTCACCATCGCACAGCCCCGAAAACAGTCTGGAGAGTAATCTGGGGTATATTTAGCAATCCTTGTTGGGACTAGGTATCATCGAGTCAGGACCTTGTACTTATTCTCAACTGCCACCACATTCTGTGAGGAGGATTTGGTTGGTTGGATTCGTCAGGGCTCAGCTGGGATAAAAGATCCTTTCCCACTTAGCAACATATGATAGGCCAGGGGAAGACTCTGGATTTAGTAAAAGCGCATAGAGAGTGGAGATGAGGCCCTGCCTGTGTGGGTCTTTCCTGCACATGCTTTCAAAGAAGGTCATGGAGCGGACGGAGCGCGAATTAGTGGTTAAAGGAGTATGGAAGTGCTTCAACTGGAGGTATCTAAAGATTTCCAATGCTGGTTAAGAATGCGATTCACACAGAGAAGGGAAGGACTTGATATCAGTGCTAGTCAGAAAGTGATGGGATTGGATGAGGTTTGCTGAGGACCAATGTGCGAAAGAACATGGAGAAGACCAGGCTGGAGGGAAGGCCGGGTTCTGAAGGTGTGAGAGAAGAGAGTTGTGCGGCAATTGGATGGAATAGCGGGATTTCATTCTGTCCCAAAGGGAAATATAATGGGATGTTACCGGATTCTGGAGTATCGAACGGTCAGAGGGTCAGAGCCATAGTAGGTTGGATACTGAGAGAGAATCGCAGTCAACTGATTCGAGAACAACACATTGTGGGATTTTGAAGTTGCTTGGTATTTCAGGAGTTGCGCAAGATGTGCGGCTTGGTATTATTTAGCAAAGTCTGGGAGGCCTAGACCACCCATGAATTTGGTCTTGTGGATGGTGGAACGAGGTACACGAGGGCAAATAGGACCCCAGATGTATGTGTAGGTACGCTGTTGTAGAATGCAAAGAAAGTGTGCCAGGACAGGGATGGGAAATACTCTAAACAAGTATAGTATCTTAGGCAAGATGGACATTTTAACCACTGTGATTCTCCCCATCCATGCCAGCGCCAATGAAGACCATTTGTGTATAAGGCTAGTTAGATAGGTGAGCATTGGTAAATAGTTGGTGGGATATAAGTTCGATAGGTCGGCTGTCAGTTTAATTCCTAGATAGGGGATAGACTGGTGGGACCACAAAAATGGGAGAACCTGTTGTAAATGCGAAATCTGCATAGAGGAGAGGGAGATATTCAGTACCGTCAACTTTTAGGGGTTAACACGAAGGCCGGGGATGCAACCATAGTCTTGTAAAAGCCGGAGTAAGTTGGGGCGGAGGTCAGTGGACAAGTAAAAAAGAGGAGTATGTTATCCGCAAAAAGACACAGTTTATCAGGATCCGCTGTCAGCACCTGTGGTAGTGAGCTCTTTGATCCACAACTTGGGGTTCTCCAGGGTGCGGAATCTAAGCCCCAACCTGCTTGTTCACCAGGGCCCCTAATAGTGGGGATGGACTTGCAGCAGGCTGGGACCAGGTCGTGGCCCCCAGGTACACTCAGCTGAGGTAGAGGAGACCGCTAGCGGGAGCAGGGTACAAGGGAGTAGACACAGGAAATCCAGTAGGCAAGCCGAGGTCAGGACAGGCAGAAAACTAGCAATGTGAGGAACGAAGCCAGGAATCGGTACACAGATAGACTATATAGGAGCAATGTCAGGAATGAAGCCGGGGTCGGTACACAGATAGACTATAAAGAATTCTCAGTAGAAACAAAAGGGAGCTCCAATAACAACACGTTGCTCAGGCAAAGTGGGACAGACTAAGCATGTCTTAAATAGACAAACCAGCTAGGAGGCAGCCCAGGAAGTGATGAAAGGGAAGGACATACAACCCAGGGAATAGCAGACGACGCCCACAGGTGAGCACAGACAAACACACATGTGAGAAATCAAGAGCAGCAAGGAAGTAACAATAAACACACAAGAGGCTGCAGGTTAACTTGTAACATCCGCTCTAATTAAAAGGGCTAGAGTTCAATAGCTAGGGTGAAAAGTAATGGTGAAAGCGGACATCCTTGGCGGGTGCTTCGAGATATTGGGAAAGGGACCGATTTGTGGCCCAGATAGCGAACACTAGCTAAGGGGTTGCAGTATAGAGAAGAGATCCAGGCTAAGAAGTGAGTTCCAAAACCCCAGCGTTGCAGAATAAAATTAAGGTAAGACCATGAGATCGTGTCAAAGGGTTTCTTAATGTCCAGTGACAGGTATCAAGTTGGGATATTGCGGGTACAAGCTATGTGCAAAAAGAGGACCGCACATCACACATTGTCACTGGCTTGCCGTGAAGGAATAAAACCTACCTGATCACTGTGGATTAGAGAGCCTATTGTCGGGTTCAAACGAGTAGAGAGGATTTTCGCAAGAAGCTTAATGTCAATATTGAGGAGGGAGACAGGTCTATAGTTAGAACAGGCAGAGTCGCCAGAATTAGGTTTTGAGAGCATAGTTATAGTGGCCGATACGGTTTCGGTCTTAAAGGATTGGCCGGCTAGGATGGCGTTAAAGGCATTGGTTAGCACAGGAGAGATAAGGTGGACAAATTTCTTGTAATAGGAGGCAGAGTAGCCATCTGGGCCAGGGTGCTTACGCAACTTCAGGTCTTTAATTGCAGACAAAGTTTCAGTTGATATGATCGGCTTCTCAAGGATTTCCAGTTGATGAGCGGACAAAGTCAGGAAAGAAAGGTGAGTGAGGAGGTTTTCTGCATGAGACTGGTCAAAGGACTCCATCTGAGAATATAACAAAGCTAAGTGTTTACTGAAGATTTGCAATATTCGTGTAGGGTTGCTGGTGTAACTACCTTGGGATATTTTCAGGCAAATTGGTTTGGAGATTCGGTCTAGTCTGCGGAGTGAATGTGATAGGAATGTATCAGGTTTGTTCACTTTGGTGTAGTATTTGTGTCGAGACCTGCAGAGGGATAGTTCAGCTTGGTCCGTTATAAAGAGGTCAAGTTCCAAGCGGGACTGTTCTAGAGCTTTGCGGTTACAAGGAGAGGGAGTAGTCTGAAACACTTGATGAGACAGGTTGTAGGCCAACTCAAGGCGAAGACGCATCTGACGCTTTTCTTTGTTAAGGAAGGATGATTTGCTAATACAAACCCCTCTAAGGATTGGCTTGTGTGCTTCCCATAACAGGAGAGGAGAGATATCTGGGGTGGAGTTCATTGTCAGGTACTCTTTAAAGGCAATCTCCAGATCTAGGCTATGTGCAGGGTGAGACAGTAAATTATCATTGAGTACCCAAGAAGTGTCGGTAATAGAGGGGGTCAAGGAGGAGATAGTTGTGAGAACAGCACTGTGATCCAACTATGGAATGGGGAAGATATCAGAAGCTAGAAGTCGGGACGAGGAACTGACAGTTATGAGAATATGGTAAATGCATGATAATGTTTTGTGTGGATGGGAATAGTAGGTAAATCTGCATTTCACTGGGTGAGGTTCTCACCAAGAATCCACTAAAGAGTGTCGATTCAGGAGTTGCTGGAAAGAAAGTTTGGAGGCTGGTGGGAGGGGTGCTTGGGGGGACTTATCAAGGAAGGGGTATAGTATGTAGTTAGAGTCTCCACAGATAAGCAAGGTGTCGTGCTTATGGCAGTTGAAAAGAGTCAGTAAGTGGGAGAGGAACGGAAGAGGACCCTGGTTGGGAGCATAATAAGAGTCTATAGTGATTTCATAATCTAGAAGTCCTGACAGGATGAGGTAGTGTCCCTCTGGGTCTCCAATCTCAGTATGTAGCATAAAGGGGACTGTGCTATGGAAGGCAATGAGGACTCCTCTATGTTTGGTTTTCACGGAAGTAGTGAAGACTTGTAGATAAAGAGGGCCAAAGAATGTAGGTGTGGAAGTGGGGGTAAAGTGTGTTTCTTGTAGGCAGACAACATGCGCCTTTTGGGACGCACATGAGCGGAAGGACTTGTCGCGCTTTCTTGGGGGGACATTGAGGCCCTGTACGTTCAGGGTGAGGATGTTCAGGGTTCCCATGGTGGAATCATGGGATCTGCAAATAGTTGGTGAGTCCACGATTAAACACGTGTGGAACGGTCCCGAGGAGAGGGGAGGGAGAAAAAAAGAGCAGTAGGGGAGTCACACGAGAGTGAGAGGCTGATGAAAAAAGTAGAAGACAGAAGCAGATGTGGAAGGAGGAGAGCAACAAAAGTCCATGGTATGGCCCCGGGATACAAGTTCCGTGTACAGTCCAGGGTGTCAGAAGTAGACCGGGCAGTACAAGAAACCTGTACCGCGTGGATTAGTGGTGGGTGTGCAGTGGCGGAAATAGGGGAGAAGACAGCCCGAATGCAAACACATACGAACAGATGCCAGTGCAAGCAGCAAGTTCCTGTGGCTCCCTGGATGTCAGGGGAGTCTGAGGTCTAGGCAACACCCGGCAGTAAGTTTGCAAGAGGATAAAGAGGTGCAAGGCTTCTACGGTACTGCGGGTGAAACCTGGCCCAGGACTGCCACGCATTCAGGATGTGTTCCAACAAACCAGTCTAACAAAACTGGCTAAACTAAGGGGAAAAGACAAAGCAACATTAAACATTATATATCTTAACGACATGGACAGAATGTCTAAAGACAGTGAAAAATGTGAGACAACGGAGACATGTAAACAGAACAAAAGGACTGGGAGAGGCGTGGCTTCCAGTAAGTGGGAAGCTGGTCCATAGGGCCACAAAGAAAGCGGGATCTAGAGCAGCTTCGCATGAGGATGGGGAAGAGCCGGGGATCCAGGGTGAGCATCTGTGAAGGCCACACTGCAAGAAGTAGTCATTGCATGGTGGCCAGCCGGGGAGCCAAAGCTAAAGAAGACATCCTCCATGTGTGTCATCGAGGAGAGTAGAAATCAACGATGGTGTGTTATGGCAAAAAGACGAGATAGCACAGTCCCAGTAACAGGCATGGCCTGGTGTAGGGCAGTGGAGAGATGCAGCTTATGCGTGAGAGCTTCAGTCCATAGAGTCCTGGCGGCCAGAGCTGGAGACGAGTATCGTCCACGTTTGTGGGCAAGGAGCTGACCTGAGGCGGATATTGAGGAACGACTTTTCTGGGGGGGAACAAGACACTGACATTCTGCGTGATCCATCTGGAGAGGCCGTAGAGGGATGGAGTTGGAGGTTATGCCAAGCAGCTGCTCTGGATACCTACAGGTGTAGTCGCAGAACTGAGAACTGGTAGGAAAAGTGTACTGCAAAAGGGAAGTTCCATCGGTAGGCTATGCCCTGTTGTTGGAGGACCTGAAGATAAGGCTTCATTGCTCTGCGCTTGGCTATTGTAGCAGGGCACAGGTCTTGGAATAGCTGGTGTTACCCTGGAAGGTTAAGGTCCCTGTGTTGCGAGTCGCCTTCAGTAGTTTTTCCTTAGTGCGAAAATAATGGAACTTGGCAATAATATCGCGTGGCAGGCCATCCGGAAAATGAGGAGCCAAGGCCCAGTGTACTCTGTCCAGTTTAAGGTGTTCAATTGGTATGGCAGGGGCCAGTTCTTGGAAAAGGGCCGTGACCGTGGAGAGGACATCTGTTATGAATTCTGGGAGGCCGCGGATATGGATGTTTGAGCAGCGGGCTCTGTTTTCAAAGACTTCCAGTCACGACTGTATTGTCAGGTTTTTGGCACGTAGAACATCAAGGTTATCAAAATATGTGTGAGTGGTGGTGTCCAAGTTGTTGACCCTATGTTCTAGCTCAGAGGTGTGTTGCCCCAGGTCGTGGATTTCTTTAGAAAGTTTACCCGTGATATGGTCAGAGGTCTGTTTCAGGGCTTTGTGTAGCATTTTCTCAAATTGTTTGAGAAGGTCAGGATGTGCAGGGTCAGCGATAGGAGCAGAAAGAGGTGTCCCCAAGTCAGAGTCTGACTCACCATCAGATGTACAACGGGAGGGAGCTGACTGCAGAGCAGCATAGGCTTGTGGCTGTGGCTGTGCTGTGGAACCGGCCGCCATCCTTGCCCATGCCAGGGCTTCTTTAATTGGTTTTGCTTGGGGCTGGTGTGTGGTGGCTCCCCAGACCATCGCAATCGGTAGCGGGGGTGCCTCTGAAGAGACCGGATATTTTGTGGAGCAGAGGCAGGCCAGGAGCGGTGTCCAGGAGGCTTCTTTTCCCACTATGTTGCGGAGCCTGACGAACATGTCCGGTCCGGAGCTTCTGCGCATGCGCACCCAACTCTCCTGCATGTTTTAAAGATGTTCATGGATGCCAAGTGCTTGGTGTGTTCTGCATCTGATGATGCACATCATTCATACCAGGCATAGAGACCTTAGGAAGGGATAGGTCACTATTACACCAGTTGGTAGCTGAACATGTTTTATAATCCTTTGTATTCTCAAATACAAAGGTAACAACTGCAAACCAGGTGAGAAGCCTCGAGTGTACACTACATTGCAGTGCAGGGTTCTGTGAGATGAGGCCAGCTGTATCCTCTGCATATAGACTCTGTAACCAGATGACTGAGTGGATGGGTTTGCAGAGTGGTTCAGTCTGATTTCCTGAAAACCAGTGTTGGAAAGGACCAGTTTGCTTGCATGCCCTTCTGTTAAAGAATATGTTAATCCAACATTTCATATAATATCTTTGTATTGCTTCCTTTGTGTGAAATCCCTGGTGTTCCTGCCATTCCCTCTGCTTTCCTATTAAACTGACCACACTAGGCATAAGAGCACAGTATGGTCAGTCTTCTGGCTATGCTGGGAACTGAGGCTGCTCTCCTCCAATGATCTGGCTTGTCCTGACACCCCCCTTGGCACAGCCATTCACTGGAAAGACCTGTGTACTCCTGTTTCTCCTCCCTCAGCTGTCTAAGCTCCTTATGCAGCTGTGAACCGAGGGTATGTGATCACTTATTGAAAAGAAAAAATATTATTTATAATATGTTTTATATCTATATACTTTAAAAGTTGCCTAAGGAGGTGCAAAATAATAAAAGAAGAAGAAATAAAAGAGAAAAACAAATGCAATCAATTTTTTTACAAGCAAATCATTTGTTACTATTTTGTCTTTTGAGTTTTGTCACAAGTCTCAGGATACTTTACTTCAGCACCTAGATGTACTGGTGGACCCAATGGTTTACTACAACTAAATAACACTGCAGGGAATGACCTGATCTCAGACCTTTGACTACAGCTCAGTGCTATCATTTAAGAAAGATTCTGTCACTAACAATAGACTCTCAGCTTTTCATGAGAATTTAGGTGACACAAATGGTTCAGCCCCTGGGACTGACTGATTAAAAGATCTTGTTCATTCTGACTCAGCTAGAGATAAGATTCCTCAGAGTATTCACATGTCTATTTTCTCTGTCAGTTGTAAATTGTTCATAAAGCCATTGTGTCTTTATGTCTAAATTAAAGAGACTTTGTTACTTTACTCATTCAGGACAAAGTGACAAGGTCTATTCAAAGCTATTCTCCCAATTTATGCTTCTCTTCTCTATGCTCCCATGCTACTGTACTTCCCTTGTTGCAGCTGTCACAAAATTTTGTGCTTTAAGGTATGGGAGTGCACATGACCTTCTTCCATTGTGAAGCTCTTGGTCCTGGTGGCCACCAGTGACACACACTGGTACATGATAAAGGGTGACACCATCAACTCTGTAAGCTTTGACACCATCTAACATGGAGTTTACACAGGGTATTGTGCAGTAGCTGTCACAAAGGAGGAAGCGTTGAAGAATATATAAACCCAACATTGCATATTCCTGATACTGTATGTGCCTGCTGTACCATATACGTGTATAAAAAGCATTCTGTTCTCTTTTTATGGATTCCATTGTGTGAAATCCCTGGTGTTCCTAGCAGTCCCTCTGCTTTCCTATTAAAAACTGACCACACTAGGCATGAGAGCACAGGGTGGTCAGTTCTCTAGCTATGCTGGGAACTCATTCTGCTCTCCTCCAATGATCACACTTATCCATGCCCCCCCCGCACAGCCTATCACTAGGAAGTTTCTCCGTTTCTCCTCCCCCAGCTCTCTGTTCTCAGCTGCATAGGAAGCTTAGAGAGTATGTGTTTAGGTGGAAAAAAAGATATTTATAATGTTTTTTTTATATATCTATACACAAATCTTTTACCTTGCAAGCACTGTTCAGGTATTTGTCAGTGCTGTCTGCACTGTTTAGTTTGGATGGAGAAGTCTGATTTTTTTTCTCACTTTTTATGTAAATAAATGCAATACTCATTTTTTACAGAACATCTAAACACCTTACTGTAAGTTGGGGGTTAAAAGAAACCAAAATGCTCCCATGGTGTGAGAAACACACAGCGTGAGTAGAACCTTCTTAACCCCTTCCTGCCCAGCCCTAGTACCCCTTTAATAGGATCTGTATGGGCTGGATGGATCAGAAATCATGTGACCATTGTGATTGGATGTCATTGGGAGTCAATGCAAATTGCCTCAGCATAAAAACATCAGCCACCCAGTGATGTATATATGTGGCATATGGGTGTTACAGCCCACCCTTGTCTCACTTCTATGACAGATCAAAAAAAAATATGATCCTTATTCTAGAATAGAGGACAGAGCCATGCAAACCAATCCTTTATGCCTCTCTGGCCAAATGTACATCCAGAACAGTTAGTTAATAATACAAATACAGCCTAATATTATAGAGTTTTTATTTCAAACTGCATACTGCTGTTTTAGGTTAGTTGGCCAATCAGAGGCTATCCCAGCGATCAGGTGACTGGGAGCTGGTGTTCCGGGGACCAGATCGTTAGTACGAGACCTGGGGCTCGTACTGGTCTCTGCTCTGGGAATGCTCTGTGTGTCACATTCCCAGCACAAACACAGGAACACATACACGTGGTGCCCAGGTTTAAAGCCCATCTCCTACATGCCGCAAATACATGTGTTATTATGGGGTTAATGAAAACAAAACAAAATAAAAACAACACTGTTTTGGTTGTATACAAAGTGCAAGGTTGAATTAAATGGTGAATACAAATAATTGTGGGAGAAAAAGATAAGTTACATTACTTGTTTTGCCTCAACATCCACTTTGCATGGTGCAAAGTTACCATTTTTCCAATGATTTCCCATCAGGGGCGGACTGACAAATCATGGGGCCCCCGGCAATAGGGGATCATGGGGCCCCTGTGACCTTGCCCAAACTCAAAAAAGCCTATGAAAAAGGTACCAGGGGCATCTCATGGGGCCCCCTACTGACCCTGGGCCCCCGGGCAGTGCCTGAGTTTCCAAATGGTCAGTCCGTCCCTGGTTACCAGGGAATGCTGAGTATCTCAAATTTTGCAAGAAGATGGTGCACCAAAGCAAAGGGCCATCTTCTAACAAGATTTGGGCTGCTCAGCATTCCCCAGGATGATGCTGTAGGCAGAAGCCAGATGTGTACGTTATCTTACCCACCAGCATTTTAGCAACGGTTAGGGGGCTCACACCACCTTTGTGGACCTTTTTATTTCCATACAAGGCCGGCTTTAGGAGCAAGACTCCTATCTATCTTCCATAAAGGTATAGCAACACACACAAAAAAATCATATGCAAGGCAGCTGGATACCCCTTTCATGTTCTGTACCATATACAGGAAAATAAGAAAGAAGAAGCTTCTCAAATTCATTTAAAGTGATTCTAAAGGTTCATTTTATTTTTCTGTAAATTAACAAACATGTCTATACTTAACTGCTGTCTGCAGTGGTTTTGCACAGAGTTACCTGGATCCTCCTCTTCCCTGCAGGCTCTCCTTTCTGTAGGGTGCCCCCACAACAAGAAGCTTGCTATGGGGGCACCTGCTGCTCCGTGTGTCCATTCACACATGGAGCTGCGGTTGGCTCCACCCCCTCTCTCTCCTCATTGGCTGACTGGCTGTGATTGACAGCAGCGGGAGCCAATGGCTCTTGCTTGCTGTCTCAGCCAGTGAGGAGGCAGAGACCCGGGACAGCCAAGGCTGTCATTTACATTGCTGGATCGCGATGAGGCTCAGGTAAGTATTGAGGGGGATGGGGGCACTGCTGCACACTCACATGACTGTTATCTTAGGAGTAGCAGCTGTGTGTCTGCAGCTGCTGTGTCCCAACAGACATGAATGGGACTGCCCGCATGGGGATTCATAGATGTTCCGTGTGAGTTAACACAGCCCAGGGGCTTGGATCAAATCATCCTACGTGAACGAGGCTTGACATTGAAGTTCTCCATTTGCTTCTGGTTGGTTTCTTAAAGTAGAACTTTACCCAAAAGGCGAAGTTCAGCTTTTCCACCCCCCCCCCACCTTTGGATACTTTTTTTTCTACAGGCACCTGCTCCTACTTCCACTTGGATCGCCTAAGTGATCTGAGCCAAAGGTTGGCCCCCCTCCCTCTCCCCACAACTTTCTGGGACACATCATAGGTCCAAGAAAGCTGCGGGACCATTCACAAAGTGCAGCACAGTTTTCACATGCGCAGAAGGAAGACGACTGTGAAGTTATTACCCACAGCTATTACCTTTTGTATCACTCAACCCTTCTTCCTAAATTGTAAGCTCTAACAAGCAGGACCCTCTGTTTCCTCTTGTACCAAATCGTATTGTAACTGTAATGTCTATCTTCATTTTGTAAAGCGCTGCGCAAACTATTGGCGCTATATAAATCCTGTATAATAATAATAAGTAGCTAGGACTTACAGATGACTTCCCATAGTAAGGATGTCGGTGCTGGGGACCACAAGACCAGTGAAGAAGACGGCCCTGGGAGGACAACGCTAGATCCTTGGACAGGTAAGTGTCCTTATGGTAAAAGTCAGTAGCTACAGTATTGTTGCTGACTTCAAATCTTTTTTTTTTGGGGGGGGGGGGGCACTGAAGATCCTCTTTAAATATACCATTGGAACATTTTGTTGTATAGTATCTGTTTGATAAGTGTTAAAAAATATCTGTTGATCAAGTCAGAAATTGGATTTGTTTTGTCCTGTCACATTCCCAGTTCTTATTTAAGATAAAAGAAATTACTCTTTGTTGTGTAAAGCTGAGGAGAGAGGAAGGGATTCAGTAATTTAACCACTTCAATACTGACCACTTTTAACCCCTTCCTGTCCAGGCCAATTTTTAGCTTTCAGCATTGTCGCACTTTGAATGACAATTGCACGGTCATGCAACACTGTACCCATTAAAAATGTTTATAATTTTTTTCCATATAAATAGAGCTTTCTTTTGGTGGTATTTAATCACCACTGGGTTTTTTTATTTTTTGCTAAATAAACAAAAAAACATTTTTTTTGCCTCATAAATATATGTCTAAATGTATTCTGCTACATTTCTTTGGTGAAAATACCCAAAATTAGTGTATATTATTTTGTCTGTAGGAAAGTTATAGAGTCCACAAACTATGGTATATATATATATCTGTCAATCAATCAACCAATGTACTCACAGCCAATCTCATTCTAGAGGCCCAAAAATGCCAGGATAGTACAAATACCCCATGACTGACTCATTTTTGGAAAATAGACAGTCCAAGGTATTTAGTAAGAGGCATGGCGAGTTTTTGAAGTTGTAATTTGTTGTCACAATTTTTTTGGAAAATAAAGAAATTAAAAAAATTTACAATTTTTTTACATATTGTCACCAGTCCAGTGCAGCATTATCATAAAACTGGTGTGGCGGTGATCAGGGACACTGACCGGTGATGGTATGTAAAAAAAAAAAATGTTCAATGTTTTCTATTATTTTATTTTTTTTTATTAATTGTTTTTTTCTTTTTTTTACTATTTTTTTTCAACACACTGTGACCAGAGCACAGTCTTTACCATAATAAGTGATCCGGAGTATTTTTTTTTTTTTATGATTGCTTATGCCAATGTATTTCATTGATATTAGCAACCATTTTTACTGAATGAAACTGATTCATTCAGTCTTTTGTTGTGGTTAGCTGTGATTGGCCAAAGCTCATCACATGGTAAAGATGGGCTATGATTGGCCCTGTCTGTACCATGTGACCTCTGTGACCAATCACAGCTAACAACACCATTGAAAGGAAAGGAAGGCATGAAAGGACGCCATCCATTGTATGCAATTGTTATGTGATCTGCTGTGATTGGTCAACACTCTCCAAGATGACATCAGAAGAATGTTGCTGTGGACAGACGCTGGTGGAATGGTGTGCATTTTATTTCTTTTATCCCATTTTTTTAGTTTAATGCAGCATTTTAGCAAGGGGAAGGGGAACCACAACACTTCAGTCAACCTTTCTATCTTAATGTCAGTGCACACCAGAAAAGTACAAGCTAAGTGCATTCTTGCCAGGATCAAAAGCTGTTTCTGCAGCATCTTTAACCACTTCACACCTGTTTACCCCCCCCCCCCCCATTTAACTCACACCTGTTTACCTCCTCCTTGGACCAGATCATATTTTCATATTTCCACTGTGTCTATTCATGAGTCCATAACTTTGTAATTACTTATGATACAGAGTTGATTCCTATATTGTTTTTTAGAGACATACAGGCCTTTCGTGTGATCCTAAGGTCTTCTGAGAATTTTTTTTATTTATTTGCACTTTAAGGGGAAAATGGAGTAAAAATGTTTAAAAAAAAATGTTTTCTCAAGTTTGATCAACAATATTCTTAAAACAAGTACCATTACTGTGGGAAAAACGTAAACAATTATGCTGCTTGTTTTATTTACTAAAACACTAAAATTAAATTTTTGGTATATTGCTCATGTTGAAGTTATTTACAAAATATTTTTTTTTTACATTTTGCATACTGTATATTTAATTTTTCTCATAATGCATCAGTAATTGTTCTTACTGATTGAAACAAAATGGATATACCCTAAACCATGTATTTTTTACAGTGAACCCTTAAAAGGTAACAATGTATATATGTGCTTTTTAATTTTTTTTTCCTTGAAATAATTTAAATTGAAAACATGGAACAGGAGATGAAACAGTTAAGATAGTGCTTCTATGGAGTGATCTGCTGAAATGAATGGGTTAATAATAAAATGAAGGTTAAATAAGGGTTAAGCTGTTACTAAACCCCAGACCCTGCATTCACTATATCTGGTCTCCCACAGTACACAGAACATAGAAATGCAAATATTTTAATAAAAATATAAACTGCTACTGTAAATACCTTTTCTCATCAACAGTCTTGTGACTTCTATCAGTGTCCAGCTGAGCATTGGTTAAAGCATGTAGGAGGAGTTTTCATTCTGCTCTGACTGTCCTGACTCCCTACCCGCATCACTACTGGCTCCTCAGCATGTCCATCACCAGGTTCCTGCCACCGATTCTCGGCCGGGACTCTGTGATCGTCAGAGGAGCTGTATGTAAACAAATGCAGATCTCTCCTGTCAGCACAAACAGGTTGCTTTGTATTGCTCTGCACAGTAAAACACACACGGCACACAGTTAACCCTTTGATCGGCCCAGATGTTAACCCCTTTCTGCCCAGTCTCATTAGTACAGTGTCAGTGCTTTTTATTATCACTGATCACTGTATTAGTGTCACTGGGGATGAAACTGGGAATTCCCCCCCCCCCCCCGTGTCATAATGCCTGCCGCAGTCCCACAGTCCCGCTATAGGTTGCTGATCCAAACCAATGAATTTACATGTATTGGGATTTTTTTTTTAGCAAAGACATGTCACAGAATACATTTTAGTCTAAATTTATGAATTTTTTTTTTTTTATTGGACATGATTAATAGCAAAAAGTAAAAAATATTGTTTTCTTTAATTGTCAGTCTTCTTTTGTTTATAGAGCAAAAAATAAAAACCGCACAGGCGATCAAATACCTGTGAAAGAAAGCTCTATTTGTGGGAAAAAAGGGCATACATTTCATTAATGCACAACATTGCATGATCGCGCAATTGTCAGTTAAAGTAACATAGTGCCGTATAGCACAAAATGGCCTGGTCAGGAAGGGGGGTACATCTTCTGGAGGGCAAGTGGTAAAGTGGTTGTAAATGCTTACATATATCCAGTGAAGTGACTGTCTTCAGGTGATACACAGAGATGAAACAAATTATCCTACAAGGTTATGTCTGTTTATCTGCGGCTGTCTCTCTGATCTCTCTGAAAAGCAGGAGCAGGAGCTGAAGTTGCATCAGTGAGGAGAGCTCTGAGAGCTGATTGGAGGGAAAAGACACACACCCTTCACAAAGGAACAGAGCTGAGGCTGTCAATCACAGGCTGTGCCCTCCCCTGTCACCATTTTTCTCTTGGTGTCAGGAGAACTTGTCAGAAGTGATTCTTGCAGATAGCAGAGGAACAGCAAGCAGAAATTACAGTTAATGCTCTGGATTGACACAAGTACACACTATAGAGGGATATGCTTTGTCCATATTTCATATCTGAGGTTTACAACCACTTTAATTCATACAGTATTTCAACTAAGAGTAAACTAATGGTGCAACTGAACAGAAAACAGTAAAGGGTTTTAGCACCAAATCACCAACTTAGGGTATATTCATCCACAGAGCCTCATTCATATTCAGAAACATTGGATATTTCCAGTTATTAATGCCTTCATGCTCAGTAATACACCTCCAACTGCAATTAATTTTTCTTACACCCTTCCTTTATAAATATATTATGTAAGAAGTGACTGCACTGACCATTGTTTTTTATCAATATTTCATTATGAGCATATTTCTGCATTACTTTATGCAGTTAATTATTTACAAGGTACAAGCAAAAGCATAAAAATGATTTATTACATAGGTGCTTCCTTTTCTATGTAACTCCTCCATACAGTTAACTATGATATAGTAATCATCAATACTAGCCGCCTGTGGCAAATGCACACTGCAACACACCCTGTCATTTTATGGAACATATCACTAGATTAAATAACCAGCTGCTGAACATTGCACATTTCCAAGGTAATTGTGAAAAAATCAACACATTAAAGCCCACAACCTACTGTTAAGTGTTTTTTCTATTTATTAAAACAAGACATGACAGTTACTGAGCAGCAAACAGATGGTTGCACAGACTTGTAATGGCTTTCGTAGGCTTCAGTTTATACCATTATAGGAAAGTAAGTCTGCAAGCACAATAAATATCTTTTGCTTCATTGATATCTTTTAATTAATGACAAGCTAACAATTTTCAACCTAAAGCCCCTAGCATGGTGTCTCTTTAAGGCCTCATGCACACTTGAGCTCAAAAACGCCTGTTTTAGGTCTTGTTTACACTAGACTAAATTTCTAACTCTAAAAAAATGCTGATATATCTTTAGTATGGGCATTAGACAATTGTTCATGAGCTTTAGTATAGGCATTACACTAGCATTTTACAAGCATTAAAAATGCTCCCCAAATGCTCTATGCGTGATTTTGATGCGTTTTATAAGCTTTTTACAAGCGATAAAACCTCATCACAAACGCCTATAATAAAGTGCAATGTTATCAACGCGCCACAACCAGATTGCAATTGCCCCGCAAACGCCTGCCAGCACGTTTGCGAAGCGTCACCTTATACTTGAATGGAAGGCATTGAAAAGCTTCAAACTCCTCCAGACTCAACATGAGGCTTCAATTTTAAACCGACTTGATGCTAACTACTCATGTTTTGATAATGTAAACAGCACTGTGTGCTGTCCATAGTATCATTTGTATAGGCATTTGAGGACCGTTAAAAATGCCCCTCAAACGCCTGCTTTCAATGCCAGTGTAAACCAGGCCTAACAGGTATTTTACTTTTTTTTCTGCCTTCAAATCCCTCCATGTACACATAGGTGTTTACAGGCGTTCAAGAGAGAAGCAGTTTGGCAGAAAAACGTCTGACGCGTCTAAATGCGTGTAAAGGCGTCTAAACATACCTAAGCGCTAGGCACGTTTACACTTGACTGTTTTTATTATTTCAATTCCCAGAACAAATGAATATTCCGGCCAATAAAATAAACGCTCTAACATCAAAACATGCATTATTGAAGCTGCTTTTCTCCTGCTGGGATAAAAGCATTTATGAAAGCCTCAGTGTGAATGAAGCCTAAAGCTGAACTCCAACCTTACTTCAGTGTTGCACAGTTGTACAGGCTCTTCTGCAATATTGAAATTGTTTATTCTGATTTCACTGCATGATGTGAGCTTCTCATAGCGTGCATTGGAAGATGCAGCAAGTTAGATAGAGCCCACATAAAGCGTTATTAAAGACATTTTGTTTTAATTAAAATCATACATGTTATACTTACCTAGTCTGTGCAATGATATTGCAGAGCAGCCCCAAACCTCTTTTTCTAAGGTCCCCCACCAGTGGTTCCTCTTCTTCCGTGTCTTGCTATGGTGGTAGATATGCGACTCTCTCCTGAGCTGGGATCTGTGTGTCCATAGACACACACAGTGTGGCTCAGCACCCCATCCTGGGAATTTTCAGCAAATTGCAGTTGCTGCACGATTGACATTTCAGCATTATTTAGAGCTAACAGGATTGGAAGCTTCAGTAGTTTCTTATGTTATTCAGTGCAGCTGCTGATGATCATAGTACATCAGTGATATGTAACACAGTATATATATACAGTGGGGATCGAAAGTTTGGGCACCCCAGCTAAAAATTTTTATTAATGTGCATAAAGAAGCCAAGGAAAGATGGAAAAATCTCCAAAAGGCATCAAATTACAGATTAGACATTATTATAATATGTCAACAAAAGTTAGATTTTATTTCCATCATTTACACTTTCAAAATAACAGAAAACAAAAAAATGGCGTCTGCAAAAGTTTGGGCACCCTGCAGAGTTAATATCTTGTACTGCCCCCTTTGGCAAGTATCACAGCTTGTAAACGCTTTTTGTAGCCAGCCAAGAGTCTTTCAATTCTTGTTTGAGGTATCTTTGCCCATTCTTCCTTCCAGCTCCTACAACATCTCTATGGCTAGCTAGGGAACAATAGGAACAAATGAGTTTGTAGCTGCTACTGATCTCTACTGATCTCTACTACAACTAATAATAACTCAACTCCCTTGCAGCTGCTTGGAGTGCAGTCTGGGTTATTTACCTGATCAGTCTGATTATGTACTTCCTCCTCCACCAATAAAAATGAGCAATATGGCAAAGAAGTCCTACCAAAAGGGCTCTAGCCAACATCTCAATACACTTGAACCAAAAAAGAACTGTAAATGTTCCCCTAGGACATTGTAAGGCATGAACCATATAAGTATAAACGTTTTTAAAATAAAATATTTATTACCCAAAAATTCACACAATAAAAATGCATCAAAGAAATTAAATATAGTAATTTATTGTACAATGCTGTGTAAATTAAGTACAAAACACAGATAATATGCATGAAACCTGACAGTCTGAGATACATCAGCTGCCAAATGGGTTAACAACCCAAAAAGGACTTCACAGTGATGTTGTTCAGACAAATCCAATGCGTTTCAGAACTTTTGTTTCGTCTACAACATGAACATCATTTTAAGTAAATATAAACAATATAATACATCATTTGCATTAAATAATATTTAAAGAAAAACATTGTACTATAAGTGATTCATTGATTCATTTTTATTGTGTGAATTGTTTGTAATAAATATTTTCTTTTAAAAACTTGTATACTTATATGGTTCATGCCATACAAAGTCCCAGGGGAACATTTACAGTTCTTTTTTGGTTCTTCCTCTACCAAAGCCCTGATGATACTAGTGGAGAGCCCCCTTGTGAACCTGGGAGAAAAGGTTGAACAACGGGGATAGTGTATACCAGCCAGACAGAAAAAGAACTAATAAAAACTTATAGTTCTCAAACTCCTTCTTAAGACTTTATGCTTGAAAATCTCATGTGACCAGTCTTCAATCATTTTCTTTGCTATGAATGTAATACAAAGCAGCCAATCAGATTTCAGTGCGTTGGAGACTGGTGAGTGAAAAATTATTTGCCGTTGTGGGAGATCGCACAATGCCTCCTGAAGTCCATTACAGTTAGCAATTTGGGAGCAAAGGTTACAGCAGCTGGGAACAGGGACCGACTGACATCTCATGGGGCCCCCAGGCAATAGGGGATCATGGGGCCCCTGTGTCTTTGTCCACACTCAAAGCACACCCAAAAAAGCCTATAAAAGGTACCAGGGGCATCTCATGGGGCCCCCAACTGACCCCAACCCACTGCCTGAGAGCCCGAATGGTCAGTCCGCCCCTGGTTGGGAGCTACGGTTACTGGTCAGTGATCATCCTGAGATGCACCCAATAATGAAAAACCTCTTTTTCTAAGGTCCCCCACCAGTGGTTCCTCTTCTTCCGTGTCTTGCTATGGTGGTAGATATGCGACTCTCTCCTGAGCTGGGATCTGTGTGTCCATAGACACACACAGTGTGGCTCAGCACCCCATCCTGGGAATTTTCAGCAAATTGCAGTTGCTGCACGATTGACATTTCAGCATTATTTAGAGCTAACAGGATTGGAAGCTTCAGTAGTTTCTTATGTTATTCAGTGCAGCTGCTGATGATCATAGTACATCAGTGATATGTAACACAGTATATATATACAGTGGGGATCGAAAGTTTGGGCACCCCAGCTAAAAATTTTTATTAATGTGCATAAAGAAGCCAAGGAAAGATGGAAAAATCTCCAAAAGGCATCAAATTACAGATTAGACATTATTATAATATGTCAACAAAAGTTAGATTTTATTTCCATCATTTACACTTTCAAAATAACAGAAAACAAAAAAATGGCGTCTGCAAAAGTTTGGGCACCCTGCAGAGTTAATATCTTGTACTGCCCCCTTTGGCAAGTATCACAGCTTGTAAACGCTTTTTGTAGCCAGCCAAGAGTCTTTCAATTCTTGTTTGAGGTATCTTTGCCCATTCTTCCTTCCAGCTCCTACAACATCTCTATGGCTAGCTAGGGAACAATAGGAACAAATGAGTTTGTAGCTGCTACTGATCTCTACTGATCTCTACTACAACTAATAATAACTCAACTCCCTTGCAGCTGCTTGGAGTGCAGTCTGGGTTATTTACCTGATCAGTCTGATTATGTACTTCCTCCTCCACCAATAAAAATGAGCAATATGGCAAAGAAGTCCTACCAAAAGGGCTCTAGCCAACATCTCAATACACTTGAACCAAAAAAGAACTGTAAATGTTCCCCTAGGACATTGTAAGGCATGAACCATATAAGTATAAACGTTTTTAAAATAAAATATTTATTACCCAAAAATTCACACAATAAAAATGCATCAAAGAAATTAAATATAGTAATTTATTGTACAATGCTGTGTAAATTAAGTACAAAACACAGATAATATGCATGAAACCTGACAGTCTGAGATACATCAGCTGCCAAATGGGTTAACAACCCAAAAAGGACTTCACAGTGATGTTGTTCAGACAAATCCAATGCGTTTCAGAACTTTTGTTTCGTCTACAACATGAACATCATTTTAAGTAAATATAAACAATATAATACATCATTTGCATTAAATAATATTTAAAGAAAAACATTGTACTATAAGTGATTCATTGATTCATTTTTATTGTGTGAATTGTTTGTAATAAATATTTTCTTTTAAAAACTTGTATACTTATATGGTTCATGCCATACAAAGTCCCAGGGGAACATTTACAGTTCTTTTTTGGTTCTTCCTCTACCAAAGCCCTGATGATACTAGTGGAGAGCCCCCTTGTGAACCTGGGAGAAAAGGTTGAACAACGGGGATAGTGTATACCAGCCAGACAGAAAAAGAACTAATAAAAACTTATAGTTCTCAAACTCCTTCTTAAGACTTTATGCTTGAAAATCTCATGTGACCAGTCTTCAATCATTTTCTTTGCTATGAATGTAATACAAAGCAGCCAATCAGATTTCAGTGCGTTGGAGACTGGTGAGTGAAAAATTATTTGCCGTTGTGGGAGATCGCACAATGCCTCCTGAAGTCCATTACAGTTAGCAATTTGGGAGCAAAGGTTACAGCAGCTGGGAACAGGGACCGACTGACATCTCATGGGGCCCCCAGGCAATAGGGGATCATGGGGCCCCTGTGTCTTTGTCCACACTCAAAGCACACCCAAAAAAGCCTATAAAAGGTACCAGGGGCATCTCATGGGGCCCCCAACTGACCCCAACCCACTGCCTGAGAGCCCGAATGGTCAGTCCGCCCCTGGTTGGGAGCTACGGTTACTGGTCAGTGATCATCCTGAGATGCACCCAATAATGAAAAACCTTTATTTTGTCAAATAATTGACCAGTTTTAAATAAATAACAGAATATTATTAAATTGGTTTGGTGCTTGGTGTTTAAACATATGTACATGTGTATGGTACATCCCATGTGAAGGTCATCTAGAGAACTATACTGTATATCTCTGCATCTATATTTACTAATGTACTGTATGTACCTTCCCATTTTCAGCCAGAATTATTCTTCAAAAGCATCAGTATTTTCCATAGTACTAATCCATCTTATCTCAAGAAGGCATGTTCCGCAACAGCAAGATTAATGATAAAGAGAATGGGGTAAATTGATGTATAACAGCAATGCTTGGATGAAAACATGAAATACTGGGCAGTTAGGTTATGACCCTATATGAACATTGAGGCCTCGTTTTGAAATGAAGTGCACCTTTCAAGCATAACTGTACCCCCAACCATGTACAGGAGATGACTCCACGCTGTTATTGTAGACACTCAGTGGTACCTGCTCCTCTCTTTAGTAATTCCATTACATTTCTAGAATGCTAACACCCTGGGAGATATGAATAAGCAAATTTCTATTTCATCATCTGCACCTGACCCTGTTCCATCCCTCTCTGCACTATTGGTCAAGGAGGCTGGTACTTACAATGATAGACCAGCAGTGAAACATGGGAAGTGGGTAGATGGAAGGCCAGGAGATAAAGCCAGAGTTTATATAAAAGACTACCCTTGGTTTGGGGGCTGCTCAAGAAGATTACTGAAGCAATGTGCCATCTCTTTGGTAACATCATGGAGCCATGTTGAGTTTATAATTACCAATACTGATTTATCTGTAAAGCAGGTATGTTACAGTAGACCTTTGTTTCTCCAAAATCATCCTGTGAACATCAGAAGTCCTCAGAACATTGACAAGCAAAGTGTATGAATACTGATTGACTCCCAGCTATAAATCTGGTGCTCTGGAAGCTCCCAGACTGTAGCTCTTTTTTAATCAGAATAGCACAGTACACTGTAATCATAGATATGGTGGGAAGAGTGGGGTTATAACTTAGGCTTTGGAGCTGGAACCAACTCTATAAGCCATGTTAGACAGGTTGGATGATTTTTCTGCTTGTGACACACTCTTCTACTTATCCTAATGGAGTATTTCCCTAGCTGACACCACAAGCTACAGAACCTCACTTCCTAGAGACACCTTGTCGGTCCATCAAGTGAGGGAGTAACGCCAGTAGTCGAGTAGCTCCAGTACCAGTATCAGTAACAAGATTGCTTGCATAACATCAGCCTAAGTGTAATTAGTTTCTGAGGAGCTCCATGCCTGCTTTGAATTGGTTAGCTTGCCTAGTGTAGCACAGCATAAAAATTGTATAGACAGCATTTCACCTGATTTCAATTTGACATAATTTTTTAAGCAAATTTGATCTTAAAACATTTGATTCCTGTCATCTGGGTAAAACATTCTAATTTTAAATGATCATGAGCTTTGCCTGAATATTATTAAAAAGTTGTTACTAAGTACATTTTACAATATTATTGAACCACCGCTAATCAGTCTGTACTATTAATTAAAACTTAATGACCTGTATCTTTCCGTCATTAACAATGTGTGACTTATGACTACAAAGGAATTTAAATTAGCATAGCTGCATCTCTGTGAGTATGTTTACCCAAAACAGTGAGATTAAAAATAAAATATAATGGAAAAATTATCTGTCTTTCTTTGTGCCCTATTGTTCATTAATTATTTTCACAGAGCCACTTTGAGTGACAGCTATTTTTACCTAACAGTTTCAGTTTATTCCTTTTATTTACATGTATTTTGCCTCTATGTTTCTGAATTTTCATTGTCTTATCTTCCAGTTTGTAGATTGCATTAGTATTACATGCTATGCTTTTATGTAAAAGGCTTAAAGGCAAAACTTTAGATTTACTCTCTCTATTTGTCTTGCTTACCATTATCACTGAAAGAGAAAGTAAGAGCAAATCCCAAATTTTGGGTTGTTCCCAGAAAAGCAATAGAGGGGAAATCTTCCAATGGGGGCATTCTGGTAACCTGAGGGTCCCCAATAGATTCTCTTAATTTGCAGGGATTTCCTGTCATTTCCTGTTGGCTATGGGACAGAAATTGAGTGGGAATCTCTGAAATATGAAAACAAATATGACAGAGGTTATATTGCTCCCTAGCTCTATCCAAAATGAAAAAAAAAGGTTTTGCCTATAGTTCTACTTTAAACTGTAATTTTACTTTTTGGAACAAAATTGAGATACTACCTAACCTATATTTGTTACATGTTCTCATTCATATAGCACAACTTAAAAAATGTTTGTTTCACTATTTAATGCTCTTTTCTAATAATTCCAGTTCTGAAAAATCCTAGTCGGTTCTTTTTTCTATAATTAACTAACCTTGTCTGTATTGCATTTGTAGCTCTCATAATCAGTTATAAACAAGATTTGTTTACATTCTGCTTTATCAAAGGGTTAAAGATTAAAGCAAGCAATATATTAATCAATTTTGCTTCCTTCTACCACAGATGGAAGGAAAGAAAATTGCTCAATTCCCCCATCAACACAGTCAGTGTTGATGGGGGAATGTCTCCCGCAGACGTATTGTATTTTGCCTGTGGTGGGGGCCTTCCTGGCCTGCAGAATACAATGATTACTGCTAGCAGCTATAGCCACTGGCAGTAGTCACTGGCACCATTAATCACATGCAGAAAAAACAACAGGCTGGCTGTACCCAAGTCGATCAACCTGTCAGTCACAATCACATACATGGGTCAAAATTTGTCCGGTCCCTGCTGAACCAGTTGAACTTTGATCCATGTATTGCCAGTTTTAGAAGCTGGGCTACTTCATTGTATGTTAATGAGAGGGGACTCATCCTGTCCTAAGCCTTTATAGTGCTGTGTGAATAGGAACACATAACAAACATGGTGAGGTTTTCTCTAACTTGAATGCAAAAGTGGAAATATATTTTACATATTCAGCAGAGCTACCACTCATAAAGACCTTTTGCCTTTTCCTTTGCCTTTGACCTTTTCTTAAAATGTATGCCTAAGCAAAATAAAAAAATATGTATTCAGTAAATCTCTGTAACATGCATATTTTCCAGTGATTTATCAATTTAAAAATGCTGCAAATACTGAAAAATACCTCTGACCTACCAAAATCCAGTGAGCTTCTAACTTCCTGTAGTGAGCTAACTCACTGCCTCTGCCGCACTAAAATCCCAAGCAGTATTATTACTTTGCCATTTATCTCTTGTCTACAGAATACCTTCCCCCTTATGGAGATGGGAGGCGTTCTGTAATCCAGTATCCCCAAAAAAATGGATAGTGTACAGAATATACGAATACCTACATTTTCCCTATTTCCCATTGGAAAAAATGCCCTTCATGCCAGAGACACAGCATGAAGCGAAAGGGAAATCTCTCCATAGTGAAGGGACATCTTGAATGGTTTTCACTTAAAAAAGAGTCCCCTTTGACAGATTTCCTGTTTTATTTCTGTTCTGGTGATGGTTACAAAATTTTGAATTTCCCATCTGTCTAGACTGTGGGTCAGTAACCCATCAATCGTGATCTACCGGTCGACCGCATGCAGGTGACAGGTAGATAATGTTCGAGTTGATGAGTTCAGGTGTATTGGGCACCTGAGCTCTGAGGTCAGGAAGCTGCCTAAGCTCATCCTAGGCAGCAGAGGCATTCTCTGCCCTGCATCATGCCCCTTGCTGATGTCCAGCTGTGGATCGGGAATTGTTTCTGCTGCCTATGACAGCTTTCAAGCAGAATAGCTTACATGGGTTTGGACTCACATGAGTTCATCCCCTGAGTGTACTGCGCCGATCCCCACTGGTCCTCCTCTCCAGTCCGTGCAAGTTGCTTGTGGGTGATTGCATGTGGAATGGACAAGAGAGTAAGGCCAGCAGCAATCAGCTGACCACAATAAGTAGATCAGTCCCAGAAGCTTCCCTGTACTACTCTGCAAAGCTTCCCTGTACTACTCTGCATCAGGAAACCATTTATATGCCATCCTGAGCCTTCTCTGGTGTGCCCTGCTGATGCCACCCATGATGTGCCATCCTAATGTCCCCCCGTGGTGTGCCCTTATGATGCCCCCTCCTGTGGTGCACCCTCCTAAATTCTCCTATGTTGTATGTCCTGCTGCCCCCTGTGGTTTGTCCTGCTGATCCTCCTCTACCCTACCCTCCGGACCCCTAGTACTGTGCTGACCTGAACCCTCTGTACTGTGCCCTGTTGACCTCCCTGCACACTTCCCTGCTGACCACCTATCCTTTGCCCCGCTGACGCCATGTTCTCCGCTCTGCTGACCCCGTCAGCTACCCCACCTAATACTGACCTCTGTACACTGTCTTGCCTACTACTGACCTCTGGACACTGCCACACATACTACTGACCTATGTACACTGCCCTACATATTACTGACCTATTTACAGTGCCCTACTTTTTACTGATCCTTGGGCACTGGTCTACTGACTACTGACCCCTGGACACCACCCTACCTGCTACTTACCTTTGTATTATGCCATACATACTCTTAACCTCTGTACACTGTCCTACCTACTATTGACCCCTAGATGCTGTCTTACATGCTACTAACCACTGTACATTGCACTACTTATTACTGATCTCTACAGGCCTTTGTACACTTCCCTACATACTACTGTTCTCTGTACACTGCCCTATTTACTACTGACCCCTTAACACTGCCCTACATACTACTTACACTGGCCAGAACTCAGAGCAGACAGTAGGCGGCAGCAAGGACTGCCTAGCATGGGACTGTGTGTCACCTGTAAACAGCACCAATTGAAGGAAGATGCTACCTCACACTGAAAGGTGGACCACATGACCTATCCATAAATGAGTATTCAGAGACAGGGTCACATCCAAGGCTTTGCTAATCTTCTGAATCTTCAAAGTGCTCTGTGGCTAACACAGCACACAAAGGTCATAAGCAGAACCCAGTGCCCACATTCCAGGCAGGCCCTACAATAGTCTAGTCTAAGGGGGTCTGGTAGAGCCTCCAAAGATATTGCTGAGGATATGCCAGACAGCTGCATGAAAAGACTGGCTTAAGCAGCATGTAGATGAAGTCTTTACTAGGGCAAAAAATGATCTTGAAAAAAGGTAAAATATGTAAAGTGGTTGTAAAAGCTCATGGTTTTTTACCTTCATGTATTCTATGCATGAAAGTAAAAAAACCTTCTGTGTGCAGCAGCCCCCCCCCAAAAAAAAACTTACCTGAGCAACATGTCGATTCAGTAATGTGCACAAGAGCCTTGGGTCTCCTGGGTCTCTCCCTCCACATTGGCTGAGACAGCAGCAGTTAGCCACTGGCTCCTGCTACTGTCAATGATAGCCTCACTCCATGTGTGAATAGACACAGGGAGTAGCATCTCGGGAGCGAGCCTGCTTGGGTGCCTCCATAGCAAGATGCTTGTTATATGGGCATTAGGCAGGGGGGAGGTGCCAAGAACCTTGGAAGGGGACCCGAGAAGTGGAGGATCAGGGCTGAAAAACCATTGTACAGAGCAGGCCTTTATTATCACTTTAATCTTTTCTCAGTATATAAAAGATGTCAATCCTCCTAGGACATCAACAAAAAACTGAGCCATACTGGCAGTGGAAGAGTTTATACCACTTTTTTTGTTACCAATGTCCAAATCCTCCTGTACACAGCAGTATAACCCAATTGTCTTTGAACCCAGTGTCCCATAATGAAACAGAAATGTTTAGCAATATGGATCTATTTTTTTCCTTTCCTTACTCTTCTGTACCTACTAATAAGTTGAAGTTGGGCTTTACATGCATAAGGTTGTAATAAATATTTCATGGAAAGAGCAATAAAATATGAATTTCTTGCAGTCCCCTGATCCCAGAGAAAACGGGTCTTTCATTCCATAACTCTATTTTGGCTGCACGTAGCACATTCCCATATGTAAAAATAAATGTGCATTAAGTAAGACATAAAACAACATTCCAGTTTACACATTAGCTAATTGCTGTGTACATTAATCAGTGTTTATTTTTAACCTTCTACACATTGCAAGCCTTCCTAAAGAGAAGGCCTCGCTATTTGCTCATGCTATCAATGTTTTGCAGCTTTCTACAAACACAGCATTCCTTCTGTTACCATTCTCTGTATAAATTGCTCTGCTTGACAGTTGTATGAATCAAGCATTAACAACCTAGATTGCACTGAAGTAGGAAAAGCATCAGAATGAAAAACTCCCATTTATCACTCTACTTTATCCCAGTGATGGGATTTTATGAGCACAATTTATCAATCCTAGCAAAGCATTAAATGCCAAGTTAGGGCCCTATTCACTAAAAGCCTGAGATTCTGCATGGGAAGATGTCATTCAATGCAGACTTCTAGTGACTGAACAATTTCTAATATTCATATATTTTTTAAATGATGAAGATAGATGCTGCAATAAGCAAAATGTATTGCATATGTATTGTGGTGCTGGAGTAAAAAGATAACATTCTGAATCTTGAGACAATCTTCTTTACTATTAATATCTTAAAGAGATCAATAATATATTTTTAATTTTACTTCTTAGATTACAGGGCTGTACCTAAAATGGAGTTTCCTGTAGGGCCTTTACCCTTTCAATGTTTCATTTCTACCTGGGGGAGTGAGAGAGAGATATTCAACTGTTTTGGCTGTAACTTCCTTTTCAGTGCCTCTTGAGTACATTGCAATTGTAGATATAGGTAATGTAGGGATGCAATGATGGTTACAGTGTGATGGCAACAATGTAGCACCTGTAATGATATTGTAATGTATGTATATGCTCTGGGTGGTGTTTCTGGGTATGGAAAGGCTCCTAACAATGTAATTACCAAAAGGGCAACTGCCTCAAAATGCTTTATACTAATCCATGAGCTTTGATGCAATGCTGAAAACAGGATTAAAGGATAGCTGAAAAAAATCAGAATCTTGCAGGGCCATGATTTCATGCAAATAGTCCATAAATCACTAAGGGGTAGATTCTCTAAAATTGGTGCACTCAGAATCTAGTGCAGCTGTGAATGGTAGCCAATCAGATTCTAACTTTGGCTAGTTCTGTTAAAGTAGAACTATAGGCAAAACTTTTTTTTTTTTATTTTGGATAGAGCAAAGTAGGGATATAACCCGTCAAAAAACTTTTTCACCATCTGTGTCCCATTGCAGAGGTTTCCCTTTACTTCCTATCCCATAGCCAAACAGGAAGTGGTAGGAAATCCATGCAAATTAAGGGAATTCCTTGGGGACCCCCAAGTCACCAGAGCTAGTGTCCCCATTGGACAATTTTGTCATCTTTACTTTTCTGGGGACAACCAAAAATGTGGGATTTTCTTTTACTTTCACTTTCAATGTTAATGGTAAACAGGAAAAATAGAGGGGGTGAATCTTCTTAACCACTTCAATACAGGGCACTTTTTCTCCCTTCCTGCCAAGGCCAATTTTCAGCTTTCATCCCTGTCGCACTTTGAATAACAATTGCGCGGTCATGCAACACTGTACCCATATGAAATGCTTATCATTTTTTTCACACAAATAGAGTTTTCTTTTGGGGGTATGTAATCACCACTGAGTTTTTTATTTTTTGCTAAATAAAACAAAAAACACCTGAAACATTAAAAAAAACCCGCACTTTTCTTCTTTTCTGTTATAAAATTTTGCAAGTAAATCATATTTCTTCATAAATTTAGGTCAAAATTTATTCTGCTACATTTCTTTTGTGAAAATAATAATAATAATTGAATTTGAATTTTTTTTTTTCAAATGATTCTATTATTTTTTTTATTTTTTATTACATTTTTTCTTTATTTACTATTTTATTTTTCAGCACACTGTGACCAAAGCAATACAATGTTACCATGCTAACATTGAACTACTCTGGGCAAGTGATCAGGAATTTTTTTTTTTAACATATCATGATTGCTAATACCAATGTATTTCATTGATATTTGCAGTCATTGTTACTGAATGAAACTGATTCATTCAGTCTTTTGTTGTGATTAGCTGTGATTGGGTAAAGCTGATCACATGATACAGATGGGCTGTGATTGGCCTTGTCTGTATTATGTGACTGCCTTGACCAGTCACAGCTAACAACATAATTGTATACAATGGATGGCATGACAGGAAGCCATCCATTGTATACAATTGACATGTGATCTGCTGTGATTGGTCACAGCGGTCACATGATACTGGCAATGGGCCGTTGCAGTGATATGTCATCGGCTGTGTCCCATGGGCACAGCTGGTGACAGATCGTGCCGCTGCACGGCCCTGAGGCTGCATGAGCTGCTCGTTTTGACAGGACGTCATATGACGCCCTGTTAAAACAAGGAGTGTCCCACCTGGCTGTCAATCTGCTATAGGCGGGAAGGGAAGGTGATAATGAATGTACAGACAGCAATAAAAACTGACAAGCATTCTAATCCCTCTCCAGTCTATCCAGAACTAAAAAAAAAAGTTTTGTCTTTAGCTATACTATTAAACATGGAAACTGATTGGTTTCTATGCACAGCTGCACCAGATTCTGAGTGCACCAGCTTTAGTAAATCTATCCCCTAAGTACTATGTTTTCATTGATTTGCACAGCTTGCTCCCAGTGTTGACAACTGTTCCACCTCTGCTCCACCTCTGCTCATATAGCTAATTTTGAGCTCTGTCCACAAGCTACAGACTGGGTACGGTCTGCCTCAGACTGGACACGCAGTTGGTGACTAGTTATGGGAGCAGGGTAAGCTATCAACAAAGCAAGCTACTTGCACAGTGCAACAGTATGATTGCTGGATATACAAATTAATTATTTACTGTTTGCAAGGCAGTCGAGCAATGTCTGAATCTGAATTGACTTTCTGTTGTATTTGTTTTTTGCATAAAATAATTAAGCAGCAGTTCATTGGATGGTCAATTCAAAAATTCCAACCTAACAATTCCAATATCCCTCTATCCTATATTTGCTGGTAAAATATTACAAAACTATGGTTTCACTAATTTCATTTATGATAAGACCTCCAGAGCCAATCAACTTGAGGCAGCATAATTTACCACCAGCTTTGCATATATTTAACCTTGAGAGGCATCAATTCACTCTAACCCCAGCCATGACTGGCTGGTGGTACAACAATAGACCCACAGACATAATGGACATAATACCCAGTTTGACAGTCTTATAGAGCTGAGCATGGTTAGAAGTGTTTGATGCCACAGCAGTAAAATTTCCATGGACACTTCATACTTCCCTTCAATAAGACTATAATATGCAACTGTATCAGATCACTAACTGAACAGGAGTGAAGTTAAACTCTGCCAAATATTGTAACTGTTATCTTACTATAACATTTACAGTCTGGAACACTGTGAGATACCCTCTTCCATATAATTTGCTATACTATACTGTTTATACTATATTGTATATTGGAACCCCCTTGGTCATTAACATGAGCGTTTAAAAATAATTAATGGATGTGCTACAATCCTGACAAAGAACAAAATGGGTTGAAAGGCTTTTCAAGGAAAATACACTAAAGCTTTGATTGAATATAATATACCACTAAACCTCAATATAAGACATGGTACTAAAATGACAAATCCTAGTTGAGATTAGTTTTATTTATTGATAAAAAGAAGCCGTAAACCCCAGATGAGATGTGGCAATATACTGTATCATGAAATGGAGCATTAAACTTTGCATATCATAAAAAATTCACAGGAAGAGGTAGTTAACTTTGTAAAAATAAACTTGTCAGCCTTAAATAAGAAAACTGCAACACCTTGAATAAGAGGTTTTCATAAAACAGTTGAAGCTGTGAAACATAGGTCAAAATGTTGATACTAGGAAAAAAAAGTTGAGATTAATACAAGATTATGACTTAACCCTTAAACTGTATTTAAAGTCTAAACTTTTTTTTCCAGTTTCGTTTTGCATGTGTTCCATTGGCGAGATTTCCCTTTGCTGCTGGCCCCACAGGTAAAACAGAAAGTGCAGAAACCTTTACAGAGGGATATTCCTTCTGGAACAAGTGTCCCTAATAACAGCTTCCCCATCTATTTTCCTTCACTTTCAGTCTCAATGACAATAGTCACCAAGACAAATAGGCAGGGTGAATCTCTCTAGCGGGGACACAGTCAGCAATACAAGCCTAATATAGGTTTGAACCATCAACACTTTAAAGAACCTTCACCACCTTCACATTAAAAAAGTTTTTTTGATTTTAATACATATTCATTTCTGACAGGGAATTGGTCAGAGAAGTTGTTGACTTGTACAGCCAAGAGTCTCATCCTTTGCTGTTGGATGCAAGTTCCAAGACAGGGGTGTCACTGACCACCATACTGCAAAGGTAAACTATATTCTGAGATAACATTGATTTCAGAACTTGGACGATAACAACCTCCAGAGCTAGGTAACAGCTAAGTCCTAATATTGTATGCTGTGATAAACACTGGTATTAAGTATTTAAAATATAGTGGTAATCATTGGAGCAGAAGTGACAAATTGAACTGAATGGGAAAGCTTTGCTTGACACTGTACTGGCTGCTAAAAATATATTTCTCTGTCCACAGTGGGTACACATAGAAAAAAATACTCTGCACTCACTGTCACCTGTTTATAAACAAAACCATGTGAGGATAAAACCATGCCATAGCTAACATGGTGATCACATGATTGGGTTCAACACCTATTGGTTCTGGATTGCTATTGGGGGCCCAGAGTTGTCAACAACAACATGACTCCCACATTTAGAAGCATGCATCATTCTGCTTTCCTGACTGTGAAAGGGAATGTAGAATTAGGATAACTGGGGAATGTTAAAGTGGTAGTAAATCCATTTTAAAAAAAATCCGGGCCCCTGCAAGGTAATGGCATAATGTGCTAGTAGGAATAGCATACTAGCACATTATGAAAAACGTACCTTAAAATTAAGCCCTCCAGTGGCACGCTGTCTCCACTGACAGGGTTTCCATCTTCACCCAGTCCTTTTCCTGGGTTCGCGGTCTTTGGCTGTTTGAATGGCTGAGCCACAATGACATCATTCCCATGCATTCATACGGGAGCTGTGATCACAGTGCAGTGCTCTGAAGGAGTGGTGTGCTCCATATGCCATGCAAAGGAAGCTTTTATGTTTTCCTTAGTACAAGTTTCCTTTCCGAGAGTAACATGAAGTTACCTAAGCCACACAGAGATCCCTTTAGTGGCTTATCGGCTTGTATTTATATTTAGCAAAGCAACATGTAAAAACAAATGTATACGAAGTTTCACTCAAAATACACTATAATAGATGGTCCAGTGTAATATACACAATATTGCCAAAAGTATTAGGACACCCCTCCAATCATTGGATTCAGGTGTTCCAATCACCCACAGGTGTATAAAATCAAGCACCTAGGCATGCAGACTGCTTCTACAAACATTTGTGAAAGAATGGGTCACTCTCAGGAGCTCAGTGAATTCAAGCGTGGCACCGTGATAGGTTGCTATTTGTGCAATAAGTCCATCCATGAACTTTCCTTGTTACCAAATATTCCACAGTCAACTGTTAATGGTATTATAACAAAGTGGAAGAAACTGGGAACAACAGAAACTCAGCCATGAACTGTCTGCAAAAGTCAGTAGCTAAAGACCTTAAAACTATGTGTGGCCTTCAGATTAGCACAACAACAGAACATAAAGAGCTTCATAGAATGAGTTTCCATGGCTGAGCAGCTGCATCCAAGCCTTACATCACCAAGTTCAATGCAAAGCATCAGATGCAGTGCCGTAATGCATGCTACCACTGGACTCTAGAGCAGTGAAGTGTTCTCTGGAGTGACAAATCACACTTCCCTGTCTGGCAATCCGATGGACGCGTCTGGGTTTGGCGGTTGCCAGTAGAATGGTACTTGCCTGACTGCTTTGTCCAAGTGTAAAGTTTAATGAATAGTGGATTATAGTGTGGGGTTGTTTTTCAGGGGTTGGGCTTGCCCCTTATTTCCAGTGAAGGGAACTCTTAAGACATCAGCATACCAACACATTTTGGACAATTTTATGCTCCCAACTTTGTGGGAGCAGTTTGGGGATGGCCCCTTCCTGTTCCAACATGACAGAGCACCAGTGCACAAAGCAAGTTCCATAAAGACATGGATGAGCAAGTTTTGGGTGGAGGAACCTGACTGGCCTGCACAGAGTTCTGACCTCAACCTGACAGAACACCTTTGGGATGAATTAGAGCAGAGACTGCAAGCCAGGCCTTCTAATTCAACATCAGTGTCTGATCTCACAAATATACTTCTGGAAAAATGGTCAAACATCCCCAGAGACACACTCCTAAACCTTGTTGACAGCCTTCTGAGAAGAGTTGAAGCTGTTATAGCTGCAAAGGGTGGGCCAACTCAATATTGAACCCTACGGACTAAGACTGGGATGCCATTAAAGTTCGAGTGCGTATAAAGGCACGCGTTCCAACACTTTTGGCAATATAGTGTAGTTGTAACACAGTATCCCAGATAAACTTTTTAACATGGAACTTTAGACAGAAAATTAGGTCCTGCTAGATCTCTTCAGGCTGATCCCTTTTTCAGGTATACAGTAGCTATGCAAATATAAAATAATATGATCTATACCGTTTAAAATCCAGTAATCTGCACATGCTCAGTTGCTCTCTATTTTTAGGCACTGTGTAAAATTGGTAGAGGTAGATCTGTTGACAGCCTAAGGGTTTTCTGTTGCTCAGGGGCTCTGGGCTTCAGCAAAATGGCAGCCTACAGCAAGAAGAAACAGGATCAATCCTGGAGGCATTTTACAGCACACACTAATTATGTATAATTATTAATTTGGAATGTATGTTTCATGCTAAAGAACATTATATGTATCAAGTTGTTATGGGTAAGTTCCCACTTTAAGCTTCTGTGCAAGCAATTTTTCTGGGGGGTTGAACTTGATGGACATGTCTTTTTTTTCAACTGACTATGTAACTACTGTAAAGATATTTTCTATTTGGGTGTACAACAATTTAGGTTTGTGAATTTCCCACTATTATGTTGAGTAATATCCCAAAGCTATGCATTAGTGAAAATGAAAAACGATTGTTTATAAGAAAAATTATATTCTTCAAGAAGCAATCTACATTCCTGGTCTGCTAACAGACTAACAAGAAAGGTATTGATTGCTCTCTGTCCCAGGAGAGCCCTTTTACAGATAGATCAATTATGAGTCAGTGTTGCTAATAAATAAATTGAGTCTTGTGTTTGACAAGCAAGTCTATTTTTAAATGTATTTGTTTGCAATATGCAGAATCAAATATCTTAAATGATTACATTTTAGATTTAATATTCAATATTAAATATGTGGCTTTAGATTTTTTGCTAGCTTGTATTTGACTTAACTGTACAAAATTCCTTCTTGATTCCTCTAAGATTTTGAAACATTACCTGGCTGAATACGTGTAATCCTTACTAATCACCAGTATAAAATAAAAATCTACTATAATAATATTATATTAATAACATCCATTCTTGACATTAATTTCATTTCTATCAGTTCTGAGACACAGCACATGAGAGATGTCCTATTAAAAAGACTAAAATGAATATAAAATGTGCTCATGGGCCAGGTTTGCCAGTCGTGTGGCAGAAACTGGGTTACCATATGTTCTCAAAACAATGAATGTAATTGTATTTGACAGTATGCCAACTTCTAGGTACATTCATAAATACAAATAAATAAATATTGGATAACTAGCCTTTTTTCAGATTTATTTTGACCTACATTTTTAAAAGTATGCAACTTTGCCTACTACGCAATTTAAAGAAGAATACCAAGTAAATGTAACTAATTCCATAAAGACCATAGGTATACTTTTGATGGTAGGTATACAGTTGTTTGTTTTTAATATGTGTGTTTTTTATATTGTATTAACATAATTTCCTATTTACACCCAAAAATTTTGTATCGGGTAAAAAAAACTACAAAGCTCTAGGACTTTCTTTAACATGTTGGTTATTGTTGAAGGAGTAGGGGAATTCCAGTAAAGTATAATCACATTTCTAGATGCCAAGGGCTGGAATTCAATTTTTAAATCATGTAACAATCTATTTCCTTTAAGAACTGGTCTCTCTAGAACACAAATGAAGGGGTCTATGGCCCTGGTGCCCACCTGAGGCCTGTGGCCATGTTTGGGCCTTACTTTATGGCTCTCAAAGCCTCTTTAGATAGTATTTTTTTTTCATACCTAGATGCTAAGGTACTCACTTAGAAGCATTAGGGAATAATAATCATTAAACTGGTGTATAATATTTAAATGTTTATTTAATTTCATTCAACACTATCTTGCTTTTTCTGTAATTCCATCCCTTTAATTTTTTGTGTTTTGTTTTTACCCTCTGATTTTTTAGACTGGAACTGAAATTAGCAGTGCCTTCTAGATATTTCATGCAATTATGAAATTGTGGGGGTTATCTACTAAACTGGAGAGTGCAATATCTGGTGCAACTTTACATAGAAACCAATCAGCTTCCAAGTTTTATTGCCAAACCTTAATTGAACAAGCTGAAGTTAGAAGCTGATTGGCTACCATGCCTAATTGCTTCAGATTCTGAGTGCACCGGTTTTAGTAAATCTCCCCCTCTATCCCCAGTCTTTAACTGTCTCCTAAAGCATGTGGTCTTGATCATATCCTGCTGTAGGATTCCAGTCTCTGAAAGTTCTCTGTGCTATTACATTCAGTTAATATTACAGTATGTGTGGCCCTTTGGTGATGTCAGGAGCTGTACTTGAGGCCCGGTATATAAGAAAATTGACTTGAGGTAAGGGGAAAAAAGAATGCATATTACTTTAAGGCTAAGTTCACACTAGCCCACACTGTGCATTCTGGTTTGCGGGTGAAGGAATTGCATCTGTTCCTGCACCCGCAACCATCTACAGCCGAATTGCGCTGCTCTTGCGAAACACGCGGGGATGCCATTCATTTTGAATGCACCTCAGCCCATAGTGTGATCGTGAGTATGGGAAGTGTAGGCAAACCGCACGATCAAAGAGACCATGCGGGTTTCCCTGTGGCCGCATTTTTAAAAAGCTGCGTGCATCTTTTTTTTGTGAGGGACATGAGGCACAGCTGCCATGCCTGAGCAAACATGGGCCGCATGGCCGGTACTAGTGTGAACCAGGTGTAATTCAGTGCAGCATTTTAAAAGAGTCAAACCAACATGTGTGTTCTCTCCTGAACATGTTGCATACCATCTCGCAATTACTTTTGTGTGTGCATATGGATTTTTTTTTTCATTTTCCCAGATCGCTTTCCATTCTGGGTTTGTAATTTCTGCTTTTTTCCATTTACTTATGTTTAATATAGTTAGTTACTTACGAGGATTATATTCATTAAAGTATATCTAAATTCAAAACTCTCTCACATAAAAAGGATGAATATCCCAACAAAGACACAGGCAGCAATCAAAATCTGACAGAGGTTTTTATCTTTCCCTCTTTTATCTAAAACTATATAAATTGGGGCTTAAAGTGTACATAAATGCAAAACTGTGTTAGTTTCGGATAAAGTGTACAAGGCTTAGACCCTCTGACAAGTTTCATTTCATTGCTGTCTGTGTCAGCGATGGGGAGACTCACCCCTCTACCTGTCCTAATGACCACTGTCACTAAGAGACAAAGCAAGAGGAAACCCAGATTTTTAGGTCATGTCATGAAAGCAAGAGGAGAGATAAAATATTCCACTGGGGACAAATTTTCTGATGACAACTGTTCAGGAAAACCCCTCAATTTTTGGAGATTTCCTCTTACTTCCTATTTTGTCTCTAGAAGTAAAATCTCCCTAGCTAGAAACCTGATAGGGTTTTTTAATCTTTCTCTACTTAAATGTAAGTTTTTGCTTTCCATACATTTGAATTTTATTTATTACAGGTACTGATACAGCGCCGTCAATTTATGCAGCGATCTACATACATATATAGTACATTCAAATCAGTCCCTAACCCTCAAGGAGCAAACAATCTAAGGTCCCTAACTCATACACATACTGGGGCCAATTTAGACAGGATCCAATTAACCTACTAGCATATCTTTGAGTCACCAAACAATCAGAAACAGACTTCATGAGGGTGAACGTTCTCTACTGGGCCCTGTGCTCACTGCCCAGCACCACAGAGCTTGACTGGCATTTGCCATTGAACACCAGAATTGGCAGGTCCGCCACTGGCGCCCTGTGCTTTTCACAGATGAGGGCAGGTTCACCCTGAGCACATGTGACAGACATGAAAGGGTCTGGAGAAGCCGTGGAGAACATTATGCTGCCTGTAATAACATTCAGCATTACCGTTTTAGTGGTGGATCAGTGATGGACTGGGGAGGCATATCCATGGAGGGACACACAGACCTCTACAGGCTAGACTATGGCACCCTGACTGCCATTAGGTATCGGGATGAAATCCATGGACCAATTGCCAGGCCGTATACTGGTGCAGTGGGTCCTGGGTTCCTCCTGGTGCAAGACAATGCCTGGCCTCATGTGGTGAGAGTATGCAGGCAGTTTCATGGAGGATGAAGGAATTGATACCACGGAAAGGCCCCCACACTCGCCTGACCTAAATCCAATAGAACACCTCTGGGATATCATGTTTCAGTCCATCCGATGCATCCAGGTTGCACCTTAGACTGTCTAGGACAGGGGTAGGCAACCTGCGGCTCTCCAGCTGTTGCAGGACTACAAGTTCCATCATGCCTCTGCAAGTTATAGCTGTAACTGTCAATTTTACAATGCCTCATGGGAAATGTAGTTCCACAACAGCTAGAGGGCCGCAGGTTGCCTACCCCTGGTCTAGGAGCTCAGTGATGCCCTGGTCCAGCATGCATACAAATACGCGGGGGCCATACAAACTACTGAGTACCATTCTGAGTTGCTGCAATGAAATTTCAGCAAAATAGGCTAGTCTGCTGCATCATTTTTTCACTTTGATTTTCAGGGTGTCTTTGAATTCAATCCTCTGTAGGTTGATAATTTTAATTTCCGTCAAATGATGGGACATCCTTATGTTCCTAACGTATTACCCAGTCCATATCAGTATAGATATCCAGCATGATATTTTCCCTATTGAGATCTTATGTGTTTTCAAAGTGTTCCTTTAATTTCTTTGAGCAGTGTATATATTTGTGTGTGCTAATAACAATCTAAGTGTATTTTGTACTCAAAATATTGTTTTGATAAGCTTTTGTGCAAGCATCATGGGGTAGAAAAGAGGCACAATGTACGTATTTTTATTTTATAGGTTCTCTGATTTGGAGTATTCAGAAAACGTTCACGTCTGTTGTGTACTTTTAACAGGATATAAAAACCTTGAAAAATATGTTGACTATTTGAGATGTAAAATGGAAGGCAGTTCATTACAGTAAAATGTTAAAGCTCTTATTTGGTGAGAAATGACAAAAAAAAAATCCTATGCCTATTTTATAGTTTTTATAAAAAAAAACAAAAAACACACACACATATATATATATATATATATATATATATATATATATACACACACTGTATATAAAGTATGTCTCGAAAAGTCTCAAATATGCTATTACAAGGTTAAGTAGTACATTTTAATAATGTGATAAACCAAGTCCCAGTTCTTTCTTTTCTCCTCCATACATCCATTGTATATTTCCTATACTACCTCCATGAGACTTTGGTTGTGATATCTAGGCACTGAATTTCCCAGGCTTGCTTACCTACTCTAGTTATTATTGAGAGGTCTTTGAGGAACACTCTGGGGAGAGCGAGAACACCCAAAACTGAGCCATAGCATGGATATCTTACTGCTACAGGCCATTATATAAAACAAGCCAGCAGGTGACACAACACTGCAAACTCCACCTCTAACTACATATATAATTGGTTGACATTGTAGTGAACACAGAGTTGTGCAAAATGATCTCCTTAGTAAATCAGTCTGGAGATGGAAAGGGGGTTAGAGAATCCACAAAGGTTAGACAGAGCTGAGACTCTCAGAGAAGTATTTACAATCAGAAAATAGTTTTCTTGTTTAAAGCAGCCAAACACTCTGGGTAACATTGGTAGAACGTTGCTGCACAGAATAAGAAAAGATTTTACAGGGAAGCAGAGGCAATTATAACAGCTTGAGAGCATTACTGACTGGAGTGTCTCAATAAAAGCTCAAAAGCAGAAAATATAACAGAATTCATATCTCACTAGCTACAATGTATTATGTAGCATTTTGTATTTTGAGAAATAACATAATGCGTAAATTAAAGCAAATATATGTTAAAATTCAACTAGTAGACCAACAGCATTGCCAGAGATGAAGCTGCAAATATTGTCAGTGCATTTTATTCACAGTTCCTTCATTACAGCTCTGAGAACTGCTGAGATAAGAAGGGGGAACTTAGTGAGAAGGGATGGGGCTTAACAGCAACAAAACTCGAGCTTTAATGATTGATCAGATAGCATTTTATTTGTCCTGGGAAGTCTGCAAGGTGATGCCATAGCGTAATTGTCCAATGATGCTCCAATGTAAAAAGTGCTGTAGGTCATTCTGGAACAGTGGAAACTGGGTCAGAAGAGTTCATATACTTTCTCTGCATGCTTGAACCTATACATTTTGGATAGTGTAAGGGAGGGTTATAACCCCTATCAGTTCTGCTTTTGCAATCTGTGTTCCATTGGGGAGATTTGCCTTCACTTCCTGTCCCATATCCAAAACAGGACATTGTGTCCCCATTGGAACATTTCCCCTCTATTACTTTTCTGGGGACAACCCAAAATTTGGGATTTTCTTACTTTTACTTTCAATGATAAACAGGACAAATAGAGGGGGTGAATCTCCCTGACAGGGGCACAGACAACAACAAAAAACTAATTGGTGGACTAGTCCCTTTGCACTCTGTCCATAACTAAAAAAATAATTTTTACCTTTAGCTATACTTTAAGACCTGATTGTTGCTGGCTTCTTACTTTTTAAGCTGGTGGAGAAAACCTGAAAATATAGATTAAGCCTACTCTGTATAACACTATTTGGCACAAAAATGTTATTGCAAAAGAAAGCAATAAAACATTGTGACTGGATAAAACCTGAAAGACTTCATGGTACTTGGGTAAAAAGAAATGTCAAGGTACATCACAAGTTGGACAAACAAGACAAAAATGTTTAGAGGTATCATCCGAGAGGCAGACACAAGGTAGCAAGGTGGCCTAAGGAATAGGCATCCCATAACTAAGGATCTTTCAACAAGAAAAATAAGTAGCCTCCGTATGAGCAAATACGTATATCTACCCAAAGAGTAATCAATAGAGATAACAGAATATCATGAATGCAGAGAGAATATTTACAAAAGATGGTTGAGCGAAGGCGAATTACCAAAATATCAGTGCCAAGATGCCAGCCAGAGAAGAGGAAAGAATGAAGAGAAGGAAAAGTAGGGAGGAGAAAAGGAGAATGGGCATGGGGGGGGGAAGTAGGTGTGGGGTTCCCAAGGAGTGACAAGCAGACAAGCAAAGTAATAATCTCGTAAGTCAGTCAGCCAGTGACATGGCTAGGGTAAGAGTAGGGATTCATCATAGTTGAGAGGAAGGAAGTCATTCCCCCATTGTCACCACAGTCTTTTGTATTTGAAAACTCTACCAAAGTGGATGGCCTAAATTTTAGCATAGATAATGGATTGAGTGATCCTGTTTTTAGTCTCCACAATACAGGGGGAGTTCCAAGCCTTTGAATAGTTTGCTTCAGAGCAGTAGTAATTTGTAATAATAATTTGAATTGGCCAGAGGTCAAAGTCGGAGGGCATACATTGAGGAGAACCATGTGGGGGTCAGGAAAGTGGGTAACTGAGAATAGTTTAGTGAGTATCTGGAATACGTCTAAAATGTTTGCACTGTGAGGTATTGCCACCATATGTGAAGATGGGAATGTGCACCCACAAAAGCACACGGGTGAGTAATTCGGAGCAAATGTATCTATCCTGGAAGGGACCAAATACCAATGGATGAGGACTTTATAGTTGGTGGCTAGGTTTAAAACACCATTTGATTCCACTTTAAGTGTTACTAAACCCAGGAACCTGCATTCACTATATCTGGTCTCCCACAGTACAGAAAACATGGAAATGCAATTATTTTAGTAAATATAAATTACTAAATACCTTTCTCATCAGCAGTCAGAGCAGTCTTGTGACTTCTATAAGTGTCCAGCAGAGCACTGGTTAAAGCTTGTAGGAGGAGTTAACACTCTCCCCTGATGAGGCTGTTTGGACAGTGCTGAATTGCCCTGTGCTGATCACATGCACTCTCCCAAGCAAAAAGAAAAACTATCTAGCAATACACACCAAACTGAGCATGTGCAGCTTGCCCAAGGCTCTGGTCTATTAGCAGTTGGAGTGGGGACTGTGGAAGAAGGGGAGGTTCAGAGAAGACAGCATCAAACATCCTTATTACACAATGTGGAGATTTAACCCTTTAGGTTCCACAGTGAGTATAACAAGAATGCTTAACTGCATATACAGACTGATTTTACCGATGTGAGTTTAGCAACACTTTAAATAACTTGTCTAACAGCACAGTCAACACTTTCCTCTTTTGAACTGGCTACTACTGAAGAGGTTACCAAACTTTTCTCAGATACCCGCCTAATCAACTGTCCCCTGGATCCTCTTCCCTTGCAATGACTATGGCCACCCTCTTCTTCTATCCTATGCTGTCTTACTCACATCTTCAATCTCTCCCTATCTGCTAGCACCTTTCCCTTCCCCCTAAAACATGCACAGATCGCTCCCATATGTAAAAGTCCTCACTGGACCCCACCAGCCTGAACAACTTCTCCTACCTCACTGTAAACAACCTTCTTGATCCCTTACAGTCCGGATTTCTCTCATAGCACTCCACAGAAACTGCCCTATTAAAATTCACTATTTACTAACTGTAAAAAACCAATGGCCACTACTTCATACTCTTACTACTAGACCTCTCTGCAGCATTTGATACTGTTATCCACCCACTCCTTTTCTATAAACTCCACTGCCTTGGTCTCCGAGAGTCTCTTTCCTGGTTCTCCTCCTACCTATCACAGTGTTCCTTCAGTGTTACCTATAACTCTGTCTCCTCCTCTCCACTTTCTCTTTCTGTAGAGGTCCCCAAGGCTTTGTTCTTGGATTCCTTCTCTTCTCTATCTACATCTCCTCTCTTGGTCACCTGATAACTTCCCACGGCTTCCAATACTATCTCTATGCCGATAACACCCAAATCTATTTCTCAACTTCTCACCTCACTCCTTCTTGCATTACTAAGTTTCTAACTGACATATCAGCATGGCTGTCGCACTACTTCCCTGAACTAAATCTCTCTAAAACCAAGCTAATGATATTCCACCTGCTTGTGCCCTCCTCCATGACTTTTCCATGAAGATCAATAATGCAACTATCAATCCTTGCCCACAAACCAGGGTACTAGGTGTAATCCCAGACTCTGACCTATCCTTTCAGCCCCAAATCCAATCACTGTCAAAAGCTTGTAGACTTCACCACCATAACATCTCTAAAATGTGCCCCTTTTTAACTAATGAAACCATCAAGCTACTCATTCACTCCCTTGTTATTTCTCACCTTGACTATTGCAACTCCCTTCTCATAGGCCTACCTCTCCATAAGCTATCACCTATTCAGTCTATCATGAATGCTGCTGCCAGAACCACCTGCTTTACCAAACGCTCAGGGGTTTATTTACTAAAGCTGGAGAGTCCAAAATCAGACTCCCTTCTGCATAGAAACCAATCAGCTTCTAACCTCAGCTTGTTCAATGAAGCTTTGGCAATGAAACCTGGAAGCTGATTGGTTTCTATGCAGAAGTGAGTCTGATTTTGCACTCTCCAGCTTTAGTAAATAAACCCCTCAGTGTCTGCCATCCCTCTCTGACAATCCCTGCACTGACTTCCGATTGCCCAGCGAATTAGATTCAAAATACTAACAACAAGATACAAAGCTATTCCCAACTCTGCCCCGAGCTAAATCACCAATCTCATCTCAAAATATTACTCAAACCATCCTCTCCGCTTCTACCGTGATCTCCTGCTCTCAAGCTCCCTTGTCTCCACCTCCCATGCTCATCTCCAGGACTTTGCCAGAGCCTCTCCCATCCTCTAGAACGCTCTACCTCAGTCCAGCTATCCCCTACTCAGTCTGCCTTTAGGAAATCCCTGAAAACTCATCTCTTTAGTAAAGCCTCCAATTAAACATTTATCACTTCCATCAGCTCATCCCCCACAGTTATAACCTATAGTACCACTTGCCCCACTCTATTAGATTGTAAGCTCTTATGGGCCCTCTTAGTCCTCTTGATTTTTATTGTATTGTAACTGTACTGTCTCCCTTGATATTATAAAGCGCTGTGCAAACTGTGGGTGGTATAAAAAATCCTGTATAATAATAATAACAATAAGTTGATTGTCTTTGTGTTACAAATGCCCAGACATATTACAATGTATTTTTCATAAGAGCAGAGCAGACAGCAAATCCAGATAATTAGCAATTAGTGGAAGCAAAACGTCTGTAAACAATGCTAAAAACAAAAACATACAGATGCATATGCAATAGAAATCTATTAATTAGTAATTAAAGAAAAAAACATTTTGGGGTTGATTTACTAAAACTTGAGACTGCAAAATCTGGTGCAGCTCTACATGGTAGCCATTCAGCTTCTAACTTCAGCTTGTTCAATTCAGCTTTGACTAAAAAAACTTGAAGCTGATTGGTTTCTATGCAAAGCTGCACCAGATTTTGCACTATCCAGTTTTATTAAATCAACCCCTTTGTGTTCCTCTTGCCACCCAGTCTACCATGGTAAACAGCACGTCTTTCTCCCCCACCACTGTTCAAGCATGCTGCTCACATGGAGTCAAATCTCTAATGAGGTGACAACAAGGAGAGGTGGCAGTGACATTGCTTGTTTCTGGCAATAGGCATGCACTGGTGAGGTGAGTGCCACCATTTACATCAACACAAGTTCCCCAGGTAGTCTCTCTCCCAAAAAATAGCAAGCGGGCTGGTCCTTTGCTCTGCCACCTTTCTGCCCCATTACTGCATACCTGTGGTAGTATGTGAATGCAGTATAATAAGTGACAGATCATACAGTGTAATGGGTGGCAGATGATGATACAGTATTATAGATAATTTGTAGTCTATACAGAGTAATAGGTGTCATAAAATTGATTCATGTCAGGGTAATGGCTGGCAGGAGGGAAAGAACACACACAATACAATGCTGGTGATGTACCCGACTAGGTTTTAATGAATAAAAATAAAGAGAGGGCAGTGGCTAGAGTACTGTTCTGTTGCTCCCCCATAGGAACACCCATTAATTGGGGTTTAGCTAGGGGTACAACTGATAGCCATCACAAATGTTTTTAAAAATGTGGTTTTATTTCCAACCACAGCATGGATCTGAATGGGACCTACTGTACGTGCTACATGAACATTCTGGTAATCCATCTTCTTTAATTTAGAAATTCACTGACAGTAATGATCAGACTCTGTAACCTAGGCATGTCATGTAAATTAGAAAAAAAAACACTGGTAGTGAAAAAAATAAACCAGATCCACTAAAAAAATGGTGTTTTGATATAGATGAGGGTTTAAACAGGACATTTGCCAAGTTCTGCCCCAACGTGAAAGTGTGTACCAAGGGTTGAATGCCACCTCAACTACATGAGCACTTGATTTGCCTCTGCTTCTAGTTCTCACATATAACTAGCTTTTATAACCAACTCTGCCCCTAAGGTAATCAATCTCAAACAGAAGCAGCCTGCAAAAGTTTACTCATACCTAATTTTCCTGCAAGTGGCAACTCCAATCTTCTTTTGCAGACTGAATCTGTTTGAGATATTTTTTCCCAGCAACAGGGTCAATTTAAATTAGAATTCCAAGTTCAAGCAAATTTAAAAACAAATGTAAATATGGTGACACAAAATAGCTCACCAAAGTTATACTTCATGCATTCCCTCCTAAATTCAGAACACTGTCATCCCACATGTGAACCATTAAAAGTGCCATTCCTGTTTATATTTAATGAGGGTTAAAATGGTTGTAAAGGCAGAAGGTGTTTTACCTTTATGCATTCCATGTGAGAAGGAAGACAGGGCAGAGCTCAATGTAAACAATAGAGAGCTCTGTCATATTACCGGATGTGCTGGTTTTTGTTTCCATAAAAACCAGCACATTTCTTAATAAAAGCACCTCACAGTACACACTTAAACACTGGTTAGGTATACATTTAACCATTTAACCACCCTAGATGTTTAACCCCTTCCCAGCCAGTGTCATTAGTACAGTGGCAGTATTATTTATTTATTTATTACAGGTACTTATATAGCGCCATCAATTTGCGCAGCACTTTACATATATATTGTATATTCACATCAGTCCCTAACCCTCAAGGGGTGTACAATCTAAGGTCCCTAACTCACATTCATACATACACATACTGGGGCCAATTTAAACAGGAGCCAATTCACCTTCCAGCATGTCTTTGGAGTGTGGGAGGAAACCCACGCAGGCACAGGGAGAACATGCAAACTCCAGGCAGGTGGTGCCTTGGCTGGGATTCGAACCAACGACCCTAGTACTGCCAGGCGGAAGTGCTAACCATTTAGTCACTGTGCTGCCCACAGTATAGTAACAGTGTATATTATTAGCACTAATCGCTGTATTAGTGTCTCTGGTTCCCACAAAGTGTCAAAAGTGACAGTTAGTGTCAGGTTGCACACCATACTATTGCAGTCCCGCTATAAGTCGCTGATCACCACCATTACTAGTATTAAAAAAATAAAAATTTCAGTACAGTATATATATACCATAGCAGAGGCGGACTGACAACTCATGGGGCCCCCGGGCAATAGGGCAACATGGGGCCCCTGTGTCCTCACCCACACCCAAAAAAGCCTATTAAAAAGACAATGAAAGGTACCAGGGGCATCTCATGGGGCCCCCTACTGACCCCGGGCCCTCGGGCAGTGCCCGAGTGCTCAAATAGTCAGTCCGCTCCTGTCCCATAGTTTGTAGACGCTATAGCTTTTGCACAAACCTATCAATATACACTTTTGGGGATTTTTTTAATCAAAAATATGTAGTAGAATACATATTGGCCTAAATTTAGGAAGAAATTAGATTTTTTTACATTTTTTAATTGATATGTTTTATAGCCAACTGTAATAAATCAATTTTTTTAAAGTTTCAGTCTTTTTTTGTTTATAGCACAAAAAATTAAAAACCCAGTGGTGATCAAATAGCACCAAAAGAAAGCTCTATTTGTGTGAAAAAAAATAGATACATTGTATTTGTGTACAGCACAGCATGACCACGCAATTGTCAGTTTAAGTAACACAGTGCCAAAAAGCAAACAATGGCCTGGTTATGAAGGGGAGTAAATCTTCCGGAGGTCAAGTGGTTAATCTGTCAGACAATACTGGTGCAGACGTAATCAATATAACCAACAGCCAACTCACTCTACATCAATGGTGGCTCATCTGTCTTGTAACAGGTAGAGAATGGGTGGGGGGTTAAGTTTCTAATCAAAACAATGATATATGTTTAAAGCAATTCAGACAAGAGGTAAAAGCACAGAAACACTGCAGCAAAGGTGAACATTTTTGGGCTGATTTGCCAAAGGAGTGGAGAATCCTCACTCAATACTTTGTGTGAATATTCACTTTAGTTACCCAGTCTATGCAAAAGAAAATATGTAATCAAAAACTTGTTTTTTTTACATTATTGGATAATTTAAGTGAATATTCACACAATATGTTGTGTGAAGATTCTCAACGTCATTAGTAATTCAGCCTCCATATGTAAATTTGGTGATTTATTTGTAGCTCATTATTATTGATTCCAAGTACATTTTTTTTTGCCCAAAAATCAGAGCTGCATTGTTAAAATAAATATGTGCCCTCTAGCTCATTTGCACTTGTGACATCTCTCTTGTGAACACTGAATACCTGGATATTTTCACATGGGTGACTGCAAGCTAGCTTCAGAGCAAGATCTAGAGCCATCATAATTAATAAACAACCCTTCCTGCTTTCAGCCAATTTAGTTCAACATAATTTTATTCAATCGGCCTTGGCCACCTACTGAAAAATCACAACATTTTAAACATAAAGAAAAGCTTTAACGAAACTGACAACTAATAAAGTTTCATAGCCTCAACATCATTAGAAGAAATAATAAATAATGTTATATTTCATTTGTAAAAAAATAGCATTATAACTTACATTATAAAAAGTTGTAGCTTTATACAACAGGATAAAACGTAATCACAGGAGTTCATTTTAGGCACATAAAAACAAAAATTATAGTACAGAAGGAGAGCCAGCACTAGAAGAGGAAACCTCAAAAAACTAGGTTGCACTTAAATACATGCAAAAGTATAACAAGAAAATAAATAACAAAACAATAAGAAACAATATTTTAAATCAAAATAAAATCCAGCAAAAACGAAAAAGTCCAAAAGTTCAAATAATCAATCATGTCCAAAATAATTCATCACCAAGTAAATCCACCACCAAAAATGGTTAAATAGAACTCACCAAACATGCACATGCAACGTGCAGACAAACCAGGACTCATTGACTCCGTGAGGACTTCGATGACGAAAAGCTTAGGGCGGTGCCTTTGGATGTGAGGTTCAGAATACTCCTGGTTTGTCTGCATGTTGCATGTGCATGTTTGGCTGGGTCTGAGTCGCCTATATTCATTATACATGCTGTTTACACTGGTGTCAGTCTGGACACCTTGCTTGTAAGTGCATTTCTTTATTAAAGTTTGATGCTTTTTAAAACATACTGCACCATGATTGTTCGCTTTTTTCTTTTGAGTGACGGTCTGATCATCTCTCAGTTTGGATACTAAATCAACTTTGGAGTGGATTTTCAACTTTGCAGCACATCATCTGTTGGAGTTCATCCCTCATTTCTTCAGTGTTGTTGTTACCATATTATTTATTTCTCCCAGAATAACAAGTACTATATGCTGGTTTTTCAACAATCAGCATATTACTCTGGTGAGTTCTATTTAACCATTTTTGGTGGTGGATTTACTTGGTGATGAATTATTTTGGACATTATTATTTGAACTTTTGGACTTTTTCATTTTTGCTGGATTTTATTTTGATTTAAAATATTGTTTCTTATTGTTTTGTTATTTATTTTCTTGTTATACTTTTGCATGTATTTAAGCACAACCTATTTTTTTGAAGTTTTGTATATCCTATAAGTTTATAGGCTAGGTTTTGCAGCTTACTGTTTTATATAATTTCCGTGGCGCTGGTTCTTTATTTATATATAACTAGAAGAGGAGAGCCAGCACTAGAAATCTATCAGGCTTTGTAGCAGTTCATATTGTATGTGCTAACAATGAACTTGCTGACAGGAAAACAGAGTAGAGGGATGACTCATCACTTTGCTACTTCTTCTTAATTGTCCAATCAGAAAGCTGATAATGTATTCTGGACTAGGCTGTGCTGCTGCTGCCAAGCAGACAGAGCATGCAACTATACTGTCTTAGGCCCCTTTCTCATGGGGCTGAATCCGATTTGCTCAGCATGCGATCTGTCTGCTGGTCCCCTGCTGAGCAAAGCAGAGCGGGTAGATGACTGGTCCATGTCTGCTCAGTTTCTGCAGAGCAGACACAAGCAAAGCCTGCTCTGCACTATGGGAGGTCTGGTGTAAATGGACTCCACTGTCTCCTTAGATCCGAATACAGTCCGTTCTTATCTACCTAGAAGGAGGAGAACAAATCCCCTTACTTTTTTTTTTCAACAGACCGGATCATTTTGGAGATAGCGAGTGTAAACGGACATTGACAGGCAGATCTGATCAGATCGCCCGTGTGAAATGTGCCTTACAAAGATGCCTGGATCACAAAACTGACTGCACAGAATTGCACATTCATTGGCACATAAAATAGTCCCCATATTTGTATTGTATATGTCTATTCAGCTGATTGCTTCAGACTTATGCTTTAAAGCATACTTTGCATTTACAACAAATGGTACAAACACACACAGATATATTTTCCAACAATATTCCAAGCCATACTAGATTATTATGCCTCTATAGATATTTTGTTTTCCCTTTGTAATTGAAGCTGTTGCACTTCCATACATGTCTGAGAATTTACTCCTGCTTGTTTTACACATGCATGCCTCCTATCAGGAGAAACCTTCTTGCTACTGCAGAATAGGATTAGTGATGTTCAGTGATTTCTTATACACCTATTTAGCAAGTAGTGAGAAATTACTGTGCTGCTCTTGACAGCAGAGATGTGTAAAATAAGAAACACGGGTCAAGGACAACAAGCAAATACTAGAGTTGGAGAGCTCTGTAGAAGATGGGCACTAATCCAAGAGGACATAACTAAGGTAGGACAGCAGAATATATAAGGGGATTGTCAAAACCAGTCTGTATACAGAGGCTGGGTTAGAGCCAGCGTCAGATCTTTCAACAAGCAAGACAAGATTTTGCATATACGAGCAAGGGCGCCGGCTTCTAGGTAAATCCCATTCTCCTTGCTTCCTAACCACCTATTAAAAGCATCCTAAACCTCAGATTAAAACAGATGTCAGACTTTCAAATCTCTGATAAGAGTGAAGACGCTGTATACTATATTCTGGGCATCTGATAGATCAATGCCGTTAATGTAGATGCTGGCAATTTGATTTTTAGTTGAAAGTGCCAAAGGAGACACACATTTTCCAGAAACCTTTAAAGGATAAGTTCACTTTTACAAAAATAAATAAATACTTTTTTTTTTTAAGGTAAAAAAATATGCATTTATCATTTTCTTTTAGTTAGGTACCCGTAAAGCATTGCATCCACAATCAGCAGATCTTAGGTGTAATGCTATGGTCCTACAGACTGTCAGTCAGTTTACACTGACAAGGAGCTTAATGAACTACCTAGAGCGCTCAACAGCATCATGTTATTTTAGTTTTGAGTTCTACAAGTCGACAGCCACAAAGGCTGACGGGACTTGTAGCTTTCCCATTCACAGATTGTGACAGCTAGCGTCACAACAAGGGATCAGTGGGGGGGGGGTGCAGGATGCAACATGTTAAAAAAGGTGAACATATCCTTTAAGTAAACATACATAGTTCCATGGATGATCCCATAATATAGCCAACAATGCAACTGAACTGTATCTCCAGCACTTTCTGATATGATGATCAAGATCTTTTCAACCTTTTTTTTTTTAATAAATGTATCTTCACAAAGTTCCTTTTTACAAAAAATATTTTGGATATACAGCAGTTTAACCAGTGCTGGATTACCAGATATACAAAGTAGGCACCAGCCTATGGGTCCTTTTAAGGGCCCCGTGACAACAGATCAAAATAATTGATTTGATCATTGAAGAAACTACAAGTAAGCTTTCTTAATTTGTTTACAATTGGATACTATCCGTGATACAATTTTTCAGGACAAGCTTATGGGGTATGTCCTTTTCTGGACACACCCCAAAAGCTTGTCCTGAAAAATTGTATGTTAGTGCAAATAAAAAAAGTATCACGGATAGTACTCAGTTGTTTCTGTTGCAAGTGCACTAATACCGCTACAATCAGCTCAAGTTAAATTGTTTACAAAACAGAGAAAAAAATAATCAAGTCAAAGAAACAAAAACTTTACATTAACCACTTGCCCTCCTGAGGATTTACCCCCCCCCCCCCCCTTCCTGACCAGGCCATTTTTTGAGTTATGGCACTCACTGTGTTACTTTAACTGACAATAGTGCGGTTATGCAACACTGCACCCAAATTAAATTTACATCCTTTTTTTCCCCCAAATTGAGCTTTCTTTCGGTTGTATTTTATCACCTGTCCGCTTTTTAAATTTTTTTTTGTACCATAAGAGTTTTATTAAGTTTTACAAGCAATACCAAGATTGAAACAGTGTACAAGGAATTCACACAGCAATACAAGACATGCTCAAGGACTTATGTAACAGTGTAAACACTTCGACCCGTACACAATAACACAGGTCTGCAAAAAAGTTTTTTTTCAAGAGCTCTGTTCGTTATTCCACGTAATCTTTATGTTTTTTGGTGCGCTGAATCCGAAAATGACCTCCATTTTGTCATAGGACATCACGTTTCCTGACAATTTAGGTAACTATGTTAAATAAGGCAATACCTCAAAATAAATGGAAATAGACTTATAAAATTAAAGTTTTATTACAATTTTTTCATGAAAATCCTTTTTTGAACTCAAATGAGCTCACCTACACTCACTAAACTTGATTCTTCTTCTAGTCGCAGACCTGTGTAATCCAGGCAAAACAAAAAAAGGGAGGGAGGGAAGGCGAGAACCATAAAACCGAAAAAAAAAAAAGATGGGGGAGATGGAGAAAAGGAAAAAAGGAAAATCAAGATAAAAAAAATAAGCGGGGTAACCCAGTCACATGGGGGGGAGGAGATCCTATCAGCTCATGATCGACAGCTCCCACATACCATAGCAAAACCCTCGGTACTTTGTACAAATCAGTGGTCAGTAAATGGATCCAACATGCCCAGGTAGAGTGATAAGAAGTTATTCGATCCTGAGAGATATAAATCAATTCCTGCAGGTCAGCTATCCTATTCAGTCTACCAAACCAGTCCCTCAGACTTGGAACTCTCCCAGTCTTCCAAAGCAAAGGAATGCACATTCAAGCAGCATTAATTATGTGCGATGCTAATGATCTCTTGTAGCCATTAAATGCCTGAGTAGTCACATGAAAGAGGTATTGAGCCGGAGAAAATGTTATTGCATCTCTGGTCACTTGTACAATAATATTGTGTACCTTGTGCCAGAAAGTGGAAAGAAGGAGGCAGGACCACCATATATGGAGAAGTTAACCCACCGCCGATAAACACCTCCAACCGCTGTCAATGGGGAGAATTTGTGGATGGTCTGAGGCACCCTATACCATCTAGACTTCAATTTATATATTTTTTTGTACCAAGACATTAAGGGAGTTTTTATGCGCCAATGGTAAATAGATGTTTATTGGTCCATATATTGATTTATTTTTCTTCATTTAACTAGCAGATTAAACAAAAAAAAAAACAAAAAAAAGAAAAAGATACAACTCCTCTATCCAGGGTTTCCATTCAAGGTGGATAGGGAAAACCACTGGGCTATTGTGTTCTGATGGTGAGGAGCCTTCAGAAAATAATGATCAATGTTGTCGGCTACAGCCAGCAGCACTGATCATTCAGGAAAAACCCAACAGGGTAGTTGTGTAGAAGTCAATCGATAGATCAACATCTATAGAACCAGGGTGCCCATGCATGGATCAAAATTCAGCTGATCCCTGTCAATCCAGCCAAATTTTGATCCGTGTATGTCCGTCTTTAGGAGCTTTTCCACTTTCAAAAAAGAAACTATTAGTTTTATTTATAGATCTAAACCTCTGTAACTGGAAAATACACATTTTTTTTTGTTTAAGAGTTCTACTTGCAGCTATATTCAGCATTGTAAATAAAAAAAACATAAATGACCCATGTATTCTACAATATAATACACCCCTATGCATTTCTGCTTACACCGAGGCTCTGGATGTCCTTCGGAATGAAAGGTTCATCTAATGTTTTGTCGATTTATGCATGCCTAAGGCATAATGCAAATTATAAAGTCAAGCATATATTAAATTTGCATTTTGCTTGAAGCATTTATATAGCTTCAGTCTGCTATACCTGACAAGGATCATTGTTTGTGTTTTTCATCCCATTTCCATGGTTTAAACCATCAAATGTACAATTTCCAACACATTTACAGACAGACAGCTTGTTTCACAAAATCTGCAGAGAATTTACCTTTGCATTTAAAACCAGGGAAACTGCCTGTTATACATATTTTAAATCACTGGAATTTTATTGTACTTGCTAAAAAACAATTTTGCTGCAGCTGAGGGATTTGTTTTATACGATGGTAATATTAATTGTTTTCATATTAATATACTATTATGACAAAGGGCCTGTGAGACTTATCATTGCCATCATGAAATCTCAGTTTGTGTAAATTACTAGCAATATTATTAACACCAATCATCTATCCTCATCAATAGATTTGAAATGCACAGAACTGGAAACAGGCATGAGTGGTAAAAAATATATGAAATGTCTAAAAACAGAATTAATTTTTATTTGTGTTTTCTTCCCCAAAAATGACATTTTTATCCATGATTAGTATCTACTCCCTGGATTGAGATTTGTAGCTCAGTTTAAACATTGAAATCTATATTGTCAAAATAAAAAATCCAGCGCAACAGTATAAACTCAAATGGTGCTAATAATACAAACGTGCATATATGAATAGTGAAACAGAAATGGTGTTTGTGACAATAGATATGTGCTACACCCAATATCTTCTCAACGCATACACATAAATAACCATAGACTTGCACGTGCTAAAATGAATATAAATACAAAATAAATTGTGCTTAATGGTGAACTGTGCCTTTAAATCTCAAATATCTTCACGTGTGCTTGTGCGGTATGTCTCCTATATATTGTGGTCCAGATACACCAGCAACAAGTGTCTCATAAATAATATTTCCAAACAATGGTGAACCATCCCTTTAAATACGCTGTACTCCAAGTGGATCAGTGTAATCCCACTACTGCTTGTGTATGGTGCTCCTGTGTCACCCCTTAGTGTACATTCACCTCCAACACACTATTGTGCTCGCCTCCAGGTTTGACCCATAATGCCAGGTCAAACTACGCTTTTCCCTTTAACCCGGGAGGGTATACTGGTACACAGATCTTCACCACCGTCAGCACTTTAAAACTCTCCAGAACGCTCCACAATCATAGGAAAAAAATTCATATAGTGTAGTATTGCCAAGTAAAACTTACTTTATTAAAACAATCAAAGTAAACTCACATTTAAAAGTGTCCATCTGCAACACTGCAGGGTGAAAGCTCACTATACAGCATGTCTTGTGAACAATGTACAGGAATCCCTTTTCCAAAATGGTGACACGTGCACTTCCGGTTTGCGGCTTGACATCATCATCGGTGTACCCTATGCGTTACGTCACGTGACTTCATCAGGAGTAGCCGATTGGATGTCAAGCCTTCCCTATAAACCTATACACTAATTGTAATGCAAAACATCTGTGTCGGCGCCATTTTCTCGGAGACCGTCACATGATCTCGGGCACCATTTTCTTGTGGACCTGTGTATAGATATAATGCTCCGATCTCACTCTGCCAAGGAGACTATCCTGACAACACCTGGAGCGAGTGCAGAGGGATCCGATCCCCATAAGATTACTCCCTATGCTCATCTATATGAATAATACTAAATATATCAAGAGTATGGGCATAATTAATCCAGCAGATTGGAAAAATAAATAATGGCAGATAAATACACTCAATATTTCAATCCAATGGGCATAAAAGACATGAACAAAGGGGGAAGTGAATAAATAGATGATGTAACATAATATGATATGTAAAATTGTGGGCATGAATAAATAATTAATATGGCAAATTGGATATACTCAATATCTCCATCTAGTGGACATAAAGGACATGAACATTGGGGCCATAAATTAATGTATAATCTGACAGGATGAATACCTAATAAAATCTCACAAACATAAATTTATAAACATTAATTACATAAATCAATTATTAGTGTGATAAGATACACACTAGATATTTATATCTAATGGACATAAGAAGTTGGGCAGGGCATTATCACAGATTAATATAAAGATGAGCTGAAGCATTATTATAAAACAGTAAGACTTTTTAATGAATACATAATCCAATTAATTGTTAACAATAATGTATAAAGCCATTTATAACTCTGCCCCAAATTACATCACCGATCTTGTCTCTAAATATCACCCAAACTGTACTCTCTGCTCCTCGCAAGACATCCTGCTCTCTATCTCCCTTGTCTTCTCCCATGCTCATCTCCAGGACTTCTCAAGAGCTTCTCCCATCCTCTGGAACTCTCTACCCCAATTTATCAGACTATCGCCTACTCTGCTCACTTTTAGGCAATCTCTGAAAACCTATCTCTTCAGGGAAGCCTATCCTGCCCTCAGCTAATAATGGAATCTTCTACTCTTCCAACCAGTTCATCTCCCACAATTACTACCTTTTGTACCACTAGCCCCTCCCTCCTAGATTGTAAGCTCCAAGGAGCAGGGCCCTCCTATCCCTCTTGTATTGAACTGTATTGTTGCTGTATTGTCTCCCGTTATATTGTAAAGCACTGAGCAAACTGTTGGTGCTATATAAATCCTGTATAATAATAATAATTGTGGATCTTTTATATCAGCCCTTAGCTCTACTTTGACAAATCATGCTCTTAATGTATGAAATAGATGTTAGTTTGATCTTCTTCACATTTTGAAGTTTTATAGCAACAATAAAATAAATAGATCTTAATAGTGGTGAGTTAACAAACTCTGTTCTTTATACTCCATCAGATTAGTATGTGATGGGGCCAGTTGTGTGATTGACTAATACTCAGAAGATGGTATAAATCAATCTTTTTTTTTTACAGTTTCTTTTCCTGGATATTTCAGACATCCTTTATATACCCTTATGTTTTGCAGACTGTCCATAAATTTCTTGGCAGTTAGCAACCCTGACCTAAAAGATGTTTGGTCAAAAAGAGACAGACGGTGTCAGGTTTTGCATGCACCAAGTACTAAGAAAGGTACATACACATTAGGGAAATGGCTGACTATGCACTACCGACACATTCATCTTAAAGTAAATCTATAATCTCTTTAATTTTTTAGATATACAGTATATATTTGAAGTTGTTTAACTTAATGTAAATTATGTAACCAATGCATGATTATATTTTAAACTGTTGTTCCTTTCTATAGACTGTATTTATATATACACATGGGACAGCTATTTTTGCTGTTATGATAACAGTATTTGGAAAAGTTTCTTTCCATTTATTCTGCAGATTATGTATTTTCTAAAACTGGAGAAAAATGTAAATGTCACTTTGTTGCAAAATGGTGACTTGGATTGGTTTTTCCCAGAAATCTAACTTCCTGCTTGTGTGATTGACTAGCTGCCTTTCCTAAAAGTCTGCACTGAGAAATAATTTAGGGTGTTCAATTAGAATGATTTCACTTTGGACTTAAATCACATTACATTTCTCCACAATTTTTCCTAAAAACATTCCCATAGGTCTACTTCAAACATCCAAATATGAAATTCCTGGTTTATAGAATGCTAGGAAACATATAGCATGTAAAAGGAGAGTACCCACTTTATCATATGAAGCTGTTATTCAGAAAGAAATCCTAATAATAATTTCCTAGAAACTTATTTCAATACAAACTAATTCCAGAGATAAAACCTGAAAACCTTGGATTAACTATTATGGGGATACAACTCTAGAGTTCTAAAATTAAAATATTAATTGCTGTCCATGCTTTACCACCCACCTCTGTTATCTTCTTTACCCATCACTGAGTTTGGTATACATAATCACCACAGCCAGAGAAAACAATACCATAAGTGATAGCCTGCTCGGATTGATGAAAGACCAAATCTACCTTTCTTGTATGAGAAAGAAAGCAAAAACTTAGACAAAGGGGTGGCATTTGATGTAGAATACCTGGACTTTGATAAAGGGTTTGACATGGCTTCCCATAGTCAGTTCACGTGAAGGTTAATGTCTGTAAATTTAGAAAATTCCATCTGTAATTCACCACATCCAGAAAAGAATACAGAATTATTCAATCTCTGAATGGTCCAAGGTTGTTATTTGTTATTGTACAATGTTGAGACCGTAATTTTCAAATATGTTTACACATCATATAGTGTTTGAAATAAAAGGCACAATTTCTATGATGAAACACATTTGCAGTTTCTATATTATGTAACTTTTTACCCTCTATGTGGAGGTTATAGCAACTCTTTGATTTTTTAAATTGTTATCAAAATTGACACATATTTTAACTGAATTTCAGAAAGCCTTTTACTCCTTCTGTTAAAGAAACCCTTTCATCATGTCCCAATGCAACTCATGGTCAGAAAACCATGGTCTTCCTTTGTGTGATCCCTCCTCCCCATAATGTTGGTCTTTAGAAGGTCTAATCCTAAAAAGAAGTTCATCACCTATGAAGTACTGCAACTTTCAGTGATTTTTTTTCTGGTATGTATAAACTGTTAGAATGATGTGAGGATAAAGGTGGTCATGGGCACCATTTGTGCAGGAGTCTTAGGTAATGGCTTGTAAATGACTGCAACAAAAGCAGGCAAAATTGAGCGTTAATATTTATTACTTTTAACAAATCTAATGCTTTATATTTAGCCTTGAGTAATTTTTTTATTGCCAAAAGGTTTATAAAACCATAGAACTGTTTTAGCAAAGGAGACACAATGAGCATGCCAAGGGTCTATCACAACTGTTTTGTTGATTGGTATGCTAATGTACCAAGCATACAAACCCATCACTCATAATAGCAATACATTTTGATGGAAATATGCTGTACTATACAATGAATACAATTAGATGGCATTTTGAACACAATGTACTGATCTTTTTTATTGTATTTGCTTCTCGGTCTGCAAAGTCCTGTGCACTAGGGAAATCATGTTCTTTTTCATGGTACAGGTATTACCTTTCATGACAAACTTAAAAGAGTCAAACCAAGTTGTGTACTGAGGTCTCTCTGCCCCTAATCAATTTAATAAACACTTGATATTTGTAGCAGGTAAATATTCAGCACTTCAGATGCCCTATTGGACCAAATATATAAGACAATTGTGACCTGGCTTTCATTCAAATCCATTTCATTTGGCAGGAGCCAGCTAAATTTGAGAATAATTACCTATTCATGGACATTATTTACAGAACTGGAAGAATGTGACAAATTACTAAGATTTATGATTAGTACCCTACAGAGAAAAACAATATTATTGTTGCAAAAAATACTGTATATTCACTCAATGAACCAATCTGTCAGTTGTCTATCATCCTTTATACTGTAAACCAAAAGATAGAGCGACACTCAAGAGTCCTGAAAGGTGAATACACCGTGATGAAGTTTTATTTTTACTTTTTGACAAGACACAAGCTTGTCTTCCTCAGGACAACAGTAAAGTGAAGCAACACAACATGTATACCCTAAAACCCCACCCATTATTACCATATGACATCAACAACTTCAAATGTCAAAGTTCCAGCTAAAAATGCTGGCCAATTGTCCAAATTTGAAAGAACAGAAACATAAACAACAAAAGTACATACAAAATTAACATAAATTAAGGAAAAAGCTAAATCCAGGCACTAACCTGCCAGAGACAAGAAAACTGTATGACAGTTGGACAGTTGTGTGTAAAGGGAAAAGTACAAGGTGAGTGCTGCCCATTCTTTCTACTTATGTCTGATCAAAACAACAACAAAAGTTACATAAGGCATTAAAATGCAAGCATAAACCATACACACCTTATCAAATGCATGTATGAGATAGTATGCAACTTTACAAAATGTATCAATATTTTACATAAATATAACAGGTGATTAGTCATATGAAAAAGTAAGCGATTTTACTCGCTTACTTTTTCATATGACTAATCACCTGTTACACCTTGACTGAGGTAGAACAGATGTCCCCATTCCTAAAAGGATTTCCTGCTATGCCATCCCAAACACAGTATATTCACATACCTGCCAAGAACCAGACCACACCAGAGTTTGGATACAAAGTGCACCATAGCAGCATTTTATTAACATGTAACAATAATAACAAAAAACAATATTAAGGTTGCTGGTCTTTGAAGGCAAATTTGTATCTGCAAAACAATAGGCCCCCAGTCACAACACAATGGCTCAGAGACAATAACCAAACTATCCGCAGAGACCTCTATGTCCCCAATTACCAGTTAACCCATCATACCACAGATGGATCCGCAACTATTAGACCATCACTGATTTTTACCATCTCCAAAGACCAGAACCGCCAGGCTGCTTTGACTTCAAGCCACGAACCGAACCAAACCAAACCAAAAACAGGGAGGGAGGGTGGGAATTTCTCTCTCTGTGTGATGCCCACCGACTGAGGTATCCATTTTCCCACCTCTTCCTCTGCTCAACAAAACTCTACCTGGGCCCAGGCTTCCACCAATCAGGTCAGTACATGCACCATACCAACTGTGCCTTATATATAGGCTGTAAAATGAATCTCACGCTACACTTAAACTGCATGTATAAGCCAAAACTTTTTTTTAGTTTTGGATAGAACAAATCTTGGCTCTGACTACAACCCCTAAAGAATTATTTATTGATAATATCAATATAGCACATCAAATAGGGTATACAAAATGGTCATAAAATCAACACTTTATTATTCCAAAGATCCTAAAACCGAAAACATTACAATCTTGGCCAAGATACAAACACCTCAATAGCTGACAAATACTGACAATATATATCCTTCTAATTAAAACACTTGTATTACAATCAATAGAAGAGTCCACATTGTGTAAAAATGTCAAGTAAATCACAAATATCCAATGGAATATATAGGATGGACTCACTGAACATATACCACCAACTGCCACATATTCTTCAGAAACATCCATAGAAAGTAAATATCTTTGCATCATAGTAATCAGCCGGTGTACTGTACTTTGGAGTGCTCTGATGAGAAAAGCTTCAGTGTCTGCATCCTTGTAGATGTGATTAACCCTACCCCCCACATTCCATGCGCATTTCCCGCACTGCTCTCAAAACGCTCTGTGTCTGTGATCTGCAGCAGTTGTCAGTGTAAAGTTAACAACACCCCAAATGCAGACAGCAATGGCAGTGCATTTGCCTGCACTGGATCACACACTGCTAAAGTACAATGGGATCTAGTTGCAGGGAGTTTTTAAAAGTAGTGCATGCACTACTTTTGGTATGATGCAGTGCAATTTTGAATACACTGAAAATGAACTGCACTCAAATCGCACAGGAGCACAAATTAATTCCTGGAGTGAACTAGCCCTTAGGCAGTTAGGCAGTATCTTTCCAAAAATTTAATTTTTGATGCACAAGGTGGCTAAACCTTGGCTTGTATCTTAGTGCAAAGTTCTTCACACAAGCGGGAAATGACATTTCTGGGGGCGATCTATACAACTGTGTACTGAATACCTCCAAGAGCCATATTGTACAAATGTTACAGAAAATGGCAGTGCTCCGGTTTGAAAAGGAAAGGTGATTTTTAATAACATTAAATTACAATATGGCTTGTGTAGCAATTGTATGTGCTATAATATTTTTTAATCGCTATATTTTTTTCACGAAACTGGAGTTGCCTCTTATATAAACATTTTGTTCCCTGGAGTTCCCCCTTTAAAACCTGCACTGAATGAGTGCCATTGAATCACTATATTGTTGATACATGATCAGCAGGACTGGATACTACACTGCCTTCAAATCAGAGAAATAAAACACAGAAATAAAGGTTGGTTTATTTGTAAAAGACAACACATATTTGGTTTCATTTAGTACAATGTAAAAGCATATCCTGTGCTAGCCAAAGTGAACATCAGCAGCATCACAATTCGCTGTGATGTATGTGCTGGATAATTCAATCTGCTGTGAATGCACCAACCCTGCCATTGATTACTAAGCCAGGATAAAGATGGAAACAGTTTCGAAACTGGCCTGGCGAATTATAAATGGGCCATATTACAGATGCTGAGTCACAGAAGCCTAATGTACTGGGGAGACATTAGAGGCTGGATAGATCTGCTCCTAGGGTATGGCAAGAAGCTGATTTTATGAGCAATATGTCTAGAAATACATAGGTAGAGACAGAAAATTAAGACCTCATTACAAGGACATATTTTCAAAACATCTGCTGCCACATTTTTTGGTGAATGTTTTTCAGTACATTTGCAAAATGAACATTCACTACATGAATCATTTATTATGACATTATGTTTTAGAATTCATATGTATATTTATTTTAATAGACACAGTATGTACAGTATACAACTGTATTCTAAATATAATGATATCATGCTATATGATAATATCATTAGGTATTAGTATTAAAGTAGCTGTAAAGGCTCAAGGTTTTTTACCTTCATGTATTCTATGCATGAAGGTAAAAAAACCTACTCTGTGCAGCAGTGCCCCCAGCCCCCTAATACTCACCTAAGCCCCCTCTTGATCCAGCAATGTGCACTGGAGTCACAGCTATCCCAGGAGTCCCTCTTCTCATTGGCTGAGAGAGCAGCGGGAGCCATTGGCTCCTGTTGCTGTTAATCACAGCCAGTGAGCAAATGAGAAGAGAGAGGGGGTGGGGATGAGTTGTGGCTCTGTGTGTGAATGGACACACGGAGCAGTGGGTGACCCCATAGCAAGCTGCTTGCTGTAGGGGCACCTGGCAGAAGGGAGGGGCCAGGATTGCCTGAGGGGACCCAAGAAGAGGAGGATCTGTGCTGCTCTTTGCAAAACCACTGCATAGAGCAGGCAAGAATGATGTGTTTGCTATTTTGAAAAAAAAAATTAAGCCGTTAGTATCACTTTAATAGGATCAAAGATACAACAGTAAGGCATCATGCTTCATGCAGCTAAAATGCCTGTTTTATAGGGGTTTGACCGTTTTTTTTTATGCCTCACATATAGGTGTTGACAGGTGTTTAGAGGCATGGGCTTTTGGAGGCAGAAATTTGAACACAACAAAATCATGTTCAGGAGAGGAGCGTTTGGGCAAAAAAACATGCCCATCCATCTAAACCCACGTAAATGCACCTAAACATTACGCATGTTTTGTGCTTGAGCGTTCATTAATTTCAATGGCCAGAATAAATTAATATTCTGGCCAATGAAAGAATAAACGCCAAAACACTTGATGGACCTGAATATGGCTAAAACATGCAAGGAGAAAGGTGTTCATAAGAGCTGGGCAAACGCTCCGTGTGCATGAAGTCTAAGCGATTTGCTTACATATGGTGTTAACAGTTAATGATATCTCAGGGAACACTGAGGAGAAAACCAACCACGGTTGAAATGAGAAGGGAGCTTTTGCAGATTTGATCCAGCAAGGAACAGATCGGCACAACACTAATATTTTATAACCTATTTGCCTAATTTTTGTTAATTCTTCTAGAGTCATTGATATGGTGAACTGGGAAAAGATGACTAACTAATTACCTTCCACAGTGAGTGGTTAGGTTACTTACTAATGATAAACGATAAGCCTAGTGCACCCTCAGATCAAAGCAACAATACCCCCACAGGTCTCATGGAGAAGAACAAAAAATCTCTAAGGCAATAAATTTAAAACCCCTGTATTAAGAAAAAAATGTCATTTAGGCTCTGTTCACGCCTATGCAGTTTGCTTTTTGTCTGTTTTGCAGTGCTTTTCGCAGTTCATTTTGTATTTTTTTCGACATGCGTTTTTGACGCGTTTGTGATGCATTTTGTACACATTTTTACTGCGTTTTGATTTTTATTTAGCTTTTCTTTGTTTTGTTTTTTTTAAAGTGGAATTTTTTTTTTTGCTGGGCAAAATAAAACTGCAAAATGCAAAATATTACCATGCATTTCAACTAATTTTCCATGGAACTATATTGTAGCAAAAATGCTGCTTTTTGCTTTTAAAAAAGTCCCTGACCCTTTCCAAAAATGTAGCAGCTCAAAAAAACAATAGATGTGAACATGTTCCATAGGAAACCACGTTAAATGGACTGTAGTGTATTTCTGCAAAAAGCACTAAAAAAACGCATTGGTGTGAACAAAGCCTTAAAGAGAAAAAGTGCACAAAGTAACCACCACTGTGATCTTGTGCTGGAACGCTAGAAAGTTGGCGACATCCATCCCAAAGAGTGCCTGGTGGCCTGAAAGCATGTTTTTTTAAGTGTTAATAACCTCATTCCTTGGAAGTCATGCTATCTGGTAAGGAGCTGGTGTGGTATTGTGGTGTTGGAACACTAAAGTGTCGTCACTTACTATAGATGTGTATAGATGCCTTTTGTGTTTCATATGACACATGGACTTTTTATGATATTTTGCATATTGGGTTTTTATGCACTTATTTTAATTTGAAGTTTAGACATTATCATTTAGCCCTGGTTCACACCAGTGCGACTTTGAAATTGAGCTACATCAGAGTGATTTCAAAACCACAGATCAGTGTGATTTTCATGTACAATTTCATTGCGGCTTGCAATTTCATTTAATAGAATTCAATGCAAGTTGAAATCAAATCACAGAAAAGTAGTGCAGGGACATTTTTCAAATTAACCGCAACTTGAGTCACAATGATTTGAGCATTTCCATTGCCACAAATGGGGTATGACCTGAACTGTCAAATCGCATGACAAATCACATGGTGTGAACCAGGGCTTAAAGATAGCACAACAAAATTTTGTACTACTATTTATTGGGTGTTGTATTCTGACACTGTTTAACATGCTGCTCTCTTTATGCTATTTGGTTGTTTTTTATTTATACACTAAGCACTTAGGTGTGTGGACTACTCTGGAAAAGAGGATCCCGGCCGGTTAGCAGAAGGCGCTGCAAGGGGAGGCGCTGCAAGCTGGTCCACACTGGTCCCTGCCCATGCTCAGAATTGCGTCGCATCCCGATGACGTCAAATGCCAAACGCCACTAACCCCGGACTAGAGACTCAGCGGGCTTCACCATCCATGACTCCCCTTGTAGCGCCTCCTGCTGACCGGCCGGGATCTTCTTTTCCAGAGCAGTCCACACACCTGGCGACAGATGTACTGCACCTTATTCCTATGAGCCTGTTTTACTATACGAAGATGTGAGTTGTTATACTTAGCTTTTAACTAATAAACTGTCTTACAGTCTAAACTTATAGGCGCTGTGTTTTTTTGTTAATTTTTTAAACACAACATTTCTGTTTTAGATGCATACTTTTTTATTTTAGCCCCAGTGATGTCATCTCTGTTTCTCCATTCAGTGCAGGTCATCATCATGATCATGCTTGGTGAGAGGGACTGGCAGGATGCTGTACAAAGCTTTTTGAAAACATCAATGCACCTTGCCTCAGTACTCCTCTCATGAGCCCTCAGCCCTGATGTAAACCGTGGGCTCGATCCTGGGAGGAGTTATACAAATATCAAACACCTTGATGGATGGATGTTAGTCCTAAAGAGTGAGCATTTCTAGGCAGACTGCATTTACATTCAAAATGTCCTTGGTAGCATCCATGTGTGAAACTAAGCTTTCAGATCATGCTGAACACCTCCAGCCAGGAAATGGGGTGGTGTCTATGTGACATGCAGCAGCTTGTAATGCACAATCTGAGAAACTCAGAGTGAATCAGAATAGGCTTTTTCAGAACAAGAGAGGAGCCTGTGAAAGTGAAACTAAAGGCAAAACTTTTTTTTTGTTCTGGATAGCATAAGTGAGATTTATAACCCCTATCAGATTTTCTTTTTATACTTCTATCCCATCGGGGAGTTTTACCTTAATTTCCTGTCACATAGCCAAAACAGGAAGTGAGGGAATTCTTGATTGTCACCAGAAGTCATGTCCCTATTGGAAGATTTCCCCTGTATTACTGTTATGGGGACAACCCAATATTTAGTATTTTCTTTTACATTTTTATTTTCATTTTTAATGGTAAACAGGACAAATAGAGAGGGTGAATCTCCCTAAAGGGAGCATAGACCCTCTCCACACCAAACACTGTTACTGCTCCACTGCTACCTGTGGCTCCAGTACCATTCTCCTCACTTGCTACTTTTACAGGAGAAACTGAGGGCAGTGGAGCCATAGGCCCCTGTTGCTGTCAGTAAAACTCTTATAAGAAGGGAGTGAAGGCCTGACATACAAGCTCTGTGTGTGTCTATGGATGCTTGGCTTGATACAGTAGGCACCTGGAAGAATGAGAAGCTTACAGTGCCAGCAGGAGACTGCCAAGTGGAGGAAAGTGACCTTTCTGTGCAATATTGTTGCACAGAGCAGGTAAGGATTAACTCTAACTTATCTTAAAAAAGAAAAATTGTAGCGTTTAGTATCATTAAAATCTTGTTTAAGTGTGGACATGTCAAATAAATTTCAAAAGTAATTTTCAACATTTTTTAACAGTTGTTGTTCAGCACAATTACACCTTGTTTATCTTGTATTTGGTATGCCCCTCCAGTCTCCCACGCTGTTTAGTGATAGTTAGGTCAGTACTAGCTAGAAACCCCCTCCCTCTTTCATGCTTCCTCTGTCAGCAATAGTCATCTCAGGGACAATTCATTCTCTAACACTTCAAAAGACTGGAAAAAATCCTCTGTCCTGTATTTATCTGACAAAAAAAAAGTTTGTTGGATTCAACATCTGTGTTTTATTGAAGGGTTAAGTTGCCTTTGAATTCTGCCAAGTTAGCAAGGGCTATACTGTATACTATCTGCACAGAGAATCTAAGGTGGTATGCCACTGTATATATTGACAGTTGAAAAAGATTGCCATGCAATAAATAGAAGAGCCAAGTCATTATTAAAACATTTTGCATTTGCCGTGAATTTTTGTAATAAATAACATTTGCTGAATGCACAATTTAAATAAAGTTAATTCACTGAAAAAAAATATCTCAGTGTATAGACATTCAATTTAGGAATGTACAAAATAACAATGAGGGCATCTCTGTACTCACCAGTGAAAAACAACAAAACAATATATCAGTGTAATCAGGGTGGAAAGGCAATGCTGTTAGCTCAGAGTTGTAAATAACTTTTAACATTGGACAAGAGGGAGATCATTCTGTGAATGAAGACACACTTATAATGTTTTGATAATGTTTTTTACATTCTTAGTGTGCCTTCATTCAAAGAACCATCAAGCACTAGTACAGCCTGTAAAAAAAAAAATTCAGATAAAAATATGTAAAAAAAAAAATACTACATGAAGTGTTAAATATCGCAAAACAGAACATGCAATACATTTAAAAAGAAAAAAACTACATGCAATATTTAACGTTTATTGAATTGACCCTAAATGACCACTGAGTTTTTAAAGACTGGTTATGTGGCTCCATCCCTGAGATAATTTTCATGATGGAACAGATAGCCACATATGGAAGAAAGCCAGTGAACTTCATGCCATTGTTCAACCACTAAAATTTTGTATATTCTTAGAAAGTGTTGGGGACTTGTTTGGTCATTTGAGGTTGGATGGATGAATCACTGGTCCTTCAGGTTTGAGGACACATATTTTTTATCTTAACCACTTGCCTACTGGGCACTTTCACCCCTTTCCTGCCCAGGCCAATTTTCAGCTTTCAGCACTGTTGCACTATGAATGACAATTGTACGGTCATGCAACGCTGTACCCAAATTACATTTTTTTTTTTTTTTTTTAACAAAAAGAGGTTTCTTTTGGTGGTATTTAATGACCCGTTTTTTTTTTTTATTTTTTGCTAAACAAACTAAAAAAGTCAACATTTTGAAAAAAAAAAGTTTCTGTTATAAATTTTGTAAATAAGTAATTTTTCTTTTTCACTGATGTGTGCTGATGAGGCTGCACTGATAGGTGGCACTGATGGGCAGCACTGACTGGCACTGATAAGTGGCACTGATGGGTACTGATGAGACACTGATAGGTGGCACTGATGGGCATTGACAGGCATCACTGATGGGCACTGAAAGGCAGCACTGATATGTGGCACTGATATGTGGCACAGATGGGCACTGAAAGGCAGCATGACTGGCACTGATTGGTGGCACTGATAGACAGCAGTGATGGGAACTAATAGGCAGCAGTGATGGGCACTGATAGGCGGCACTGACTGGCAATGATAGGTGGCACCGGTTGGCACTGATGGGTACTGATAGACTGCACTGATGAGGAGGCACTGATAGGTGGCACTGATGAGCATTGACAGGCATTACTGATGGGCACTGATGTGCACTGATCAGCGGCAATGATGGGCACGGATGGGGCTGAACTGATCATCAGGGCACTGATGATCAGTGCCCTGATTATCAGTGTAGATGTCCCCTCTGAGGAATGCCGCTTACCGGCTCTCCTCTCCTCGCGCGCTGTCAGCGTGAGGAGAGGACTGCCGATAAGTGACATTTCCTGTTTCCATGTGATCAGCTGGGATTGGACACAGCTGATCACATGGTAGAGCCTACTTCATTGGCTCTTTACTCTGATCGGTGATCCGCTGTGTCCAAAGTCACATGACAAGTTGCACAAGTGTCAATGGAGTTTTAGAGAGAGGAACCACATCACAGCAGGCAAAGACACGGTTTGTTACTGTTAAGTAACAAACTTTCTGTATCATTAGCATGATTTATGGTGATCATGACCTGGAAGCACACAGACTGGTTGCTGATCTTCACTCCAAAAGGCTGCAAACTGCAGCTTGGCCCATAGCTATGCACTCTCACAGGAAGGAGACATTGTACTCTGCAGTTCACAACAGAATGAGCAACACTGTAATGCTTGGTGTGATCAGTTTGCTTGGAATTTTTCTTCCAAGGCCTGTGGTTGAGCAGTTGATTTACCAGACTTGACCTTTCTTCTCCCCAAATATAAGTGATATGACTTATGCCATTAAAATATAATAATAAACAAAAAATATGTAAACATATTATATACCGTATATACTGTATGTATTTATATATATATTTTTTTTTCCTAAATCTGTACTGTATATATAGGTTTATGGTAAAACAGCAGCCCTCGATCACTGATTTCAGGTTCTTGTCAATGAACGACCAGCCCAAGAGTCCAAAATATACAGATATTAGATTTTATATTATTATTTGCTTTTTTAACAGAATATATAGCCAAGTTCAGCATCATCAGGAGACGTAATAAAACCACCCAAGATGGGTGATTTCTCATTTGTTTTTCTTTGTATAGGTCTGGTGGACATATTTTAGACTCCTATGTCTGTTTATCTTATAAACATAAAATTAATGCCTCCAAGAGAACATGTTGTTGAAAAGGTTGCCTATGTATCTTCATGCATATGCCTCACTGAAAATTCATCCAATTTAACCATAAAGATCGCGTGTTCTTATAGAAATATCTGAAGGTAAAGTATTAAATTCCCACTCCGCTCATCATAAAAATAACTATTTCTCTCTTGCTGCTTCAATTTTTGTTTTCTCGTTCTTGGAACAAGGTCATAAAATGTAATTTCCCCATCTACTGCAGAATTCCAATTCCAATAAAGCACGGAACACGGCCAACATGTTGTCAGTTAAGTATGACATGGATGAAATAACTTAATATACTAATTCTAATTATTTTTTTTTTACTTTTTGGTAGAAACTACTCTTTAGGATAAAATGTGCTATATTACATAGCACTGCTGTATTGCTCACTTTTACGTTTTGTGTCTTTATATCGTCTTCCATTAATGTAGACCCAATTTTCTTAGCATCGAAACTGAACCATCCATCACTGGCTTAGCACCGTCCTCATAGCTTTTCAGTATGCTGTTAGTCTCCAGAATGAGAATAATTTAAGGAGCATTACAGTCTAAGGTCCCAACTCACATACACTAGGGCCAATTTTGGGCAATTAACCGATCCAGCATGTCTTAAAGTTTGGGAGGAAACCATACAGGCAAATGGAGAATATACAAATGATGTCCTGACCGGGATGTAGACCAAGGACTAGTACTGCAAGGCAGAAGTGCTAACCACTAAGCCACAGTGCTGCAGTGTGTATAAAACATACTAATATGCATTTTACATCAGCAATAACAGATAACTTGTAAAAGAAAAAATGTGTCTGACTCAATTAGAGCCATCAATCACAACACCTTCAAAATGACTTTGGCTGTTTGTCAGATTCCGGTGAATGTTATCATTCCTTCAGGCAATCAGGGAGGGAATGCAATTTTACTTTGTTATTATCTATACTGGGTGAAGAGAAAGTTTATTTTTATTTGCATTCCGTAATTTCTATTCAGAAAAAATAACTAGTCTGACATTTAACTGACCAGCATATCTTATAATTGTCATGAAACTGTTATCTTTTAAGACCTTTTTAAGGGTTTCATTTTCCTTGTAGATAAAAGCCTCTACAGTCACTTACAGCAATGTAATAAGCTACCAGTCTGCCATTGGCAGGCCTGTTAGGGAACAGCACAGAATTTATCTCCACAGCTTAGAAGTCCTATTGAAAACCTGCTCATTTGCTGAGCCAAGTATCAGGGTCAGAACATAATGAATAAGAGCAGTCTGCACAGCTCTTGTTTTCAACTATGGTGCAAACACCTTATCTTTCACTGGTTTTCAATATTTTAATTGAATCCATTGGCATGTGTTTACAACAGTGGAAGAATGTAAGACCTAAATACTTGGGCTTTCTTTAATTTTAGTGTTCTGTCCCACTTATACCTATTTTTTTTGTGCTATATTGAACTGCATCAGGTTATTATTGTTCAGTGTTACACTGGCATCTAGTGGAGGTTTTGGGTCACTGAAACATGTTTACTATGTTATTTTGGTTTCTCCCTTTTTGTGCTGTCCTTCTAACAGTTAGTCGACAACTAGCTAACAAAACTGAAAGAACCAGCATTGTGTTTCATTCCAAAAGGGAATTTACTTCTGTGAATAAAATATAGAAAAAAACCCTAAACTAAATGGGACTTTGAAGGCATCATACATAAAATTGAAATTGTGAAATCTTTATTTTATCAAAATTCCCATAAAATTTATCTCTATGAAAGGATGTCATGCAATTGTGAGACAATTGTCCTGATTAGTTACAGAGATGATTCTGCGAAAATACAATGAGTAATATAACTCCTTCCTTAGAGATAGCAAACACTCTGAATAATGCAGCTTTCACACTGGTTCACCTCAAAAATGCTTGAAAAATGACTAGAATTTTTGGAGCGTTTTTGAGGCGTTTTTCATGCATTTTTCAAGCGGAATATCATGGGCATGTGACTTACTTTTGTAGCTCAAATTGGACAGATTTGCATGTTTGAATTCACTAAAATGCTGCATGAGTTTTTTTATCAAGTCATGCGGTATTTTTGTAGTGAAAACCATGCATTATTGTTTCAGCTGTCAGCGGGGTTCCCCTGACTGGCCTCTTCCCCACAACCCTGGGCTGTGGTTGTGGAGGTCTGTGGGCGGGGGCCTTATCAGAATCTGGAATCCCCCCTTTAGCAAGGGGGCCCAGAGATCCCGCCCCCCTATGTGAATGAGTATGTGGTACATGGTACCGCTACCCATTCACAAAAAAAATCTGTAATGTGAAAAAAAGATAGGAGACATGCTTTCACAAGTCCTTTATTAAAAGAAGGAAAATAAACGAAATGTCGCCTGAAGTAGATCCAACAACAATCACGATGCCCGCTGCCGCCACCAATCGGAGAAATGAAAAAAAAAAAGTCTCTGTTCCCGACGCTGGCTCCCGGCTGTCTGACTGCTCCGCTGACTTGACAGCCCTTAAATATGTAAAGGGCAGGTCCATCACATATGTGAGCCCGCCCTCATGTGACATTGACCCAACATGCCCCAGTCGATGATGGGGGTGGGGTCACGTGGGTAGTGTCAATGGGTGACCCCGCCCCTTTCATATTTAAAAAACGTCAAGCCAGCGGAGCAGTCAGATGGCCGGGAGCCAGCGTTGGGAGTTGCGCCTTCTTTTTTTTCTTTCTTTTTTTAGCTCGGCGGCGGGCATTGTGATTGATGTTGGAACTACTTCGGGGACATTCTTTTATTTTCCTTCTTTTAATAAAGGACTTGTTTTGTCTCCTGTTTTTTATCACACAGTTTTTTGTTGTGAAAGGGTAGTGGTACCATGTATCCCATACTCATTCACATGGGGGGGCTGGGATCTGGGGGCCCCCTTGCTAAAAGGGGATTCCAGATTCCAATAAACTCCCCACCCGCAGAGCAGACCCCCACAATAACAGCCCAGGGTTGTGGGGAAGAGGCCCTTATCCCCATCAATATGGGGACAAGGCACTGGCTGGCCACAGTGAAGCCGTCATTCGGCTATCTGTGGTCGGCAAGTGGTTAAAAACGGCCTAAAGTTGACTGACTCATTCAGGTCAGGGGTGGAGAAGTGACATGCAGATATAAGATCCATCTGAGTTCAAGCTGCAACAACAGCTTGCTCCAGTCTCCCCTTTTTAGGCCTGGATGCACTCGGTCAAGAATGAGAAATTTAATCTTAGGGAATTGACCATTGTGTACCGCAAGGACATGTCGCCCTAAGTGTAATTCAGGAACAGGATGCTTTTTATGTGTCTATATGCATGTCTCCAAAATTCCAACTTAGTCTTTCCCACATAGAAACAACCACATTCTCAAAGAAGTAGATATATCACCCCCGCAGTTCGACAACTGGCAAAATGTTAGGTTTCAAGGAAACCCCATTATGTAGCATAGGTTATACTTCTGTGCACATATACTTACAGTAATTACATGCCACGCAACAAAATGTACCCTAGGCACATCTTCCTTATATTCACTTTGTATAATACGATTCTTGACGGATGTAGCTCTCCTAAAAGTGAGTAAAGGAATGGGGGGTACAAATGTACTTTTCATGGGATCTGTGGTTAGTAGATGCCAATATTTCCGAATTATGTCTCTAACTTGGTTGTGCCGATTTGAAAACTTCATAATGATTCTAGTTTGATCTGATGTTTTTTTATTAGAATCTTTATAGAGAAGGTAATTTCTTGCATTACTACAGGCACGTTTGAAGGCTTTCTTTAAGAAAGACTTAGTATAACCTCTCTCCAGTAATCTGGTACGGAGTGCATCTGCCTCCTCTTTGTAGGACTGCTCATCTGAGCAATTCCTCCTTGTTCTCAAATATTGACTATAAGGAATGGATGAAATCAATGCCTTGGGATGGAAAGTGGAAGTATGCAATATGTTATTGCCAGCAGTTGGTTTTGCGATATAGTCTGCTGGTTAAACTGCCATCGTCCTTTACCTGAATACTAACATCCAGAAAGGTAACTTCCTTTTTTATCACACATCATGGTAAATGTGAGAATGAACTCATTCTTGTTCATTCTCTCCAGACGCCCATTTAAGAGATCCTCTGGACCGTCCCACGCCATTAAGATGTCATCGATATAATGGCTCCACGTACAAATATGGTACGTATATTCTGATAAATCCTCATCAGCCAAAAACAACTGTTCCCACTCCCCCAGGTACAGATTGGCGTAGGATGTGGCACAGGAGGTCCCCATCGCCACCCCCTGCACCTGGAGGTAGTGGGAACCATTGAAGGTGAATACATTATGCTCAAGAATGAATTCAAGTGCTGAAACAATTCATTATAAGCCCACTCCTGATGTCTCCTTTGTGCTAAAATATATTGAATTGCTGCTACTCCCCTATCATGGAGAATATAACTACAGTATATAATGCTTCTACATCTATTGTTACCAAAAGGGCTTCTTTAAGTATATGTAAGTTATCAATAATTTTTAATAGATGTATAGTACCCTTAACGTAAGATGGAAGACTTGCTACACAAGGTCTCAGATGTTCATCAACAAGTTGACTTAGGCTGTCTGTTAAAGCCCCATTGCCAGTAATAATTGGTCTTCCTGGGGGGTTATCTAACTTCTTGTGAATTTTTGGTAGAGAATAAAATGTAGGAATCCTTGGAAACTTGTTCTAACAAAATCCCATTTGGTTTTAGTGATAATTCCATTAAGGTATGTGGTATTAACCAATTCATAGAATTGATTGTTGAACTTATCCACCATATCAGATGAAATTCAACGATGCCAATCTCTATTAGAGAGGATCTTTTTACACATATTCACATATTGATCATTGTTCATTATGACAATGTTATTGTCCTTGTCAGAGGGATTGATGACAATGGAGGCTTTGTCAGCTAAGCATTTTAAGGCCCGTTGTTCACTCAGGTTTAAATTGTTTTTACTTTTGTAATTAATTTTCAATATTTCAATTTCACCACATACCAATTTCAAAAAAGCTGCATCTTAAGAATTAGAACTAGGGGGAGGGAAAAAGGCAGATTTTTTTCTTAAGCCTTGATGTGTATGTGGAATATTGTTGCTCGTCCAAATCAGTTTGTTGAAGGAGTTGTACAATATTAATACAATCGATTACATCTGGAGGGTCATTTTCCTCCAATAAGGACAAAAGATTGTCCAAAGCTTTTTGATACTCCCTATTAAGGGGTCCATTTGTAGACTTATCATACTTTTCAAAATTAAATTACGGGCAAACAGCTGTAGATCTTCAATCACTGAAAATGTATCCAGGTTTTCTACAGGGCAAAAACTTCAACCTTGGCCAAGACATTTTTCTCTTCTATTGATAATTGGTAGGTGGATAAATTCACAATATTTAAACCTATTTCTCCATTTGTTTTTTTTCATGTATGTTTCTATGTTCCTGTGTCCTTTGTTTATGTTGGGACAGTTGGGAGTTTGTGCTAAAAAATTAGAGTTGGTAAATTACGTTGTAGTGGGCTCAGTTTGTTTATTCCTATCCACATCCGAAATTGGAATATCTCCAAATGTTTTGTCTGTAGAAGAGGAAGAGGAGTGCATGCCACCACCCTGTGAGTTACCTGACACAGTTATGGTTGAACACCTAGGGATAGATTTGCCCGTTTGGGAAGTTCGGTCTATCGAGGGCTTTTTTGGGAATTGCCCTTGTAATCCACCACCTTGTTGGCGTCTTTTGAGTCGCCATGTATAGTTGTGCTTTGTGGAGGCCTGTGAGGGAACAGAAGCAGATAAAGACATAGATGATTGAGTAACCTTTAAAGAATGATCATGTGAGAAGGATATATGCCTATGACATGGTTTATACTTCCTACATTCCTGGGTTCATTTATATGTGATTCACTCTTGAAAAGCAATTTTATCTCTTGCAATTTTTTTTCTTTTTTTTACATTTTTTTTTTTTTAAATTTCAATAAATGCTCCCTTAAATTCCTCTCACATTCACCATATGATGGTTGAGTTTTAAGGTGGGATAATTGCGCATTGAGGCAATCTAGATCTTTAGCTGGCTCTTATACTCAGTAATCAATAAATTCATCATACCTAAATTTTTTAAAGGATTTTTTCCCATTCTTTTTTGAAGTTGGTGTCCAAGTTCTCAAGAGGGGGAAAACTTTTAACCCTAAGGCCAAAGGGAATAATATCCTCCTGGATATAATTCTAAAAGGACTGAACATGCCAAAACAGCAATGATTTCCTTTCCAAAATGTTGTTAAGATTAAAACATAAGCAATTTAGCTCTGCATCAATCAGTTATTTTTGCCCAAAGTCTGTATAGTACCCCTTCATTAGGTTATACCATTCTCTGCCCTGAAACTCTGCCATTTTTAGCACCTATTTATTTATATTATATCAGGAAGGAATTGTTGAGAGGGGTAGGGTATTTTCTACCTGGAGACAAGAATGAGAGAAAGAAAAGAAAATTCCTGATAGATTCCCACCATCCCTATACAACTGGATAAAGATATAGAAAAAAACCCTAGACTAAATGGGACTTGAAGGCATCATACATAAAATTGAAATTGTGAAATCTTTATTTTATCAAAATTTCCATAAAATGTATGGCATAACACACAATATTACAAAACAATCATGTTATACATAATATCATATCACCATGAAGGGATGTCATGCAATTGTTAAACAATGGTCCTGATTAGTAACAGAAATGATTCTGTGAAAATCGGACGTGTTTCAGGGTAATATAACTCCTTCCTCAGAGATAGAAAACACTCTGCGTAAGGGTGATATAGCCTGTCAGATTGAAAATACAATTATTTATGACATACCATATACAACCAAATAAAATGTCTACTTGGTTCCAAATGTATAGGTATACTCACAATATGAGAAGATCAAAAAGTGTATGAGTTTTCAATCTTATTAAAAACAGACTCCAAAATATCAGCACCTCCCAACCAGGATCCCATCAAGACGGAACACGGGCCACCCAGATCGCAAAATCATCTCTGTAACTAATCAGGAGCATTGTTTAACAATTGCATGACATCCCTTCATGGTGATATGATATTATGTATAACATGATTGTTTTGTAATATGGTGTGTTATGCCATAAATTTTATGGAAAGTTTGATAAAATAAAGATTTCACAATTTCAATTTTATGTGTGATGCTTCAAAGTCCCATTTAGGCTAGGGTTTTTTTCTATATCTTTATCCAGTTGTATAGGGATGGTGGCAATCTATCAGGAATTTTCTTTTCTTTCTGTCGTACTTCTGTGAATAGTTCTGTAAAACTGCAATACAATCACATAAATTGAAGTTAAATTATGCTTGTATGCATGCCTCTCACAAATGCATACAATGAACACATTTCTTGCAAACAGCTACCTACAAATCACATTAAATACATTTACATGTGATCTAGATATATACATGGCTGCAGTGGTAGATGGGAATCTGTATTAACAAGACGCGCCCTATTCTTGTTGAAAGGAATAATAAAAACACGTGCAGGTGCAGTGGACACCAAATACAGTTGTGGCCAAAATTATTCAACCCCCACTGAAATTGAGTGTTTTGGCCAGTTTGACATTGCTTTTGATCATTCAGTCATCTTGCTTACATTTACATTAAAGAGGCACTTGTAGGTCAGACAAATATAACATAACAGTTATAATGAAATAACCACAAATGTCTTTTCTGTGCTCACAGCATTATCAGTTTTATTCAACCCCCAAGTGACATTCAATCTTAGTACTTAGTACAGCATCCTTTTACAGTTATAACAGCTTTTAAACGTGAAGCATAGCTTGACACAAGTGTCTTGCAGCGATCTACGGGTATCTTCGCCCATTCTTCATGGGCAAAGGCCTCCAGTTCAGTCACATTCTTAGGCTTGCGCACTGCAACTGCTTTCTTTAAGTCCCACCAGAGGTTCTCAATCGGATTTAAGTCTGGTGACTGCGATGGCCACTCCAAAATGTTCCAGCCTTTCCTCTGCAACCATGCTCTAGTGGACTTGGAGGTATGCTTGGGATCATTGTCCTGTTGAAAGGTCCAACGTCTCCCAAGCCTCAGGTGTGTGACGGACTGCATCACGTTTCCATCCAATATCTCCTGGTACTGAAGAGAATTCATGGTACCTTGCACACGCTGAAGCTTCCCTGTACCTGCAGAAGCAAAACAGCCCCAAAGCATGATTGACCCTCCACCATGCTTCACAGTAGGCAAGGTGTTCTTTTCATCATAGGCCTTGTTCTTCCTCCTCCAAACATAGCGTTGATCCATGGGCCCAAACAGTTCTAATTTTGTTTCATCAGTCCACAGAACACTATCCCACAACTTTTGTGGTTTGTCCACATGGCTTTTGGCATACTGCAGTCGACTCTTCTTATTCTTTGGAGACAGCAAGGGGGTACGCCTGGGAGTTCTGGCACGGAGGCCTTCATTACGCAGTGTGCGTCTTATTGTCTGGGCTGAAACTTCTGTACCCACATCTGACAAATCTTTTCTCAGTTCCTCAGCAGTCACACGGGGACTTCTCTCCACTCTACGCTTCAGGTAGCGCACAGCAGTCGAAGTCAGCATCTTCTTTCTGCCACGACCAGGTAGCGTTTCAACAGTGCCCTTTGCCTTGAATTTGCGAATGATGCTTCCTAAGGTGTCTCTTGGTATGTTTAACATCTTTGCAATCTTCTTATAGCCATTGCCCTTCCTGTGAAGAGAAATCACCTCTTCTCTTGTCTTCCTGGACCATTCTCTTGCCTTCACCATGTTTGTAACCACACCAGTAAATGTCTAGAAGGAGCTGAGTATCACAGTCATTTTAAAGCTGCCTAATTGGTGCTTATTATGCTTGATTGCTGCTCGGTGACATCCACAGGTGTTTTCAATACCTGATGGAAAGCACCTGTATGAACCTCTGTTCTTCAGAGTGGTAGTCTTTAAGGGGTTGAATAATTGTGGCAATGAAGAAACCACATAAGAACCATTTACTACTGTATTACATAAACAATTGATGTCATTTTAGTTGCATTTGGGTAGTTACAACGTCCTTGTAGGATTTGATTCTGAATACAATTCCAAATGTACACTATAGTCCCTAAACCCCTTTACAGCATTGGGGGTTGAATAATTTTGGCCACAACTGTAGATGGCTCCCTACTCAACACGATGATATACAGAGCACTTTGTTTTCTCCTGTTTAGTGTTAGTTCAGTCATAGCCATCCCCTCCCTGTTTCTTACATGTTCCCTAGTCACAGAGACAGGGCTTAAGAAAGTCATTATCTTTTTACACTTTAAAATAATAGAAAATAGCCTTTGTACTGCAGATAGCTGAAGTATAATTGTATCAGATATAACTACGGTGTCTGATTAAGAGTTAAGCTGCCTGTAGACAGTACTAAGTTGGCAAGTGACTGTCTGGACAAACAGGGTCTAATAAGGCATGTCAATGCATAAATCTGAAACAGAATGCTCAGTTTGCAAACAATAGTGATCTTAAGATATTGCTGTAATGTCTTGTATGCTCACAAATACATGGATGAAAGCATTAAATGTCCCAAATGAACCCCATACTGTAGTTCTTAAACAGCTAAAAAATGGGGGCTTATACTGCTGGTCTCATGAAAATGCTATTTGCCAAGCTGTTATGCTAGCTCACCAGCCTAAATGCTTCCTGAGTGACTTGAAACAAATTTGCAGCTATGGAAATACCACAGGATCAATTGACAAAACTTTACACAAGCATAAGGCACTCTATTTTCAGTCATATGATTGTAATTTACATATCTCATTAGACTCAACTGAAAATAACTGCCACTTTTTTTGGAAAATAATTAACCCTATTTTGGGGTATTAGCTTTGTGAATTGAGCTAACTGCATACTTGTTCCAGAACAGTTGTTCACAGTACTGACACAATAATGTACGCCTGAGAGCCAGGCAGCTAGCACTTTCAGAAAGAAATACTGGCAATGGCAACCCCCATGTACTTCTTGTGACAGGTTTACTTTTAAACTTCAGCCAGCTCACACATTAGGAACTGTATTAAAAACTCCCAGAGTGGAGTTAAATGGTCATACTATGGGTTTCAAGAAAGCTGCTTCAATCTTGTTAAATGCTTTGGGATGCTTGCTGGAACTGATGCTCTTGAGACTAACATTTCCAAGCTGAAATAAACTATGCTTGTATATATAGGGCTTAGAAATAGTATACATATGCTCGAGTGGAAGACTGACAAGCAGCTAAAATGTGGTGCACAACCTGATAATACTTGACCCAGCCATGTATCAAATGACAGACTGGAAAGTTAAAGCTGAATTCCAGATAAACAGCTAAAACAGATGAAATATGTGTAAGGGTGTTTTACCAACCGACAGATTTGTTATTCTGGCCATCCAGGCTTGAGGTTTATACAGCTCTGTCAAATAGGGCAATCCTGCCTGGTAAAGTAGAGGCCATTTTTTTTTTAATTGCTGCAGTTCAGTAACACTTGCAGGTCCTATCCATCCCCCAACCTATGACTTGTCAATAAAAGAACAAGCAGCAGACTGATGATCTCAGCTTTCTGTCACTCTACTCTTTCCTCCTGAGAGCATGTTCTCTGCACTGCAGCACACCTGATTGGTTCCTTGCAGTACTACTTCCCACTCCTCTTTAAAGTGGAGTTCCAGCCGTTTTTGTGTTTATTAAAAGTCAGCAGCTACAAAAACTGTAGCTGCTGACTTTTAATAAACACACTTACCTGTCCCAGAGTCCAGTAATGTGCTCACCACGCCGCTCCTTTTCCCCTTCTCTCCTCCATGGCACCGGCATCTCAACTGTGGGCACCAGACTGTGATAGCTTGCAGCTTCACAGCCTGGTGCCCACTGTGCATGCATAAGTCGCGCTGTGCCTCCTGATTGGTTCAACAGTCTTCTGGGACCTGTGAAAGTTCCCAGAAGACTGCAGGAGGGAGGAGGGGGCCGAACTTCCGCTCACTTCGCCGCAGGGAACTGAGCCAGAAGGGGGAGCGCACACCTGTCAAAAACAGGTATCCGCTCCCTCCCAAAAGGTGCCAAAAATGGCAGTGAAGGGGGGAGGAGGCAAATAAGCGGAGCTTCCACTTTTGAGTGGAACTCCGCTTTAAGATCTTCTGATATACAGTGGACTGTAGGAGGCTGATACCAATCCAAATTCATACAATTAATATGACATTTTTTACCTTAAAGTGTTATTAAACCCAGGACCCTGCATTCACTATATCCGCTCTCCCACAGTACACAGAGCATGGAAATGCAATTATTTTATTAAATATAAACTGCTAGACGCCTTTTCTCATCAGCAGTTAGAGAAGTCCATACAGTGTCTTATCAGGAGATAAGAGGGGGACACTGGAAAAAGGGGAGGATCAGAGAAGTCAGGATCAAACAGCCTTTTTACACAATGCAGAGGTTTAACCCCTTAGGTTCCAACGTGAGTATAATAAGCATGTTTTACTGCATATACAGACTGATTTTACTGTTGTGGGTTTAGTAGAACTTTAAAGCAGGGACTGCATTAAGGTAATGAATGTTTTGCCTTTAGAACCACTTTAATTTGGGTCTTAAAAGTGGTTGTACAGACTGAAGAGTTTTTTTTACCTTAATGCATTCTCTGCAACAAGATAAACCTTCAATGCTCAGTCCCCCCCTTATACTTACCTGAGCCCGATCTCTCTCCCTCCTCATTGGTTCAGAGGCAGCAGCGTAAGCCATTGGTTCCCGTTGTTGTCAATCACAGCCAGTGAGGAGGAATCAGGAGGAAGGGCTGAGCTGTGCTCAGTGTGTCAAGGGCCTCACAGAGCTGGCTCAGGAATGATCATGCACAAGTGCCGCATAGAAAGTGGCACTATGGGGGCACTCAGCAGAGGGGAGGAGCCAGGAGTGCTAGAATAACTCAAGAATAAGAGGCTTGCAGCTGCTTTGCCCAAAAACCATTGCACAGAGCAAGTAAGTATGACACATTTGTTATTAAAAAAAAAATAGGTGTTCAGTTATTTTTATATCTGTTTGGAGTTCAGCTTTAACTGTTCATGCTGCCTTTTACTCATTGCGATTGGGCAGTTCTGACAAATTACAATTTCCACTAGAAAATGATAAGCTATATAACATTTATAATTGCTTTTTGAAGAGCACACACACCTTGTTGCCCCTTGGCAATCCAGACGAGTAGATGTAAATGGCTGTTGTGCCACATTAATGATTGGAGAATTTATAAATGCATTTAAACCATTTCAGACATTTTAAAATGTTCTACCTGTAGTCTTCACTGTTTCAGGCTCTATGTGTTGTTCTTTCAGAGCTGTATTGTGCAGAGCGTGATTATCTTAATAACGTTTCTTTTCATTGCTCTGTATTTTATGTCTGACTTTTTGCAGATGTAGCCTCAAGAAACGCACTCTGAACTAATTTAAGATCTCACAAATGATCTATAAAATGACATTACCACCTCTCTCTTTATGCTGCCAATAATACAGTGTGCATTTACTGTACAAAAGAGCACCTTGATGGCTACTCAACCACTCTGAAATATTGCCTCCCTATCATTAAGTCATTTAAAGTATTGACTCCAATGTCCTTTACAGTCCTTGATTTATGCTTCAATGACTTTTTCGATCCGATATTCTGATACCAGGATTCCAAGATGACATTAGCCAACCCTTAACTTCTTTCTAAACCATAATTACCAAAGAGAATCTTTTGTTTGGCATTTTATTCACTGTTTTAAAGAAAATGGATGCATTTTTTCAGTAACGCATACCTTCATGTAAGACTGCTACTATTAGCCCTGCTGTAGTAACAGCTGAATAGCAAAGTATAATTATTGCCCCATGAGAAATTGCTTAAAGTGCAAATTTAAAAAAAGACTAACAATGATCTTTGAAATTACTCTAACATAACACACATTACATGACATGATACTAATTAACCAATGCTATTTTTTTCATGTGCAAGGACATTAAAAAAAAAAAAATCCTGCATGTTTTGCTTGCACATGATTGGAATTAAAGTCAGAAGAGTTTCCCCTCATTCACTATGTGAAAACTCTCTTGGAAAGCAAACAGCCTGTTTGGCTTTTGTCAATCACCCCCAAACAGTGCTTTGAGGTCCAGAATGGGGTAGATGCCCCCTTCTGGTTTGAGAACAGTGAATAGGTTTGAGTAAGCAACCTCTTTGTTTGCGGAACATCAGTGATTCCATTACTTAGGAGCACTGTCAGAGCAGCATGTAGTCTTTATGGATAAATTGGCAGATTTGACAAGAGGAAGCAAGGCAGAGGCAGAAATTGAAACTCAAACTTGTTTATCTCATTTTTGGAAAATGTATCACTAAAAAAAATATAAGAAACAAACTGATGTAAAACTTTAAAATATAAGAAATAAACCGATGTAAAGTTTTAATAAACTATAAAAATTCACCCACATTGATAAAAGAAAAAAATGTGCATTTTTTTCGGATTGGAGCCTGAAGAGTATTGCAACCATGACCAGTGACAGGCTTATGTAGACTCTTCCTGTAGCCCCAGGTCTGTATAGAGGTTCAGACCTACTGTTATGGGGCTGGAGAAGATAATACATGGTCTACAAGTGCCACGATGTTAAAGCAGAAATAAACTGTATCTGAGCAAAAAAAACTGAAAAGCGATTTAATACATTTTTAATATTCAGAGCAAATGTACCCAGCTATCTATGTATCCATGAGATATTTTGTTAAAAAAATTGATTTGAAAAATACCCCCTAGCATTTCCATCCACAGACATCTTGAGTAAGGGCAGATCAGTAATGTAATATTTACTTCCTGGAATCCATCTGCCTTTAGCTCAGGCATGTAGGCCAGAGGTTGGGCTTGGCTGAGAAAGTCCCTCCTCCAGATGAAGGAAGAATACACCCAGGATGTATGATATTATTTTGGTCTAGGCCTGAAACCAGGAAGTAACTTAAGAAATGTAAAAAAAAATGAAAAAAAAAGGTTAAAAAAATAGATGAGGTGGTATCAAAACGTTTTGAGACTAGTTTTGTGACACGCCAACAGGTGGCAGTACAAGTATGTACGACAGTCACAGGGAGCATCAACCTTCAAATGTCAGTGTGCTAAAAGACATCCTCCTGTGTACATTGGGTGCTGTGAAACTGGTGCTATTCTGACCACGTGCATTACTACGTCTGCTATTTCATCATGGACAACAAGTTAGAACGAAAAGCAAGCGTAAACTTTTGCGTGAAACTGGGCAAAACTGCCACCGAGAAGTATGACATGATTTGGCAAGTTTACAGCAATGCTGCAATGAGTCATTCAAGGTGTTTTGAGTGCTTCAAGAGCAAAAGAAAATCAATGGAAGATGACGTAGAAGACCTTCAACAAGCTTAAACCCCGAAAATGTTGAAACCATTTGGAAACTTGTGCATGATGATCATTAGAGAACAATCCACAACATCGCTGCCATTGTTGATGTGTCATGTGGAACAATCCAGGCAATCCTCACATGTGCTGCTGCCAAGTTTGTTCCCAGGCTGCAATGATCTCACTTCCGCACCTACCCTACTCGCCAGATTTGGCTCCTGTGGACTTTGCCCTCTTCCTGAAGATAAAGATCCAGCTCAAAGGTCCCTGTTTTGACAACATTGGAGAGATCCAGCGTGAATAGCAGAAGGTGCTTGACCAGCTTTGAAAAGAAGACTTCCAGGATACATTCCAAAAGTAGCAGGAGTGCTGGGAGCGTAGTATTGCTGTGCAAGAGGACTATTTCGAAGGTGGTCATGTGTAAACATAGACAAATAAAGTACTTTTTTGTAAACAGAGCTAGTCTCAAAATGTTTTGATACCACATCGTAATATAATTTTCTATCTATTTACTAAGGTTATCAGCAAAAATATTATTCTGTAAATAGTTCATTTTGATTGAGATAGTTTAGTTACACTTTAGTGCACTTTTGTTACTTTGAGATCTACTTTTCCCTTCGCCATAGTGGAAAATGGGACTTGTAGTCTTCCAGTCACAGAGTCCTGAGCACAGCCATACACAGCCACGACAAATTTAAAAGAATATAGAATCCTGCAGGTAAGTATGGTTGAGGATGGACATTTGAGGGTGGTGAGCTCGGGAATGCGACTTTGTTTCAGATTACATTCTAAAGATTCATGCACACTGGACCTTTTGTAAACGCTTTTCTTTTACCAGGAGAAAAGCCGCTTCAAAAACTGACCTAAGCTAAGTTTTGCAAACGTGTTTAGTCGTGTCAAGTACTTGGGTATTTATTTAATTGGCCACAATATTAACTTATTCTGGCCACTGAAATGAAAAAAACACTTAGGTGCATTTTGACAACATTGGAGAGATCAAAAGCACTAAGGTGCATTTAGATGTGTTTACATGGGTTTAGGCATGTTTTGGCTTTTTTTGCCAAAATGCATCATTCTTGAAAACACAAGTTATGTTTTTTTTTTGTCTCTAAACTCCCCTGCCTCTAAACTCCTGTAAACACCTATGTGTGCATGGAGGCAGAACAAAATATCAATCCTCTGTAAAACAGGCTTTAAATATTGACAAACTAAAAACAAATCAGCATAATAACAGCTAATAATTGGGAAAAAGGGATACAAGAGTTAAATAGGGCTAATGAGGGTTAACTCATTTAAACAGCTTACTAATTTATTTTATAATTAGTATGCAAGATCGCTTAACATATATCCATATCAAAGGTCACCTCTTTGATTTGCTATCAATGAACCAGAGTAGATATGATTTCTTCGTTCCTCCCAAGACCTCATGCTCTCTATCTCCTTTGTCACCTCCTCCCGTGCTCACCTTCAGGACTTATCCAGAGCCTCTCCCATCCTCTGGAACTCCCTACCCCAATCTGCCTGACTATGGTGTCCGTTTATGACGGAGGAACCGCAAACTAAGCAGCGATAATTTACCTCTGCTTAGTAAACTGATCTTTTACTGTAATCTCGCGAGATTATAGTAAAATCAGCCATTTTCCAGTGTTTGTAGACCGTTCTCCAGCGTTTGTAGACCGTTCTCCCTTCGTTTGGAGAACTGATCTACACTGCTTCATAAACTGCATTCACAGGAGAACTGTGTTTTCCAAGAATGCCGGAGAACTGAGCAGAAATCTATTACCGCTGGTTCATAAACGGACACCTATATCCTACTCTTCACTTTTGAATGATCTCTGAAAACTCATCTCTTCAGAGATGCCTATCCTGCCCCCACCTAACATCTGTTTATTTATTTTCTCCATCAGCCCTTCCCCCACAGTTATTACCTTTTGTATCTCTTGACCCTTCCTTTTAGACTGTAAGCTCTAACGAGTAGGGCCCTCTGATTCCTACTGTACTAAAGTGTATTGTAATTGTACTGCCTACCCTTATGTTATAAAGTGCTGCATAAACTGTAGGCTCTATATAAATACTGTATAATAATAATAATACAATGTAGAAAAGGTAGTGTTAAACTGTATAGGGTATGTTAAAAAAACAAACATACATACTCACCTCAATGCTTCTGCATCAGTGTGCTGCTGTAGCTGTTCCCCACCATCTCTAAGACCAAGCACTAAGCAATCACATGACCAAAGGTCACTCAGTTCTCGGTCTTCTCGGAGTAGACAACAGTGACTGTCAGTCACCAGTTTCCATCCTGCCCCTCCAGCACTCACTGGAGTGCCTGGCTGGAGAAAAGGCAAGTGTAGCTGCCTTTGCCCTTCAGCTGCGAACTAAGGGCCAAAGCCAACTGTCAATCAGGCAGTGTCTCTGTGATGCTTTAAGCTTTGTTCACATCTAGGCATTTTGCATCACAGTTAGAACCAGTGTGATTCTGCCTGCTATCCCAAAACACTCTGCAAAATCGCACAATACTTGTTCAGGTGCCAATCATTTTGTGATTCTGCCATTAGCGCTAGTCCCAACTACCTGCTTGGGAATCTCTGTTAAATAATAAAAGAATCTCCTAAAATTCTAATTTAAATCGAAACTTCAACATTCAACAACTACGACTTCACCAACTATTTTTAATCCTTATGCTGCTATCATCAGTAATTGTATAAGAAAGTATACCATATTTGCTTGTTTTATTTTTTTTACATTTCTCTAGTTACTTCCTGGTTTCTAGCCTAGGCAAATGATGTCAAGTTTCCCTGGTGTTTTCAGGAGGGGAGAAGGGTTTTTCTCAGCAAAGCACACCCTTCTGTCTACATGCCTGTGCTAAGGGTAGATGAATTCCAGGAAGTAAATGCAGCATGAATCATCTTCCCTTACCATTGCCAGAAATGCTAGGGGGGTGTTTTTTAATAATGATTTTCAGCAAAATAAATAATAGACATATGTGCAGGTGGGGGAGTTTGCTTTCAGTATTAAAAGTGAATTAAATAGTGTTTTTGGATTTTGGTGCTTAGATGCAGCGTAGTGCAGCTTTAAGTATTAAAATTAAATTCCCTGTCTTTTCCTACATCTTGTTTTCTGTACCATAGTAGTAGTATTTTTACTACATAAAAGTTCATATGACACATAAGTTAATAATCAATAATTATTTTTAACTTAAATAGCATTTATAAACTGTACTGAGAATGATTTAGTTCTGCCAGCAGTCAAAACATCTTGAAGTATTTCATGTGATATATATATAATTAAACATTTCCTTGGGATTACAGCATGGAAATACGCTTGCACAGATAACTATTTGTAAATGCTGCTGACAAAGGCATAATGTACTGCTGGGAAACTATAAAATGTCATGATATTTCAGAAATATTTTTCACTGTGTTTACAAATTAAGCTTAGTGGAAGAATATCACGCAAATTCCTTTTTGTACAGATAAATACTATTTTAGCCAATTTATAATGTTATAAGCATGCTGGAGGAGAATTTTAGGTGAAAGAAAACATTTAATGTAAATGCCATTGTTTGAATAATTTTGCAATAATATTTTGACTTTCGAATACTAATGGGTATTAGATTTTCTTAAACAAGCATATTCTGGCATTTAGGAATGCATACAACTCCGTATGTAAAGAGATCTCTCTTGTCCTCTGTAATGGCCTGAAAATGAATATCTACACTAAGATCGCTATATGGACCACTTATGTATTTATCAGTTTGGTTGCCCTTCCCTGCTCTTTCTCCAGTTCCCCGATATCCTTTTTGTGAATTGGTGCCCATAACTGAACTGCATATTTCAGATGAGGTTTTAGTAATGATTTTTACAGGGGTAATATGATATATCTCTCTCTGCAGTCCATACTTCATTTATACAAGAATGACATTCCACTGCATAGCTTGATGTCATCTGCAAAGACTGAAATGGTACTTTTAATCCCAGACCCTATATCATTTATAAATATATTAAAAAGTAAGGGTCCCAACACTGAACCTTGGGGTACACCACTAATAACCTTAGACCATTCAGAGTATGAATCATTAACCACTACTCTCTGAATACGGTCTTTTAGCCAGTTTTCTATCCATTTAAAAACTGAATTTTACAAGCCCGTAGACTTTACCTTACACATTAGCTGTGTGTGGGGAACTGTGGGGAACTGTGTCAAATGCTTTTGCAAAATCCAAGTATACTATATCCACAGCCACTCTCTTGTCTAAGGTTTTTACTCATAGAATGAAATCACATTTGTTTGACAACTTTGGTCTTTCGTAAATCCATGCTTCCTATTGATTAAAATCTTGATTTCTAGCAAAAACTCTTCATGTGGTCTTTTGTTAAAGTCTCAAGTATCTTAAAATAAACTGGTCTGTAGTTATTTAGTAAATACTTTGATCCCTTTTTAAATATAGGCACCACCTTGGCCTTAATTCCATTCAGTGGTACCATGCCAGTCATTACAGAGTCTGTAAAAATTTGAAAACATGACTTTGACATAACAGAGCTCAACTCTTTAAGGACCCCTAGGTGTAGGCCATCTGGTACAGACACTTTATTAACCTTTTTGTCCAAATGCTTCTGGACCATATCAATGTTCAGCCATTGTGGATCATTTGGTACTATGTCAATATTATCCCTATTATGGGATGAGCTCTCCCATTGCCCTTTGTATACACATAGCTGAAGAAGGTATTTTAATAAATTTACCTTCTCTTTTTCCCCAGTCACCAACTCAAAATTGTCTTGTAAAGGGCATACATGCTCAGACCTAACCTTTTTGGGAGTTTTTCCTACTCTCTTTTGCAACCTGTCATTCATTTTGTATTTTCTTGGCCTTGATTTTCTCACATATTCTGTTATATTCTTTGTACATTTTAAAAGATGATAGTGTACCTTCATTTTTATATTTGTAAATGCTCTTTTCCAATTATCTATATTTTTTTCTTATTTATATTTTTGTATGTTACTTATTTTTAAATACAAACATGTGCAAACCCCCTCAACTTTATATGAGAAATAAAGACACCTTTTAACATAAAGTAGGGAAAGAACACACCCCTGCCACATCCTTTGTTATGCAGACCATGAAGAATTAATAAACAAAATGTGAATGGTTAAACCACATTGTGCATTTTACCATTACTACTTCTCCTTTACTGACTTAAAAAGATAATTCCAAAAAATGTGAAATGATTAGTGAAACATAACACTTTTGGTAGTTAAACAGCACATGCTGTTAATAGAGGACTACACATGGGACCAAAAAGAGTAACAAAAGAGGTCAAAAGAGGGACAGAAAAATTTGGTTCCAAAAGAGGGACAAGTCATTCAGTTGGCAGGGTATGTACAGTCAGGTCCATAAATATTGGGACATGGACACAATTCTAACATTTTTGACTCTATACACCACCACAATGGATTTGAAGTGAAACGAACAAGATGTGCTTTAACTGCAGACTGTCAGCTTTAATTTGAGGGTATTTACATCCAAATCAGGTGAACGGTGTAGGAATTACAACAGTTTGCATATGTGCCTCCCACTTGCTAAGGGACCAAAAGTAATGGGACAGAATAATAATCATAAATCAAACTTTCACTTTTTAATACTTGGTTGCAAATCCTTTGCAGTCAATTACAGCCTGAAGTGTGGAACGCATAGACATCACCAGACGCTGGGTTTCATCCCTGGTGATCCTCTGCCAGGCCTCTACTGCAACTGTCTTCAGTTCCTGCTTGTTCTTGGGGCATTTTCCCTTCAGTTTTGTCTTCAGCAAGTGAAATGCATGCTCAATCGGATTCAGGTCAGGTGATTGACTTGGCCATTGCATAACATTCCACTTCATTCCCTTAAAAAACTCTTTGGTTGCTTTTGCAGTATGCTTTGGGTCATTGTCCATCAGCACTGTGAAGCGTCCAATGAGTTGTGAAGCATTTGGCTGAATATGAGCAGATAATATTGCCCGAAACACTTCAGAATTCATCCTGCTGCTTTTGTCAGCAGTCACATCATCAATAAATACAAGAGAACCAGTTCCATTGGCAGCTATACATGCCCACGCCATGACACTACCACCACCATGCTTCACTGATAAGGGAGTATGCTTAGGATCATGAGCAGTTCCTTTCCTTCTCCATACTCTTCTCTTCCCATCACTCTGGTACAAGTTGATCTTGGTCTCATCTGTCCATAGGATGTTGTTCCAGAACTGTGAAGGCTTTTTTAGATGTCGTTTGGCAAACTCTAATCTGACCTTCCTGTTTTTGAAGCTCACCAATGATTTCCATCTTGTGGTGAACCCTCTGTATTCACTGTGGTGAAGTCTTTTCTTGATTGTTGACTTTGACACACATACACCTACCTCCTGGAGAGTGTTTTTGATCTGGCCAACTGTTGTGAAGGGTGTTTTCTTCACCAGGGAAAGAATTCTTCGGTCATCCACCACAGTTGTTTTCCGTGGTCTTCCGGGTCTTTTGGTGTTGCTGAGCTCACCGGTGCGTTCCTTCTTTTTAAGAATGTTCCAAACAGTTGTTTTGGCCACGCCTAATGTTTTTGCTATCTCTCTGATGGGTTTGTTTTGTTTTTTCAGCCTAATGATGGCTTGCTTCACCGATAGTGACAGCTCTTTGGATCTCATCTTGAGAGTTGACAGCAACAGATTCCAAATGCAAATAGCACGCTTGAAATGAACTCTGGACCTTTTATCTGCTCATTGTAATTGGGATAATGAAGGAATAACACACACCTGGCCATGGAACAGCTGAAAAGCCAATTGTCCCATTACTTTTGGTCCCTTAACAAGTGGGAGGCACACATGCAAACTGTTGTAATTCCTACACCGTTCACCTGATTTGGATGTAAATACCCTCAAATTAAAGCTGACAGTCTGCAGTTAAAACACATCTTGTTTGTTTCATTTCAAATCCATTGTGGTGGTGTATAGAGGCAAACATGTTAGAATTGTGCCCATGTCCCAATATTTATGGACCTGACTGTATGTGAATGGGAGCTAATACAATGTTTAGAAATGACATTATCATTTGCAATAGATTATACCAGGGATAATAAATTAAAATTCATGGAGGTTCGGTCATTAAAATTTTCATCCAGCAAAGGTCCGAGTCTCATGTTTGTGCTATGACTCAGTTTCTTCGTATCACAGCCCCTCCCCTTTATATTACAGTTTCCCCTTTACATCACAGCCCTCTTCACATCACAGTTCCCCCTTTATACCACAGCGCCCCCTTTTATATTGCAGAACCCCCTCTTTACATCACAGCACCCCCTTTACAATACAGCCCCCCTTTACAATGCAGCAACTTCTTTACATTACAGTGCCTGCTTTACATCACAGCCTCCTTAACATCCAAGTTCCCCCATTTTACATCATAGCGCCTCCTTTACCTAAATGTCCTGTGTCCCCCTTTCACATCACAGCCCCCCCTTCTTACATCACAGACCCCCACCTTTTATATCAGTGTCCTCAGCCCCCACCTCACATCAAAGTCCCCCTCTCCTTCACATCAGTGTATTCTGTCACTCTTTCACATCACAGCCCCCCTCCTTGTATCCCAGTCCCCTTCATAAGCCCCTTCCTTGTATCCCAGTCTTCTTCACAGCACCCCTTCCTTGTATCCCAGTCCCTTTCACAGCACCCCTTTTTTTGCACCCCAGTCCCCTTAACAGTGCCCCTGCTTGTATCCCAGTCCCCTTCACAGCCCTCCTTCCTTGTATTCCAGTCTTGTTCACAGCACCCCTTCCTTGTATCCCAGTTTCCTTCATAGCACCCCTTTTTTTGCACCCAAGTTCTCTTTACAGTCTCCCCCTTATTTGCATCTCAGTCCCTTTCACATTCCTCCCTTCCTTGCACCCCAGCCCACTTCACAGCCCCCCTTTCTTGCACCACAGTACCCTTTACAGGCCTTTAATTGTACCCCAGTCCCCTTTACAGTCCCCCTTTTTTGTATACTGGTCCCCTTCATGACCCCCTTCCTTCCTTGCAGCCCAGTCTCCATTATATGAATACCCCCTCCCTTACATTACCCCCTGCCAATCACAACCCTCCTCTAACCTTTTTGTTCCTACCTTACACAGCAGGTAGAAGGCACGGCATCCCTGGACAGAGGGTGGGACATGCTTTTCATGTTAACAGGCAGGTGATTGGTTGCTAGGAACACCTAACAACCAATCACTGGCTTGTTAATTTGAAAAACTGGGTAGTTCCCGCCCTCTGGCTGGACATGCTGTGCTTTCTACCCGCTATAAGGATAATTACTGTGGCGATGGCGACGGGGAAGCCGGGGGAGGAGGCTATCAGCTGGCAGAGGACATCCTGGCTGCTAAATGGCGGAGTCGCGGGCCATATAGGACTGTCAATCAGTCCTATATGGTATTTGCAGACCGTGGTCCGCTATTTAGTGATGCCTAGATTATACCATGCCACATGTCGCTGCCTGGTGCTTTACAGATCTGTTAATCTGAGCACATTCCAAGAGAGTATTTATTATGTATGTAAAACCAAAATCTATTTTTCAGTTTGGCATCATGCTTTACCATATACAGTTTTCCTAAGCAAATAATTTATTTTGTGAATCTCTTTCAAAGTTTCTCATCTGGAGATTCTACCAGTAAGTGCACTTCTTATTGCAGGCTGACAGTTCTGTCTGAGCTGCTGCCTCCCAATTAGTGGCAGCATTGTCACCCCACTGTGCATGTTCCTTTAGCTGGCCATTGTGCTTCCAATTGGGTCTCAGCCCCATGGTCAACTGAATGAATACACAGAGCAGGCTGACAATGCTTCTGCTAATTGAGAGGAAGTGGCTTTATGTTTCAGCTTTCAACAGGAAGTGTTGTTACTGGCAGAATTTCCACATAAGAAAAATTGACACAGATCAAAGTGGTTATAAACTCGTACATGTACCCAGTAAAGTGACTGGCCTCAGGTGATACACAGTGATTAAACAAATTATCCTACCTATACCTGTTTATCTGCAGCCCTCTCTTCTCTACACCAGTTTAAAGTGCAGAATTTACACAGCTTCCAGAGGCAGGGGGCAGGGATCTGATGTCACACACTGCAGAGTTCAGTGAGTAGATCTCGGAGAGTTAATTGGAGAGAAAGGACACATCCCTTCACATAGAACAGAGTTGAGCCTGTCAATCTGCAGGATATCCCTCTCCTGTCACCAATTTTCTCCAGGTGCCAAGAAAAGTCATTAGAAGGGATAGCAGGAACGGGCAGCAGACAGAAATGACACTTAATGCTCTGAATTGAGATAAATACACACTATAGAGGGATATGCTTTGTTCATATTTCATGCCTGAGGTTTACAACCAATTTAACAGAAAGTATTTGCTTAAAGTGGTTGTATAGGCTGAATGTAAGAAACCTTTTGTGTGCTGTTTCCCCCACAGTCCCTCCTTTTCACTCACCTGAGTCCCCTCTCAAACCAGCAATGTGCATGGGTGCCTGTCTTCCACTGCTGTTAATCACAGCCAGTGAGAGCCAATGAGAGAGAGCAGAAGGCAGGGCCGAGCTGTGGCTCTATGTGACTTATGGATGCATAGAGCGGGGCTTGGGAGTAAGCATGTATCAGTACACCCATAGCAAGCGGCTTGCTATTGGGGGCACCAGTCAAGGGGAAGGAGCCAGGCGTGCCGGCGGGGGATCCGGGGGGAAATGAGAAAGAGAGGATCCATTGCAAAACCATTGCACAGAGCAGGTACATATGACACATTTGTTATATTAAAAAAAACTAGAAAATAAAAAAATAACCTTTAGAATAACTTTAGGCAAACTATATTCTGATACTGAAAAATAGAATTTGGGTTTACATACATTTAAAGGCATGTAATCGCAGACACAGAGAGCACAGTACCACAACTGGAAAAAGAAATATTAAAGAATAACTGTTTTTAACTGGCAGTAGAGGCCTTACCATTGGAATGAATGGAGGTTGTGGTGCACGTGTGTAGTAGAAGCACAGCTGGAAAACTATTGAGGAAGAGTCTTTGTAGTGCCCAGTGGGGATCTCAAAAGAGCGGAGACAAGTAAAGATAAAAAGGGGTGCAAGGAGTGGGTGCTTAGCCTTAAGATGGAAAACTGTAATAACTACATAAAACAGTTTTTTTAATGTATAAATGCGTGGGAAGTATGTAATTGTGGATGACAATTTAATTACATTGCTGTGTTAAATGTTTACCAAATATGAGACTTTCTTCAGTATTATCCCATATACTGTAAATAAGTGTGCTGATATGAAAAAGGGTAGAACCTTGACTAGAAAGAGATATTGTCTGAAGGAACCTTGTTATTAGAGAAATATGAAGACTGCCAGTGTTGACAGTCCTTCTTAAAAAGTGCTAGTTACCTGGCTGTCTCTGGCTTAATTGCTTTCTGAGTCACTGACCTAAACTAGCATGCAGGAAATGAAGTCAGAGAAAATTAGAACTTCTGCATTGCATGCTTGTTTTAAGTTAGACCCCCTTCACAGCTCTGCAGTGGTCTGCAAAAGTGCAAAAATAAACGGGCATTTACCTTTTTGTTTGCACACATTGCACTACAATGCACTGATGGTTTTTGTGCATCATGGTGCATTGCAATGAATGCGCTTACATGTGCATTGAAAGGTGCATTAGGTGCCATTAAAAAGAAAAGCCGGTTGTGTGTTACTAAAGTGCATGTTATACCATGCATTACTGCAACGCACAGATGTGAATCCAGCCTCAATGTTTATTAAAACTTTTGGAATAACATAACAGTCAGGCAAGCAGAATTATCGAAAAGAGAGTTTAGCAATAGCAGCTTATTTTTTCTCAGCTTAGCATTTCTTTAAAGCAGAACTCCAGCTAAATATAGCAAGGTAAAAATGAGTAGCCATCAAAGGATAAAATACGAAAAATAGCTTTTACAGCAACATTCAGTTTCAGTCCAGCGATGTCCCCCGCAGGATTTTTATATTTGCCATTAGGTATCCTCTGGTGGCCAGCATCATTCAACCTACCTCCTCTGAGCTCAGGTCTATCGCTGCGTATCAGCATGCTTTTTGTCAACACATTTCATAGCACCTTGTGCTGCTTCCTCCTCTCACATTACAGCCCTGCTGTAGAGGGACCCGCAAAAGGCTGTTACCAGGTCAAAATTAGGTACATATATATATATATATATATATATACAGTGGGGATCGAAAGTTTGGGCACCCCAGCTAAAAATTTGTATTAATGTGCATAAAGAAGCCAAGGAAAGATGGAAAAATCTCCAAAAGGCATCAAATTACAGATTAGACATTCTTATAATATGTCAACAAAAGTTAGATTTTATTTCCATCATTTACACTTTCAAAATAACAGAAAACAAAAAAATGGCGTCTGCAAAAGTTTGGGCACCCTGCAGAATTTATAGCATGCACTGCCCCTTTTGCAAAGCTGAGACCTGCCAGTGTCATGGATTGTTCTCAATCATCATCTGGGAAGACCAGGTGATGTCAATCTCAAAGGTTTTAAATGCCCAGACTCATCTGACCTTGCCCCAACAATCAGCACCATGGGTTCTTCTAAGCAGTTGTCTAGAAAACTGAAACTGAAAATAATTGACGCTCACAAAGCTGGAGAAGGCTATAAGAAGATAGCAAAGCGTTTTCAGATGTCAATATCCTCTGTTCGGAATGTAATTAAGAAATGGCAGTCATCAGGAACAGTGGAAGTTAAAGCAAGATCTGGAAGACCAAGAAAAATATCAGACAGAACAGCTCGCAGGATTGTGAGAAAAACAATTCAAAACCCACGTTTGACTGCACGATCCCTCCAGAAAGATCTGGCAGACACTGGAGTTGTGGTACACTATTCCACTATAAAGAGATACTTGTACAAATATGGTCTTCATGGAAGAGTAATCAGAAGAAAACCTCTTCTACGTCCTCACCACAAAAATCATCATTTGACCTTTGCAAATGAACATATAGACAAGCCTGATGTATTTTGGGAACAAGTTCTGTGGACCGATGAGGTTAAAATTGAACTTTTTGGCCGAAATGAGCAAAGGTACGTTTGGAGAAGAAGGGGCACAGAATTTAATGAAAAGAACCTCTGTCCAACTGTTAAGCATGGGGTTGGATCTATCATGCTTTGGGGTTGTATTGCAGCCAGTGGCACAGATAACATCTCACGAGAAGAAGGAAAAATGGATTCAATAAAATTTCAGCAAATTTTGGATGGTAACTTGATGCCATCTGTGAAAAAGCTGAAGTTAAAGATAGGATGGCTTCTACAAATGGATAATGATCCTAAACACACCTCGAAATCCACGGGGGATTACATCAAGAGGCGTAAACTGAAGGTTTTGCCATGGCCTTCACAATCTCCTGACCTCAACATAATTGAAAATCTATGGATAGACCTTAAAAGAGCAGTGCGTGACAGACAGCCCAGAAATCTCAAAGAACTGGAAGACTTTTGTAAGGAAGAATGGGTGAAGATACCTCAAACAAGAATTGAAAGACTCTTGGCTGGCTACAAAAAGCGTTTACAAGCTGTGATACTTGCCAAAGGGGGCACTACAAGATATTAACTCTGCAGGGTGCCCAAACTTTTGCAGACGCCATTTTTTTGTTTTCTGTTATTTTGAAAGTGTAAATGATGGAAATAAAATCTAACTTTTGTTGACATATTATAAGAATGTCTAATCTGTAATTTGATGCCTTTTGGAGATTTTTCCATCTTTCCTTGGCTTCTTTATGCACATTAATACAAATGTTTAGCTGGGGTGCCCAAACTTTCGATCCCCACTGTATATACATCTAAAATTTAGCTTTAGTGACTTCAGGCTTCTTACCATCTTTACCATCAGCACTTACCCTTACATAGCAATGTGTCATGCCTTTTGTTTGTAACAGTGTTGTAGCTTTCATCAACCTTTGGCACTTTAGGAAAGCCGTACAAAAAATAGAAATACTAATCAGCGCAAATACTGGAACCAAGTCCAGAACAGTCTAATAGTAGGTAAAGATGGTTAGGGTGACTTGGATTGGGAGGTCCGTATGGCACTAAGGACAAGCTCCATGTAGTACTGTAGCAGAATCTGTGTAGTAAGGAGAGAAGGAGAAGCGCCTCTAAGTGCAGCAAACCAATTTAATATAGCAAAAAAGTAGGAACACTCACATGTAGGTAGATTAATACAGGCATGTTAAATGTAAGGTGTTGATCACCAAGTAGAACGGCTGTCACTGGTGCCCATTGTGTCCGCATCTCACTGGAGCAGCGTGGTAGCAGGAGGGAGACAGATGTGGAGCTGGCCGAAGTGCACATACTCCTCAATGACAGCTGGAACACACACTGGAGCGCAATGTCGGCTTGGGCATGATGACGTCAGAGACCAGGATGCAATGTGATGCTTTTCGGAGCATGCGCTGGCCTCTAGTGGTGGAAGCATGCTCCTTTGTCAAGCCTTGCGGACACAGTAGACACCAGTGACAGCCGTTCTACTTGGTGATCAACACCTTACATTTAACATGCCGGTATTAATCTACCTACATGTGAGTGTTCCTACTTTTATGCTATATTAAAGTGGTCTGCTGCACTTAGAGGCGCTTCTCCTTCCTTACTTTAGGAAAGCCGTTACTGCTGAGTACAAGTGGGGAACAGGCTGAGATTTCTCCATCTGTGCCAAGCTTTGGAACTCACTGTTGACCCTGATAATGTGCAGGCACTCTCTTGCATACAGCTTCAGGCATTGGAAGTTTCACAGGCAGCAGCTAGACAGCAGCCAAAAACCTTGGTAAAATCAGGGCCAGTAAAGGGTCTACTACAGAAAGCCTCTAACACTCCTAAAAGTGTCAACGGGTGAAGAAAGCTACAGGGCTATTAGCAAGGGAAGCATCAGTAGGTGCTAATTTCAAACTAATTAAGTATATGAGTAGCCTAAAAAATGTTAATTGATGGCAGTGTCTCTTTACGTTATTAAATGTATTAGTTACTGTTTATGTCTTTACGATTTAAGTATTTCAGGCACCTCCACCCATCTGGTATTGACTGTCTGTCTATGTGCTATCCACTTTATACTTGCCTGTGCAATGAGTCATATAGCAAGTTAAAAATCCTGCAATTTGTCCAATAATTTGATAGAAATTTTCATTATGAATATTTCCTTATGGACTTCTTTCCATTTCCAGGTTGTTCTTCAGTCATTAAAATGTAAATTAATTTCCTCACTGAACTCAAGACATTTTTAACAACCCAGAGTTTGTAATTTAAACATTTCACAACACTATTAAAGGCTTAGATAGTGAATTGTCAATATATTCCAGTTGGAAGGTATTACAGGGTACAGTACCCACATAATACAAATTCTGATTATTTTTTTGTCCTAAGATACTGGAAAGGTAAGGCTCAACTTTAAAGAAATATTGTTATAAAAAAGGTTTATTTTTCAGAGACCTGTGTTCACAAGCATATCCTCTATGTTATCACTATTACATTCCTTGTATTTATACAGTAGCTATAAGGCCACTAATTTACAACAATTTATTGAGACTCGTACATAAGGAATCAATAGAAATTTGCAGCGTTAATGTGAACGCTAGTGATTTCCAACTGCCAGTAATTTAATCTAAGTGTTTTCTCATTGTCGTGCCCATTACAGTCAGTAAATGCATTATTTGTGCCCTTATTATACCTGCATCTAAGAAATACATTGGGTCACACTAAATATATTCTCTAATTTTTTATGCAAATTATTTGCAAATTCAATGATAGCAACTTTATAAGCAACTAAAGATTGCAAAATTACATATTTCTTAACATTTATCAGATTTCTTAACCCATCATCACCAAGATTAAACAAATCTTAACATCTGAACAAAGGTTTAAAACTTTAGGATGTTTTATTAGAACATAATGCAACTATTTATTGTATCCAGGTGAATTATGTCTTGTTTTTTCCCAGAACAAATTAGGCTTTCACTTGGTGGTAAATGGTATTGGCTATCTCCTGATTTTTTTTATTATCAAGGAAAAACTGGCCTAAAATAGTAAAAAAATGAAATGTAGCTGTATTTCTTGTCAATACCATCACCTACCACCAAAGAACACCCTAAAACAAATTCTACTACTCTGACATTCACATCGATACCCCAAATGTGTGTTATTTTTTTGTTTGTGCCCGTGTGAGGGTTCAGAAACAATAGTGAGCTTTTCACCTTTTTTATTGTATCAAAAACACCCTAACACTAACTGACACTGATACTAAATGAAAAAAAACAATTTAAAATCCTACCTAAAACTCACTGGGCTCCATTCACAAAGAGGTATCTTACTGCATCCGAGTATTCGGTAAGATACTGTACAGCATTTTTCAAAAAGTTTTTTGAAATTCACTAAAAATGCTACTAAAATACAGCATGAGTTATTTCATGTTTTAATAGTGAAAACATGCAGTAAATTAACTCGAGCAACAGTTGGCATATTTATTTACAGTAGTAAATACCGCATTGTTAACCACTTGCCCACCACCCCATAGCAGATGTACTACTACAGGGTGGCTTCGCTGGGCAAAAATCACATGAATATATGTGATTTTGCATTTCCGGGTAGGGGTGTGTGGCTGCTGACTATCAATCAACGGGTCCCGGCCGGCAATTTTCGGTGATCATCGGTGAAGCTGAGAGGGGAGAGATCTGTGTGCAAACAACACAGATCTCTCTCCCGTCAGCATGGGCATGCTGCTTTCTATCTCTCTATAGCAGAGAGATAGAAAGCAGCAGGTCTACTTAGTAAAACAGTACACAGTATACAATACAAACACTCCCTAATACATAGCAACCCTTTGATTGTCCCAGATGTTAACTCCTTCCTGCCCAGTGTCATTAGTACAGTGTCAGTGCTTTTAATTAGCACTGATCACTGTATTAGTGTCACTGTAGATGTCAGTGGCAGTTAGTCAGTTCGCACCCAGTGTCAGATTGCCCGCCACAGTCCTGCTATAAGTCACTGATCGCCACCATTACTAGTATAAAAAAACAAAAAAAAACAAATAAAACTTAGTGAATGTAGTGAAATTTCACATTGCAAACAGTACCCAATCATGCACAATAAAAAAAAGCTGCATTTTTGCTTGAACATGATAGAAGTCCACAGAGCTTTACCTCATTCACTTAGCTTTAAGGAAAATTCCCATGCAAAATGTAACTACTCTTTCAAAATGAGCAGCTCGTTTCCTTTTTAGTAAATCAATCCCAATATCTAGGCTTCTCTAAATTCAATTTAAAAAAAATAGGCTTTACTATCACTATAAGTTGCCTTGACATACCTTTCATTGGTTATCTGTTTTGTTGCAGAGTGCGATCACTGAAATGCTATGGAAGTAATGACTTTTTAAAAGCCAGCATTTGTGTGGGTTAGACTTGTCCCCTTGCCCACTATAAAATAGCACTTCAACCTTCAGGAGGGTTCCAATAGCACACCTCAGTAGGACTATTGACTAACTAAACATACGCACAGCCACCTAATGATACCTTCTACTGAACTTATATTGTAATAATTTATCACCAGTAAGTTTAATAGCAGGATTTAGCTTTCTATTTGATAGTATGACTTAGACTTTAGCAATGACCGAGTTACATCTCATGGGTTTGGAACTTTCATAAAACATGCTCTGGCTTATTTATACAAATATTTTTTTAGGACTAGCTCCACAGTCTATGAAAAAGCAAATAAATAAATAGCATGCAAAATGCTGCATAAGCAGGCTATCTGAATGGCTTAGTTGTACAGCCTGTTTATAACTTACGATGACACCTTTGAAGTCATGTTTCTTCCATTCACAAACTATATTGCTTGACTGTTCACTAAGTGAATTCAGATTCAGAAACTTTATAAATCCCAACAGGGAAAATATTAACCTCCCTAGCGGTCTGATTATGTCCATATTTCTGTGCTCAAAGCAGTACATTTTTTTGCATGGAAATATGTATTTTTTTATTGTAGGTCTGTAATTTTTAGGAATATCTCACTGAAATCTGTCCGAACAATAGTCTAGTAAACATCCCGGGTATGTTACAATTTCAAACATGAAATCATAAATTATAATTTAATAAATAATCATAAAAAATAATAATATAATAATACATTTAATTCAATAATATAATAAAAAAAAACCACTGACATTTGAAATATAGTGCCAAGTTTGCACATCAAGTCGCAAAATCGTTTTCAGTGTCTGATGATGAATTTCCCCACGAATCATCACTCAATTCTGCAACTAGTTCTAATTTACTATCGCTGTTCTCTAGCTGGTCTAAAACCGCTTTTGACATATAGGGATGCTTTTTGGATGCTATGGACATTTCTCAGTTTCCAGGCAGAAAGAACAGTAAAAATGCAGGCAGGGAACAGGACAAAGCACTCGGGACAAAATGTATGTGAAATGGTTTGATACAGTAATGTTTACTATGTGATTTTAGTGAATTTAGTGAATGTCACTTTTTGTCATTTTCCAATTTCCCGCCATTCCGTTCCCGTACGTCCCGATGCTCACAGGGGATGGAACCCAGATGACAGATGCCGGCATCCGCCGGAGGACATTGCCAGGGACAGTGCAGGAGGGACATCGTGGGAGAGCAGGACAAGGTAAGTGAAGAACAGATCCAGGAGCAGCGCCACATGGTAAGCCCGAGTGTAGCTCGGGGTTACCGCTTGTGGTACTGAAACTTTTCTCCCGAGCTACACTTGGGAATACCGCCAGGGAGGCTACAGCGGATCTCCAGTCTCCGGTGAAAAAAAGAAAAGTCAGCAGCTACAAAAACTGTAGCTGCTGACTTTTAAAAAACAGCCATTCACCCATCCCAGGATCCAGCAGTGTCCTCACCGCAGCAGGGTTCACCAGTCGTCCTGTGTCCCCGATGCCAGCATCTTAACTGTGGACACCCAGATGTGATAGCTTGCAGCTTCACAGCTGGGTGCCCACTGCGCATGTGTGGGGGGGGAGGGACAGAGGAGGGGGAGGAGAACTTCTGCTCCTGATTGCCTCACAGCTGAAGCACAGCAGGTATCTGTCAAACTCGGGTACCCGCTCCCCAAAGGTGCCCATCCTTAACAGGGAGTGGGTGCCGAAGCCTTAAAGTGAAACTTCCCCTTTAGGATGGAGCTCTGCTTAAAGTTACAGTTAGACTTAAAACAACGAAAAACAAATCACAAGTAACAAACAAAAAATATATGAAAAAAAGTCATAAATAACACAGTCCTGTACCACTGCATGTTAGAATTTGTGTATGGTTTTTATTAGAAATTCCTATTTTTCCAGTGAAAATGCTGCTTCCTCCTTTTCTCCAAGCATCCTAATCCCTAAGCACTTGCCTTTATGCAAGACTTGGGGGGGGGGGGGTTGTCTGACCTACTAATCTACTGAGAACACTGGTTTTAATTCTGCTGCAATAGGAATATTTAAAGTGATTGTAAAGGCACAGTTTTCATTTTATTTTTTTTATAACAAGCATTTTATACTTACCTGCTCTGTGCAATGGTTTTGCATAGAGCAGCCCAGTCCCCTGCTGGCTCTCCTGGCCCCTCCCTCATGCTGTGTGCCCCTGCAAGTGCCCCAAGCCACTTGCTATGGAGGCACCCGGGCATGCTTGCTCCCAAGCTGAATCTGTCCTTAAGACACACTGAGCCTGGCTCGGCTCCACCCCCACTCCCTCCTCACTGGCCAATGGCTCCCACTGCTGTGCCTGAGCCAATGGGAGAGGAGATAGCCGAGAAAGCCTCTGCTCTCATGCACACTGCAGAATCCAAAATGGGCTCTCATGCCTCAACTGCACTAGGGACCACTTTAAATACCCTGCCCCAGAACAACTTTAAATACCCTGCATCAAAAAGTACTGAAAGTATGAAAATAAAGTTTATTAGTACAATAACTGATTACCTATATAAATCTGTGATCTGAATTGGACTTTGAGAAGTGACACATCATTAACAGTTAGTAATATTAACCTGTCTTGTTCTACTGATCTGGTCAGTCATGAGTTCACACAATGCTTAAAGTCTATCGCTTAGGTATTGTTCCTCAATTGCTATAATGAACTTCTATGAGCTAAGCAGTTACTATTATAAAAAGGGTGATTTTCTCTCTCTATAGTCTAGTAACCTGTCCATCAGCACATCTAATGGTAGGTAGACATTGTATTACCCTCATGTCATCACTGTTCTACCTAAACCCTACAACGCTTCCTTACATTCCTTTTTCTCTCCATGACTTGCTAAAGCAAAACAGCTATTTTTCAGAGTTGAAATATTTATGCTGCAGTAATTTAAATTGTTTACCTGATGATAGATTTTTCATTCTGTACAGCTATTCTTGTGATTTACACACCTATTCCACATTGTACAGCCAGACAGGTGGCACATTAAGCCATTCATCTTTCAGCTTCCTAAGTGAACTTTCCACCTCCTGCCTCATTGCTGAATAGTGAATCAACATTATCACCCATATCCAGTGAAAATGTAGGTGTATGTTAATTAGAAGGTAGCAGAGTGATCATACTTATTAGCTGGGGCAGAAATAGTACAAGAGTGCCTGACCAAACTTAGAAATCTTGTTTGGCTCATAAAACAATAAACATATACTGTATTTACAATCTAGCTGGCTGCCTGGAAGTCCACTTTCATTGTAAATTGATCCTCTGGGGTGTTTCTTAGCTGGCTATGATACATGTTACAACCTCTGTTGGAAGTGACCACTGACTGTTCTCCCTGGACACACGTATACTTGTGCATACCAACTCAGGTGAAAGCACATGGTTGCTAAGGTTGCCCCAGATATACTATGTGCAGGGGTCTAGGTTGGACTAGGTTAGCTTCTCTCGCCCAGTATGGAAATTCATGAAAAATTGCTTTTTAATATCTACTATAGGCAATGCAACTACTGTATGTCATTTAAAATCATATTCAGAAGTAGACAAGCTGCCTTTAGCATCCAGATTTACAATGTATATCTTTGTTATTCAGATTTTCTTTCAAACACGTTCCCTATAATTATCTAATGAGTTCTCAGCCTATTCTGATTCAACAATAGAAATGCTTTCAGTCTTATAAAACTAGCAACTCAGAGTGAGTCACTTCTTTCTAAGAACAGTGTGCTGGAGAACAGTCCACCACCTATATCACACTACAAAAGGACACTTCAGGTGACCTTTTGTTACAAGTATACTTATTAATAGATGGTATGCACTACAATGCAAGGTATGCAAAGTTGAAAAACAAGTGCTTTGTATTTATAAAAAAGTAACTGATTTATAAAAAAGTAACTGATATTCTTTCTGTGAAACAGAAGCAGCAAGAACTCACAGAGCTATCAATGAAAACTTTACAAATTGGGCCAGCCAAAGCTTGATTACTAATAGGGCCTTAAATACCATGGGTTTGACTTTGCTGACTGTGAGACAAAACCCTGCCCAACTACCTGTCAAGTACAGTTTCCTAGTTGCCAATAAAGGCTCTTTCATTGGATATGGGGATGGCAGGGGCAAGAGCTAGCCCTGGAGTCAAGTGTTTAGTGAATTAGAGGGCCATAAATATAAAGTAATAGCTGATAAATGTTGGTACCTACTTAAAGTGGCATTCAATGACAAAAAAAGTTACATTAAAAAATTCTTCAGAACTCTTAGAATGCAACTGATTCCCTCCAAGAGGGAAAACATGCCTTCCTAACTTCCAAACACAATTCAAATATTCCCCAAATTTCCAGTCTCTGACTTTATTTCCTTGAAATCTCAGTAACTGCTTACATTTTTGTATCTTTCAAAGCCCATCCAGTCTTTTAGTGAAACAATCCGCTGAGGTGCCTTAAACCTCTAGATGATGATTCCACATTTTCATGGCTCTTTCAGAGGTTACATTTTTTCCATCTATTTGCAAGGAGTGTGTTAGTATCTTTTATGGTGACTTAATTTTTAACAGCCTCCCAATAATTTACTATTTGAACCAGTGTTTCTCAAACTTTTTAATGTGGAGGATCCCTTTCCCATTTCCAGCCTCAGGAAACCCTGCTGATATTTAGCACAGTATACTAACGTGTTGGTCAGTGGGAAGAATGTTCCTTACAAATGTGATCATTGGGTAAAATCCCCCCTTATAGACCATTACAAAGATCACTGGAAAGCTGGCCATTGATGGCTTGAAATCCAGATCAATTTCAAATCATCTATGGCCATTCCCATTAGCGAGAAGTCAATATAATTATCAACTTGTATGACTGGGCTTGTTGAAAAATTGTGTTTGATCAACACTGCAGGCAATTGCCTGCAACCATAATCAGTGTATTATGACAGAGGAGGAGTCCCGCTGTCAGAATACAATAGTGTAGCTGGGAGGATTCCTCTTTCCACCTTGGATGTGTGGATAGGGAGAATCTGTTCAGTTTCTTTCTGTCAGACTGCTGGCTGATCTAACAAAAACTAATAAATGTGTGGCCAGCTTTAGTAGTTACCTATCTGAGAGGCAAAACCTGCTCTAGGAACCTCTAGCAACCTCTGGAGGAATTCTGGTCTAGAAAAGCTGTTACCTTTACATACAGTATATTTGGCAATCAACATTCTCCCTTTAAGTGGCTCTATCATTAAAAATATATGTAGGGTGCCATTGGTGACCTTTTTTCACAAAACTAGTGGCCTGGCTTTAATTGGCTTAATACTTTTGAGACACATAACTGGAGAAATCATGCTATACATAAGTGTCAGAATTCCTTTTTCTATACTTGTTCAGGGTCAGTGACTCAAAAAGTGCTGATGGGCAGGGAACCAGGATTTTCGAAGGAGAGATCATTCATGGCAGCACACATATTTTTCTAATGATAGATTCACTTTAATTGCTTTTCTCTGGAGGATGGGGGTAATAAATTCAGTTTAGGGAATCTTTCATTATAGCGGAGGTCTTTATGCCTGTTGTACATTTATCTGGCATTTTCTGCAAAAAATAGACATCATTTTCGTTTTTAAAAGCTTCAAATGGATGATAGATTGCAGTTATTCCATTGTAAATTACTGAAAAGTGCTGGGATGGATAAATAAGGATCAATAGAAGGGTTTAACATTAGCCTATCTACAAGAAAATGCTTTTCTAAGTTCTCTTCAGCATTGGCCATTGGAGTTGTGGAATAGGAAACATATAGCAAAGCATATAGAATGAAGTGATGTGGAACCAGGAATATATACCATAGAGTACAAGAGAAGGCAGCACAGAACAAGGAACAGTGCAGAGTACAGAATGAGGTAATGTGGAATAGGAAACTTAAGAGTGCAGAATACAGAAGGATGTGATGTGGAACAGGGATCATACAGTGCAGATTACAGAAAAAGACAGAGTGAAATAGGGAATGTACATCACAGCATACACAAGTATATAGAGTGGAAAAGATATGTACAGTACAGCTTTCAGAAACAGGTGACATGAAACAGGGAGCATACAGTGCAGAGTACATAATGATGTGGTATGGTATAGGGAACATACAGCCCTTATTGATATATACACTATAATGTTACATTTTTAATATTAGACTCTTCACTACCAAAATCATCAAGTGTGTTTTTTTAAGCTAGATTCACAATTTGAGTGCGCATATGAAGGACTTGGCTTCCCTACAGAGCACTGCTCCACTTTCTTTTGCAGGAATGTTTGGCCCACTGCCTGAAAAGTTAAAAGTACCACAAAATGTATGATGTCACTTCATGAACCTGGAAGGGGGTCCTCTGGAATCTGGCACTTCTGTCTAGAAAGCTGCCTTCTGTTTGTGGGACACAACCATAGTATCTGACACTGGGGATGAAGTGGGCAGCAGCCACAGTGTAGGCACTGGCCTGGGGGACAAATGCACCCTTCCCAGTCTGCCCCAGATACTACAACATCAGTATGGTGGTTGATCAGTCATAGCCTCAGGACCTGGGGCACACCACAAGAGATCCAGTTCTACGTGGTTGAAAACCTGGTACTATTACAGTTTCAAAAACAAACATCAGATGTCCAATGGAGGCTGAGCTGTCCAGTATATATATGACTGGATGCTTTTAACGACCTACATTCTAAAACTGTCAACTCCTGGTATATACCACATATTGAACATAAAATGGAACTTCATTCTCTGTCAAAATTGACTATTTTTTATCCTTATGCTGCTAATATTAGTAAACAGATAGGAAAGTACACTGCTCAAAAAAATTAAAGGAACTCTTTGAAAATACATTACATCTCAATGGGGAAAATATCATGCTGGATATCTATACTGATATGGACTGGGTAATGTGTTAGGAATGTAAGGATGCCCCATTATTTGATGGAAGTGAAAATTATTAACCTACAGAGGACTGAATTCAAAGACACCCCGAAAATCAAAGTGAAAAAATGATGCAGCAGGCTAGTTCATTTTGCTGAAATGTCATTGCAGCAACTCAGAATGGTCCTCAGTAGTTTGTGTCAGGGTCAGACTGACCATTTGGAAACTCGGGCACTGCCCGAGGGCCTGGGGTCAGTAGAGGCCCCATTAGATGCCCCTGGTACCTTTTTCATAGGCTTTTTTGAGTTTGGGCAAGGACACAGGGGCTCCATGATCCCCTATTGCCCGGGGGCCCCATGAGTTGTCAGTCTGCCCTTGGTTTGTGTGGCCCTCACGTGCTGTATGCATGTCTGACAACGTCGGGGAATGCTCCTGAGACGACGGATGGTGTCCTGGGGTATTTCCTCCCAGATCTGGACCAGGTTATCACTGAGCTCCTGGACAGTCTAAGGTGCAACCTGATGGCGTTGGATGGTCCAAAACATGATATCCTCGAGGTGTTCTATTAGATTTAGGTCAGGCGAGTGTGTTAGCCATTCACCGGTATCAATTCCTTCATTCTTCAGGAACTGCCTGCATACTCTCGCCACACGAGGCCAGGCATTGTTGTGCGCCAGGATGAACCCAAGACACACTGAACCAGTGAAGGATCTGACAATGGGCCCAAGGATTTCATCTCGATGCCTAATGGCAGTCAGGGTGCCATTGTCTGGCCTGTAGAGGTCTGTGCATCCCTCCATGGATATGTCTCCCCAGACCATCACTGACCCACCACCAAAACGGTCATGCTGAATGATGTTACAGGCAGCATAAATTCTCCACGGCTTCTCCAGACCCTTTCACGTGTGTCACATGTGCTCAGGGTGAACCTGCCCTCATCTGTGAAAAGCACAGGGCGCCAGTGGCAGACCTGCCAATTCTGGTGTTCAATGGCAAATGCCAATTGAACTCTATGGTGCTGGGCAGTGAGCACAGGGCCCACTAGAGGACATTGGGCCCTCAGGCCACCCCCATGAAGTCTGTTTCTGATTGTTTGGTCAGAGAAATTCACATTAGTAGCCTGCTGGAGGTCATTTTGTAGGGCTCTGGCAGTGCTCATCCTGTTCCTCCTTGCACAAAGGAGCAGATACCGGTCCTGCTGATGGGTTAAGGACCTTCTACGGTACTGTCCAGCTCTCCTAGAGTTACTGCCTGTCTCCTGGAATCTCCTCCATGCTCTTAAGACTGTGCTGGGAGACACAGCAAACCTTCTGGCAATGGCACATATTGACATGCCATCCTGGAAAAGTTGGACTGCCTGTGCAACCTTTGTAGGATCCAGGTATCGCTTCATGCTACCAGTAGTGACACTGACCCTAGCCAAATGTAAAACTAGTGAAAAATGGTCAGAAAAAAATGAGTAGGGAAAAAAATGTCAGTGGCCTCCAACTGTAAAACCATTCCTGTTTTGGGGGTCGTCTCATTGTTGCCCATCTAGTGCATCTGTTGTTAATTTAATTAACACCAAAGCAGCTGAAACTGAATAACAACCCCCTCTGCTACTTAACTGACCAGATCAATATCTCAGGAGTTTAACTGACTCGATGCTATACTCTAATTAAAAAGTGATCCTTTAATTCTTTTGAGCAGTGTATATTACATTTACTTGTTTTAAACTTTTTTTCTTATATTTCTTCAGTTACTTCCTGGTTTCCGGGCCTAGGCAAATTATGTCATACACCCTAGGAGTCCTAGGAGGGAAGAAGGGGCTATCTCAGCTAAGCATATCCTACTGCCAGAACTAAGGGTAGATGGCTTCCAGATTCCTGGAAGTAAATTCATCTGCCCTTACTTGCTGCTGTAGGGGTGCTTCTCAATGTGATTTTTCAGCAAAATAAAACATGCAGACACGAATGGATGGGGGGAATTTGCTTTGAATATTAAAAAATTAATTCAATAATGTTTTTGGTTTGTGCTGCTCAGATGCAGTGTAATTTCAAACTTAACAAAAACTAACTTAACTTAAAAAAAAAGGTTTGTTTGTCATTTATGGAAATACTAAAACAGGCCATAGATGGATCAAAATTTGGCCAGTTGGATAACAGATGAAGTTCAGTCCATCTATGGCCATTCCCATTCCTAATCTAATGATTGATTTGTTTTGAACCAGTCCCTCCTGTCTGAACAAAATAAATGAACAGGGAGGATTCTTCCATCCACCTCAGTTGTGTGGATGAGAGAATTCATGTATGGCCAGTTTTACATCTTTAAAGTATTTCTAAACCCCTGACCCTACATTCACTATATCTGGTCTCCCACAGTACACAAAACATGGAAATGCAATTATTTTACTAAATGTAAACTGCTAAATATATTTTCTTATCAGCAGTATAAAGTAGTCTTGTGACTTCTATCAGTGACCAACTAAAGACTGGTTAATCTTTTAGTTTTCATTCTCCTCTGACTGTCCTATAAGGCTGCATAACCCCTGACCCCTTGACCCTCTGTCTCTAGCCATACACACTAAACTGAGCATGTGCAGAGTGACTCCTAGAGCTCTGTACTATCAGCAGGTGGACAGGAGACAATAGAGGAAGGGGAGGATCAGAGACGACAAGATCAGACAGCCTTTTTACACAATGTCAAAGATTAACCCCTTAGGTTTCACAGTGAGTATAACAAGCATGCTTTACTGCATATACACACTGATATTACTGTTGTGGATTTAGTAACACTTAAAAAAAAAATGCTATTACTTACAGTAGTAAAATAATATTTAGGATGGTAAGCCAAAAAACTATGTAAACGTATTAAAGCCAGCGGCTAATTTAATGGTAGTGTATTGACCGATATTCAATCCAAACAGCAAATCCAAACTGGAACTTAATTTAGAGTAGATTTTTTTATTGCTTTCTGCATCCGAGTCAGGTGTCTTTCCCTTGCTTTTTGCTGCATTCCAGGGAAAGAAAGTTGAGAAGTTAAAAACCCTATTAGCATCTACTCATTTACTGTTCTTCTAAAAGGCAACAGCGGAAAAGAACAAAAGATCAAGATAGTCCACATAAGTAATACAAAATTCACACAGGCCGTAGCCCATTTTTAAAGAAATCTCTAGGATCCTGCATCAGACCACTTTTGTTAGCTCCTGGCCCTGCTGTGTGCTTTGGGAGAGCACACAGCCCATGCACTGAATACAAAGCGCTATACTTTTTACTCTTTTTTTTTCAACTTTATTGGAATGTCACAAAATGACATTCTATTCGTGTTCATTCACAGCAGCATGCTGCAATGAAGTATAGTGTGAGGCGACACATTGCATTGAAAAAAAGTACTGCACATCCTACTTTTTTACATGCACACCATCGCAGCACATTGGTGTGAACTAAACAAAACGGACATAAGACAACTTTCCTTGTCCATGTGTTGGGACTGCTCTGGGCAAAGATGCCCATCACAGTTGAACATACCTGGTGTGACACTGACCCTCAAACAGAACAAACAAAGGGTCAGTCTACACAAAAATTAGATATACAGATTTGGTAGAAGTTGAAGAAGTCAAACCATCTAATAGCTTCTCTCTCTCTCTCTCAACTTGATAAATAGTTTGATTTAGCATGATCCACTTATAAATTAAATATTAATTTCAGATGGACAGAGCCTTCAATCCCTGGCATCATAAAATTATAAAAGTTAAACCATTGTGTACATGGCAACACTGTTATTTCATTGTGACTTACTTCTTTAATTGTAGCAGATTCACTATAAATTCAAGGTAAACATTAAAATAAAAAATGTATTTTAATATTATTTCACCTTTGAATCTAGATAATGTGCTTTTCCTTGTACAGTAAATAGTAATGTTAGTTGATATATATATATATATATTCAAATGTATCTATCCAACCATCTTCATACAAGTAGTTAGACATGCTCCTAACATAACTAGACAATTGCCTTCAAGATAAATAATACAACAAAGCATTAGAGCAGTGTACAGGATGGACTCCACACATATTTATTAACACTCGGCACTCCAACATTTTACACTGATTGTAAACTCATTTCTAAACAGACAAGCACTGTGTGTGATATGTCTTGTGCTATTTCTTGCTTGTCATATTTTAGCCTTTTAAATGACAGCATCAGTATCCCTGCCTGAAAACGCTTGGGGGCAACAACATTCTCAGCTAAGGATGAAGTACATAGTCAGCCTTAGCATAACAACAGAGTTCCACTTACAATTGTATGTGTTGTTTATCCCATTCATGTAAAAAAAAATAAATCTGGAGATGCTAACCGACATAATGTAATCTAATAGAAATCTATGACAAGCAGTAATTCATATATCATAACTACAAAACGTTATAAGTAAATAGCAAGAGAATAATGATCACACAATACATATGATGCAAGCAAAAAACAGTTATGTATATAATCATTTCAATCAGATTCCAACATTTGACAAGGGTTTATAAACCGTTCATCCAGAACAATCCAAACACATGCAAGGCTGTTTAAGATGCATTCACATAACTCTAGAGATGTCTTTTGACCTTTCCAGAACTGACACTATTAAAAAACACTACCAGCAAACAGCAGGGCTGTTTAGTCATCATCATATCTAAGCAGGTCATGTGGACAGCTAAAGAGCATAGGTTTTACGCCAATACTGAAAACTTGCAGTGCCTTCACACAGCCAATCTTTTTAACTTCCACTTAAACCAACTGGATATTTGTACATGAAAACATAAACTTGCAACTCGTCTAGCTTTGCTGGCTGATCTGACTTCCTGTGCTCAGAATAACTCACAAGAGCACATAGAAGAAAAGTTTTTTTTTGAGCATCATTTTTCTTAAGGGACTACAGCAGGCTTTTCAACCTTTTTAACCCAGAGGAACCTTTAAAATAATTTCCAGGTCTCTGAAAACTCCTGCTAAACACAATTCCTTGGAGGTCAGCGGGAAATGTACATCAGTGCTCAGTTGGAAAAGTTGCCACTCTTACAGGAAACTAAAAAGGTCTCTGGTGTCAGACCGCTGGTTCTGCCAAGCAGCATTGAATCTGCACCCTATGCAGGCACTACTTTTGGGAGGTCATAGAACCATAACTCAAAGAACCCCAAAGAGACCCTGGAGGAACCTTAAGGTTCCACTGAACTCTGGTTGAGAAAGGCTGGACTACAAACTTGTAAAGCAGAATATTGTTTGCATGCCAGATATTTCCTATCAATGATCATTATAATGGAATTCTTAAAGAGAACCTCAGCAAGATTACATTTCTTGAACATGCATCATCCTCCTGAACTCCTGGAGATTTCAGTGCGAGGGCAGCCATATTGAATAATTACCTCTACTCTCCAAGGGCTTTGAACAGGAGCGTTTCTAGGGTCCTAACAGACCAGGGGCACCTCTGGGCACATAGATTAAAATGTTGAGGGGCTAATGGGATACGATGATGACCACTCTGGATCAAATCTGAGACTAATATAATGAACTGGTGTAAAAACTGTAATGTCACATTATGATGACAAATTCAATAATAGATAGATTGAAAAGTAGATATATTGTACATTGTTGCAAGACTATATAATGCATGAAATTCCTGATCTCTATATCTGAAGACCTCAGGGACTTAGTAGAGGACCTGGGGCACTTACCCTGGAGGGTCTAGCAACACTTGCAGCTCTGAATCTAAGCAGTTTTCTCCTGGAATATATTAAAAAGCCAGCATGGGTTAAAATGTAAAACCTCTAGCCATATAGGTTTAGTCTGCCCTCCAACATCGTGATCTTTTTTTAATAAGTGACAAAATTGAGCTATTCAACACCACAATCAGTCAAATCACTTTTGAAAACTGAAATGCGTACAACCTTCATGACATCTTTAATAAATCAATACTCTAGTGTGCAAGTGAACTAATATTCAATGACTTGGGCATCATGCAGGCAGTGGTTAAGCTTGCCTAAGTTTTGATCCTTTGCATGGACAATGGCAATAAAGAGTCACCTACATTGTACACAATCCCACAACAACACTGGCTCAACCACAAAACTTCTTTGAAAGCCTCGGCTTGCAGAAAGGGTAGACTTCCTTGCAAGCAAATAGTATGACCAAGTTACAAAGCGATGCGTTAAAGCCTTCGTAAGTAATAACAGTGACACTTACTGAGTATCTTATAGACATATACAGTAAAAGGCAATAGGCAGTGTAGTTGCTGTTCTCGTGATTGCAAACAGTGGAAACGCCTTCAAGAGATGAAGTACCTGCACTGTGAGCCTCTCAGACGTTCACTTCATCTTCTGTTGACAAGGAAACCAAAGCGCACTTCATTTTCCAGAAAGAAAAAAAAAAAAAAACACCTTCCACTGCCATCAATTGGAAATGTTAATATGTGTACAGAGCAGATAGACATACATCATCTTTTTTTGTGACCCCATATCATTGCAAGAAAGGACACATCAAATAGGCAATGGCATTTGAATAGGTGAAGGGGGTGGGGGAGTAAAAAAAAATTAAAAAAAATATATATATGATCACACTGGGAAAAAAAAGTTGCCACCTTATGAAAGGGTTAATAGAAATTTACAGGAAACAAGAAGAAGAAAAAAAGAAAAAACAAAACTAACAAAAGAGGTGCTTTTGCCAGATTTCAAGAAAAGAAAAAGAAGGTTAACATCTCACTGAACTCTTGCAGACCATAGAGACAAAAAAAAAAAGGACCAAGAGCATCCGAAAAAAGGAAGCAAGAGTTACCAAACATGCTTTGGAAGGAATAAAAATATTTATTTTTAGAAGGGAAAGAAAAAAAAAAGAAACAATAACATTTACTTTACACTGCCAAGGAGAACCAGTTGCACATCCTGAGCTGTGAGGATCTCCCAGCAGCAGCCTGTAGATCCAGCAGCACTTCTCTGTCTAGCCCCCAGCAGCCTGCCACAAAAACTTGCACTCAGGATTAAAAAGCAGCATGCCCCAGCTCCCATCTTTAAACAAGTTAAAAATAATAACAAGAGATTAAAAAAATAAAAACAAAACCAAAAAAGAAAAAAAAAGACAAAAAATTAAAAAGGACAAGAATGTCACCCAGAAGGTACTCACCAGAGTGGGGAGTAAAATGTTGGAATAAAAATTAGATTTTTTTTTTTTAGGAGTAAAATTACAGTATGGCGGTGTGAATAGGAAAGAGCAGCTTCTCCCTCGGTGTCTGCCTCGGGCACTGACACGTGACTTGGAGCCAGGCTGACTTGCAGGCAGAGGAGGTGGGATGTGTGCATGGAAGTATGGGGGTGCTGGGCTGGGGAGTGGGGGGTGGAGGGGGGCAGCGCTAAGGTAATGAGAGGCTGGAGGTGGGAGGAGGACCTCGGCAGAGTTCAGGAGGATGCCACCTTCAGCAGGAAAGTAGCAGAGGGGAGCAGGTGTCTTCCTGGCCGCTTCCTGGAAGATGGAAACAATGTAGCGGGCAGGGAAGGAGAGAAGTCAGCACAAGTTTCTCCTCCGTCCTCTGTGGTGTCGGCTCCCTCCGACTGCTGCCACTCACTCCGCACGTTGTCTGATGAAGCCGCGGCTGGTGCTGAGGAGGCTGACAACGAGGATGCTGAGGAGACGAGGAAGGGGGTGGAGTGGGGAGAGCAAGAGTACAAGTACAGGCGGAGAGAGGGATGGAGGAGAGAGAGAGAGAGAGATGGAGGAGAGAGAGAGAGAGGGATGGAGGGGAGAGGGATGGAAGGAGGCAGCTGACTGCAATGATCCTGAGCTCCGGACACTGACAGCAATGGCTCTGTGCGTGTGTCCTGACACTCAGCACACCTCATACATACAGCCTGATACTTGTATATGTAGATGGATACATTCACCTCATTCATTCAACCTGACACTTGTATGTGACACTTGTATGTTCATCTCATACTTGTATATGTAGATGGTGCATTCGCCTCATAATTGTGTATGTAGATGGCTACATTCACCTCATACTTGTATATGTAGATTAATACATTCTCCTCATACCTGTATATGTAGATGTATACATTCACCTCATACCTGTATATGTAGATGTATACATTCACCTCATACCTGTATATGTAGATGGATACATTCACCTCATACCTGTATATGTAGATGGATACATTCTCCTCATACCTGTATATGTAGATGAATACATTCTCCTCATACATGTATATGTAGATGGATACCGTCACCTCATGCCTGTATATGTAGATGAATACATTCACCTCATACATGTATATGTAGATGGAAACCTTCACCTCATGCCTGTGTATGTAGATGAATACATTCACCTCATACATGTATATGTAGATGGATACCGTCACCTCATGCCTGTATATGTACATGAATACATTCACCTCATACATGTATATGTAGATGGAAACCTTCACCTCATGCCTGTGTATGTAGATGGATACCGTCACCTCATGCCTGTATATGTAGATGAATACATTCACCTCATACATGTATATGTAGATGGATACCGTCACCTCATGCCTGTATATGTAGATGAATACATTCACCTCATACATGTATATGTAGATGTATACCTTCACCTCATACCTGTATATGTAGATGGATAATGTCATCTCATACCTGTATATGTAGATGAATACATTCACCTCATACTTGTATATGTAGATGTATACATTCACCTCATACCTGTATATGTAGATGAATACATTCACCTCATATTTGTATATGTAGATGAATACATTCACTTCATACTTGTATATGTAGATGGATACAATAATGAAAGCGCTGAGCAAACTATTGATGCTATATAAATCCTGTATTATAATAATAATAATAATAATAATAATTCACCTCATACCTGTATATGTAGATGAATATATTCACCTTACACTTGTATATGTAGATGAATACATTCATCTCATACCTGTGGATGTAGATGGACACATTCACCTCATACCTGTATATGTAGATGAATACATTCATCTCATACCTGTAGATGTAGATAGACACATTCACCTCATACTTGTATATGTAGATGGACACATTCACTTCATACCTGTATACAGGTAAAACTCAAAAAATTATAATATCATTTATTTCAGTAATGCAACTTAAAAGGTGAAACTAATATATGAGATAGACTCATTACATGCAAAGCAAGATAGTTCAAGCCGTGATTTGTCATAATTGTGATGATTAAGGCTTACAGCTCATGAAAACCCCAAATCCACAATCTCAGAAAATTACAATATTACATGCAATCAATAAAACAAGGATTGTACATAGAACAATATCGGACCTCTGAAAAGTATAAGCATGCATATGTACTCAGTACTTGGTTTAGGCCCCTTTTGCAGCAATTACTGCCTCAATGCGGCGTGGCATGGAAGCTATCAGCCTGTGGCACTGCTGAGGTGATATGGAAGACCAGGATGCTTCAATAGCGGCCTTCAGCTCTTCTGCATTGTTCGGTCTCATGTCTCTCATCTTTCTTTTGGCAATGCCCCATAGATTCTCTGTGAGGTTCAGGTCAGGTGAGTTTGCTGGCCAATCAAGCACAGTAATTCCACGGTCATTGAACCAGGTTTTGGTGCTTGTGGCAGTGTGGGCAGGTGCCAAGTCCTGCTGGAAAATGAAGTCAGCATCCCCATAAAGCTCGTCTGCGGAAGGAAGCATGAAGTGCTCCAAAATCTCCTGGTAGATGGCTGCGTTGACCCTGGACTTAATGAAGCACAGCGGACTAACACCAGCAGATGACATGGCTCCCCAAATCAACACAGACTGTGGAAACTTCACACTGGACTTCAAGCATCTTGCAGTGTGTGCCTCTCCATTCTTCCTCCATACTCTGGGTCCTTGGTTTCCAAATGAGATGCAAAAGTTGCTCTCATCAGAAAAGAGGACTTTTGACCACTGAGCAACAGACCAGGTCTGTCTTTTCTTTAGCCCAGGTAAGACGCTTCTGGTGTTGTTTGTTGTTCAGGAGCGGCTTGACAAGAGGAATACATTTGAAGCCCATGTCCAGGATCCGTCTGTGTGTGGTGGCTCTTGATGCACTGACTCCAGCCTCAGTCCACTACTTATGAAAGTCCCCAACACTTTTGAATGGCATTTTCCTGACAATCCTCTCCAGGCTGCGGTCATCCCTGCTGCTTCTGCACCTTTTTCTTCCACACTTTTCCCTTCCACATAACTTTCTGTTAATTTGCTTTGATGAAGCACTTTGGAAACATCCAACTTCTTTTCAATTACCTTTTGAGGCTTTCCCTCCTTATGGGGGGTGTCAATGATGGTTTTCTGCACAACTGTCAGGTCAGCAGTCTTTCCCATGATTGTGATTCCTACTGAACCAGACTGAGAGACCATTTAAAGGCTCAGGAACCCTTTGCAGGCGTTATGGCTTAATTAGCTGATTAGAGTGGGACACTTTGAGCCTAGAATATTGCACCTTTTCACAATATTCTCATTTTCTGAGATTGTGGATTTGGGGTTTTCATGAGCTGTAAGCCATAATCATCCCAATTATGACAAATCACGTCTTGAACTATCTTGCTTTCAATGTAATGAGTCTTATATATTAATTTCACCTTTTAAGTTGCATTACTGAAATAAATGAACTTTTGCACAATATTCAAATTTTTTGAGTTTCACCTGTAGGTTGATGGACACATTCACCTCATACTTGTATATGTTGATGGACACATTCACCTCATACTTGTATATGTTGATGGACACATTCACCTCATACTTGTATATGTTGATGGACACATTCACCTCATACTTGTATATGTTGATGGACACATTCACCTCATACTTGTATATGTAGATGGACACATTCACCTCATACTTGTATATGTAGATGGACACATTCACCTCATACTTGTATATGTAGATGGACACATCCTCCTCATACCTGTATATGTAGATGGACACATTCACCTCATACTTGTATATGTAGATGGACACATCCTCCTCATACCGGTATATGTAGATGGACACATCCTCCTCATACCTGTATATGTAGATGGACACATTCACCTCATACTTGTATATGTAGATGAATACGTTCACCTCATACTTGTATATGTAGATGGACACGTTCACCTCATACCTGTATATGTAGATGGACACGTTCACCTCATACCTGTATATGTAGATGGACACATTCACCTCATACCTGTATATGTAGATGGACACATTCACCTCATACCTGTATATGTAGATGGACACATCCTCCTCATACCTGTATATGTAGATGGACACATTCACCTCATACTTGTATATGTAGATGGACACATTCACCTCATACCTGTATATGTAGATGGACACATCCTCCTCATACCTGTATATGTAGATGGACACATCCTCCTCATACCTGTATATGTAGATGGACACATTCACCTCATACTTGTATATGTAGATGGACACATTCACCTCATACCTGTATATGTAGATGGACACATCCTCCTCATACTTGTATATGTAGATGGACACATCCTCCTCATACTTGTATATGTAGATGGACACATCCTCCTCATACCTGTATATGTACATGGACACATCCTCCTCATACCTGTATATGTAGATGGACACATCCTCCTCATACCTGTATATGTAGATGGACACATCCTCCTCATACCTGTATATGTAGATGGACACATCCTCCTCATACCTGTATATGTAGATGGACACATTCACCTCATACTTGTATATGTAGATGGACACATTCACCTCATACCTGTATATGTAGATTCATGTCATGGATTCTGATTTCCTGTTCTGGGGCTCCCTCTGCAGTTCCTTGCTCTGTGATTTCCTCTGCCCTCTATATTATGCCCTTCCGCCCCAGAAGGTTTTTACCCCTTCATGACCCATCTATTTTTTGCTATTCAGCACTGTGCTATTTCAAGTGGTAATTGCGCGGTCATGCAACGCTGTACCCAAATTAAATTTATGTCCTTTTTTCACACAAATAGAGCTTTCTTTCAGTGGTATTTCATCAACACTGGGTTTTTAATTTTTTTGTGATATAAAACAAAAAAACTTTTGAAAAAAAATAATATTTCTACTTTCTGTTATAAAAAATATCCAATAAACTCATATTTCATCATAAATTTAGGCCAAAATTTATTTGGTAAAAAAAATTCCTACTACGTGTATATTGATCGGTTTGTGTGAAAGTTATAGCGTCTCCAAACTATGATATATATATACTGGAATTTACACAGCTTTTTACTTTCTGACTGCCTATCACATTTCTTGAGGTGCTGAAATGCCAGGGCAGTACAAAGACCCCACAAATTACCCCTTTTGAAAAGTAGATACCCCAAGGAGTTTGCTGCAAAAATGACAAAAAAATCATTTAAATGATATATTGCTCACATATGCCATAGGTGCATGTGGAATAACATCCCAAACCACATTGTGATACTTCTCCCGAGTATGGGGATACCACATGTGAGACTTTTTGGCAGCCTAGCCACATACACGCCTCAAAAATCCAATGACCACTTTCAGGCTTCAAATGGCATATTTCACTGCCACTTCTTCGCTATCTATCACAGTTTTGGAGGCCCTAAAATGCCAGGATAGTACAAACAACCCCCAATGACCCCTTTCTTTAAAAGTAGACACCCCAAAGAATTTGATTGAGTATTTTTCAGATATCATTTTTTTGTTACAGGGTTTTGAAATAAAAATAGAAAAGAAAAAATACATTTTCATTTTCTTCACATTCCAAAAACTTGTGGCAACAAATGAGATCTGCAAAATACTCACCATGCCAGCAAATACCTCAGAGTGTCTATTTTTTAAAAAGGGGTCATTTGGAGGGGTTGCTTCTACTATCCTGGCATTTCAGGGCCATCATTAACCAATTCAATTCCGAGCAATTTTACACCTTCCTGCCCAGACCAGTTTTCAAGTTTCAGTGCTCTCACACTTTGAATGACAATTGCGCGGTCATACAACATTGTACCCAAACTAAAATTTTATCATTTTCTTCACACAACTAGAGCTTTCTTTTGGTGGTATTTAATCCCCGCTGGGGTTTTTATTTTTTGCTAAATTAACAAAAAAAGACCAAAAATTTTGAAAAAAACACACGTTTTTCTTTGTTTCTGTTATAAAAGTTTGCAAATAAATAATTGTTGTTCATAAATTTAGGCCAAGATGTATTCTGCTACATGTCTTTGGTAAAAATAACCCAAATTAAGATGTATTTTAGTTTGTAGGAAAGTTATAGAGTTCACAAACTATGGTAAAAATCTGAATATTGATCAATCCTGAAGTACTGACAGCCAATCTCATTTCTTGAGGTCCAGGAATGTCAGAACAGTACAGATATCCCCCAAATGACCCCTTTTTGCAAAGTAGACAGTCCGACGTACTTCATAAGAGGCATGGCGAGTTTTTTGAAGTTGTATTTTTTTTGTCATAATTTTTTGGAAAATTAGTTTCACTATTTTTTTTTTACATATTGTCACCAGTGCAGTACAGCGTCATCATATAACTGGCATGGCGGTGATCATGGACACTGACTGGTGACAGTATGAAAAAAAAAAAATATATATATATTTTTATTATTTTTTATTAAATTTTGTTTCTTTTTTTTAATATTTGTTTTTCTTATTTCACTATGACCAAAGTAGTCCAATGTTACCATAGTAACATTGTACTACTTTGGGAAAGTGATCAATTTTTTTTTTTACACAATTTGCTTATAGCAAAGAATTACTTTGCTATAAGCAAGCATTTACCTGAATGACATCGATTCATTCAGGGTTTTTTTTTTTGTGCTTAGCTGTGATTTGGCCACAGCTAATCACATGACATGTGCATGTGATTAGCTGTGACCATTCACAGCTAGACACTAGTATACAATGGATGGCATGAATGAAGCCATCCATTGTATATGACTGTCATGTGACCTGCTGTGATTGGTCACAGCAGGTCACATGGTACCGGCAATGGGGGCCGATACTCAGATCTGTCATCGGCCATGTCCGAGGTACACGGTCGGTGACAGATCGCGCCACTGTGCGGCTCTGCAGGAGCACAATCTGAGCATGTGCGGGAGGACGCCATATGGCATCCTCCCGGAACGCTGATGACATTTGCCGGCTGCCATTCGGCCATAGGTCGGGTGGCAAATGGTTAAAAGCTTGTGCCACACATCACCCACTCTTCTCACCACTTGAAGACCAAGCCTTTTCTGACACTTTTTGATTACATGACAAAAACAGTTTTTTTTTCTAGAAAATTACTTTGAGCTCCCAAACATTATATATTTTTTATAAACAAAGGCCCTACAGAATAAAATGGTGGTTTTGCATTTTTTTATGCCACACAGTTTTTTTAAACACAATTGTTTGGAAAAAGTATACTTTTTGGAATTTTAATGCACAAAAACACAATTTATTGCCAAATTGTTTGATAAAATATTAACCACTTCTCGCCCGCCCACCCGCAATGTACTGCGGCCGGGTGGCAGCTACATGCAAAGCGACGTACCCGTACATTGCTCTGGCTGTACTAACACATCTGTTACTGCTGTGTCCAGTGGACACAACGGAATGAAGATCCCGGTGAACGGGACACGGTGATCATGTGATCGCTATGCGATCAAATGAACACTATGTAAGCAAAGCGGTTATGAATCAATGTTATTCATAACAGCTCTGCTTCTCTTCCTAGTGAGCTGTGATTGGCCCACAGCTGTCACATGATATATGGGCCCAATCATAGCACCCTGTACCATGTGACCAGCTCCAGCCAATCACAGATCACTATCCTGAGCTGTCAAAACTTAACTCATTCATGACAGTTCATGAACGAGTTCGGTTCTGACAGCAAGCTTGGCATTGCAGGAGAAATGTTATTTATTTCTCCTGCAAAGCAAAGTGTAAAAACAAAATACCTAATCACCCCCACCACACACACAGTAGTAAAATGTTACTATGGTAACATTGTACTATTCTGATAATAGTATTAAAATAGTAAAAATGATAAAAAAAAAAAACCACATTGAGAAGTTTTATGCAATTTATACCCACAACAATACATTGCTGCCCACCCAAATTCAGCACTTGCCAGACAATTTGCATGGAAACCTATGACAGTTTCTGAATTTAAAATTCTTTTATGCCCGGGTTCTCTGCTGGTACATATATGCCCAACATGGACAAGCAATGTACTGGTACGTCACTGGACTTTGAGTGGTTATACCGGGATGATGCCTGCAGCTATCTGCAGGCATCATCCTGGTATTGTTTTTTTTCAACTGGTGGTCGGCTTTCATGTAAAAACAATCCTAGTGGCCAATTAGTTGCTGAATTGTTTTTACAAGCAGTGGGAAGGGACTTCCCCCCCCCCCCCCCAATGCTATCTTCCACAGTTTTCTTGGTCTCTCCGGTCCCACGGGGGAATCCAAGAATGCAACTGGCAGTTCCGCTGGCTGACCATAGTGCTGGCTCCAATCATCTATATAGTCTAAGGAATCTGAAGCTATTAGCATTTCACCACAGTTTTGCAGGATATAAACAGCACCATTTGTAAACTGGGAAAGCATCTGATCACACCGATTTTGGTGAGATCAGATAATGTAAGGGCAGAGGAGATATCTAGAGTCTGATAGACCCCAGATTTCTCGATAAAGAATACATGACAATGCCCATTGAAGTTATAGGGGTTATTTGCATTCCTTGGGATAGCATTAAAAGTGATTTAAAAAGAATGAAAAGGACAGTGTAAAAATGATTAAAAAAAAAAAAAAAAGCACCCTCGCCCCCCTGCGTGAACAAGCGCTGACCCCATGCCGGTATGTAAAAAGTGAGTGCACCATGCATGTGAGGTATCACCACGAACGTCAGATCGAGGGCAATGATTCTAGCACTAGACCTCCTGTGTAAATATAAATTGGTGACCTGTAAAGGCTTTTAAAATGTTGCCTATCGATAATAAAAATGGATGTATTTTGTTGCCATTGCATGGGCATGCGCAATTTTAAAGCATGTCATGTGTGGTATCTATTTACTCAGCATAAGATCATCTTTTATATCTTATCAAATAATTAGGCAATATATTGTGTTTGTGTGCATTAAAATTCTAAAAAGTGTATTTTTCCCAAAAGATTTGCTTTTGAAAAATCTCTGCGCAAATACTGTGTAACATAAAAATTTCAACACCCACTGCTTTATTCTCTAGGGCCTCTGCTTTAAAAACATATATGATGTGTGGGGGTTCAAAGTAATTTTCTAGCAAAAGAGCAGTTTTTTCATGTGAACAAAAAGTGTCAGAAAAGGCTTGGTCTTCAAGAGTGGATGATGTGTGGCATAAGCTTCTAATGTTGGCCCTGAAATGCCAGGATAGTAGAAGCAACCCCTCCAAATGACCCTTTGGAAAGTAGACACACCAAGGTATTTGCTAAGAGGCATGGTGAATGTTTTGCATATCTAATTTGTTGCCACGTTTTTGGAAAATGAAGAAAGAAAACAAAAAATGTATTTTTTCTTTTCTTTGTTTCTTTTTCAAAACCCTGTGACAAAAAATGATATCTGTAAAATACTCACCATGCCTCTTATCAAATTCCTTGCGGTGTCTACCTTCCAAAAAGGGGTCACTTGGGGGAATTTGTACTATCCTGGCATTTTAGAGCCTCTGAAACTGTCATAGGCAGTGGGGAAGTGATATGAGGAAATATGCCCTTTGAAAGCCTGGAGGTGGTCATTGGGGGCTTGTATGTAGCCAGCCTGCCAAAAAGTCTCTCACATGTGGTATCCCCATATTTACTAATTGGCCACTAGGATTGCTTTTAAATGAAAGCTGACTGCCACCTGAAAAAATGATACCAGGATGATGCCTGTAGCTGCAGGCATCATCCCAGTATAACCTCTCAAAGTCCAACAACGTACCAGTACATTGCTGGTCCATGTTGGGCATATACAGTTGTGGCCAAAATTATTCAACCCCCACTGAAATTGAGTGTTTTGGCCAGTTTGACATTGCTTTTGATCATTCAGTCATCTTGCTTACATTTACATTAAAGAGGCACTTGTAGGTCAGACAAATATAACATAACAGTTATAATGAAATAACCACAAATGTCTTTTCTGTGCTCACAGCATTATCAGTTTTATTCAACCCCCAAGTGACATTCAATCTTAGTACTTAGTACAGCATCCTTTTACAGTTATAACAGCTTTTAAACGTGAAGCATAGCTTGACACAAGTGTCTTGCAGCGATCTACGGGTATCTTCGCCCATTCTTCATGGGCAAAGGCCTCCAGTTCAGTCACATTCTTAGGCTTGCGCACTGCAACTGCTTTCTTTAAGTCCCACCAGAGGTTCTCAATCGGATTTAAGTCTGGTGACTGCGATGGCCACTCCAAAATGTTCCAGCCTTTCCTCTGCAACCATGCTCTAGTGGACTTGGAGGTATGCTTGGGATCATTGTCCTGTTGAAAGGTCCAACGTCTCCCAAGCCTCAGGTGTGTGACGGACTGCATCACGTTTCCATCCAATATCTCCTGGTACTGAAGAGAATTCATGGTACCTTGCACACGCTGAAGCTTCCCTGTACCTGCAGAAGCAAAACAGCCCCAAAGCATGATTGACCCTCCACCATGCTTCACAGTAGGCAAGGTGTTCTTTTCATCATAGGCCTTGTTCTTCCTCCTCCAAACATAGCGTTGATCCATGGGCCCAAACAGTTCTAATTTTGTTTCATCAGTCCACAGAACACTATCCCACAACTTTTGTGGTTTGTCCACATGGCTTTTGGCATACTGCAGTCGACTCTTCTTATTCTTTGGAGACAGCAAGGGGGTACGCCTGGGAGTTCTGGCACGGAGGCCTTCATTACGCAGTGTGCGTCTTATTGTCTGGGCTGAAACTTCTGTACCCACATCTGACAAATCTTTTCTCAGTTCCTCAGCAGTCACACGGGGACTTCTCTCCACTCTACGCTTCAGGTAGCGCACAGCAGTCGAAGTCAGCATCTTCTTTCTGCCACGACCAGGTAGCGTTTCAACAGTGCCCTTTGCCTTGAATTTGCGAATGATGCTTCCTAAGGTGTCTCTTGGTATGTTTAACATCTTTGCAATCTTCTTATAGCCATTGCCCTTCCTGTGAAGAGAAATCACCTCTTCTCTTGTCTTCCTGGACCATTCTCTTGCCTTCACCATGTTTGTAACCACACCAGTAAATGTCTAGAAGGAGCTGAGTATCACAGTCATTTTAAAGCTGCCTAATTGGTGCTTATTATGCTTGATTGCTGCTCGGTGACATCCACAGGTGTTTTCAATACCTGATGGAAAGCACCTGTATGAACCTCTGTTCTTCAGAGTGGTAGTCTTTAAGGGGTTGAATAATTGTGGCAATGAAGAAACCACATAAGAACCATTTACTACTGTATTACATAAACAATTGATGTCATTTTAGTTGCATTTGGGTAGTTACAACGTCCTTGTAGGATTTGATTCTGAATACAATTCCAAATGTACACTATAGTCCCTAAACCCCTTTACAGCATTGGGGGTTGAATAATTTTGGCCACAACTGTATGTAACAGCAGAGAACACAGGCATATGATGAATTGGCTCTGTGGATCAACATGACCGCAATTCATTCTTTTTTGTAATCCCCATGTTGAGGGTTAGGCCGAAAATAGTTTTAAATTCAGAAACCGTGATAGGTTTCCATGCGAGTTGTCTGGAAAGAGCTGAATTTGGGTGGGCAGCCATGTATTGTGCGTATAAATTGCCTTGACCCACAATCAATTGATACAAATCTTCCATGAAAAACAGTGGAAGGGCTAAACGCTAGTGCTGGCAGTGAATGGGGCCGATCCTGCTAACTCTGCGCTTTTGTGGACACTATACAAAGGAGGCACTAGTATAGTTCTGTTCATGATCAATATTTGATCCGTATAAACACTAAACTAATAATGGGGGTGATCAGCGACCTATAGCGTGAGTGCAATAGTGTGTGGGCAATCTAATGCTAGCTGACCCTTTCTGGGAGGGACACTTACTGACCCTGACACTATCTGATGTCACTAGTGGCAGGAATACAGTGATCAGCGAAAAATTCTATATACTGACACTGTACTAATGGCACTGGCTGCGTTAATAGGGGCGATCAAAGGGTTAAATGTGCTAATCTAACGTATGCATGTAAAATGTAGTGCTTTTACTCGGTCCCGTGTTCTCTCTTCTCTCCCTGGACAGACGGGTGGGGGGGGGGGGGGGGAGTGGGAGGCACAAGTGCATTCACACCCCAAAATAAGTAGTAACATATGATTACATCGCTATGCCAAGAGCTTCTGCTCACCTGCAAATTGGTAAGCTGTTGGCAAGTAGTTAAAAAAAACCTCTTAAAATAAAATGTAAAACAAATTCTCAATATGGTATTTTTTTTTACATCTTTATTATTATTATTTTTTTTAAATACTTTTATCAGAATAGTACAATGTTACCATTGTAACAGTGTACTATTGTGGGGAGGGTGTGATCAGGTTTTTTTTGTTTTTTTACACTTTGCTTTGCAGGAGAAATGAAGATAATTTCTCCTGCAATGCAAAGCTTGCTGTCAGAACCGAACTCGTTCATGAACTGTCATGAATGAGTTAAGTTTTGACGGCTGAGGATAGTGATCTGTGATTGGCTAAAGCTGATCACATGGTACAAGGTGCTGTGATTGACCCCATGTATCATGTGACAGCTGTGGGCCAATCACAGCTTACTAGGAGGAGAAGCAGAGCTGTTATGAATGACATTGATTCATAACAGCTTTGCTTATATAGTGATCACGTGATCGTTATGCGATCACGTGATCACCGGGTCCTGTTCACCAGGATCTTCATTCCGCTGTTTCCGCTGGACACTACAGACACGGGGGGGCACACAGCACCCCCTTGTGTTAGCACAGCCAGAGCAAACACATGTATAAATAAGAACTAACAGGAAGCATCTCATTGAGTGTGTAAATCTGACAGACTGACTTTCAGGTGGAAATGATCCAATAGCTGTGCATCCTCTAGATCGCTTCCACACCCCCATGTGCCCTGCCATGCTTCCCAGGCTCTGAGCTCCCATCAGCGAATGGGTGGGTGCACTGGTAGAAGGGAGGAAGATCAGCGAAAACCTGTTCACTGATCTCCCCTTCGTGGTAATGACCCGGAAGCAACATGTACAATGTCACTTCTGGGTTCTGGTGTCTCCTTCAAGCTTCAGCCAATCTGTGAAGAAGAGGTATCCAGCCAATGAGGGGCCATACAAGCTGTACTGCACACAACATCACTTCATCCCAGCTCCCCAGTCAGTCTCCACATGGAGCTAATGTTGGCAAGAATTTTTACTTTGAAGTTTTATTTGAGGTTTTATTTTTTTTGGGGGGGGAGGGGGGTGCAAGTTGCTTATCCTGCCTAGGGTGCAAAATAGTCTAGCACCGGCCCTGCAGGTACTCATATATCACCAACTAGTTATGACACGATGATTCATAATATATATTGTACATTCACAACAGTTTCTGTCTTTTAGGAGCTTACGATCTAAGGTCCCTAACTCACATTCATACGTACACACAGTGGTGTATCAACCATATGTGCAATGTTTGCAGTGCACACGGGCTCTGAGGGAGATGCCCACTGTGCAGTAATACACAATGTACACATGGAGGAGCTGCATCCCTTATCCTCTGAAATACCCCCCCTCCGCTTTTATGTGCTCCCCCCCCCTTCAGTAGCACCACACCCACCTGAGGCTCCCATGCAGCTGCTGGCTTCAACTCCTCTCCCCTCTTGCAGGTTTCAGGTGCTGCAGGGGAGCCTCAGGCATATTTAATTGTGAAAATAGGTTTACTGCTCCGATCACACCCCCCCTTCTTCCTCCCTGAACTGCCCCCTTCCCCTGATGCCACCGACCTGTAGTGCTGCTAGCTGGCTTCTCCTCTTCCTGATCCCACAGACTACAGCTGCTACTGGAGCGGATGGATCTGCCATTTTGTGAATGAACACAATGAGAGTTCAGTACCGATCGCTCCTGTGTCCATTCATATCTAAAGTACAGTAAACTGTGTTTACGATACTTCATTTTGTGAATGAATAGGAGCTTCTGTAAAGAGACTTCTATTTATTCTTCAGTAGAGGAGCTGAGGCTGGGGGGAAAGGGAATGGGGACTGTATGTGCAGGTAGCCCCATTCATGTCAATTCCTTGTATGTGCATGTCCCTAAACTCACACTGTCTGTGTTCTGGGCTGTGCACCCATACCCACACAGGTGTCAGATTTGGAGCAGCAACTTTGTCCCTGCAGCTGCTGAATCCCATCTGACATGAACGAGACTGCCTGCATGGAGATGCACGGAACACCGTTGCATCCCTGTGCGCATAAACACAGCCTTCACATGGGTGTACACTATAGTACGCCCCATGTGAACGAGGCCTTAGTAGGAGTTTAACAGGAATTGTGTAAGTTATTTAGAGTTTATGTGCTCTAATAATGATTTTAGTCTATTTTAGTGAAAATAGTGACTTGACAAACATTTGTGCAACTATTAAGGGACCTAAAAAGATCAACTGTTGCAGGGATTGTACCAGGGGTCAATCTGTCCCCCTGCACAATTTCCCCTAGGCCAGTCTGACTGACCTGGGGGAGGATTGTACTGGGGGACAGACTGACCTGGGGTGATTATGTTGAGGACAAATGGACCCCTAGTGCAAGAAACCATAAAGGGCCCCCCTCCCCCCCAGCCCAGGGCCCTTTACTCCAATCACAGAACCCTTTATTACTATCCCACAGTGGGACCCTTTAACATATTCTGCTGTGGGACCCCTTCTTGTGGTCTTGGGTAAGGTTGCCACCTTTTCTTCAAGCCAAGCCTGAACACTTTAGCAGTGCACTGCAAAAAACGTTTTTGTAGCATACACTATACATATATTTTGTGATTAAATACAATTCCTAATCATATGGATTTAATCACAAGAGTCCACAGAGTTTCCCTTTTACATATGAATCAGAAGAGTTTCCCTTTACATCTGACTTTGCAGAGTTCCCCTTACATTTGAATTCGCAGAGTTCCCTTACAGTGTAAGTGGAGACTCTGCAGACTCTGTTGTAAGGGAGAACTCTGGGGACTCCTATTTAAGGTGGAGCACTGGGAACTCTGAGTCTGCAGGGCCCCCCTTACATCAGAGTTTGCAGCGTTCTCCCTTACATTAGAGCCTGCAGAATTTGCACTTACACACTAAGGAGGAGCTTTGCGGACTCTAATCTAAAGGGGAACTCTGAGGTAAGGGGTGCTCTAGGAACGCAGAATGCCAGGGCTCGGTTGTGATCGACCCTGGTAGTTCAACCATTGACCTGGGAATTATACTGGAGGACAGGCTGGCCTGGGGGAGATTATACTGAGGGAAAGATTGACCTTTGGAGGGGGAAGGATTATACTGGGGGACAGACTGACCTGGGGGATTATACTAGGAGATAGATTGACTCGAGAAAAGGGGTAGGACTTCATTTGCTAACAGACTGACCTGAGGGGGAGGATTGCACTGGAGGACAGACTGACCTGGGGGATTATACTGGGGGACATATTGATCTGCTGGGGATTATACTGGGGGGCAGATTGACCTGAAGGGAGGAAGTATTATACTGGGAGACAGACTGACCTGGGGGGATTATACTGAAGTACAAATTGATCCAGAGGAACAATTTTACAATCCTAGCAATACCCCTGGCAGAATAACAACCATACCCAGTCTTTACTGTAGTGCGCTAAGCACAATACATTTTTTTTAAATCAAACAGTGGGGTCCAACTTATGATCTTGCAGACAGGCCCATTGATTTAATAAAATGCCCCTGCATATGCTTATTAGGGTCCTTTTATACAGGAGCCAATTAACCTAACAACACATCTATGGAGTGTGAGAGGAAACCAAAGTACCTGGAGGAAACCCACACAGGTACAAGTAGAGTATGCAGACTCTGTGCAGGTAGTGCCATGATTGGGATTCAAATCGACAACCCTAGTGCTGTTTGGAAGTACTAACCACTTACCCAGCCCTTTTATGAGGGCCCCCATCAGAGTCTTTCCTTACATCAGGGCCCCCATCAGAGTTTTCCCTAACATCAGGGTACCCAGCAGAGCCCCCTTACACTGGGGTTGCTAGAGTTCCTATTAAGAGTCTTCTTTTATTAGGGTCCAAATAAGAGTCCTCCCTTACATCAGGGTCCCCACTTTTCAACAAGCGTTCCTATTCAAGCCCTCTCTTTCTTTAGAGGTCCCATCTGTGTCTTCATTATATCAGATTCTCTTTCAGAGTCCCCCTTACATGAGGGTACCCGTAATAATCCCCCCTTACACCTGAGTCCCCATCAGTGCTCCCCTTTAGGGTTCCCATCAAAGTTCTCTTTTACATCAGAGTCTCAGTCTAAGTCTTCACTACATCAGGGTCCCTTTCAGAGTCCCCTTTACATTAGAGTCCCCTCTTTTATCAGGGTCCCCATTATATTCTTCCCTTACATCAGAGTCCCCATTTGAGTCTTCACTACATCAAGGTCCTTATTAGAGTCCATCTGTCATTAGGGTTTCAGAGACAATGAATCCTTCTTCAGGGGTGACTCTGCATACAATACGTTATAATCTGTAGCAAGATTGATTGAGTCCCCATTTTTATCAGGTCCGCATCAGAGTCTACCCTTACATCAAAGCCACCTTTTAATCAGGGTTCCTATCAGAGTCCTCCCTTACATCAGGGTCCACATTGGAGTCTCTGTTACATCAGGGTCCCCATCAGAGTCCCCCTTACATAATGGCTACATCAGAGTCCCCCTTACATTAGAGTGTTCATCAAAGCCCCCATAAATCAAACGGGGGAGAGGGGGTTGAAGCAGAGACCATAGGTAGTCTCTGCTAATCTTAAAGCGGAGTTCCAGTCATTTTTGTGTTTATTAAAAGTCAGCAGCTACAAATACTGTAGCTGCTGACTTTTAATAAACACACCCTCATCTGTCCCAGGGTCCAGCGATGTGCTCACCCACACTGTCCCTTCTCTCCCTCTTCTCTTCCCAGTCCTGCCATCTCAACTGTGGGCACCAGTCTGTGACAGCTTGCGGCTTCCTGATTGGTCCGGCGGTCTTCTGGGACCTGTGAAGTGTCCAGTAAGACTGCAGAAGGAAGGAGGGGGCCAAACTTCTAGCTCACTTCGCCGCAATTAGAATACAATAGAAAATAATTGAAAAGACAATGTAATAACAGAATAGAATAGACAATAAAATAACAGAATAGAAAAGAATAGCATATAAAAGAATAGAATAGAAAAACTACAGAATAAAATAGAAAGAATATAACTGTCTTCTGAAATTCAAATTCTGAACTGAATAAATTCAAATTTGAATAGAATAGATTAGAATACAATATTTTAGAATAGAATATAAAACAATAGAATAGCATATAAAAGAATATAATAGGAAAAATAGAATAGATTAGAATAGAATAGCAAAGAAAAAATAAAATAGACAATAAAATAATAGAGTAGAAAACAATAAAATAGTACAAAAATAGAATAAAACAGAATACTATATAGACAAATAGAATATATTAGAATATAACAGAAAAGAACAGAATAGAATAAAATGGAAAGAATACAACTGTCTCCTGAAATTTGAATTTCAAATAGAATAAATTTGAATAGAATAGATTGGAATAGAAAAGAATAGAGTAGAAAAAAACAATAGAAAATAATAAAATAGAAAACATATAACAGTCTTCTGAAATTCAATTGCAAAGAGAATAGATTAGAATAGACTAGAAAAGAATAGAATAAAAAAGATTAGCAAAGAACAGAAAAAAAATAGAATAGAAAGAATATAACTGTCTTTTGTACTTCAAATTTTGAAGAGAATAGATTCAAATTTGAACAGAATAGATTAGAATACAATAGATTAGAATAGAAAACAATAGAATAGAGTATAAAATAGAATAGAATGCAATAAAATAGATTAGAATAGCAAAGAAAAAATAGACAATAAAAGAATAGAATAGAAGAGAATAATAGAAAAACAATAGAATAAAATAAAATATGATATAAAAGAATAGAATAGGGTAGAATAGAATAGAAAGATCAATAGAATAAAATAAAAAGAATATAACTGTCTTCTGAAATTCAAATTTTGAATAGAATACATTTGAATAGATTAGAATAGAAAAGAAAAGAATAGTAAGAGCAGTGAAAATGAGGAATAGACTACCTCAAGAGCTGGTTCTTGCCAGCTCAGTTGATTGTTTTAAAAAAGGCCTGTATTCTTTCCTAAACGTACATAAACGTACATAATATAACTGGATACTAATATAGGTAAAGTTAATCCAGGGAATATCTGATAGCTTCCTGGGGGATCAGGAAGGACTTTTTTCCACTCCTGGAGCAAATTGGATCATGCATTATAAGGGTTTTTTTGCCTTCCTCTGGATCAAACATTTTTTTTAACTTTATGCAAAAGATCTGTGACCATGACTAAGCAGAACCTGCCCCACCATTGAAACCGGGTGAGGAGAGTTGGTACCTACCAATCTTTGCCACTCATCACCCTCACAAAACAGGGAAGATCAGAGTAGTTTTCGATTCTAGTGCTCTGTATGAAGGCATCTCATTAAATGACATACTTCTTAGCAGCCCTGATTTGAATAATATGCTTCTAGGTGTCCTTATACGTTTCCACAAAGAGTATGTTGCAGTTACTGCTGATGTGCAGCAAATGTTTTACTGTTTTGTGGCTAGGTAAGATCACCGCAACCACTTAAGGTTCCTTTGGTTTCAAGATAATGACCTCAACAAAATAATTACAGCGTTCAGGATGAAAGGACATGCTTTTGGAAATAGTCCTTCCCCTTTCATAGACATTTATGGTCTAAGACAAATAGCTAAGCAGGGAGTGAGTATGAAAGTGTGAAACAGTTCATCCTAAGAAATTTCTACGTAGATGACGGACTTACATCTGTGCCTACTGAAGCCAAAGCAGTCAGTCTCCTGCAGAGATCTAGGAAGATGTATATAGGATCGAATCTCAAGCTAGACAAGGTGGCGTCCAAAAGAAGCTCAGTAATGGAAGCATTTCCTATAGACAGAGCTAAAGAGTTAAAAGACCTTGTTCTAGGTGTTGATCCTCTGCCCCTTCAACAGTGTTTAGGAGTAAGTTGGAACCTACAGACCAACAGTTTTATCTTTCAAGTGTCCAAAGAGGTCAAAACATACACTTGGAGAGGTATCCCAGCTACAGTAAACAGTCTTTATGATCCACTAGAGCTCTCAATAGATCAATGTGACTGGGATTCCTCATTCTTGCCAGAAAGAGAAACTCAGTGGAGAACATAGACAGGAGACTTGATCATCTTGAAGATCTCAGTATTCCTGGACCCTATGGAGTTTATTTACTAAAGCTGGAGAGTGCAAAATCAGGCTCACTTCTGCATAGAAACCAATCAGCTTCTAACCTCAGCTTGTTTAATTAAGCTTTCACAATTAAACCTGGAAGCTGATTGGCTTCTATGCAGAAGTGAGCCTGATTTTGCACTCTCCAGCTTTAGTAAATGAACCCCTATGTGCCAGTGTTACTTATATCTATAGCACGAAGAGAGTGGTATGTGTTTTTTCGGATGCTTCTACTGTGGCAATAGCAGCTGTAGCATACTCCAGTGTCATATACAGAAATGGTCAATGTAGGCTTTATTATGGACAAATCCAAACTAGCTCCAAGATCAGCGTATACAATGCCATGTTTAGAATTATGTGCATCCGTTTTGTGAGTTGAGCTAGGAGAACTGATTCTTGAAGAAATGGACTTTGATCCTGATGCACTACACTGACAGCAATGTTGTGTTAGGCTATATTTATAAAACCTACAGAAGATCTTATGCATATGTCTCAAACAGGATAATCTACATTCGAAAATCCACTAATCCAGATCAGTGGCATTATGTTACCACTAGTCAGAACCCAAAAGATCATGGTACCAGACCAGTTTGGGCAGCTCACCTGAAACATACCAACTGGTTCTCAGGCCCAGATTTCTTACATCATGCAAATACAAGTGAACGACTTGAAGCCAAGGTAATTGACCTGATTGAATCAAATTCTGACAGTGAGATCAGACCTGAAGTGACAACCTTGGCAAATAAAGTGCATGAACACCAGTAAGGCTCACATAGATTTCTCAAATTCTCATGTTGGAAATCTCTGGTGAGAGGTGCAGTAACACTTATTCACATCAATAAATCCTTTTCCAGCAGCACTCAAAAAGATTTGTGTAAAGGCTGGCATTGTTGTAAAAGGTTATGCCATTCATCAGATTTCTCACAGGTGGAAACAGTCATTATCAAATGTGTCCAACAAAAGATGTTTTTAGAAGAGATAAAGCCTTTATTGAAAGAAGAAAAAAAATCACCAATCAAAGCCCAATCAAATGTTTGAATCCAATCAGCAAAGATGGACTAATCAGAGTAAGATGGCGTTTGTTCAATGCATATGCAATGCCCTTCAGATTCAGCTAGCAGGAATTAGTTTTTTAGGTAGTGGCTTGTTAGGAGCTTGGGTGTGAGTCAGCCAGGTTACTTTAGCTCAGGGCTGAGGGCTCTGCAGGTCAGTTCTCTGATCCCTCCCTCTGCTCTAGAAGCTGGAGAGGTTTCTAGAAGTCCGAGAGTGGGGATGAGAAGGAGCTGGCTTGCTTACTTGATGGACCTTGACCAATCCCCAAGCAAAAGGCTTAGCATGTGTCCAGGACAGCCTTTAACTATGATTGAGCCTGATCAGCAGTGAGTCAGTGTCGGGTGGAAGATGAGGTGAAGGCTAGAGTGTGGAGCCAGGGAGGGAGTCCAGGGAAGAGGCCCACCTACTGCCAGGGTGCTGGAAAGGAGAATTTCCCTGCCTCAACATCTCCTGAGAGAGGACAGCCTGTGGAGCATGGAAGGAGCTAGCCAAGCATAAGGCCTGAAGGCAGCCTCCAACCTACTAAGCTTGCAGGAGAGACAGAGTGAGTAATCCTACACCCCCCTGGGCCAAATAAGGGGAGAGGGCAGATAGGTGGAGAACCCAACTAGCTCCTCATCTTGGACTGTTTCAAGTTGGCAGCTTCTGGGTCCCCTTGCCCAGGGAATACCCTCAGGCAGCTGGGTGGAGATGAGGATTCATCTAGGGTACACAAGAAAGCTTTGGAGGCTCTTGAAGGAGAGTCTATTTTTGGCCCACATTTATGTACATAGTTATTCTCAATGTTGCAGTTTCCTTGGGCATTTCCTACACCCCTCAATCCCCTCAAGGCCTGTTTACTGATTCTGTGTACAAAGTGTGGAGTAAAATGCATGTTGCCTGGCTGTGCAGTGCTTTAGGGGAACCCAAAAACTCAGCTACTCCTTAGGGGGTAATGCTACACAGACATAGCTGAAAATGAGAAACACCCAACGATCCATCTCTCTCTTAGTCAGACACTGCCATGAGGAGGTAGCACATCAAGGTCATCATTTTACCAAAGGTGCACTACGCTCAGCAGGCTTATGGATCATTGGAGCAACAAAACGTTTTTAATGTTGTCCATAAGTGTATTATCTGCAGGTATTAGTAAGAAGGAACAAACATTTGGACCACAGTCCATTGACTTTATATACACCACACCAATTTATCATAAAATATACCGTCTTTATTAATGCACAATTAAAATTTTTTTAAAAACTATTTTTGCTTAAAACAAAATAGCGTCCTGCACCGTTATGTCAATTAGGGTGGTGGTCATACGGTATACTTTAGATATGGTATATACTGTCCAGATGGTACTAGAGGTATAATGATTCAAAGATTTGCTACCATCCATTCACATAAGGCATGTTTCAATTATTTGGCTTCTTCAGGAGAAAAAGGTGCATAGTTTGGACTTCTATCTACCAAAATAAAATACAACACAAGTGTAATAGTGCAAATATGTCAGATAGCATATATATAACTGCATATATGCACAAACTTTGGTTAATAATACTAGAGATGAGCGAATCGAACATGGCGAAGTGGAATTCGTTTCGAATATTGGGAAATATTCGATTCGCGCCGAATCCGAAAATTAGCCAACTTCGGATGCACAAATCGAATTTTCCCAAAAATGGCGGCGACATGTGTGGCGACAGAGCGGGGATCTCTGGGAAGGCGCGCAGACAAGGCGCGCTGACCCATAATGCATTCATTCATGACATGTGATCGCATTAGCCAATCAGCAGCCAGCCAGCCAGCACTGTCTAATGGTGGAGCTATAAATTGCGGCCATCTTACAATTCTCCATTAGCCTCCGGTCATTCAAGAGAGACAGACCTGTCTGTATTAGGGACAGAGTTAGGGCCAGAGAGACTTTAGGGCCACAGAATCGTTACTTAGGGACACAGAATCGTTACTTAGGGACACAGAATCGTTACTCAGGGACACAGAATTGTTACTCAGGGACACAGAATTGTTACTGAGGGACAGACACAGAATTGTTACTGAGGGACACAGAATTGTTACTGAGGGACACAGAATTGTTACTCAGGGACACAGAATTGTTACTGAGGGACACAGAATTGTTACTCAGGGACAGACACAGAATTGTTACTCAGGGACACAGAATTGTTACTCAGGGACACAGAATTGTTACTGAGGGACACAGAATTGTTACTCAGGGACAGACACAGAATTGTTACTCAGGGACACAGAATTGTTACTCAGGGACACAGAATTGTTACTCAGGGACAGACACAGAATTGTTACTCAGGGACACAGAATTGTTACTCAGGGACACAGAACTGTTACTCAGGGACAGACACAGAATTGTTACTCAGGGACACAGAATTGTTACTCAGGGACACAGAATCGTTGAATTAAAGAGTATGTCAGACAACACACAGAGGAGTGGCAGAGGAGGCAATGTTTCAGGAGCGAGCAGACATGGCAGCAGAGGAAGGGGTCGAGGCAGCACTAGTCGCAGCCAGAGGCCAGTGCTCCCGGTGTCATCCAGCGGTCGTGTCTCCACCGACAACCCTGCCGTCATCGATTGGTTGGCTTGGTCGTCTTCCTCTTCCCAGGTCACCTCTGACACCTACAGCCAACGGTCGGTGGGTACGTCAGACACAACCGTTAGTTGGCATGGCCCGGGAGCAAGCCCACTGAAATCACGTGTCCTCTACCTGCCCCTGTCCTTTGGTGTTCCCTCACCAAGCAAAGTATCGCATGCTGTGGGCTCAGCCCCACTGTACAGTGAGGAAGAGCTAACAGAGGGCGGTCAGGAACGGGGGGAGACATCCGCCTCTTCAGCAGCCAGGCGAAGAAGTACTGGCGAGGAGAGTGGCTCGGTAGCCGGTCTAGAGACAGGTCTGTCTCCTGACCCACACGCAGCCGAGGGGGCTAGTAGTGACGCGGAGACCCTAATTGATGATGATGAGGCTGATCGCACTTGGCAGCCTCGTCGTCATCTGCCAGGCCCGTAATCTGCCATGGGCCCCCGTACCGACTCCTCATGCTGCTGCCAGGCCCGTAATCTGTCATGGGCCCCTGTACCGCCTCCTCATGCTGCTGCCAGGTCCAGAGTGTCTCATGGGTCCCTGTACGGCCTCCCATTGCTGCTGTCTCCATCGCCACACTCTGCCATGTGCCACTTTCAGGTCTCCTCACACTGCTGGTGGGTTCCATTTTGTCATAGGGTGCTGGCAGATTACGGGCCTCCCATTGCTGCTGCCAGGCCCGTAATCTGTCATGGGCCCCTGTACCGCCTCCTCATGCTGCTGCCAGGTCCAGAGTGTGTCATGGGTCCCTGTACGGCCTCCCATTGCTGCTGTCTCCATCGCCACACTCTGCCATGTGCCACTTTCAGGTCTCCTCACGCTGCTGGTGGGTTCCATTTTGTCATAGGGTGCTGGCAGATTACGGGCCTCCCATTGCTGCTGCCAGGCCCGTAATCTGCCATGGGCCCCCGTACCGACTCCTCATGCTGCTGCCAGGCCCGTAATCTGTCATGGGCCCCTGTACCGCCTCCTCATGCTGCTGCCAGGTCCAGAGTGTCTCATGGGTCCCTGTACGGCCTCCCATTGCTGCTGTCTCCATCGCCACACTCTGCCATGTGCCACTTTCAGGTCTCCTCACACTGCTGGTGGGTTCCATTTTGTCATAGGGTGCTGTATGGCCTCCCATTGCTGCTGCCTCCACCGCCACACTGTGGCTCCACACTCTGGTTTTGGCCCCGTGACTGCCCAAATGAGTGAAGTGTGCGGTGATTCTAAGATTGACGGCACTCATCTGCATGTCATACTGACTGACAGTATTATTTCTCTTCCCCAGCAGACTCCAAGGGCATTTAAATTAAAGGTACAGTGTTCTGCACTAATATAAAGGCTCTCTGAAGCCTAGAAACACCCTTTTTATAAGTTAAATTCGCAGCGAATATATTCGACTCGAATCGAATTTATTCCGCGAATTCGCCGAATCAGCCGAATCGAATTTTTGAATACTTCGCTCATCTCTAAATAATACCATTGCACTTACAAAAATACGTCAGCGGAAGCCAATGCCATGGGTAATATACCAAAAGGGCAGCAAAAGATCCCCCCACAGGACAAAACAAGGGAAGGAAGAAAGATTTGACTATACATTGGGAGTTATACAATATTCAATAATCACATTTAAGGGCTGCCTTAAATTCCACAGCATGTAAAGGCTTCCCTAGTTCTGCTGCTGCTGATTGAGAGATTGCCAGTGGACCACAAGTGAGAGATAGCCTTCCAGCAAATGAGTGCTATAGCAGCTCTATCATTACTAGAGCAAGATTTAAGAATGTACAAGGTCTCATAGTACCGTTGGAATTAGCTGGCTATCTCATTGGTCTTGTGAAAGAGCGCCCCCCTTGTTTGTCAGGGTTTGCATTCTGTTTTTATGTAGCTTTTTACAAGGTGTTTCAACTTTTTTGAACTGAGGTTGAAAGGTCTTTTTTATAAAGTGCTTGTAAACCTCTGACATGAAATATGCAAAAAGCATATCCCTCTATAGTGTGTACTTGGCTCAATTAAGAGCATTAAGTGTCATTTCTGTCTGCTTCATTATTCTGCTATCAGCATGAATCACTTCTGACATGTTTTCTGTACACCAAGAGAAAAAGTGACAGGGAAGGGACCTCCAGCACACAGTCTGACTTTCAGCCTCAGCTCTGTCCCTGTGTGCTGTGTGAAGGGGGGGTGTCCATTCTCTTCACTGAGCTCTGCAGAGTATAATTTCAGCTCTCCACCCCATTTTCTGAAAGCTCAGACAAGCTTTATAACTTCTGCAATTTGAATGGCTGTATAGAAGAGATGTCTGCAGATAAACAGGTACAATGTATGCAGGAAGATTTTTTTTTTTTAATTTCTGTGTATCACCTGAGGCCATTCACTTCACTGGGTATGTAAAGGAATACAACCACTTTAAGTAAACATAAAATAGTACATATATTAAATACTTTGCATTCTTTGTGTAAGTCATCAGGTGAAGCCCTGTACTGTTCATATTTACAGGCTCTTGCTTCTTTTTTTAATACAAAAGTGAATGGTGTTTCAGCATTGGCTCATCCCTTATTAAACAAATTAATCTGATGTTTCAGTTAGACAAATGGGACCTCTATGCAGACAGCCACTGTTGTGCCTTTTATTTAGCTAATCCAAACTTCTTTTGAAATTCTTTGTCATATAATAAATGTTCATAGGCAAAACAAAGCTATGCAGCCATTTTTTACTTGCCTTTAGGCACATTTAGGTACCATTCACATATCTTAGTTTTACGATTACTATCATACATTATGTACTTTAATGTGGGTTGACACAAATGCATGAAAAAGCACATTTACACATGCATTTTTAACACACAAAAGGTGTTAATAGGACCTTAAGATTTATTTAAATAATGTTTACAATACTTTACAAAATACAGTGTTATATGTGTACATGCATTAGAAAGGATCTGTATTTTGTGCAGGGCTATCACTGCTACACTATATAATAGGAATTGGTGTTGTCCTCTACAGCTCCATCAGTAGGTGTTGCACTAACTTCTTACTGTCCAATGTTGTGTTCTATCCATGACTAGCTGTATTATCAGCAGCAGTAACTCCCTCCTATTTGATCATGTCACTGGAAATCCAAGTGTATATATGGATGTGACTAAAAGCTATTGTCGTAACCCAACTTGATGTGGCAGCACATATTTCATAAAAAAGAGAGACAATGTTCACTTGCAGCAATTACTTAAGCAATAATAATAACCACATGACATAACATATTTTGCAAATTTGCAGTGTACAAAAAATACTACAATGTAGAACACTACAGCCATGACTTATTATCTGCAGTGTTCAAGCACAGAACTGTGTCCAGAAACCATGACTCTTGTCAAGGATATAAATAAGAAAGGTAAAACAGCTGATAAATGTGTTTATTTTAAAATAAAAAAAAAACAAAAAACTATTGCTACATTTATTTTGGTCTCCACATGCTGTGAATTTGTAATAGATGATTGTTAAAGCTCAACTAGCAGTTGTATAGCAGCCTACTGAAACTGAATTTCTCTGACATTCCTTAACCCCTTCCCTTTGCTTTTTTATTATCTAAATGTTTTACTATACATGCCTTTTTCCATGTGTTTTAGGTCCTGAAATGTGGGGAGTAAGGTTCATTCATCTTACCTAAGACTGTGGGTGGTCTTCAATGTTGCAGAAAAAAACTTTCAATTTATGACATAGATTCCATAGGTAGACTGCTGCTGGAGGAGAGAGGAGGATATGGAAGGCAGATCTTGAAATTGGAGTGGGTGAATACTACTGGCAGAACAAGAATAGGCATTTGTTTTTAAATTATATGATTGGAGTTTGGCTTTGAAGTGAACCTGTTAAGTTCCAAACATTGTCTAAGGCAGTGTTTCTCAATTCCAGTCCTCATGGACCCCCAACAGGTCATGTTTTCAGGATTTCCATTATTTTGCACAGGTGATTTGATCAGTTTCACTGCCTTAGTAATTACCACAGCTGTTTCATCTGAGGGAAATCCTGAAAACATGACCTGTTGGGGGTCCATGAGGACTGGAGTTGAGAAACACTGGTCTAAGGTAACATTACTGATTCCTGATTACTGAAGTTCAGGAATGGGATAGTTCCAGAATGTAATGTTCAGCAAAGTCTGCATCCCACCGGCTGTCCTGCAAGACCCAGGGCACCTGGCACTGCAGCAAAATGCTGAGTCCTGGAAAATTTACCTTCCAGAACCTGGCACTGCAACTATGCTGGCAGCATCTATCACACAGACACCAATTATTTGGAGTTTATTTTGCTCCCACTTACCCCAATAATTTGGGGTTTATTTTACTCTCACAGGCACAATTGATGAGTCTTTTTGTATCCCTTAGATCGAATATTTTTCAAGCTTTAATTTTTTGGCTTATGTTAATACCCACTTGAGGTAGCAATTTTGGATCCCCCTCCTATTGGCCTTTCTGCAGCTACTGATCCTGTACACAGTAGGGGAAATTCACAGCAACTCAGAATCTATATCACACCATCCAAGGTGATATATATTTGAGCTTATATGAGGGCTCAGGCTAACTTAGTTCCCCAGTTTTTCATTTGGATGGATCTTTGGGTCCGATCCAATGCTCCCGTGGATATAAAATGGGACAGTAGTCTGGAGCCCAGGAGTCCCAGGAACATTCTTGTTACTAGAAGCCACATTACCACTGTAAGAGTTGAGGGTTCCTGACACAGGTCCACCAGCTCTGTAGATGTGAGAGCCAAACACCTTGGTGTCTCCCCTGAAGATACCAGCCACTGGAGCCTGCCACCTATGGACTCCATTACAGGCATGCCAGGGCAGCACATAGCCTGATCATCATTAGGGAATAGCGTCTTAGGAAAATAAACTGTTCTTCTGCTGGTCTTTGTATCGTTTTGCACTTTATTCAGTAATTGGTTAAAACTTTGCCTTCTGCCTGGTCTGAATGTATGTAACCACTTGCCTACAGGGTACTTATATCCCCCTTCCTGCCCAGGCCAATTTCCAGCTTTCATCGCTGTCACATTTTGAATGACAGTTGCGCGGTCATACAACACTGTACCCATATGAAATTTTTATTATTTTTTTGAGACAGATAGAGCTTTCTTTTGGTGGTATTTAATAACCTCTGGGATTTTTATTTTTTCTTAAACAAACCAAAAACCACAGAAAATTTTGAAAAAAAAAGTTTTTTTCTTAGTTTTTTGTTATACAATTTTGTAAATAAGTGATTTTTCTCCTTCACTGATGTGCACTAATGAGGCTGCAGTGATGGGCACTGATAGGCTGCACTGATGGACACTGATAGGTGGCACTGATGAGGAGGCACTGGTAGGTTGCACTGATGGGCATTGACAGGCATCACTGATGGGCACTGAAAGGCAGCACTGATACATGACACTGATACATGGCACTGATAGGCGGCACTGACTGGCACTGATAGGCGGCACTGACTGGCACTGATGCGCACTGATAGGCAACACTGACTGGCACTGAGAGGTGGCACTGATTGGCAGCACTGATAGGTGGCACTAATTGGCATTGATAGGTGGCACTGACTGGCACTGATGGGTGACATTGAAAGGCAGCTCAGATGGGCACTGATATGTGCACTGGTATGCACTGATATGTGGCATTGATGTGGCACTGGTGGGCACTGGCACGTGGCACTGATGAGCACTGACAGGTGGCACTTCTGGGGCCACACTGATCATCAGGGCACACTGATCATCAGGGCCCTGATGATCAGAGTACATGTCCCCTCCGCGGAAAGCCGATTACCGGCTCTCCTCTCCTCACGAGCTGTCAGCGTAACAGCTCGAGAAAAGAGAAATGCCGATAACTGGCATTTCCGTGTTTACATGTGATCAGCTGTGATTGGACAAAGCTGATCACATGACTGAGCCGACATCTTCGGCTCTTTCCGTGATCTGCTGTGTCCGAGGGACACAGCGCACCGGCGATCGCCGCGCTGCGCGCTCCCTGAGCCGCGCGTGCACGGTGAGAATGGTAGGACGTCATATGACATCCTATCAGAACGAGAGAACCACCTTGCGCCCGTCATTGTACTATAGGGCGGGCGGAAGGTGGTTAAAGAAGTATAATGCAAGTAACCGGCACAATGCTACAACATTGGGTCACTAACATATTGGGGTATGAAGAGTCTACACTATAGAGTCATCTTAATGCAACTTAAACATGTGGTTGCAATGAGCAACAGAGGTACAGTCAGCAAGCAGCCAGTCGAAAATGTGTTCCTGTTATATGTGGGACAGCCTCTAGCAGCTAGGGAAGTAGTTATCAGCACTCTGTTGTCGCATTCTGTTTCCATTAGCAACTGGAGCAGAACTGAATTGCAAAGGTCCTCATCCTGCACAGAGGTATGACAGCTCAAGAGTTAAAATAAAGTGCATGATGGAGCCCATGCTATGTGCACAGTGGGGATACATGCTGCTACTGGGACCGATAGTGGAGAACATTGTACAGGGGGGCCGTGGTCAGTATTCAGCCCGGCTAATTGCAAGCTACAGTGGGAAGATGTACATTTATATTGGACCACCCTAGAGTAACTGGAGAACAGTTGCAAATCTGATGTTTAGGAAAATATCACAATATTCAGAACTACCCATGGGAGTAATAATGAGCCCTCATGGCTGTGAAATGTACTTAAATTTCTCATGGAAATTTTCCAGTTTCCTACACCAGTTGATGACAAATGCCTAGGCCCATCTATTTCTCTGGTTTATAATTCCCAACAGTGGCTAGCTGAAGGAAGTTAAAAAAAGCAGAGTTAAAAAACAAAGTACAATAGCCCAAAGTAACCAGGTTTCAAATTTAAGTTTACTAAAGCCAAATTACTATAGGGACATTTTTTTACTGGCTGCTCCTAGTTTCTGCACTGTTTTCTTTGAAAAAGTGGATGTCTGCTGTATATACTATATATGGGAAGTTCTACATGCATATTTGTGAATGTATTCCTAGTTCTTTTACATAAAGGCAAATAATATGATTTGTGGCTTACTGGTCCTTTAAAGAAAGGATTAATATCAAGCTTGGTAAAGAAATAAAAATCAGTTGCTGATATGGAAGAGCAAGATGATTGGAACTAGAACTAAAGGGCAGGTTTTAGTACAGAGAATGGAGGGAAGAAGGATTAATAATGTGGAAAGGCACTTATTGGACATAGACTTAATGGGGCTCAAGTAGTCCTCTATGAATATGTTTTTATGATTTACCCACTGGTGCTGGATTAGGTAGGGGGATGTGTCTGACCGTAATGAAGTATGACAAGAAAACTGCCTTCGACAGTGTGCAATAGAGGGGAAAACAAGAAACCAAGAGAAGGAATCAAGTTATTATGAATGGTGGTCTAAGAATGGGAAAATCCAGTTTCCAGTTATACTAACACAAGCAAAAACTTGATATGCACATTTTATTACATGCTGTTACAGAACAACCATTTAGAATGTATGCAGTCAATATAAAGTAGACGTGTGCAGAGCAAATGTTTAGTTATACTTGCACAATCAAAACAAAATTTTGGGGTGCTGGCCAGGCTAAAGGAAATTGTATATTTTTAGTAATTATTATTACATGCTAATAATTGAAAAGGTATCTTTTTTATTTTTGTAATATTTTTTAAATGTTGGCTTTGACATTATTATGGCATCATATTAAAAGACACATAGTGCATTGTTCTATATGTCAGACAGCATAATCTGTATGTTGAAGACCACTGTGAAAACATTAATTGTAGGAAAAAACCACCTGGAAAGTAAACTGTATTCCAGGCTGTGTGAAGTCTGATTTAGTAGGATTTTGCACAGTAACACTCCAACAGCTTCCAATAAATCTTAAGCACAATCATATCTTACATGGGAAGCTTAGCATGCATTTGTAATGAGAAAATATGGTAAACAATGTGTAGTTAATTAAATACTAATTCAAAAGTCAACATGAAAAGAGGGTTTTTAAAACATTAATATGTATCTTATCCACACAATGGCACATCATCTATACTGGGGTTGAGCAATTTTCTGATACAGGTAGAAGAAAAATTCCAACTCCACAATGCTGTATGATTAGAAGCAATACTGTACTGACCTCCTATGTCCCTTTGGTAGCAGGTTACATAAAGTGCTTGCAGAGTCTACGAACAATTAGATCCATTAGTGATACAAAATGTAATGGTGTCAACAATCACTGAGTTTAGTAAATACAATAAAACTCCAGATTTTAAAGCAGATTTAAACACCCCCTTATGTGTTTATTTAGAATGTCTTATTGTATTCAGTATCATATCTGCATTTGTCTTTATATTAGCTTCCCTAAAGCCCTGGAATATTAGAATTCAGTAGGGTTGAGGACAGGACAGCACTGTAAGCCATTGTAAAAAGCTGTCAGTCTAACACAGACAGCTGATAAGTGGAAATGACTTGATGCTTATTCAATATCCAGTCACAGCATGGGCCAACTCCATGACCAAATTGTTTTACTTCAACTGAAGTGAACGTGAGCATGGCTTATCTCCCAATGTGGGGACCTTCGTAAAACACACTCACTGATGCTCGAGGAAACACAAGCATGGGGCCATGATCATGCAGAGATCAACATTAAGGCGATTTCCCAACTTAGAAGCTAGTCATTGCACAGATTCACTTTGTACACTAAGCACTTTACTGTTGAACACTTTCCCCATGCCACTGTACACCTTCTCCTCTCTTCAAGAATGCATCATTTTCAAGGGGACACCACAGAGCTTGTGTCCTGCTCACCAGTGCAGCCATGATTGTCACCTCACTCATAGTGACAATTCCTGCCATACACACAGTACAAACTTCTGTTACTAATGAGCTCTAACACTTTACTTAGATCCATCTCTTGCTTCCTCTCTATTCTCAAACCTCCAGTCTAGGTCCCTAGTTTCCCTGTGCAACGATACAGGTCCCGTGCGGAGGTACTGATTGCTAAGGAGGGGGTTGAGCTCAGCAGCCCCCTCACTACCAGGGTTACCATCTACAATGCCAAGTACTAACCTCCTGCTGGCTGCGATAGCACCATTTTGTTGGTTACCCATAGTAACGACAATATAGCCATGTCTTCTACCAATTTCTTGGCATGGTTAACCCTTTCACAGTGGCCCTCTAGCATTTTCTCTTCATCCCTTTTGTATTAGCCCTTTTCTTGTTACGGTATGCATGTACTACTTTTTGGGAAGAACTTCAGACCAGGCACTTAAAAGTTAACAAAGCTTTTACTGAAGAACTCTTGCAGATACAGTTAATTCAAACAGTCTTTCATAGATATCTTGCAGCATAAACCTTTCCCTCCTACTCCAGGCTGCCCCAGCTCGTACTTCTCAATGTTGTAAAGATCATTCTCACACAGTCTATTTGCTCTTCTGTAGAACCCCAATCAGGTACCCACCAAGGAGTGGAACTCTCTTGACAAAAGGTCATTATAATAAGCCACAGTCCTGCTTTTTCTTTCCCATGTGCTCCAGGTGCCATGAGAGGTTATGAGCTGCCACAAGGGGGTGGAACCATGAATACCCAGGCATCGGTACCTTAACCTTCTTAACTCCTAGGCAGCTTGTTAACTATTTTCCACAATACACATACAGTAACTTCAGGTAGAAGAAGTTGGCATAAAAACACTGAGTTGGTACAAAGTCTTACAAAATGAAAGAACAGTTTAATTTTGCACCACACCGTGAGCACCTGCTTACATACAAACGTCTGATCATAAGCCTGACTTTGCGGTCTGCCAGGGGTTAATATATTTCAATACTGGCTGACGAGATTTACAGTTTTTTTGGCAGGTAAAACAGTTTCAATAGTTTATTTAGCTTGTATCAACAGTTCTGCTTTAAGTATATATATAAAAAAACTAATGCAACACTGTAGGTATTGTAGAAAAATCTTCCAAATTTAACAATCCCAAATCCTAGAACATTGCAGAGTATTGTTAAACATACAGTCATGGCCGAAATTGTTGGCACCCTTGATATTTCTCCAGGAAATCATGTATTTCTCACGAAACGTATTGCATTAACACATGTTTTGCTATACACATGTTTATTCCCTTTGTGTGTATTGGGACAAAACAAAAAAAGGGAGGAAAGAAAGCAAATTCGACATAATGTCACACAAACCTCCAAAAATGGGCTGGACAAAAGTATTGGCACCCTTTCACAACTGCGGATAAATAAGAATGTTACAAGCATGTGATGCTCCTGTAAACTCACCTGGGGCAAGTAACAGGTGTGGGCAATATAGAAATCACACCTGAAAGCAGATAAAAAGGAGAGACGTTCACTTAACCTTTGCATTGTGTGTCTGTCTGTGCCACACTAAGCATGGACAACAGAAAGAGGAGACGAGAACTGTCTGAGGACCTGAGAACCAAAATTGTGGCAAAATATCAACAATCTCAAGGTTACAAGTCCATCTCCAGAGAACTAGATTTGCCTTTGTCCACAGTGCGCAACATTATCAAGAAGTTTGCAACCCATGGCACTGTAGCTAATCTCCCTGGTCGTGGACGGATGAGGAAAATTGATGAAAGATTGCAACGCAGAATAGTCCGGATGGTGGATAAGCAGCCCCAAACATGTTCCAAAGACATTCAAGCTGTCCTGCAGGCTCAGGGAGCATCAGTGTCAGCGCGAACTATCCGTCGACATTTAAATGAAATGAAACGCTATGGCAGGAGACCCAGGAGGACCCCACTGCTGACACAGAGACATAAAAAAGCAAGACTACAGTTTGCCAAAATGTACTTGAGTAAGCCAAAAGCCTTCTGGGAAAACGTCTTGTGGACAGATGAGACCAAGATAGAGCTTTTCGGTAAAGCACATCATTCTACTGTTTACCGAAAACGGAATGAGGCCTACAAAGAACAAAACACAGTACCTACGGTAAAATATGGTGGAGGTTCAATGATGTTTTGGGGTTGTTTTGCTGCCTCTGGCACTGGGTGCCTTGACTGTGTGCAAGGCATCATGAAATCTGAGGATTACCAAAGGATTTTGGGTCGCACTGTAGGGCCCAGTGTCAGAAAGCTGGGTTTGCGTCCAAGATCCTGGGTCTTCCAGCAGGACAATGACCCCAAACATACGTCAAAAAGCACTCAGAAATGGATGGCAAAGAAGCGCTGGAGAGTTCTGAAGTGGCCAGCAATGAGCCCAGATCTAAATCCCATTGAACACCTGTGGAGAGATCTTAAAATTGCTGTTGGGAAAAGGTGTCCTTCCAATAAGAGAGACCTGGAGCTGTTTGCAAAGGAAGAGTGGTCCAAAATTCCGGGTGAGAGGTGTCAGAAGCTTATTGATGGTTATAGGAAGCGACTGATTTCAGTTATGTTTTCCAAAGGGTGTGCAACCAAATATTAAGTTAAGGGTGCCAATACTTTTGTCCAGCCCATTTTTGGGGTTTTGTGTGACATTATGTCATATTTGCTTTTCTGCCTCTGTTTTATATTTGTTCCAATACATACAAAGGGAATAAACATGTGTATAGCAAAACATGTGTTAATGCAATACCTTTTTTGTGTGAAATACTTGATTTTCAGGAAAAATATCAAGGGTGCCAACAATTTCGGCCATGACTGTATAAGTAATCTTTTTCACTAAGCATTATTATCTAAGGTTGAACACTTGTATAGTTACACTCATTTCACTGTCATATTTCTGCAGTGACAATTTGTATCCACTGATTTTAGTTCTGTATATTGAAAACTTGTAATCTTATAATAAATATTTTATCTCCTCTTCTAGTGAACAGATATACAGAGAGTAACACATCAGCTGTATTATGTCCCTCTGGGAGCTTGGTGGTGAGTCATTTCAGAAAGCAGAATGCACTGCCTACAGTATTTCAAAACACGCATCTACATACTGACGATAATAAGCATCCCAGAAGATTTGCACACTAGTCAATTGCAAATGAAAGCCCAAAAAAGTTTCTAGCACACTGGTCATTATATATAAATATCAGTGTAGGTTGAAACTGGCTTCGTAGTGAAGCACTACAGAGAAACAATAATGATAAAATGCAAGTTACCTTATATAAACCTTGTTAGGGAAATTAGTCTTTTTGCTGTATTTTTTTAGATGTATAAATGTATGTGAATGTGATCAGCTTAAAATAAATGTAGCTCTACCCCCACAGGGGCCGCTTGATAATGCTTGTCCCCAGTGGTTGCCCTGGCCTTGCAAACCTCCTGACACCTCGACACTCTGGGTTCAGACATATTTCAACAGTAGGAAATATTAATGCAAGAGACACAATTCTTTAGTAACACATCTATATAAGTCTTGTTCAAAAGAGTAGACCACGGAATGAAGGTTTAAGAGGTATATCCCCAGTTAACGCGTAAAAGCAAAACTCTGATAAAATGGAAATAACCAAATACCAACAGTTAGCACATTATACGGTCACAAATATGTTATAACTATGTAACTGCAACACCAGCAGCAGAAGGGGGAAGAAAAGGCTTGTTGACTTATAAGCTCTCTCTGGGCCACCGGTGTCCCAATAGGGAAAGCAAAGAATTAAGTAAAAAAAAAAAAAAATACACACAGTATATATACTCTGGCATAAAAGGGTATAAACACCCTAATTAGAATAACGATGGCTTAGATGCGAAGCGATACCATTAATTAAATAGCAACTTGAGTTCTGAGATGTTTAAAGTTCCTGATGTGATAGTAGCTGTTGTCTTCTGCTAGCAATGATGGGGCCTATATACAGTAATGAGTAATTCAATGAAGATAACAGGCTGTGGTAAGTGCTCAAAGCAAAAGTTTCCTGGTAACCTGGCCGTGGATGTTGTATACTTGGATTGGCAGTGGACGTGGTATACTTGGATTTTGCAAAAGCGTTTCATACAGTTCCCCACAGATGACTAATGTGTAAGGTAAAGTCTACAGGCTTGGAAAAATCCGTATGTAAATAGATAGAAAACTGGAAAAAAAATGGATTCAAAGAGTAGTGGTTAATGATTCATACTCTGCATGGTTTAGGGTTGTCAGTGGTGTACCCCAAGGTTCAGTGTTGGGACCCTTACTTTTTTAATGTATTTATAAACTATATAGGGTCTAGGATTAAAAATCCCATTTCAGTCTTTGCAGATGACACCAAGCTGTGCAGTGGAATCACGTCCTTACAGGATGTCTTCAACTTACAAACTGACCTCAATGCAATGTTTAATTGGGCAACTATGAGGCAAATGAGGTTTAATGTTGATAAATGTAAGGTTATGCACTTGGAGACTAAGAATATGCATGCATCATACATACTAGGGGAGTACAACTAGGAGGAATCAATGGTGGAAAAGGATCTGGGGGTTCTGGTAAATCACAACCTTAATGGCATTCAATGCCAAACTGCGGTTTCTAAAGCGAGAAAAATCCTCTCGTGTATTAAAAGAGGTATAGACTCCAGAGAGAGAGATATCATTTTACCCCTGTACAAATCATTAGTAAGACTTCATCTGGAATATGCAGTTCAGTTTTGGGCACCAATTCACAAAAAGAACACTGGGGAACTGGAGAAAGTACAGAAAAGGGCAACCAAACTGATAGGAGGCATGGAGGAGCTCAACTATGAGGAAAGATTAGAGGAACTGAATGTATTCTCTCTTGAGAAGAGGAGATTAAAGGGGGATGTGATCAACATGTATAAATACATCAGTGGTTCATATCGTGAACTTGGTGTAGAGTTACTCACCCTGAGGTCATCACAGAGGACAAGGGGGCACTCTTTACGTTTGGAGGAAAAGAAATTTAATCTTCAAACACAGAAAGGTTTCTTCACAGTGAGAGCTGTGAAAATGTGGAATAGACTCCCTCAAGATTTGGTTCTGGCCATCTCAATGGATTGCTTTAAAAAAGGCCTGGATTCTTTCTTAGATACACAGAATATAACTGGTTATTAAGATTTATAGGTAAAGTTGATCCAGGGAAAATCCAATTACCTCTCGGGGGATCAGGAAGGAATTTTTTTTTCCCTGCAGGAGCAAATTGCATCATGCTTTACTGGGTTTTTTTGCCTTCCTCTGGATCAACTGTGGGTATAGGATTATAACTTTGTTTTTTAATGGTTGAACTGGATGGACTTTTGTCTTTTTTCAGCAAGACTAACTATGTAACTATGTAACTATGTAGCTATGTAACTGAGGTGTAAAGGTGTCTGCAGGCAGTGTCTCTAGAGTTAAATAAAGATAGGCACTTGCTAAATTCCTAATAATACATCAAACATACATAATAATCAATTTGTGCAAAATAGAAAACAAAAAAAATGAGAAATAAAATAAAAGTAAGTCAGCCAAAGTGTGTAACCCAACAACCACACAATGATGTAAGTGCTTCAATGGATGTGGGATCAAACCAATCTCACCAACTCTTCAGCACTTGTGTCCAAAAGAAAAGCACACTCACCAGAAGGTTTTGACCCCTTTTTACAGGTAGGTCAAACAGCGTATGATTTCCCAAGGGTGCTTTAGATCAAGGAGTGGATTCCTTGTGCTTCTTCAAATGATCAGCTAAATATGACATGCTCGATAATGAAGCAGGGAACATACCTTAAAAGCATCCCAGTGCAGTATTTATTTAAGATATTGCACATAAAAAAGTAAAAAAATGCACTCATACTAAAGGATGCCTATATTACCGGCACCAGTGTATACATCCTATATTGTATGTTAGTCACCGCACTGCCTCTGTTAGCCAGCATGCGTTCCAAGCCTCCGTTTTGTGTGTCGGACATGACGTCATACCAGGGGCGGACTGACAACTCATGGGGCCCCCGGGCAATAGGGGATCATGGGGCCCCTGTGTCCTTGCCCAAAAAAGCCTATGAAAAAGGTACCAGGGGCATCTCGTGGGGCCCCCTACTGACCCCGGACCCTCGGGCAGTGCCCGAGTTTTCAAATGGTCAGTCCACCCCTGTGTCATACAGGACCTGGAAGTGAGAGTCCTGGTGTTTCAATGTACGTTTCAACAGAGCGGTATCTTCCTGAAGGCATTGCTTTGATGAAATGTACGTAGAAGTGCTGGGACACCCCCTAGACTTTTTATTGAGCCAGAAAAAGATAAAATGTGGTGTGCCTGGCTGCCCCTGTACTAAGTTTCGGGAACTGTACTAGTTAAATCACAGCAGCTACCTCGGGGTTATTACTACATAAAGTTTCATTCTAATGCTGCTGAAGCTAATTCTGGAACATGCAGGCTTTGGTATAGAGTGTTTCACAGAGGTTTATTGTCTAGTGATCTACATACAGTATATGACTATCCTTGAGTGTTCCACAGATGTGGACCCTTACCATTTAATGGTTTTGGCTATTACTACTTACTGGAAACTTCCAGCTACACCTGTGGCTGGTTGATTTGAGTACAACAGTATATAAGGAAGTAAACAGGTTCAGGTACATGCCTGACCAAAGACCTCTGAAAGGCTCCTTCCTGCTCTTGTCATTTCCTGTTTCAGATATCCATTAGCAACTCAGTTTGCTTTGGCTCATGGCTGTCAGGTGTTGTTAGTCTGCATGTAACCAAGCGCCGCAACCTGAAAGTCATCTGCAGCAAAGCCCATTTTCCCTTACAACGTGCTCTGGCAAATACTGGGCAGCAGGAGATCAATATTTACAGAAGTGTCAGTTTCTGAAAAAGACTTCAAAAGATTTCTCTACATCTGAGATATTATTTTATAGTAACATCTTTTGTTATTATGTTAGATTTAGCAACAGTTACTTCAGTTTTTGCATTGAATGGAGTGTTCCTTTCTGGACCACTTCCCTAACCTCACCTTTCCCCTCCCCAGATGCATACTTACCTTGATCCAGTGGTCACTGCATCCTGTAATGTTTGTTTACATCCTGTTTCAAATGTCTTCTGTGTGATGGATGTGATTGTCCAGCAGCTCCCCATAGGCTTTTTCTGTTTCCGCCAACCCTGGTAAACAGCCCCAAAAAAGTCTGTGGGGAGCTAATACAAAGGCACAGATAGCATAGAGATGAATTTATGGATGGTATGTAGACAAAAAAAAGAGTTAATGGCCACTGTATCAAGATAAGTCTGAATCTGAGGAGGGGGGATGGCGGAGTAGTTTAGGTCAAGAAAGGAATGGAAAGGGTAACTGCACCTGTGTTTTACTAATTAATGACAAAGGCTTCAATGCCCCCTTCCCTAGCAACATGTCCACCACTCTCTTCTATGTTCATCAACCACAATAACTTTTTACACAGCTCTAAGGCCTCTATTAAAGTGATTTTAAAGGCTTAAAAAAAAACAAAAAACCTCAAACATGTCTATACTTACCTGCTCCGTGCAGTGGTTTTTCCTCCTCTTCTCAGGTCCCCTGATGTCGCTCCTGACCCCTCCCTTGTGTCGGGTTGCTATGCTATGGGGACACACAAGCATGCACACTCCTCAGCTGCTGCTCCATGTGTCCATTCACACACAGAGCCATGGCTCAGCTCCGCTCCCTCTCCCTGGATGGAGGGTATGACCCTTCCCCACTCCATCCAAAGCTAAAAAAAAGTTTTGCCTTTACCTACACAACTGCAAGTTTCTACAAAAAACAAGTGAAGGTACCACATTTACGTGTGAATAGCTGGAGTCAAAAGCTGTATGCTTGTAAGGCTTAACATAAAATAATGTACAATTGACATTCAGATCTGCACAATGCTTTCCAAGACATTGTGAAAAGCCAAATACTGGAGTCTAGGCACATGCAATTATTTTTGTTGCATTTACATTAGACAGAATAATTATCATCAAAACAACAATGCTTAAAATAATTTTTAATCATGTTTTGAATAAATTAGCATAGCATGAATAATTAAAATATTTGAACTGTAGCTTATTTCTAGTGCCATCAAAACAACACAACCTTTACAGCTAACAAAAAGATGATATAAAAAGGGCAGGTTAGTGGCATGTATGCAGTGGAGAACTAAAACATTTGAAGACCTAAAGCAAAGATGGCAAATAGCACATTCCATGGGGAATATAGTAAGAAAAAAGAAAAGAAGCGCATCTTACTGCTTTGTTGTGTGGTCTATAAAGATCATCAGAGGAATTTTAATTAAAAAGAGCAATTCTGAGTCATAATTATTGGGGTTGTAAAAATTACAATATAATAAACACAATTAGATCACCTTCACCTATTTAAAACAAAACTTTCATGCTGAATTTCAGTTTAGTCCAAGTTTATGTTTCATTCTCACATGCCCAGTAAATCAGTATAATAAAATAATACCTTTTATACAGAAAATCCTTATCAATTTTTCTCATATAAAAACTGTGCACTAGTAGCTTTCAGCGGTGATTCAATGCCAAAGTTTTATCCACAGCCCCTTTTAGCAGGCCCAGCTGCAAACATTGCAAGGATCTTGGCGTTTCCACTCTATTTCAGCTACTGTATGCTGTGCACATTGATTCATATGCAGGGTTTTGAGAGAAGGGATTTGACAGCTCACAATGTTCATGAGTAGAGTTGGATAGGGGTAGGGGATAGTCATAAGGAAGTCACTCCGCAATCACCTAAAATTCTTTCAAATTGTGTCTGTGAATATTCACCCCATGTATCGAGTCAATTTCGTAAAAAATTATTCCATGAATCACCCAAGAACCACCTAGTGAAATTTAAATTCACTGAATTAATATAACAATTCTTGATTAATACCAAATATGGACAATGATGTCACAGAGTTTGAACAGTGAGAAAGGAGTTTGAACAGTGACAAAGGGGGGACTGCTCAACCTTTTTTTTACCAGGTGACGCTAAATAGATGCCTTAGGACACCTTTAGGCATGGCTAGACCCTGGAAAATAAATATTGTTTAACAATACCGCGGAATAATAAAATAAGATTTTTGTACTTACCTTAAACTATTTTTTTTAGGGACACAGGATTTCCAAATAGTCTATGACACGTGGGTTATATTGCTGCTTTTAGAAGTTTTGGACAATGACAAAACAAAAAAACATTAAACTAGCCCATGCATGACCCCATCTCCAACCACTGAGCAAGAAGTACTTAAAGTAAAAAAGAATGGGGGGGGCAGGATCTGTATTCCTCAGTAGACTGCAAGAAAAACATTTTATGGGAAGCACAAAAGTCTTATAATCTTTATCATTCATTGACACATGCATGATTGTAAATAGTGCATGGTAAGTGTGACATCCAAAGGCAGTCTAATGTCTAACTCTGGGGAAACCAGCAAATGCACAGTCTAACTATCCACCTGAATGAATACCAAATTAGCAATATGGAAAAGGATAATACCAAGGGGAAATATGTTAACATGTATGATCAACCTGGTATTCCAGAACAGGACTGATAAATTCAAGTGATTAAGTCACAACAGGAAGGTAGTGGGACTGGCCTGGGAACTGAAAGATTCTGCAGTACTGGTAAAGCAGGAGCCTTTATAAGGCAATGGGTCTTCCAGACTGAAAAGTTGAGAGAAAGTACGAGAAGTGCACATGCTCAAACTGCACGTGGTAAATAAAGGGCTCAGTTCCCTTAGCCTTAAGCAGCCCGAAGATAAGTCCGTTTTTTTTCAGCGGGTTGAACAAAAAAAACTGACCCAATTACTCCATCCACATGAATGATGTGGATGGCGGAATCCTCCTCGCTGAACTATTGTAATCTGACAATGGGGAGACTTCCCTGCCATCAGAATACATTGATCAGCTTTGCAGGCTATAGCCTGCAGCACTGATCAAGCGAAAGAAAGTCCAACAGGGCGGTTGTACAGATGTCAGCTGGCAGATTGATTTCTGTAGAATCACAGTGCCCATACATGGATCGAAATTTGGCCAGTCCCTGAAGAAATGGTCAAATTTCAATTCATGTATGGCTGGCTTAAGCTGTCAGCACACCAAGAAAAAGATGGCAGAAAAAAAGAAAAATTATGCAACTTCTTGAACTGTTAAGTAGTTTCCAGGAAATCAGTCCAATTAGGTTCATTTACCAAGTGAATTTATAGACACTAGCCATACTAGATTTTGTGCCACTTTCTATATCTGGAAAAAATTATTGTAAACTGCCAAGTCAAGTGGTGCCCAAAAACACTTTCTAGTCAACACCCAAATGCCAGAAGAAAACAGTTGTAGAGAAACTGACATGGATCAGACCATACTGTTTACAGTGTGTGTGGGAAGAGACTGGGTCACATTATGGGTAGGAGTAGGAGACTGCTCTGTAGCTGCACAAAGCAGACCGTGGTATCATTAATGCTATGACAGAAATCTAAGGAAGGGAAAACCATCGGCCATAGAAACCCCTGAAAACCTCAGCTTAGATGGAGTGTGGGAAGGGATTCCAAAGTTACATGGGGAAAGCCCCATTTGTTTCAGCCTGTAGGGTTGTTTTAAATCAAGAGTAGTCAGAGATTGGGTCACACCAGCAGTCATGCCACTTCTCTGGATCTGGAGATTGTGCTCTGTGGCAAACTGATTCAGAACAGTATGGCTGCTTAGTACCACAAGGCAAAGCTCTGTGCCGTTAGATGACTTACGAAGTATCTCTTCATCATGACCATAGAGTTTAAAGTAGTAGGATGACTACACTACCAGTAAGGCCTCATTTACACAGGTTCTGAAGCTACCCAGACCATGGGCATTTAAGGCCACTCTCCTGCACCCACACCAGCATGCCCGTCAAATTGGTCTATGCAGCTGCTGTTTCCCTATAGACTGCCTGCATGAAGCACCTGGCTGCTCAATTCGCAAAAACACTAGAAGGCCCCTATATGGGCTTCTGCTCTCATGTAAATGGAGCCTAAATGTAGAACACCTTTATTATTATAAATCCATAAAAACAGGTACATCAGGGAGACAGAATCCTCTGATATGTTCAACTTTGAAAAACACTTAATCATAGAGTAACTCTGATTAAGTGCCTAATTGAGCACCCGGGATCACTGTGCAGGAGGGTGGACCATCCTGGAGCTGTATCTTATTTATTTGCATAATTTCCTTACAACCATAATTCTACTCACATATAGGGTTTTAGGACTGTTACATAGTTACATAGTCTGGCTGAAAAAAGACAAAAGTCCATCCAGTTCAACCAAAAAAAAGAGTTTTAATCACAGTTGATCCAGCGGAAGGCAAAAAACCCAGCAAAGCATGATTCAATTTGCTCCAGCAGGGGAAAAAATTCCTTCCTGATCCCCCAAGAGGAAATAGGATATTCCCTGGATCAACTTTACCTATAAATGTTAGTATCCAATTATATTATGTGTATCCAAGAATAAAGGCCTTTTTTAAAGCAATCCACTGAAGTGGCCAGAACCAACTCTTGGAGGGAGTCTATTCCACATTTTCACAGCTCTCACTGTGAAGAAACCTTTCCGTGTTTGGAGATAAAATTTCTTTTCCTCCAGACGTAAAGAGTGCCCCCTTGTCCTCTGTGATGATCTCAAGGTGAATAACTCTATACCAAGTTCACTATATGAACCACTGATGTATTTATACATGTTGATCATAACCCCCTTAATCTCCTCTTCTCAAGAGAGAATACATTCAGTTCCTCTAATCTTTCCTCATAGCTGAGCTTCTCCATGCCTCATATCAGTTTGGTTGCCCTTCTCTGTACTTTCTCCAGTTACCAAATGTTCTTTTTATGACTTGGTGCCCAAAACTGAACTGATTCCAGATGAGGTATTACTAATGGTTTGTACAGGGGTAGAATTTTCTCTCTCTCTCTCTCTTTCTCTCTGGAGCTTACACCTCTTTTAATACGAGAGGATTTTGCTTGCTTTAGAAACTGCAGCTTGGCATTACATGTCATTATTAAGCTTATGATCTACCAGAACTCCCAGATCCTTCTCTACCATCGATTCCTCCAGTTGTACCCCCCCTAGTATGTATGATTGCATAACCTTACATTTATCAACATTAAACCTCATTTGCCACATAGTTGCCCAATTAAACAGTGCATTGAGGTCCACAGCTTGGTGTTATCTGCAAAGACTGAAATGGTATTTTTAATCCCAGACCCTATATCGTTTATAAATATATTAAAAAGTAAGGGTCCCAACACTGAACCTTGGAGTACACCACTAACAACCCTAGACTGTGAGCTGGACTCCCTCGTGGACTACGGACGTGTGTCGGAGAGCTCCCGCTCCCGCTGGCCCCAATCCACGACCATCCGCTACCATCTGGGCGGCAGCGGACCCTGACGGGGGCCCCACGTCTCTCCGGTCCCTGCCCGTCAGCCAGGGAAGGCCACTGACCTTTCTCCTGGAGCTCCGGGACTTGCGGCCTACCCGGCACCCGAAGCCACGGCCTCGATTTTTGGCGCAGCCGACAAGGATTGCCGGGCATCAGCCCGGGCTGCTGCCGCTCTGCTCCCCGGTCCCCGCCGACCAGCCAGCCTCCCCAGGGTCCCCCTCACAGACCCTGGGTCCATCCCCGACCACCGGGTACCAGCTCACCTGGAGCAGCCACCTGATTGCCAGCTCCGGCGCCCCTGCGCCCCATCCGCTGCCATCCGGGCCCCTGAGCCTGCTGCCGAGGTCCCCACCAACACCCACAGACACTCCGTCCCTCCAGCGGCGCTCCGGCGGTCCGAAGCTGCTTGAGGCCTACCACGGCACCTGAAGCCGCGGTGTTTCCTGCCGGCCGTGGCTGGAATCGCGGCGGGAATTGCGGCCGTGGCGGGACGCCTCCGCTCCTCCGGGGAAGCTACCACCACCACCAACGGTCCTTCTAACCTAGGAGGGATCCACCTCCACCCCGACGCTCCAGGACCCAGGACACCAGGTACTCCACCAGGGGCACCCACTACCCATCAGGGAGCCCAACCACCATCCCACCGCCAGCCACCAGGGACACACTCAGGGATCCCACCATCCACCAGAAACCCCTAATTACCAGGGACCCTAAACCACTATCCCTCCAGGGATCGCTACTACCCCACCAGGGATAGCACGGCCACCATCCCACCAGGGATCCCCTGCCCACCACCCCACCTGGGACTACCAGCCACCTCCCACGGCGTTTGGGACACTCTGCTTCGCCATCCCTGACCAGCACCTCCTCACCCACCCCGACCTTTCCAGCACCCCGCTCACCCCAACATGCCGCCCGCGCTCCCCCTCCTTGTCCTCCTCTCCTCCATCCCTAAAACCGCCTCCCTCTACCCACCCACCCCCGCTAAGCAGCTCTATATTGCCCCCTCACTTCTCCCCTCTCCCCACTACAGGACCCACCACCTCCTCCTGCTACTCCACTTCCCCGCTGACCCACTTGCCACCACTTTCAGACCCACGCGCTCCTACACCTCCCGTTCCCACGCCACCTTCCTCACCCTCCTCCTCATATCAGCTGGAGACATCTCCCCGAACCCTGGCCCCTCACCACCTCACCCCCCCCCAGTGACCCCCCCTGCTCACGCCAGCCGACGCAATCCCCTTCAACCTCAAACATGTACCCCTCCTCCCCATATCTATCCCCCCTCTCTCGGTTGCACTCCTGAATGCCCGTTCGGTTTGCAATAAGCTTACCGCCATCCATGACCTCTTCATCTCCCGCTCCCTCAACATCCTAGCAGTCACCGAAACCTGGGTACAGGCCACTGACTCCACTTCCCCTGCGGCACTCACCCATGGAGGTCTCATCTGGACCCACTCACCAAGACTGAGTGATCGCAGAGGTGGTGGTGTCGGCTTGCTCCTATCACCGCTTAGCACCTTCCAGGTCCTCCCTAACCCACCCTCTCTTTCCTTCCCCTCCTTTGAGGCGCACTGCATCCGACTCTTCTCACCCACCCCCCTAAGGATCGCAGTGATCTACAGACCTCCTGGGTCCATACCCCACTTCCTGGACAACTTCGCCGCCTGGCTCCCCTTCTTCCTCTCCTCTGAGCTACCGACCATCATCCTCGGGGACTTCAATATCCCCATCAACGACAACAACCCGGCTACTTCCCAATTCCTCCACCTAACCTCCTCCTTCGCGCTCACACAGCACACTCAATCCTCCACCCACTTCGGAGGGAACACCCTGGACCTCGTCTTCTCCCACCTCTGTACCCTCAACCAGTTCTATAACACCCCCTTCCCTCTCTCCGACCACCACCTCATCATGTTCTCCATCTCCCCTTCCCCCAATTCCCCCCCCCCCAAAAACGCCAAACCATTACCAGCCGCAACCTGAACCCGGCCCCCCTCCACTCTGCCGCCGACTGCCTACACGACAGCATCCTCTCACTGTCATGTCCTGACATAGCCACCACCTTGTACAATGACTCAATGTCAGCTGCCCTAGACTCTCTGGCACCCCTTACCACACACATCATCAAACCCAGACCGCTTCAACCCTGGCAGACCGACAGCGCTAAACGCCTCAAACATCGCAGTCGCGCACTGGAGAGACTGTGGCGCAAAACCAGGTCCCCTCATACATTCTCCCTCTACAAATCTGCATTTCTCACCTACACCTCTTCCCTCCACGCCGCCAAGCAGGCCTACTTTGTTAACCTGATCAACACCCTCTCCTCCTGCCCCCGCCGACTCTTCTCCACCTTCAACTCCCTGCTCTCTCTCCCCCCTCCTCCACTCAGTACCTCTCTCACCGCCCACGAGATTGCCACCCATTTCCACAACAAGATTGACGCTATCCGTAAGGACATTGTCAACTTGCAATCTACCTCCCCACCTAGCTTCCCCACCCCCGTCACCCCTTCATCTCCCCCCTCCTCTGCCCTCACAACCGCACTGCCCCCCACCTCTCCCAAGGCCCCGCCCACCATAACCCCCCCTGCACTGCACTCCTTCAGCCCTGTCACTACTGAGGAAGTCGCCAAAGTCCTCTCAGAAGCTCACCTCACTACCTGCCCCCTGGACCCTATCCCCTCTCAACTCCTCCGGTCACCCCCCGCCTCCTTCATCCGCTCCCTCACCCACATCTTCAATCTCTCCCTCTCTACTGGTGCATTCCCCTCCCCCCTAAAGCACACGCATATCACCCCCATCCTCAAAAAGCCCTCCCTGGATCCCGCGGACCCCAACAACCTCAGACCCATCTCCCTGCTGCCACTCACCTCCAAGCTCCTTGATCGCATAGTCTACGATCGCCTAAGCTCCCACCTTACAGACAATAACTTCCTTGACCCACTACAGTCCGGCTTCCGTCCCCTACACTCCACTGAAACTGCCCTACTCAAAATCACTAACGACCTACTAAATGCCAAAGCCAAGGGCGACTACTCTGTCTTCCTTCTCCTGGACGTCTCTGCGGCCTTCGACACAGTTGACCACCCCCTCCTCCTTAATAAACTACTCTCCCTTGGAATCAGAAATACCGCTCTCTCTTGGTTCTCATCCTACCAATCCCGACGCTCCTTCAGTGTCACCTACAATGGCGCCACCTCCCCCTCCCTTCCCCTCTCTGTTGGGGTCCCCCAAGGCTCTGTCCTTGGACCCCTTCTCTTCTCCATCTACACCTCCTCCCTGGGCAAACTCATACACTACCACGGCTTCAACTATCACCTCTACACTGACGACACCCAAATCTACCTCTCCACCCCTCTCCTCACCCCCACTATCTCCGCCCGCATCACTCACCTCCTAAATGACATCTCAGACTGGATGTCGCTACATTTCCTCAAGCTCAACCTCTCCAAAACCGAGCTCCTCGTCTTTCCCCCTGCCCACACCCCCCCCCCCCATCCTATCCATCATCACCAACAACTCCACTATGACTCCCGCCCCGCAAGCCAAAGTCCTTGGCGTCATTCTTGACTCGAACCTCTCCTTCCAACCGCATGTCAAATCACTCACAAACACATGCAGGCTCCATCTCCGCAACATTGCCAAGATCCGTACCTTCCTCACCCTTGACACCACCAAACTTCTAGTACACTCCCTCATCATCTCACGCCTTGACTACTGTAATTCTCTTCTCACCGGCCTACCCAAGTGCAGGCTCTCCCCGCTCCAGACCATCCTGAACTCAGTGGCTAGACTCATCCACCTCACCACCGACTCCACCTCTGCCACCCCCCTCTGCCTCTCCCTCCACTGGCTCCCGATTGCCCAACGCATCAAATTTAAACTTCTAACCCTGACCTACAAAGCCGTTCACAACACTGCCCCTGACTACCTCACCAACCTGATCCCCAAGTACCGCCCTACCCGTACCTTTCGCTCCTCACTGGACCTCCTTCTATCCTGCTCCCTGGTCTCCTCCTCCCATGCACGACTGCAGGACTTCTCCAGGTCCTCCCCCATCCTCTGGAACTCACTGCCCCAATCCATCAGACTGTCGCCTTCCCTCTTCACATTCAGGCGCTCCCTCAAAACCCATCTCTTCAGGGAAGCCTACCCCACCCTCACCTAACGGCCATTCTCCCTCTTTCCTCCCACCCCTCATTCCCCTCAGCCACTTCCTACTGTACCTTTACCCCCTCCCTCCTAGATTGTAAGCTCGAAAGAGTAGGGCCCTCTTACCCCTCGTACGTTGTTTGTTATTGTTGTACTGTGCCATGTATTGTCCCCCCCTCTATTGTACAGTGCTGAGCAAACCCTTTGGCGCTATATAAACTCGATGTAATAATAATAATAGACCATTCAGAGTATGCATCATTAACCACTACTCTTTGAATATGATCTTTTATCCAGTTTTCTAACCATTTACATACTGATTTTTCCTTACACATTAGCCGTGTGTGGTGAACCATGTCAAAAGCTTTTGCAAAATTTCAAGTATACCACGTTCACTGCCACCCCTCTGTCCAGGACTGGGCAGAGCAACGGGAACACCACTACTCCAGAGATGCAGAATATGTTCTGAGGCTAACAGACACAGCAATGAAGGTTGAAAAAGAGCCACAATGTCACAATGTATGTGTGTGTGTATATATATATATATATATATATATATATATATATTGTGGGGTTAGCTCAGGTGGGGAATCTCCTTCCCTGGGACAAAGGTAGACCGCACAGCAGGCTTTCATCAAAATCTGACTGGTTGTCAGCTTTATTTAAAAGGTTTGCAGAAAATAAACAAAACATGAAAATAAACCCTTGCCATCCAGGCACTAACTAAACAAAAGGCGTTTCCTCTCTCAGAGGTGAAGGGCTGCTCCCTGTCACCGAAATAAAACAAAAGCAAACCTTTTCTTGTAGGCATCGTACACACACAGCTCTCTCAGAACACCTCTCTGAGTCCCAGGCCAGGAGCGACTCCTTGCTCCAGCCCTGCCTTATTTATACCACCTGTTGGTGGTCATCAGTGGAGCCCAAACTCTGGTCCAGACCCACCTGCTTAACTGTGGCCCCGAAAACCCGGAGTGGACTCCACCTAAACGGTCAGGTATGAGCATATGCGAGGTGACACATAGCGTCCCTCTATCACCTCGCCGTTCACCCTGTCACAATATATATATATATATATATTACTACTGACAATATCACTAATATCAAGAAAATTTATAGTTGGTGATATTAGGACACTGAACACAGCAGAAATGTTTATGTGGAAAAGCAGGTTGTTATGATGTGCTGCGTTGCAGGCAGTTTACTTCCTATCTTTAGAAAGATGAGCAAAAAATATTTTCTGAATACTTTAACCATGTACTATATATAATGTTTTGGCGTAGGCAGATACATGTTGCTGCTTTTACTTTGTCTACTGGAAAAATCTGATAGAGCAAATGTTGTTATTATTATTATGTTTGGTTTTGCTTTCATGAAGAAAAGTGAGTTTGTTCTCAGGTATCATCATCAAAGGAGTTGCAAACACTAGATTCTCACCTCCTCGCCCCCAGCCAACACTTGCCCCCTTTAGTGGAAAATAGGTAGACCTCAAGCCATGGTTTCCGGACCAGTAAAAGTTCAAAGCATTCCTAGACTACACTCCATAAAAATAAATGGTTATACCCTCTACTAAGCTTAAAGTGGTACTTTAGTCAGAAAATTCCTGCTAGATTACTTCAGGCTGGCCCCTTTTGCAGGTATAGCCATGAAAAACATTAAAACTAAGTGTCTATACTGTTTAACCAGTTCCCAACGGCGCTATAGCCAAAAGATGGCTGCAGCTCTGTCAGCTAGTCCCCTGGGGCATGCACCGTGTATGATCTGTGATCGCTGTGTCCTTTGGACAAAAACTGATCATATGTCCAGGTAAAGACCAATCAGAGCGGCCTTTTACCATGTGATCAGCTGTGTCCAATCACAGCTGATCACAGTATAAATAGGAAATGCTGGTTATCAGCCGTCCTCTCCTCACGTTGACAGAGCATGAGGAGAGGAGAGTCGGTAAGCAGTATTTCTCAGAGGGGACATCTACACTGATCAACAGGGCACTGTTGATCAGTGCCCTGATGATCAGTGTAGCCCCATCAGTGCCCATCAGTGTGCCTAATAGTGCCCATCAGTGCTTTGTATCAGTGCCCATCAGTGATGCCTGTCAGTGCCCATCAGTGATGCCTGTCAGTGCCCATCAGTGATGCCTGTCAGTGCCCATCAGTGCTGCCTGTCAGTGCTCATCGGTGCGACCTCACAAGTGCCCATAGGCACTGCTAAATTTGTAGAGGCTGATCTGCTGACAGCCCTAAAGCGGAATTTAACTCTTCTATCCTTTACAACCAAGTAAGCTGCTTCTGTTTGATCTGCAACTACCATGGCACTGCACATGTGATCAGTTATGACACCAGCCATTTGATGGTTTGATAGACTGGTTGAGGACACAAGCAAATGTGACTTTTTGCAATCCCTGCATTCCAGGAATGCAACTATTTTTGAAACCGTTAAATCGATCAGTTTAGTGGTGGTTTGGTGTTTCATCTATTACCATTACCAGGACCATCAATTATAAATTTACACGATGAAAAAAATAAATTTTCCTTTTTTTAAAAAAAAAAAAAGTAAATAATTACAATGCAACACAGCACACACAACAACCTACTATTTCATACAAAAATGTATTTCTGTGTTCAGTATCCTCATGTCGCCCGCTGGGAATTTTCATGATTAGAGTGAAGTAGAGTCGGTAGTAATATAGATATACATTCTGATGCTTAATAAGTAATTAATTCTCCCGGTAACAACAACAGTTTTTTTTTTTTTTTTTTACATTACAGAGACTAGGTGGCCATTGGGATGAATATCAGGAAGAACAGACCTGCCAGCTGAGATATTGCTAGTCCAGGCTTACATAAGATAACTGTATCTGAATGTCTGTTCTATAAAATAACACACATAAAAAAACGAATGGAGACAGAATAAGCCTTCCCAAGAGCATCAACATTTACATATCTGACTTGTTCTTCGGAAATCACACACACAAAGTATATTATGAAGAATATAGTAAATAAAATGTAGTCACTCTGACTGCACATTTAATAGTCTTAATGTATACCTAATGCCAGAATTCTAATGTATTTTTTGGATAATGTGTGGAAGTCTTAAAAAACCCTGCCAGGTTTCTTTTGCATCTGTTATCATACTGGGGACATTCACCCTATTTGAATTTTGCAGCTGTCATCAGTACAGGAAGTGATGGGAAATCTTCCAATAAAGGCAATGGGGTTGATTTACTAAAACTGGAGAGTGCAAAATCAAGTGCAACTCTGCATAGAAACCAATCAGTTTCCAGGTTTTTTGTCAAAGCTTAAAGTGTTACTAAACCCACAACAGTAAAATCGGTCTGTATATGCAGTAAAGCATGCTTGTTATACTCACTGGGGAAGCTAAGGGGTTAATCCTCTGTATTGCATAAAAAAGATGTTTGATCCTATTATCTCCGATCCTCCCCTTCTTCTACTGTCCCCAATCCATCTTCTGATAAAACAGAGCCTTGGTGGCAAGCTACACATGCTCAGTTTAATGCTAGAGGGTTTTTTTCTTTCTTGGGAGAGTGCATGTGGTCATCACAGCACCAGACTGAGTGTCAGGGGGTCCTCATAGGACAATCAGGGGAGAATGAAAACTCCTCCTACAAGGTTTAACCAGTGATCTGCTGGACACCGATAGAAGTCTCAAGACATACGCCAGGGGCATATCTGCCACGAGGCAAACAAGGCATCTGCCTTGAGCGGCACTTTTCAGGGGGGCGGCACTGCCCCCAGGCAGAAGGGACCAGTGCTGTCGCTGCAAAGGGCTGTGCTTGGCCAAGGGGGCGTGCTCAGGTGGGTTCGTGTGTGTGCTCAGTGGCGAGGACGTGTGAGGAGACAGAGAACCTGTCAGCCATGGAGCTGGCTGGAGAGGGGGCCGGGCGGCACATAGAGGACCGTGCATTTCTCCTTTGCTCTATGTGCCACCAGTCACCTCCCCTATCCATCTCCTGCATACGGTCAGCTACTGTATGCTCCCCCACGGCCGCCCCCCCTCCCCTCCAGAACTGCAGGGGATCTGTCAGCATATGTAGTCCCCAGTGCTGACAGTTGCCCCCACTCCCCTCACACAGATGGGAGAGGAGAGAGAAAGCTGCCTCTCCTCCTCCCGTCCTCTCCTCTGTGTCTGCCCCGCCCATACTTCCAGCCAGCCTTGTGTATTATTTCCCCCTTCTCTCTCTCTTCCCCCTCCCTCTCCCCCCTCTCCCCCCTCTCCCCCTCCCCCTCCCTCCCCCCTTTCCCTCTCCCTCTCTCCCCCTCCCTCTCCCCTCTCCCCCTCTCCCCTCTCTTCCTCTCTCTCTTCCCCCCCTCTCTCCCTCTCCAATCCCTCCATCTCCCTCTCTCTCTCTTCCCCCTCCCTCTCTCTCTCCCCACTCTCTCCCCTCTCGCTCTCGTCCCCCCTCTCCCCCTCTCTCTCCCCCCCTCTCCTCTCCCTCCCCCCTCTCTCTCCCCCCCTCTCTCCCCCCCCCTCTCTCCTCTCTCTGCCCCCCTCTCATCTCTCTCTCCCCCATCTCTCTCTCCCTCTCTTTGCTCTGTCTCTCCCTCTCTCCGCTCTCTCTTCTTGCTCTCTTCCCCCTCTCTCTCCCTCTCCTCCCCCTCTCTCTCTCCCTCTTTCTCTCTTCTGTCTCTCTCTCCCTCTATTCTCTCTCTCTCTCTTCCCTCTCTCTCCCCCCTCTCCCTCCTCTCTCTCTCTCTCTCTCTCTCTCTCTCTCTGATTGGTGTCAGTAGGAGGAATAGTGCCCCATCATTAGTGCCAGTGTGGGAGGAATAGTGCCCCATCATTGGTGTCAGTGGGAGGAAGTGCCCCATCATTAGTGCCAGTGTGGGAGGAATAGTGTTCCATCATTGGTATCAGTGGGAGGAAGTGCTCCATCATTAGTGCCAGTGTGGGAGGAATAGTGCCCCATCATTGGAGTCAGTGGGAGGAATAGTGCCCCATCATTGGTGTCAGTGTGGAAGTAATAGTGCCCCATCATTGGTGTCAGTGTGGAAGTAATAGTACCCCATCATTGGAGTCAGTGGGAGGAATAGTGCCCCATTGTTGGTGTCAGTGGGAGGAGTAGTGCCCCATTATTGATGTCAGTGGGAGGAATAGCGCTTCATCATTGCCAGTGGGCGGAGCTCTAATAGGAAGAGGTGGAGCCTAAATTGGAAGGGGGGGTTACAGATGAAGGGCTGGATCTTAAACAGGAAGGGGTGGGACAAATTTAGATGCGGGGGGGGTGCCCGATTTTAGTCTTGCCTAGGGCAGCACAAAACCAAAATACACCACTGCAAACTGCTGATGGGAAAAGGTAAGTAGCAGTTTATATTTACTAAAATAATTGCATTTCCATGTTCTGTGTACTGTGAGAGACCAAGCTGAAGTTAAAAGCTGGTTGGTTACCATGCACAGCTGCACCAGATTTTGCACTCTCTGCTTTTAGTAAATCAACACGACTCTTCCAATGAAGTTTCCCTTCACTTCCTGTCCAAGAGACATAACAAGATATGAAATGTCCCCAAAGTGAGGGGAAATTCCCTCTCAGACAATTGTAACCAGAATGGATTCCCCCATTGGAAGATTTCACCCTACCTCTTGCTTTGGTGACAACTTTATTATTTTGCATTTTCTGTAATATTCTGTCTCAATTACAATGGTCACCAGGACAAACATAGGATGAATCTCCCCAGCAAGGGCATGGACAGAAATAAAAAGCTGATAGGGGTTCAAATCTATCCCTACTATAGCCAGAACGTGAAAACAAAAATTGGCTACATATACATTTTACCAAAAACTGTACTGAGAGAAATATGTAGACTTCTATTACTGATGGCCTTTTGAGAATGTTAACTGCCTGGCTGTCTTTGGCTTCAGTACATTTGAAACACTGACCAGGAACAAGCATGCAGCCATGACAAATAGCTGATTTGCATACACTCTTCAGGTCAGCCACTAACAAATCTTTGTAGCTGCTGGGTCAACCTAACAGCAAGGCAATTAGTATTTTCCGAAGCAAAGATCAGCACTGTATTTCTGTATCTGTATTTCACACGGTACAGTTTTCTTTTACAAGAAATCCAAAGCAGCTCTCTCAGAAGCTTTTATTTCCACTGACAATTCCTAAAGTCTGTGCAATTTATAAATGTTCTGTGTTAATGTATTATGGACTTTCTTTTTTTCTCATTCAAATTCTTTGGAACAGAAATATTTAATGTCTTCTAGGACTGACCTTGAGTGTACACTACATAGCAGTAAAACTTGACTGACGGGCACAATGAATCCTGGCTACCAAAATATTATTTATGTCACGCATATGATATGACTGTGCTGGCAGTTTTCTGTTTTGACACTAGACCATAAAACAAGCCATAAATTATATAATCATGCAGTTAACTCTTTATACTTTCTTCTTCTGAAGTTGTACCATTTTTTTTTACCATTTTTATATTTTATATTTGGCCTCCTCTTGATGGAAAAAAAGTTCTCAGTTCTGCGTCTGTTTTAACTGACTGGAAAAAATAAATAAACTGATCTATAACTGCACCATAAATGCTTTCTAATAATTACAGTAGGTCTAAACCAGGGGTCTCCAAACTCTCTGAACTAGTTTACTGTCCTTTAAACTTTAGGGGAGTTCGCACTGGGAATCATACTTAAAAATCCTTCACCAATGGTACCTAACTCCTGTCAAACTAGCCATTTAGTACCCAAAACACTCCTCCTCTTGCTATCGACAATGCGGAGACATAGGTTCAACATTACATTACAACATTACATATAGTATGGTCCTGTAAATCAATTAGATCCTTTTGGAACAGTGTCTTCCAGTTGATCTCCTAAATATCCAAAACATCGATAACCACAAACCCTACACATTGGGATTGAAAAATTCCCCCATAACTCCCGTACTATCATTGTCCATACACTTTTTGCAGCCAAAATCAATATAGCCAGATTATGGAACACTACCATTGCTCCTTCCCTCACGTCACTAATCACATATCTTAATTTCCAATGTGAAATGGAAAAAAGATTCGCCTTTAACAACTCTACCCAACACAAATTCAAACCCCAATGGACTCGCTGGTTACAAAATCCTAACTGCTCGGTACAATTCTGATACTCTAAATACAATTGAGTTGCCCACCACCTCTAGACTGGTACTCCTTCTTCCACCCCGTTACACTTACCCCTCTCCCTCCCTACCCCCCCTCCTCATCCCTCCTTGTTCAATACCCCCTTATCATCCCATACACCTTACCAAGGTTCAACACATATCTAAGAATACCTCTGATGTTAATACTTTAAATCCCACTATTAGCCCCAGCCAATTGGTGGGGTAAATACTCAATACTATGTTGTATGAATGTTTACTATTGAACCGAATATTCTTACCATGTACTGTTCTTAAAAGTTTTTTCAATAAAAACTATTGAAACATAAACTTTAGGTGAGCTGGACTGAGGCCATTGGGAGTAGAAATTGTCTTGGCGTCAGTGGGAGTAAACAATGCATCTTTGATATTAGGGGGAGGAATAGCGCTCCATTGTTGGTGTCTATGGGAGAAATAGTGCCCATCATTGGTGTCATTAGGAGAAATAGTGCCCCATCATTGGTGTCATTAGGAGAAATAGTACCCTGATGTTGGTGTTAGGAGAACTGGTGCCCAGTTGTTGGTGTCAGTATGCAGAATAGTTCCCTATTGTTGGTGTCAGTAGACGGAATAGTGTCCCACTCATTGGTATCAGTGGGAGGAATAGTGCCCTATGGTTGGTGTCAGTGGGAAGAATTATTCCCCATCATTGTTGTCACTGGGGAGAATCATGCCCCGTTATTGGTGTTAGTGGAAAGAATAGTGCCTCATGGTTGGTGTCAATGGGAGGAATAATGTCCCATTGTTGGTTTCAGTGGGAAGAATCATGCCCCATTTTTGGTGTCAGTGGAAGGAACAATGCCTGTTGTTGATGTCAGTAGCAGAAATTATTACCCATTGTTGGTGGCAGTGAAATGAATAATGCCTGTTAATGTCCATCATTAACAGGTGTCAATCTAGACTCCAATCTGTCTTTCCAGCCCCAGGTCCAAACACTGACAAATTCATGCAGACTCCACCTCCGCAACATCTCCAAAATACGCACGTTCCTAACTCCAGAAACTACAAAGCAGCTCATTCACTCCCTTATCTTATCACGACCTGACTACTGTAACTCCCTCCTCACCGGCCTACCCCAACACAGGCTATCCCCGCTTCAGTCTATCCTGAATTCTGCGGCCAGACTCATCCACCTTACTAACCACTCCGTATCCGCCACCCCCCTCTGCCAATCCCTCCACTGGCTTCCGATTACCCAACGCATAAAATTCAAACTATTAACATTGATGTACAAAGCTGTTCACAACACTGCCCCAAACAACATCACCGACCTGATATCCATCTACCACCCAAAACGCACTCTCCGCTCCTCACAAGACCTCCTACTCTCTAGTTCCCTGGTCTCCTCCTCCTATGCCCGTCTCCAGGACTTCTCCAGGGCTTCCCCCATCCTCCGGAACTCACTACCCCAATCCATCAGACTGTCACCTACCCTCCTCACCTTTAGGCGCACCCTGAAAACCCATCTCTTCAGGGAAGCCTACCCCGCCCTCACCTAATTGCCGATCTCCTCCACTCTTCCCACCACTCCATCCCCCTCAGCTATTTCCTCCTGTACCACTCTCCCTCCTAAATTGTAAGCTCCAAGGAGCAGGGCCCTCGAACCCCTCATGTATTGTATTGTATTGTTACTGTGCTGTCTCGTATACTGTCTCCCATTATAATGTACAGGGCTGAGTAAACTGTTGGCGCTATATAAATACTGTATAATAATAAATAATAATGTCAGTAGCAGGAATTATGCCCCATTGTTGCTGTCAGTGGGAGGAATCATTGCCTGTTGGTGTCAGTGGAAGGAATAGTGCCCCATCATAGGTGTCAGTGTGAAGAATAATGCCCATTGTTGATGTCAGTAGCAGGAAATATGCCCCATGGTTGGTGTCAGTGGGAGGATTAGTGTCTTGTATCAGGGGGAGGAAAAGTGCCCCAAGGGCCAGATAAAGGCAAGCAAAGGGCCACAGTTTGGAGACCACTGATCTAAACCCTAATGAGATGACATTTAATTTGTTAATGCACTCAATTTTATAAACAATTGTTATATACTGTGTGTGTATGTACTATATATATTTTTTTTTTCTTTTTAATATATTTTTTCCTCTCAGTGCTGTTGATCCTTAGTCTCTTTCAGCTACTTACAGGAGTTGATTTACTAAAGTAAAATAGACTGTGCACTCTGCAAGAGCATTTGCTCCAGAGCTTAGTAAATGAGTGCAAGCAAAAACACTTTTTTTTGTTTTCCTTGTGCATGATTGGATATTTTTTACAAAGTGAATTTTTACCTGATTTTACTAAGCTCTAAAGCAACTGCAATCTATTTGCCTTTATTAAATCAACCACATAATTTCCATTTCATGTGACAGGATGACAATGAAGAAACACAACCAGAAGAGAGTTGTCAACCTTTGGCAGGTTGTTAGACCAGTTCCCGACACAAAGTTTACAACACATTTTTCCCTGCTGAAAGGTCTGGAAACTAAATGTGAGCTCCACTCTCGTTCATGCTCCTTGTCCTCCACACTTTGTTGAGAAACACATATATGCACACAAAAGGGTCCCCTCTACTTCTGATGGTTTCAGGTCCAGTCTACAGATTATGCTGTATAATTGGGACTGCATGACCTGTAAATTTCTGGATACTGGTATGTGGCTCCCCACGTTGACCCTTTTTCTCACCGCCAGACAGGTTGACTCTACGAAACTAGGCCATTGACAAGAATCAGTATCACAGTCTCTATTTCCCAGTTATAGGCTCATCCAAACATCCACAGGAGTGGACGGAAAAGAATTTAACAATTGTTACCAAAATCCACTTTTCCTATCTTTTTCTAGTGTAGCATAGACCCCATATTGTGCTGGCTGGTTGATCCTGGGTTCCATTCCCTGATAGGCACATGGCTACCAGGCACATGGTAGTTCACAGTCAATTAAGTCAAAGACTCATCCACCTTACTAACTGTTCCATATCTGCCATCCCTCTCTGCCAATCCCCCCACTGATTTCCCATTGCCCAACGAATAAAATTCAAAATATTAACAGCAACATATAAAACCATTTATAACTCTGCCCCAAATTACATCACCAATCTTGTCTCCAAATATCACCCAAACCATCCTCTCCACTCCTCCCTCCTGCTCTCCAGAGCCTCCCCCATCCTCTGGAACTCTCTACCCCAATCTATCAGACTATCGCCTACTCTGCCCACTTTTAGGCAATCACTGAAAACCTATCTCTTCAGGGAAGCCTATCCTGCCTTCAACTAACAACGGAATCTTCTATTCCTCCTACCAGTCCATCCCCCACAGTTTGTAACACTAGCCCCTCCCAGTTAGATTGTAAGCTCCAAGGAGCAGGGCCCTCCTAACCCTCTTGTATTGAACTGTATTGTTGCTGTATTATCTCCCTTTATATTGTAAAGCGCTAAGCAAAGTGTTGGTGCTATATAAATCCTGTATAATAATAATAATCATCAAGTCAGAAAACTGGCCGTGCATGTTTTTTTGCAGTTTATTTTCTGGTTTAATTTGGATGGGGTGAGTGTGAGCCTTGGGATACTCAAAAAGCAAATAGCAAAAATGCAGCAGAGGACACTAAAGCTGATGTGCTCCTTCAGGGTGTAACCACCCTCTTTAATGTGAAGTTATATGAAATAGACCTGTGCAGTTCGTTTTGTACCAAATTGAAATTTGGACAAATGTTCTGTTATTTGGAGATTCGGATGTATCTGATTTCTGAATTAGAATAGTAAAGAATTTAAACAAATCTGAGTACACAAAAGATAATTTGGCCAAAATTCAAATTGATTCGAATTTGAAAACACATTCGAAAACAAAATTAAAGTTCAAGACAAATTTGAAAACTAATTTGAATTTGAAACCAAGAATAGAATAAAATAGAACAGAAAATAAAGAAAAAGAAAATAGAATAAAATAAGAATAGAACAGAATACAGTAGAAAATAATAGAGTAAAACAGAACAAAATAGAATAGAAAATAACGGAATAGAAAAGAATAGAATAGAAAAGAATAAAAGATATTAGAATAGAAAAGATTAGAATAGAAAATCAAAGCATAGAATGGAAAAGAATAGAATCAATTAGAATAGAAAGATTAGAATAGAAAATCAAAGAATAGAAAATAATAGAATAAAACAGCACACAATAGAACAGACAATAAAGGAATAGAATAGAATCAATTAGAACGCAATAGAAAAATTAGAATAGAATAGAAAATAAAAGAATATAACATACAATAATAGAAAAGATTGGAATAGAGAATCAAAGAATAGAATAGTATAGAAAAACAATAGAATAGAATATAACTTCCTTACAAAATTTTAATTTTGAAAAGAATGAATTTGAATCCAAACAGAATACATTAGAATAGAATATAAAATAATAGAAAAAAATAGAATAGATTAGAAAAGACTAAAATACTTCACAAAAAAATTGTGAGCTGCGCTATGTGAAGTGAGTAGTGATCAACAAAGGCACTGTGAAAATTTAGCTGAAATAGATATTTCCAGTATGGTCATGCAACTCTTCATATAGCCTATATGCCATCAAAAAACACATATGGATTGTGTATTGTAACATTAGAATTTTTATTGGATCCATTAGAATTATTTTAAAATCCATTAAAATTATTTTCAAATCCGTTTGAAATTTCAAATTCGGTTGAATTTGAATAAACGAAACGAATTGCAAAAACGAATTAAACGAATTTAACTGATCAAACAAAACAAAATTAGTCAAATAACAAAACAAAACACATTTTTTCATTTTGCACATGTCTAATATGAACTTCAGTTCAGGAACTCCTCAACAGGAGTATAGTTTTGAGTCAAACTGTAATGAACTCTCTCAAAAGTGGCAAGGAAAGTCTCTAGTAAGCTTACGGCTAGTACTCACTGTGCCCTGGTTTCTATGATGCCTCTTGCAGTACCAGCCACTCTCTGTACTTGGTGCCTGTAGCTTGGATCCCCTGTAGAGATTCCAACAATGCTTTAGGATACTCTACACCGAGGTCCCTGAGCTCTAACTAGAGCTGGGACCCCAAAAATATTTATTCAGTGCTGTAACTGGCAACCCAGGGGTGCCTCAGCCCTAAGGCTGGGTCTTACTCTCCCAGGACCAAAAGACTGCTGTTCTAAGCCCCAGCCTGTTTATATACCTCTCAGATACCTGCTGGTCACTCATTCTTCTGACCAGGGATTATCTGAGAAAGCATGAAAATGCAGGTCAGGGTCAGACTCTCACACCTATTATATCCCATAACTCAGTCAGAGGCAGGGGAAAGTAGATGAGCCTGTATGAGTAGAACCTAGAACAGCCAAAAGCAAAATGATCACTGCTCTCCTTACTATATGGAAACCAAAAATTAAATTTACCTAAACACTAGCAGCCCAACTAAGAGGGTGGTACACTAGCTTCCATGTTCTGGATCCATTGCCTTCAAAGAGGTTTTTTAAATACAGCAAATCTGTTTTACTAAGGTTCTCCAGCTCTCCTGGCTCGGCCCATCTGGGGATGACAACCATCTTTACCCCACTCCACCAGATACTAACTAGACCCTCACAATCAAACTACATTCCTTCCAATTTACCCTGACTCCTGCCAAGGTAAGCTCAAAGCCATGGAGAGACCCAATGGCCATCCTAAAAATTGCTCAACAACCCTTTACCTGCTGCAAATCTATAATAGGAAATGTCAACAATGTCACGAAAGTGGTCAGAGAAGGATCATGTATTTTCAAACAGTAAAAAAATGTGTTGGAACTTCTAAATTGTAATTAGGACCACCCCTCTGCCATGATAATCTCTTTAACCCCCCTGGCAGTATTCCTGAGTGTAGCACAGGGTTAACTTTCAGTACCAAAAGAGCTACACTCGCGATTACCCTGCAGCGTTGCTCAGGGATTGCCTCTTGCACTTACCTTTTCCTGTGCTCCCGCAATGTCCCCCCTGCAGCGGGACTGGCCATCTCCTTCGGCCGATGCCGGCATCTGTCTTTCGGGTTCCATTCCCTGTGAGCGCCAGGATGTATGGGACTTACAGGGGACGGAACCAGCGGGAAATTTAAAAAAGTGAAAACGTGACATTCACTAAATACACTAAAATCTGATAGTATTACATTACTGTATCAAACCATTTTACATACATTTTGTCCCAAGTGCTTTGTCCTGTGCCCTGCCTGCATTTTTACTGTTCTTTCTGCCTGGAAACTGAGAAATGTCTATGGCGTCCAAAAAGCGTCCCTTTAGGTCAAAAGCGGTTTTAGACCAGCTAGAGAACAGCGATAGTAAATTAGAACTACTTGCAGAATTGAGTGATAATGATTTGTGGGGAAATTCGTCATCAGACACTGAAAACGATTTTGCGACTAAGCTCAGTGATGTGCGAACTTTGCGCTCTATTTCAAATTTCAGTGTTTTTGATTTGATTATATTATTGAATTAAATTTATTATTATATTATTATTTTTTATGATTATTTATTATATTATAATTTATGATTTCGTGTTTCAAATTTTATCATACCCCGGATGTTTACTATACTCTTATTCGGACAGATTTCAGTGAGTTATTCCTAAGAATTACAGGCCTACAATAAAAAAACAACATTTCCATGCAAAAAAATGTACCGCTTTGAGCACAGAAATAGTGACATAATCAGACCGCTAGGGAGGTTAATACAGAATATTATTTTACTGGTTGTAAGAATAATGGGTGTAAATAAGCTTGTATCAATTGACCGTCCATCTTATGCTAGGGAGTTTTTTTTTTTCATTCAACCCAGCAGACTGAACAAAAAAAAACCTAAAAGGTCACTGTACTAACTAAGCAAAGTTAGTGCAGGGATCTCCCCTGCCCCACTGTGTTCTGGCAGGAGGACTGCCCCCTGCCAGAACACACTGATCAGCGCTCACAGCCATTGGCTGCAAGCCCTGATTGGAGGCTGGTTTTCCAGCATACCTGTTCAATAAACGACAGTCATTAGACCAGCTTCTGTCAGACAGGTTGCTGTACACACAAGCTGAATGTCGGCCAGTTTACGTTGAACTGGCCGATCCCGGAAGCTATTCACCCCTTGTGTACCAGCCTTAAATCCTAATAATAGGATAAACATTTATAACAGTTATACAGTGAAAACCCACCTTGCTCCCTAGCATACCTGGAATTCAGCTTTAGTGGCTACTAAATAAACCTATGGGTAAAGTATAGAATTTACAGGCATTTTGTAGCTCCACTAGGAACAGCAATTGAAGTATCAATTTAGGGGAAGAACTAAAGTTTGCTTTCATTTTAGCAGAACATAAATCCAGATAATCCCTAAGCACAAGTGTGCATACAGGAATAGAGCTCTGCAAGAATGCTAATTGTCCCCCATCGGACTCTTACCTATAAAGAATGAGTGAAAAACAGAAAAAAAACTACACAGCAGCAAACCACTTGTTGCCTTGGCAAAATATGTCCATCAATTCCAATTTATACAGTTGTGGCCAAAATTATTCAACCCCCAATGCTGTAAAGGGGTTTAGGGACTATAGTGTACATTTGGAATTGTATTCAGAATCAAATCCTACAAGGACGTTGTAACTACCCAAATGCAACTAAAATGACATCAATTGTTTATGTAATACAGTAGTAAATGGTTCTTATGTGGTTTCTTCATTGCCACAATTATTCAACCCCTTAAAGACTACCACTCTGAAGAACAGAGGTTCATACAGGTGCTTTCCATCAGGTATTGAAAACACCTGTGGATGTCACCGAGCAGCAATCAAGCATAATAAGCACCAATTAGGCAGCTTTAAAATGACTGTGATACTCAGCTCCTTCTAGACATTTACTGGTGTGGTTACAAACATGGTGAAGGCAAGAGAATGGTCCAGGAAGACAAGAGAAGAGGTGATTTCTCTTCACAGGAAGGGCAATGGCTATAAGAAGATTGCAAAGATGTTAAACATACCAAGAGACACCTTAGGAAGCATCATTCGCAAATTCAAGGCAAAGGGCACTGTTGAAACGCTACCTGGTCGTGGCAGAAAGAAGATGCTGACTTCGACTGCTGTGCGCTACCTGAAGCGTAGAGTGGAGAGAAGTCCCCGTGTGACTGCTGAGGAACTGAGAAAAGATTTGTCAGATGTGGGTACAGAAGTTTCAGCCCAGACAATAAGACGCACACTGCGTAATGAAGGCCTCCGTGCCAGAACTCCCAGGCGTACCCCCTTGCTGTCTCCAAAGAATAAGAAGAGTCGACTGCAGTATGCCAAAAGCCATGTGGACAAACCACAAAAGTTGTGGGATAGTGTTCTGTGGACTGATGAAACAAAATTAGAACTGTTTGGGCCCATGGATCAACGCTATGTTTGGAGGAGGAAGAACAAGGCCTATGATGAAAAGAACACCTTGCCTACTGTGAAGCATGGTGGAGGGTCAATCATGCTTTGGGGCTGTTTTGCTTCTGCAGGTACAGGGAAGCTTCAGCGTGTGCAAGGTACCATGAATTCTCTTCAGTACCAGGAGATATTGGATGGAAACGTGATGCAGTCCGTCACACACCTGAGGCTTGGGAGACGTTGGACCTTTCAACAGGACAATGATCCCAAGCATACCTCCAAGTCCACTAGAGCATGGTTGCAGAGGAAAGGCTGGAACATTTTGGAGTGGCCATCGCAGTCACCAGACTTAAATCCGATTGAGAACCTCTGGTGGGACTTAAAGAAAGCAGTTGCAGTGCGCAAGCCTAAGAATGTGACTGAACTGGAGGCCTTTGCCCATGAAGAATGGGCGAAGATACCCGTAGATCGCTGCAAGACACTTGTGTCAAGCTATGCTTCACGTTTAAAAGCTGTTATAACTGTAAAAGGATGCTGTACTAAGTACTAAGATTGAATGTCACTTGGGGGTTGAATAAAACTGATAATGCTGTGAGCACAGAAAAGACATTTGTGGTTATTTCATTATAACTGTTATGTTATATTTGTCTGACCTACAAGTGCCTCTTTAATGTAAATGTAAGCAAGATGACTGAATGATCAAAAGCAATGTCAAACTGGCCAAAACACTCAATTTCAGTGGGGGTTGAATAATTTTGGCCACAACTGTAGATGTTTCTTAGGGTACTATTAAAGTGATTCTAAAGCCAAGATATGTTTTACCTTAAAGTGGAACTTCACTCTCTCAATCAACATGGACTATTTTTAATTCTTATGCTGCTAGCATTAGTAAATACATAGGAAATTATATCATATGTACTTGTTTTACATTTTTTTCACATTTCTTTAGTTACTTCCTGGTTTCTGTGCCTGGGCAAATGATGTCATACATCCCAGAATTCTTCAGGAGGGGAGGGAGGGTTCTCCGCTTAGCCAATGCCTGAGCTAAGGGCAGATGGATTCCTGGATGTAATTGCTACATGAATCATCTGTCCTTACTCAAGATGGCCACTGCCAGAAATGCCACGGTGTGTTTTTCAAAATGATTTTTCAGCAAAATAAAGCATGGAGACATAGATGGATGGGTGAGTTTGCCCTGGATATTAACAATGAATTAACCACTTGACCTCCTGAGGATTTACCCTCCCTGTTCCTGACCAGGCCATTTTTTACGTTACGGTGCTGCGTTACTTTAACTGAGAATTGTGCGGTCATGCAACTCTGAACCCAAATTAAATTAAAGTCTTTTTTCCCCACAAATTGAGCTTTTTTTCTGTGGTATTTGATCGCCTGTGCATTTTTATTTTTTGCGCTATAGAAAAAAAGGCCGACAATTTTCAGAAAAAAAAACACTTCGTTTTTTTTGCTATTAAACATGTAAAGTAAAAAAAAAATAAAAAATCACATTTCGTCATAAATTTAGGCCAAAATGTATTCTGCTACATGGCTTTGCTAAATGGCAGAGATCATCGATTTATAATGGGACTGCGGGACTGCGGCGGGCATTCTGACACTGGGGGGAACTGACTTGGTGTCACTGACATCCCCAATGACACCAATACTGTGATCAGTGCTTACAAAAAGCACTGACACTGTACTAATGACACTAGGCAGGAAGGGGTTAACATGAGGGGCGATCAAAGATTTAACTGTGTGCTGGGAGTGTTTTACTAGGGGATGGTGTGTTGGTGCTTCAGTGTAAGCACAGCACAGCCATCCAGAGCAGTGTGCCCGAGCCGACAGGGAGGGGGACAGCTCTGTCTCTCCAATCTAAGCATTTAAAGTGTGATCTCTGTAACTTAATAGTTGTGATGAGATAGCGATAACTTCAACCTCAGTTGGATACCACAGTCAGTGACTCCATCGATAAGACATCTTGTAGATCTTGTGAAGTTTATTCCATAAACTGAGATAATCTTACAACAATGAACATTCGATAGGTCAAAAGATCATAATGTGATCTACTTCATGACATGAGGCTAGAACTGCAATGCATCTCTGGGAAAGGGGGAGGGCTATCTATACAGCATTAACTAATCTAAAGGAAAGGGAGGAGCAGAAACAAAATATAGAAACACTTAAAGGCATATGACAGTCAATATGACAGTCATGTGAAACATGCCACTCCCTGTCGAAATCTATGATTTCTATTATAATAAACTTTAGTTCAAGTCCAATATAAATAATGAAGTTTCTTTCCAGGAACATCTGCAAAACAAGAGGGAAGGGAAGAACAAAGGAAAACAATGCAAACATTTAGCATAATACTTACAGATGTTGGTCTCAAAAATCCAGGCTGAGACATGGAAATCCATATTCAGAGGGGAAGGCAGCAACATGCACGATTCTTTCTTACCTCCTTTTAATTCAGGTTGATGACTTGTCTTCCTCTTTGGGCAAAAGAAGTACTAGTTCCTTAATAGGCCTGAAGTAAAGGTGTGCAGAACCTTCTTTCATGGTGGATATAGCCAAGATGTGTCCCAAAATGCAGAATTAGGTACTGCACAACTGCCGCAGCCATCAGGGTTGAGGCTATTGGGAACATAGTGCCATTGTTCAGGAGTAGAGAGCTTCCTTATGCGTTCCACTCTGCTGCCGACATACACATAGAACTGTCTTGTGCGATTGTGTATATATCCTAGCACTATTTTGATGTCCGTATAAAAGTCAAAGGAGTCTATTTCAACATCTGTTTCAAGTTCTATAAGCTCAGCAATTTCCACAGCTAACACAGCTGCACAAAGTTAAAGCCTTGGAATAGTATGTGCAGGTTTTGATGTGAGCTTGGTCTTGCCCATGATAAATCCTACACCCACTTCACCGCTGGGATCCGTAGCTCAAAGATAAGCCACTGCAGCAATGGCTTCATTGGAAGCATCAGAGAAGACATAAATCTCTCTTCTCATGGCATTCTTTAAAGATGCTTGGGTGTAAGAGCGTGGTATCTGGAGTTGTTCTAATGCTTTTAGAGACTGTTTCCAGGATTCCCATCTTTGTTGTTTCTCCTTCGGTAAGGGGGTATCCCAGTTTTCAGAAGTAAGTTGTCTCAGCAGTATCTTGCCCTGAATGGTGAGAGATGTAATGAAACCTAACGCTTTGTAAAGGGCTTGTCACAGGCTGATGGTTGAAATGTGAATGTGTCTTGTTTAACATTCCAAAGCAATCCAATACTGTGTCGTGTAATAGAAAGGTCAGATCCTAGTTGGAATTTCTTCACACTGACAGCATGGTCATCTGAAGGAAAGGCTATCATGACCTTGTCGCTGTTAGAGATGATTTTGTGAAGTCTGAGGTTTGCAGTGGCAAGCATGTTCTGGGTTCTAGTAAGAAGGTCAATAGCTTCATCTTCATTGGGCAGAGATTTGAGTCTGTCATCTACATAGAAATTCCTTTCGATGAACTGTCTTGCATCAGATCCAAATTCTCACCATCTTGAGCTGTTTTCCTCAGTCCATAAATTGCTACTGCAGGAGAAGGACTGTTACCGAAAACATGTACCTTCATTCAATAGTCTATGACTTTATGACTTCATTATTGACATCATTATTGCAGTACCATCGAAACCTGAGGAAGTTTCTGTAGTCTTCATGGACAATGAAACAGTGGAACATCTGCTGAATGTCAGCCATAACAGCAATTGGCTCTTGTCTGAAGCGAAGTAAAACTCCTATGAGATTGTTGTTCAGATTAGGTCCAGTGAGAAGATTGTCATTGAGGGAGACACCTTCATGATGAGCACTTGAGTCAAAGACCACCCTAATCTGATCAGACTTGCGAGGATGGTAGACACCAAAGCATGGTAAGTACCAACATTCTTCTCCTTCCGTAAGAGGAGGTGCAGGCTCAGCATGATCTCTCTCAAACACCTCATAAAGTCCACAAAGTGCTTTTTCATCTCAGGCTTCTGGTTCAAACTGCGATTCTGTATGTACCCTATTGTTTGGTAGTCTCTTTCTTTGGGTACGAAATGGTAGAGGTGCTACCCAACTGTTGGAATCATCTTGGTAGAACTCTTTACTCGTGGTTTTCAAGAATTTTGTCTTCTGTGGTAGCTGCTAACTCATTGTCTTTAGTGGTTACCTCGAATACTGTGTTGCTGATTGTTAGGAATGGACTGGCCAGCAATGGTGGGTCTCACCTGCCTTTTGATCTGCAGTACCAGGGCTGGCCAGCGGGTGCTCCCAGCAATCAGAGACTCAACCTTTCAGCCAGCTAACACCTGTAACTGATGATGCTGGGGTATTTAAGGAATGGGCAGACACACAGACTCTGCCTTGGTGTTGTGTTTGTCCTGGGCCCTGTATCTGTCCTGCATCCTGTTCCTGTTCCTTTGCTGACTTCTCCTGCTCTGATCCTGGCTTGTGACCCTGACCATTCCTCTGTCTGACCCTCTGTACTACGCTGCTTGCTACCTGTTCTGATCCCTGGCTTGTGACCCGGACCATCCCTCTGTCTGACCCTCTGTACTATGCTGCTTGCTACCTGCTGAACCTGGCCTGTGACCCCGACTATTCTCCGCTTGCTCCCCCTGTACCTACCTGCCCTATTGATATTGACCCGGCCTGCCTGACGACGCTTGCTTGTATATACTGTTATCTGTGGGTGGTTGGTTTGGTTTGTTTGCACTGTGTTATGTTTAGTATTGCACTGCGTTTATGTTTGTACTATTAGTCTTTAATAAATTATATTGTTTATAACATATCTGAGGTCTGCGTTTCCCTGTTTCAGTCACACACCTCTGGTCATACCTGGGAGCCCTGACATTACACCAAGGCCAATCCTGACCAGAAGTGGCTGCACAGGGAAGCCATCTTGGCTTGTTGATGGGAAGGATGGATCTGGATGAGGTTGAATATTTATATCTGCTAGTGTTTGATGACAGGGAGTATGCTTATCAAACTCTGAAGGAGTATACCCGGGATGAATTGCTAGAATGTATACGGCTCGCTCATGTTCTAGTAGATCAGGGCACAGTGTTCTCTGAGGTGCAGCCATTGATTGAGGTTTGTGCAGAGTTGGTTTCATCTGGTTCCCCCGAATGCAGGGATGAATTTTTGCCACCATTTAGTGCAGACCAGGTAGAGTCCCTGGTGTGGTTATTAGAGGATGATGTGGGTTACTTTCTGGAGCGTTATTCCACATGTTCACCACAGACACTGCAAGATTGTATAAACGCAGTGCAGTCATTGACCAGACAGGCTTTGTGTAAGCTCAGCTTTGTTCAACCCCTACTGCAGACATGGACAGACTTGTTGCACCCAGCCTCAGTCAGCTTACAAAAACCCAGTCCTGTTTCTAACTCTACTCCTGTATTCCCACCAGCTCCTCCAGTTACCGCCCAGTATACTTGGCTATCTACCGCATGTCAGTACCCTGTTCCCACTCGCTGCACCTATCCTGCCTTTAACCCTGCAAAAAAGCCCTCTGTAGCAACTGCTCCCTCTCCTGTTCCATCCTCCAGTTTTTCTCTGTCTCCAGCTGCTCCATTCGTTTGCAGACCTGCGTTTACTTGCAGTACTCCAGTAATTAAAACCAGAAAAAAGCGAAAATTCTTTCCAACCAATACCATCCTGCCAGTATCCAAACCGGTGAACCAGCCTGAAGCCTCTCTTCAGCCTGAAGCCTCTCTTCGGCCTGAAGCCTCTCTTCAGCCGGATGCCTCTCTTCAGCCGGATGCCTCTCTTCAGCCGGATGCCTCTCTTCAGCCGGATGCCTCTCTTCAGCCGGATGCCTCTCTTCAGCCGGATGCCTCTCTTCAGCCGGATGCCTCTCCTCAGCCTGAAGCCTCTCCTCAGCCTGATGCCTGCATTCAGCCTGATGCCGCTACTCAGCAGGATGAACTGATCCAGCCCGACGATCCTATTAGGCCAGTTGACTCGATGCCCGCTGTTGATCCAGATGAACCGGTACCTGATCCAGTGCCCGCTGTCATGCCAATTGACTCAGAGCCCGCTGTCATACCTGGTGACCCGGTGCCCACTGCCTTGCCAGATGACGCGGTGCCCGCTGGCAAACCAAATGACCTGATGCCTGGTGACCCAGTGCCCGCTGTCATACCTGGTGACCCGATGCCCGCTGTCGAGCCAGACAATCCGGTACCTGATGCCCCGGAGCTCACTGTCGTGCCTGTTGACTCGGAGCCCACTGCCTTGCCAGATGACGCAGTGCCCGCTGTCGAGCCAAATGACCTGATGCCTGGTGACCCAGTGCCCGCTGTCCAGTCAGACGATCCAATGTCTGACCCAGTGCCCGCGGTCATACCAGTTGACTCGGAGCCCACTGCCTTGCCAGATGACGCGGTGCCCGCTGACAAGCCAAATGACCTGATGCCTGGTGACCCAGTGCCCGCTGTCCAGTCAGACGATCCAATGTCTGACCCAGTGCCCGCGGTCATACCAGTTGACTCAGAGCCCACTGCCTTGCCAGATGACGCGGTGCCCGCTGTCGAGCCAAATGATCTGATGCCTGGTGACCCAGTGCCCGCTGTCCAGTCAGACGATCCAATGTCTGACCCAGTGCCCGCGGTCATACCAGTTGACTCGGAGCCCACTGCCTTGCCAGATGACGCGGTGCCCGCTGTCGAGCCAAATGACCTGATGCCTGGTGACCCGATGCCCGCTGTCCAGCCAGACGATCCAATGTCTGACCCAGTGCCAGCGGTCATCCCAGTTGACTCGGAGCCCACTGTTGTGCCTGGTGACTCGGTGCCCGCCGCCCCGCCTGGGGGCCCGAGACCTGTCGCTCCACCTGGGGGTCCGGCACCCGCCGCTCCGCCTGAGGGCCCGAGACCTGTCGCTCCATCTGGGGGTCCGGCGCCCGCCGCTCCGCCCGAGGGCCCGAGACCTGTCGCTCCATCTGGGGGTCCGGCGCCCGCCGCTCCGCCTGAGGGCCCGAGACCTGTCGCTCCTCCTGGGGGTCCGGCGCCCGCCGCTCCGCCTGAGGGCCTGAGACCTGTCGCTCCAGCTGGGGGTCCGGCGCCCGCCGCTCCGCCTGAGGGCCCGAGACCTATCGCTCCATCTGGAGGTCCGGCGCCCGCCGCTCCGTCTGAGGGCCCGAGACCTGTTGCCCCGCCTGGGGGCTCGATGCTTGTCGCCCCGCCTGGGGGCTCGATGCCTGTCGCCCCGCCTGGGGGTCCGGCGCCTGTCGCCCCGCCTGGGGGCACGAGGCCTGTCGCCCCGCCTGGGGGCCCGATGCCTGTCGCCCCGCCTGGGGGCCCGATGCCTGTCGCCCCGCCTGGGGGCCCGATGCCTGTCGCCCCGCCTGGGGGCCCGATGCCTGTCGCCCCGCCTGGGGGTCCGATGCCTGTCGCCCCGCCTGGGGGTCCGATGCCTGTCGCCCCGCCTGGGGGTCCGATGCCTGTCGCCCCGCCTGGGGGTCCGATGCCTGTCGCCCCGCCTGGGGGTCCGATGCCTGTCGCCCCGCCTGGGGGTCCGATGCCTGTCGCCCCGCCTGGGGGTCCGATGCCTGTCGCCCCGCCTGGGGGTCCGGCGCCTGTCGCCCCGCCTGGGGGCACGAGGCCTGTCGCCCCGCCTGGGGGCCCGAGGCCTGTCGCCCCGCCTGGGGGCCCGATGCCTGTCGCCCCGCCTGGGGGCCCGATGCCTGTCGCCCCGCCTGGGGGCCCGATGCCTGTCGCCCCGCCTGGGGGCCCGATGCCTGTCGCCCCGCCTGGGGGCCCGATGCCTGTCGCCCCGCCTGGGGGCCCGATGCCTGTCGCCCCGCCTGGGGGTCCGATGCCTGTCGCCCCGCCCGGGGGCCCGAGGCCTGTCGCCCCGCCCGGGGGCACGAGGCCTGTCGCCCCGCCCGGGGGCCCGATGCCTGTCGCCCCGCCCGGGGGCCCGATGCCTGTCGCCCCGCCCGGGGGCCCGGTGCCTGTCGCCCCGCCCGGGGGCCCGGTGCCTGCTGCTCCGCCCGGGGGCCCGGTGCCTGCTGCTCCGCCCGGGGGCCCGGTGCCTGCTGCTCCGCCCGGGGGCCCGGTGCCTGCTGCTCCGCCCGGGGGCCCGGTGCCTGCTGCTCCGCCCGGGGGCCCGGTGCCTGTCGCCCCGCCCGGGGGCCCGGTGCCTGTCGCCCCGCCCGGGGGCCCGGTGCCTGCCGCCCCGCCCGGGGGCCCGGTGCCTGTAGCCCCGCCCGGGGGCCCGGTGCCTGCTGCTCCGCCTGGTGGCCCGCTGCCTGCTGCTTCGCCTGGTAATCCGATGTGCCTCTGCCCGGAGTCCTGCCCGATGTGCCTCTGCCCGGAGTCCTGCCCGATGTGCCTCTGCCCGGAGTCCTGCCCGATGTGCCTCTGCCTGGAGTCCTGCCCGATGTGCCTCTGCCCGATGTGCCTCTGCCCGGAGTCCTGCCCGATGTGCCTCTGCCCGATGTGCCTCTGCCCGGTGTGCCTCTGCCCGGTGTGCCTCTGCCCGGTGTGCCTCTGCTCGATGTGCCGCTGCCCGATGTGCCTCTGCCCGGTGTGCCTCTGCTCGATGTGCCGCTGCCCGGAGTCCTGCCCGATGTGCCTCTGCCCGGTGTGCCTCTGCCCGGAGTCCTGCCCGATGTGCCTCTGCCCGGAGTCCTGCCCGATGTGCCTCTGCCCGGAGTCCTGCCCGATGTGCCTCTGCCTGGAGTCCTGCCCGATGTGCCTCTGCCCGGAGTCCTGCCCGATGTGCCTCTGCCCGATGTGCCTCTGCCCGGAGTCCTGCCCGATGTGCCTCTGCCCGGTGTGCTTCTGCCCGGTGTGCCTCTGCTCGATGTGCCTCTGCTCGATGTGCCTCTGCCCGGAGTCCAGCCCGGTGTGCCGCTGCCCGGAGTCCTGCCCGGTGTGCCAGTCTTTGATATCCCGCCAGTTGCCAGACCCGGGCGGTGGAACATTTTGCCCAGCTAGGACTGTTTGGAGCGTCCTGAGGCCGCTCCTTGAGGGGGGGGTACTGTTAGGAATGGACTGGCCAGCAATGGTGGGTCTCACCTGCCTTTTGATCTGCAGTACCAGGGCTGGCCAGCGGGTGCTCCCAGCAATCAGAGACTCAACCTTTCAGCCAGCTAACACCTGTAACTGATGATGCTGGGGTATTTAAGGAATGGGCAGACACACAGACTCTGCCTTGGTGTTGTGTTTGTCCTGGGCCCTGTATCTGTCCTGCATCCTGTTCCTGTTCCTTTGCTGACTTCTCCTGCTCTGATCCTGGCTTGTGACCCTGACCATTCCTCTGTCTGACCCTCTGTACTACGCTGCTTGCTACCTGTTCTGATCCCTGGCTTGTGACCCGGACCATCCCTCTGTCTGACCCTCTGTACTATGCTGCTTGCTACCTGCTGAACCTGGCCTGTGACCCCGACTATTCTCCGCTTGCTCCCCCTGTACCTACCTGCCCTATTGATATTGACCCGGCCTGCCTGACGACGCTTGCTTGTATATACTGTTATCTGTGGGTGGTTGGTTTGGTTTGTTTGCACTGTGTTATGTTTAGTATTGCACTGCGTTTATGTTTGTACTATTAGTCTTTAATAAATTATATTGTTTATAACATATCTGAGGTCTGCGTTTCCCTGTTTCAGTCACACACCTCTGGTCATACCTGGGAGCCCTGACACTGATGTTGTCATCCCAGAGATTAAGAGCTTTCATATTGTATTGTATTATGTGCTGTTGTGCACCTTTTTCAAACAGTCTCTCTTTCACAATATATTTATGTGGTCGTTGTGCAGAACAAGTTGTTCGTCCATTTGACAGGAAATGTGTTTTAAAGGAAGAGACTGTGTAGGACCTTCTGCCCTTGTCTAGGCACACATTGCCTATAATGACCCATCCTAGATCCAGACGCTGAGCATATGGTTCATTGTGTGGACTGTTGATTTGATGATGAACTTTGTGCACCCTTAGGATGTCTCGACCAAGTAACAGCAGGATATCAGCACTTTCATCGAGAGCTGGTATTTGGTTGGCTATGTGCTTTAAGTGAGAATGGTGAAAAGCAGCTTCAGGATTAGGGATCTCCTCTTTGATGCTTGGAATCTGGTTGCACTCAGTGATAGTGGGCAAAGATATTTCTACATTGTCATTCAGAGGAGCAACTACAAGACCACTGGCTTTCCTACCTAAGACTTTTGTAGTGCCGGAACAAGTGTTTAGAGTATAAGGCAGAGCATCTCCAGTTATATTCAACAGTTCAAAAAAAACTGTTACTCTGATCATCCAGAATAGTATACAGTCTTATGGCCTTTTCAGGTTGACCTTTGGGGTATACATGGACCAAGCATATCTTTGCACAGGATTTGTCGCAGAATCCTTCTCCACAGACCTCTGTACATGTAGAGAACACTGGGGTGGTAAGTGCTGCTTGATTTGGGCACCTTGCTTTGCCTCAGGAAGATTGTTTGTGAGAGTAGTAGAGTTGTGCGAATATTGATGAAAAGCTTGCACATGGTCATCACTGTCACACTCTATACATTTAATGATCACTTTACAGTCCTTTGCAAAGTGTTCTGTGCAGGCACAGCATTTGTAGCAAACCCCAAATTTATTCAAAAGTTTCTTACGTTCTTGGAGGGGTTTTCTTTCTGAAGCTGATACATTTCTTAAGTGGATGTGGTTTGTTATGTATTGGACACTGGCGATTTGGGTCCTCAATTCTGTTGTTTAGATCAGTCTTTTCAAGAACTGTAGCAGGTGCAGGTAGAACATTAGTCCTTTTCACTAACACTGGACCTCTACAGTCTCTGTGTGACATATGTGTGTTCATAGGTCTTGGAGACAGTATACTGAGAAGACTGCAGTCCCTATATGAGAAACTTAGGTCATTCTTAGTGTCTGCAATTCTTTTGATGAACTTGCAGAAGTAGGAAAAAGGAGAAAAACTCTATGTTCTTCTTTATGCTTTGATCCAAGCGCTGCCCATCTTTCTTGAATTCCATATGGTAGCTTGAGAACAATAGATTTGATGCCATGAAAGGTGTCAAGGTAACTGAGACCAGATAAGTTGATGTCAGCCTTAGCAAGTTGAAGCTCTAATAGAACATCGCTGAGTTCTTGAAACTTTAGATTGTAGCTAGCAGAAATCCTTGGGAAGCTTTGCAACCTTTTGAATAAAGCATCTTCAATGGCCTCTGGGCTGCCAAAGGTATGTTCAAGTCTTCCCCAAGCAGCATTAAGGCCTGCAGCAGGGTTGTCGATATGAACTGCTTTGAGACTCTTGATGCGTTCAGTAGACTGGGGACCTAGCCATCTGATGAGTAGATCTAATTCCTTTGTGGCATTGATGTCTAGGTCACTCATTGTGGCCTTAAAAGTGGATTTCCAGCCTCTGTAATTTTCAGGCTTGTCATCAAACTTGGTGAGGCCTGTCTTAACAAGGTCTCTGAGGAGCATGTATTTAGCAAACTGTGAAATGTCTGTGTTTTCAGATTTTGGGTGCATGACTGCAGGTGGAACAGAGTTGGTTGTGACGGTTGGTGGACTTACGTGGAGTGACTTGGGAACATATGTTGCTGCTAAGGCATTTAATGCCAGAGCTGGCTTAAAGTCCACTGGCTTGTTGGTTTGTAGAGTAGTGCGTTTGCTAGGAGGTACTCTGTTGATGCCAAAGTATGATGGACGGTATGTTAAATACACACCAGTGTCTGCGTCTAGCTGAGATGCTACATTCTGATGTATTGGAGGATATAAGGGCAAATGGTCTTGAGGTACAGTAGGTGCAGAGAAGAGACTTTGATTGAGTACTTTGGCTGTTGTGACAGGGAGTTGACGTTCTGGAGAGGTGTGTGTGAAGAATCTGAGACATAAGATACAACTGAGTGTCTGGAACTGTTGTCTCTTTTGTTTTCACAAGCGGCTTGTTCTAAGACCCTTAACCTTGCCATGGCTGTGGCATGCTCACACTGTTTTTCCAAAACTTCAATTTCTGCCTTTTGGCGTGTGGCTTCAGCTTCTTTTTCTGCTTTCTGATGTGCGGCCTGAGCCTCCATTTGTACTTTCTTAGATGTGTCCTGAACCTCTTTCTGTGGCCTGAGCCTCTCTTTCTGCTTTCTGATGTGTGGTCTGAGCCTCCATTTGTGCAGCCTGAGCCTCCATTTGTGCTTTCTTATATGTGGCCTGAGCCTCTATTTCTGCAGTCTGAGCCTCTTTCTGCTTTCTGATGTGCGGCCTGAGCCTCCATTTGTGTGGCCTGAGCCTCCATTTCTGCTTTCTTATGTGCAGCTTGAGCCTCCATTTCTGCGGCCTGAGCCTCCAATTCTGCTTTCTTTTGGGCGAAAGCTGCCTGAATTTTAGAAGCTTCAACATCAGCACAGGCTTTTATTAGTTGTTGACTGAGTGTAGAAGACTTTGATTGTATGGATTTGGAAGATCTTGAGGAGTGTCTATTAGATGCAGAGCGATAAGATCTGGATTCACGGAGCGGTGTTATTCTCACTTCTGCCTTTGTTCGCACCACTAAATTGTTTTTCAAGTTTGAGCTCCTCAAAACTCATTAATGCTTCAATGACCTTTGAGTGTTGTACCACTTTAACAAAGCAATATATTTAATACAGTCTTTGATAATTCTCATAAGCAACATTCAATTGCTGGATAGCGCCCTCTAGTTGTATTGGCTCATGAGATTGTTGGGAGAGAGCAGACATGCATTTAACAGTATTAGACCATAAGTCATTAATATTAGACAGCTATTCTTCTTTGTCATCATTAAGATTTTCTTGCACTTTCCAGGTTGGATTTCTTAAGCGTTTTTCTCTTTTATCCAAGTCCTGCTCTGGATGAAGCTCTGATTGTGGTTGTGTATTAGTTTCCCCAGACTGTATATTACTTTCCTGAAACATCATGTTAGCAAGGAGAGGGGTTGATAGAAGGTTTACATGTATCACTTTTTCTGTGGGTGAGTTCAAGTTTCCTAGGCAATGATTGCAGAAAGGTTTTCTTGTTCTTTCTTATAAGTTCACAGACAAGCCATGTGGTAATGCATACAGATGCAGTGAATAAACTTGCAGTTGTAAAACATTCACATCAATAATTTGTCCTGACATTGATGAGTGTTATGCTGGGATATACTTGGAGACATGTACAGACTTGTGTAGAGGTGGCTGCACTCCCTATAGCTGTTATATCCAGTATCCATATAACCTCTCACTGTGTATTCTAGCTAGCAAGGATTCTTATGAAGACATTTCACTGATCTTTTAGCTAGCCAGGGTCCTATGAAGCATTCCACCGATCTTTTGACTGGCCAGGATCCTATGAAGCATTCCACTGATCTTTTTACTGTTCTGTGTCTCCAATCTAAGCATTGATAGTGTGATCTCTGTAACTTACAGTTGTGATGAGATAGCGATAACTTCAACCTCAGTTGGATACCACAGCCAGTGACTCAATCAATAGGACATCTTGTAGATCTTGTGAAGTTTATTCCATAAACTGAGAGAATCTTACAACAATGAACATTCGATAGGTCAAAAGAACTGCAGTGCATCTCTGAGAAAGGGGGAGGGCTATCTATACAGCATTAACTAAACCAAAGGAAAGGGAGGAGCAGAAACAATATATAGAAACACTTAAAGGCATATAACAGTCAATATGACAGTCATGTGAAACATGACAGGGACTGTTAGTAAACAAAGCAACCCTCCTCCCTCGGTAATCACCGGGCACCAGCAGGTAATCACAAGCCGGCTGTTATAGGGCGGTGGGGATGTGGTTAAATAGAATGTTTGGTTTGGGGCTCCCAGATGCAGTGCAGTTCCACTTTAATGCATTCTCTGCATTAAGGTAAAAAATGTCCCAGTAGCAGAATTGCGCCCCCCCCCCCCCCCCCACACACACACACTCCTTAACACCTTACTCAATCCAACCCTGTGCCCATCTGTAGTGGCTGTCCTCTCTCTCTCTCTGCATTCACAGGACAGAGAAGCAACAGCGGGAGCCATTGGCTTCTGCTGCGGTCATTGAAATCCTGTAAGCAGAGAGTGAGGGGGCAGGGCCAAGCTACACTGTGTGTGTCCATGGACACATCTTCCCCTAAGCCATTTGCTATGGGGGCAGCCACTGAAGAGGAGCCATGATCAATGGTGGGGGACCCCAGAAGAAGAGATTTGGAGCCGCTCTGTTCCATTGAACAGAGCAGGTAAGTATACCATGTTTAATATTTTAGAAAAAAATGTAACCATTACAACCACTTTAAATCTGATTAGATAAACCTCAACACCAGTTTTTATGAATATTGGCACTGTTGAAATTTGAGCCACAGAAGTATGTGTCCTGAAGACCTTCTTTTAGGCCCTCTTCTCTAAAGCCCAAGAGACAATCAGACAACTTGTGACAGGAAATGGACAATAAAGCCAACACTTTAATAGGTTTGCATCCAGCAGGGAATGGTTAAACCTCTGTCAGTTATTCTTTCTTACTTCACAGGAAGTGAAAGGAAATCTCTCCTTCCAAGATATGTGTCATTGAAACAAATCTTCATTGGTAGATTGTGCCTCACCTACTCTTTCAGTGGCAATCAAAATATTTTGGATTGCCCATCACTTTATGCCCTCATGACAATGGTCACCAATCATAGGTCAATTTGCCAAGTGGGGACCCAGACAGCAGTATAGTTAGACCCTTCATTGGATCATCCGTAATTGATATACAGATTTAGTGTCTCCAATAAGAGAAACCAACTCCTCCTTAACATGTTGCACCACAATGTGATTTGATCACTAAGATCCTTATGATCAAGCCACACTGTGGTGAAACACATGAAGGAGGAGTTGATTTCTCTGAGTAAAGACACTATGACCAGGGCTTTTTTTCAGCTGGAACTTGGTGGAACTCAGTTCCACCACCTCTGGCTCAGGCCCTCTGCTCCCTGTTTACCATTGTCACTTCTAAACACAGAGTCCAGCTTCTGTATTCACAAGTGACAGCTTGTCTCCCAACGGTAAGGTACTAGAGTTGACTGAGTGCTTCAGCATATGGCATATGGAAGATGGTGGAGCTTTACGGGGTTACGGGGGGGGGGGAGATGGGGGCGGTGGAGGGGGGGTTCGCCTGCAGGGATCAGAGCTGAAGAGGGGTGAAAATGAGATGTGAATTGGAGATGCAGAGATAAGCAGCTGTGGAAGAAGGCTGCACTTTGTATGCAGAGCACCCCTGAACTCTGCACTATGTACTAAGCACACCTTCTGAACTCTGCACTCGACCTGTAATTCACTTCACTGATTTAACACCCCTGTTAGACCCTCCCTCTGTTAGAGAAATTTGACTACACTACCATGTGATGCAGTTTGGAGGGTGTGTGTGTGGGGGAGGGAGGTTTTAAGGGGTTGTGGTTGAGTTTCTGCACTTATTTTCTGAGATAATATGTCTATTATGGACAATCTGAGAAAGTAACTCAGAAGAGCACGGTTTGGAGTGTTTACTTTCATCTGATCATAAGCCAGGACGGGCTTCTTGAACCTGCACCCAGGGTCCATAGATCAAATGGAAGAGCTAGTTTAGAGCGGTGTGTCAGGATAGGATGTCACTAAAGACCCATTATTACCTTACCAAAAACTAAAACTAAGTTTGGCTGTAGGTGTACTTTAAAAGAGGGCTTGACAGATCCCAGGCACCAGGTCCCCATGGGGACTAGAAATTGCTTCCTAGCACCTGGGTTCACACACTGCCTTCCATTATCTTCAATGGGAAAATGAGCTTCATAGACTTCAATGGGAAATCGCACCCCATAGACTTCAATGAGAAAATGCCTCCCATAGGCTTCAATGGACAAATGCTTCCCATAGACTTAAACAGGAAAAACGCCTCCCATAGACTTCAATGCAAAAGTCTATGCAAAAGGCAATCCTATGTGAACACTTATCTGCATATTCCACTCTACTCTTTCACTTTCAAGTCTGGAATGCAGCACTACAAACTAGCACAGAACCCTTTTCATAATGGCACTCAAAGTAGAATGTGTTTGAATTGTACCTGTGTGAACCACCTCAACAGGAACACAAAATATCTAGCTTGTCAAGCGAATCTGTGAGTTTCAAAACAAATCCAGAATAGTATATGTGTGAATCAGGGAGGCTCCATTCACACCTGGGCATTTGGGGATCCCAGCAGAATCGCTGTGATCGCAAAACGCATGCTCAGGTGCCATTATTTTCAATGATGCCTACAGTGTGGTGCAGTTTTGACGTGATTGCAAATCCCATCATGTGATGTCCTGGGTGCTAACAACCCATGCTGCACTAAAAAAAAATCCTGCCTCCTAACTGTAGCTGGCTCCTAGATTCAAAGGAAAAGAAGATATCCAGGAATGTCATTATTTTTTACATAGTTACATTGGTCCAGCTTGGAGCAATGTAACTGTATATACATTTACTATACCTGACTGATGCCCCTGGAAGCTTGAAGTCACTGAAGTAGACACTGATACTCCCAAGATCCCCTATTGCTTCTGGGACCCATTGGATAGAGAGAAAACAGGTGGCGCACACACCTAGTGCATTATCCAAGGTTTATTGTAGGAATGAAATAATAAAAACATACTCACAGACGAAGCATGTATCTAAAAACATGGAGGCTCTTTCTGTCCATACACCATACATCAGCATCAGAGGTTGGTCATCAGCTCTGAGGAAAGGGATTCATCCCTGAAACGCGTCAGCCATTTGACCGCACTGACAGTGAGAACACCTTGCCCGCCGTTGTAGCCATTGTCATTTTTCTATGCTTTTTAGATACATGCTTCGTCTGTGAGTATGTTTTTATTATTTCATTCCTACAATAAACCTTGGATAATGCACTAGGTGTGTGCGCCACCTGTTTTCTCTCTATCCAGTGGCTGATTTCCCCGTCTGAGGAGGGCTGCACCCCTGGAACATTTTCTTTGGTTGTCGCTGTCCTGGTACCCTTGGCTTCCCTTTTGGCTGTGCATATCCTGAGGCGCTGGAGAGTATATACGACTTCTGGGACCCATGCTAAATGGTCAGCCTTATGCATTGTGAACACAGAAGTTTGGTTGCTCACAAAGCAATGAGGTGGAGAAGTGGGGTGGCAACTCTACACCTCATCCAATCAGAGAACACTTTGCATGGAATCAGAGAATGGCTCCTGTGTGAGCGCCCAACCTTCTGTTCATATTTACAAGTGCCCAACCTCCTCCTATTTACAATGCATCAGGCCACCCACTCACCACAAGACCCAGATCACTGGAGTAGTGATGTCTACTTCAATAATTTCTAGCTTCCAGGGGCATCAAGCAGGTATGGTATACAGTATACTGTACACAGTTACAGTGGTCCAAGCTGGACCAATGTAACTATGTAAAACTATACCATGTCTGGAATTCATCTTTAACTGCCTCCTGCCCACCATATAAGGAAATGATGGGTGGGCGGTGACTCTTTCGTTCTGGGAGGACGTCATATGACATGTGCACCCCCCTGGCACAGCGATTGGTGGTGCGCTGTTTCCCTGGGACACAGTGGATCACCAATCACAGTAAAGAGCTGATGACACAGGCTTTGTCATGTGATCAGCTGTGTCCACTCACAGCTGATCGTATGCAAACAGGAAATGCCGGTTATCGTCAGTCCTCTCTTCACGCTGACAGCACGTGAGCAGAGGAGAGACGGTAAGCGACATACCTCAGAGCGGATATCTACACTGATTATCAGGGAACTGATAATCAGTGCCCTGATGATCAGTGTAGCCCCATCAGTGCCACCTGTCAGTGCCCATCAATGCCACATACCAGTGCCCATCAGGGCACATGAAAGCCACATATCAGTGCACATCAATGCCACATATCAGTGCCCATCAGTGCCACCTATCAGTGCCATATATGAGTTCTGCCTGTCAATGCCCACCAGTGATGCCTGTCAATACTCATAAGTGCCACCTACCAGTGTCTCCTCATCAGTACTGCCTATCAATGCAGCCTATCAGTACCCATCACTGCAGCCTCATTAGCGCACATCAGTGAAGGACAAAAATTACTTATTTATAACATTTTATAACAGAAACTAAGAATAAACTTTTTTCTCAGAATTTTCCATCTTTTTTAGTTTGTTTAGGAAAAAATTAAAAAAACCCTGTTGTGATTAACCACTTGCCTACAGGGCACTTATACCCTCTTCCTGCTCAGGCCAGTTTTCAGCTTTCAGCACTTTCGCACTTTGAATGACAATTGCACGGTCATGCAACACTGTACCCATGTGGAATTTTTATTTATTTTTGAGACAGATAGAGCTTTCTTTTGGTGGTATTTAATCACCTCTGTTTTTTTTTATTTTTTGCTAAACAAACCAAAAACAACTGAACATTTTGAAAAATGTTTTCTTAGTTTCGGTTATAAAATTTTGTAAATAAGTGATTTTTCTCCTTCACTGATGTGCAATATTGAGGCTGCAGTGGTGGGCACTGATAGACTTCACTGATGGGCACTGATGAGGAGGCACTGGTAGGTGGCACTGATGAGCATTGACAGGCATCACTGATGGGCACTGAAAGGCAACACTCATATATGGCACTGATAGGCGGCACTGATAGGCGGCACTGACTGGCACTGTTAGGTGGCACTAATAGGCAGCACTGACGGGCACTTACAGGCGGCACTGATTGGCAGCACTGGTAGGCGGCACTTACTGGCATTGATAGGTAGCACTAACTGGCACTGATAGGTGGCACTGAAGGGCAGCTCAGATGGGCACTGATATGTGGCATTGATGTGGCACTGATGGGCACTGGCAGGTGGCCTTAATGAGCACTGACAGGTTGCATTGATGGACACTGACAGGTGGCACTGACGGGGCTACACAGATCATCAGGATACTGATCCATCAGTGCCCTGATGATCAGTGTAAATGTCCCCTCTGAGTAATGCTGATTACCGCCTCTCCACCTCTGTCGATGACTGACATTTCCTTATTTACATGCAATCAGATGTGATTGGACACAGCTGATCACATGACAGAACCGATGTCTTCGGCTCTTTCCATTGATCGGTGATCCACTGTGTCCCAGGGACACAGCGCACCACGGATTGCTGTGCTGCGCGCCACCAGGGGATCTCACGCACGGTTACAGTGCGAGGACGTCATATGACATCCTCCCAGAATGAGAGAATCACCTTGCGCCCATCATTTCCTTATATGGTGGGCGGGAGGCCGTTAAATACCACCAAAAGGAAGCTCTATAGGTCTAAAAAAAAAGATAAAAATGTTATTTGGATGCAGTGTTGCATGACCGTGCAATTGTCATTCAAAGTGCGACAGTGCTAAAAGCTGAAATTTGGTCTGAGCAGGAAGGAGGTAAAAGTGCCCAGTAGGCAAGTCGTTAATGGATAGATTTCGAAACTGAATTTCAACAACATTGCTGCAGGTGAAATCTGATTCCAGTTACAAGTAAACAAGGAAACCACTGTGGTACTGGAGGGTGCCTTGATGTTTCACAGAGATGTCTCAGGAGATAACTCCTCAATAGCTCCTTTTCTGATAATGTTTTTATTGTAAAATCAAAGTGTGCACAAATAATTTTAGACTTTCCAGTCCACAGCACATGAAATCAATGGAGCACCTAGGCATACTTGCTTTTCTTATCAGTCATTTTTCTGTTTTGCTACTGCATTGTGCGCCAAGAAATACATTAACCATGCTTATATTAATTAAGCAAGATTGAGTGCACCATAGATGAATGAGCATTTGAGCAGGCTTGCCTTCATTAGGACATTTGGAATCATTAAGTATTATGTATGCCCATGTCAGAAAAACATCAGCCTCCCACCAAGATTATCATATTAGATTTACTGATGAATTTACATTCATTCTGTCCATACTCAGCATTAGTTTGTCATTTGTTTATTTTGATACACTTATTTTGTGTTAAGTTGTGTGATGTTGTGTGTAAATAGTAATATGGCAAAATTTTCATATACTTGATTCTATCCAAAGCATTAAGTTATTTTTGTTTACTCTTTTACATGGAATTTGATCATTACAAACAGCAGTTGAAAAAGCAATAGTGCCCCATTTTAGGGGCCAAACCGTCCTCTCTGCACATGCATCTACGATAACATAGTCCAACGAGTGGAGACCTGGCAATTACAAAATTTAAAGAAAAGATTCATATAAACAGCATTGGCCACCTCAAAGCACAGGGTCACTTGCCTATGTGTCCTCTGAACTTGGTACTTGTGATTTGGGATGTCCCATGACTAAACAAGAAGGCTGTATGGGAAAGCACTGAATTTTCCATCACTTTCTGTACCATAGACAATGGTCACGAGGCCAAATAGAGAGAGGGATTTTCCTCAGCAATGGCACAGACAGCTATAAAAACCTGACCCTTTCCGGGTGTATCTAAAAGTAAATGTTGGCTATAGATGTACTTTAATAATTAACAGTATACTGCTCAACTCTGGTTGTCTATACAGTTAAACTATAAAATAATTAAAGAATAATACCAGGCATGGCTATATAATATACATTTACATGTAACTATGTATACATTGTAATTGGCTGATGCCCCAGGAAGCTGGAAATCACTGAAGTAGACATTGTTACTCCAGTGATCTCCACTTACTTCCGGGTCCTCTACTAAGCAGATGGACTAATGCATTGCGAATACAGATCAGCAACTCAGCATGGGTGCCATTCCGAGAATGCTTTGTGTTTTCTCAATGAATGCAAAGTGTTCTCTGAGGTGGAGAGTGTGACCTCACTGATCCACCTTTCCAGCTCATCTAGTCAGAGAACACTCTGAACATTCATTCAGAAAATGTAAAGCATTTACGAATGGTGCCCATGCCGAGCAGCTGACCACCTGTGATCAGTAAGCAAGAGTGCAGCTGCTCAGTGCAGGACCTGGCAAGTGAAGGTCACTTGAGTAGCAGTGTCTACTTCACTGATTTTTAGCTTCCAGGGGGTTGGCCGTACATGTATAGCTACATTGGCCCAAGCTGCACAAATGTAACTAAATATAATATAGCCATGCTTGGAATTATTCTTTAATTATCTCATAATGAAAGAGTCTCATGTGGTGAATGTCTGAAAAATTGGAAAACAAGGACAATGGAGATAAATATTTTATTACCTTGTCAATGGCAAGCTAAGAATTCAATATCTGGCAAATGTATGTTTTGGTTACATACATACTGTAGTTTTGAAGTCATTGCTAAATGGACAACAAAAGTAAACAATGGAAAAAAGCTTAGATTGTACGCCGCTTGAGGGTTAGGGACTGATGTGAATATACAATATATATGTAAAGCGCTACGTAAATTGACGGCACTATAAAAGTACCAGAAATAAATAAATAACTGGTGATTATCCTCATACTCCTAAAGTGGGACTACAGATAAATAATATGCAGTCCATTGAGTGGTCCTGTAGAATAGCAAAAGATTATGCAAAATAAAAATTAAGATAAATATTAAAACTTTGGATTCTGAGCACTTCCTGGTCCTAAAGTGTCAAGTCCTTCAAAATGCATCTTAGAAGATTTTTGTCACCTTTTTACTTTCCCTTAATGTTGACTGTATATATTGCATTTATCTATATTGTGCTTCCTTTTGTTGGTTTAAAGAGGTCATAAAAGGCAAGCAGATGCCGAAACACTAAGCAGCAGCATTGTATATAGACACCCTTCGCCCTGATCTTTTGCCCATTTATGACTTACCCTACCTTGTGCCACACTGTGTTTCTATGTGGAGATGGCCATCTTGGTAGAAGAGCAAAGTTTTGCCTCCTCCTGTCCCAGCTGCACCCCTGATGTTCTTGGCAGGTTTGGTAATCACAAGAAGCAATAGAAGAGGTTCAGAAATCATAGATTCACATATGGGGAAAGTGCAGTGTGGTGTGCCAGCAGTAAATACATTAAGACCAAAATTAAAATTTGCAAACAAATCACAGGAAAGCCACTTAACTGGGAACATTAAGTTTTGTAACAGCGAGGTGGGCTGGAACAAATCTTGGATGTGCTGACAGTGTTTGTCTTAGAGGGTGGAAAGCGGCCTGGCTGGTCTGTACCCAAATTGGAGAATTCCAGGAAGGATGGCATGTCTCTATCCTGTCCCTACTTGTTTGGAACCTTTCCCTATCACTATTCACTTTCCCTAACAGATAGGAGACCAGCGCAGTGGAGAAAATGGACTGCACCTGCCTACCACAGAATAAATGCATTAGAAGGGAAATCTTTGTACTGCAGTTCCTGGCTTCCTCTCAGCAACAGAGAGCAGCACAGCAATAACATCACCAAATCTCACTCTACTAGTAATCAGAGACACAATGCCTTAAAGGAAATCTATGGTCACAGCATATTTTCACTTTTATAACATCAGCATTGCAACATCAACACAAACAATAGTTATTTTTGACAATAAGCTTACTTTTAAAAAATCAAATTTTTTTGCAAGTTTTACCTGTTTGCTGGCCATCTCTCTTCACAACTTTCTGGATTCCCTGCATGTTTTGCAGCTTTTCCTCTGCTGTTTACCTTGCTCCATGCAAGTAGTGATTCCTGTACTGACTCCGCCTCCTGAAACTCCTCCTCTCAGCACCTCTGTAATTCAGAAGGCAGGCTCTGTAAAAGGCATGACACAGTGGGGCCTATCAATACATGTGTAAACACATGTTAACAAATTCAAGGAAGTAAATGTGTGTGGCTCTTCACAAAGTTAGTTTACAAACTTCAAGATAATTCAGAGTAATAGGAATAGACTAGAAATACAATGTGGAAATGAATATATGAATTTACATTTACATTTTGACCATGGATACACTTTAACTTGGCCATACATATGAAAAAAAACCTGACAGGTTCCTCCATTCACACGGAGGTTGATGGAAAACTCCTCCTGCCATGGCATTGTATTTTGACATATCCCAATAAGTGTATATTGATTGCTTTGTGCGAATGTTATAGCATCTACACATTATGGTATAGATAATGGAATTGACACAGCTTTTACTTTCTGACTGCCCATCACATTTCTTGAGGTGCTAAAATACCAGGACAGTACGAACACCCCCAAATGACCCCTTTTCGGAAAGTAGACACCCTAAGCTATCTGTTGAGAGGCATATTGAGTCCATGGAAGATTTATTTTTTTCCCATAAGTTTTTGAAAGATGACAAACTTTTTTTTTTTACACAAAGTTGTCATTTAAATTATACATTTCTCAAACAAGCCATGAGTATACATGGAAGTCCACCCCAAAATACATTCTGCTACTTCTACCAAGTATGGGGATACCACATGCTTGAGAATTTTTGGGAGCCTAGCCACATACAGGAGCCTGAAATACAATGACCACTTTGAAAGCCTGAAGGTGCGTAACTTCCTCATTTCACTTCCTCACTACCTATCACAGTTTCGAAGGCCCTGAAATGCCAGGATAGCACCAAACCCCTTTTTGAAAAGTACACACCCCAAAGAATTTAAAAATAGGCATAATGAGTATTTTGTAGATCTCATTTTTTCTCACAAGGTTTTGAAATATAAAAAGAAAAAATGTTTGTTTTCTTTACTCAGTTTCCAAAAACTTTTGGCAGCAAACAAGATCTGCAAAATACTCACCATGTTTCTTACCAAATTTTTTGGGGTGTCTACTTTCCAAAAAGGGGTCATTTGGGGGGGTTCGGTGCTATCCTGGCATTTCAGGGCCTCCGAAACTGTGATAGGTAGTCAGGAAGTGTAATGCGGAACTAAAGCCCTTTAAAAGCCTGAAGGTTCCTATTGGCTTTTGGGGTCCTATACTTGGCCAGACTGCCAAAAAGGCTCTCACATGTGGTACCCCCATACTTGGGAGAAGTAGCAGAATGTATTTTGGGGAGTAATTCCTCATATACCCATGGAATGTATAAACAATAAAAAAAAAATATTTTTTTTTTGTGATTTTCCAAAAACTTGTGGTAAAAAAATAAATTCTTCTGTTGACTCAGTATGCCTCTCAGCAAATAGATTGGGGTGTCTACTTTCCAAAAACGGGTCCCATGAAAAAAAACCCAGTATTTTTTGCTAGGAAATTACTTTGAACCCCCAAACATTATATATATATTTTTTTAAAGCAGACACCCTAGTGAATAAAATGGTGGGTGCTGCAATTTTTTATGTCACATAGTACTCGCGCAACGATTTTTCAAATGCAAATTGTTTGAAAAAAAATACACTTCTTTTAATTTTAATGCACAAAAACACAGTATATTGGCCATTTATTTGGTAGAATATAAAAGATAATGGTATGCTGTGTACATAGATACCAAACATGACATGCTTTAAAACTGTGCATGCCCCGTACAATGGCAACAAACCGCATATATTTTTAATATTCATAGGCAATGCTTTAAAAGCCTTTACAAGCTACCATTTTATATTTACAGAGGAGGTCTAGTGCTAGAATTACTGCCCTTGATCTGACATTAGCAGCGATACCTCACATGCATGGTGTAACCGCTGTTTACATACCGACACAGGGTCAATACTCACTAACACAGGTGCATGTGCGTATATCCCCTATAACTTCAATGGGCATTGTCATATATTCTTTATGAGAAATCTGGGGTCTATCAGACTCTAGATCTCTCCTCTGCCCTTACATTATCTAATCAAACCAAGATCAGTGTGATTAAATGCTTCCCCAATTTACAAATGGCGCTGTTTATATCCTACGAAACTGAAGTGATGAAATGCATGCTCGTAGCTTCCGATTTCTTAAACTATAGAGATGATTTGACACTATTCCAGTCTCCAATCAGCTCTATGGTAAGCTGGCAGAAATACCGTCTGCATTCTCAGGTTCCCAGATGGCACGGGACTGCCCGAGAAGGCCATGGAAGGCAGCGGGGGAGGGGAGGCATTGTCTCCCACTGTTTGTAAAAGCAATCCTGCAGCTAATTAGCCACTAAGATTGCTTTTACATGAAAGCTGATCGCTGGCTGAAAAAAATAGAACCAGGATAATGCCTGCAGCTGTAGTCATCATCCTGGGGGGGGATAACCAAAGTCCAGTCCAGTGATGTACCAGTACGTCGCTGGTCCTTATTGGGTATATATGCTATTTTCTTTTTTTTCTGTATGCAGTTTGTGGGCTGACTGAAAAAAAAGAAAAGCAATATCTGCCAGAAAAAGTGTGTGGTATGCCCGCCATTAAAATATACCGCCCTGCATCCACCCACTCCTAATGTTGAGCACACTTTAGGTCGCACGGTGCCACATGCACCAATTCCAAGATTGTACAAATGTCTAAATAGTGGCACGCTTGAATAAAAATTGTCTACGTGTAAGTGGTACTCCATTTGTAAAAAGGATGACACCGAGTCCCAAACTATCTTGCCACTTCTCCCCATGTAGTCTGGGCATCCGGGGGGCTCCACGTGACTCTTTTCCCTCGTAAATCCAAAACTTATATGTATAGCTTGTTGCCCTCTCACAGGTCTTATATATCTGGACCCCATATCTGGCTTGCTTGCTGGGGAGAAATTGTTTGAATGCAAGGCGGCCACAAAAATTAATGAGGGACTCATCAACACAGATTTTTTGCTGGGGAGTATAGACATCTGCAAATTTTTGGTTAATATAATTTACAAGGGGCCGAATTTTGTGGATCTGGTCAAATTCAGGGTCACCCCGAGGACGACAGAGTGTATTGTTGTTGAAATGCATAAAACACAATATATTCTCATATCTATGCCTGGCCATGGCAGCAGAGAACACAGCATATGATGAATTGGGTCTGTGGACCAATACAACCACAATTCATTTTTTTAGTAATGCCCATGTTGAGGGTTAGGCCCCCAAAAAATGTAAATTTGGAAACCGTAATGGGTTTCCATGTGAATGGCCTGGCAAGTTTTGAATTTGGGTTGGCGACGATAAATTGTTGTGCATATAAATTGCTTTGATCCACAATCAATGCATACAGATCTTCCGTGAAAAACAGCTCCACAAAAACAAGGGGAATAGTTAAATTTGCTGTTTACCCCTGAATTCTGGGTTGGGCAGTGAATGGGGGAAGTACGGGTGCTGATTGTGTGAACACTGTGGTTTTGTGTGCAATGAATCAAGTGACAATGATCTACTGACACTGCACTTGCTGGGGGACAAGGGGGGTAAGCATAGGAGCTAAACGCAGGTGCCAGGGCAGATCCTGCTAATGCTGTGTTTTTGGGAACACTATACTAATGTGAACATTGGTATAGTGCTGATCTGATCAAAGATATTGATCTGTTCAGACATTATACTAGCAATGGAGGTTTATTGTGTATGAGCATGTTCCTGGCAATGTGATCACTGGTGTACTGATGGCCAATTTGACGCTATCTGGGAGGGCGTAAAAATCACAGGAGTTTATGAATCACACACACATATATATATATATATATATATATATATATATATGTGTGTGTGTGATTTTGCGCACCCGTGCCGCCCTGTAGCAGTATTTCTGCTATAGGGCAGTCAGGAAGCAGTTACAAAAGTGGTTTGCGTTACAGCGCTGCGTTATTTTAACTGACAATTGCGCGGTCATGCAACGCTGCACTCAAATTACATTTACGTCTTTTTTTTCCCATGAATTGAGCTTTCTTTCGATGGCATTTGATCTCCTGTGCATTCTTTATTTTTTCCACTATAAAAAAAAAAGACTGAAATTTTGAGAAAAAAAACAATAGTTTGGACTTTTTGCTACTAAACATGTCCAGTAAAAAAATGTAAAAATCAAATTTCATCATAAATTTAGGCCAAAATGTATTCTGCGACATGTCTTTGCTAAAAAAAAACCCCAAATACATGTAAATTAATTGGTTTACGTGAAAATTATAGCATTTACAAATGGCAGTATAAATAATGGAATTTTTTTTTCATACTATTAAGGGGGGCAATCAGCGACTTATGGCGGCGATCAGCGACTTATAGTGGGACTGCAGCAGGCATTTTGACACTGAAGGGAACTGACTTGGTGTCAATGACATCCCCAGTGACACCAATACAGTGATCAGTGCAAAAAAAAAGTACTGACACTGTACTAATGGCACTGGGGAAGAAGGGGTTAACATTTTTGGGGCAATCAAAGGGTTAACTATGTGATGGGAGTGTTTTATTAGGGGGCGTGCTTCACTGAAAGCACACTGATCGGGATGGCTGTGCTCAGCCATTCTGAGCAGTGTGTCCAAACTGACAGGGAGGAGGGCTGCATTGTAAACATTGCAGCCCTCCACTCTGTCGATGTTTGCTGGTAATCACCGGGCGCCAGCGGGTAATCATCGACCGGGACCCAGTGATTGACACCTGGGGTCGCGATCGGAAATGCAAAATCACATATATATATATATATATATATATATATATGTGTGTGTGATTTTGTGCAGCAGGCCCGCCCTTTTTGATTTTGTGAACAGGCCTAAAGTGGTTAAAATACATTGATCAGTGGCTGCAGCTCATTGTCTACAGCCACTGATCAAGAAAAGTTTAGCAAAATGTCATTTCAGCAGAAGTCAAACGTTTGAGCTCTGTCAAGCAGCTACTGACAAAAACTGATCAAAATTCAGCAGGTCCCTGCTGAACCAAATGAATTTCAATCAATGTATGGCCAGCTTTAGATTATCTCACACTGCAGATATACAGCTATTAGGCTGTAGGCACAGGAAGTGCTCTTCTATTTTTCAGGAGAATTTCAAGACAAAAGGTAGATTGTTTAGTGTACTACTTAGGCACAATTAACATTTCTAGATGTTCCCTTTAAGACAGCATTTCTTTACTTTTAGAGTTCAGATCCACTTGAGCCCTGGCTCACACATATGCGATTTGTGATGTGTTTTCACGAAAACTGATTCACATGAAAGGATGTGTTCCTATGAAAGTGGTTCACATACATGCGATTCAACAGCACTGCGGTTTTACTGTGTTTCTAAAAAAGGGTCACTTGCAAGTTTGGAGTCATGCATTCCAAATTTGCAGCCCATAGAGTGACATTTTGAGATGAGTGTTCATATATGAGTGCGATTCTGAGACATTTTCCCATAGGAGAAGATCAGAGGTGGTTTTTAATAGGAGTGGATCAGAGGAATTTTTGCATAGATGCTGATAAGAGAGAGAAAGATTTCTATGGACAACTCAGATCCAAAATCGCACTTGTGCTAAATCGCAATGAAAACTCTATGGTATTCAATCAGAAATGCATACCTGAATCACAGTAGAAGACGGAGTGATTTCAGCAGGCATATGTGTGAACCAAGGCTTTAAATGAAACTAAACCCATTAATTTGACTTTTCTCAAAAAAGTTACATTCAAGGCATACCATGAGTGACAGCTGTCACATTTGCTTGTGCTCTCACCCAAACTATCAATGTCTGGTGTTATAACTGATCACATGTGTAGCACCATGGCCAGTACAGATCAAAGGCTAAGATGGCAGCTTCCTTGGCTATAAAGGGTTTATTTCTGCTTTAAGTCCATTTAAATCCATGTTTGTGAAATTCAAGTAATTTCTCTCCTTCATTTTTTCATGTTTTATGTCACAAGGTATACTACTTCTGCCTTGTATATTGGTAATAAAAGACAACCAGTTATTATCCTGCTTGTGCAAATACATGACTTTTCAGCCTTAAAGCAAGCTTAGCAAGCATTTTAAACTTTTAAAAGCGAGCTCCTGCCTGAGAGCAGACACAACACATTACTTTTGTTAGCCAAAAAGTCTCTTCTGTGATTCTGCTTTCACTTTGTTACTACGGGTTTGGCTCCTCCAAATTCAGGCTTATCTACACGAAGAAGCTAAATCTTGATCATCTACATTTCCCCTGTAGAAGGAGATTATTCAGTGCCAGTAAAGACACTCTCACTGGGCAGCGGGATTTGGTTGGGCAGGGGTTTTTGATTCAGATGGCCGTAGGTCCCATGGTGGCACTTAGTTCTGAAGTGAAAGAAGCCAGGCACTTACTAACATAGTAAAATCAACATTCCAAGCGAGCACAGAAAACTAATTTCTGGATAACAGAAGTAATAGCATAAAGGCATATTGTTGTTCTCCCAATATAGCAACTTATATGATTATATATAATTAGGGTTGTGTATCAGCATAAACCCACTCCCTCTCTACCAACGGAATACATAAAATAGTCTTGTAGAAATCTGCTTTTCAGAAATGATGGTTTATCCAATAATCCCATTGTTTCGCACAACTAATCTCCACTGAGACCATGCTATGATCACTATGAGCTAAGGGACTCCTTCTTGCATGTTTGTTCTTACTGGCAGCTAGCAAAAGTGCTGAAGCTTGTAGAAGAATTTTAGACTAATTCACAAAACAAGATAGTGATTTAAATTGGGAACTGCTGTAATAACTCAACATAACAATCAATCTATTCACCTGCTTCACTTGAAAGGAGGAACAGCCAATATCAAACCATTGTAGCTGCCCCTACCCCATAGATGGTAAAATTCTTGCTTTCTTTTTCATCACAGATTACTGGCTTCATGACTTAATGATAAGGAGTGGGTAAACGCAAGAGTAAGACCTGATGCACATTCGGTGTCAAAAACACAACTTTTAGGGCACATTTTTTTTCTGCCTGTGTCCATGCAGACATAGGTGTTTACAGGTGTTTAGAGGCAGGGGCATTTAAAGACAGAAAGAAAACCCAGGGCCAGTGCATGGCCAGGAGAGGAGCGTTTTAATGCAAAAAATGTCTGTTGCACATGTAAACGTCCTTAAATGTTAGGCACGTTTAGCACTTGAGTGTTCACTTATTTCAATGGCTAGAATAAATTAATATTCTGGCAAATTAATTGAATGAACGCTAAAATACTATGTTATGTCTGAATGTGCCTAAATGCGTTTGAAAAAATGCAACTTTAGAAAGGTTTTTACCTCTGCTTTCTGCTGCCAGAAGATCTGCAGTGTATATGAGGCCTAATACTGGTCATACATGTAAAGATTTTTCATTCCTGCTAGACTAATGGGAGAAATTCATAGATTTCCCAGTCCATGCTAAAAAGCGTAGATAGACAAATCTCCTGTTGCCAGCTATTGTATTCTATCAGTCAGTACCCATGGCTGTCTGAATACCTGAACAGTAATTTCTCAGTCAAGACTTATCAATATTTGTGGTGTTGGCTGGGCCACCCTTACCTCAAACTATGGCTGATTCACAGGAAATTAAAGCATTTTATGGTCAGCTTTAAAATGGTTGTAAAGGCTCAAGGTTTCTTACATTCATGCATTCTATGGATGAAAGTAAAAAACTTTCTGTCACAGCTGCTCCCCCCTCTCAGCCCCTTGCTCTGTCACTGCTCTCTCTGCAGTCTCTCATCCGTGCCCCTCTCCCCTCCTGCAAAGATGAAAGGCATTCCTAAGACAAGCTGGGCCCTCCCCTCCGGTTGCCTAGGTGACTAGGGGGTCCGACCAGTTTTAAGAAGCTGATGCCAGAGCTCCCAAGGTATTCACCGCTGTGTAGCTGACAGAAGGGGCCCGGGCTGCGGCTGGAACCTTTCATAGCCAGGCTCGGCAGAGACTCAAGGCTGCCTAGCACCCCCCTTCTCCCAGAGCTGGGGAAGACTGTCTGCTAGACACCAGAGATCCGTGAGTACATGTTCTCTGCCTGCTTCACTTCAACTGTTCTTGTGCTGACCTCACACCAACCGCCCCCTGTTGGATTACTTGCTACAGAGACTCACACCAAACCCCTTGTTGGATTACTTACTACAGAGACTCTCCCTTGGCTCTCGGTGTTGGATTTTTAGTGTGTTGGTCCTTCCGTGTCACCCTGGACTGGCGTATTTACCCTCCCTGCGAACTCCCCTTATCAGTGACTGTCATCTGTTTGCCTCAATAAATATTTGTGCGTTTCCCATCTACTCTGTGTGTTCTGTCCTGCCTACGCTCCGTCACATACTGGTTGGCAGTGGTGGGATCAGGACACTGAGGAGATGGCAGACAGTGAAAGCCAGCAGATGAGGGAACAGGCCCGGCCCAGCGAATACAGGAAGTGGACTGTGGAATGTCTGCAGGAAAGGGCCAAGCAGCTGTCCCTTACCTGCAGGGACCTAGTCAAAGAGGATCTGGTCTCAGCCATTGAGGAAGCTGATCCCCCGGATGCCCCAGCAAGGGAGGAGAGCAGGCCAACCCCAGCCTTCCCAGCACGCCATGACCCAGGGCCCAAGAGCCCCTGGCTTACTCGGGTGGAGGAAGAGATGGCCCTCCTTGGATCAGACGCCACGGCAGAGGACAAGCAAGAGGCTATCTGGAGGGCGCATGAAAGAGAGTGCCAAGGGAGCCACTGTGAGCTAAGCTGTCCTTTCAGCCCCAGGGCCGCGGGTTACCCCCCTTCCCGGGTCAGCCGCAAGGACTTTAAACCCTTCATAGAAGCCGCCGGGGATGTGGAGCGGTTCTTTCAGGACTTTGAGCAGCAGTGCCAGCTCATGAAGGTGCCAAGCACGGATTGGATACGGCCCCTTATGGGTCTGTTAGAAGGGGGTGCAGCTGAGGCCTACCGCACTCTGGATTATGTGGATGGCTGGCATTACACCTGGGTCAAACAGACTGTGTTGGAGTATTACGCGGTGACCCCAGAAGTGCACCGGGTGCGCTTCCGTGACCTGCCTTGACATGCAGAGCCGTCTTATCGGATGTATGCACACAAGATGCCGCAGTCCTGTCGGAGGTGGCTAAAGGGGGAACAGGTCCACACTGCAGAAGAAATCATCCAAGCATTTCTGAAGGAGCAATTCTACAACCAATGCCCGGCGGAGGTGCGCAGATGGGTAAGAGAAAGCCCCTACCACCCTTGCAAAGGCCTGAGCTGCCAAGGGCCCCGCCCCCTACCACCTCTGCCAAAACGGGCCCCCCACCTACCACTGCCAACTCCGCAGGACCGCCACCCAGAGCTTGGTTCACGGGGCCCCCCATGGACCGCCGCTGCTACAGGTGCAACCAGCCGGGGCACCTCCAAGCTAACTGCCCCACCTCCCGAAGCCGCCACTTCCTCCACCCGGTTCACTACCTGGAGCTCCATCCCGCAGAAGAACCACTGCCCCCGCCTCCCAGTGAATGGATGAGCTTCCCAGAAGACAACCACTCCCGGGGTGTTTACAGTGTCCACCCCCCGGGGGCTACATACTCCACCCAGAAACAGCGTCACCTGCAGGTCATGCGGGTGGACAGGAAACCTGCCACTGGTTTTCAGGATACGGGGGCTTTCTTGACCATCACCGACCCCCGAGTGATCCAGCCAGAAGCCATCCAACCCGACCCTGGATTTGCCATCGAGCTGGTGGGAGGAGCCAGACATCATATCCCCAGACCATCCGTACACCTCGACTATGGGTTCGAGGAGCAACAGTGCCAGATCGGTGTCATGGGCGGCCTCCCGGCGGATGTTCTGCTCGGCAACGACCTAGGGGAGATACGATGCCAGTACTTCGGGGCGGTGACCCGGAGCCAAGCAGGTTGAGCCCCTCCTACAGATGAAGCCACCACAGGACCTTTCCCCAGCATGGACTCGGTGAGTGAGCCCCAACCTGACTTCGATCTTCCCCTGACCTGGGACCGGGAGACCTTCAAGCGGGAGGTAGCCACAGACCCCACCTTGGCTAAGTTTAGGATCCAGGCCACCGCAGGGCAGCAGGAGGGGGGTGGAGACCAGCTTTGGTGGGAGCAGGGGCTGTTGTACCACGAGGCAGGCCCAGGCCGGCCCGGGTCAACCCTCTGCTAGCTCCAAACAACTGATAGTGCCTAGACGGTTCAGGTTCCCGCTACTCCAGATAGCCCATGACATTCCAGTAGCCGGCCACCTGGGTAACAGGCGAATGGGGCTGCGGCTGACGCAAGCTTTCTACTGGCCGGGTATCACCCAAGACGTAGCCCACTTCTGTCAGATCTGTGACATCTGTCAGAGGAAGGGACGCCCATGGGATCACCCCAAGGCCCCGCGCCTTACCCATCATTGATGAGCCCTTTCAGCAGGTAGCTGTAGATATCCTGGGACCACTGGCCCGATCCGGTAAGTCCGGAAAGTGGTACATTCTCACGGTGGTGGATTACGCTACCTGCAACCCCGAGGCTATTTCCCTGTCCAGCATCTCCGCCCGTAAAGTGGCCGAGGCCCTAGTCACCATTTTCTCCCGGGTGGGTTTCCCCAGCAAGATCTTGACCGACCAGGGTGCCCAGTTCATGTCCGAGGTGGTCCAATCCCTCAGGCACACATGCGGGGTAAGGGCGATCCGGACCACTCTCTATCACCCCCAAACCAATGGCCTCTGCGAGTGCTTCAATGGCACGCTGAAGAGAATGCTGAGGTCCTTCGTTGATGGGGAGGCGGACTGGGAGAAACTCCTCCCTCACCTGCTGTTTGCATATCGGGAGGTACCGCAAGAGTCAACGGGGTTCTCCCCCTTCGAACTCCTGTACGGGCGGAAGGTCCGCGGTCCCCTATCCCTGCTTCGGGAGCATTGGGAAGGGCAGATAGAGGACACAGGTACCCCCGTCATTCCCTACGTTTGAGCTGCGGGAGAGGCTGACCACCATGACCCACGACCACCTCCGGGCAGCCCAGACACGCCAGAAGGTATGGTATGACTGCAAGGCATGCGGTCGCGAGCTCACTGAAGGGCAGCAGGTGCTCAAGATTGTCCCCAACCCCCAGAACAAGCTCCAGCACACCTGGGAAGGGCCCTACAAGGTCCTTCGCAAGTTAGACGAGACTAGCTACGTCATTAGCCTCGACGCCCGCAAGCAGCGCACGGTCCACATCAACATGTTGAAAGAGTACCACGAACGGTCTCTACCCGTGCTAGCCATCTGCCCCGCCTCCACAGGCGGAGAAGATGAGGGAGCCCTGCCCGATCTCCTGCAAGCCACCAAGGTCACCACTCCCCTAGATCAGATTCCCACGAGTGCTCAGCTGAACCCTCGCCAGACGGCCCAGATGCGGACCATGCTAGCGGACCGGGCCATCGCCTTCTTGGCCACCCCAGGCTGCACCGGGTTAGCCCTCCACCACGTGGAGACCCACAGTCAGAAACCCATCCAGCAGGCCCCATACTGGGTCCCCGAATCCATGAACTCTCTGAGATGCTCCAGCTGGGTATCTTCCAACCCTCTCGCAGTCCTTGGGCCTCCCCGGTGGTGCTGGTTCCAAAGATGGATGGGACCACCCGCTTTTGCGTGGACTACCCGAGGTTGAATGACTACACTGTCAGTGACGCCTACCCCATGCCCTGCATAGGCGACCTGCTGGACCGTCTAGCCGGGGCCCGCTACATTAGCACCCTAGACCTTAGCAAGGGTTACTGGCAAATCGCCCTCACAAAAGAGGGCGTTGAGCGCTCCGCCTTTATTAATCCTTTCGGCCTGTACGAATTCCTCGTCATGCCTTTTGGCATGAAAAACGCCCCCGCCACCTTCCAACGGGTCGTGGACCAGCTACTAGAGGGATGTCACGAGTTCACATGCGCCTACCTAGATGACATAGCCATCTTTAGCTACACGTGGGAGGAGCACCTGGCCCACATGGGGGCCATCCTAGACCGCATCTGCAGGGCCGGGCTGACAGTGAGACCAGATATGTGCCATTTGGGAATGGCTGAGGTACAGTTCCTCGGGCACAGAGTGGGGGGGGGGGGCACTGAAACCTAAACCAGCCAAGGTTCAGGCCATTTATGACTGGCCCACCCCCCAGACCAAGAAGCAAGTGATGGCCTTCCTCGGCACTGCCGGCTATTACCATTAATTTGTGCCAAATTTCAGCTCCATGGCCCAGACCCTGTCCGACCTGACCCAAAAGAACAGTCCCCAGATGGTGACCTGGACCTCAGCCTGTGAATCCGCCTTGCGTGATCTCAAAGCTGCCCTGGCGAGCAACCCCGTCCTGGCTGCCCCTGACCACAACAGACGCTTCCTTGTGCAGACAGATGCCTCCACCTACGGCCTAGGGGCTGTCCTCAGCCAAGTCAGCAAGGCTGGGGAGGAACATCCCGTCGCTTTCCTCAGCCGCAAACTACTGGACCGGGAAGTTGCCTATGCTACGGTGGAGAAGGAATGTCTGGCCATAGTCTGGGCCCTAAAGAAACTACAGCCCTACCTGTACGGCCGGGAGTTCACCATCGTCACCGATCACAACCCCCTCACATGGCTGAACCGGGTGTCCGGGAACAACGGGCGCCTCCTTAGGTGGAGCCTCACCCTCCAGCCTTATAATTTCACCATTCGATATAGACGGGGAAGCCAACACCAAAATGCAGACGGCCCTTCCTGCCAACAAGATCCACAGTAACTAAGTAAGGACCCACAAGTGCCTTCAAGGGAACCCGGTTGGGTCCCCCTTGCCGGCATTTGTGAAATGGAAGGGGGAGGAGTGTCACAGCTGCTCCCCCCTCTCAGCCCCTTGCTCTGTCCCTGCTCTCTCTGCCATCTCTCATCCGTGCCCCTCTCCCCTCCTGCAAAGATGAAAGGCATTCCTAAGACAAGCTGGAGCCACGCTACCTCCGCACCCCCCAATTGCCTAGGCGACTAGTGGGCCCGACCAGTTTTAAGAAGCTGATTCCAGAGCTCCCGAGGTATTCACCGCTGTGTAGCTGACGGAAGGGGCCCGGGTTGCGGCTGGGACCTTTCGTAGCCAGGCTCAGCAGATACTCAAGGCTGCGTAGGACCCCCCTTCTCCCAGAGCTGTGGAAGACTGTCTGATAGACACCAGAGATCCGTGAGTACATGCTCTCTGCCTGCTTCACTTGAACTGTTCTTGTGCTGACCTCACACCAACCCCCCCATTGGATTACTTGCTACAGAGACTCACACCAACCCCCCCATTGGATTGCTTGCTACAGAGACTCTCCCTTGGCTCTTGGTGTTGGACTTTAAGTGTGTTTGTCCTTCCGTGCCACCCTGGACTGGTGTATTTACCCTCCCTGCGAACTCCCCTATTCGGTGACTGTCATCTGTTTGCCTCAATAAAGATTTGTGCATTTGCCATCTACTCTGTGTGTTCTGTCCTGCCTACGCTCCGTCACACTTTCTGTGTGCAGCAGCTCCCCCAATACTGACCTGGGTCCTCTCTGGATCCAGCGATGTTCATGAGAACATGTTTGGGAACTCTCCCTCTTCATTGGCTGAGACAGCAGTGGGAGCTATTGGCTCCTGCTGCTGTCAATCTCAGCAAGTGAGCCAATGAGGAGAGAGAAGGGGCAGGGTGAGCCACAGCTCTGTGTGTGAATGGACACACAGAGTAGCGGCTTGGGAGTGAGCCTGCTTGGGTGCTGCCATAGCAAGTTGATTGCTGTAGGGGCAAGTGTAAGTGTTGAAATTGTTTGAAAAGTTTGCCATGTTTTAAAAGATGATGTGTGATGCTTTAACAGTTGAAGTTGGATGTTTGAAATGTTATTGCTTGAGTTATCCTGTCCCTCTACAGTATTTATGCCTCTAAAAGGTGCACTTTATAAAGAATTTTGAACAGAGGTATTACTATATATATATATATATATATATATATAGAGAGAGAGAGAGAGAGAGAGAGAGAGAGAGAGAGAGAGTTATTAGCATTATTTTGGTTGTTATTATTTTTATATAATGAAAGTGCAGTTAGTGTGGCTTGCCTGGATTTCATCTTTAAAATTTAAACAACAAACATTTTCCACACAAAGTACTTTATGAAAATTATGTTTTTTTAATGAGTCTAATCATCATAGACTTGTTTAACTTTATGTTTCTGCACTTTAGTAGTTGCACAGTTTAGTTTTTGTTGCTCTATAGAAGTTTTGTAATTTTCAAGATATGTTAATATACAGTATATGTGATATGCAATTATGTCATTTAGAATCCTATTTTTATTTGAATTTTTGCAGGTTCTTTTAACCTTTCCATTAACATTTTTCTATTCATAAAATGTTATATACTGTGATTCTAATGGGAACCAGCATACTACATTCTGGCAACCTGAGGCCAGCTCTGACCTCCGGATGGTAAATTCTGTATATACCATCTGCATGTTACTGGACACAAGCTGGGGAAACTGAATTGTCTGGGATCAAACTCAAATTCATGGAAATTCACTTTCATTTTTTCACTTTAACTACAGTATTTAAAAATTTAACTTTTTTCATTTTATAGAATTGTAACAATTCTTAAAGCGGAGGGATTTTTGATCACAGGATAAAGACAACATATGATAATGTTTACTCATCTTTGAGCTGCATGTTTTTAGTCTTGAAACCTATTGCTTGAGTTCACAAATATTCATTTTACCGCTGGCAGCTCTGCAATGGCATCCCATTGAGCCAATAGTTCCCACTGTGCTAAATCAGAACATCAGCAGGCAGCCAGCCCTTACTCTGCATGACTGACGGCAGAGGGTGTTACAGTATAGCTGAATTAATGAAGTAATAGAAAAGTAGCCAAACACTTGTGAGCTTGACAAGACTTTTATTATATTTATGACAAAAGTAGCATTATGGCTTTATATCATTTCCATATTGTAATCCAAATAGGCATTGTATGAACAGCTTGATCAAAATCGATCTACTGAACACAAATTGCTGGTTTGAGATATGCTTAGGCTTTATAGTTGCACATTGCTAAAAAAATAAATAAAATAAAACCAATATAAAAAAAATCAGGAATAAGAGAAAAATATTCTTAGCAAAATAATATAAATCAAAATTGTAATAAATTCTATTTTTATCTTAAAAGGATAAGTTCAAGTTTATTTCATGTTACACCCATATTCAGGGTGTAACATGTAACTTGTTACAGTTGCAGCAGTCGCCGCACATCCCGATCCCCAATTTTGACAGCGGGCTGGGGATCCTCTTCCCATACCCCTTGTCACAATTTAAAAAAAAATTATCATGCAGGGCTCCACCCACCCAGCCATGCCATTCATTCATAGAATTCTGTGATTGGAAGAACTACAAGTACCGACATCCTTTTCAGCTGATGGCTTTTGGCTCTCTATAATGAACTTTTAGGGAGACGTTGAGTGCTCTAGGTAGTTCATTGATCCTTCCTATCATTGTGTAACTGTCTGCTGTACAAGGTACAAGCAGACAGATACACTGACAGTCTGCAGGAGCCTGAGATTGCTCCTCTAATTAAATCTGCTGATCTAATTGTAAAAAAATTCTAAATGGACATTTATTATTATTTTTATTATTTTTTTTTTTTTACAAAGATGAACATATCCTTTTACATAGTTTAAACATGAACCTAATATAACAAGACATACTAAATGACCTAACTAAAGATGTGAACCTGATGGTTTAGCAGAGTAGTCTACTGTCCAGTCCACCTAGAAAAAACACGTGGAATGTACTTGGGATCCCACTTTTAAAAACATCCAATGATACGATTTAACCCCTTGACACTCACAACTTGTAGATTAAAGTGAATCTGTTATAAAATAAAAAAAAAATGCCTCTATGAAACAAGACACTTCTTGATTACCTGGTCCAGTGCTTGTTCCTAAGATTTTCACTCTGTTGCTATACTAGGTCACCAGAAGGCTATTTATTTATTTATTACAGGTGCTTATATAGTGCTGTCAATTTACGCGTGCTTTACATATATATTGTACATTCACATCAATCCCTAACCCTCAAGGGGCGTACAATTAAAGCACTGCAAATAAGAACAAAAGAAAGCGCACCAACCTTGCGCATTACCTCGGCAATAAAAGAGGTTTTATTAAAATAAGATGTATACTCACAACCGTAGCAATATTAAAAGCATATACTATCCAAGAATGGATCACGAGAACCCAAGTAGCGTGTGAATCCCATCGAAAGGGAGACTATGTAAAGGCTGACACATTTTGAAGAGAGATCCCTTCTTCCTCAGAGACCAATCTAAGGTCTCTAATTTACATTCATACATACACATACTAGGGCCATTTTAGACAGGATTCAATTAACCTACCAGAATGTCTTTGGAGCATGGGAGGAAACCAAAGTACCCAGAGGAAACCCACGCAGGCACAGGGAGAACATGCAAACTCCAGGCTGGTGGTGCCATGGTTTGGATTCAAACCAACAACCCTAGTACTGCCAGTTGGAAATGCTAACTATTTAGCCACTGTGCTGCCCACTAATAGCCAATATACCTCCAGGAGTGTTGCACACTTGCATCCCCTGCTGCATTCTATGGTTCCTCTCACTATCCCCAACATTACTACTGTGCACATTATGGCAAGATATTGGGAAACCCGCAGCGGATTTAGTTCCCTTTTAAAAACCAGCAGTGGTCAATGCTCTCCCAGTTTCCATCACTCCTTCCCACCTATTTACCAGATTTACAGGAACTATACCATCTGAAGCTCTATTTTACTCATCTAAGTCTGTATCCTTCATTGACTGTGCTTCCATAAGTAATGACCAGTAATTAAACATTCAGTCTATGCTTGCACCAACTGGTCTATTCTGTCAACATGCTGTGCAGTCTTCTGGGGCCTGAAAGTTACTGACAGGAAATGTCAACCCTACAGAGGGACAGGGGAAAAATCCCCTTCTCTGCAGTGAAGAAGATTAATGAGTCACGGATTAGCCACTTGTTGACCGCAGATAGCCGAATGGCGGCTTCACTGAGGCCGGCCAGTTCTGGGAGGGCGTCATATGACGTCATCCTAGAACGCACTCTCCTGCGCGCCCCCAGCAGTTGTCAGAGGGATCAGCACTGATCATCAGGGCACTGATGATCTGTGCCCTGATGATCGGTGCCCAGCAGTGCCACCCACCAGTGATGTCCACAAGTGCCCAGCAGTGATGCCCACAAGTGCCCAGCAGTATCACCCACCTGTGCCCAGCAGTATCACCCACCTGTGCTCACCAGTGCCACCCACCAGTGCCCTTCAGTGCAGTCCAGCAGTGCCACCCATCAGTGCCCAACAGTGGTGCCAGTCAGTGCCTAGCAGTGCTGCATATCAGTGCCCAGCAGTGCCGCCTATCAGTGCCCATCAGTGCCAACTCATCAGTGCTGCCTATCAGTGCCCATCAGTGCCATCTATCCATGCCACTTATCAGTGGCCATCAGTGCAGCTTCATCAATGCACATCAGTGAAAGAGAAAAATTACCTGTTTTCAAAATTGTATAATAGAAACAAAACAAAATTTTAGTTTTTTTTGTTTATAGCGCAAAAAATAAAACTTCCAGCGGTGAGTAAATACCACCAAAAGAAAGGTCTATTTGTGTGAAAAAAATTATAAAAATTTCATATGGGTACAATGTTGCATGACTGCGCAATTGTCATTCAAAGTGCAACAGCGCTGAAAGCTGAAAATTGGCCTGGTAAGGAAGGGGATATAAGTGCCCAGTAGGCAAGTGGTTAACGGAGCTTTTAGGTAAAAATTTTTTTTTTAGTAGCATGCCAATGAGGTGTGTGGTGGGGGGATGCTAAAGGTGATGTGTGGGTCAATGCTTGGCTATACATTAATGCAGGCCATAGACGGTTTGTTTATCGGCCAATTTTTCATCCGAAAGAATAATTGGCCGATTTTCGCACTGTTAGTGGGGCATTAGCATCGGCCAATTTTCGCGGTTCCTCCTCATTTCTTTTATTGGTCATGCTGGAAAATTTGTGATAAACGACCGATTTTTGCAATTATTGGTGGCATCAGAACGACCGGTGTTTCGTTTTTTGGATGAAAAATCAGCCGATAAACGAACCGTCTATGGCCTGCATAAGTCACACCAAGAAGATTTGAGAATTTTGGAATTGTCTATATATGTGGCTGAGAGATTTTAGTTTTTTTTTGTTTAAAAGGAAAAGCGGTTTACAAATTGCACAAGAATGTAATTTAGTCATTGTTTATTCCTGTTCACACGCACGCACGCACGCACGCACGCGCACACACACACACACACACACACACACACTTTTTTAATTTTATTTAAACATTTTTAAATTAATTAATTTTGGTTGATGTGAGGAACACATTTGGTGTTTGCAGCAGTGTGATACATATTTGTTGCATTTCATTACATTTTGGCAGTGCATATTCTGTTATATATTTAATTTTTATTGTGCTCTAACCATATCTTTAGAAGTTGGTGATGCAAAATCTGGTAAATGCATGTTTAAGTTATGTACGGGGATTGGGAGACCTTTCTCAATCAGCAAAAACAAACAATTGAAAGCAAATGTAATGAATAATTAAATTGATGTTTGTTTATTTATGTGTATTTACTTCTACTTTTGTTTTTGATTATCCTTCTCCTACTCTTAAAGTAGGACTAAAGTCTAAAAGTAAATAATGCACAATTCCCTGGGATGCCCCATGCTACAGTGCCATACTACTAAGGAAATACTGTACATTGTTATTAGGAGAGTATCTAAGAAAAAGTAGAGATAAATTCTGATTAGACCAAAAATGTCATAAGGGACAGAGTTTCTCACCCTGCAACATTAAACTCTGCTATGAGCTGAGAGCCCGCAGCTTATATCTGGATTGAGGTGTCCGTTTAACCTCCCTGGCGGTATGATTATTTCAGATTTTTGGTGCTGAAAGCGGTACCATTTTTTTGCATGGAAATATGTATTTTTTTTATTGTAGGCTGTAATTTTTAGGAAAAACTCACTGAAATCTGTCCGAACAAGAGTCTAGTAAACATCCCGGGTATGATAAAATTTGAAACACAAAATCATAAATTATAATTTAATAAATAATCATAAAAATAATATAAAAATAATAAAAAATTTAATTCAATAATATAATCAAACCAAAAACACTGAAATGTGAAATAGAGCGCCAAGTTCGCACATTGCTGAGCTCAGTCGCAAAATCGTTTTCAGTGTCTGATGACGAATTTCCCCCACGAATCATTATCACTCAATTCTGCAAGTGGTTCTGATTTACTATCGCTGTTCTCTAGCTGATCTAAACCGCTTTTGACCTAAAGGGACACTTTTTGGACGCCATGGACATTTCTCAGTTTCCAGGCAGAAAGAACAGACAAAATGCAGGCAGGGCGCAGGACAAAGCACTAGGGACAATATGTATGTGAAATTGGTTGAGACAGCAATGTTTTACTAGGTAAAATGTAAAAAAAAAAAAATGACATTTTTTAAAATTTTTAAATTTCCCGCCGCCGGCGGCTGCGGCGCCCGTACGTCCCGACGTCACAGGGACAGGACACAGAAGCCGGATGCCGGCATCGGCCGGAGGAGATGGCCGGGGACGCTGCAGGGGACACATCGTGGGAGCGCAGGGTAAGGTAAGTGAAGAACACTTGCCGGAGCAGTGCCTCAGGGTAAGCCCAAGTGTAGCTCGGGGTTACCGCTTTTGGTACTGAAATGTTACCCCGAGCTACACTCGGGAATACCGCCAGGGAGGTTAAGAAAGAGAGAAAAGCTGAGATCCCGAGGATCACAGCTGATCTCTCAGGTGCGCCAGTTTATGAAGCTGAGGTGAAGAGCAGAGAACATTTTCTTCACTTCTCATCACAAGACACACCCTTCTGTCATTCACTTTTACAGAGATGCAGGGGCAGACTGACCATTTGGAAACTTGTGCCCCTGGTACCTTTTTCATAGGCTTTTTTGAGTTTGGGCAAGGACATAGGGGCCCCATGATCCCCTATTGCCCGGAGGCCCCATGAGTTGTCAGTCCGCCCCTGCAGAGATGGCCAGTTTATGAAGGTGAGATCTGAAGATCTCACTGGCCATCTCTTTAAAATATCTCTGTCCCAGATTCTCCAAACCAGAGCTGGAGAATCTTGGTGAGAAGCTGCTGTGATGTGAGGAAGAAGGCTTCTTTCTTCCTAATATCAGCACCAACGGGGTTAAACATTGATATAAATTATAACTACCGTATTTTTCGCTCCATAAGACGCACCTGACCATAAGACGCACCTAGGTTTTAGAGGCAGAAAACAGGAAAAAAAAATTCTGAACTAATGGACTGCAGACATAGTACAGGAGATGACCAGAGACTGCAGACATAGTACAGGAGATGACCAGAGACTGCAGACATAGTACAGGAGATGACCAGAGACTGCGGACACAGTACAGGGGATGACCAGAGCCTGCGGACACAGTACAGGAGATGACCAGAGACTGCGGACAGCACAGGGATGACCAGAGACTGCGGACAGCACAGGGATGACCAGAGACTGCGGACAGCACAGGGATGACCAGAGACTGCGGACAGCACAGGGATGACCAGAGACTGCGGACAGCACAGGGATGACCAGAGACTGCGGACAGCACAGGGATGACCAGAGACTGCGGACAGCACAGCGATGACCAGAGACTGTGGACACATTACAGGAGATGACTGCTGACCTTTGGGGAGGGGGGGGAGTGGGTACCTGAATTTGACAGATACCCGCTCCCACTTCCGCGGAGTTGTTCTTTCATCTTACCTGTTCCTCTATCCAGCCGCGCGCTGTCTTCCTGGCTTCTGTAATGGCACTCGGCATGACAGCCGGGTGCCCAGTGCGCATGAGCGAGAAGCACTTGCGCTTTGTGATTGGTCCGGCGGCTTCTGGGATCTGTCATGTGTCCCAGGTGCCGCCTTACCATACACAAAAAGCACCACTTCTTGCGCATGCGCACTTGGCACCCGACTGTCATGCCCACACTACAGAAGCCGGGAAGACATCGCGCCACTGGATAGAGGAACAGGTAAGATGAAAGAACAACTCCATGGAAGTGGGAGCGGGTACCTGTCAAATTCAGGTACCCGCTCCCCCTCCCTCCCCAAAGGTCAGCAGTCATCTATATAAGGTCCCGCTGTAGAGCTGAGCGGCCAGCCCGGTATTCTGACACGGCGGCGGTGGAAATACCGGACCGGCCGCTCCATATTCGCTCCATAAGACGCACTGACATTTTCCCCCCTTTTTTGGGGGGAAAAAAGTGCGTCTTATGGAGCGAAAAATACGGTATATATGTTTATGTATATTTGTGTTTTATATATATAAATACACATACATACAGTATAATTATAATGTATTGTCGTTTAGAATGCATTAACACCTGAGCAATGCAGAATTGTTGGCAGAATTGAACAATTCTTGCCGCAATTCCAAATTGTGCTAAAATTGTATTAAAATATGCAGTGCGCTCTTGGGTGCCATTCATTGTTAATGGCACCCCAAATGCTGTTAGCAGACATGCATCTTGCCACACATTTTGTCATTTGACAAATACGCTATCAATGCACCAAAATGCATATTTAGAAAACACACAGCACTCCATGCCCTCAAAAAGGTTGGGCTTTTTGGGGCCTTTTTAATGCATATTTTGGTGAAGTTTTTAACAAACATTTGGCTGCTTTTTTCAACACACATTTTAAAACAAATGTGAGTTGAAATTTTTATGTGCATTTTGGTGCTTTTTTATTATGTGTTTTGGCTAATTTTTTTACCTCCATTTTTGTGTGTTTTCTGGAAACGCATGCAAAATGCATGTCATGTTTGCGGTGCCATTATTTGTTAATGGCACCCAAAAGTGGCTAGCAGATATGCAGTTTGCCAAAATATGCATAGAAACCAAATCAAAATACACTTTAAAGAAGTGCCAAAACACATGCTAACAAAAGTGCCAAAATGTGTGTAACAAACCACACTAGAATGCATGTTAACCACTTGCCGCCCAGCCACCGCATATAAACGGCGGCAGGGCAGCGCTCGTAGGCAAAAGCACGTTTTAAAACGGCTGCCTTCAAAACAGGTAGGGGGCGCGTGCCTGCCCTACCTGTCCCGCGGGTGTCAGCAGCGGGTCTCCGCCGCCGGGTCACGGACGGTTTTTACCGGCCGTTTTCCCGCGATGAGCGGTGATCACTGACACAGAGCAGGGCTGCATTGTTTACACACAGCCCTGCTCTGTGACAGTTCGCTGACAAGCTGCAGAGGGAGAGAAGAGTTTCTCTCCCTCGATCAGCTCCCCCCTCCCCCCGTCCAGTACACACCTAGTAAAACACTCCCCTTACACAGCAAATTAATGTTAACCCCTTCCTCCCCAGTGACATTAGTACAGTTTCAGTGTTTTTTTTTTCACTGATCACTGTATTGGTGTCACTGAGGATGTCAGTGACCCCAAGTCAGTTCCCCCCCAGTGTCAAAATGTCCGCCGCAGTCCCGCCATAAGTCGCTGGTCACCGTCATATGTCGCTGATTGCCACCATATGTCGCTGATTGGCGCCATTATTAGTATAAATAAAAATGAAAAATCCCAGTATCTTTCCCGCCATTTGTAAACGCTATAACTTTCACTTAAACCAATTAATTTACACGTATTGGGTTTTTTTTTTAGCAAAGACATGTCGCAGAATGCATTTTGGCAGAAATTTATGACTAAATTTGATTTTTGCATTTTTTTTTACTGGACATGTTTTATAGCAAAAAGTCCAAAATATTGTTTTTTTTCCTCAAAATTGTCAGCCTTTTTTTTATAGCGCAAAAAATAAAAACCGCACAGGTGATCAAATACCACCGAAAGAAAGCTCAATTTTTGGGGACAAAAAGGATGTAAATTTCATTTATGTACCGTATTGCATGACCGCGCAATTGTCCGCTAAACTAGCGCAGCGCTGTATAGCAGAAAAATGGCGTAAATTGCAGTATTTATACCATAGATTGTAGACGCTATAACTTCCACACAAAGCAATCAATATACGCTTATTGGGATTTTTTTTACCAAAAACATGTAGCAGAATACATTTTGGCCGAAATTTATAACCAACTTTGAGTTTACTATATATTTTTTATAGCTGAAAGTAAAAAATATTGTTTTTCTTCAACATTTTTGGCGTTTTTTGTTTATAGTATGAAAAATAAAAAGCGCACAGGTGATCAAATTACACCGAAAGAAAGCTCTATTTGTGTGAAAAAAAGGACGTAAATTTTGTTTGGGTGCAGCATTGCATGACCGCGCAATTATCAGTTGAATTAGTGCAGCGCCGAGTAGCAAAAAGGGGCCTGGTCATTAAGGGGGGTAAATCCTCAGGAGCTCAAGTGGTTAAAATCACCTGTGACAAAATGTGCGTTAAAGTGCATAGGGGTAGGTTCACACCTATGCAGGTTGCATTTGAGCTGTTTCTCAATTGCGTTTTGTGTTGTGTTTTTGCACTTGTGTTTTTTACGCATTTTTGATGCATTTTGCGGTTTTTATTTTTTTATTCTTGTTGCTAGGCAGATTTAAAACACACAAATGCAGCAAAACACAGCAAAATTGCAATACATGCTTTTCTGCAGCCTTTCCATTGAAGTTTATTGAACCAGAAATGCAACTTTTTGCATTCAAAAAAGTCCATGACCCTTTCCAAAAAACGCACCAGGTGAAAACGCACAGGAGTGAACATGTCCCATAGGAAATCATGCTAAATGGACTGTACTGCATTTCTGGAAAATGCTTAGGTATGAACCTAGGGTAAATGTGTGTTTAGAAAAGCACCAAAATGCACATTAAAAAAACCCACATCAAAATGCATGTTAAAAAAATACAGCATGTTAAAAAGCAGCAAACTGAATGTAGATAATGTTAAAATGTGCAATAAAAAGGAGCCAAAATACAAATTTAAAGGATGTGCCAAAATGTGCATTAACAAATACCATGGGTTAGTGTTTATTATTTTCATGTAATGGTCTTTTTAACTTTGGTTTCACTGATTAATCTCAGGTGATCTGTAATCACACAATTATCTCAAGAGATCACATGCAACCCCTCCCACTTCTACACAGATCACAGAGCTGTTCTCAGAGGAAAAACTTCTCTCTTCTACTTCTGAGAACAAATGTTCTCCATTTCATAAAAAGGAACTGAAATTAGATAAATTATCTCTGCTTAACCACTTCCAGACCAGACACTTTTACCCCCTTCCTGACCAGGCTAATTTTCAGCTTTCAGTGCTCTCACATTGTGAATGCCAGTTACTCAGGCATACGACACTGTATCCAAATGAAATTTTTATCATTTTTTTCACACAAATAGAGCTTTCATTTGGTGGTATTTAATCACCACTGGGGGTTTTATTTTTTTCTAGAAAAGTGGAAAAAGACTGAAAATTTTGAAAATAAACATGTTTTTCTTCGTTTTTGTTACTAGATTTTGCAAATAAATATACTTTCTTCATTAATTTAGGCCAAAATCCATTGTGCTACCTTTGTTTGGTAGAAATAACCCAAATCAGTTTGTATTATTTAGTCTGTATTAAAGTTATAGAGTCCACAGACCACGGTATATATATTTGATATATTTGAAAATTTATCAATCCTGATGTACTGGCTACCTATATAGTTTCTCAGGGCCCTAAAATGCCAGGACAATACAAATACCCCCCAAATGACCCCTTTTTGGAAAGTAGACAGTCTGAGGTATTTAATGAAAGGCAAGGAGAGTTTTTTGAAGTTGTAATTTTTTGCAAATTTTTTTTTTTTTTTTTGTTTACAAATGATTTTATTGTACATAAGTAGACAGTAAAACAACAGCACAGTATGAAAGTGATATTGTCAACAAAAATATGGCACATTTGAACCGTACAATACATAAAAGTATATTAACATAAAAAAGAAGATAGAGGAAGAAAGAAAGTTATGAGTGCATGAGATACATAAATGATAAAACAGATTGAGTGATACAGCTATCAACAATATACAGTCAGGTCCATAAATATTGGGACATCGACACAATTCTAACATTTTTGGCTCTATACACCACCACAATGGATTGGAAATGAAACTAACAAGATGTGCTTTAACTGCAGACTGTCAGCTTTCATTTGAGGGTATTAACATCCAAATCAGGTGAACGGTGTAGGAATTACAACAGTTTGCATATGTTCCTCCCACTTGTTAAGGGACCAAAAGTAATGGGACAGAATAATAATCATAAATCAAACTTTCACTTTTTAATACTTGGTTGCAAATCCTTTGCAGTCAATTACAGCCTGAAGTGTGGAACGCATAGACATCACCAGACACTGGGTTTCATCCCTGGTGATGCTCTGCCAGGCCTCTACTGCAATTGTCTTCAGTTCCTGCTTGTTCTTGGGGCATTTTCCCTTCAGTTTTGTCTTCAGCAAGTGAAATGCATGCTCAATCGGATTCAGGTCAGGTGATTGACTTGGCCATTGCATAACATTCCAATTCTTTCCCTTAAAAAACTCTTTGGTTGCTTTTGCAGTCTGCTTTGGGTCATTGTCCATCTGCACTGTGAAGCGGCGTCCAATGAGTTCTGAAGCATTTGGCTGAATATGAGCAGATAATATTCCCGAAACACTTCAGAATTCATCCTGATGCTTTTGTCAGCAGTCACATCATCAATAAATACAAGAGAACCAGTTCCATTCGCAGCCATACATGCCCACGCCATGACACTACCACCACCATGCTTCACTGATGAGGTGGTATGCTTAGGATCATGAGCAGTTCCTTTCCTTCTCCATACTCTTCTCTTCCCATCACTCTGGTACAAGTTGATCTTGGTCTCATCTGTCCATAGGATGTTGTTCCAGAACTGTGAAGGCTTTTTTAGATGTCGTTTGACAAACTCTAATCTGACCTTCCTGTTTTTGAGGCTCACCAATGGTTTACATCTTGTGGTCAACCCTCTGTATTCACCCTGGGAAGTCTTCTCTTGATTGTTGACTTTGACACACATACACCTACCTCCTGGAGAGTGTTCTTGATCTGGCCAACTGTTGTGAAGGGTGTTTTCTTCACCAGGGAAAGAATTCTTCGGTCATCCACCACAGTTGTTTTCTGTGGTCTTCCAGGTCTTTTGGTGTTGCTGAGCTCCCCAGTGCGTTCCTTCTTTTTAAGAATGTTCCAAACAGTTGTTTTGGCCAAGCCTAATGTTTTTGCTATCTCTCTAATGGGTTTGTTTTGTTTTTTCAGCCTAATGATGGCTTGCTTCACTGATAGTGACAGCTCTTTGGATCTCATCTTGAGAGTTGACAGCAACAGATTCCAAATGCAAATAGCACACTTGAAATGAACTCTGGACCTTTTATCTGCTCATTGTAATTGGGATAATGAGGGAATAACACACACCTGGCCATGGAACAGCTGAGAAGCCAATTGTCCCATTACTTTTGGTCCCTTAAAAAGTGGGAGGCACATATGAAAACTGTTGTAATTCCTACACCGTTCACCTGATTTGGATGTAAATACCCTCAAATTAAAGCTGACAGTCTGCAGTTAAAGCACATCTTGTTTGTTTCATTTCAAATCCATTGTGGTGGTGTATAGAGCCAAAAATGTTAGAATTGTGTCGATGTCCCAATATTTTTGGACCTGACTGTATGTCAGCCATTCTTTACCGGGGATGTTGTCAATCATGAAATAAATGTCTACAATCCTTCCATGACTCCCATTTTTTATCGTATAAGTGCATCTTATCCAGTAGTGTATAATGAATACGTTCCATAAGCATTACAGCGTCAATTCTGTGTAAAACAGAGTCCAAGGATACAGCATTAGACCGCCAATGCAGGGCAATGGACCACAAAGTGGCAATACATAATGTATGTAGCAATCTCAGAGTGGCATCAGAGACCCCTGGGATATGAACCCCCAATAAACAGGTCTGTATAGACAACTGTATCGGGTTGCCCGATAGTGAGGTAGCCACCTCAGATATCTTACGCCAGATCAAAGATATGTTTGGGCAATCCCAAAACATATGGACCAAAGTACCTGTGCGGCCACAGCCCCGGAAACATAAAGGGGATGTTTGTGGGAACATTGTATGTAGTCTGGACGGAGTATAATACCATCTGGTTAAAACTTTAAGGGCCGTCTCACGAACCGAAAGAGATCTAGAGCTCTTGCATATATTATCCACCATGGAGTCCCAATCCTCATCTGAAAAAGTGATACCACAATCCTCCTCCCACCTCTGCCTGTACATAGGAGGAGCATGAAAAAGACAGATCAAAAATTGGTGATAAAGATCTGAAATAAGACCCCTACCTCTAGGAGAGTCACGGCTGACACGCTCAAAAAAAGAGATCGGAGAAGACGGGGTAAGGCCAAAGTGCGCATTAAAAAAGTACCTAATCTGTCTATAACGAAGGTACTCACGAAGAGGAACATCAAATAGCACGCGCAGCATATCGAAGGTAATATAAGATCCTCCTCTTTGGAAATCAGACAATCTGATAAAGGATCGATCATACCACCAACGAAACATGTGAGGGGAAGAGAAGGCTACAACAAAAGTAGGATCACCAAAAAATGAAACACCTGGGGGAATATGAGAGACTAAACTCAGCTTAGCCTTATATTTGGACCAAAGTGTCAGTGAGTGGGTCACTATAGAGTTATGAAAAGTAAGCGATCGGGGGGAGATTTTAGACCACAAAATTCCCGGTAAATAAAAAGGACGTATCGACTGAGACTCAAACTTAATCCATGGGATTTGAGAGTTAATAGTAGCCCATTGTGATAATTGCGCAAAACGAGCCGAGAGGTAATATAGCCAAAAGTTGGGAAGACCAAGACCTCCCGTCCGTTGTGAGCGATATAAAATGGATGAGGCAAAACGTGGATGCTTATTTCCCCAAATAAAATTGTTAATAATCCGCTGAAAATGATCCAAAAACGTTTTTGAAACCGGAACTGGAAGTGCTCTAAAAAGATAAAGCAGTTTGGGCAAGATATTCATTTTAACCGCCGTGACTCTACCCAGAAAGGAGATATGATAACCATGCCAAATCTTCAGTAGAGTAGAGAGACGTGACACACATGGTGGATAATTAGCCACAAACACATCAGAGTATCTGGGAGCAAGATTAATCCCCAAATAGGATATCCTGTCCTTGACCCAGCGAAATGGAAAAGAACTACGGAGAGATGCACTTAGGGAGTCAGGAACATTAACAGGCATAATTACCGATTTGGTAAAATTAACAGTGAGGCCTGACACTTTAGCAAAATCATTCAATACGATACACAAATTGGGCAAAGAAGTCAACGGGTTAGTAATAAAAAGCATAACATCATCAGCATACATGCTCAGCTTAAAGTGTGAAACTAATAACGAATAGCCAGAAATATCCGAATGTGATTTGATCGCCAATGCCAAAGGTTCCAACACCAGCGCAAACAAAAGGGGCGAAAGAGGACAACCCTGACGGGTACCTCTACCCAATGTAAAAAAGTCAGAGTTACAGCCAGGAAGCCTTATTCTTGTTTTAGGAGAGTCGTATAGGGCATGTATGCCTGCCAAAAACCCATCACTGAAGCCCATTTTCTGTAGCAAAGAGAACAAGTAGGGCCAAAGGACACTGTCAAAGGCCTTGTTTATGTCTAAACTCATCAACAGAACCTCTTTGGAATGTAAATTGGCATCTTGGATAACGTTTAGAGTGAGACGAATGTTATCAGTAATAAATCTGTCGGGAATAAAACCCGACTGGTCTGGAGATACCAAAGAGGAGATAATAGGAGCCAACCTGTTCGCCAAAATGCGGCTAAATATCTTCAGATCGTTATTCATTACTGAGATTGGTCTATAGTTTTGCGGCAAACAGTGGTCTTTCTGTGGCTTGGGTATTAGAGACATGTTAGCTAACAACATCTCCTCGGGGAATTTACCCCCCTGTAAAACATCATTAAATAGTGTTATCAAGTATGGAGCCAATGTAGAGGCAAAATGTTTATAATAGCCAGCAGTAAATCCATCAGGACCCGGTGCAGTAGAGCGTTTCAGCGTTCCTATTGCACATGTTATTTCCTCTAAAGTACAGGGGGCATTAAGAGAGGCAATCTGAGAAGGTGTGAGAACAGGAAGGGGTATAGAATCTAGCCATGAATCTGATAGAGAAACAGAATCCGACTGTGGAGAAGCCAGTAGTTTAGAATAAAAATTTTCAAAAATACCCAAAACTTCCTGAGGTAATGATGAGATAGCACCTGAATTAGTACGCAATTTATACACATGTGGGGGGCGCAAAGAATGGTTCAATTTCCTAGCAAACATGGTAGATGCTGAGTTGCTATGTAATAGGAACGAGGCCTTCGACCAGCGGAGGGCCTTTTCAGTTTTTTGGGAAAGTAGGGCATTCAGTTCCAAGCGTTTTTGGGACAACAGCTGTTTATTAAGTAGAGATGGATCAGCTACATGGCTTCTATAGTGTGCTTCTAATTCTCGGGTTAAAAGTAGTATCTGCTGCCAACGTTTTTTATTTCTGGCCGAAGCCATAGAGATAAGTCGGCCCCGCAGGACCGCCTTGTGGGCTACCCAGAGTGTGGCTGGGGAAATATCAGGGGTTGAATTAGATTGAAAGTATTCCTTAAGAGACGTAACCACCTCCTGCCGAGAGTCAGTATCAGTTAGCATAGAATCATTAAGTCTCCATGAAAAGGGAGTAGGTGCCAATCCCACAAACGTGATAGATAAGGCCATAATACTGTGATCTGACCAGGTGCTCAAATGAATACTAGCTATCCTAGAATTAGCTAGCAAAATAGGGGTACAAAAGATATAGTCTAGTCTAGCATAAGAGTCATGTGGGTGGGAATAAAATGTGTAATCCCTGGCTCCCGTGTTGTGCGCCCTCCAAGCATCCACCAACTGGAGGGTATCTAGTTTCTTAGTAAGGGATTTTGGGAAAGCTTGGGAAGTGTGCGAGGCGGAGCTACGGTCCAAAAGAGGATTTGCCACCAGATTAAAATCACCACCCACCAATAGATGGGGGGACAAAAATTTATCCAGAGCACCAAAAAATTTAGAAAAAAATGTAGCCTGTGCCGAATTTGGTGCATAGACATTAGCAATTGTAAGTTCTCGACCTGAAAGGGTGCCCTTAAGAATAATAAACCTACTGTCTGGATCACGATACACTTGTTGAACCTCAAAAGGAAATGAGTTATGTAGAAAAATGGCCACTCCCCTACTCTTGGAGGAATGTAGGGTATAATACCCCTGCCTATAGGATCTATGAAAAAAGGTCGGGTGTTTTGCGGCTGCAAAATGTGTTTCCTGTAATAAGATGATTTTTGCTCCTAATCTTTTATATTGAAGAAAGGCTGTTTTGCGCTTATTTGGCGAATTGAGACCCTGGACATTATGTGAAATACATTGCATTACCATAATAAACAGAGCCTGCCACTATCACCATAAAAGTACACATTACAAGGATATCCCCTAAAGTTATTTGACTAGACATAGAAACCCGCAAGTCTGCATCAGACAGACATACAGGTGGCAGAACCAGCCTAGGGGACCTCCAGACCCCAACATAGGGGTCGTGACGTCCACAGACCGACATAATACCATCCACATGCACTAAAGTTTTAAGAAAAGAAAAAGCAAAACACAATGGAGAAGAAGCTTTAACATCTTCTATATTTGAAAGGGTAACTGAAGAACGTGGATCAGGCAGAAAAGTCGTTATACCTGATAAAACAAAAAGTTCAAACATTAAGGGGCCACATGGGCCCAAACCCTGTCTCCTTAGAACATGGAAAACAGAGCTGCCACCCCCGCAATCGGGCGGCGACACCTCCGGTCATGTCAGGAGGCAGGGTGGGGTAACGTGTCAAAGAGTAGTACAACCATGAATTAATGGGCGCAATTAGGAGGGTCCAATGACCCTTGTTATACCTTAACCCGTACAGTTATCAATGCAAGGCATACAAAATATTCAGTATTGCAAAAATAGCACAGCAACAACCACAGAAATACACAACCTGACAATGTAAAAAATAGAGAGCAAAATCCCTGTGTCCCAAATCTTAGTAAAGTCATAAAAAAACAATAGACCAAACCAAAGACTATCAAGACAATGAGTATTAGGCAAGTGAGAGTGGACACGTCAACCCGGTTCTTGTCTGACTCTCCTTCTATCCCTCCGTGGGGAAGGGGTATGCCAAATGGGAGAAATACGAGGGGTGGAGGGTGGACGTTGAGGTGATGGGGCATCCGCCAAGCCCAATTTGGCCAAGATTGCTCTACCTTCGGGAGGGGATGTAGCTATATATGTGCTCCCATTGTGTGGAACTATCAGCTTAAAAGGGAAGCCCCACTTGTAGCGGATACGAGCTGAGAACAGGGCAGTTGTAACTTCTTTCATCTTTCTACGTTTTTCCAACGTGGCCGGGGAAACATCAGGATAGATTTGTAAAACCGAGCCCTCAAAGGAGATTGTTGGAGTATTGCGAGCAGCTCTGAGGATTTCTTCCTTGGTCAGAAAATCCTTCATGCACAAGACAATATCCCTAGGTGGCTTGTCAGCAGGAGGTTTAGGGCGTAGGGCTCTGTGGATGCGGTCACAAGCAAAAGATCCAGGGTCACGATCTGGGAGGAGTGACTTGAACAATTTGGTTATAATTAATGAAAGATCTGACATAGACTCCGGGATTCCCCTGATTCGCAGATTATTCCTGCGATTGCGATTGTCAAGATCCTCGACCTGCGCCTGCAGTTGTGAAAAAGCCGTTTGTAAATGATCATGCTCTCTGGAAAGTTCACCATAGGCCAGGCTAAGTTCATCGTGTTTGGTTTCCAAGCGGTCTGTCCTAGAGCCCAGCGTGGCTATTTCCTGAGAGAGAACATTAGTGCTTTTATGCAATTCTGATTGAAATTTGGCAGCTAGTTTGGCGTACATAGATTCCAAGCAGGACTCCAAGTCCCCTTTTGTGAGATGCTGTGTATTTTCGCTGACTAAGGCCGATAAGGGAGCGGTGGTATCCCGTGCGGGATCGGACAGGGATGCTTGCTCTGTATTGACTGGAGACATGCCGCAAATCTCGTGAGCCTTAAGTAGGTATGTTGTGAGGGACTTCTGAGCTTGTCCCTTTTTTTTCTTGGTGGACGGCATACAAATAATCTCCCGGGGGTGATCAACTGAAAATTGGAAAGTGAGTGAAGATTATAACCCCAGGGGACCTATAGAGCCCAAAATAGGTTCAGGGTTGTAGTTACATGGATGCTGTCAGATCCATATGCGATAACATTATATTGTAAAAATATTCAGCAAGCCTTGAGAGGGTAGATAGAACATAAGTCGCAGCAATCCTGCAAAAAATTCACGTTGGAGCAAGATGATGGCACTGGATCCCAACTCAGGACATGAGAGGGACGGATGGGAAGCAGGAAGCAGAGGACCTCCAATTCTGAGCACAGGGCCCCGCAGGGAGACACCCTCTGGGGCAGTATCAAGGCCCCAGTAGGCCTCTGAGCACAGAAAGGGCCACAGTCACAGAGGATGGTGGATTCTGGGGCTATTAATATGTGGCCCACTCCCCAAAGCACTGTGGGGAGATCATAGTGACAGGATGCCGCCTGTACCCCCCACTCACTGTGTCCAGGTGAAAGGAGGCCTCTGGCAGAAGGTGTAGGCCGCAACCGTCGCCGCCGCCGCGGGGAGCAGCAATACACAGCGGCGTCCCTCTCCCAGCCTCTGTGATACAGAGGACGCTGCAGACGTCCTCGGATGATCCCCCACAGCCCGGATGGCAGCGGGTGTGGATGGAAGACGCCGGAGCCCTGGTCCGCGCGGCCGCACTAGGCCGCGGATGTCTGCCGCCACGAGGGGCGGAAATGTCGCCCGGATTCCACCTCCCAGGTATCCGGAATGACACCAGGGCCCTCCTCTGCTCCACTGTGATCCGCTGCTGCACGGATGGCAGCGGATTCCGAAAATCGGCGCCGGAGCTCCGGATTATGCGGCCGCTCCGGTCGCCATCTTGGACACGCCCCCTTTTGCAAATTTTTTAAGGGGAAATGATGAAAGTAAATAATTTTAATTTTTTTTTCACAAAGTTGTCATTTTAACAAGTTCTTTCTCTCACACGGCATAGGCATACTTGCAGTTACACCCCAAAACACATTCTGCTACTCTTCCTGAGTATGGTGATACCAAATGTGTGAAACTTTTTCACAGCCTAGCCACATAGAAGGGCCCCACATCCAATAAGCACCCTTAGGCGTTCTAGGGGCAAAAATTACACATCTAATTTCTTGACTGTCTATCACAGTTTTGGAGGTCCTGGAGCACCAGGACAAAGGAATTACCCACAAAATGACCCCATTTTGGAAAGAAAACACTCCAAGGTATGTTTTAAGAGTCATGTGGAGTCTTCTGAAGACTGCATTTTTTGCCAAAAGTTTTTGGAAAATGTGAAAAGAAAATGAAAATGTTTTTTTTTTTTTACACAAAGTTGTCAATCTATGAGATATTTCTATTTTACAACATAGGCATACTTAAAATTACACCCCAAAACACATTCTATAACTCTTCCTGAATATGGCGATACCAAATGTGTGAGACTTTTTTACAGTCTGGCCACATAGGGGGCTCCACATCCAATAAGCATCTTTTGCAATTCTAGGGGAAAAATGACACATCTAATTTCTTGACTACCTAATGCCATTTTGGAGGTCCTGGAGCATCAGGACAATGGAATTACCCACAAAATGACCCCATTTTGGAAAGCAAACACTCCAAGGTATATTTTAAGAGTCATGTGGAGTCTTCTGAAGACTGCATTTTTTGCCAAAAGTTTTTGGAAAATGTGAAAAGAAAATGAAAATGTTTTTTTTTTTTACGCAAAGTTGTCAATCTATGAGATATTTCTATTTTACAACATAGGCATACTTAAAATTACACCCCAAAACACATTCTATAACTCTTCCTGAATATGGCGATACCAAATGTGTGATCAGAGATACTGAGCTGGCAGGCAATGTTTTGTGAGTGTGTGTGTAAACTGTGTGCAAAGACTAAAAAGTACTCACAGTTTGCTGTAATGGCTCTCAGGTGATCAGGACTGGTATGGTGGTGATCAGGACCCGTGGGTTTGGCAGCGATCAGGATCCAATGATGTGGCGGCGATCAGAACCCGCTGGTATGGCGGGGATCAGGACCCACTAGTTTGGTGGTGATCAGGAACTGCTGGGGTGGTGATCAGGACCTGCTGGTATGGCTGTGATCAGGATCTGCTAGTGTGGCGGCGATCAGGACCCGCTGGTATAGCTGTGATTGGGACCTGCAGGTGTGGCGGTGATCAAGACTTGGTGGTATGATGATCAGGACCTGGTAGTGTGGAGGTGATCAAGACCTGCTGGTGTGGAGATCAGGGACACTGGGACGCTATGCAGTGATCAGGGACACAGCTGGGCCGCTGTGTGGTGATCAGGGACACTGACAATCAGGGACACTGACGATCAGGGACACTGAGGATCAGGGACACTGAGGATCAGGGACACTGACGATCAAGGACACTGACGATCAAGGACACTGACGATCAGGGACGCTTGTGATCAGGGACGCTTGTGATCAGGGACGCTTGTGATCAGGGACGCTTGTGATCAGAGACACTGACGATCAGGAACGCTTGTGATCAGGGACGCTTGTGATCAGGGACACTGACGATCAGGGACACTTGTGATCAGGGACACTTGTGATCAGAGACACTTGTGATCAGGGGCACTTGTGATCAGGGACACTTGTGATCAGGGACACTTGTGATCAGAGACACTGACGATCAGGGACACTTGTGATCAGGGACACTTGCGATCAGGGACACTGGCGATCAGGGACACTGGCGATCAGGGACATTGGCGATCAGAGACACTGGCGATCAGGGACACTGGCGATCAGGGACACTGGTGATTAGGGACACGGACGATCAGGGACACTGGCGATCAGGGACACTGACGATCAGGGACACTGACGATCAGGGACACTTGTGGTCAGGGACAGTCAGGGACACTTGTGATCAGGGACAGACAATCAGGGACACTTGTGGTCAGGGACAGACAGTCAGGGACACTTGTGGTCAGGGACAGTCAGGGACACTTGTGATCAGGGACAGACAGTCAGGGACACTTGTGGTCAGGGACAGACAGTCAGGGACACTTGTGGTCAGGGACAGTCAGGGACACTTGTGATCAGGGACAGACAGTCAGGGACACGTGATCAGGGACACTTTGATCAGGGACACTGTGATCAGGGACAGACAGTCAGGGACACGTGATCAGGGACACTGTGATCAGGGACAGACAGTCAGGGACACGTGATCAGGGACAATTAGGGACACTTGCGATCAGGCTTGCTCAGGCTATCCGGCTCCTTCTCTCACAGACAGAACTCCGTGTGAGGAGAAGGAGCCAGAAGCCGCACCATGCGGCTTCTGTTTACATTTAGACTGTGTCCTTTTTGGACACAGTTGGTCACATGGTACAGGACGATTTCATTGGTCCTGTACCATGTTACCTGATCCCCTGTATCTGAGGGACCCGGCGATCTCTGGGCATGCGCGTGCGCGGTCAAGGGGGCGGAAGCCGCACCATGCGGCTTCTATTTACATTAAGACTGTGTCCTTATTGGACACAGTCGGTCACATGGTACAGGACGGTCCTGTACCACGTCAGGTGATCGCCGGTATCCGAGGGACACGGCGATCACCGGGCTCGCGGGTGCGCGCTCTAGGAGCCGCGCACGAGCCTCGGATGTGGGCGGCCGTTTATAAACGGCCACCCGACCCTGCACTGCCACCGTCCAGCCGTTTATATACAACGGCCGGTCGGGAAGTGGTTAATAAACGTACACCTGGGTGGTGTAAGCCCTGCCCAGTGTCTTTTGCTAAAGTATTCCCACTCTCAGATCTTTACTACATAAAGGCTAATCTTTCTGTAATCTATAAGAACTGGTTGGGCTGTTTGAGATAACACAGGACACAGGGCAGCTCTAAATTTCTGATAAGACCGGTAGGCATTTTTTGAACTTGTGAAAATTTTTTAAATGCTATATTTAACAGGCCAAAGTCAAGAAACTAAGAAAAGTTAATTGTTAGGGTATACATACATTTTAAGACTGCAGCAGAGAGTTATAAAAAGTGTGCTTTCATCTTTCTAAATCCCAATATCAACTGTTCAAAATCAGAATACTAATTCCAAAGGGAAATGATTAAGTACAGCCACAATTAATAAAGATAACACAAGAACAAGGAACGAAACAAGACACAATGACATAATAACATTATTAACAGCAATAAATCTAAATTAAAACTATACTCTAATAAACCCTCCATACTATTAAAATACAACATATAATAGACAACATAAATTAAAAATAACAGAAAATCAAATAAAACCAAAATGTAAATAGTACACCATTTTCTGTAGGATTACCCCAAATCATAATTAACTTAATACCAACATACTATGAAAACTATATAAACTGACACATATTGATGCTACTAAATTTTATCTGGGTATTTAAGCCTCAATGACATTTGGTGATGAAAAGGTTAAAAGCAGGATCCTTTGAGGCAAAATGTTCCTTGTTTGAGGACCACCTGCCCATTCTGCCCAGTCTAGGTTGAACTGGTAACTCTGGGTTGACACCTAAGCGGTTTCCAGAAATGCACTACAGTCCATTTACCACAATTTCCTATATGACAGGTTCACACCTCCGTTTTTACCCGGTGTGTTTTTTTGGAAAGGGTCAGGGACTTTTTTAAATGCAAAAAGTTGCATTTTTGGTTCTATAGACTTCAATGGAAACTCTGCAGAAAAGCATGTAGTACATTTTTGCTGCACTTTTGATGCATTTTTGCCGCTTTTTTTATGCATTCTAAATCTGCCTAGCAACAAGAAAAAACCCAAAACGCATCAAAAAAATAAACGTGCAAAAAATGCAAAATGCACTGCAGAAACGGATCAAACGCAAACTGCATAGGTGTGAACCTAGCCTAAGGATCAATTTTGCCTGAGCATGAAGAGTAACTTAACTTTTCTTGAGAAAAAACAATCCCCTCTGGGTGATCAATCTGCATTGCAAGCATTTTAACAAACGTAGTAAAATCCTACTTGTTTCTTTCCTTAAGAAAAAGCTGTATATTCTACTATATCCTTGGAAGGCCAATTCTTGAATGGGACTGTCTGTGTTCAATGTAATCAGCTGGTGCACATGCAGTTTCACCAAACATATCATTTCTATTGTAGGGGTTGCCTAAAATCTTACTTGTATTTCAGCACAATGACATTCCTAGAGAAGGTCTGTAAACCAACTGTGTACAGAAGGCCTGCAAGTTGTCATAATGCATTGGATTGTACAGAAAATTACAGCTGCTGCAGATTGAAAAGAAACAGTACATTATAGTATGGCTTGCATAGTAACTATATTATATATACAGTGTGTGTGTGTATATATATATATATATATATAATTTAAATGTATTTCTTTATTTTTAATTTGCTATATTTTTTTCACGAAAGTGGAGTTCCACCAGGCTGTTCTACCCTGCATTCTTACTCATGTGATCTGATCTGCTCATTCTAAGGGCTCGTTCACACTAGGCTGTTTTGCCAACGCTTGCCAAACGCCCCTATAGCTTTTGGCAAGCGTTGGTCCGGCGTTTGCGGAGCGTTATTAACGCTCGGCAAATGCTCCGCAAACGCCGCATGTGCGGTTTAGCGGCGGTTGCTAGGCGTTTGCCGAGCGTTAATAACGCCCCACAAACGCCTATAATGCAGTTTGAGTGGTGTTACCGCTCCGCAAACGCCCCGCAACCGCGTCGCAACCGCACTGCAAACGCCGGCCGGGCGTTTGCGGAGCGGCACCATAGACGAGAATAGGAGGCTTCAAAGCCTCCTGACTCGTCCAGAGGCGTCCGTTTTGCCGCGACGCAAACGCTCCTGTTAGAACAGCACCATGTGCTGTAATGTGCTGTAATGTGCAGAATTGGCAGAGGCGTTTGGGAAGCGGTAAAAACGCTTCCCAAACGCCTCTCTGCCGCCTGCACACAAGGCTAGTGTGAACGTAGCCTTAGGCCAGAGGCTGATCGGTAAGCTAGTTTGCTAAGTGTGGAGCAGTAATCTTGTATTTCATTACTCCAAACCTCCCTTTTCCTCTGTAACAGGATGGGCTATTTTACATCCACTAACAAATGTGAAAAAAACTATAGGGAGATTTACTAAAACTGGGTCAGTCATCTGGTGCAGCTGTGCATGGTAGCCAATCAGCTTCTAACTTCAGCTTGTTCAATTAAGTGGCTGTAAGGGCTACAGCTTTTTTTTACTTTCATGTATTCTATGCATGAAGGTAAAAAAACCTGTGTGCAGCAGCCCCCTCAGACCCCCCCCCCCCAATACTTATCTGAGTTCCATTGTGATCCAGCAGGGGACTCTCCCTCATTGATTAAGCCATTGGCTCCTACTGCTGTCAATCACAGCCAGTGAGTCAGTGAGGGGAGAGAGGGGGGCATGGCCGAGCTCCAGATCTGCATGTGAATGGACATGCAGACCAGCGTCTCGGGAGTGCGCCTGCTTGGGTGCCCCAATAGCAGGCTGCTTGCTATGGGAGTACTTGGCAGGAGGGAGGAGCCAGAAGCATCGGCAGGGGACCCAAGGCAAGGAGGATCAGGGCTTCTCTGTACAAAACCATTACACAGAACAGGTAAGCATAACATGTTTGTTATTTTAAAACAAAACATTGCCTTTAATGTCACTTTAAGCTTTGACAAAACTTAGACAATGATATCTATGCAGAGCTGCACCAGATTTTGCTCCATTCAATTTTAGTAAATGACCCCCTATAGCTCCAAAAATACACTCTTGAATTCTACATAATATCCCTTTACTGTTATGTTTTGTGAGGATTTCAACTAGAATACATATGAGCCATGTGAGCCACATGAGTCAAGTCATGCTGCATCCCAGGAAGGAAGGTAACCCTAAAAACATGTACAGATCCTGAAATAAATTTTATATACAGTATACATATGTCATGTCTTTTAAGAGACATGATACATTTGCCCATAGAGAGTTTCTGCAACGCTCCCCCAAAGCCATTATATTAAAAAAATTATTTGTGTTTTTGTCGCTCTTTACCCTGTCATGGAAACGGTGGCATCACTCGTTTGGTCACACAAAAATAAGGATATAATACTCATGCGCTGCCACAAATTAATGATCAGCTGCTGCAAGCACCTAATGGTGTTTCCACATCATCACATTTCCCAAGATTAGAGCTGTGCTGCTCCTTAGTGACCCAAAAAATAAACTAATAATAAACACCCTCCTGAACATCAAACCCAATGTATAACTGAATAAATCTGTAAAACAAAACAAGTAAATATAAAGCAGCTCTACTGAATATATACAAAAAACAGATAAATGGTCAATGATAGATAACGCTTAAAGTATTACTAAGCCCACAACTGTAAAATCAGTCTGTATATGCAGGGAAGCATGCGTGTTATACTCACTGTGGAACCTAAGGGGTTAATCCTCCGCATTGTGTAAAAACGCTGTTTGATCCTGACTTCTCTAATCCTCCCCTTCTTCCAGCATCCCCCTCTTATCTCCTGATAAGACATATTGTGTGGAGTCACTCTGCACATGCTCAATTTGATGTGTATTGCTAGAGAGGTTTTTTTTTTTCCTTGGGAGAGTGCATGTGATCAGCACAGGGCAAATCACAGCTGTCCAGACAGAGGTCAGGGGTCATGCATCCTCCTCCAGCAGAATGGAAACTCCTCCTATAAGCTTTAACAAGAGCTCTGTTGGACACTGATAGAAGGAACAAGAGTGCTCTAACTGCTGATGAGAATAGGTATTTAGCAGTTTATATTTACTAAAATAATGACACTTCCATGTTGTGTGTACTGTGGGAGACCAGATATAGTGAATGCAGGGTCCAGGGTTTAGTAACACTTTAATAAAGTGCAAAATGCAGTCCAAAATTGATATAACAGTCTTTTTCTTCCAACATTTAAAGTAATGCACCAGTGACTTCAACAGGTGTGCAAATCTATTGTGCTCCTCCACCTTCAGGCATGCACGCTCACCTTAACAGCTGACCTATAGAAAATATAGGTCAACATGTGCTCAACATTAATCTCACTGGATCCTCTGCTTCCACAGGTCTCTCCAGGCACTCTCAGGAACAATCCTTTACATCCCCAGTCTGATGGATAGGTGGATGGATAAGGAAAAAGGAACTCCTCATAGTGTAGTATGGCTTTATTATCATAAATATGTATAAAAATGCCACTCACATAGATACAAGGTTCACAGAACCTATTACAATCATTTAAGGGAAACACAGGGTGAACACAGATGGCAGCTCCCGCACGCACCAGAAAAGACTTCTTCAGGGGATAGGAAGCAAGTGACAAACGTTGACTTATATAGGCAATGATAACTGATATGCAAGCAAAAAACAACTGCAATAGCAGAGGCCATTTTTGTGTAGACCAACCAATGTACGTAGTAGGTAAAGGGTATATCCACATTAAGGGGCAAAAAGATATTAACCATTTCAATACCTGGCACTTTTACCCCCTTCCAATGTCATACAACATTGTACCCAAACTAAAATTATACAAATATCTTCAAACAACTAGAGCTTTCTTTTGGTGGTATTTAATCACCACTGGGGTTTTTATTTTTTGCGAAATTAACAAAAAAAATATGTTTTTCTTTGTTTCTGTTATAAAAAGTTTGCAGATAAATAATTGTTCTTCATAAATTTAGGCCAAAATGTATTCTACTACATGTCTTTGGTGAAAATAACCCAAATTAGGATGCATTTTTTAGTTTGTAGGAAAGTTATAGAGTTCACAAACTATGGTATATATCTGAATATTAATCAACCCTGAAGTATTGACGGCCAGTCTAATTTCTTGAGGTCCAAGAATGTCAGAACAGTACAGATATCCCCCAAATGACCCCTTTTTTCATAAGAGGCATGGCAAGTTTTTTGAAGTTGTATTTTTTTTGTCATAATTGTTCGAAAAATGTAAAAAATTATTTTCACAATTTTTTTTTTTTTTTTACATACTGTCACCAGTGCAGTACAGCGTCATCATATAACTGGCATTGCGGTGATCAGGGACACTGACTGGTGACAGTTAGAAAAAAAATATATATATCATTTTTTTTTTTTTTTTATTACTTTTTCTTTTTTTTAAGATTTGTTTCATATTTCACTATGACCAAAGTAGTACAATGTTACCATAGTAAGATTGTACTATTTTGGGGAAGTGATCAGTATTTTTTTTTTTTTACACAATTTGCTTATAGCAAAGAATTACTTTGCTATAAGCAATCATTTTACCTGAATGACATCGATTCATTCAGGGTTTTTTTTTTTTTGCTTAGCTGTGATTTGGCCACGGCTAATCACATGACACAGCTGGGCTGTGATTGGCCCAGCTTGTGCATGTGATCGCTGTGACCATTCACAGCTAGACACTAGTATACAATGGATGGCATGAATGAAGCCATCCATTTTATACAACTGTCATGTGACCTGCTGTGATTGGTCACAGCAGGTCACATGGTAGCGGCAACGGGGCAGGTACTCAGATCTTTCATCGGCCGTGTCCGAGGTACACGGCCGGTTATAGATCGAGCCGCTGCGCGGCTCTGCAGGTGTGCAAACTGCGCATGCCTGGGAGAACGCAATATGGCATCCACCCGGAATCCTGAAGGATTTTGCCGGCCGCCAAATGGCCATTGGCCGGACGGCTAATGGTTAAAAATGATTAAAAATAGCAGTGGCTGCCCGCTGAGCAGACATGGCTGCTTAGAGCTCCACTGCTGATGGAACAAAAAGCCCAGATCCTGAGCCTACCCAAGCACCACTGCCCACCGCCACACCCCATAGCCCTAGGCACGAGCGGGATGGTTTTGGGAGGTCCAAAACCGAAAATCAAAATGAAGTCCATCAAGGATGGGCCCCAGCCAAGATGGCACTGGTGTCCTCCTCAGCAGCTGCTACTGAACACCCAGGTAAAAATACCAAGTCTCCCCCGGGCTCCCAGGGTGAATCTGATGGAGAACAACAGGCCCCACATGATGCAGTGTCCCCAGTCCTGCTTAAACACATTGAATGTATGCTTCACAGGGCCTTAAAGCAGACCTAATATCACATCTCAGACAGCCTCGCTCGGGAAATTGGAATTAGGTCACCGCATTACTGAGCTTGAAACCGGGGTGGACAAGAGAGAATCCCAAACTCGAGACTATTTAGCAGAATTTCAAAATCTATGGGAGGAAAACCTCAGACTGCAGTCCAGCTAGAAGATCATAAAAATAGGGTCAGATACTCTAATCTGCGCATCAGAGGCATCCCAGAGTTGATCCTGGACCTCCAAGCAACAATGTTGGCCCTATTCCGGGAGTTGTAACCTGCCATACCTGTCGAGCATCTAGAAATTAGTCCACAGAGCATTAACACCGCAAAAGCCGGAGGGTCCACCTAGAGACATTATAGCTAAATTTCACTACTAAAGAGCAACTTCTGGTGGCAGCCAGAGGAAAAGAAAACCTATGTTTTCAGGGTCACCACTATCAACTCTTTGCGGATCTGTCCCCACTTAAAATTTCCAAGAGGCAGGCCATGAAACCGCAAGCTCCAAATCCTCCAACAACATCACAAAATTTATATCAATGAGGCTTCCCATTTTCTTTCCCGTTTTCTACCAAGGAGCCAGGCATGTATGTCGCTCTGCTGAGGAATTGCAAATCATACTACAGGACTTGCAGCTGGCGGAGTGTCTCTGCAACTTAGAAGTTGCATGCCGCCATTCGGCCTCCAGCTCTCCATGCAAATCTAGTTCCGCCACCACTGGGAGAAACCAGCAAAGCTCCTAATAAGTGTGGACGTTTTGCCTCACCTGCCCCAGCTGTGGAAAACTCGATTGATTGATGGTTATCCACCAATACCAGTGGAATCTCTCTCCCCTTTTTTTCATGCCTCTGAGGTGCTGACTTTAGCTGGACGATGACTTGAATGAGTTCTACTGATATGGGTAACCTGCAGGTATAGCTCCATGTCCCCCAAACATTTCCAATTTTGCATCTAATCCTCCAGGTGCTAGCCCACTGTGGGTGAGTGATATCAGACCTCCAACTTCCTTGCCTGCTCCTATTGCCTCCTTTACCCTCCCCTACCCCCATCAACCAAATTCCCCCTACCTTCTGTGTTATCCACACCTGCCCCTTTGCTGATATTACAGTTCTTCCATTAGACTACAAGGACTTGAATATTAGACACTTTCAATGGTATCATGATTTTGCCTCTTGTCAGTTGGGACGTTTTGCTTTCGTTATCTGAATCTCCCACTTCGGATCTCCAAAAAATCCTCTCTGGAATATGGGGCTTAAATACTAGGTCATACTTTGGTTGCCACGTATATGCATGTTTTCCATCCTTGGCTAAGGCTCAGTGGTGATGTCAGTTATCGATTTATTCTACACTGCCCATCCGGGCTTATTTTTGGATTCACATTATGCTTGCCTTCTCTTGCTCCAATGGTCATCCCTTCCTTTACCCCTCCCTCCTTGAGCAATGGAATTCAACACCCATATCAGGCTCTGAAATTTTATATCATTATTTACTTCTATCCCTTCAGGATTGTTCCTTGTGTCCCCGCTTCAATACCCTTGGCTGCCCACTCTATTTATGTGAGCACCTGACAGTATCGTTGTTGCCTTTAGAGTGTTGCTGGTTCTCCCTCCAAAAGGCCAGCAACTATGGTTATACAAACTTTCTATATGTAAAATTTTGAATGCTCTTGTTTACTAAGTCTCTCTTTTTCTTTTGTCTTCCTTTTGGATTCTCTTTCCTGACTTTCTCCCTGTAAGGGTTGGTAAGTATGCCTGTCCACCTTATATCCTTTCATAGCTCGCCATCATGGCCCCCTTAAACATTGTCTCCCTGAATGTTCAGGAACTCAACACTCCCCAAAATCGCACAAAGGTATTCCGCTCACTCGTGGCCAAGAAGGCCCACATAATCTGTCTACAGGAAACACATTTTTCAACACACGTCACACCCAAATTTTTTCACTCACACTACCCCCAGGTATATACCCCCTTTAAAGATCCAGAAGGCCATTATATAATCCTCACTGGCCAACTCATGGATACAGTTGTTATTATCGTGTCATACTACACCCCCAATAGGCAGCCTACGTCCTTCCTCTCACATCTGCTTGAGCTGGTTGCCTCTCATAAACTGGGTACAGCCATAATTTGTGGAGACTCAAATCAAGTATTACTGCCCTTTGTAGACAAATCGCCCTTCTCTCCCTCCACTAGCCAAGCAAAACTTTCCTTTAGCCACCTGCTCACTAAATACAAACTGGTGGACTCCTGGCATGAATGGAACCCTACTAGAAAACAATACACCTACTACTCCTATCCTCATAAAACCTTCTTGCGAATTGAATAAATTTTCTTAAGTATAGGCATGGTCCCCGAAATTTTGGCATCAGTGAAAATACTCTTTACTTGGCCGGATCACAAGGCGCTGTTAACCACCATAGCTTCCCCTATCCCGACGGCCCATGAAAACTTTTGGTGCTTTAATGATTCTATGCTTAAAAACCCATCACATCGTGCAGATGCCGTAATAGCTCTTAAGGACTATCTATTACATAACTCCACCCCTGACGTATCGCCTCTCACTTTATGGTAGGCGCATAAACCGGTGATTTGTGGGGCGATTATACACGAATCGGCACTTTTCAAGCAAAATTCTATTTCACAAATTAGAAAATGATTTCAACTCTTGTGATATGGCATTCCAAGCTAACCCATCCCCGACAAATAAAACTCAACTAGACAAAGCTTGCTTGGAGCTTAACTTGTTCCTTACTGAATCGGCGGATAAATCCTTGAGACGTTTTAGACATAAACATTATCTCAAAGCCAACAAACCAGACACTCTGCTCGCACGTACCCTTAAATCATTGTACAAGCCCAATAAACCCTTTAGGCTTAAAGTTGCGTGGGATGTCTATACCAGCAACCCGGTCAAGATACTTCACAAGTTCCAGTCACACCTAGCCTCCTTATAGTCACCTGATGGTACTTTGGCTACTAAGCAGGCAGACGCCTTTTTCTTGCACATAACCGTACCGGAGCTCTCTCAGTCTCACCACTCCAGGCTGGAGTCTCCTATCACTGAAGCCAAGGTGTTCACAGCCATCCATGACTTGAAACTGAATAAACGCCCTGGGCCAGATGATTACTCCACCATGTATCTTTCACAGAGCTTCTGACACCTCTCCTAACTAAAGCTTTCAACACCCTACATGACAGACACTCCTTTCACCCGCAAACACTAATGGCTATCATCTGCATGCTCAATAAACCTCATTCTGAAGATTCCTATATCTCTTCTGAATCTTGACATCAAGCTTCTAGCGAAAATCCTTGCAACCAGACTGAATAAAATCATCAGGGATTTAAGACATCACGATCAGGTAGGGTTTATTCCAGTTCATCAAGCTGGCGACAACATTTGTCGCTCAGTGCTGATAGCTCACATAGCTAAAACATGGAGTATCCCTTCCTGCTATCTTTCACTTGATATAAAAAAAAATGTGATACTGTATCTTGGCCCTACTTACATTATACCCTGCAAAAGTGGGGATTCGACCCACACTTCTTAGGCTGGATTTCGCTGAGATTATATGATTCACTGAGAGCGTACATCAAATATGCCAGTTACAAATCAAACTTCCTCCAGATTGGTAGAGACGTGCACCAGGGCTGCTCACTCTCTCCCTTACTATTTGCCCTCCTCATCGAACCATTGGTGCAACACATTCGCTCTGATCCTAAAATAAAGGGAATCGAACTCGGTGGTCATCATCACAAATTGTGCCTATTTGCAGATGACATCCTGTTGTTCCTATCTACCTTGCACATATCGGCACTGAACCTACTGGTCACACTTACCCAATGTGCTTCTCTTTCCAGCCTTTTGGTTAACGTCCAGAAATCTACTGCACTTAATATTTCCTTAACTGAAGAAGAGAAGCAGCTGGCCCAAGCAGCAGTACCTTTCTCATGGGCCCACCACCATCTTCCCTATCTGGGTATAAAGCTAACTGCTGCACATACCAACCTCTTCGCTGCTGACTACCCCCTGATATTTAAACAAGTGACCGACCTAATGTCACGATGGTCCTCCCTTCCACTCTCTTGGATAGGCAAAATTAATGTCCTCAAGATGGTTATACTGCCCAAACTTTTATACCTTTTTAGTCTCCTGCCAATTCTTGTCCCAGCCTATTTCTTAAGGATTCTACAAAGGAGAATCATGGCTTACGTTTGGGGAACAAGAAAGCCAAGAATACCTAAATCTACAATATATTTCCCTAAACTTTCCAGCGAATTGGGTCTTCCTCACATCTCCTCCTACTACTATGCAGCTCATTTAGCACATCTGCCCAAATAACACGCTGTTGGCAAAACCCCCGCTATGGGTATCCATAGAAGCAGTTGATTGTGACCCTCTGACAGTAGCTAACTTGTTGAGGCTCTGAACGGCGAACCGAGCTCTCTTACACAACCCGATTACTAAATATTATCTTTCCATCTGGGATAAACTTAAGATCGTATACAGCTTGCAATCCCCACACAACCCTCTTCTCTCTTTTCTCAAAAACCCTACTTTTTTTTCCAGCCTGGGACAGCCCTGCATCATTCCATGCATGAACTGCAACGGGCCTCATCCACTTGTGCAGGTTGGTCAATGTGTCCTCCTTTCTATCCTTTCCTATTCTCTGCAAATCCTTTGGCCTCCCACTCTCAGAGCTGTTTCGTTATCTGCAGATATTTTTCTTTTATTCCCCCTATGTTTCTATAAATAGTGTAATGACCCGTCTCTCCCAGTTTTAACGAATTGGTTCTAAACACCCTCACACCAGAGGCCTTGTTTTGACCCTTTACAAACAGATCCTTTTCAAACCCAACCAGGGTATCCCTTCTTATGTTGCGAAGTGGGAAAAGGACTTGGGCCGCCCTTTGGATACAGCTGAATGGTCAGAGATTTGGCAAGCTACCAAGTCCTCTTTGCCCAACGTTGTTGCGATGGAAGCTAACTACAAAGTCTGGTATCTAGTGCCTACAAGAATTGCTAAATATGCATCAACTAGCTCAGCTCTCTGTTTTCGCAACTGTTTGCACATTTGGTGGGACTGTCCGGTGGCTCAATCATTTTGGAAGGAAATTTTTGCACTAGCCTCTATCCTCTATCCACCATGGCTCTTCTCAATTTGAAACCAGCGCCTCTACCGCGCAGGCAATTTAGACTTTTCATCCAGCTTCTGACAGCCACTAAACAGACCATAGCATGGGCATGGAAATTTGATTTTGGCTGAGACTAAACACAGAATGCATTGCACCATAATACACGCCAAAATGGAAGCTCTAGAAAAAGACCAGATCGAGAAATTCGAAACAATTTGGCAGCCATGGATCAAACATTGTCTTCCCCCGGATTTTGATGAATTGGTACTCTTACCATGGTAACATACCTACACAGGCATATCTAATTTTTGCTTGTGCCACCCTCGGGGATCCTCTTTCCTCCTTACCTCCTGCTTTCTCCTTTATTTCTATCTCCTGCATCTCTTGTTTCCTGACCTCCTGCCACGGCTGAGTCTGAGACTAGATAGTTGGCTCCACTGGGCAACTTTGGTACCTTGTTTCTTCCTTTCTCCTACACTCTTTTCTTAGTTATTTGTTTTTCCTAGGCTGTATTTTCCAGTTAGCTGCAAGTAGACTATGGCTTGGAATACCTGAAAGACTCCACCTTTACCTAGTTGCACCTAATGCCATGGTCTACCTTGCTGATGCTACATGGTTCTCAATGTCAGTTACACTTCCATGTATCTAACCTACCTGTTTTGTAATGACAACATGCCCAGTTGTATCTGGACTGTTAACTATCTCTATAGGTTCTTGTTTTGCATTACCAGTTACATGTGTTGTATATTATGTACACATATGGCATCAAAATGGCCTGCTTTTCCTATTTGTCTGTTCTAACGTTTGTTTTTGTACAAAACCAATAAAAACTTTAACAAGGAACAAAAAAAATAGTGGTGTCCGTTTTTGTGTACTTGATAGAAAAATGAAATATACACATTACATAGCAAAATTTCTAGACAAAAAAATTACAAATGAATACACAATAGCAGCGACCATTTTAGTGTGGACCAATCACTCTATGTATAGAAACAAAAAGTGCAAACATTATGTGACAGGACGCTAGGCAATGATTGTCAAAATTCATCCTGAATCAAAAAAGATTATTCAGATGATCCATATTAAGAAGGTCAAATATGTAATATAAGATCTAAAACCGACAATCCTAAATCACATAAATAACAGAATATATAAATATATATCCTAAAAACTAATAGATAAATACCGCATGAAACAGATAAATATAACGGACACATATAAAAAAAAAAATAGATATTGAGAAATAATAAAAAGATAATAATAAAAAATAACACTAAAACCAGAGAGAACAGATCCCTGTAGTGGACAAATGAATAGTACTAATCCAAAAATATTGCTCCTAAATGGAATGCAACTTAAAATATACTAGAACCAGAGATAACAATTCACTAAAGTACTGGATATGGAAGCTTGTGACATCTTTTCTGGTGTGTGTGGTGGCCTCCATCTGTGTTCACTCTGCTTTTCCCTTAAATACTTGAAATAGGTTCTGTGAACCTTGTATCTATGTGAGTGCCATTTTTTTTTACATTTTAATGGTAATAAAGCCTTACTACACTATGAGGATTTCCTTGTTCCCTATCTTTTGAGCACGTATCCATTGGAGTAGGGATGTAAAGGATTGTTCCTGAAAGTGCCTGCAGAGATAATTTTTTTAATTACACACTTTTTGTGAATATCTAGTCCAGTTGAATATTTACTTGATTCATCACATATTTATTCCATTGGGGGCTGATTGCTCAGCCGGGCATTTGTTTTACAATCCTTTAATACTGTTTTTGTTGGTTTTCACACTTTATACATCAGCTCAGTCTGGTGTTTATTATAGCTCGGCCAGGTGTTTACTGCTATTGTGATCATGTTGTATTTCTGATATACACTTCACAAATGTGACTGTTCTTGTTGTTTTTTACACTTTATTCTTCATCTCAGCAGCATGTTTATTATAGATTGGCCAGGTGTTTATTGCTGCTTGATTACAATTTATTTTTTACATATGTTTCACTTATCATTTGGATTTAGTGACTCAGACAGTTTTTTTTAATTTACTATTGACTTTGTTTGTTTCACTGATTTATTCAATTACACATTGGGTTTGATGCTCAGGAGGGTGTTTATTTATTATTAGTTTTTTTTGGGGGGGGTCATTAGGGGCCAGCGCAGCACTCCCTTGGTCACAAAACTGTTTTCAGGCCTAGCTATTGGCTGCTAGGGACAAGCACTGTCACGAGGGAGCAGATCTCATGCTCCCCCATACCTGGAAGTGCTGGGTAGTGTCTCTGGTTGCAGTGCAGTAAGTGAAGGTGTGCAGGGGAGGTTAGAATAAGGGACTGTTTTGCAGAGACACTGAGGTTGATTTACTAAAACTGGAGAGTGCAAAATCTTGTGCAGCTGTGCATTGTAACCAATCAGCTTAGCTTCTAACTTCAGCATGTTCAGTTAAGCTTTGAAAAAAAAAACCTGGAAGCTGATTGGTTTCTATTCAGAGCTACACCAGATCTGGTGCTCTCCTGTTTTAGTAAATGAACCCCACTGTCATTTTGCACTGCTTTGACAAGGTGATTGTGTCTCTTTAATGGGAACATCCTCCTAATAGAATGGTAGGTTAAAAGCAAGATGGATATACATGTCAAAATTAATGGGTCAGTGCTATTTACGTGTAGGTTTATATGTGTTAAAGCTTGTATTGTACAACTGTTTTTTTTATTTGTTTTATTTATTTAAAAAAAATATCGCCAAACCAATCTTTTTGTTCCTTCCAAGACCTCCCACTCTCTAGCTCCCTTGTCATCTTTTCCGATGCTTGCCTCCAGGACTTCTCCCAAGCCTATCCCATCCATTGGAACTCCCTACCCCAATCTGTCCAGTTATCTCCTACTCTGTCCACTTTTAGGCGATCCCTGAAAAACGTTCTCTTCAGACAAACCTATGCTGCCTGACCTAATAGCTGTACTTTTGTGTCACTCAACCCTCCCTTTTAGAATGTAAGCTCTAATGAGCAGGGCCCTATGATTCCTCCTGTTTTGAATTGTATTGTAACTGTACTGTCTGTTCTCATGTTGTACAGCGCTGAGCAAACTGTTGTCGATATATAAATCCTAAATAATAATATGAAATAAAAATAGTAATAATAATAATCATTGGGTGCACCCATGACACATTATGTTTTTTCTAAAAACAGAACATATCAGAAGCTGTTTACTTTCAGACTCTTGTTCTGTCAGTTTGTATGCTTCATTTAAACAGAGCAGGAAGGGAAAGGGAGTTATTCACTGTTTTAACGCATTCAGCTGTTGTGCAAATTTCAACTTGAAGTATTGAGCTTTATAAACAGTAGGCTTTTTTCAGCAAAGCTGTTAAGGTAAGGTAAGTTAAGTACATTTGTGAGAAATAGCCTAGCGCTCTACATGCTGGCTGAAAATAAGAATACAACATATACATTGTATTTATCTGCAATATTTACTGGTTACCTGACTAGAAATAATACACACAAAATCCCTACATATTACCTTTTAAATAATATTCATTATACGTTAGAAATATATATATATATATATATATATATATATATATATATATATATATGTAGGTTATGCATGGAGAAAACCGTGGCATTCTGAAAATACCTAATAATCCTAATTATTAATTTATATTAATTTATTCTGACTTTCCATTTCTTCTCTTGAAATTTAGCTCATAGAAGTTATAAAATAATAATTGAAATTGATATTAAATTGTGATCATTAAAATGACATATTTTTAGGATCGTGTTGGCCATTAGTTTTTATAAGATCTACAAGGAGTTATTAACATTAAAGCAGTAAAGGTAGCTGGTGAAACTAGTATTTTATGTTTTTAATGCACTGAAGAAATAATGAACTAATGCAAGGAGTGTCATCAGCATATATAAAACTGATTCTAAAAAGTATCTAATGATATAGTTTTTAATAAGAATCAGAAATAAAATATTAAACCTGCTTACTTCTTCTCCCAAATTACATTGTCTTTTTGGAAATGTAATATCGGAAATCATGATTGCATTATTCTGAATGATTATAAACCCGAAGGATTTTGAGTCATTTTCATTGTTTTTAGAGGTAATCAGTCAGGACAGAAGCAACGTCAGTGTACTGATGCAGTCACTTCAGATGATCAAGCTTCATCAATGGAAGGAACATTTTAAGGATTACATCAATTTGGTGTAAACTACTGAAACCTTGCAGGAACTTTTGTTAAAAAATTTGATTAAACCAAGAACAAACTTTAGTAAATGAATTCTGCAAATGAAGGTGGATCTTAGTCCAATTTCTATACATCCCCAGCCTTTGGCAACAACATCTTTATGCTATTTTTCAGAATTTTAAAGCCATTTTAGCTCATGACATTTTAATGAGTTTTACATAGTGGGAAGTAGTGATATTTTTTCCAGTTTATAACATATGCCATACTTAGGGACACATCTACATAACCCAGATGAACAATACATATTTATATTGTATGTTATGATAACTATTTAGTGTTTCATCATATTTATGTATGCATTTATTCATATGTAGTGCCCCTCTAGATAGCCAGGGGGAGCTAGAGTAAAGTTTTTACTAAGGAGGACTGAGTAGCAGCCTGGGTGTAAGTCCTCATGCACACTGGACATTTTTACAGCTGCTGTTTTTGGCTTTTGGCATTTTTTTCTACAGCCAGTAAACTCCCTAGCATGTTATCCTATGTGTCCATGCACACAGGCTTTAATCAACGTTTTTTGGCAGGGGCATTGTTCGGCTGGAAAAAAAACCCAGAACTAGCAGGTTTCTAGAGGAGTTTTTTAGCTGTAAAAACACTCTAACGCTGGTAAACGCGAGCCAAAATGTTATTTTTTTGTGTGTAAAAAAACACTAAAAATTGCCAAAAAAACAAGAGCGGAAAAACGCAGAAAAACACGGTTAAACACTAATGCAAAAACGCTAACAAATGCAGAAAAACTCACGATTTTAATGTGACTTTATATAGCTAACGCTACTGGAGTTTTTTTTTAAATACCCAGTGTGCATGAGGACTTATAGTTAGCTGGGCTAAATTGAGGTCAGAGCTGAGAGGCTCTGCAGGTCACTTCCTTGATACCTCCCCCCTGCTCTAAAATCTTGGAGAAGATTCTAGAAGCAGTAAGTGGGGTTTGGAAGGGGATGGCCTGCACACTTAGGGGACCCTGGACAATCCCCAAGCAGGAGGCTTGGCATGGGGCCAGGGCAGCCCTTAAATGTGAGGAGTCTGGGAGGGGGCCCAGATGGGAAAGGGGTCACCTTCAGGCAGTGGAGCTGGAAAGGAGGAAAGCTCAGGACCTCATCAACTCCCAGAGTGAGGACAACCTGTGCAGCAGGGAAGGATTGGCCCAGCAGAAGGCCTGAGAGCAGCCATCAACCCATCAGCTCACAGGCAGAGTGAGTGGACCTACACCCCCTACGCCAGTAAGGGGAAAGAGGCATTTTAGTGGGACACTGGCATAGATTTCTTACACAGGACTGTTTAATATTTAAAGTGCCAGGCACTGGATTCCCTGCCCAGGAATTCCTTTGGACTGCTGGATAGAGGAGGATTATCCTGGGTCTGGGATGCTACTCAAGGAGAGGCTGGCTAGCTCTCCAGGAAGATGATTTTTGAATGAAAGGGCTTGTACTGTACATAGTTCCAGGAAGTTGTCCTCAGTTTTTGTTCCCTTGGGCATCCCATACACCCCTTACTTGATCCAAGTTATTTATCCCTTACAAATATCCCAAAAAAACAAAGCTCAAGGGCTGATTACTGTCTTTTAGATGCAATTCTGTGAGGAATGTGTTTTGCCTTGCTGTGTATATACACTGCTCAAAAAAATTAAAGGAACACTCTTTAATCAGAGTATAGCATCTAGTCAATGGAACTCCTGGGATATTAATCTGGTCAGTTATGTAGCAGAGATGGTTGTTAATCAGTTTCAGCTGCTTTTGGTGTTAATGAAATTAACAGGAGCATTAGATGGGCAACAAAAAGACGACCCCCAAAACAGGAATGGTTTTACAGGTGGAGGCCACTGACAATTTTTTTCCTACTTATCTTTTCTGACTGTTTTTCACTAGTTTTGCATTTGGTTAGGGTCAATGTCACTACTGGTAGCATGAGGCAATACATGCACCCTACAGAGGTTGCGCAGGCAGACCAACCCCTCAAGGATGGCACATCAATATGTGCCATTGCCAGAAGGTTTGATGTGTCTCCCAGCACAGTATAAAGAGCATAGAGGAGATTCCAGGAGACAGGTAGTTACCCTAGGAGAGCTGGACAGGGCTGTAGAAGGTCCTTAACCCATCAGCAAGATCGATATCTGCTCCTTTGTGCAAGGAGGAACAGAATGAGCACTGGCAGAGCTCCAACAGGCCACTGGTGTGAATGTCTCTGACCAAACAATCAGAAACAGACTTCATGAGGATGGCCTGAAGTCCTCTAGTGGGCCCTGTGTTCACTGTCCGGCAGCATAGGCATTCAATTGGCATTTGCCATTGAACACCAGAATTCACAGGTCTGCCACTGGTGCCCTGTGCTTTTCACAGATGAGAGCAGGTTCACACTAAGCACATGTAACAGACACAAAAGGGTCTGGAGAAACCATGGAGAATGTTATGCTGTCTGTAACATCGTTCAGCATGACCATTTTGGTAGTGAGTCAGTGATGGTCTGGGGAAGCATATCCATGGAGGGATGCACAGACCTCTACAGGCTAGACAATGGCACATTGACTGGCATTAGGTATTAGGATGAAATCCTTGGACTCATTGTCAGACCCTACGCTGATGCAGTGGGTCCTGGGGTCCTCCTGGTGTACGACAATGCCTGGCCTCATGTGGCGAGAGTATGCAGGTAGTTCTTGGAGAATGAAGGAATTGATACCATTGAATGGCCCCACGCTCGCCTGACCTAAATCCAATAGAACACCTCTGGGATATCTTGTTTCAGTCCATCCAACGCCACCACTGGGAGGAAATATCCCAGGACACCATCCGTCATCTCCTTAGGAGCATGCCCTGACATTGTCAGGCATGCGTATAAGCTTGTGGGGGCCATACAAACTATTCAGTGTGGAAGCCCTGCTGTTGGTGGGACTTTTGAGGCACACATTAGAGAAAAAAGTTTTCTAACAAATGACAATTTAAAAGAGAACTGTATTTTATTTATACAATCTTAAAGAAGACATATAGTTACAAAGTTTGGTGGTATCACCAGACGTGATCATAAAATGTATAGGTAGAGATGAGTCATGCATGTATTTGCACTTGACGTGTTTTGAGACCAGTCATAATCTCTTCTTCAGAAGTGCTCAGAAAACATGACACCTATAATAAACATATCAATATATATCTCAGATCTTACGTGGGTACAACAGACAATATAATTACATTCATAATTATACACTTACATGGCCCCATTCAGGGGCGAAGAGCAACAAAAAGACCTCCAATGAGTTAAAACCATTAATTCAGTGAATGTAGCCAATGATTCCATAATCCTCTCATGACAGAAGTGGAAAGAGAGAGAAACAAGGAGAAACATCCGCCGCTCTGTTTGTTTCCTTGATGGTCCCCGCCACAACCACCAAAAGGCGACCAAAAAAGGTTGCCTGATCGCCAATGTTGTTGCAGATGATACTATATGAGTAAACAATGAGATATGAATAGATTGAGATAATACATATATACCAAAGAGTCGATGGAACCAGGAGGATTGGAGAAAGGGGAGCACTTACTGGGGATGCAAAAAGTGTCAAGGAGCACTTAAAGTGAATAAATGATGACTTGGCATCCAAATCCCAACATGTGAAAAACTAGAGTGGGTCGGGACACACCTATCGCAACTCAGGCTGTCCGCAGCAGCCCTTCTCCGACCGCGAGGCATGCAGTGTCATCTCAACATCAGCGCGATTATTATTATTTATTATTATACAGTATTTCTAAAGCGCCAATAGTTCGCTCAGCACTGTAATGATATCATGAGTCACGCCATCGGCGCACAAGAAACAGATCCAGGGAGGGAAGTGGCTGGGGAGAGTGTGGGCCAAGCTTCTCTCTGGTGGAACATCCGCGCCACCCCAGATCCCATTCCTAAAGGCCATCAACCCCAAAAACGGGAGTCGGGGCCCCGAGACACAGGAGCGACGAGAAAAAAAAAATGCACAAACAAGAGCAAAGAGAAAGAAAAGGAAAAGAAAAAAAAAAAAAAAGATAATAGAGACAAAGGGGAAGGAAAAAAGGGGAGAGGAAAGATAAGAGACAAAGACAGGAAACGTGGATACGGCAATTACATCCACATGACATAAAACATTTTTGACAACATGAAAACTTTTTTTGTCTAATGTGTGCCTCAAAAGTCCCACCAACAAGAGGGCTTCTCCACTGTATTTTCTAGGGATGATGGCACTTCTTATATCACACCCATTCCTTTCTCCATACAAACTATTGAGTACCATTTTGAGTTACTGCAATTAAATTTCAGTAAAATGGACTAGCCTGCTACATAATTGTTTCACTTTTATTTTCGGGGTGTCTTTGAATTCAGTCCTTTGTAGGTTGATCATTTTCATTTCCATCAAACAATGGGGCATCCTTACGTTCCTAACACATTACCCAGTCCATATCAGTATAGATATCCAGCATGATATTTTTCCCCATTGAGATCTGATGTGTTTTCAAAGTATTCCTTGAATTTCCTTGAAGTGTATACTGTACTGTATATATTGCGGCAGTTCTGTGCCTTGTCAGGGTATAGGTTGCTGATCCAGGTTTCTCATCAAGGCAGGTTCTTCAGTTTCTTCCTCAGTTGGTAAAACACAATTTGAGACCTGGAGCCCTAAGATGATGGAATCTCCACACCTGTGTCTATGTTTTATGAATGGTTCAGTACACTATTTGTGCGGGCATGCTCTGGGTTTTTCGAGAGACCTAACTAGAGTTCTGGGTTCTACCCCGGCAGACAGGAGCTCTTTGCTCAGGAGTCAGGAGGGCTCCACCTAGGAGAGAGGTGGGAGCTGGAGCAGCAAGGGACTTCTAGCAATTTGTACAGTGCTGTTGAGAAGACAGTCTGTAAATGACAGACAAGAGCCTAAAGAGAGGCCAGAGGAGCAGTGATGAATGTGTAAGCCAGGAAGCGGAATGTCATTTGATTTTTATTTTCAGGGAAGAGCAATGCTGAATACTCCTCTGAGGGAAACTTCTATTTTGTTTTATGAGCTTTTTTTTTTATAAAATTGGGCAAATAAATGACCTTAAAAAGGAGAATCAGTACTCAATAGATAAACAACAAAACAGCTACGCAATGTTATGATTTGGCAGTAATCTATACTGGAGAACCTTGCAATAGAGTCATAACCGGAATACTTTCTATTTTTGTTTGGATTTCTTTATATGACTTTGAGGCCTCAATTCACAAAGAGCTATTTTCCTCTTTAAGGTCTGAGGTAAAATAGCTTGTAGCATTTAAAAAAAAAAATGTTTTTTGCAATTCACAAAAAACAGCTACTAAAATAAGGCATGATGTATTTTATTAACATTTGAGGTATTTATCTCATAAAACTGTTCAATATTTTATCCCATGAGGTGATATCCAGTGGGGTAGATACATTGGAGAGAGATTAGAACCCCTGTTTGTTTTTATTGCTGTCTGTGCCCCCATTAAGGAGATTCACACTCTCTATTGTTACTTTTTCTCCTTATAACTGAAAGTGAAAGGAAAACAAATTCCCACATTTTTGGGTTGACATCAGGAAACTAATAGTGGGGAAATCTCCCCAATGGGATGCAGATGGCAAAAAACTGTCAGGGATTCTAACCCTCTATTACTCTATCCAAAATGAAAAAGGAAGTTTTGTCTTTAGTTACACTGTTTAGTTGCTGTGATATTTTGCAAAGTCATTGCTATTTCTTTGGACAGATCTGTTTTGTCTTGTTAGAAAATATCCATTGTCATTCTCTGATGTTCTTTAAAGTGTCACTCTGGTAGCCATCTCTCAAACCTTCCAATTATTTATTTATTACAGGTTCCTATATAGCACTGTCAATTTACACAGTGCTTTACATATATATATTGTACATTCACATCAGCCGCTAACCCTCAAGGGGTGTACAATTGAAAGCTAATGTCCCTAATTCACACATAATAGGGCTAGACAGACTAGACAGAATCCAGTTAACCTACCAGCATGTCTTTGGAGTGTGGGAGGAAACCAGACAACCCAGAAGAAACCTACACAGGCACAGGGAGAACATGAAAACTCCAGGCAGGTGGTGCCGTGGTTGGGATTCAAACCAACGACCTTAGTACTGCCAGGCGGAAATGCTAACCATTTAGCCACTGTGCTGCCCAATTGATGACACCCATCTCCTAACAGCTCAAGTTCCACACCTTTTGTAAGAATATTTGTCTATTCCTTATCCGATTCTGTCTTGTGAAAATTTGCACCAAAGATATCTCTAAAAAGAATTGTGAAACGGTAAAGTAATCCCACTAAATATGACATATGCTCTAACAAGGGATTATAAGACCATTGTGATATGCATGTACATTGTATTATGTTTGGAGTTATTGTGAGGTTTATGCACAAAATTATGTATATGCTTGTACAGTATATAGATGTAGCACCCTCCTAGATAGGTGCTAGGATTAACTCTGGTTCACACTGGATCAGACTTTGAAATCATGCGACTTCACTTGAAGTCGCATGATTTCAAAGTCAGATGCAACTTCAGGTACGGATTCATAGACATCTGTGCAGCTTCATGCATAGATATCTATAAATTATAAAAGTAGTGCAGGAACTACTTTTCTAGAACAGTTCCATTGGCGATCATTGGACTGCGTTTTGCCAAGCGATTTGAACAGTCAAAGCGCATGACAATTTGCATCAGTGTGAACCAGGGCTTAGATGAATAATATTTAGTGTGTGTTTTGATAGGTAAATTTAGTTGTCACACTGTAGATAGTCTGGTTGTACTTGTTAGGTAAAAGCATAACTTGCTCATTGTAATCAGCGTTGCTGTGTTCTGCTAGTTAGGTCTGCTCAGTATGTTCAGCTGCTGCCAGGCTGATAGCTCCCTCTGCATCTAGAAAGCTTGAGAAGCTTCTAGATTATAAATATGGAGCTATGCAGATGGAAGCATGAATATTGATACCGCCCTGGTCTATCCCAGACATAGAGGCTCTGATGGCATGCTGGGTAACTGTATATATTCAGTGAGCACACTGAGCTCTGGGTCTTTTCCTGTATAGGATTGTTCCAGCCTGGGCATGCTTCCGTCCCAGGCAATGCTGCTGGATCTACTGCTGTAGGTCTTAGGTGGGCTACCCTCTGCTAAAGCTGACTGAGGGGCAGTCTACTTAAGATCTGGTCTGGGATCACTGAGGAAGGCACCCATCTGATCTTGGGCCATTTGAGTAAAGACACCTCATAGAGACTGTGTGCTATTTAAACCCCTCTGGTTATAGGTAGTCAGCTGCAGGTCTAGCTAAAAGCTACACAGACTGGTGTTCCAAAGAGCTTTGTTGGCTTAATCTCCTACTACAAGGTACTCTGCTTTAGTTTTCTAGTACTACTACTACTACTACTACTACTACTGCCTTGAAGATGAAGTCTACTGTTTGTTTCAAGCACAGACTTCATCATAGCTTATCCAAAAGAATACCTAAGGTCCTCAACTGTACATAGTTTCTGTTTCTGGAGTACCCAACCCAATTCCTTCAGCCCTATCCAAGTTCTCCAAAAATAAAAACAACTCCCCTAGACTGGCCATTAAAGAAATGTGTGAGTGAGCCTATGTGCCTGGCTGGGGGGGGGGAAAGCTTTTGGGGAAGACATGGACAATATTCCTGCGGCTCCTACATATAATGGGGTGGATTTACTAAAGTCAGTTAGATTGAGCACCTTGCAGATGCAGTTGCTCCAGAGCTTACTAAATGGGGGGAAGCTCTGCTGGCTTCAATCATCCAATTACGTGCAATCAAAAATGCTTTTTTTTTTTCCTTGCATGTGATTGGGTACTCTTTGTAGAGTGCACAATCTATTTGCCTTTAGTAAAGCAACTCCAGTGTTTCTGTGTTTTTCCATATTTAGGTTTTTATGCATTACTGTTACTATTATTATTATACAGTATTTATATAGCACCAAAAGTTTTGTGCAGCGCTGTGCATTATAGTGGGGGGCAGTACGTGAGACAATACAGTAACAAAACAATACACGAGGGGTTCGAGGGCCCTGCTCTTTCGAGCTTACAATCTAGGAGGGAGGGGATAGTTGAGATTACTGTTGAGAGAACTGATCCAAAAAGTTAGAGACTACTCCAAATTGGCTATTTTATGTTTCATGAGGTACTTACTGAACGTTTTTGCTTTTTGGAGGTAAACACCTCAAAAAGGGGTAGTGAATTGACATTTTCATTATCTCAAGATATTTTTGGGAAAATGTATCAGATCACCTAAATATCTCATAGCTACACAAATGTGAATTTTCTCTGTCTATTAACCTCAGTGTATCATAGAAAACAATTGCTTTCTATGTGTCCCATTGAAACATGCTACATTTTATTGCAGCACACTTTACAGAACCGCATGACACTGTACAGCAGTGAAGCACAGCTGACCAGTGCCATACACTTCAAATAAAGTTTGTATAAAATGACAAAAAAAGAAAAGAAAACAGGGAGCTGTGCGATGCGCTGCATTGTGCACCGCACTGCCCCCTACTGCAGTCAGAAAGAGACAGCTGCAAGAGAGGTAAAGCACTCTGGCAGCTGTCCATGCCAGTGTGATTTCACTCTAAAGGTTTTTTTGCCTGGAATTCAGCTTTAATTGTAAAAGGATGCTAAGTTCATCATAGTTCCTGATACATCAGCTGAAAACTGCACAGTGGGCAGCCCTGTCATCCACTTAATGCCTAAAATCTCTCAATTGAAAAATTGAAGGAGCCAACTGAAAAACTGTTGACCTAACAGAACCTGCATCCAGTCAGATGCAGTCGCTGTTCAGTTATTTTGGCAGCTGGCAGGGCTGTTTGCCAAAATACCAGAAGCTTAGTGAGAGGTTTGTCAATCCACACTGTGTAGTGTGGATGGAGGACTCTTAGATTTTTTCCATAATGGAAAAAAAACTATATGTGTAAGGCCAGCTTAACAGAACAGATACCAAGAAATAAAAATCCTATGACATACTGTACTATGAAAATAATGGAAACCTACTCTAGGTACATTTATTATTCATACATTAATCTTGTTTCAGCAAACATTTATATGTCACACACATAGAAAACAAACCTATGTCCTGTAAATGATAACAACAATTTTGTTTTGTAACTCAAATTTTGTTAAAATATGTATATATTTTATATCGAATGTGTGAAAAGGAAGATGAGTAAATCATATGAATTACAGTTGCATGAAATTTATTTTTAAACTATATGGTAAATGTAGTGAAAAAAACCGACAGCTATAGGAAAGATGGAACATTGAATCCTTATGGTATGGATGACTGGGATTACATTAACCTTTATTACCGGATCCATCTGCAGTAATTACCATTCTTTGTGATTTTTGTGTGAACCCTGGAAGGTGCTACTGTCCTTCAAATAGTTCAAAAGCTACAATATTCCCCATCAAATTTATTTATCTATTTAGTTATTTAGCGCTTAAAGCTGAACTCCAGGCCAATAAAGACACAAATGAAGGCGGTTCTGTAATCATTTATACCTCATTAAATACAGTATAATTTTTAAATGCAAGCAGTATAAGTACTTAAAGAGGTTTTTCACCCTGTAAACAAACATTTTAAGTCAGCAGCTACAAATACTGCAGCTGCTGACTTTTAAAAAACACTTACCTGGCTCAGGATCCAAGGCTGTCCTCACCCAATATGGCTCTTTAACAGTCTTTGGGTCCCCAAACTGTGGGCATCTGGCTGTGACTCCTTGAAGCTTCACAATCATGCTGAGCCCCATGAGGCATCTCGCAGTATCCTGGGACTTATGACATTTCTTAAGAAGCTGTGAGGAGGAGGGTCAAAGCAGAAAGGGCGGTTGGAGCAGAAGTGGGAGCTGGTACCTGTCAATTATTATTATTATTATTATTATTATTATTATACAGTATTTATAAAGTCAATATCAGGTACCTGCTCCCCCTCCCCCCAAAATTAAATTCCAAGTATGACAGAGGAGGGGTGAGGAAGAAGAAAAGTTGAACTTCCCCTTTTGAGAGAAGTTCCGCTATAAATTTGACCTGATAGCAGCCTTGTGCAGTTCTTGTAAAGCAGTGTTGTAGTGCAAGAAGAAGGAGCTGTACAAGAAGCCAATCAAATGATGTGCTGCTTCTTTTTCTCGCACTCCAATCCCAAACAGGGTGACAGAGAGACATCATTATTGTTCTGCTTCTTCTTTCACTGTCCAGTCACAAACTAGGTCAGGTCAAGGACTACCTGAGCTCAGAAGAAGTGGTTTGAATGATGATGGCAATCAGAATGAGTACAAAAATTACTGCTGGGGAAATATTTGGACTGAAGGAGAATATTACAGCAAAGTCTGGTTTTGTTATTTTTATCTTTCAATGCCGTAATAAACCCAAAAGCACACATTTATTGTATTGCAGCTTATCAATTAGATGTGATGGCTGCTTTAGTTATCTTTTTTAGGCCTCCTTTCTTCTATTTTCATCTGTGATCCAGCAAGCAAGTTTGCTGTTTTTTGAAAGCACAAGCTCTTCCGCAGAATGCACCAGCTGACATGGATGAGATAAATCACTTAACACTGGCAGGGGTGATGAAGATTTTCAGCTTTTATTTAATCATGTAAAACCTTTGTCACAAATGGAAAACAACTGTCGTGTAACTGATCATGAAATGTGAGCTGAAGTTTGGCTACAAAATTTTTTGTAGTGTATGTAAATCTGCTAATATATTTACTAGCACTCCCCCCAACCCCCCCCGACATGAGAAAACTAATTTAGCCACAACATCTAATTACTGGTGGGCTACAATATAATACATTTTTGGTGTTGGGTTAAAGTGTTACAGCATTCACTATATCCGGCCTCCCATTCCCACAGTAAAGAACATAGAAATGCAAATATTTTAGTAAATATAAACTGCTAAATATCTTTTCTCATCAGCAGTATATAGCGTTCTTGTGACTTCTATCAGTGGCTGAACACTGGTTAAAGCTTGTAGGAGGAGTTTTCATTCTGCTCTGACTGTCAAATGAGGCTACATAACCTCTGACCCTCTGTCTGGATAGTGCTGATTGGCTCTGTGCTGATCACATGCTCCCTCCCAAGGAAAAAAATCCTCTCTAGCACTACAAACTAAACTGAGCATGTGCAGAGTGACTCCTATAGCTCTGTGCTATCAGCAAATGGATCAGGACTGTGGAAGAAGGAGAGATTAAGAGAAGACAGGATCAAGCAGTCTTTTTTACACAATGCAGAGGATTAACCCCTTAGGTTCCACTGTGAGTATAATAAGCATGCTTTACTGCATATGCATACTTATTTTACTGTTGTGGGTTTAGTAACACTTCAATATTGCTTTAGTAAATTACACATTTTTATCTTGAATATTTTGACTGGAGTTCTGCTTTAAAGGATACAATCACCTTTCATAACATGTTGCACCCATATTCAGGATGTAACATGTTATGAAAGGACTGCCCCCCAGCTCCCTCGCTTTGACAGCTAGCGGGGGATCTTCTTCCCCCGCTAGCTGTCAAATTCTTTCAAAAATGTGGCCGTGCTGGGCCTCTGTGGATGAGAAACTACAAGTTCTGACAGCCTTAGCGGCTGTCAGCTTGTAGTTCTCAATGAACTACCAGAGTGCTGTGAGCATTGTGGTAGTTTAGTGATTCTTCCTTTCAGAGTGTATCTGCTTACGCGTATGGGAGACCTGCATGATACAAGCAATCTGAGGCAATGCTTTACAGGCTCCAGCAATACAAAATAATAAATGCACAGATTTTTTACCTGCAAAAAAGTGTACATTTATTATTTTTTGTCACAAGGTGAACTTATCCTTTAACCTGTTACTAAACCCAGGACCTTGCATTCACTATATCTGGTCTCCCACGGCACACAGAATATGGAAGTGAAATTATTTTAGTAAATATAAACTGCCAAATACCTTTTCTCATCACCAATTAGAGCAGTCTTGTGACTTCTATCAGTGTCCAGGACAGCACATGTTAGAGCTTGTAGGATGAGTTTTCATTGTGCTGTAGGAGGATGCAGAACCCCTGCCCTCTGTCTGGACAGTGCTGATTGGCTCTGTGCTGATCACATGCACTCTCCCAAGGAAAAAAAACCTCTCTAGCAATACACACGAAACTGAGCATGTGCAGAGTGACTCCACACAATGTGTCTTATCAGGAAATAAGAGGGGGACACTGGAAGAAGGGGAAAATCAGAGAAGACAGGATCAAACAGCCTTTTTACACAATGCAGAGGATTAACCCCTTAGCTTCCACAGTGAGTATAACAAGCATGATTTACTGCATATACAGACTGATTTTACAGTTGTGGGTTTAGTAACACTTTAAGCCTTATCATAGAAACAATGACATTTTAATTTTTTTGGTCATTCAATTAACCCTTTGTATCGAAAAAACACGTTGGTGGTACATTTCTAGGTTGAATGTGCCAAAAACACAAATTATTAGCACCATATCAAGATCATTTTTTATGTAGCTGGGATAATATGATTTTCATTATTAAAGACTTTATTTCAGATTAAATATATATATAAATAAATAATTAAACATTCCCCAGATTAATTCCAGTTTGTATGCTCATGCAATTACAGCAATTAAGATAAAACCATGATAGCGATAATTACCTAATGCGATAAAATGACATTATAATAGTGGTATACTGTTATCTCATTAAATCCACAACGGTTTAAAAGCATGTATTTATGTTCTAACTTTTAAGTCATATTTTTCCACATATAATTATGTGACGGTGTGCCAAAAGGCAATGTTTAAGGAAAGCAGGGAGGTGTCATAAATGTAGATTTTTTTTTTTTACTTTTTAGTGGGAAATGATTTCTGTTTGAAAGATGCTGTTTTGTACTCATTCTCCAGTTATCGACATGGACCCAAACTAATATATACAGTAGCTTTATATAACTATACTGCTTTCATTTATATATGGTCATAAAGAGCCCCTCGTGTTCATGTTTTCTTCTTTTGTCTTTCCTATTCATCGCCTCTTATATATAGATCAACATGGTACTCACTACAAAACTACCTCTAATCTTGGCTGTCCAGCCCATGGAAGAGAGAGGGAGAAAAAAAATCAATCGATACCCTGATCCACATGGCAAGCACAACCAGAGTACTATCCCTACAGGGTCTTAGACATTCATCTCTCTCAAACTGTAAGATAGTTTATCTAGCTGACATCTCAAGGTTTGAAAAAATGTAAAGGTACCTTGGGCACCCATCCAGGCTAAGGGTCAAACAAAGATTCATATCCTTCTGGGCAGAGGTTACATAGTTACATAGATAGTCTGGCTGAAAAAAGACAAAATTCCATCCAGTTCAACCAAAGAAAGGCAAAAAACCCTCAGCAAAGCATGATCCAATTTGCTCCTGCAGGGGAAAAAATTCCTTTCTGATCCCCCGAGAGGCAATCGGATAATCCCTGGATCAACTTTACCTATAAATGTTAGTATCCAGTTATATTCTGTGTATCCAAGAAAGAATCCAGGCCTTTTTTAACAACTTGCCTACTGTGCACTTATGCCCCACTCCTGCCCAGGCTAATTTTCAGCTTTCAGCGCTGCCGCACTTTGAATGACAAGTGTGCAGTCATGCAACACTGTACCCATATACAATTTTTATCATTTTTTTTTTCACACAAATAGAGCTTTCTTTTGGTGGTATTTAATTGCCACTGGGTGTTTTTTTTTTTTGCGCTATAAATAAAAAAGAGCAAAAAAAGTTTTTCTTTGTATCTATTATAAAATTTTGCAAACAGGTAATTTTTCTCCTTCACTGATGTGTGTTGATGAGGCTCCACTGATAGGCAGCACTGATGGGCATGGATAGGCAGCACAGATGGGCACTGATAGACGGCATTGATAGGCAGAACTGATGGGCACTGATAGACGGCATTGGTAGGCAGAACTGATGGGCACTGATAGGTGGAATTGATAGATGGCACTGATAGGCAGCATTGATAGGTGGCACTGATGGAGAGCACTGATCAGTGGCACTGCTGGGCACAGGTTGCTGTCACTGCAGGGCGCAGGTGGGTGGCACTGCTGAGTGGTACAAGTGGGTGGCACTGATGGGCACAGGTGGGTGGCACTGCAGGGAACGTGGGTGGCACTGCAGGGCACAGGTGGGTGGCACTGAGTGGTACAGGTGGGTGGCACTGATAAGCACAGGTTGGTGTCACTGCAGGGTACATGGGTGGCACTGATGGGTACAGGTGGGTGGCACTGATCATCAGAGCACTTATCATCAGTGCCCTGATGGTCAGTGCTGATCCCTTTGCTGATAATTGCTGGTTCTCGGCAGTACTTTCCTCATGCTGTGTCAGTGTGAGGAAAAAGCAGCCGATAACCGGCAACTGTATTTACCCGGTGATCGCTGTGTCATTGGACACAGTTGATCACATGGTAAAAGGCCTCTTTGATTGGCCGTTTACTGTACCCCATGATCAGCTGTGTCCGTAGGAAACAGCGATCAACAGCGGTGCCAGGTGCGTGCCGCTGGGGGCGCGCAGCGGGGTGTGTCCTGGAATGACGTCCATGGACCTCATCACAGGATTTCACAACCATGCTGTAGCCGTCCTTCGGCTATAGTGCAGTTGGGAACCGGTTAAAGCAATCCACTGGGCTGACCAGAATCTTTTAAAACAAGAGAGAATTTTGTTCGCTTTAGAAACCACAGGTTGGCATTGCATGCCATTAAGTTTGTGATTAGAGATGAGCGAATCGAAGTAGCCGAAGTGGAATTCGAGTCGAATATCGGAAAAATTTCGATTCGCGCAGAATCCGAAAAATAGCCTAATTCGGACGCGCGAATCGAAATTTTTCCGAAAATGGCGGCTGACATGTGCGGCGACGGAGCGGGGATGTCTGGGAAGGCGCGCAGACAAGGCGCGCTGACCCATAATGCATTCCTCAACGACATGTGATCGCATCAGCCAATCAGCAGCCAGCCAGCTAGCACTGTGTAATGGTCGAGCTATAAATAGCGGCCATTTTGGAATACTTCATTTGCCTGCAGTCATTGAACAGAGGCAGACCGCTCTGTATTAGGGACAGGGACAGAGTTAGGGCCACAGAAACGATACTTGGGGACAGAGAAACGATACTTAGGGACAGAGAACTATTACTCAGGGACACAGAATTGTTAATTAGGGCCACAGAATCGTTACTTAGGGACAAAGAAACGCTAGTTAGGGCCACAGAATTCATACTCAGGGACAGACAGAATTGTTACTGAGTGCCAGAGAATTGTTACTTAGGGCCACAGAAACGTTATTAGGGCCACAGAATTGTTACTCAGGGACAGACAGAATTGTTACTGAGTGCCAGAGAATTGTTACTTAGGGCCACAGAAACGTTATTAGGGCCACAGAATTGTTACTCAGGGACAGACAGAATTGTTACTGAGTGCCAGAGAATTGTTACTTAGGGCCACAGAAACTTTAGTTAGGGCCACAGAATTGTTACTCAGGGACAGACACAGAATTGTTACTGAGGGCCACAGAACTGTTACTTAGGGCCACAGAATTGTTACTCGCACAGACACAGAATTGTTACTCGCACAGACACAGAATTGTTACTCAGGGCCACAGAACTGTTACTTAGGGCCACAGAATTGTTACTCGCACAGACACAGAATTGTTACTCAGGGACACAGAACTGTTACTGAGGGCCACAGAACTGTTACTTAGGGCCACAGAATTGTTACTCGCACAGACACAGAATTGTTACTCAGGGACAGACACAGAATTGTTACTGAGGGCCACAGAACTGTTACTTAGGGCCACAGAATTGTTACTCGCACAGACACAGAATTGTTACTCGCACAGACACAGAATTGTTACTGAGGGCCACAGAACTGTTACTTAGGGCCACAGAATTGTTACTCGCACAGACACAGAATTGTTACACAGGGACACAGAACTGTTACTGAGGGCCACAGAACCGTTACTTAGGGCCACAGAATTGTTACTCGCACAGACACAGAATTGTTACTCGCACAGACACAGAATTGTTACTCAGGGACACAGAACTGTTACTGAGGGCCACAGAACTGTTACTTAGGGCCACAGAATTGTTACTCGCACAGACACAGAATTGTTACTCGCACAGACACAGAATTGTTACTCAGGGACACAGAACTGTTACTGAGGGCCACAGAACTGTTACTTAGGGCCACAGAATTGTTACTCGCACAGACACAGAATTGTTACTCGCACAGACACAGAATTGTTACTGAGGGCCACAGAACTGTTACTTGGGGCCACAGAAACGTTAATCAGGGACACAGAATTGTTACTGAGGGCCACAGAACTGTTACTTAGGGCCACAGAATTGTTACTCGCACAGACACAGAATTGTTACTCGCACAGACACAGAATTGTTACTGAGGGCCACAGAACTGTTACTTGGGGCCACAGAAACGTTAATCAGGGACACAGAATTGTTACTGAGGGCCACAGAACTGTTACTTAGGGCCACAGAATTGTTACTCGCACAGACACAGAATTGTTACTCGCACAGACACAGAATTGTTACTGAGGGCCACAGAACTGTTACTTGGGGCCACAGAAACGTTAATCAGGGACACAGAATTGTTACTGAGGGCCACAGAACTGTTACTTAGGGCCACAGAATTGTTACTCGCACAGACACAGAATTGTTACTCAGGGACACAGAATTGTTACTCAGGGACACATAATCGTTTAATTAAAGAGTATGTCAGACAACATGCAGAGGAGTGGCAGAGGAGGCAATGTTTTAGGAGCGAGCAGACGTGGCAGCAGAGGAAGGGGTCGAGGCAGCACTATTCGCAGCCAGAGGCCAGTGCTCCCGGTGTCATCCAGCAGTCGTGTCTCCACCGACAACCCTGCCGCCATCGATTGGTTGGCTCGGTCGTCTTCCTCTTCCCAGGTCACCTCTGACACCTACAGCCAACGGTCGGTGGGTACGTCAGACACAACCGTTAGTTGGCATGGCCCGGGACCAAGCCCACTGAAATCACGTGTCCTCTACCTGCCCCTGTCCTTTGGTGTTCCCTCACCAAGCGAAGTATCGCATGCTGTGGGCTCAGCCCCACTGTACAGTGAGGAAGAGCTAACAGAGGGCGGTCAGGAACGGGGGGAGACATCCGCCTTTTCAGCAGCCAGGCGAAGAAGTAGTGGCGAGGAGAGTGGCCCGGTAGCCGGTCTAGAGACAGGTCTGTCTCCTGACCCAGACGCAGCCGAGGGGGCTAGTAGTGAGGCGGAGACCCTACTTGATGATGAGGAGGTTGATCGCACTTGGCAGCCTCGTCGTCATCAGGCAATTTCTTCCGCATCATCAGGAGAAGAGGGTGGCAGCTTGGCAGTGAGCGAAACAGTCGGTGGGTTGCCCAGGAGACAGCAGCAGGGTCGCAGCAGTGTCAGTGGAGCCAAACGGCCACGGAGTAGAGCACCAGCTCCACTGCAGCCTACCACCACGGCCAGTAGTGGTGCCGGTGTGCACGGAGGAAGCAGCAGTCAGCCAGTGAGGAGTATAGGGGGCAAAGTTTCCTACTCGGCGGTGTGGCAATTTTTCGTCAAGCCGCCCGAGGAAGTAAACGTAGCCGTATGTCGACTATGTGGCCAGAAAGTCAAGCGTGGCCAGGGGGCCCATGTTGGGACTACAGCGTTGCGGCAGCATATGCAGCGTCGCCATTTGGTGGCCTGGGAAAACCGTGATAAAGATACGGCGGTTCTGCCCGCCCCAGCCCCCGCTCCATCACCCGCTCCGTTACTTGCTCCGTCTCTGCCATGTGCCACTTTCAGGTCTCCTCACACTGCTGGTGTGTTGAATTTTTTGACATAGGGTGCTGGCAGATTACGGGCCTCCCATAGCTGCTGCCAGGCCCCTAATCTGCCATGGGCCCCTATATACCGCCTCCTCATGCTGCTGCCAGGTCCAGAGTCTCTCATTGGTCCCTGTACGGCCTCCCATTGCTGCTGTCTCCATCGCCACACTCTGCCATGTGCCACATTCAGGTCTCTTCACACTGCTTGTGTTTTCAATTTTTTGACATAGGGTGCTGGCAGATTACGGGCCTCCCATAGCTGCTGCCAGGCCCCTAATCTGCCATGGGCCCCTATATACCGCCTCCTCATGCTGCTGCCAAGTCCAGAGTCTCTCATGGGTCCCTATACGGCCTCCCATTGCTGCTGTCTCCATCGCCACACTCTGCCATGTGCCACTTTCAGGTCTCCTCACACACTGCTGGTGTGTTGAATTTTTTGACATAGGGTGCTGGCAGATTACGGGCCTCCTATAGCTGCTGCCAGGCCCCTAATCTGCCATAGGCCCCTATATACCGCCTCCTCATGCTGCTGCCAGGTCCAGAGTCTCTCATGGGTCCCTGTACGGCCTCCCATTGCTGCTGTCTCCATCGCCACACTCTGCCATGTGCCACATTCAGGTCTCCTCACACTGCTGGTGTGTTGAATTTTTTGACATAGGGTGCTGGCAGATTACGGGCCTCCCATAGCTGCTGCCAGGCCCCTAATCTGCCATGGGCCCCTATATACCGCCTCCTCATGCTGCTGCCAAGTCCAGAGTCTCTCATGGGTCCCTATACGGCCTCCCATTGCTGCTGTCTCCATCGCCACACTCTGCCATGTGCCACTTTCAGGTCTCCTCACACACTGCTGGTGTGTTGAATTTTTTGACATAGGGTGCTGGCAGATTACGGGCCTCCTATAGCTGCTGCCAGGCCCCTAATCTGCCATAGGCCCCTATATACCGCCTCCTCATGCTGCTGCCAGGTCCAGAGTCTCTCATGGGTCCCTGTACGGCCTCCCATTGCTGCTGTCTCCATCGCCACACTCTGCCATGTGCCACATTCAGGTCTCCTCACACTGCTGGTGTGTTGAATTTTTTGACATAGGGTGCTGGCAGATTACGGGCCTCCCATAGCTGCTGCCAGGCCCCTAATCTGCCATGGGCCCCTATATACCGCCTCCTCATGCTGCTGCCAAGTCCAGAGTCTCTCATGGGTCCCTATACGGCCTCCCATTGCTGCTGTCTCCATCGCCACACTCTGCCATGTGCCACTTTCAGGTCTCCTCACACTGCTGGTGTGTAGAATTTTTTGACTTAGGGTGCTGGCAGATTACGGGCCTCCCATAGCTGTTGCCAGGCCCCTAATCTGCCATGGGCCCCTATATACCGCCTCCTCATGCTGCTGCCAGGTCCAGAGTCTCTCATGGGTCCCTGTACGGCCTCCCATTGCTGCTGTCTCCATCGCCACACTCTGACATGTGCCACATTCAGGTCTCTTCACACTGCTTGTGTTTTCAATTTTTTGACATAGGGTGCTGGCAGATTACGGGCCTCCCATAGCTGCTGCCAGGCCCCTAATCTGCCATGGGCCCCTATATACCGCCTCCTCATGCTGCTGCCAAGTCCAGAGTCTCTCATGGGTCCCTATACGGCCTCCCATTGCTGCTGTCTCCATCGCCACACTCTGCCATGTGCCACTTTCAGGTCTCCTCACACTGCTGGTGTGTAGAATTTTTTGACATAGGGTGCTGGCAGATTACGGGCCTCCCATAGCTGCTGCCAGGCCCCTAATCTGCCATGGGCCCCTATATACCGCCTCCTCATGCTGCTGCCAGGTCCAGAGTCTCTCATGGGTCCCTGTACGGCCTCCCATTGCTGCTGTCTCCATCGCCACACTCTGCCATGTGCCACATTCAGGTCTCCTCACACTGCTGGTGTGTTGAATTTTTTGACATAGGGTGCTGGCAGATTACGGGCCTCCCATAGCTGCTGCCAGGCCCCTAATCTGCCATGGGCCCCTATATACCGCCTCCTCATGCTGCTGCCAGGTCCAGAGTCTCTCATGGGTCCCTGTACGGCCTCCCATTGCTGCTGTCTCCATCGCCACACTCTGCCATGTGCCACATTCAGGTCTCCTCACACTGCTGGTGTGTTGAATTTTTTGACATAGGGTGCTGGCAGATTACGGGCCTCCCATAGCTGCTGCCAGGCCCCTAATATGCCATGGGCCCCTATATACCGCCTCCTCATGCTGCTGCCAGGTCCAGAGTCTCTCATGGGTCCCTGTACGGCCTCCCATTGCTGCTGTCTCCATCGCCACACTCTGCCATGTGCCACATTCAGGTCTCTTCACACTGCTTGTGTTTTCAATTTTTTGACATAGGGTGCTGGCAGATTACGGGCCTCCCATAGCTGCTGCCAGGCCCCTAATCTGCCATGGGCCCCTATATACCGCCTCCTCATGCTGCTGCCAAGTCCAGAGTCTCTCATGGGTCCCTATACGGCCTCCCATTGCTGCTGTCTCCATCGCCACACTCTGCCATGTGCCACTTTCAGGTCTCCTCACACACTGCTGGTGTGTTGAATTTTTTGACATAGGGTGCTGGCAGATTACGGGCCCCCTATAGCTGCTGCCAGGCCCCTAATCTGCCATGGGCCCCTATATACCGCCTCCTCATGCTGCTGCCAGGTCCAGAGTCTCTCATGGGTCCCTGTACGGCATCCTATTGCTGCTGTCTCCATCGCCACACTCTGCCATGTGCCACATTCAGGTCTCTTCACACTGCTTGTGTTTTCAATTTTTTGACATAGGGTGCTGGCAGATTACGGGCCTCCCATAGCTGCTGCCAGGCCCCTAATCTGCCATGGGCCCCTATATACCGCCTCCTCATGCTGCTGCCAAGTCCAGAGTTTCTCATGGGTCCCTATACGGCCTCCCATTGCTGCTGTCTCCATCGCCACACTCTGCCATGTGCAACTTTCAGGTCTCCTCACACTGCTGGTGTGTAGAATTTTTTGACATAGGGTGCTGGCAGATTACGGGCCTCCCATAGCTGCTGCCAGGCCCCTAATCTGCCATGGGCCCCTATATACCGCCTCCTAATGCTGCTGCCAGGTCCAGAGTCTCTCATGGGTCCCTGTACGGCCTCCCATTGCTGCTGTCTCCATCGCCACACTCTGCCATGTGCCACATTCAGGTCTCTTCACACTGCTTGTGTTTTCAATTTTTTGACATAGGGTGCTGGCAGATTACGGGCCTCCCATAGCTGCTGCCAGGCCCCTAATCTGCCATGGGCCCCTATATATCGCCTCCTCATGCTGCTGCCAAGTCCAGAGTCTCTCATGGGTCCCTATACGGCCTCCCATTGCTGCTGTCTTCATCGCCACACTCTGCCATGTGCCACTTTCAGGTCTCCTCACACTGCTGGTGTGTAGAATTTTTTGACATAGGGTGCTGGCAGATTACGGGCCTCCCATAGCTGCTGCCAGGCCCCTAATCTGCCATGGGCCCCTATATACCGCCTCCTCATGCTGCTGCCAGGTCCAGAGTCTCTCATGGGTCCCTATACGGCCTCCCATTGCTGCTGTCTCCATCGCCACACTCTGCCATGTGCCACATTCAGGTCTCTTCACACTGCTTGTGTTTTCAATTTTTTGACATAGGGTGCTGGCAGATTACGGGCCTCCCATAGCTGCTGCCAGGCCCCTAATCTGCCATGGGCCCCTATATACCGCCTCCTCATGCTGCTGCCAGGTCCAGAGTCTCTCATGGGTCCCTGTACGGCCTCCCATTGCTGCTGTCTCCATCGCCACACTCTGCCATGTGCCACATTCAGGTCTCTTCACACTGCTTGTGTTTTCAATTTTTTGACATAGGGTGCTGGCAGATTACGGGCCTCCCATAGCTGCTGCCAGGCCCCTAATCTGCCATGGGCCCCTATATACCGCCTCCTCATGCTGCTGCCAAGTCCAGAGTCTCTCATGGGTCCCTATACAGCCTCCCATTGCTGCTGTCTCCATCTCCACACTCTGCCATGTGCCACTTTCAGGTCTCCTCACACACTGCTGGTGTGTTGAATTTTTTGACATAGGGTGCTGGCAGATTACGGGCCCCCTATAGCTGCTGCCAGGCCCCTAATCTGCCATGGGCCCCTATATACCGCCTCCTCATGCTGCTGCCAGGTCCAGAGTCTCTCATGGGTCCCTGTACGGCCTCCCATTGCTGCTGTCTCCATCGCCACACTCTGCCATGTGCCACATTCAGGTCTCTTCACACTGCTTGTGTTTTCAATTTTTTGACATAGGGTGCTGGCAGATTACGGGCCTCCCATAGCTGCTGCCAGGCCCCTAATCTGCCATGGGCCCCTATATACCGCCTCCTCATGCTGCTGCCAAGTCCAGAGTCTCTCATGGGTCCCTATACAGCCTCCCATTGCTGCTGTCTCCATCGCCACACTCTGCCATGTGCCACTTTCTGGTCTCCTCACACTGCTGGTGTGTAGAATTTTTTGACATAGGGTGCTGGCAGATTACGGGCCTCCCATAGCTGCTGCCAGGCCCCTAATCTGCCATGGGCCCCTATATACCGCCTCCTCATGCTGCTGCCAGGTCCAGAGTCTCTCATGGGTCCCTGTACGGCCTCTCATTGCTGCTGTCTCCATCGCCACACTCTGCCATGTGCCACATTCAGGTCTCTTCACACTGCTTGTGTTTTCAATTTTTTGACATAGGGTGCTGGCAGATTACGGGCCTCCCATAGCTGCTGCCAGGCCCCTAATCTGCCATGGGCCCCTATATACCGCCTCCTCATGCTGCTGCCAAGTCCAGAGTCTCTCATGGGTCCCTATAGGCCTCCCATTGCTGCTGTCTCCATCGCCACACTCTGCCATGTGCAACTTTCAGGTCTCCTCACACTGCTGGTGTGTAGAATTTTTTGACATAGGGTGCTGGCAGATTACGGGCCTCCCATAGCTGCTGCCAGGCCCCTAATCTGCCATGGGCCCCTATATACCGCCTCCTCATGCTGCTGCCAGGTCCAGAGTCTCTCATGGGTCCCTGTACGGCCTCCCATTGCTGCTGTCTCCATCGCCACACTCTGCCATGTGCCACATTCAGGTCTCCTCACACTGCTGGTGTGTTGAATTTTTTGACATAAGGTGCTGGCAGATTACGGGCCTCCCATAGCTGCTGCCAGGCCCGTAATCTGCCATGGGCCCCTATATACCGCCTCCTCATGCTGCTGCCAGGTCCAGAGTCTCTCATGGGTCCCTGTACGGCCTCCCATTGCTGCTGTCTCCATCGCCACACTCTGCCATGTGCCACTTTCAGGTCTCCTCACACTGCTGGTGTGTAGAATTTTTTGACATAGGGTGCTGGCAGATTACGGGCCTCCCATAGCTGCTGCCAGGCCCCTAATCTGCCATGGGCCCCTATATACCGCCTCCTCATGCTGCTGCCAGGTCCAGAGTCTCTCATGGGTCCCTGTACGGCCTCCCATTGCTGCTGTCTCCATCGCCACACTCTGCCATGTGTCACATTCAGGTCTCTTCACACTGCTTGTGTTTTCAATTTTTTGACATAGGGTGCTGGCAGATTACGGGCCTCCCATAGCTGCTGCCAGGCCCCTAATCTGCCATGGGCCCCTATATACCGCCTCCTCATGCTGCTGCCAGGTCCAGAGTCTCTCATGGGTCCCTATACGGCCTCCCATTGCTGCTGTCTCCATCGCCACAGTCTGCCATGTGCCACTTTCAGGTCTCCTCACACTGCTGGTGTGTAGAATTTTTTGACATAGGGTGCTGGCAGATTACGGGCCTCCCATAGCTGCTGCCAGGCCCCTAATCTGCCATGGGCCGCTATATACCGCCTCCTCATGCTGCTGCCAGGTCCAGAGTCTCTCATGGGTCCTTGTACGGCCTCCCATTGCTGCTGTCTCCATCGCCACACTCTGCCATGTGCCACATTCAGGTCTCTTCACACTGCTGGTGTGTTGAATTTTTTGACATAGGGTGCTGGCAGATTACGGGCCTCCCATAGCTGCTGCCAGGAACCTAATCTGCCATGGGCCACTATATACCGCCTCCTCATGCTGCTGCCAGGTCCAGAGTCTCTCATGTGTCCCTATACGGCCTCCCATTGCTGCTGTCTCCATCGCCACACTCTGCCATGTGCCACATTCAGGTCTCTTCACACTGCTTGTGTTTTCAATTTTTTGACATAGGGTGCTGGCAGATTACGGGCCCCCTATAGCTGCTGCCAGGCCCCTAATCTGCCATGGGCCCCTATATACCGCCTCCTCATGCTGCTGCCAGGTCCAGAGTCTCTCATGGGTCCCTGTACGGCCTCCCATTGCTGCTGTCTCCATCGCCACACTCTGCCATGTGCCACATTCAGGTCTCTTCACACTGCTTGTGTTTTCAATTTTTTGACATAGGGTGCTGGCAGATTACGGGCCTCCCATAGCTGCTGCCAGGCCCCTAATCTGCCATGGGCCCCTATATACCACCTCCTCATGCTGCTGCCAAGTCCAGAGTCTCTCATGGGTCCCTATACGGCCTCCCATTGCTGCTGTCTCCATCGCCACACTCTGCCATGTGCCACTTTCAGGTCTCCTCACACACTGCTGGTGTGTTGAATTTTTTGACATAGGGTGCTGGCAGATTACGGGCCTCCTATAGCTGCTGCCAGGCCCCTAATCTGCCATAGGCCCCTATATACCGCCTCCTCATGCTGCTGCCAGGTCCAGAGTCTCTCATGGGTCCCTGTACGGCCTCCCATTGCTGCTGTCTCCATCGCCACACTCTGCCATGTGCCACATTCAGGTCTCCTCACACTGCTGGTGTGTTGAATTTTTTGACATAGGGTGCTGGCAGATTACGGGCCTCCCATAGCTGCTGCCAGGCCCCTAATCTGCCATGGGCCCCTATATACCGCCTCCTCATGCTGCTGCCAAGTCCAGAGTCTCTCATGGGTCCCTATACGGCCTCCCATTGCTGCTGTCTCCATCGCCACACTCTGCCATGTGCCACTTTCAGGTCTCCTCACACACTGCTGGTGTGTTGAATTTTTTGACATAGGGTGCTGGCAGATTACGGGCCTCCTATAGCTGCTGCCAGGCCCCTAATCTGCCATAGGCCCCTATATACCGCCTCCTCATGCTGCTGCCAGGTCCAGAGTCTCTCATGGGTCCCTGTACGGCCTCCCATTGCTGCTGTCTCCATCGCCACACTCTGCCATGTGCCACATTCAGGTCTCCTCACACTGCTGGTGTGTTGAATTTTTTGACATAGGGTGCTGGCAGATTACGGGCCTCCCATAGCTGCTGCCAGGCCCCTAATCTGCCATGGGCCCCTATATACCGCCTCCTCATGCTGCTGCCAAGTCCAGAGTCTCTCATGGGTCCCTATACGGCCTCCCATTGCTGCTGTCTCCATCGCCACACTCTGCCATGTGCCACTTTCAGGTCTCCTCACACTGCTGGTGTGTAGAATTTTTTGACTTAGGGTGCTGGCAGATTACGGGCCTCCCATAGCTGTTGCCAGGCCCCTAATCTGCCATGGGCCCCTATATACCGCCTCCTCATGCTGCTGCCAGGTCCAGAGTCTCTCATGGGTCCCTGTACGGCCTCCCATTGCTGCTGTCTCCATCGCCACACTCTGACATGTGCCACATTCAGGTCTCTTCACACTGCTTGTGTTTTCAATTTTTTGACATAGGGTGCTGGCAGATTACGGGCCTCCCATAGCTGCTGCCAGGCCCCTAATCTGTCATGGGCCCCTATATACCGCCTCCTCATGCTGCTGCCAAGTCCAGAGTCTCTCATGGGTCCCTATAAGGCCTCCCATTGCTGCTGTCTCCATCGCCACACTCTGCCATGTGCCACTTTCAGGTCTCCTCACACTGCTGGTGTGTAGAATTTTTTGACATAGGGTGCTGGCAGATTACGGGCCTCCCATAGCTGCTGCCAGGCCCCTAATCTGCCATGGGCCCCTATATACCGCCTCCTCATGCTGCTGCCAGGTCCAGAGTCTCTCATGGGTCCCTGTACGGCCTCCCATTGCTGCTGTCTCCATCGCCACACTCTGCCATGTGCCACATTCAGGTCTCCTCACACTGCTGGTGTGTTGAATTTTTTGACATAGGGTGCTGGCAGATTACGGGCCTCCCATAGCTGCTGCCAGGCCCCTAATCTGCCATGGGCCCCTATATACCGCCTCCTCATGCTGCTGCCAGGTCCAGAGTCTCTCATGGGTCCCTGTACAGCCTCCCATTGCTGCTGTCTCCATCGCCACACTCTGCCATGTGCCACATTCAGGTCTCTTCACACTGCTTGTGTTTTCAATTTTTTGACATAGGGTGCTGGCAGATTACGGGCCTCCCATAGCTGCTGCCAGGCCCCTAATCTGCCATGGGCCCCTATATACCGCCTCCTCATGCTGCTGCCAAGTCCAGAGTCTCTCATGGGTCCCTGTACGGCCTCCCATTGCTGCTGTCTCCATCGCCACACTCTGCCATGTGCCACATTCAGGTCTCCTCACACTGCTGGTGTGTTGAATTTTTTGACATAGGGTGCTGGCAGATTACGGGCCTCCCATAGCTGCTGCCAGGCCCCTAATCTGCCATGGGCCCCTATATACCGCCTCCTCATGCTGCTGCCAGGTCCAGAGTCTCTCATGGGTCCCTGTACGGCCTCCCATTGCTGCTGTCTCCATCGCCACACTCTGCCATGTGCCACATTCAGGTCTCTTCACACTGCTTGTGTTTTCAATTTTTTGACATAGGGTGCTGGCAGATTACGGGCCTCCCATAGCTGCTGCCAGGCCCCTAATCTGCCATGGGCCCCTATATGCCGCCTCCTCATGCTGCTGCCAAGTCCAGAGTCTCTCATGGGTCCCTATACGGCCTCCCATTGCTGCTGTCTCCATCGCCACACTCTGCCATGTGCCACTTTCAGGTCTCCTCACACACTGCTGGTGTGTTGAATTTTTTGACATAGGGTGCTGGCAGATTACGGGCCCCCTATAGCTGCTGCCAGGCCCCTAATCTGCCATGGGCCCCTATATACCGCCTCCTCATGCTGCTGCCAGGTCCAGAGTCTCTCATGGGTCCCTGTACGGCATCCTATTGCTGCTGTCTCCATCGCCACACTCTGCCATGTGCCACATTCAGGTCTCTTCACACTGCTTGTGTTTTCAATTTTTTGACATAGGGTGCTGGCAGATTACGGGCCTCCCATAGCTGCTGCCAGGCCCCTAATCTGCCATGGGCCCCTATATACCGCCTCCTCATGCTGCTGCCAAGTCCAGAGTTTCTCATGGGTCCCTATACGGCCTCCCATTGCTGCTGTCTCCATCGCCACACTCTGCCATGTGCCACTTTCAGGTCTCCTCACACTGCTGGTGTGTAGAATTTTTTGACATAGGGTGCTGGCAGATTACGGGCCTCCCATAGCTGCTGCCAGGCCCCTAATCTGCCATGGGCCCCTATATACCGCCTCCTAATGCTGCTGCCAGGTCCAGAGTCTCTCATGGGTCCCTGTACGGCCTCCCATTGCTGCTGTCTCCATCGCCACACTCTGCCATGTGCCACATTCAGGTCTCTTCACACTGCTTGTGTTTTCAATTTTTTGACATAGGGTGCTGGCAGATTACGGGCCTCCCATAGCTGCTGCCAGGCCCCTAATCTGCCATGGGCCCCTATATATCGCCTCCTCATGCTGCTGCCAAGTCCAGAGTCTCTCATGGGTCCCTATACGGCCTCCCATTGCTGCTGTCTTCATCGCCACACTCTGCCATGTGCCACTTTCAGGTCTCCTCACACTGCTGGTGTGTAGAATTTTTTGACATAGGGTGCTGGCAGATTACGGGCCTCCCATAGCTGCTGCCAGGCCCCTAATCTGCCATGGGCCCCTATATACCGCCTCCTCATGCTGCTGCCAGGTCCAGAGTCTCTCATGGGTCCCTATACGGCCTCCCATTGCTGCTGTCTCCATTGCCACACTCTGCCATGTGCCACATTCAGGTCTCTTCACACTGCTTGTGTTTTCAATTTTTTGACATAGGGTGCTGGCAGATTACGGGCCTCCCATAGCTGCTGCCAGGCCCCTAATCTGCCTTGGGCCCCTATATACCGCCTCCTCATGCTGCTGCCAAGTCCAGAGTCTCTCATGGGTCCCTATACGGCCTCCCATTGCTGCTGTCTCCATCTCCACACTCTGCCATGTGCCACTTTCAGGTCTCCTCACACACTGCTGGTGTGTTGAATTTTTTGACATAGGGTGCTGGCAGATTACGGGCCCCCTATAGCTGCTGCCAGGCCCCTAATCTGCCATGGGCCCCTATATACCGCCTCCTCATGCTGCTGCCAGGTCCAGAGTCTCTCATGGGTCCCTGTACGGCCTCCCATTGCTGCTGTCTCCATCGCCACACTCTGCCATGTGCCACATTCAGGTCTCTTCACACTGCTTGTGTTTTCAATTTTTTGACATAGGGTGCTGGCAGATTACGGACCTCCCATAGCTGCTGCCAGGCCCCTAATCTGCCATGGGCCCCTATATACCGCCTCCTCATGCTGCTGCCAAGTCCAGAGTCTCTCATGGGTCCCTATACGGCCTCCCATTGCTGCTGTCTCCATCGCCACACTCTGCCATGTGCAACTTTCAGGTCTCCTCACACTGCTGGTGTGTAGAATTTTTTGACATAGGGTGCTGGCAGATTACGGGCCTCCCATAGCTGCTGCCAGGCCCCTAATCTGCCATGGGCCCCTATATACCGCCTCCTCATGCTGCTGCCAGGTCCAGAGTCTCTCATGGGTCCCTGTACGGCCTCCCATTGCTGCTGTCTCCATCGCCACACTCTGCCATGTGCCACATTCAGGTCTCCTCACACTGCTGGTGTGTTGAATTTTTTGACATAAGGTGCTGGCAGATTACGGGCCTCCCATAGCTGCTGCCAGGCCCGTAATCTGCCATGGGCCCCTATATACCGCCTCCTCATGCTGCTGCCAGGTCCAGAGTCTCTCATGGGTCCCTGTACGGCCTCCCATTGCTGCTGTCTCCATCGCCACACTCTGCCATGTGCCACTTTCAGGTCTCCTCACACTGCTGGTGTGTAGAATTTTTTGACATAGGGTGCTGGCAGATTACGGGCCTCCCATAGCTGCTGCCAGGCCCCTAATCTGCCATGGGCCCCTATATACCGCCTCCTCATGCTGCTGCCAGGTCCAGAGTCTCTCATGGGTCCCTGTACGGCCTCCCATTGCTGCTGTCTCCATCGCCACACTCTGCCATGTGTCACATTCAGGTCTCTTCACACTGCTTGTGTTTTCAATGTTTTGACATAGGGTGCTGGCAGATTACGGGCCTCCCATAGCTGCTGCCAGGCCCCTAATCTGCCATGGGCCCCTATATACCGCCTCCTCATGCTGCTGCCAGGTCCAGAGTCTCTCATGGGTCCCTATACGGCCTCCCATTGCTGCTGTCTCCATCGCCACAGTCTGCCATGTGCCACTTTCAGGTCTCCTCACACTGCTGGTGTGTAGAATTTTTTGACATAGGGTGCTGGCAGATTACGGGCCTCCCATAGCTGCTGCCAGGCCCCTAATCTGCCATGGGCCGCTATATACCGCCTCCTCATGCTGCTGCCAGGTCCAGAGTCTCTCATGGGTCCCTGTACGGCCTCCCATTGCTGCTGTCTCCATCGCCACACTCTGCCATGTGCCACATTCAGGTCTCTTCACACTGCTTGTGTTTTCAATTTTTTGACATAGGGTGCTGGCAGATTACGGGCCCCCTATAGCTGCTGCCAGGCCCCTAATCTGCCATGGGCCCCTATATACCGCCTCCTCATGCTGCTGCCAGGTCCAGAGTCTCTCATGGGTCCCTGTACGGCCTCCCATTGCTGCTGTCTCCATCGCCACACTCTGCCATGTGCCACATTCAGGTCTCTTCACACTGCTTGTGTTTTCAATTTTTTGACATAGGGTGCTGGCAGATTACGGGCCTCCCATAGCTGCTGCCAGGCCCCTAATCTGCCATGGGCCCCTATATACCGCCTCCTCATGCTGCTGCCAAGTCCAGAGTCTCTCATGGGTCCCTATACGGCCTCCCATTGCTGCTGTCTCCATCGCCACAGTCTGCCATGTGCCACTTTCAGGTCTCCTCACACTGCTGGTGTGTAGAATTTTTTGACATAGGGTGCTGGCAGATTACGGGCCTCCCATAGCTGCTGCCAGGCCCCTAATCTGCCATGGGCCGCTATATACCGCCTCCTCATGCTGCTGCCAGGTCCAGAGTCTCTCATGGGTCCCTGTACGGCCTCCCATTGCTGCTGTCTCCATCGCCACACTCTGCCATGTGCCACATTCAGGTCTCTTCACACTGCTTGTGTTTTCAATTTTTTGACATAGGGTGCTGGCAGATTACGGGCCCCCTATAGCTGCTGCCAGGCCCCTAATCTGCCATGGGCCCCTATATACCGCCTCCTCATGCTGCTGCCAGGTCCAGAGTCTCTCATGGGTCCCTGTACGGCCTCCCATTGCTGCTGTCTCCATCGCCACACTCTGCCATGTGCCACATTCAGGTCTCTTCACACTGCTTGTGTTTTCAATTTTTTGACATAGGGTGCTGGCAGATTACGGGCCTCCCATAGCTGCTGCCAGGCCCCTAATCTGCCATGTGCCCCTATATACCGCCTCCTCATGCTGCTGCCAGGTCCAGAGTCTCTCATGGGTCCCTGTACGGCCTCCCATTGCTGCTGTCTCCATCGCCACACTCTGCCATGTGCCACATTCAGGTCTCCTCACACTGCTGGTGTGTTGAATTTTTTGACATAGGGTGCTGGCAGATTACGGGCCTCCCATAGCTGCTGCCAGGCCCCTAATCTGCCATGGGCCCCTATATACCGCCTCCTCATGCTGCTGCCAAGTCCAGAGTCTCTCATGGGTCCCTATACGGCCTCCCATTGCTGCTGTCTCCATCGCCACACTCTGCCATGTGCCACATTCAGGTCTCCTCACACTGCTGGTGTGTTGAATTTTTTGACATAGGGTGCTGGCAGATTACGGGCCTCCCATAGCTGCTGCCAGGCCCCTAATCTGCCATGGGCCCCTATATACCGCCTCCTCATGCTGCTGCCAAGTCCAGAGTCTCTCATGGGTCCCTATACGGCCTCCCATTGCTGCTGTCTCCATCGCCACACTCTGCCATGTGCCACTTTCAGGTCTCCTCACACTGCTGGTGTGTAGAATTTTTTGACTTAGGGTGCTGGCAGATTACGGGCCTCCCATAGCTGTTGCCAGGCCCCTAATCTGCCATGGGCCCCTATATACCACCTCCTCATGCTGCTGCCAGGTCCAGAGTCTCTCATGGGTCCCTGTACGGCCTCCCATTGCTGCTGTCTCCATCGCCACACTCTGCCATGTGCCACTTTCAGGTCTCCTCACACTGCTGGTGTGTAGAATTTTTTGACATAGGGTGCTGGCAGATTACGGGCCTCCCATAGCTGCTGCCAGGCCCCTAATCTGCCATGGGCCCCTATATACCGCCTCCTCATGCTGCTGCCAGGTCCAGAGTCTCTCATGGGTCCCTGTACGGCCTCCCATTGCTGCTGTCTCCATCGCCACACTCTGCCATGTGTCACATTCAGGTCTCTTCACACTGCTTGTGTTTTCAATGTTTTGACATAGGGTGCTGGCAGATTACGGGCCTCCCATAGCTGCTGCCAGGCCCCTAATCTGCCATGGGCCCCTATATACCGCCTCCTCATGCTGCTGCCAGGTCCAGAGTCTCTCATGGGTCCCTATACGGCCTCCCATTGCTGCTGTCTCCATCGCTACAGTCTGCCATGTGCCACTTTCAGGTCTCCTCACACTGCTGGTGTGTAGAATTTTTTGACATAGGGTGCTGGCAGATTACGGGCCTCCCATAGCTGCTGCCAGGCCCCTAATCTGCCATGGGCCGCTATATACCGCCTCCTCATGCTGCTGCCAGGTCCAGAGTCTCTCATGGGTCCCTGTACGGCCTCCCATTGCTGCTGTCTCCATCGCCACACTCTGCCATGTGCCACATTCAGGTCTCTTCACACTGCTTGTGTTTTCAATTTTTTGACATAGGGTGCTGGCAGATTACGGGCCCCCTATAGCTGCTGCCAGGCCCCTAATCTGCCATGGGCCCCTATATACCGCCTCCTCATGCTGCTGCCAGGTCCAGAGTCTCTCATGGGTCCCTGTACGGCCTCCCATTGCTGCTGTCTCCATCGCCACACTCTGCCATGTGCCACATTCAGGTCTCTTCACACTGCTTGTGTTTTCAATTTTTTGACATAGGGTGCTGGCAGATTACGGGCCTCCCATAGCTGCTGCCAGGCCCCTAATCTGCCATGGGCCCCTATATACCGCCTCCTCATGCTGCTGCCAAGTCCAGAGTCTCTCATGGGTCCCTATACGGCCTCCCATTGCTGCTGTCTCCATCGCCACACTCTGCCATGTGCCACTTTCAGGTTTCCTCACACACTGCTGGTATGTTGAATTTTTTGACATAGGGTGCTGGCAGATTACGGGCCTCCTATAGCTGCTGCCAGGCCCCTAATCTGCCATAGGCCCCTATATACCGCCTCCTCATGCTGCTGCCAGGTCCAGAGTCTCTCATGGGTCCCTGTACGGCCTCCCATTGCTGCTGTCTCCATCGCCACACTCTGCCATGTGCCACATTCAGGTCTCCTCACACTGCTGGTGTGTTGAATTTTTTGACATAGGGTGCTGGCAGATTACGGGCCTCCCATAGCTGCTGCCAGGCCCCTAATCTGCCATGGGCCCCTATATACCGCCTCCTCATGCTGCTGCCAAGTCCAGAGTCTCTCATGGGTCCCTATACGGCCTCCCATTGCTGCTGTCTCCATCGCCACACTCTGCCATGTGCCACTTTCAGGTCTCCTCACACTGCTGGTGTGTAGAATTTTTTGACTTAGGGTGCTGGCAGATTACGGGCCTCCCATAGCTGTTGCCAGGCCCCTAATCTGCCATGGGCCCCTATATACCGCCTCCTCATGCTGCTGCCAGGTCCAGAGTCTCTCATGGGTCCCTGTACGGCCTCCCATTGCTGCTGTCTCCATCGCCACACTCTGACATGTGCCACATTCAGGTCTCTTCACACTGCTTGTGTTTTCAATTTTTTGACATAGGGTGCTGGCAGATTACGGGCCTCCCATAGCTGCTGCCAGGCCCCTAATCTGCCATGGGCCCCTATATACCGCCTCCTCATGCTGCTGCCAAGTCCAGAGTCTCTCATGGGTCCCTATACGGCCTCCCATTGCTGCTGTCTCCATCGCCACACTCTGCCATGTGCCACTTTCAGGTCTCCTCACACTGCTGGTGTGTAGAATTTTTTGACATAGGGTGCTGGCAGATTACGGGCCTCCCATAGCTGCTGCCAGGCCCCTAATCTGCCATGGGCCCCTATATACCGCCTCCTCATGCTGCTGCCAAGTCCAGAGTCTCTCATGGGTCCCTGTACGGCCTCCCATTGCTGCTGTCTCCATCGCCACACTCTGCCATGTGCCACATTCAGGTCTCCTCACACTGCTGGTGTGTTGAATTTTTTGACATAGGGTGCTGGCAGATTACGGGCCTCCCATAGCTGCTGCCAGGCCCCTAATCTGCCATGGGCCCCTATATACCGCCTCCTCATGCTGCTGCCAGGTCCAGAGTCTCTCATGGGTCCCTGTACGGCCTCCCATTGCTGCTGTCTCCATCGCCACACTCTGCCATGTGCCACATTCAGGTCTCTTCACACTGCTTGTGTTTTCAATTTTTTGACATAGGGTGCTGGCAGATTACGGGCCTCCCATAGCTGCTGCCAGGCCCCTAATCTGCCATGGGCCCCTATATACCGCCTCCTCATGCTGCTGCCAAGTCCAGAGTCTCTCATGGGTCCCTGTACGGCCTCCCATTGCTGCTGTCTCCATCGCCACACTCTGCCATGTGCCACATTCAGGTCTCCTCACACTGCTGGTGTGTTGAATTTTTTGACATAGGGTGCTGGCAGATTACGGGCCTCCCATAGCTGCTGCCAGGCCCCTAATCTGCCATGGGCCCCTATATACCGCCTCCTCATGCTGCTGCCAGGTCCAGAGTCTCTCATGGGTCCCTGTACGGCCTCCCATTGCTGCTGTCTCCATCGCCACACTCTGCCATGTGCCACATTCAGGTCTCTTCACACTGCTTGTGTTTTCAATTTTTTGACATAGGGTGCTGGCAGATTACGGGCCTCCCATAGCTGCTGCCAGGCCCCTAATCTGCCATGGGCCCCTATATACCGCCTCCTCATGCTGCTGCCAAGTCCAGAGTCTCTCATGGGTCCCTATACGGCCTCCCATTGCTGCTGTCTCCATCGCCACACTCTGCCATGTGCCACTTTCAGGTCTCCTCACACACTGCTGGTGTGTTGAATTTTTTGACATAGGGTGCTGGCAGATTACGGGCCCCCTATAGCTGCTGCCAGGCCCCTAATCTGCCATGGGCCCCTATATACCGCCTCCTCATGCTGCTGCCAGGTCCAGAGTCTCTCATGGGTCCCTGTACGGCATCCCATTGCTGCTGTCTCCATCGCCACACTCTGCCATGTGCCACATTCAGGTCTCTTCACACTGCTTGTGTTTTCAATTTTTTGACATAGGGTGCTGGCAGATTACGGGCCTCCCATAGCTGCTGCCAGGCCCCTAATCTGCCATGGGCCCCTATATACCGCCTCCTCATGCTGCTGCCAAGTCCAGAGTCTCTCATGGGTCCCTATACGGCCTCCCATTGCTGCTGTCTCCATCGCCACACTCTGCCATGTGCCACTTTCAGGTCTCCTCACACTGCTGGTGTGTAGAATTTTTTGACATAGGGTGCTGGCAGATTACGGGCCTCCCATAGCTGCTGCCAGGCCCCTAATCTGCCATGGGCCCCTATATACCGCCTCCTAATGCTGCTGCCAGGTCCAGAGTCTCTCATGGGTCCCTGTACGGCCTCCCATTGCTGCTGTCTCCATCGCCACACTCTGCCATGTGCCACATTCAGGTCTCTTCACACTGCTTGTGTTTTCAATTTTTTGACATAGGGTGCTGGCAGATTACGGGCCTCCCATAGCTGCTGCCAGGCCCCTAATCTGCCATGGGCCCCTATATATCGCCTCCTCATGCTGCTGCCAAGTCCAGAGTCTCTCATGGGTCCCTATACGGCCTCCCATTGCTGCTGTCTCCATCGCCACACTCTGCCATGTGCCACATTCAGGTCTCTTCACACACTGCTTGTGTTTTCAATTTTTTGACATAGGGTGCTGGCAGATTACGGGCCTCCCATAGCTGCTGCCAGGCCCCTAATCTGCCATGGGCCCCTATATACCGCCTCCTCATGCTGCTGCCAAGTCCAGAGTCTCTCATGGGTCCCTATACGGCATCCCATTGCTGCTGTCTCCATCGCCACACTCTGCCATGTGCCACTTTCAGGTCTCCTCACACACTGCTGGTGTGTTGAATTTTTTGACATAGGGTGCTGGCAGATTACGGGCCCCCTATAGCTGCTGCCAGGCCCCTAATCTGCCATGGGCCCCTATATACCGCCTCCTCATGCTGCTGCCAGGTCCAGAGTCTCTCATGGGTCCCTGTACGGCATCCCATTGCTGCTGTCTCCATCGCCACACTCTGCCATGTGCCACATTCAGGTCTCTTCACACTGCTTGTGTTTTCAATTTTTTGACATAGGGTGCTGGCAGATTACGGGCCTCCCATAGCTGCTGCCAGGCCCCTAATCTGCCATGGGCCCCTATATACCGCCTCCTCATGCTGCTGCCAAGTCCAGAGTCTCTCATGGGTCCCTATACGGCCTCCCATTGCTGCTGTCTCCATCGCCACACTCTGCCATGTGCCACTTTCAGGTCTCCTCACACTGCTGGTGTGTAGAATTTTTTGACATAGGGTGCTGGCAGATTACGGGCCTCCCATAGCTGCTGCCAGGCCCCTAATCTGCCATGGGCCCCTATATACCGCCTCCTAATGCTGCTGCCAGGTCCAGAGTCTCTCATGGGTCCCTGTACGGCCTCCCATTGCTGCTGTCTCCATCGCCACACTCTGCCATGTGCCACATTCAGGTCTCTTCACACTGCTTGTGTTTTCAATTTTTTGACATAGGGTGCTGGCAGATTACGGGCCTCCCATAGCTGCTGCCAGGCCCCTAATCTGCCATGGGCCCCTATATATCGCCTCCTCATGCTGCTGCCAAGTCCAGAGTCTCTCATGGGTCCCTATACGGCCTCCCATTGCTGCTGTCTCCATCGCCACACTCTGCCATGTGCCACTTTCAGGTCTCCTCACACTGCTGGTGTGTAGAATTTTTTGACATAGGGTGCTGGCAGATTACGGGCCTCCCATAGCTGCTGCCAGGCCCCTAATCTGCCATGGGCCCCTATATACCGCCTCCTCATGCTGCTGCCAGGTCCAGAGTCTCTCATGGGTCCCTATACGGCCTCCCATTGCTGCTGTCTCCATCGCCACACTCTGCCATGTGCCACATTCAGGTCTCTTCACACTGCTTGTGTTTTCAATTTTTTGACATAGGGTGCTGGCAGATTACGGGCCTCCCATAGCTGCTGCCAGGCCCCTAATCTGCCATGGGCCCCTATATACCGCCTCCTCATGCTGCTGCCAAGTCCACAGTCTCTCATGGGTCCCTATACGGCCTCCCATTGCTGCTGTCTCCATCTCCACACTCTGCCATGTGCCACTTTCAGGTCTCCTCACACACTGCTGGTGTGTTGAATTTTTTGACATAGGGTGCTGGCAGATTATGGGCCCCCTATAGCTGCTGCCAGGCCCCTAATCTGCCATGGGCCCCTATATACCGCCTCCTCATGCTGCTGCCAGGTCCAGAGTCTCTCATGGGTCCCTGTACGGCCTCCCATTGCTGCTGTCTCCATCGCCACACTCTGCCATGTGCCACATTCAGGTCTCTTCACACTGCTTGTGTTTTCAATTTTTTGACATAGGGTGCTGGCAGATTACGGGCCTCCCATAGCTGCTGCCAGGCCCCTAATCTGCCATGGGCCCCTATATACCGCCTCCTCATGCTGCTGCCAAGTCCAGAGTCTCTCATGGGTCCCTATACGGCCTCCCATTGCTGCTGTCTCCATCGCCACACTCTGCCATGTGCCACTTTCAGGTCTCCTCACACACTGCTGGTGTGTTGAATTTTTTGACATAGGGTGCTGGCAGATTACGGGCCCCCTATAGCTGCTGCCAGGCCCCTAATCTGCCATGGGCCCCTATATACCGCCTCCTCATGCTGCTGCCAGGTCCAGAGTCTCTCATGGGTCCCTGTACGGCATCCCATTGCTGCTGTCTCCATCGCCACACTCTGCCATGTGCCACATTCAGGTCTCTTCACACTGCTTGTGTTTTCAATTTTTTGACATAGGGTGCTGGCAGATTACGGGCCTCCCATAGCTGCTGCCAGGCCCCTAATCTGCCATGGGCCCCTATATACCGCCTCCTCATGCTGCTGCCAAGTCCAGAGTCTCTCATGGGTCCCTATACGGCCTCCCATTGCTGCTGTCTCCATCGCCACACTCTGCCATGTGCCACTTTCAGGTCTCCTCACACTGCTGGTGTGTAGAATTTTTTGACATAGGGTGCTGGCAGATTACGGGCCTCCCATAGCTGCTGCCAGGCCCCTAATCTGCCATGGGCCCCTATATACCGCCTCCTAATGCTGCTGCCAGGTCCAGAGTCTCTCATGGGTCCCTGTACGGCCTCCCATTGCTGCTGTCTCCATCGCCACACTCTGCCATGTGCCACATTCAGGTCTCTTCACACTGCTTGTGTTTTCAATTTTTTGACATAGGGTGCTGGCAGATTACGGGCCTCCCATAGCTGCTGCCAGGCCCATAATCTGCCATGGGCCCCTATATATCGCCTCCTCATGCTGCTGCCAAGTCCAGAGTCTCTCATGGGTCCCTATACGGCCTCCCATTGCTGCTGTCTCCATCGCCACACTCTGCCATGTGCCACTTTCAGGTCTCCTCACACTGCTGGTGTGTAGAATTTTTTGACATAGGGTGCTGGCAGATTACGGGCCTCCCATAGCTGCTGCCAGGCCCCTAATCTGCCATGGGCCCCTATATACCGCCTCCTCATGCTGCTGCCAGGTCCAGAGTCTCTCATGGGTCCCTATACGGCCTCCCATTGCTGCTGTCTCCATCGCCACACTCTGCCATGTGCCACATTCAGGTCTCTTCACACTGCTTGTGTTTTCAATTTTTTGACATAGGGTGCTGGCAGATTACGGGCCTCCCATAGCTGCTGCCAGGCCCCTAATCTGCCATGGGCCCCTATATACCGCCTCCTCATGCTGCTGCCAAGTCCAGAGTCTCTCATGGGTCCCTATACGGCCTCCCATTGCTGCTGTCTCCATCTCCACACTCTGCCATGTGCCACTTTCAGGTCTCCTCACACACTGCTGGTGTGTTGAATTTTTTGACATAGGGTGCTGGCAGATTACGAGCCCCCTATAGCTGCTGCCAGGCCCCTAATATGCCATGGGCCCCTATATACCGCCTCATCATGCTGCTGCCAGGTCCAGAGTCTCTCATGGGTCCCTGTACGGCCTCCCATTGCTGCTGTCTCCATCGCCACACTCTGCCATGTGCCACATTCAGGTCTCTTCACACTGCTTGTGTTTTCAATTTTTTGACATAGGGTGCTGGCAGATTACGGGCCTCCCATAGCTGCTGCCAGGCCCCTAATCTGCCATGGGCCCCTATATACCGCCTCCTCATGCTGCTGCCAAGTCCAGAGTCTCTCATGGGTCCCTATACGGCCTCCCATTGCTGCTGTCTCCATCGCCACACTCTGCCATGTGCCACTTTCAGGTCTCCTCACACACTGCTGGTGTGTTGAATTTTTTGACATAGGGTGCTGGCAGATTACGGGCCCCCTATAGCTGCTGCCAGGCCCCTAATCTGCCATGGGCCCCTATATACCGCCTCCTCATGCTGCTGCCAGGTCCAGAGTCTCTCATGGGTCCCTGTACGGCATCCCATTGCTGCTGTCTCCATCGCCACACTCTGCCATGTGCCACATTCAGGTCTCTTCACACTGCTTGTGTTTTCAATTTTTTGACATAGGGTGCTGGCAGATTACGGGCCTCCCATAGCTGCTGCCAGGCCCCTAATCTGCCATGGGCCCCTATATACCGCCTCCTCATGCTGCTGCCAAGTCCAGAGTCTCTCATGGGTCCCTATACGGCCTCCCATTGCTGCTGTCTCCATCGCCACACTCTGCCATGTGCCACTTTCAGGTCTCCTCACACTGCTGGTGTGTAGAATTTTTTGACATAGGGTGCTGGCAGATTACGGGCCTCCCATAGCTGCTGCCAGGCCCCTAATCTGCCATGGGCCCCTATATACCGCCTCCTAATGCTGCTGCCAGGTCCAGAGTCTCTCATGGGTCCCTGTACGGCCTCCCATTGCTGCTGTCTCCATCGCCACACTCTGCCATGTGCCACATTCAGGTCTCTTCACACTGCTTGTGTTTTCAATTTTTTGACATAGGGTGCTGGCAGATTACGGGCCTCCCATAGCTGCTGCCAGGCCCCTAATCTGCCATGGGCCCCTATATATCGCCTCCTCATGCTGCTGCCAAGTCCAGAGTCTCTCATGGGTCCCTATACGGCCTCCCATTGCTGCTGTCTCCATCGCCACACTCTGCCATGTGCCACATTCAGGTCTCTTCACACACTGCTTGTGTTTTCAATTTTTTGACATAGGGTGCTGGCAGATTACGGGCCTCCCATAGCTGCTGCCAGGCCCCTAATCTGCCATGGGCCCCTATATACCGCCTCCTCATGCTGCTGCCAAGTCCAGAGTCTCTCATGGGTCCCTATACGGCATCCCATTGCTGCTGTCTCCATCGCCACACTCTGCCATGTGCCACTTTCAGGTCTCCTCACACACTGCTGGTGTGTTGAATTTTTTGACATAGGGTGCTGGCAGATTACGGGCCCCCTATAGCTGCTGCCAGGCCCCTAATCTGCCATGGGCCCCTATATACCGCCTCCTCATGCTGCTGCCAGGTCCAGAGTCTCTCATGGGTCCCTGTACGGCATCCCATTGCTGCTGTCTCCATCGCCACACTCTGCCATGTGCCACATTCAGGTCTCTTCACACTGCTTGTGTTTTCAATTTTTTGACATAGGGTGCTGGCAGATTACGGGCCTCCCATAGCTGCTGCCAGGCCCCTAATCTGCCATGGGCCCCTATATACCGCCTCCTCATGCTGCTGCCAAGTCCAGAGTCTCTCATGGGTCCCTATACGGCCTCCCATTGCTGCTGTCTCCATCGCCACACTCTGCCATGTGCCACTTTCAGGTCTCCTCACACTGCTGGTGTGTAGAATTTTTTGACATAGGGTGCTGGCAGATTACGGGCCTCCCATAGCTGCTGCCAGGCCCCTAATCTGCCATGGGCCCCTATATACCGCCTCCTAATGCTGCTGCCAGGTCCAGAGTCTCTCATGGGTCCCTGTACGGCCTCCCATTGCTGCTGTCTCCATCGCCACACTCTGCCATGTGCCACATTCAGGTCTCTTCACACTGCTTGTGTTTTCAATTTTTTGACATAGGGTGCTGGCAGATTACGGGCCTCCCATAGCTGCTGCCAGGCCCCTAATCTGCCATGGGCCCCTATATATCGCCTCCTCATGCTGCTGCCAAGTCCAGAGTCTCTCATGGGTCCCTATACGGCCTCCCATTGCTGCTGTCTCCATCGCCACACTCTGCCATGTGCCACTTTCAGGTCTCCTCACACTGCTGGTGTGTAGAATTTTTTGACATAGGGTGCTGGCAGATTACGGGCCTCCCATAGCTGCTGCCAGGCCCCTAATCTGCCATGGGCCCCTATATACCGCCTCCTCATGCTGCTGCCAGGTCCAGAGTCTCTCATGGGTCCCTATACGGCCTCCCATTGCTGCTGTCTCCATCGCCACACTCTGCCATGTGCCACATTCAGGTCTCTTCACACTGCTTGTGTTTTCAATTTTTTGACATAGGGTGCTGGCAGATTACGGGCCTCCCATAGCTGCTGCCAGGCCCCTAATCTGCCATGGGCCCCTATATACCGCCTCCTCATGCTGCTGCCAAGTCCACAGTCTCTCATGGGTCCCTATACGGCCTCCCATTGCTGCTGTCTCCATCTCCACACTCTGCCATGTGCCACTTTCAGGTCTCCTCACACACTGCTGGTGTGTTGAATTTTTTGACATAGGGTGCTGGCAGATTATGGGCCCCCTATAGCTGCTGCCAGGCCCCTAATCTGCCATGGGCCCCTATATACCGCCTCCTCATGCTGCTGCCAGGTCCAGAGTCTCTCATGGGTCCCTGTACGGCCTCCCATTGCTGCTGTCTCCATCGCCACACTCTGCCATGTGCCACATTCAGGTCTCTTCACACTGCTTGTGTTTTCAATTTTTTGACATAGGGTGCTGGCAGATTACGGGCCTCCCATAGCTGCTGCCAGGCCCCTAATCTGCCATGGGCCCCTATATACCGCCTCCTCATGCTGCTGCCAAGTCCAGAGTCTCTCATGGGTCCCTATACGGCCTCCCATTGCTGCTGTCTCCATCGCCACACTCTGCCATGTGCCACTTTCAGGTCTCCTCACACACTGCTGGTGTGTTGAATTTTTTGACATAGGGTGCTGGCAGATTACGGGCCCCCTATAGCTGCTGCCAGGCCCCTAATCTGCCATGGGCCCCTATATACCGCCTCCTCATGCTGCTGCCAGGTCCAGAGTCTCTCATGGGTCCCTGTACGGCATCCCATTGCTGCTGTCTCCATCGCCACACTCTGCCATGTGCCACATTCAGGTCTCTTCACACTGCTTGTGTTTTCAATTTTTTGACATAGGGTGCTGGCAGATTACGGGCCTCCCATAGCTGCTGCCAGGCCCCTAATCTGCCATGGGCCCCTATATACCGCCTCCTCATGCTGCTGCCAAGTCCAGAGTCTCTCATGGGTCCCTATACGGCCTCCCATTGCTGCTGTCTCCATCGCCACACTCTGCCATGTGCCACTTTCAGGTCTCCTCACACTGCTGGTGTGTAGAATTTTTTGACATAGGGTGCTGGCAGATTACGGGCCTCCCATAGCTGCTGCCAGGCCCCTAATCTGCCATGGGCCCCTATATACCGCCTCCTAATGCTGCTGCCAGGTCCAGAGTCTCTCATGGGTCCCTGTACGGCCTCCCATTGCTGCTGTCTCCATCGCCACACTCTGCCATGTGCCACATTCAGGTCTCTTCACACTGCTTGTGTTTTCAATTTTTTGACATAGGGTGCTGGCAGATTACGGGCCTCCCATAGCTGCTGCCAGGCCCATAATCTGCCATGGGCCCCTATATATCGCCTCCTCATGCTGCTGCCAAGTCCAGAGTCTCTCATGGGTCCCTATACGGCCTCCCATTGCTGCTGTCTCCATCGCCACACTCTGCCATGTGCCACTTTCAGGTCTCCTCACACTGCTGGTGTGTAGAATTTTTTGACATAGGGTGCTGGCAGATTACGGGCCTCCCATAGCTGCTGCCAGGCCCCTAATCTGCCATGGGCCCCTATATACCGCCTCCTCATGCTGCTGCCAGGTCCAGAGTCTCTCATGGGTCCCTATACGGCCTCCCATTGCTGCTGTCTCCATCGCCACACTCTGCCATGTGCCACATTCAGGTCTCTTCACACTGCTTGTGTTTTCAATTTTTTTGACATAGGGTGCTGGCAGATTACGGGCCTCCCATAGCTGCTGCCAGGCCCCTAATCTGCCATGGGCCCCTATATACCGCCTCCTCATGCTGCTGCCAAGTCCAGAGTCTCTCATGGGTCCCTATACGGCCTCCCATTGCTGCTGTCTCCATCTCCACACTCTGCCATGTGCCACTTTCAGGTCTCCTCACACACTGCTGGTGTGTTGAATTTTTTGACATAGGGTGCTGGCAGATTACGAGCCCCCTATAGCTGCTGCCAGGCCCCTAATATGCCATGGGCCCCTATATACCGCCTCATCATGCTGCTGCCAGGTCCAGAGTCTCTCATGGGTCCCTGTACGGCCTCCCATTGCTGCTGTCTCCATCGCCACACTCTGCCATGTGCCACATTCAGGTCTCTTCACACTGCTTGTGTTTTCAATTTTTTGACATAGGGTGCTGGCAGATTACGGGCCTCCCATGGGCCCCTATATACCGCCTCCTCATGCTGCTGCCAAGTCCAGAGTCTCTCATGGGTCCCTGTACGGCCTCCCATTGCTGCTGTCTCCATCGCCACACTCTGCCATGTGCCACATTCAGGTCTGCTCACACTGCTGGTGTGTTGAATTTTTTGACATAGGGTGCTGGCAGATTACGGGCCTCCCATAGCTGCTGCCAGGCCCCTAATCTGCCATGGGCCCCTATATACCGCCTCCTCATGCTGCTGCCAAGTCCAGAGTCTCTCATGGGTCCCTATACGGCCTCCCATTGCTGCTGTCTCCATCGCCACACTCTGCCATGTGCCACTTTCAGGTCTCCTCACACTGCTGGTGTGTAGAATTTTTTGACATAGGGTGCTGGCAGATTACGGGCCTCCCATAGCTGCTGCCAGGCCCCTAATCTGCCATGGGCCCCTATATACCGCCTCCTCATGCTGCTGCCAGGTCCAGAGTCTCTCATGGGTCCCTGTACGGCCTCCCATTGCTGCTGTCTCCATCGCCACACTCTGCCATGTGCCACATTCAGGTCTCTTCACACTGCTTGTGTTTTCAATTTTTTGACATAGGGTGCTGGCAGATTACGGGCCTCCCATAGCTGCTGCCAGGCCCCTAATCTGCCATGGGCCCCTATATACCGCCTCCTCATGCTGCTGCCAAGTCCAGAGTCTCTCATGGGTCCCTATACGGCTTCCCATTGCTGCTGTCTCCATCGCCACACTCTGCCATGTGCAACTTTCAGGTCTCCTCACACTGCTGGTGTGTAGAATTTTTTGACATAGGGTGCTGGCAGATTACGGGCCTCCCATAGCTGCTGCCAGGCCCCTAATCTGCCATGGGCCCCTATATACCGCCTCCTCATGCTGCTGCCAGGTCCAGAGTCTCTCATGGGTCCCTGTACGGCCTCCCATTGCTGCTGTCTCCATCGCCACACTCTTCCATGTGCCACATTCAGGTCTCCTCACACTGCTGGTGTGTTGAATTTTTTGACATAGGGTGCTGGCAGATTACGGGCCTCCCATAGCTGCTGCCAGGCCCGTAATCTGCCATGGGCCCCTATATACCGCCTCCTCATGCTGCTGCCAGGTCCAGAGTCTCTCATGGGTCCCTGTACGGCCTCCCATTGCTGCTGTCTCCATCGCCACACTCTGCCATGTGCCACTTTCAGGTCTCCTCACACTGCTGGTGTGTAGAATTTTTTGACATAGGGTGCTGGCAGATTACGGGCCTCCCATAGCTGCTGCCAGGCCCCTAATCTGCCATGGGCCCCTATATACCGCCTCCTCATGCTGCTGCCAGGTCCAGAGTCTCTCATGGGTCCCTGTACGGCCTCCCATTGCTGCTGTCTCCATCGCCACACTCTGCCATGTGTCACATTCAGGTCTCTTCACACTGCTTGTGTTTTCAATTTTTTGACATAGGGTGCTGGCAGATTACGGGCCTCCCATAGCTGCTGCCAGGCCCCTAATCTGCCATGGGCCCCTATATACCGCCTCCTCATGCTGCTGCCAAGTCCAGAGTCTCTCATGGGTCCCTATACCGCCTCCCATTGCTGCTGTCTCCATCGCCACAGTCTGCAATGTGCCACTTTCAGGTCTCCTCACACTGCTGGTGTGTAGAATTTTTTGACATAGGGTGCTGGCAGATTACGGGCCTCCCATAGCTGCTGCCAGGCCCCTAATCTGCCATGGGCCGCTATATACCGCCTCCTCATGCTGCTGCCAGGTCCAGAGTCTCTCATGGGTCCCTGTACGGCCTCCCATTGCTGCTATCTCCATCGCCACACTCTGCCATGTGCCACATTCAGGTCTCTTCACACTGCTGGTGTGTTGAATTTTTTGACATAGGGTGCTGGCAGATTACGGGCCTCCCATAGCTGCTGCCAGGCCCCTAATCTGCCATGGGCCCCTATATACCGCCTCCTCATGCTGCTGCCAGGTCCAGAGTCTCTCATGGGTCCCTAAACGGCCTCCCATTGCTGCTGTCTCCATCGCCACACTCTGCCATGTGCCACATTCAGGTCTCTTCACACTGCTTGTGTTTTCAATTTTTTGACATAGGGTGCTGGCAGATTACGGGCCTCCCATAGCTGCTGCCAGGCCCCTAATCTGCCATGGGCCCCTATATACCGCCTCCTCATGCTGCTGCCAAGTCCAGAGTCTCTCATGGGTCCCTATACGGCCTCCCATTGCTGCTGTCTCCATCGCCACACTCTGCCATGTGCCACTTTCAGGTCTCCTCACACACTGCTGGTGTGTTGAATTTTTTGACATAGGGTGCTGGCAGATTACGGGCCCCCTATAGCTGCTGCCAGGCCCCTAATCTGCCATGGGCCCCTATATACCGCCTCCTCATGCTGCTGCCAGGTCCAGAGTCTCTCATGGGTCCCTGTACGGCCTCCCATTGCTGCTGTCTCCATAGCCACACTCTGCCATGTGCCACATTCAGGTCTCTTCACACTGCTTGTGTTTTCAATTTTTTGACATAGGGTGCTGGCAGATTACGGGCCTCCCATAGCTGCTGCCAGGCCCCTAATCTGCCATGGGCCCCTATATACCGCCTCCTCATGCTGCTGCCAGGTCCAGAGTCTCTCATGGGTCCCTGTACGGCCTCCCATTGCTGCTGTCTCCATCGCCACAGTCTGCCATGTGTCACATTCAGGTCTCTTCACACTGCTTGTGTTTTCAATTTTTTGACATAGGGTGCTGGCAGATTATGGGCCTCCCATAGCTGCTGCCAGGCCCCTAATCTGCCATGGGCCCCTATATACCGCCTCCTCATGCTGCTGCCAAGTCCAGAGTCTCTCATGGGTCCCTATACCGCCTCCCATTGCTGCTGTCTCCATCGCCACAGTCTGCCATGTGCCACTTTCAGGTCTCCTCACACTGCTGGTGTGTAGAATTTTTTGACATAGGGTGCTGGCAGATTACGGGCCTCCCATAGCTGCTGCCAGGCCCCTAATCTGCCATGGGCTGCTATATACCGCCTCCTCATGCTGCTGCCAGGTCCAGAGTCTCTCATGGGTCCCTGTACGGCCTCCCATTGCTGCTGTCTCCATCGCCACACTCTGCCATGTGCCACATTCAGGTCTCTTCACACTGCTGGTGTGTTGAATTTTTTGACATAGGGTGCTGGCAGATTACGGGCCTCCCATAGCTGCTGCCAGGCCCCTAATCTGCCATGGGCCCCTATATACCGCCTCCTCATGCTGCTGCCAGGTCCAGAGTCTCTCATGGGTCCCTATACGGCCTCCCATTGCTGCTGTCTCCATCGCCACACTCTGCCATGTGCCACATTCAGGTCTCTTCACACTGCTTGTGTTTTCAATTTTTTGACATAGGGTGCTGGCAGATTACGGGCCTCCCATAGCTGCTGCCAGGCCCCTAATCTGCCATGGGCCCCTATATACCGCCTCCTCATGCTGCTGCCAAGTCCAGAGTCTCTCATGGGTCCCTATACGGCCTCCCATTGCTGCTGTCTCCATCGCCACACTCTGCCATGTGCCACTTTCAGGTCTCCTCACACACTGCTGGTGTGTTGAATTTTTTGACATAGGGTGCTGGCAGATTACGGGCCCCCTATAGCTGCTGCCAGGCCCCTAATCTGCCATGGGCCCCTATATACCGCCTCCTCATGCTGCTGCCAGGTCCAGAGTCTCTCATGGGTCCCTGTACGGCCTCCCATTGCTGCTGTCTCCATAGCCACACTCTGCCATGTGCCACATTCAGGTCTCTTCACACTGCTTGTGTTTTCAATTTTTTGACATAGGGTGCTGGCAGATTACGGGCCTCCCATAGCTGCTGCCAGGCCCCTAATCTGCCATGGGCCCCTATATACCGCCTCCTCATGCTGCTGCCAGGTCCAGAGTCTCTCATGGGTCCCTGTACGGCCTCCCATTGCTGCTGTCTCCATCGCCACACTCTGCCATGTGCCACTTTCAGGTCTCCTCACACTGCTGGTGTGTAGAATTTTTTGACATAGGGTGCTGGCAGATTAAGGGCCTCCCATAGCTGCTGCCAGGCCCCTAATCTGCCATGGGCCCCTATATACCGCCTCCTCATGCTGCTGCCAGGTCCAGAGTCTCTCATGGGTCCCTGTACGGCCTCCCATTGCTGCTGTCTCCATCGCCACACTCTGCCATGTGCCACATTCAGGTCTCTTCACACTGCTTGTGTTTTCAATTTTTTGACATAGGGTGCTGGCAGATTACAGGCCTCCCATAGCTGCTGCCAGGCCCCTAATCTGCCATGGGCCCCTATATACCGCCTCCTCATGCTGCTGCCAAGTCCAGAGTCTCTCATGGGTCCCTATACGGCCTCCCATTGCTGCTGTCTCCATCGCCACACTCTGCCATGTGCCACTTTCAGGTCTCCTCACACACTGCTGGTGTGTTGAATTTTTTGACATAGGGTGCTGGCAGATTACGGGCCCCCTATAGCTGCTGCCAGGCCCCTAATCTGCCATGGGCCCCTATATACCGCCTCCTCATGCTGCTGCCAGGTCCAGAGTCTCTCATGGGTCCCTGTACGGCCTCCCATTGCTGCTGTCTCCATCGCCACACTCTGCCATGTGCCACTTTCAGGTCCCCTCACACTGCTGGTGTGTTAGAATTTTTTGACATAGGGTGCTGGCAGATTACGGGCCTCCTATAGCTTCTGCCAGGCCCCTAATCTGCCATAGGCCCCTATATACCGACTCCTCATGCTGCTGCCAGGTCCAGAGTCTCTCATGGGTCCCTGTACGGCCTCCCATTGCTGCTGTCTCCATCGCCACACTCTGCCATGTGCCACTTTCAGGTCTCCTCACACTGCTGGTGTGTTACATTTTTTGTCATAGGGTGCTGGCAGATTATGGGCCTCACATAGCTGCTGCCAGGCCCCTAATCTGCCATGGGCCCCTTTACCGCCTCCTCATGCTGCTGCCAAGTCCAGAGTGTGTCATGGGTCCCTGTACGGCCTCCCATTGCTGCTGTCTCCATCGCCACACTCTGCCATGTGCCACTTTCAGGTCTCCTCACACACTGCTGGTGTGTTCAATTTTTTGTCATAGGGTGCTGGCAGATTACGGGCCTCCCATAGCTGCTGCCAGGCCCCTAATCTGCCATGGGCCCCTATACCGCCTCCTCATGCTGCTGCCAGGTCCACAGTCTCTCATGCCATGTGCCACTTTCAGGTCTCCTCACACTGCTGGTGTGTTCAATTTTTTGACATAGGGTGCTGGCAGATTACGGGCCTCCCATAGCTGCTGCCAGGCCCCTAATCTGCCATGGGCCCCTATATACCGCCTCCTCATGCTGCTGCCAAGTCCAGAGTCTCTCATGGGTCCCTATACGGCCTCCCATTGCTGCTGTCTCCATCGCCACACTCTGCCATGTGCCACTTTCAGGTCTCCTCACACACTGCTGGTGTGTTGAATTTTTTGACATAGGGTGCTGGCAGATTACGGGCCCCCTATAGCTGCTGCCAGGCCCCTAATCTGCCATGGGCCCCTATATACCGCCTCCTCATGCTGCTGCCAGGTCCAGAGTCTCTCATGGGTCCCTGTACGGCCTCCCATTGCTGCTGTCTCCATCGCCACACTCTGCCATGTGCCACATTCAGGTCTCTTCACACTGCTTGTGTTTTCAATTTTTTGACATAGGGTGCTGGCAGATTACGGGCCTCCCATAGCTGCTGCCAGGCCCCTAATCTGCCATGGGCCCCTATATACCGCCTCCTCATGCTGCTGCCAAGTACAGAGTCTCTCATGGGTCCCTATACGGCCTCCCATTGCTGCTGTCTCCATCGCCACACTCTGCCATGTGCCACTTTCAGGTCTCCTCACACACTGCTGGTGTGTTGAATTTTTTGACATAGGGAGCTGGCAGATTACGGGCCCCCTATAGCTGCTGCCAGGCCCCTAATCTGCCATGGGCCCCTAAATACCGCCTCCTCATGCTGCTGCCAGGTCCAGAGTCTCTCATGGGTCCCTGTACGGCCTCCCATTGCTGCTGTCTCCATCGCCACACTCTGCCATGTGCCACATTCAGGTCTCTTCACACTGCTTGTGTTTTCAATTTTTTGACATAGGGTGCTGGCAGATTACGGGCCTCCCATAGCTGCTGCCAGGCCCCTAATCTGCCATGGGCCCCTATATACCGCCTCCTCATGCTGCTGCCAAGTCCAGAGTCTCTCATGGGTCCCTATACGGCCTCCCATTGCTGCTGTCTCCATCGCCACACTCTGCCATGTGCCACTTTCAGGTCTCCTCACACACTGCTGGTGTGTTGAATTTTTTGACATAGGGTGCTGGCAGATTACGGGCCCCCTATAGCTGCTGCCAGGCCCCTAATCTGCCATGGGCCCCTATATACCGCCTCCTCATGCTGCTGCCAGGTCCAGAGTCTCTCATGGGTCCCTGTACGGCCTCCCATTGCTGCTGTCTCCATCGCCACACTCTGCCATGTGCCACATTCAGGTCTCTTCACACTGCTTGTGTTTTCAATTTTTTGACATAGGGTGCTGGCAGATTACGGGCCTCCCATAGCTGCTGCCAGGCCCCTAATCTGCCATGGGCCCCTATACCGCCTCCTCATGCTGCTGCCAGGTCCACAGTCTCTCATGCCATGTGCCACTTTCAGGTCTCCTCACACTGCTGGTGTGTTCAATTTTTTGACATAGGGTGCTGGCAGATTACGGGCCTCCCATAGCTGCTGCCAGGCCCCTAATCTGCCATGGGCCCCTATACCGCCTCCTCATGCTGCTGCCAAGTCCAGAGTGTGTCATGGGTCCCTGTACGGCCTCCCATTGCTGCTGTCTCCATCGCCACAGTCTGCCATGTGCCACTTTCAGGTCTCCTCACACTGCTGGTGTGTTCAATTTTTTGACATAGGGTGCTGGCAGATTACGGGCCTCCCATTGCTGCTGCCAGGCACGTAATCTGCCATGGGCCCCCGTACCGACTCCTCATGTTGTGACGTTGCAACAAGGTGGAATTCAACCCTACATATGTTAGACCGCCTTTACGAACAGCGAAAGGCCATCACAGATTTCTTGATGTTAAAAGCGGATAAAGGTACTCCCTGTGTAACTTAGATGTCAGCCATTGGCAGCTCATGCGTGACACCTGCGCTTGCTCAGGCCCTTTGAGGAGGCCACGCTATTCGTGAGTCGGCAGGACTATGGGATGAACGACGTCATTCCTCTGTTGCACGTCCTGGAACAAATGCTGTTAACAATGGCTGGTCAGGGTGCGGTAGACGTGGCGCACAGATCTCAATGCCACATGACCCCTGTGGGGGCAGGACAGGAAGAAGAGGAGGAGGTAGAGGAGGACATTGGTGCTCAGGAATTATTGAGTGAAATGGGTGGTTTTTCCACTCAGCGGACAGGAGTGGAGGAGCAGGAGCATCTGGTAGAGGAGGAGGAGGAGGAGACAGAGGACCCAGACGCACCGTGGCAGTATGCTGTGGAGATGGAGGCAGGGAGTCCCTCACATTCCTTGGCACAAATGGCCCATAGCATGCTCGGTTGCTTGCGTAGCGACAGCCGAATAATAACCATCAGACAGAGGGATGACTTTTGGCTGTCCACCTTGTTGGACCCTCGCTACCGTTCAAAAATGGTGGCCTTTTTCACACCTGCTGAGAGGGAGGCCAAAATAACGTACTATAAAAACCACCTATTTAGTCAGCTGGTCTCTGCCTTTCTGCGCCAACGTCCATCCTCAGACACTGTGGGCCCTGTGCGCTCGCGTTCCGCTGCCATGGCAGCAGGGGAGGGGTGGGGTGGTAGGAGCAGTGGCAGCTCCACCAGCAGCGGCTGCCTCAGTCTGCAGTCGATGATGAGTAGCTTTCTTCACCAGCGCAGTGAGGAAACTACTAACCAGCCGCAGCAGCAGCAGCATCAGGTGGACCTGGAGCAGGACCTCAAACAACAGGCTTAGGCCTACTTGGACAGCACCCTGCCAACCGAGGTAGACAATCCCCTTGACTACTGGGCAACGAAACTTGACCTTTGACCCCAACTAGCTGAATTTGCCCTTGAAAGGCTGTCATGCCCGGCCAGTAGCGTGGCATCGGAGCGCGTGTTTAGTGCGGCAGGAGGTATTGCAACTCCGCGGAGGACACGACTGTCCACCCAAAGTGTGGAGAGACTCACATTTGTGAAAATGAATCAGGCGTGGATTAGTCTGGATTTCAAACCACCAGTTCCTGACACAACTGACTAAATCCGCCATGAATCATGCCCCAAACATGTGCCACTTTCAGGTCTCCTCACACACTGCTTGTGTTTTCAATTTTTTGACATAGGGTGCTGGCAGATTACGGGCCTCCCATAGCTGCTGCCAGGCCCCTAATCTGCCATGGGCCCCTATATACCGCCTCCTCATGCTGCTGCCAGGTCCAGAGTCTCTCATGCCATGTGCCACTTTCAGGTCTCCTCACACACTGCTGGTGTGTTCAATTTTTTGTCATAGGGTGCTGGCAGATTATGGGCCTCCTATAGCTGCTGCCAGGCCCCTAATCTGCCATGGGCCCCTATACCGCCTCCTCATGCTGCTGCCAGGTCCACAGTCTCTCATGGGTCCCTGTACGGCCTCCCATTTCTGCTGTCTCCATCGCCACACTCTGCCATGTGCCACTTTCAGGTCTCCTCACACACTGCTGGTGTGTTCCATTTTTTGTCATAGGGTGCTGGCAGATTACGGGCCTCCCATTGCTGCTGCCAGGCCTGTAATCTGCCATGGGCCCCCGTACCGCCTGGTCACGCTGCTGCTGGGTCCACAGTGTGACATGGGTCCCTGTACCGCCTCCCATTGCTCCCACTCTGCCATGTGCCACTTTCAGGTCTCCTCACACTCCTGCTGGTTTCCATTTTGTCATAGGTTGCTGGCAGATTACAGGCCTCCCATAGGTGCTGCCAGGCCCCAAATCTGCCATGGGCCCCCGTACCGCCTCGTCACGCTGCTGCTGGGTCCACAGTGTGACATGGGTCCTTGTACCGCCTCCCATTGCTCCCACTCTGCCATGTGCCACTTTCAGGTCTCCTCACACTCCTGCTGGTTTCCATTTTGTCATAGGTTGCTGTATGGCCTCCCATTGCTGCTGCCTCCACCGCCACACTGTGGCTCCAAACACTGGTTTTGGCCCCGTGACTGGCCAAATGAGTGAAGTGTGCGGTGATTCTAAGATCGACGACACTCATCTGCATGTCATACTGAGTGACAGTATTATTTCTCTTCCCCAGCAGACTCCAAGGGCATTTAAATTAAAGGTACAGTGTTCTGCACTAATATTAAGTCTAGAAACACCCTTTTTTAAGTTAAATTCACAGCGAATTTATTCGACTCGAATCGAATATTGTCCACGAATTTGCCGAATCAGTCGAATCGAATTTTTCATTTCTTCGCTCATCTCTATTTGTGATCTACCAGAACTCCCAGATTCTTGTCCACCATTGATTATCCCAGTTGTACCCTCCCTAGTATGTATGATGCATGCATATTCTTAGCCCTTAAAGTGCATAACCTTACATTTATCAACATTAAACCTCATTTGCCACATAGTTGCCCAATTAAACAGTGCATTGAGGTCGACTTGTAACTTGCAGACATCCTGTAAGAACGTCACTCCACTGCACAGCTTGGTATCATCTGCAAAGACTGAAATGGTATTTTTAATTCCAGACCCTATATTGTTTATAAATATATTAAAAAGTAAGGGTCCCAACACTGAACCTTAGAGTACACCACTGACAACCCTAGACCATTCAGAGTATGAATCATTAACCACTACTCTCTGAATATGACCTTTTAGCCAGTTTTCTATCCATTTACATACAGATTTTTCCAAGCCTGTAGACTTTACCTTACACATTAGCCGTGTGTAGGGAACTGTGTCAAAAGCTTTTGCAAAATCCAAGTATACCACGTCCACAGTCACTCCTCTATCAAAGGTTTTGCTCACCTCCTCATAAAAATAAATCAGATTTGTTTGACAACTTCTGCCTTTCATGAATCCATGCTGTCTGTTGCTTCAAATATTTTTTTCCAGCAAGAACTCATCTATGTGGTTTTTTATTAAACTCTTTAGTATCTTCCCAACTATAGATGGGTGGTGCAGAAAGTAAGGCAGAGACATAGTCTAAACGTGCAGCCAGATATCATTGCCAGAAGTAATCAAAGCCAAACCAGATCAAAGAGAAGACACAGCAGGGATCAGGGAAAGCATAGTCAGCAACTAAAATCTTTTCAAAACACATCTAGAAGCGCATTCATGAGCTACAAAACTACATTTCAAGCTTAAGAGTGTGACAGATTTAACTGTAAAGGGCCTGATTCAATAAGGATACATGCAGGCACCCAGTAATGAATGTGCTCAACAATATTCCTGCAGATAGAATATCTGAGCTCATAAAAAAATGTTGGAGTCGTGGAACAGAGAGGCCCATAAAGTGCATCAGAATATTATTATACAGTGTTTATATAGCGCCAATAGGTTTGCTCAGTGCTGTACAATAAAGTAGGGGGACAGTACATGAGACAATACAGTAACAATACAATACACGAGGGGTTCGAGGGCCCTGCTCTTTCAAGATTACAATCTAGGAGGAATAGAGGGAGAAGGGTCAGCAGGATAAATCATTGAGGATGAATCTGCATTAAACCACTTGATGTCTGAGCACAACACAGATTGTTGACTACAAGAGGGGCAACTGCTATCCACTTAGATGGATAAACTCATGGCAAGTTCCTGACGCTGGTTGGGTGAGCTTTGGGTTCCAATTGACCATGTGTTTTACCTGAACTCAAGTCGTTCACAGTTTGGCAAAATGAGGAATATTTGCAGTCATACCAACCAATTACCACTCGTACACTTCCTGGCCTTTGAACTAGGTCAGGTGGCTTGTAATGGCCAATAATAGGGGTTTTCTAATGTGCTAGCCCCCTCCATATAAAAGTTAAGTTTCCTAGCAGTCTTTTGTGAAAAGAGATTTGAAATAGATGTGAACAGCTGACAGAGTGTTGAACTATAATGTTCTATATCTAATTTAGTTCAGTGGTGGACTGCATAGTCTGTATCTCCCCTGTGTTCACTGTTTTGTATTGTGTTTTGTATTGTGATACATAACAGTGAACTACAGTGTATTAAGATGTATTTGGATTCACTGGACTTACTGTCGTATGAGTTATGAAATGTGATTTATTTCATCTATGGTTTATATCAGATTATTATTTTTATTTCCAAGATGGACCACTATTTTATATACATTATATATTTTTTTATATTATTACTAGTTTATTTTATCACCTTGTGGAGATTTATAATGAATTTCATAATTAAGAGAAAGATACATGAGGAGAAACATTTTTGTTTGTTTTTTGCTATGTCTCAGAATATTTTCTAAATTTTATTTCATGATAAAACCTGCTTCATTTCCCTCTTCAATTTTGGCCTAGTAAAACTTCTAACATAAGGTACAGTTAGTAGCGAGCCTGTACTATATTTCTGGCTGTTGTTACTGAAAGAATACACTCTTGCATCCCAATCAAGTTGCCCACATGCGATACAGCCATGGAACCATACGTGTGGGTACTGTCTCAGAATTGTGGCACTCCAATGTTTATTGAATGATAAAAACTGCCTCATTTCTGAAATGTGGTGTTTTGATTATGAAATGTTTTTGTGGACTTTGCTATGACATTTTAATTAAACTTAAGATTAGCAATGTGAAAAAAGATGATCACAAGCTATGAACCTGGGTTTCCACTGGCCAGTTGGTGCAAAGTTGAGGGCTTTTGTTTTATCCTATTTTTAAAGGGTATCTTTACTTTCGTACCCAAAATAAAATTAAATCCTTCCTAGCAGTCTCCTCACTGCACTTACCTGTCTTTGTGTAACATCATCCGCTGCTCACGGTTGCCAGTGTGCATCTCCATACACTTGAAACATCCGTAAACAGCCATGGAAGGTTTGTAAATGCATAATCTTTGCCATGGCTCCTAGCCATTGGTTAGCACGATCATGAGACAGCGCTGACCAATCCACAGTTTATTCTTAATTCCAAGACAAAAGAGACGGTCATTGGTCAGTGCTGTCACATGACTGCACTAACCAATGGCCAGGAACCATTGCAAAAATTATGCTTCTACACAGCTTTTAGGGCTGTGTACAGATGTTTCAAATGTGGAGATGAACACCATGGAGGGCAGTCAATGTTACACAAAAACAGGTAAGTACACAGGGGACAGCAGCAGCAAGAAGGCTTTTAGGGAGGATTTACCCTTTAACCCTTTTGCTGCCAGAACCATTTTTACATTTTTTACACACGTTTAAAAAATTATTTCATGCCTGAAGATTACACAAACCCCCTGAATATTATATATTTTCTGAAAGCAGACACCCTAGAGAATAACATAGTGATAGTTTAAATTTTTTATGTCACCAGATATTACCGCAAAGGTATAGGAAACACAGCATTTCAGTAATAACACACTAAAGTGAATTTTAGGGCAAACAAACACAATAAATGACCAAACTTTTGGTAAAATATAAAAGACAAGGTTGCGCCTAGTAAATTGATACCTAGCATGTCAAATCTTAAATTTGTGTGCGCCTATGAAATGTCGAAAAACTTCAGTACCCTATATTTTCTATAGGTGATGTTTCAAAACCCCTATAGGTCATCAGTTCAGTGTTACGGAGGAGGAGAATTATTGCTTTGGTCTGGCATACATGGTGATATGTAACATCCCCAGTCCCCTTTGTGACGATTTTTAGGTGACAGGTTCTCTTTATTGAGACATGCAGGGCCTAAAAGACCCTGCATGCCTCCTCTGGTCTCCACTAGATGTATTGCAATGCAGACCGCACTGGTACAGGGGACTGTGGAAGTGATTGGGCTGGAGATACAAGAGAGGCCAACCTCTCCGGCTCCTTTCAGGTTTGTGACAGTTGCTGTGAAGACCATGTTAACTTTTAAAATGAAAGTTAGAGTATAAAAGAGTTTTTGGAAAAGATTCCTGAAGAGAACACAGATCCAATAATGAACACAGCTATAGACCTGTGGCACAAGCACTCTGGTATTCCTGCTCATTCTGTATAAAGTTTCTATAACAGATGGTTACCGATTCTTGTATATATCTGTTCAGATGCCCACACTACTTCTGTTTATGTATCTATATATTTTATATACTGACTATTAAAACTGAATATTCAGTTTCCAAAAAATGTCCATAGTTTATTTTCAACATTTGCCCCTATAGAGTTTAATGTGGTTTGGATTAAAATCTGCAATTTCTAGAATATACAATGGTTTTAACAAATGTCCCACTAATCAAACCCTTGCCAATTTACTAATCCCTAATGCAAGTAAAACAGTCAGTCAATAACTTAAAACTGATACCTGAAAGATAAATGCATAGAATTTGTCTCTGCATTTGTGATACAGTCATAATACAATTCTGCATGGTGCTGCAACACTAGATTTTAAGTTTTGTGCTGGGTAGCTGAAGGTTTAGAGGTAATAACTTTACATAATATCAGCACAATATTGCCTGACATTTCTGTACATTAGAATGTCAGCTGGTGCCTAGGGAAAAGAGAAGATATTTAGGTTCTGTTTTTCAGGGACATGCACAAATTCACAACTTCACATTTGCAGCTACACATCTGTACACTTTTTATCTGTTTCTTTTTCTAGCTAAACGTCAAGAAATATCAAGAGAATAATGTGCACTCCACTGTAAAATATACAGTATGGGTATTAGAGGTCAAATCAAGATCAAAGTGACCAGATAACAGCACAAGGCTACAGGGGTTTATAATTTCTGACATTTTTCTTTTCCATACAAAGATGGTTTGCTTTTTTTGTCACTTTTTTAAACACTTTTTATTTAAACATTTTTCAGTAGTAGTAATGTTTACAATACAATGGAACAAAAGTAATACTGCTCATATACATAAGAGAAAATACAGCTCAGAAAGTGGTGTCACACTACCCCAGTATGGTCCTGCTGCACCTCTGCTAAAGTGGAACCAAACTGAGGTTTTTTGTGCAGGTTAGCTGTACTTTTCCTTAGACATCTATGATGTCTTGTGGTTTTGGTGTAGTTTCAGAATGTGCACCAACAATGCAGCATCCAGGAGTTTTGGTGCACTTTCTGAAACTGCACCAAAACTGCAGGACCTCATAGAAGTCTATGGGAAAGCACAGCTAACCCACAGGAAAACCGAGGGTTAGCTGCACTTTATCAAAAGTGCAGTGGGGCAGTGCAAAGCTGCCCTTAGACAGATTTTCTACAGTGAATAGGTAAAAGCTTTATTAACAATAATAAATCACAAATGAGGATTGGTTAAGCCTGTTTGAGAAATTAAGTCATTTTATGAGAAAGCTATTACAAGCTCAATGCAGTAAGCCCTGTAGCAGTGCAGAAGCAAAATTGTGCAGAGTGTATCTAACTGAAAGAGAAAAAAAGGCACTGGAAAAAAGGAAGAAAAAAAAGAATATAGAAAAAAACCCTGTGTCCTGCTACAAAGTCCAGAGAGCACAAGTACATTCTTCTCTCAGGCCAATCCAAAAACAGGGAGAATGAATATTGATCACGAGTGATAAACTTATAAGGTAAGCCCCCAAGTTGAAGAACTGCTCATCCGAAGTTCTGCTTCGAGGAGGGACATCCCAATAGGAGAGAAAAGAAAGGGATTGAAGCTGGTAAGACAGGGTAAAGAATATGTAGTTTATAGGAAGAGGAAGAGGAAAGTGAGAACTGAGGTTTCCTGCAAATAACAACAATGTTGCTATTGTGTTCCCCCTCCAAAATTGACAGGGTTTTTGTGTGAACTTAAATTTACTTAAGTCTTTTTACAGTTCTGAAGGTTACAGACGTTTGAAATTCTTTCCATGCTTGCCGCATACTATTGAAGTGAGTTAGTCTGTCTGTTTTATAGTGCATAATGGATTCCTTCTCATGAATATTGTCGTCACATACCCTCTAACGTTTTATAAGAAAAAAAAGGACACAAAAATTTACCCCAATATAGGCAAACACTATCTCAAGTGTGATAGTTTTATAGCACCCTGCCCTAGGCTAGCTAAATTTAGTTTTTGTTTCTGCAGTATTCATCTGCGACGCAATTTATTTTTAAGATCTGGTCAGGTCTATCCCTTAGCTTAGTGGTAATTTCTCCTGCCTACCTCTGGAAGAAGATTCCAGAAACAGTGTAGGAGGGTTAGCCACTGGATTATGAATATGGCCTCAGCCAGTCCTTGGGAGGAAGGCCCAGAAGGTGTGGCTGGGGAAAAGATAATGTTTTTAGAACAATCTGATCAGAACTCTTTCCCCTGGTACCTTTCCCCCTAGGAGGTAGCCTATGTTACAGAAGAGTTGCTCCTATTAGGCCTAGCATGTGCTTGGCTGAGAGCCTTGGCGGCATCTGGACTTAACCACTTGACCTCCTGAAGATTTACACCCCCATTCATGACCAGGCCATTTTTTGCATTTTGGTACTGCATTACTTTAACTGACAACCACGTGGTCATGCAACGCTGTACACAAATTAATGTAATTTTTTCCCCCCACAAATAGAGATTTATTTTGGTGGTATTTGATCACCACTGGGTTTTTTATTTTTTGCCCTATAAATGAAAAAAGACCAAAAATATTGAAAAACAAATATTTTCTACTTTCAGCTATAAAACATATCCAATAAAAAAAAATTCAAATTTCTTCATAAATATAAGCCAATATGTATTCTGCTACACATTTTTGGTAAGCAAAAATCTCAATAAGTGTATATTGATTTAATCAAATGTTATGGCTTCTACAAACTATGGTATATACCTTTTTTTTTTTATACTAGTCATGGCGGCGATCAGCGGCTTATAGCGGGACAATCTGACACTAACTGACAATTTGTGAAAATCAGTGTTAAAAATATACACTGACACTGTACTAATGACACTGGATTGGAAGGGGTTAAACATCTAAGGTGATCAATGGGTTAAATGGGTGCCTAGCCAGTGTTTTTATATGTGTACTTTCAGGTGGTTTCACTATGGGATGTGCTGGTTTTTATTCCCTTTGCAGGGAAACAAAATCCAGCACATCCCCCCTGACAGGGCAGAGCTTTTTATTGCTTATATAGGCAGAGCTCTGTTCTGTCTTTGTACTCACCAAACAGTGAGTGCTGACGATCATCCATTGGCCGGCATCCACTGATCAGCTTGTGCTGTGTCTAATCAAAGCATAGCCAGGTTGCCAGCATCATGATCTGGAGCAGGAGTGCCACTTTTCTGCCATGTAGCTGGGTTATGTGGTTAGCAAGTGGTTAAAAAGAAACTTGCTGGAAGACATCACCTGTGGAAGTTGGACAGGAGAGGTAATCCTTTCACTGGGGAAGCATTGTAGGGGAGCTGGTTGGGGAGCTGCCTCTGGACATTGTGAGTTGGATCTTTCACCTAGAGCTCCAGGTGTGCCAGTACTTTGAGGGTTGGATGCTAGATGTTGCTACAATGTCTGTAATTGCTTATACAGAGTCTCATACAAGCTGGCTGCCCCTTGTTCCTCCAGCATACTTAAGACTGCTACTGAAGAACCTTGTTTGAGAATCTACCCTCTGATATTTAAGTGTGTTATAGAGTATCTTGCACACTCATTCCTCTACCCACATTTGTTCAAGTACTGCAATAAATCTTCTAAAAGACACCCCTAGACTGAGCCTGAATTTTGTCAGCGTGCTCTGAAACTGTTACCTGGGTTGATAGCCTCTTAACAGGTAAGGAAGAACTGTATGTTTCCAGTGGCCCCATTACTACATTATGTATTGAGTTCCGTATATTTAGATCAGAGTTTAATGACATCATTTTATTAAAAGGTAAAAACATTTAGTAACTGTGATATTATTAACTTCTATTTTACAGCAGTGTATTTCATTTTTCACTTCTCCTTTTTTGAAAGGTTAGCTTTCATGTCTTCCTTTAGCAAGACAAAATGTTCTCTTCATTCATTAATGGTTTATTAATTAAGTCTTAACTTTGAGAATCAAAGGCATAATTATATGGTTTGATTTATATTTAAATATCATTTTCACGTATGGCTGAACAAATCTGAAATAAATTCTTCCAACCTTTTTGTAATCATTGACACAATGTTGCAAAAACAATCTGATTCATTATAAAAATGACATTATCATCATTTCTATATTACGTGAGCTATTTGGATTTAGCATTTCAAGTCAGAGTATTTTCAAATGTATTTTTTGAATTAGAGGTGAAGACTGATGGGCTTTTTTCCTTAAGGTAAAATTCCAGCCCAACACTAATAGTCTTAAATATGTTCCCTCCCCTTACATAATTTCAATCCATACTGGTCCAGTGTCCCTGTATCAGTCAGTGGTCGCTGCAGGGGGAGGAGGCAGTGCCAACATCACCTGGGACATAATAGTGTCTATGGGAGTATAAGTGGTGTCATGGCTCCCAGAATTCCCAGGTGTTGTTGAACACTCCCTCCTCTACCCTGCAGCCTCCACTCACAGACATAGGGGATCATGTGGCCGGACAGGAGAGGACTGGAAAAAAGGTAAGCATAGAACAGGTTAGACAGCATAGAGAGCAATTTGTAAAGCTAATAAGCAATCTATTGCTAAACAAAAGACATTATAGACAGGGCACATGTTGTCTACCAATGCCAAAATTAAAAAAAATAAATAAACAGCATCTTCCCTTACACAGAATTGCATCTCTAATTGGCACCTCTCCCTGTCTTCCCCCACCCTTGTAAAGAAAGTGAGCTGAGTTGACCATTCCTTCTAATTATTGACTCTTGTGACTCAACTGACCAGGGCAAAGGCTACCTTCCCTCTTTCTGGCAATGAATCTGTGAAATTTTCAGCCAAACATTTCCTAGGGATTTGGTATGAGCCTGAAACTCATCTTTTTTCTATTTGCTATTTAGGTCCCTGGCCAACTAACATGCAAATACTGTATTCAGTGAGATGTGTGATCTTCCTCTAACATTCTATGAAAATTAACACCGTAACTAGGTTACACCTTTGTTGTATTACAAATCTTACTTAGGGAATCTGTCCAGATTTGATCCTGTTACTTATGTACCCTCATGCAGTTTATAAACTGCTATGTTGTAACAATCACTACCCTCCCCATGACTTTTGAATATCGCCTGCTAATCTGCATCTGCCTCTCACTTTGTTCATGGCCTTTCCTCACCTGTTTCTTGTCTAATTTATGTCTTAAAGAATATATGAACAGTCCTACCAGATATTGCTGTTGCATTTTCTGTGGATTAGTATGCATTCTGGCCTTCAGGTTCCAATGTGCTCTGCAATCTGGTAGATTGGTCTGACTTTGGTCTTCTGATGCTGTTTTCCGTAGTTTGGGTTTATGCCTGCTGATGCTATTTGTTTTGGTTTGAGTTTTTCTAGTTTTAGAAAATGCTTTCAGCTTTTGACATTTGAACTTGATCCTTTCTTTCAGTTTTTTATGTTTATAAACCTGTTTTTTTTATTTTTCTCTGTTTCTCAGGCTTTCCATGCTCAGTCTTGTTTCCCTGTTCTTGTTCACCTGCTTTACCTTCTTCTATTTGTCTCTTTTTATTGAGGCATCACTTCTCTATGCTTTTGCCTAGTGTTTATGCTTCTACCCAATATGTATCTTCCTGGTTAGTTCCCATTCTTGCTTGCCTGGGTATCTAAATGATAATAGGTGAATGCATTGAGCTCTGATGGAAAGGCTGTTGCTACATTAAGAGCATCTCACTTAGACCACAACATTTTTCTGGATCTATGGCTACATGCCCAGTTTGCCTCTTATCTTCCTGTGTAAGTGCTGTCCTGTCTTGTGTTGATCCTTCAGTCTTATTTTACTTTATTACACAGTTTTACTTCATTACATTCTGGCCCACCTGTTCTGGCTCTTCAACTCCATACCTGTTTTTGCATATACCACTCTGTTGTCTGCCAGACGCCTTCAGGTCCCTGTTCAGCAACTATTTGCTGCTTTTGACTTTTCAGCCTGTTTGTTTTCTTGAAATGCTGAGTTTGATTTCCTGAGGTCCACCAGTAGATTGTGTTCTGTGAGGATTGTGTATATGTATGTGAATATTTAGATTATGTAGGACATATTTCTTGTATGGCTGGCTTTACACTATCACAACAGCTTGTGCATTACCAGAACTTCACCTAAAATGGGCAGTTTCACTTTATGTCCTCCTACCCCATCCCCTATCACTTTTGGAGGTTTATTCTGGGGGGGGGGTACCTCATTTTTTAAAGGTACCCACTCTCACTTCCACTAGAATCGCCTAGGCCAGTGATGGCGAACCTATGGCATGCATTCCAGAGCTGGCACGCAGAGCCATCTCAGTGGGCACGCCAGGAAGAAGAGGAAGATGAGCGCACATGGACCGGCCATCCAGATCTCGTCCACACTGGACCACCATCAAACTACATTTCCCACATGTCTCTGGGGCCAGGGTGGGTGTGGACGAGAGGAAACGGCTCCTATGCGGATCTGGCACCAGGGGTAATGTAGCCGGGGATGGGCGTGGAAGAGAGGAAGAGGCTCCCACACTGCTCCTGGGCCAGGGGCAACGTGTTCAGCGTGGATGGGAATGAGCTGCTGGGTTGGAAGCCACACCGACACTGCCAGAGGTGAGATTAACTGCTTGCAGTGTCATCCATCAGTGCCCAGAAGTGTCACCCATCAGTGCCCAGCAGTGTCGCCTGTCAGTGCTGCCCAGCAGTGCCACCTGTCAGTGCCCAGCAGTGTCGCCCATCAGTGCCACCCATCAATGATGCCCAGCAGTGTCATCCATCAGTGCCCAGCAGTGTCACCTGTCAGTGCTGCCCAGCAGTGCCGCCCGTCAGTGCTGCCCAGCAGTGCCGCCCGTCAGTGCTGCCCAGCAGTGCCACCCGTCAATGCTGCCCAGCAGTGTCGCCCGTCAGTGCTGCCCATCAGTGCCACCCATCAATGATGCCCAGCAGTGTCATCCATCAGTGCCCAGAAGTGTCACCCAGCAGTGTCGCCTGTCAGTGCTGCCCAGCAGTGCCACCTGTCAGTGCTGCCCAGCAGTGCCACCCGTCAGTGCTGCCCAGCAGTGCCACCCATCAGTGCTGCCCGTCAGTGCCGCCGATCAGTGCCGTCTGTCAGTGCCTACAGTTGGTGCTATCAGTCAGTGCCACTTATCAGTGCCCATCATTGCTGCATATCAGTGCATCATCAGTGCCTCCTCATCAATGCCCACCAGTGCCGCCTCATCAGTGCTACCTATCTGTGCCGCCTCATCAATGCCCATCAGTGCTGCCTATTAGTGCAGCCTCTCCAATGCACATCAAAGAAGAAATATTACCTGTTTGCAAAATGTTATAATAGAAGCAAAGAAAACCTTTTGTGTTTTTAATTTTTTGCTCTTTTTTCATTTATAGTGCAAAAAATAAAACACCCAGTGGTGATTAAATACCACCAAAGAAAGTTCTATTTGTGTGAAAAAAATTGTGTTGCATGACCGCACAATTGTCATTGTCAAGTGCAACAGCACTGAAAGCTGAAAATTGGTCTGGGAAGGAAGGGGGTAGAAGTGCCCGGTAGGCAAGAGGTTAATTGCAGTGTTGGCACTTTGAAATAAAAAAGTTGGTTTGTGTTGCAGTTTTGGGCACTCGGGCTCAAAAAGGTTCGCCATCAGTGGCCTAGGCGATTCCACTAGAGATCCCCCCCGCCAGCAGCCTCCTGGGGCTCACGTTCACAAAGTGCATTGGGGAGCTTGCTCTGAATCCACAGCCGGCTTCCCTCAGTAAACATGGCAGGGATCTAAAGACCAGCTAAGAACTGATCTGGGAGAGGACAGCACTGGTCCCCAGACAGGTAATTGTTTGTTGTTTTATCAAACATCAGCAGCTAGAGAAAATGTAACTGCTGATTTTTATTTATTTATTTATTTATTTTTGTCAGACTGAACAACCTCTTTAAGGAGTCAAGGACCAGATTAAAAAAAGCCCTTCTTTTTAACTTAATCCTACACCTAGTACAGTATGGGTAAAAAAGCAATAAAGAGAAATAACTGCTTCTTTCTTATTTTACACTTGTTAAAATTAGCTCAGTTATTATACTGTCTATATTTCAATGCAGGAATTAAATTTAATCTTCCATTTACAATGGTGTAATTCTATTTTTTCTCACTGTTAATAGTTCATTTTTTTCTTAAAACAGGACAGTGCTAGAATTCTTATACTTTTTAATCAAGAGCTCCATCTCTTTCATTCATTATCTGCCTTTCAGTATGACCTGTTAACAGTGAAATCGCTGGTAGCTTTCCAGAACATTTGTGATGAAAAAATGTATATCTAAAGTTCAGTATATTATAGTGTCTACTTAATTAAGCTTTTAAATAATAGTAGGAGACAATTCACAGTTTCTGCCTTTGGAATAGACAAAGCAGTATATACGGTAACCTCCTCTTATTCTGAGTCCCATACTGTTGTGATCCAGTCCATTTCATTCCACAGATTCTTTGTTACCCAGAATTTAAAGGCACCTTTTCACCTTTTACTAAATTCACATCAGCATGCAGCTCTGATTTTGCTAACAACCTTGCTAAAGGTTTAAAACGTAGGTTTCTTGCACTGTATGTCTTTTTATTTTTAATAATGCAGTTTGTTAGTAGTTGGTAAAGCACAAATACACTGTAGAAGCATAGAAAAGTGACAGCAGAAAAAGACCAAGTGGTCCATTGATTCAGCCCATTTGTTTTGTTAACTTTTTTGTTTCAGTATAGATCTATGTTTGTCAGGAACGATTGCGACGCATGGGTCTACACATGCGTAGGTGTCTGCCGAGACGTATAGGTGGCAGGGCACTAGGACCCAGGAGCACCCGTCGTCTGGACAGTACTAGGCAGGCACTGGGACCCAGGCTACGCCTGTCAGGTGCAGGGCAGGCTATATAAACTAGCCCTGCACAGACACTTGTTGCCGAATGGTCTTTGTATCCTGTTACCTGTGTGTGAGTACTTCTGATCTGGATTGTTTTGACCTTGTTGCCTTCTCCCGTCCTGACCCCTTGGCTTGCCTGACTCTGCTCCTGGATGTTCCCGTTTAGATCTGACCTCCTGGTATTGACCCTGCGTGTGACCCCACTATCCTTTGCCTACCGTTTTGTACCTTACCGATCCGCTAGTTACCGACCCGGCCTGCACGACTCTGATTTAGCTCATCCATCCACCCACCCCGCAGGGATCACTAGGCTCCCTTACATCAGACTCCTAGCTCTCTGGAGCCCCTGTCAGACTCCTCTACCCCTGTTGGAGATACCTGGTAGTTGCGACCTGGTACCGGAGCACTCCAAGTCCATCCCCACCATCAGGGGCCCTGGTGAACAAGTGCTCCGGTGCTTAGACTCCGCACTCTGGGGAGGCTCTACCGGGGGAATGATAAAGGTGCTGTCAGACGGTCCGTTACAATGTTAGTCCTAGACATGTTTGAAGCCATCTACTATTAACTGACTCACCACCTCTGCTGGAAATCTATTCCAGGCATGAACTATCCTTTCAGTAAAATAATACTTTTTTAAGATTAGTTTAGAAATTTTCTTCTGTTAATTTGAGGTCATGTCCCTGAGTTCTTGATCTTGTCTTAAAATTTAAAATACTACCCTCTTGAACCTTATTAACTTCCTTGATATATTTAGAGGTTCCAGTTGTGTCTCCCCTGTCCCTTCTTTCTTCAAGACTGTACATATTAAGTCTGAAGTCTTTCTTGATATGTTTGTAACACCCTCCAAGTTTAGCTAGTGGGAGCTATACTCCAATGGTTAGACAGAAGCTGAGTAGCAGCTCAGGCGCAATAGCCAGAAGGGTCAATATGTGGTCAGGGCTGAGAGGCTCTGCAGATCAGCCCTCTGGAATTTCCCCCTGTTCTGAGGCTTTTGGGGGAAGGCCTTGGAGGCAGTGGGTGGATCTGAGGAGTGTCTGGCTGAACTATTGAGAGATCCTAGCCAATCCCCAACAAGAGGTTGGCAAGTGGCTGGACACCCTTAAAAGTGTTGGAGTCTGCTCAGTAGCGGGAAGTGTGGAGTGGGAAGTGTGGAGAGTCAAGAGGAAGGATTAAGGCTGTAAGGAAGGAGGCTGCCAGGAGGTCTCGTGGGATGGGGTCTGCATGTGAGCCTGGAGCTGGAACAAAAAAAAACTCAGAACTCACTGGCCCCCTGAGCGAAGACCACCTGTATGGCATGGAAGGAGCGGCCCAGCTGATAGGCCTGGTAGCAGCAGCCAACCCACAAGCAGTACAGGAGAGGATCTGAGTACACCTGCACCCCTGGGCAGATAGGGGAAGGAGCACTCTGGTGGAAAACCATATAAGCCCCCTACTACTGACTGATCACCTATTTAAAGGGTCAGAAGCCAGATACCCTACTCAGGAAGAACCTCCAGGTTGCTGGGTGAAGAGAAGAATTTCATCTAGGGTCTGGGGTGGTACATCAAAGAGATGCTGGATAGCTCTCCAATAGAGGCTGTGATATAAAAGAGAAGCTTGTGAATAGTTCCAGGAAGTTTGTCCTCAATTGGCGGTTCCCTTGGGCATCCATTACCCCCCTTACTCTATCACAGTTCTAAATCCCCTCAATAAACAACAAAAAAAATGCTCAAGGAATGATTTCTGACTTTAAATGCAAGCTTGTGTGGAGAATGCAGATTGCCTGGCTTTGCAGGACTATAGGGGGACGCAGTTCAAAAGCAACCCCCAAGGTGGTAATGCTATGTGTTTTACCCTCAGACCTTTCACCATTTTTTTTTATCTGTCTTGGGACTCGTTCTATCTTATCAATATCTTTTTTGCAAGGTCTCCAGAACTGTAAATGTAAGAATACACACTAACTGTTGAAGATCCTGGGCCTAAATTATGAAAATCCTTCTGCACAAAATGGACATCATTCTGGGACAAATCATTTGTGCCAAGGTGCACAATAACATTAACATTGCACTCTTCACTAGCTTTCTTGACATTTTTTTAAAATGTGACTATCTCTCCTAACAGTACCACCAAGCAAACACCTAACTTCCTTTGACACTTCCACATGATTTCCTAAAGAAACACCTCTTGCAACTGACTCACCAACAGAGGATGACTTCTCTTTGTATGGGCCTTATTCACAACACTTGCCTGCTTTGCAACATTAGGCAAGACAGTTACTTTTGGCAAAATAATTTTTTTCTTCTCGGTGACCTCCTTACTATGCAGAGATGGGTTGCCAATCTCACAAGTTTACAAAATAATATTACATAAAATTCAAGAAGAATAGTCAGTATGGTAAGTATCTGAATCCTTTTATTCCTATATTTCAATTATAATAGTTTTACATATAGATAAAAAAAATGCAGGGTGCAGCACAACATAAAAATAAAGGATACGAATAAAAAATGTGAACACAACTTAACAAACAGAAGACCTGTGCAACATCAGGAAAAACCAGGGAAAGGATTCAAGTAAAAACCAAAAGTATTAAGGCATATCTATATGAGTCATTGTCCTTCTCATTTTCTACTTTATCTCACAAATATGGTGTAAGTGAAAAGGTGGTTGCTCACATGTGTTGTTAATACCTTCACCCCATAATTTCCCCAAACTTTACAATTTGTTAGGGCAATCTCAAGCCTCAAAAATGATTTTATAAAGAGGAAGTATTGCGTTCACTAAAAGATGCCATGTTTCAAGGAAAATAGGATCTGTAGATACCCAGTTAAAGTGATTCTAAAGGTTAAAGTTTTTTCCATTTCATGCATTCTATGCAAAATGATAAAAAACCCTCAGTGTGCAGCTCCTCCGCCAGCCCCCCTAAAACTTATCTGAGCCTGATCTTGATCCAGCGATATGCATGAGAGCAGCGGCTCTCCCGGGTGTCTCCCTCCTCAGTGGCTGAGACACAGCAGCAGAAGCCAATGGTCAATCACAGTCAATGAGAAAGGAGTGGGGGCGGGGCCGAGTTGTGACCTGTGTTTTTTATAGACATACAGAGGCAGCTAGGGAGCTAACACCCACCAGTGCCTCCAGAGCAAGCTTCTTGTTCTGGGGGCTCTCAGCAAGGGGAGGGGCCAGAAGCACAGAAGGATCCAGGCTGCTATGTGCAAAACCTTTGCACAGAGCAGGTAAGTATGACATGTTTGTTATTTTTTTTATTTAAAGTGAACCTTTAGTATCACTTTAAGCACTACAGTTTCCCTAGCATTAAACAACAGTAGTCTTGTAAAGAACAGTACTGAGGTTCAGTTCAGTACAATGCCAAAAAGGCATAATTTAGGATTGCATATATTAGGAATCCAAAAATTGTGAGCTATAAATGCTTTAACTGTAGACCAGCAGGATCTAATCTTAACACAGCTCTAAATCAAATGGAACATGTCCCCATAACACAATTTGCATTTTTTAAACAATGGAGAGGATCTCTTGTTGATCTTAAACCAATATGCCCTATGAAAGTATCTCTTGCAGAAATGACAGTGTCAGAACCTGAAAATTCTTTCCAATTTTCCTCAGATACATCAGGGATTTCCAATGTCCATTGACTGTGGACTTGGGGAACCTTAGAGGTTCCCTTGAGATAGCACCAAAGTCTAGAGATTAGCTGAGCATGTACAGAACAAAGAAGAATTTTCAATAGAGTGGATTGTTGAAATGCCACATCTTTTATCCTAAATTGGTTTATTGCTGCATGTTTAATTGTAAGTAGCTAAAATGCCAACAATCAGATGTGTTAAATTCTTGTTTCAGGAACGATAACAATTTAAAGATGCCCTGCAAGTACAGTTGCTGAAAATATTAAGGTCCATCATTGGCCCACTGAGCACCCACTGGGTAAAGTATTTCAGATTTGAATTGTGCCAGATAGGATTGTTTCGGGATATGTTGTCTAGCTGTGGTGAAATTTTTGCAAAGTGACTGAACAGGCATATTGCATTTGTAAATAAAAAATTGTCTCGATTCATAGACTAAAACGAAAAACATATTACAGTTTAGCATCACAGCTGTTAGTTCTTTTATGGACAGGCCACAATTTATATGTGATTAAACAGGCATATTGCATCTGAAAATTAAAGTATATTTCTTCCAAATCTAAGAGAAAAAATTTATAGATATGTAACATACCTTTTACGTTTTTCTTAGGCTGCAATTTATAAAGGAGAGAGTAAAATTAATAAATTTTTTTATGAGACTACAAATGGAAAAATTTTACAGTCTTGCATCACAGATTATAAACCTGTATTCCCAAAATGAAATTTCTGAAAGACTGAGCAGGCATATTGCATGTGGAAATAAAAAAAAATAGTGCCTTGAATTATAGACTGAGGAGGGAAAAAATGTACAGTTTAGCACCATAGCTATTAATCCTTTCTGAACAGGCCACAATTATTTTATGGTTGAGCAGGCATATTGCATTTGGAACAAAAAAAATTATGTATTTGCTTCAAAGTTAAAAGAGAAAAAAATGCACAAATTTGCAACTTACCTTTGAAGACTTTATTGGATAGGCAACAATTTCTAAGGTAGAGAGAAAGCACACTGCATATAGGAATAAAAAAATAGTGTCTTATATCAGAAGCTAAAGATATAAAAAAAAGTTATAGGTGTATAGGAGTGATTCAGCAGGCATATTGCATATGGAAATAAAATATAAGTTCTGTTTGTGTACACTTGAAAACATAAACATTGAACAGAAGTGTACCACACTTCTGAAGTCTTCATTAGAATAAGCTGTAGTTTCTAAGGGAGAAAGTAAGCAGATTGCATCTGTAAGTAAAAAATTGGCTCTCTTTTTCAAAATGAATAAAGATACCTCCCTCCAGCCACATACAACTCTTTGGAATGAGACCCATCCCTGTAAGTCTGCTCAATGTCCTCCTTCTGAACCATACTCCTTGTGCTTTTCCTGTACCTGCTGAGGCCTTACAGGAACAGTGTCTGTATAGAATAGAAGAATATAGAATAGATTACGGTAAGGACTTTAACTCTTTCTCTGCCAGAGCCGTTTTTGCATTTTTTTTGCACACATGTTTAAAAAAAAAAAATTTTAAGTCTGAAGATTACACAAAACATCCAAACATTATATATTTTATGAAAGCAGACACCCCAGAGAATACAACAGTGGTACTTCCATTTTTTAATGTCACACGATATTATTGCAGAGGTCTAGGAAATGCAGAATTTCAGTAAAAATCACACTAAAGTAAATTTTAGGGCAAACAAATACAACAAATAACCCACATTTGTGGTATGATATAAAAGATGAGGTTGTGCCGAGTAAAGAGATACCCAAAATGCCTTACATTTTTGTGTACCTATGAAATTACGTCAAACTTTAGTACCCTATATTTTGTATAGACGATGCTTCAAAAACCCATATAGGTCATTAATTTATTGTTCCGGGGGAGGTCTGGTGCTAGAATTATTGCTCTCACGCATGTGCGGCAATATGTAAATATGTATCTCAATCTACGTTTTCATGCATAGGTGCCCCGACATGTGTGTTTACATTCGTATGTGTCTATATGTGGGGGTAAAAATTTTGGGGGATATTATGTGCTTGAATGTAACTTTTTTTTATTTTTTTACAAATTTGTTTTTTTCTTTCTGCTTAACTTTTTTTTTTTTCATCACATAGGGGACACAGAGTCCCCCATGGGATGATTTTTTTTTTTGTGACAGGTTCTCTTTATTCAGACATACAGGGTCTAAAAGATATTCTAGCCAGAAAAGTGACAGCCGTGACGCAGAAGTGAAGTCATGGACATTGCCTCCTAGCTAGCACAAAGAAGGGGGAGGGGATTGTACACTTGTTGTTCTCCTCTCTCCCCTCCACCTGCCGGCACCTGCCATGGCTCACCCTAGGCTTGCAGATGGGAAAGCGGAACCTGGTTACATGGTGGTAGCGCATCCAGAGAGGGGCACTGGAACTGGGGGCTGTGGAAGCAATCGGCAGCAGCAGAGCTGCCTGACTGCTTCCACCTAACTGGCAGGAGTCTCCAGGCACTGGATTGTGTATAAAACCCCCTGCTGTCAGGTCTGTATGGCATATGGACCTGGCGGCAAAAGGGTTAATGTCACATAAAAAAGTGAACAACTCTCTTCAGAGAACATAGAAAATTTTATACAATATCATTAAAAATTATAAAATTTTATTACACAAAAAGATTGTATTAAAAACATATTACACACAAAATGATGATGATCAACTATTATGTTGAGAGTGAACTATTAGGTGGCATTCCTTCATGCAGCTCAAAAATATTCAATGGTAAGATAAGCAGATCTGGTCTAGAAGGAATCCATCATATCTATAACAGGAAATCCCAAATAGATATCACTTCATAGGGGAAGAGATACATTTCAGATGACTAATGATATGCAAGAGGCACATAGAGGTACATAGTACATGTACTGTACCTGTAGAGGTCCCATGTGGTTTTAGTGTCTGGATATAGTGGGCCCTGGGACACCAGGAAATCCTTTCCTTCCTCCTGCTGCTGTGCCTCCAATGCCCTGTCTATAATGCTGTGCAGTGTCTGCTGTAGAAGGAAGACCACAGGAATTGGACCAAAGTTCACCATTCTGGTTGCACCCTCAAACGCTGACAATATGGTGCATGCTTCCTGCATAGGAGCCACTGACGTGGGGAGAAACACACCGGCCTGGGACCTGGGGAAAACAGTATCCTGAACCTTGTGAAGCTCTGCAATCTGATAGGATAACTGCTCCCTCCAATACTCTGTGTATGGAAATTCCAGTAAGACGACTGGCACGTAGACGTGTACATGCGCATGGCATCACTCATGGAATTGAACATAGGCATGTATGTGCACAGGAATGAGCATGCACGTGTATGCATTTCTCAGGAAGTTTAATTTCTCAGGAATTGGTTTCTATTTCTCTGTAAACAGATTCACCTTATATGATATCCCTCAGCCATTTGTAGTTTCTGTTCTTCATCTATCCTGATAAAAGTGGAATGTGTCATTGGTTATCCTGAATTAAGCAACACCTGTTGAGTTCTGTATAACAGTTCTTAACTTGCATTAAACTTTTAGAGATACAGCTTTTACACTTCGGTGTCTGGAGCTTTATTTCTCCTGGATCCATAGGTAGAGATAATCGAGGACAAGTTGGTCTACAGATAGAAATTGATCTTATCAATTTTGGAGTCAGAAGTTGGGGCAAAGGCGCGGCTAATTAGGTAAGCTGAGAATGAGTCTTAGTCTTTACCTTGATCGGCCCATTTTGAAACCCTGGTTTAGTAGCCAAATTAACTGTTTGAGATCGCTGGGTCTCACGGGGTATCTTTGAGGTTTGGAACCTCAAAGGGAATTCAGAGGTTTGGAACCTCTGGGGAAAACTTGCCTAGGCAGGAATAATATTGTGAATTCACAAGTGTGGGACCAAGAATCAATGCCTATCAAACCTTGAAGTCCTAACTAGTTTCCTCTCCTGCTCTGGGTTTAGAAAATGACAGTGTTGATTTTCATGTGTAACATCCCTCACACAGTAGCCCCCTCAACACTGCACTCCTTCGACCTCACCACTATTGAGGAGGTCACTAAGGTCTTCTCTGAAGCCCGCCTTACCACCTGCCCCCTCAACCCTGTCTCCTCACAACTCCTACGATCTCCCTCCTCCTCCATCCTACGCTCCCTCACTCACATCTTTAATCTCTCCCTCTCTTCTGGCGCATTCCCCTCCCCTCCGAAGCACGCACACATCACTCCCATACTTAAAAAGCCCTCCCTGGACCCCACCCACCCGAACAACCTTAGACCCATCTCCCTGCTGCCATTTACATTCAAACTCCTTGAGCGCTTAGTCTATACTCGCCTAAGCTCCCACCTCAACGACAACAACCTCCTTGACCCCCTACACTCCGGCTTCACTGAAACCGCCTTACTCAAACTCACAAACGACCTGCTAACCGCCAAAGCTAATGGCCACTATTCAGTGCTCCTACTCCTCGACCTCTCTGCGGCATTCAACACAGTCGACCACCCCCTCCTCTTCAAGAAACTACACTCCCTTATCCTCAGAGACTCCGCTCTCTCCTGGCTCTCATCCTACCTATCACAACGCTCCTTCAGCGTTACCTATAACACTACCACCTCCCCCCCACTCCCCCTCTCTGTTGGGGTACCTCAAGGCTCTGTCCTCAGGCCCCTTCTCTTCTCCATCTACACCTCCGCCCTTGGCCAACTGATACACTCTCACGGCTTCAACTACCACCTCTATGCCAACGACATGCAAATCTATCTTTCGACCCCTCGCCTCACCGCTTCAGTCTCCGCCAGAATCACCAGCCTACTGAAAGACATATCAGATTGGATGTCGCTCCACTTCCTTAAACTGAACCTCTTCAAAACCAAGCTCCTAGTCTTCCCCCCAGCCAGTGCACCCCCCCCCCCCCACTGACTTCTCCATCACGTTCAATGATGCCACCATCAGGCCCGCTCCGCAAGCCAGAGTACTTGGTGTCATACTAGACTCCAATCTATCCTTCCAGCCCCAAGTCCAATTGCTAACAAACTCATGCAGACTCCACAACATCACCAAAATACGCCCATTCCTAACCACAGAAACTACTAAGCAGCTCATCCACTCCCTCATCATATCACAACTCGATAACTGCAACTCCCTTCTCACTGGCCTGCCTCACCACAGGCTATCCCCACTTCAGTCGATCCTGAATACGGCGGCCAGACTCATCCTCCTTACCAACCGCTCCGTTTCCGCCACCCCCCTCTGCCAATCCCTCCACTGGCTTCCAATTGCCCAACGGATCAAATTCAAACTGCTAACACTGACGTACAAACTTGTCCATAATTCTGCCCCAAACTACATCACTGACCTAATATCCAAATACCACCCAAAATGCACTCTCCGCTCTTCACAAGACCTTCTTCTCTCTAGTTCCCTGATCTCCTCTTCCCATGCCCGTCTCCAGGGCATCACCCATCCTCTGGGACTCCCTACCCCAATCCATCAGACTATCACCCACTCTCCTCTCCTTTAGGTGCACCCTAAAAACCCACCTCTTCAGGGAAGCCTACCCCACCCTCTGCTAACTGCCGATCTCCTCCACTCTTCCTACCACTCCACCCCCCACAGCTTTTCCTCCCGTACCACTATCCCCTCCCTCCTAGATTGTAAGCTCCAAGGAGCAGGGCCCTCTAACCCCTCGTGTATCGCACTGTATTGTTATTGTACTGTCTCATGTATTGTCTCCCATTGTAATGTACAGCGCTGAGCAAACTGTTGGCGCTATATAAATACTGTATAATAATAGTAGACACAAGACCATAGATCCGCTGTACAGGGAACCCACCATAGTGATGGCTGTGATTAGAACCGCTGTTCTGACTGCTGATTCGAACGTCTGGATGCATGCTTCTAGAGTAAAGAGGATTCTGGAACCACCAAAGAACCAGGAGCAATAGACAGAACAAGGAAAGGAGAAACGTCTATCAAACCCTGCAAACCTTTAGGATGCAGTTTCATCCCGAGATGCCTGAAAGAACTTTCTTTTGATCGGTTCTCTCTCAGTGATAACTTTTTCAGTGGCTTATTGAGCTAGCCACTGCTACTATCACTCAGAAGAATGGCCCCCAATTTGTGGCCACAACAGTGAGACTGTGAATGACACTGCAGTAATAAGAAAAGAGCAGAAAAGTTTATTGACTGAAAATATGTCACTGTTAAAATTTAAGTACAGATATGCCAAGATCTCAGCATTTGAGAGCTTCTGGGTTTACAATATGCTCCACCCTAAAACTATGAACATTCCTTTTGTATGTTGCACCAAAAATGTGACAAAAATGTTTATTGGCAATCTGAGTATTATCCTTACAAATGTTACTACAAGGCCTAAATTTGAACTGTTGGGTGTTTTTCATTTAGGCAGCAAATCAAATGAAGGGAAAGCATTTTGTAGCAAGTCTAAACTTAATGTTACTGTGAAGGTTCCTGAGGATGGTAACTTTGGACAAGTAAATACCACTAAGAATGGATGGGAAAAAAAATGTAGGAAACATAACTAGAGGGGGTCTTTTGAATGTTGAATTTGAATGTTTTTTGAATGTTGCATTGAGGAAACATGTGCTTATGAAAATAGAACAAATGGGTGCAGCATTGACCGGGCTGTGTGAGTCTACTGACTATGAAGTCATTGAGAATCATAGAGCTCTTAAGTTTGCTCTTATCTGTTAATAAATGCCAGACAAATCAACTTATTTTCTTACAAAAGATGCTATAATGAACATAATTGTGAAACTCCCATAGGTTGGATAAATATATCTGACACTACCAAATATACGTGCAATGATTTTTATATTTTTTTATTCTGCAGCCTATGATTGCCCTTCAACTTCATTAGTAAGCATTGTTCTATTTTTAAATGACTTTTGTTAATTTCCATTATGTGTATACTCTACATTGATGATTATGTTTGGCAGGAAGGAGAGGTAGATGTTCATTACAGGCAATGCGCTCCCATGGGTTACTATGGCTACATGATTGTATCAGCAGAAATCCAATTCATTTTTCTTCAAGGCATAGTCTTTATAGTAGCTAGTGTGAAATTTTTATAAAGTCTCATAGAAACCTGCATAAGATATACATGGTCTGAATATTACTGTGGTTTTGAGATTTTTATTCTTAATACTTGAAAAGACCAATTGACAATTATGTCTTAGAAAAGACCACCATAATTCAAGGAATCTTCTTGTTTAAAGGGAATTTACAGTTTTGTAAACTTGAAGAAAATTAGTTATCTTATACAATTTTATTAACTTTTAATATTTAAATGAACTAGTGCATAATATGTAAAGCTACAAGTATCACATACGGAATGCAAAAAAGGGAATTCAGGCATATTTATTTAATGTGATAATATCTTTTGATGCATCAAGGAGAGAAACATTTCATCCATTTTCAGTGTATGAAAATTTTCAAAGGAAAATATCCTACATTAAAAAAGTGACCCTGTCTCCAATATTATATTTAAACTAAAGCTGCTATCTAAAAATAAGAAGGTAAATGCTTACCTCACTTGCTAATGCCTAATGCCACTCTGTTGCTGGGAATCATCCCTTGAATCCTGCTGACAAACTGACTTTTGGAAGTGTTGTCTTCTGTGTCCTGTAGTGACATGGAGGTTGGCAAAAGGAACCATTGAGCTCTAAGGGAACCCAGAAATTTCCTAGCTACAAGGCATGGCATTTTCCTTTGCTACAACTTTAAAGTAGTACAAACCTGTCATTCAGTTAATAAAGATGGAATACCAGGTCCCAATAATAGAAAACAATTATGCTCACCTCACTGGCACCCTGAATTTCCTTTTCTTAACTCCCTTCAATCATTGGAAACTCTTATAGATTCTTCAGCAGTCAACACTTCTGTTGGATTCTGGGGTCCCCTGCCTACATGCTGCAGTTCCACCCTCTGACCCGTACATCAGTGCTGAGCCCTGGAGTATGTAGGGGCTAAAGGATAGAGGCATCCAACATTCTGTAAGGGTGGAATGCTGAAGAGTGTGACAGAGGGTGCAGCTCTGGAACAGAGTGATTGTAGGAGACATGGACCACAGAAGAGGTGAGTAACAACTGCTCTGTTTCAGGGAACAGGCATTTTTTTTTTTTTAGGAAACTTACATGATCACTTTAAAACCTAATTCACAAAGATTTTTTACTATGTGAAACAACTAATTTGGGGTATTGTATGTACTCTCCAGCGCCTCAGGATATGCACAGCCAAAAAGGAAGCCAAGGGTACCAGGACAGCAACAACCAAAGGAAATGCTTCAGGGATGCAGCCCTCCTCAGACGGGGAAATCAGCCACTGGATAGAGAGAAAACAGGTGGCGCACACACCTAGTGCATTATCCAAGGTTTATTGTAGGAGTGAAAGAATAATAAAAGCATACTCACAGACAAAGCATGTATCTAAAAAGCATAGAAAAATGACAAAGGCCACAACGGCAGGCAAGGTGTTCTCACTGTCAGTGCGGTCAAATGGCTGACGCGTTTCGGGGATGTATCCCTTTCCTCAGAGCTGATGACCAACCTCTGATGCTGATGTATGATGAATGGAAAGTAAGAGCCTTGCTGTTGATCAACAATAATACTATATAAATACCATAATATATTACTGTGCATATAAATATATATATATATATATATATATATATATATATATATATATATATATATTAGTGCAAGTGAAAGAATGTCCCAGTCTCAAACCACAGTGTGCAAATTAAGTCCAATACTAAGCTGAAAAACAGCCGTGCTTCATAACAAGACTTCACCTCCATGTGGCAATATTCAACATAAATTCCAGTGCCAAACCATCACTATGTGAGCTCTCACCTTGAAAATATGACCTCCCACCAAGTGTTCAGTCAATAGCACTTTTTGGTCCTGACAATAGGACCGGAATCTGTTCCTCCTCTCCAGTTAAGGTTCCCGTGTTACATACATATCTCCTCCTCCTCTCAGCTCCATAACAAGCAAAGAATATTGCAAATAGTGCCTTATTGTCACGTACCTGATTGGAGACTGAAATGACGAGGTCGGCCTCACTTGTGTCACTAGCACTGACCCGACTGGAAGTGGAACAGAGGGTGTCTAGGGACTAGAGGAAAAAGAGTGCCAGCAGATGTTGTTTGCAGCTCTTGCAGTTGGAGACTTTGGAAGACTGATGAACCTCCGATTCAGGATGAGTAGTGATATGCAGAGCTGGTATGGTAGATCACCAGGTGTGCACCAGAGTAAGACAGGAAGCTGGGATGGGAGACAGGAACAATGTCATAGGAATAGCCGGGGTCATCAACGGGCGGACAGCGAGGTACCAAATCATAAGCAAGCCAAAGTCAGGAGCAGAGCCGAAGTCAGGAACAAGTATCAAGCAGGAGAGTAATCAGAGTCAGGTCAGGAACAAGCCGGGTCAGCAACAAGGAAATCAAACAGGAACGAGCAGGAAACGGGGAACAGCTGAAGACCAGTCAGCACTCAGCACAGGCAGAGGCACTTTTTAAGTAGTCCGTCTGGCGCCAATCTTCGCCATGCGTGTGCACGTGCGTGTGCACAATCGCGCATTTCTGTGCGCATGCGCATGTCTATTCGCCAGCCGTCTCACAGGAATTCCCTTACTCTTATCTTTAAAATACTTTATTAATCTTAATCAACATACATATTGCATTCACATGTAAAAGGTGCCAGCCCGCACCAAGGTTTACAGCCAATGAATAGGTGTTGCAATGTTCACAATTATGCTGTGTACTATCCAGACCACAAAGTTTTAATGATTCCCCTTGAGAAAATTATGTGCCCTGTGATGAAACGCATTGAGGCGGGATTTGGATTACTTCACCATGTCCATACGGAACTCGGCTTAGTGGTTCTGAACACTTGGAGGCAGAGACGGGCATTCCAATCATGTGACCACTGTGATTGGAAATGATCTGAAAACTCCCGATTGCAAGTTTGCATCAGGAGCTTTCCGCTCCCTGCTGGTAACTGTGCTGGGAGTGCACTCTCAGCACAGAAAACCGTTTACGTAGGGCTGCATATGTGCGGCCTCTCGGGGGTTAAAGTCCACCTGCCAAGAGGTCGCATATATGAGGTTAAATTGTAAACAAAGAACGGAAATCTGTGGTAGTTGGGTCAAGTTAAGTATCCATCTAGGAAAGGGAAAGGTGGTGTAGGTTAGGTCAGGGAATGGAGGCAAAAAAGTTTAAGTGCATTTCGCTTCAATGTGCACCTATCCTTTAAAGTAGGACTATGGCCACGCTATGAGTATTTGAATATTAATCAATTTTAAAAAGTGGAAATTAACATTAACACATTTTAAAAAGCAGGGTTCAAAATAAGCCCTCAATGACCTATGTAGCTGCAAGCACTGTGAATTCATTTATCCTCAAATTTTACAGCAGAAAGTACTTAGTTTTATTTGAACAGTTTAGCTCATTCTTCTCCCTTAAAACAGTGACATGACAGTGGACTGTCAGCCTTCTAATTTCTTATGTAAACATAGAGAAAGAGGAATGACAAGACCTAAATGTTTTCACTGTTTTCCTTGCACACTTTGATGATGAATTTCTCCTGAGCATCTGAAACTACAGAGGTCAGTAAAGGTTTGTTTTAAAGCTTGTATATACTGTATGTAAATATCCATAGTCTGACCACATTTCTATTTGAAATTCTTAGTTGCATAGCTCTAGTATAAACATTTTATCCTATTGGGACAAGTGACAACCCACTGAGCAAACTACAGGGAAATATAACGACTCCATAACAGCTTGTCACATTTTAGTGACATCCATTCTTGTGACATTAGTGTGGTGAGAACTTCTCTCATGTGATAAATATGGAGGCTGTCAGTGCTGACCCCCATCTGGAAATTCTCTCTCTTCCCCCTCTGGCCTGCACACTATTTCCAGGTCAGTTACTGAAAAGTTATTGAAGCATCAGAGTCAGCATGCAAACCAGCCAAATTGCGATTTCAGAATGAGTTCAGCAATAGGAGCTTATATTTTCTCAAAATAGGATTCCTTTAACCCTTTCTCTGCTAATGATGCAGTCCACATTCCATGGCATTGAAAGGGTTGAAACAATGTCACCACTGCAATAGAACAGCGGTACATTTTCCATGGCCAATTGGTTCTGTTTCTTTAACGCCCAGTAACCAGTATTCATAAAGTGTGACTAAACCCACAACAGTAAAATCAGTCTGTATATGCAGTAAAGCATGCTTGTTATACTCACTGTGGAACCTAAGGGGTTAATCCTGTGCATTGTGTAAAAACGCTGTTTGATCCTAATTTCTCTGATCCTTCCCTTCTTCCAGTGTCCCCCTCTTATCTCCTGCTGAGACATATCGTGTGGAGTCACTCTGCACATGTTCAGTTTGGTGTGTATTGTTAAGAGTTTTGTTTTCTTGTGTGAGCGCCAATCAACACTGTCCACACAGAGGTAAAGGGCCCTGCATCTTCCTAGAGCAGAATGAAAACTCCTCCTACGAGCTTTAATATGTGCTCAACTGAACACTGATAGAAGTCCCAAGACTGCTCTAACTGCTGATGAGAGAAGGTATTTAGTAGTTTATATTTACTAAAATAATTGCATTTCCATGTTGTGTGTACTGTGGGAGACCAGATATAGTGAATTCAGGGTCCTGGGTTTAGTAACATTTTATAACATTTTAATTCTTCTTTTACAACATAATATGCTTTTCAATACTTAGAAATTACTACTGGATACATTTTGCTGCAGAGACACAGTTTAAGAGGAACTTGGAACATTATAAGCAAAACTGACAAGCACATTGGAATGCAAATATGCATTTGAATTTTAAATGTCGCTCTTCAATAATTACAGAGTTAAAAAGTGCAGTAGATATTAGGAGGCAAATCTAAAATGCAGAAATGATTTTATAATATAAATGGTCAGAACTACAAACCTGAAAAGTTCCAGGAACAGTCATTTCCAGGGATTAACCATTGATACTTGGGAATGAGCACAGAAATTGGAAACAGCTGGCTTGTATGCAATATTTATAGACTAGCAATGCTGACAAATAAATGTAATCATTGGACTGTCTTGATGCAAAAATTTAAACTTTGAAATGTATGTAAATCCAAGAGCAAAAAAGTAATACTATATATTAAAGTGTATCTGTCCTTAGATGTAGTGGTTGCATTAGTTTTCTCTTTTTAGTTTTTTTTTCCCTGTTAGTAACACCCATCCTAAAAGAAGCAGTGTTGTCACCCTAGGACAAGACCATAGAACAACTCTCTTCTTCTGCAGGGGAGGTGTTCTACAGTCCTATGAGAGAGATAGGAGCAATGTTAAATAAGAGATATACATGTTAAGAAGAGAGTAATTACATACCTTACCCACTGCCATCATAACCAAAAACTATTTTGATGAACATGTATCATCCACTGAAGCTTCTTCATAAAGAATTATTGGGAATGGCAATCACCAGTGTCATATACTGCACTCTGTGGTTTCTGCTACTGACCCCTACTTCATTATTACTGTTTCCTGTAGTAACGAGGAAGTCAAAGAAGTTTCATTTTTGTGGCAAAGTCACATTAAAAGAGTATAGTTATGTATAGGTTAAAAATAAATAAAATAATAATAATAATACATTATATATATATATATATATAATATATACACACACACACTCACCTAGGTGAATATAGCACCAATCCCAGCTGCATCTATCCCCTGCCGCTTCTAAGAACTGAATGATCAAAGACCGCTGACCACTTGGTTCTCAGTCTTCGGTGGGCAAAGAGCTGGTGACTCTCTGCTCTGCCCCTCAAGCACTTACTGGAGCACTGGGCTGTGGAGTGGGTGGGAGTGACTGGCTGCAGGTCCCGGAATCTGGGTGGATCCCAACTGTAAAGTCAGGATCTTTGCTGAGCCTGGACTGGCTCAATGTCAGCGAATAAACTACACTATTGGGATCAGTAGAAGAAGTATAGCCAAAAGAGTTTTGGACATATTTCTGATTTAAAGTAAATATAAAACCTTCAAATCCAAAACACTTATGCGCTGCCATGCGTTATCCTAATGTGACCAAAATATGTATAATAAATTTCAGCTGATGCAAACCACCTAGTGTAAATCACCACCAACAAAGATATATGCATAAAAAAATGTGTTGCGTTGCTTATTAATTACAAACCAATCAAAACTAAAACAACAACTGCTTCCCAATGCATCTTGTGTGTCTCAAAATATACATATATACATAAAACTACATGTAATATTTAAGGCATTTGTGATGTTGGACCCGCAGGACTGGAAGTGTGGCAGCTGAAAGCTTGAAAGTTTTCGTATGACTGTTTTTATTACATGTGATTGCCGTTGAGATAGATGTGAGTGTATTTCTTTAAAACATTTGTGAGCTTTTTTAAATACTACACTAAGTTTTCCTCTGAGTTGCTTTGCAGTGATACACAAGGGATGCAGCGGAGTCCTTAAAGGCAGAGCATCACAATTATAAAGCGGAGTGCACAAATGGAGGGTCCACCATTGATATCCCAGAGTTGGGAAAGTACATGGAGACCTGTATTTGCACTATAGGTCAATACATGAAGATGAGGGCACATCCAAAAACTCACTGAGTGGTGGAACACAGAGTGGGGAATAATTTTGCTTGAAGCACTGGGCACCTGTAATGTGATTGATACAAAAAGTGAATACAATCATTTGGACTTTGTTTTTTGGCACTTATGGTTATATATGCATGAAATAGAGATCATTATTTGGTGATGTTAAATATTATATGTAGTTTTATGTGCATATGTATATTCTGAGACACAAAATAAGCATTGGGAAGCAGTTTTTTGATTGGTTTGCAATTAAGCAGCAACACAACACATTTTCATATATATCGTATATGTTTAAAACCTTAAACCGTACTGAATGACATTTGGAGATTTGTTATTGTGGTTTGACTTTTATGTTAATGTGATACAAAATTTGTTGATGTTTTAAATGTGGCATGTATTGTTATGTACTATTGCAATTGATGATATATAGTGGATGGAAGGCTATAGCACATAAGGTTTGATGCACTAGATACGATTGATTTATTTGTATTTAGCACATTTTGTGATTTTTCTTTTTTTTGCACTTCAATGCCTGCTTAGGGTTAGTAGTCTGAGCAAAACATTGAAATGCTTTGTCAGGCCAAGAAATATATATATATATTCAGAATCCGGGGTTACCCCTGGCATGCGAGGGGATGGGTTGATAGGTGGTGCTATTGATCCTGACCGAGAAATCAGGGGAAGAGGCACGTGGGGGAGGAAATATTATGAGCTCAGTGTATGTGTGTGTGTGTATGTGTGTATATATAGATATATATATATATACACACATACACTCACCGGCCACTTTATTAGGTACACCTGTTCAATTTCTTGGTAACACAAATTGCTAATCAACCACGGTTCTCTGTAAACCCTAGAGCTTGTTGTGTGTGTGAAGATCACAGCAGATCAGCAGTTTTTGAAATACTCAGACCAGCCCATCTGGCACCAACAACCATGCCACGTTCAAAGTCACCTAAATCCCGTTTCTTCCCCTTTCTGATGTTCAGTTTGAACTTCAGCAAGTTGTCTTCACCATGTCTAGATACCTAAACGCATTGAGTTGCTTCCATGTGATTGGCTGATTAGCAATTTGTGTTACCAAGCAATTGAACAAGTGTACCTAATATACTGAGCTCATAATATGCCTCTTCCCTTGATTTTTCGGTCAGGATCAATAGCACCACTATCAACCCATCCCCTCATGGCAGGGTGCTAGGGGCAACCCTGGATTATGAACTATCCTTTCAGGCCCACATCCAATCCTTGTCCAAATCATGCCACCTCAACCTCCACAACATCTCCAGAATACGCCCCTTTTAAACCAATGATACCACAAAGCTCCTAATTCACTCCTTAGTTATCTCTTGCCTCGACTACTGCAACTCCCTCCTTATTGGCTTACCTTTACATAGGCTATTCCCCCTCCAGTCCATCATGAATACTGTTGCCAGGCTCATCCACCTTACCAACCATTCAGTGTCTGCCATCCCTCTCTTCCAAACCCTCTACTGGCTTCCACTCACCCAACAAATAAAATTGAACGTACTAACAACCTACAAAGCCATCCACAACTCTTCTTCCAGCTACATCTCCAACCTGGTCTCAAAATATCAACCAAACCTCTCTCTTCTATCCTCCCAAGACCTCCTGCTCTCTAGTTCCCATGTCACCTCCTCCCATACTCGCCTCAAGGACTTCTCCCAAGCTTATTCCATCCTATGGAACTCCCCAATCTGTCTGGCTATCTCCTAATCTATCCACCTTTAGATCCCCTGAAAACCTTTCTCTTTAAAAGAAGCCTATCCTGCTTCTAACTAGTAATCTGTCTTTTATTTCCTCCATCAGCTCATCCCCCCCACAGCTATTACCTTTTTGTATCACTCATCCCTTCCTCCTAGATTGTAAGCTCCAATGAGCAGGGCCCTCTGTTTCCTCTTGTACCAAATTGTATTGCAACTGAAATGTCTGCTTTCATTTTGTAAAGTGCAGCCAAAACTGTTGGCGCTATATAAATCCTGTATAATAATAATACTAATTATAATAATAATGATTGAGATATATATATATATATATATATATATATATATATATATATATGTATATATATATATATATGTATATATATATAGTTAAGTTATGTATTCATGTTTCTTTATCAGTGCAAGTTTATCAATTTGGTAAGATTGATTGAAAACAGTGGTGTCTGTAGGTGTTTCATCCTCTTATCTCAGGCAGCTATTCTTTGTATTTTGATGACATTGATCTACATTTTTAGCAAGATTTGTGATTGCAAATCTACAGTATAGATAGCCAGACAGGGAGGAAGAATCTACAAATTTGGATGGAAGAAATTCTGACTACAGACAGATATAGTCCCTGAGAATGAGAGGAGGAGCAGTATCCCTGTGCATGTCCTGGCTATGAAACACATATGGAACTTTTAGTGAGAAGTTATGGATCAGGACTCTTGATTGCTAATGATGAAACCCCATTGTCTGATTGCCTTATTACAAAAGGACACAGCTAAGAATGAACCAATAACCACAAATGTTTCATTGATCTGTCTTTGTTCAACAGGTTTATAAAGATGTAAAAACCATGGCAAATTACTCCAGGTTTATAGTTTGAGAATAATAACTCAGAATATGTACTCCGTGAAAATGCACTTGTTCCCCTTTAATTTCAAGACATATAGTGGTAGAGTTCCTCTTCAGTCTGTGGTCCTATTGAAGTTTTCCATTAGGGGAAAATTGCTATTCAATTATTATCTAAGAGAATTATATGTATACTAGTCCTTATTATCTCAGATAAATTGACCTTGGATTACATCTCTCAAATAGGCTTTCTATTGAAGTAGATTACTGAAGTAATTAGTTTTATCTAATGTGAAAACCTAATATATTACTTCAGATATAAATTATAGTTCCAGTGTTTACTGGGAAGCCTATATTTTGCTGTTTTCTAAGCAAAAATTTACAGTATTTTCCTTTCTTTAGAGGCAAACTATAAAGTGATTTTGATCTGGGTTTTTTTTAACCTCCCTAGCGGTAAGATTATGTCAGTATTTCTGTGCTCAAAGAGGTAAATTTTTTTGCATGAAAATATGTATTTTTTTTATTGTAGGCCTGTATTTTTAGGAATAACTCACAGAAATCTGTCCGAAAAAGAGTCTAGTAAACATCCCGGGTATGTTAAAATTTGAAACACGAAATCATAAATAATCATAAAAAATAATATAATAATAAATTTAATTCAATAATCTAATCAAACCAAAAACACTGAAATTTGAAATATAGCGCAAAGTTCGCACATCACTGAGCAAAGTCGCAAAATCGTTTTCAGTGTCTGATGACGAATTTCCCCACGAATCATTATTAGAGATGAGCGAAGTATTCAAAAATTCGATTCGACTGATTCGGCGAATTCGTGGAAAAATTCGAGTCGAATATATTCGCTGCGAATTTAACTTATAAAAGGGTGTTTCTAGGCTTCAGAGAGACTTTATATTAGTGCAGAACACTGTACCTTTAATTTAAATGCCCTTGGAGTCTGCTGGGGAAGAGAAATAATACTGACAGTCAGTATGACATGCAGATGAGTGCCGTCGATCTTAGAATCACCGCACACTTCACTCATTTGGGCAGTCACGGGGCCAAAACCAGAGTGTGGAGCCACAGTGTGGCGGTGGAGGCAGCAGCAATGGGAGGCCATACAGCACCCTATGACAAAAATGGAAACCACCAGCAGTGTGAGGAGACCTGAAAGTGGCACATGGCAGAGTGTGGCGATGGAGACAGCAGCAATGGGAGGCCGTACAGGGACCCATGACACACTCTGAACCTGGCAGCAGCATGATGAGGCGGTACAGGGGCCCATGACAGATTACGGGCCTGGCAGCAGCATGAGGAGTTGGTACGGGGGCCCATGGCAGATTACGGGCCTGGCAGCAGCAATGGGAGGCCGTACAGGGACCCATGACACACTCTGGACCTGGCAGCAGCATGGGGAGGCGGTACAGGGGCCCATGACAGATTACGGGCCTGGCAGCAGCATGAGGAGTCGGTACGGGGGCCCATGACACACTCTGGACCTGGCAGCAGCATGAGGAGGCGGTACAGGGGCGCATGACAGATTACGAGCCTGGCAGCAGCAACTTGGACAGGAGGACGTTCAGCTTCTGCACCGTCGGGTGCGTGCTCGCAAACTGTTGTCTCTTGGAAACGGATTCCAAGAAAGACTGCTGACGGAATCCGTGAAGAGGAGTAGCAGGAGAAGAAGCATCTGAACGAGCGGAATATGCCAACAAGTGACAACAGGGGCCCATGACAGATTACGGGCCTGGCAGCAGCATGAGGAGTCGGTACGGGGGCCCATGGCAGATTAGGGGCCTGGCAGCAGCTATGGGAGGCCCGTAATCTGCCAGCACCCTATGACAAAAAATGGAACACACCAGCAGTGTGAGGAGACCTGAAAGTGGCACATGGCAGAGTGTGGCGATGGAGACAGCAGCAATGGGAGGCTGTACAGGGACCCATGACAGACTCTGGACCTGGCAGCAGCATGAGGAGGTGGTATAGGGGCCCATGGCAGATTAGGGGCCTGGCAGCAGCTATGGGAGGCCCGTAATCTGCCAGCACCCTATGTCAAAAAATGGAACCCACCAGCAGTGTGAGGAGACCTGAAAGTGGCACATGGCAGAGTGTGGCGATGGAGACAGCAGCAATGGGAGGCCGTACACGGACCCATGAGAGACTCTGGACTTGGCAGCAGCATGAGGAGGCGGTATAGGGGCCCATGGCAGATTAGGGGCCTGGCAGCAGCTATGGGAGGCCCGTAATCTGCCAGCACCCTATGACAAAAAATGGAACACACCAGCAGTGTGAGGAGACCTGAAAGTGGCACATGTTTGGGGCATGATTCATGGCGGATTTAGTCAGTTGTGTCAGGAACTGGTGGTTTGAAATCCAGACTAATCCACGCCTGATTCATTTTCACAAACGTGAGTCTCTCCACACTTTGGGTGGACAGTCGTGTCCTCCGTGGAGTTGCAATACCTCCTGCCGCACTAAACACGCGCTCCGATGCCACGCTATTGGCCGGGCATGACAGCCTTTCAAGGGCAAATTCAGCTAGTTGGGGCCAAAGGTCAAGTTTCGTTGCCCAGTAGTCAAGGGGATTGTCTACCTCGGTTGGCAGGGTGCTGTCCAAGTAGGCCTAAGCCTGTTGTTTGAGGTCCTGCTCCAGGTCCACCTGATGCTGCTGCTGCTGCTGCGGCTGGTTATTAGTTTCCTCACTGCGCTGGTGAAGAAAGCTACTCATCATCGACTGCAGACTGAGGCAGCTGCTGCTGGTGGAGCTGCCACTGCTCCTACCACCCCACCCCTCCCCTGCTGCCATGGCAGCGGAACGCGAGCGCACAGGGCCCACAGTGTCTGAGGATGGACGTTGGCGCAGACAGGCAGAGACCAGCTGACTACATAGGTGGTTTTTATAGTACGTTATTTTGGCCTCCCTCTCAGCAGGTGTGAAAAAGGCCACCATTTTTGAACGGTAGCGAGGGTCCAACAAGGTGGACAGCCAAAAGTCATCCCTCTGTCTGATGGTTATTATTCGGCTGTCGGTACGCAAGCAAGCGAGCATGCTATGGGCCATTTGTGCCAAGGAATGCGAGGGACTCCCTGCCTCCATCTCCACAGCATACTGCCACGGTGCGTCTGGGTCCTCTATCTCCTCTTCCTCCTCCTCTACCAGATGCTCCTGCTCCTCCACTCCTGTCCGCTGAGTGGAAAAACCACCCATTTCACTCAATAATTCCTGAGCACCAATGTCCTCCTCTACCTCCTCCTCTTCTTCCTGTCCTGCCCCCACAGGGGTCATGTGGCGTTGAGATCTGTGCGCCACGTCTACCGCACCCTGACCAGCCATTGTTAACAGCATTTGTTCCAGGACGTGCAACAGAGGAATGACGTCGTTCATCCCATAGTCCTGCCAACTCACGAATAGCGTGGCCTCCTCAAAGGGCCTAAGCAAACGCAGGTGTCACGCATGAGCTGCCAATGGCTGACATCTAAGTTACACAGGGAGTACCTTTATCCGCTTTAACATCAGGAAATCTGTGATGGCCTTTTGCTGTTCGTAAAGGCGGTCTAACATATGTAGGGTTGAATTCCACCTTGTTGCAACGTCACAGCATGAGGAGTCGGTACGGGGGCCCATGGCAGATTACGGGCCTGGCAGCAGCAATGGGAGGCCCGTAATCTGCCAGCACCCTATGTCAAAAAATTGAACACACCAGCAGTGTGTGAGGAGACCTGAAAGTGGCACATGGCAGAGTGTGGCGATGGAGACAGCAGCAATGGGAGGCCGTACAGGGACCCATGAGAGACTCTGGACCTGGCAGCAGCATGAGGAGGCGGTATAGGGGCCCATGGCAGATTAGGGGCCTGGCAGCAGCTATAGGAGGCCCGTAATCTGCCAGCACCCTATGTCAAAAAATTCAACACACCAGCAGTGTGAGGAGACCTGAAAGTGGCACATGGCATGAGACACTGTGGACCTGGCAGCAGCATGAGGAGGCGGTACAGGGGCCCATGGCAGATTAGGGGCCTGGCAGCAGCTATGGGAGGCCCATAATCTGCCAGCACCCTATGACAAAAAATGGAACACACCAGCAGTGTGAGGAGACCTGAAAGTGGCACATGGCAGAGTGTGGCGATGGAGACAGCAGCAATGGGAGGCCGTACAGGGACCCATGAGAGACTCTGGACTTGGCAGCAGCATGAGGAGGCGGTATAGGGGCCCATGGCAGATTAGGGGCCTGGCAGCAGCTGTGGGAGGCCCGTAATCTGCCAGCACCCTATGACAAAAAATGGAACACACCAGCAGTGTGAGAAGACCTGAAAGTGGCACATGTTTGGGGCATGATTCATGGCGGATTTAGTCAGTTGTGTCAGGAACTGGTGGTTTGAAATCCAGACTAATCCACGCCTGATTCATTTTCACAAACGTGAGTCTCTCCACACTTTGGGTGGACAGTCGTGTCCTCCGCGGAGTTGCAATACCTCCTGCCGCACTAAACACGCGCTCCGATGCCACGCTACTGGCCGGGCATGACAGCCTTTCAAGGGCAAATTCAGCTAGTTGGGGCCAAAGGTCAAGTTTCGTTGCCCAGTAGTCAAGGGGATTGTCTACCTCGGTTGGCAGGGTGCTGTCCAAGTAGGCCTAAGCCTGTTGTTTGAGGTCCTGCTCCAGGTCCACCTGATGCTGCTGCTGCTGCGGCTGGTTATTAGTTTCCTCACTGCGCTAGTGAAGAAAGCTACTCATCATCGACTGCAGACTGAGGCAGCTGCTGCTGGTGGAGCTGCCACTGCTCCTACCACCCCACCCCTCCCCTGCTGCCATGGCAGCGGAACGCGAGCGCACAGGGCCCACAGTGTCTGAGGATGGACGTTGGCGCACAAAGGCAGAGACCAACTGACTACATAGGTGGTTTTTATAGTACGTTATTTTGGCCTCCCTCTCAGCAGGTGTGAAAAAGGCCACCATTTTTGAATGGTAGCGAGGGTCCAACAAGGTGGACAGCCAAAAGTCATCCCTCTGTCTGATGGTTATTATTCGGCTGTCGGTACGCAAGCAAGCGAGCATGCTATGGGCCATTTGTGCCAAGGAATGCGAGGGACTCCCTGCCTCCATCTCCACAGCATACTGCCACGGTGCGTCTGGGTCCTCTGTCTCCTCTTCCTCCTCCTCTACCAGATGCTCCTGCTCCTCCACTCCTGTCCGCTGAGTGGAAAAACCACCCATTTCACTCAATAATTCCTGAGCACCAATGTCCTCCTCTACCTCCTCCTCTTCTTCCTGTCCTGCCCCCACAGGGGTCATGTGGCGTTGAGATCTGTGCGCCACGTCTACCGCACCCTGACCAGCCATTGTTAACAGCATTTGTTCCAGGACGTGCAACAGAGGAATGACGTCGTTCATCCCATAGTCCTGCCGACTCACGAATAGCGTGGCCTCCTCAAAGGGCCTAAGCAAGCGCAGGTGTCACGCATGAGCTGCCAATGGCTGACATCTAAGTTACACAGGGAGTACCTTTATCCGCTTTTAACATCAGGAAATCTGTGATGGCCTTTTGCTGTTCGTAAAGGCGGTCTAACATATGTAGGGTTGAATTCCACCTTGTTGCAACGTCACAGCATGAGGAGTCGGTACGGGGGCCCATGGCAGATTACGGGCCTGGCAGCAGCTATGGGAGGCCCGTAATCTGCCAGCACCCTATGTCAAAAAATTGAACACACCAGCAGTGTGTGAGGAGACCTGAAAGTGGCACATGGCAGAGTGTGGCGATGGAGACAGCAGCAATGGGAGGCCGTACAGGGACCCATGAGAGACTCTGGACCTGGCAGCAGCATGAGGAGGCGGTATAGGGGCCCATGGCAGATTAGGGGCCTGGCAGCAGCTATGGGAGGCCCGTAATCTGCCAGCACCCTATGTCAAAAAATTCAACACACCAGCAGTGTGAGGAGACCTGAAAGTGGCACATGGCATGAGACACTGTGGACCTGGCAGCAGCATGAGGAGGCGGTATAGGGGCCCATGGCAGATTAGGGGCCTGGCAGCAGCTATGGGAGGCCCGTAATCTGCCAGCACTCTATGTCAAAAAATTCAACACACCAGCAGTGTGAGGAGACCTGAAAGTGGCACATGGCAGAGTGTGGCGATGGAGACAGCAGCAATGGGAGGCCGTACAGGGACCCATGAGAGACTCTGGATCTGGCAGCAGCATGAGGAGGCGGTATAGGGGCCCATGGCAGATTAGGGGCCTGGCAGCAGCTATGGGAGGCCCGTAATCTGCCAGCACCCTATGTCAAAAAATTCAACACACCAGCAGTGTGAGGAGACCTGAAAGTGGCACATGGCATGAGACACTGTGGACCTGGCAGCAGCATGAGGAGGCGGTATAGGGGCCCATGGCAGATTAGGGGCCTGGCAGCAGCTATGGGAGGCCCGTAATCTGCCAGCACCCTATGTCAAAAAATTCAACACACCAGCAGTGTGAGGAGACCTGAAAGTGGCACATGGCAGAGTGTGGCGATGGAGACAGCAGCAATGGGAGGCCGTACAGGGACCCATGAGAGACTCTGGACCTGGCAGCAGCATGAGGAGGCGGTATAGGGGCCCATGGCAGATTAGGGGCCTGGCAGCAGCTATGGGAGGCCCGTAATCTGCCAGCACCCTATGTCAAAAAATTCAACACACCAGCAGTGTGTGAGGAGACCTGAAAGTGGCACATGGCAGAGTGTGGCGATGGAGACAGCAGCAATGGGAGGCCGTACAGGGACCCATGAGAGACTCTGGACCTGGCAGCAGCATGAGGAGGCGGTATAGGGGCCCATGGCAGATTAGGGGCCTGGCAGCAGCTATGGGAGGCCCGTAATCTGCCAGCACCCTATGTCAAAAAATTCAACACACCAGCAGTGTGGAAACCTGAAAGTGGCACATGGCATGAGACACTGTGGACCTGGCAGCAGCATGAGGAGGCGGTACAGGGGACCATGGCAGATTAGGGGCCTGGCAGCAGCTATGGGAGGCCCCTAATCTGCCAGCACCCTATGACAAAAAATGGAACACACCAGCAGTGTGAGGAGACCTGAAAGTGGCACATGGCAGAGTGTGGCGATGGAGACAGCAGCAATGGGAGGCCGTACAGGGACCCATGAGAGACTCTGGACCTGGCAGCAGCATGAGGAGGTGGTATAGGGGCCCATGGCAGATTAGGGGCCTGGCAGCAGCTATGGGAGGCCCGTAATCTGCCAGCACCCTATGTCAAAAAATTCAACACACCAGCAGTGTGTGAGGAGACTGAAAGTGGCACATGGCAGAGTGTAGCGATGGAGACAGCAGCAATGGGAGGCCGCACAGGGACCCATGAGAGACTCTGGACCTGGCAGCAGCATGAGGAGACGGTATAGGGGCCCATGGCAGATTAGGGGCCTGGCAGCAGCTATGGGAGGCCCGTAATCTGCCAGCACCCTATGTCAAAAAATTCAACACACCAGCAGTGTGAGGAGACCTGAAAGTGGCACATGGCAGAGTGTGGCGATGGAGACAGCAGCAATGGGAGGCCGTACAGGGACCCATGACAGACTCTGGACCTGGCAGCAGCATGAGGAGGTGGTATAGGGGCCCATGGCAGATTAGGGGCCTGGCAGCAGCTATGGGAGGCCCGTAATCTGCCAGCACCCTATGTCAAAAAATTGAACACACCAGCAGTGTGTGAGGAGACCTGAAAGTGGCACATGGCAGAGTGTGGCGATGGAGACAGCAGCAATGGGAGGCCGTACAGGGACCCATGAGAGACTCTGGACCTGGCAGCAGCATGAGGAGGCAGTATAGGGGCCCATGGCAGATTAGGGGCCTGGCAGCAGCTATGGGAGGCCCGTAATCTGCCAGCACCCTATGTCAAAAAATTCAACACACCAGCAGTGTGAGGAGACCTGAAAGTGGCACATGGCATGAGACACTGTGGACCTGGCAGCAGCATGAGGAGGCGGTATAGGGGCCCATGGCAGATTAGGGGCCTGGCAGCAGCTATGGGAGGCCCGTAATCTGCCAGCACCCTATGTCAAAAAATTCAACACACCAGCAGTGTGAGGAGACCTGAAAGTGGCACATGGCAGAGTGTGGCGATGGAGACAGCAGCAATGGGAGGCCGTACAGGGACCCATGAGAGACTCTGGACCTGGCAGCAGCATGAGGAGGCGGTATAGGGGCCCATGGCAGATTAGGGGCCTGGCAGCAGCTATGGGAGGCCTGTAATCTGCCAGCACCCTATGTCAAAAAATTCAACACACCAGCAGTGTGTGAGGAGACCTGAAAGTGGCACATGGCAGAGTGTGGCGATGGAGACAGCAGCAATGGGAGGCCGTACAGGGACCCATGAGAGACTCTGGACCTGGCAGCAGCATGAGGAGGCGGTATAGGGGCCCATGGCAGATTAGGGGCCTGGCAGCAGCTATGGGAGGCCCGTAATCTGCCAGCACCCTATGTCACAAAATTCAACACACCAGCAGTGTGAGGAGACCTGAAAGTGGCACATGGCATGAGACACTGTGGACCTGGCAGCAGCATGAGGAGGCGGTACAGGGGACCATGGCAGATTAGGGGCCTGGCAGCAGCTATGGGAGGCCCCTAATCTGCCAGCGCCCTATGACAAAAAATGGAACACACCAGCAGTGTGAGGAGACCTGAAAGTGGCACATGGCAGAGTGTGGCGATGGAGACAGCAGCAATGGGAGGCCGTACAGGGACCCATGAGAGACTCTGGACCTGGCAGCAGCATGAGGAGGCGGTATAGGGGCCCATGGCAGATTAGGGGCCTGGCAGCAGTTATGGGAGGCCCGTAATCTGCCAGCACCCTATGTCAAAAAATTGAACACACCAGCATTGTGTGAGGAGACCTGAAAGTGGCACATGGCAGAGTGTGGCGATGGAGACAGCAGCAATGGGAGGCCGTACAGGGACCCATGACAAACTCTGGACCTGGCAGCAGCATGAGGAGGCGGTATAGGGGCCCATGGCAGATTAGGGGCCTGGCAGCAGCTATGGGAGGCCCGTAATCTGCCAGCACCCTATGTCAAAAAATTGAACACACCAGCATTGTGTGAGGAGACCTGAAAGTGGCACATGGCAGAGTGTGGCGATGGAGACAGCAGCAATGGGAGGCCGTACAGGGACCCATGACAAACTCTGGACCTGGCAGCAGCATGAGGAGGCGGTATAGGGGCCCATGGCAGATTAGGGGCCTGGCAGCAGCTATGGGAGGCCCGTAATCTGCCAGCACCCTATGTCAAAAAATTCAACACACCAGCAGTGTGTGAGGAGACCTGAAAGTGGCACATGGCAGAGTGTGGCGATGGAGATAGCAGCAATGGGAGGCCGTACAGGGACCCATGACAGACTCTGGACCTGGCAGCATCATGAGGAGGCGGTATAGGGGCCCATGGCAGATTAGGGGCCTGGCAGCAGCTATGGGAGGCCCGTAATCTGCCAGCACCCTATGTCAAAAAATTCAACACACCAGCAGTGTGAGGAGACCTGAAAGTGGCACATGCCATGAGACACTGTGGACCTGGCAGCAGCATGAGGAGGCGGTACAGGGGCCCATGGCAGATTAGGGGCCTGGCAGCAGCTATGGGAGGCCCGTAATCTGCCAGCACCCTATGTCAAAAAATTGAACACACCAGCATTGTGTGAGGATACCTGAAAGTGGCACATGGCAGAGTGTGGCGATGGAGACAGCAGCAATGGGAGGCGTACAGGGACCCATGAGAGACTCTGGACTTGGCAGCAGCATGAGGAGGCGGTATAGGGGCCCATGGCAGATTAGGGGCCTGGCAGCAGCTATAGGAGGCCCGTAATCTGCCAGCACCCTATGTCAAAAAATTCAACACACCAGCAGTGTGTGAGGAGACCTGAAAGTGGCACATGGCAGAGTGTGGCGATGGAGACAGCAGCAATGGGAGGCCGTACAGGGACCCATGACAGACTCTGGACCTGGCAGCAGCATGAGGAGGCGGTATAGGGGCCCATGGCAGATTAGGGGCCTGGCAGCAGCTATGGGAGGCCCGTAATCTGCCAGCACCCTATGTCAAAAAATTCAACACACCAGCAGCGTGTGAGGAGACCTGAAAGTGGCACATGGCAGAGTGTGGCGATGGAGACAGCAGCAATGGGAGGCCGTACAGGGACCCATGAGAGACTCTGGACCTGGCAGCAGCATGAGGAGGCGGTATAGGGGCCCATGGCAGATTAGGGGCCTGGCAGCAGCTATGGGAGGCCCGTAATCTGCCAGCACCCTATGACAAAAAATGGAACACACCAGCAGTGTGAGTAGACCTGAAAGTGGCACATGGCAGGGGCATGATTCATGGCGGATTTAATCAGTTGTGTCAGGAACTGGTGGTTTGAAATCCAGACTAATCCACGCCTGATTCATTTTCACAAACGTGAGTCTCTCCACACTTTGGGTGGACAGTCGTGTCCTCCGCGGAGTTACAATACCTCCTGCCGCACTAAACACGCGCTCCGATGCCACGCTACTGGCCGGGCATGACAGCCTTTCAAGGGCAAATTCAGCTAGTTGGGGCCAAAGGTCAAGTTTCGTTGCCCAGTAGTCAAGGGGATTGTCTACCTCGGTTGGCAGGGTGCTGTCCAAGTAGGCCCAAGCCTGTTGTTTGAGGTCCTGCTCCAGGTCCACCTGATGCTGCTGCTGCTGCGGCTGGTTAGTAGTTTCCTCACTGCGCTGGTGAAGAAAGCTACTCATCATCGACTGCAGACTGAGGCAGCCGCTGCTGGTGGAGCTACCACTGCTCCTACCACCCCACCCCTCCCCTGCTGCCATGGCAGCGGAACGCGAGCGCACAGGGCCCACAGTGTCTGAGGATGGACGTTGGCGCACAAAGGCAGAGACCAACTGACTACATAGGTGGTTTTTATAGTACGTTATTTTGGCCTCCCTCTCAGCAGGTGTGAAAAAGGCCACCATTTTTGAACGGTAGCGAGGGTCCAACAAGGTGGACAGCCAAAAGTCATCCCTCTGTCTGATGGTTATTATTCGGCTGTCGGTACGCAAGCAAGCGAGCATGCTATGGGCCATTTGTGCCAAGGAATGCGAGGGACTCCCTGCCTCCATCTCCACAGCATACTGCCACGGTGCGTCTGGGTCCTCTGTCTCCTCCTCCTCCTCCTCTACCACATGCTCCTGCTCCTCGACTCCTGTCCACTGAGTGGAAAAACCACCCATTTCACTCAATAATTCCTGAGCACAAATGTCCTCCTCTACCTCCTCCTCTTCTTCCTGTCCTGCCCCCACAGGGGTCATGTGGCGTTGAGATCTGTGTGCCACGTCTACCGCACCCTGACCAGCCATTGTTAACAGCATTTGTTCCAGGACGTGCAACAGAGGAATGACATCGTTCATCCCATAGTCCTGGCGACTCACGAATAGCGTGGCCTCCTCAAAGGGCCTGAGCAAGCGGCAGGTGTCACGCATGAGCTGCCAATGGCTGACATCGAAGTTACACAGGGGAGTACCTTTATCCGCTTGTAACATCAGGAAATCGGTGATGGCCTTTCGCTGTTCGTAAAGGCGGTCTAACATGTGTAGGGTTGAATTCCACCTTGTTGCAACGTCGCAGATCAGGCGATGCTGTGGAATTCCGTTCTGCCGCTGCAGCTCAAGGAGGGTGTGCTTTGCGGTGTAGGAATGGCTGAAATGCATGCAAAGTTTACAAGACATTTTAAGGATGTCTTGCAGTGGGATGGTGGATTTTAGGAACCGCTTGACAACCAGATTGAACACGTGAGCCATGCATGGCGCATGGCACAACCTTCCTTGACGCAGAGCAGACACCATGTTCTTTCCGTTGTCAGTCAACATGGTTCCGATTTTCAGTTTGCGCGGAGACAGCCATCTGTCGATTTCTCTGTTCATTACACTGAGAAGTTCCTCCCCTGTGTGACTACGTTCGCCAAGGCATACCAGGTGCAGCACAGCGTGACACCGTTGCGCCCTGCACATGTGATATGCCGGTCGGGTAATGGGACTTGGCACGGGGGTGGCGGCTGAGGACACGAAGGAAGAAGAGGTGGTAGAGGCGGACATGTTTTTTGGACCAAGGACGTGCAAACGTGGAGGCAAAAGAGGCGTGACCTGTCCAAGTTGCTGGTGCGGCTGTGACGGCACCACGTTCACCCAGTGGGCCGTAAATGACATGTACTGTCCCTGACCGTAGTTACAGCTCCATACGTCGGCGCTGCCGTGCACTTTGGCAGAGACCGACATGCTTAAAGACTGGCCCTCCATCTCTTCTACATGTGAATGCAGGGCTGGCACTGCCTTTTTGGCGAAGAAATGACGGCTTGGCACTCTCCACCGCGGCGCGGCACAAGCCATCATTTCTCGGAAAGGTGCTGAGTCCACCACTTGGAAAGGGAGGGACTGCAGCACCAGCAACTTGGACAGGAGGACGTTCAGCTTTTGCACCGTCGGGTGCGTGCTCGCAAACTGTTGTCTCTTGGAAACGGATTCCAAGAAAGACTGCTGACGGAATCCGTGAACAGGAGTAGCAGGAGAAGCAGCATCTGAACGAGCGGAAGATGGCAACAAGCGACAACTCCCCTCAGCAGAGGTGTTGGAGCCTTGACTGGCTGATAGAGGGCGATTGACGTCGGGTGACGGAGCAAGTAACGGAGCGGGTGATGGAACGGGGGCTTGGGCGGGCAGAACCGCCGTATCTTTATCACGGTTTTCCCAGGCCACCAAATGGCGACGCTGCATATGCTGCCGCAACGCTGTAGTCCCAACATGGGCCCCCTGGCCACGCTTGACTTTCTGGCCACATAGTCGACATACGGCTACGTTTACTTCCTCGGGCGGCTTGACAAAAAATTGCCACACCGCCGAGTAGGAAACTTTGCCCCCGATACTCCTCACTGGCTGACTGCTGCTTCCTCCGTGCACACCGGCACCACTACTGGCCGTGGTGGTAGGCTGCAGTGGAGCTGGTGCTCTACTCCGTGGCCGTTTGCCTCCACTGACACTGCTGCGACCCTTCTGCCTCCTGGGCAACCCACCGACTGTTTTGCTCGCTGCCAAGCTGCCACCCTCTTCTCCTGATGATGCGGAAGCAATAGCCTGATGACGACGAGGCTGCCAAGTGCGATCAGCCTCCTCATCATCAATTAGGATCTCCGCCTCACTACTAGCCCCCTCGGCTGCGTGTGGGTCAGGAGACAGACCTGTCTCTAGACCGGCTACCGAGCCACTCTCCTCGCCACTACTTCTTCGCCTGGCTGCTGAAGAGGCAGATGTCTCCCCCCGTTCCTGACCGCCCTCTGTTTGCTCTTCCTCACTGTACAGTGGGGCTGAGCCCACAGCATGCGATACTTCGCTTGGTGAGGGAACACCAAAGGACAGGGGCAAGTAGAGGACACGTGATTTCAGTGGGCTTGGTCCCGGGCCATGCCAACTAACGGTTGTGTCTGACGTACCCACCGACCGTTGGCTGTAGGTGTCAGAGGTGACCTGGGAAGAGAAAGACGACCGAGCCAACCAATCGATGACGGCAGGGTTGTCGGTGGAGACACGACCGCTGGATGACACCGGGAGCACTGGCCTCTGGCTGCGAATAGTGCTGCCTCGACCCCTTCCTCTGCTGCCACGTCTGCTCGCTCCTAAAACATTGCCTCCTCTGCCACTCCTCTGCATGTTGTCTGACATACTCTTTAATTAAACGATTCTGTGTCCCTGAGTAACAATTCTGTGTCTGTCCCTGAGTAACAATTCTGTGTCCCTGAGTAACAATTCTGTGTCCCTCAGTAACAATTCTGTGTCCCTGAGTAACAATTCTGTGTCCCTGAGTAACAATTCTGTGTCCCTGAGTAACAATTCTGTGTCCCTCAGTAACAATTCTGTGTCCCTCAGTAACAATTCTGTGTCCCTGAGTAACAATTCTGTGTCTGTCCCTGAGTAACAATTCTGTGTCCCTGAGTAACAATTCTGTGTCCCTGAGTAACAATTCTGTGTCCCTGAGTAACAATTCTGTGTCCCTCAGTAACAATTCTGTGTCCCTGAGTAACAATTCTGTGTCTGTCCCTGAGTAACAATTCTGTGTCCCTAAGTAACGTTTCTGTGGCCCTAAGTAACCTCAGTGTGTCCCTCAGTAACAATTCTGTGTCCCTAAGTAACAATTCTGTGTCCCTCAGTAACAATTCTGTGTCCCTCAGTAACAATTCTGTGTCTGTCCCTGAGTAACAATTCTGTGTCCCTAAGTAACGTTTCTGTGGCCCTAAATAACGGTTCTGTGGCCCTCAGTAACAAATCTGTGTCCCTCAGTAACAATTCTGTGTCTGTCCCTGAGTAACAATTCTGTGTCCCTAAGTAACAATTCTGTGGCCCTAAGTAAAGTTTCTGTGGCCCTAAGTAACGTTTCTGTGGCCCTAAGTAACGATTCTGTGGCCCTAAGTAACGTTTCTGTGGCCCTAAGTAACGTTTCTGTGGCCCTCAGTAACAATTCTGTGTCCCTCAATAACAATTCTGTGTCTGTCCCTAAGTAACAATTCTGTGGCCCTAAGTAACGTTTCTGTGGCCCTAAGTAACGATTCTGTGGCCCTCAGTAACAAATCTGTGTCCCTCAGTAACAATTCTGTCTGTCCCTGAGTAACAATTCTGTGTCCCTAAGTAACGTTTCTGTGGCCCTAAGTAACGTTTCTGTGGCCCTAAGTAATGTTTCTGTGGCCCTTAGTAACAATTCTGTGTCCCTCAATAACAATTCTGTGTCTGTCCCTAAGTAACAATTCTGTGGCCCTAAGTAACGTTTCTGTGGCCCTAAGTAACGATTCTGTGGCCCTCAGTAACAAATCTGTGTCCCTCACTAACAATTCTGTGTCTGTCCCTAAGTAACAATTCTGTGGCCCTCAGTAACAATTCTGTGTCTGTCCCTAAGTAACAATTCTGTGGCCCTAAGTAACGTTTCTGTGGCCCTAAGTAACGATTCTGTGGCCCTAAGTAACGTTTCTGTGGCCCTAAGTAACGTTTCTGTGGCCCTCAGTAACAATTCTGTGTCCCTCAATAACAATTCTGTGTCTGTCCCTAAGTAACAATTCTGTGGCCCTAAGTAACGTTTCTGTGGCCCTAAGTAACGATTCTGTGGCCCTCAGTAACAAATCTGTGTCCCTCAGTAACAATTCTGTGTCTGTCCCTAAGTAACAATTCTGTGGCCCTAAGTAACGATTCTGTGGCCCTCAGTAACAAATCTGTGTCCCTCAGTAACAATTCTGTGTCTGTCCCTAAGTAACAATTCTGTGGCCCTAAGTAACGTTTCTGTGGCCCTAAGTAACGATTCTGTGGCCCTCAGTAACAATTCTGTATCCCTCAGTAACAATTCTGTCTGTCCCTGAGTAACAATTCTGTGTCCCTAAGTAACGTTTCTGTGGCCCTAACTAACGATTCTGTGGCCCTAAGTAAACGTTTCTGTGGCCCTATGTAACGTTTCTATGGCCCTAACTAACGTTTCTGTGTCCCTAAGTAACGTTTCTCTGTCCCTAACTCTCTCCCTGCATACAGCCAGGTCTGCCTCTGTTGAATGACTGGAGGCAAATGGAGAATTCTAAAATGGCCACCATTTATAGCTCGACCATTACACTGTGCTGGCTGGCTGGCTGCTGATTGGCTAATGTGATCACATGTCATGAATGAATGCATTATGGGTCAGCGCGCCTTGTCTGCGCGCCTTCCCAGACATCCCCGCTCCGTCGCCGCACATGTCGCCGCCATTTTAGGAAAAATTTCGATTCGCGCATCCGAAGTCTGCTTATTTTCGGATTCGACGCGAATCGAAATTTTCCTAATATTCGAAACGAATTCCATTTCGCCTACTTCGATTCGCTCATCTCTAATCATTATCATTCAATTCTGCAAGTGGTTCTAATTTACTATCGCTGTTCTCTAGCTGGTCTAAAACTGCTTTTGACCTAAAGGGACGCTCTTTGGACGCCATGGACATTTCTCAGTTTCCAGGCAGAAAGAACAGTAAAAATGCAGACAGGGCACAGGACAAAGCATTCGGGACAAAATGTATGTGAAATGGTTTGATACAGTAATGTTTTACTATGTGATTTTAGTGAATTTAGTGAATGCCACTTTTTCACATTTTTAAATTTCCCGCCATTTCGTCCCCGTACGTCCTGACGTCGCAGGGAACGGAACCCAGAAGACAGATGCCGACATTGGCAGGAAGACATTGCCGGGGACACTGCAGGAGGGACATTGCGGGAACGAAGGACAAGGTAAGTGCAGATGAGATCCCGGAGCAGCGCTGCAAGGTATTCCCGAGTGTAGCTTGGGGTTACCGCTTGTGGTGCTGAAATTTTCCCCCTGCTACACTCGGGAATACCTCCAGGGAGGTTAACAGATTTTTTATTTATATTGAAGTTTTATGCATTATAACATGGTTTATTTATGTTTCTGCAGTTAACATTACACATGGGATATACATCTTCCAGTTCCATTATTCCATAAGAGCTGCACAGCATATATATATAGGATATCATGGGACATATGTAGGTTAATTTACTGAAGGGAGGGCTTTTTTTCTCAGAGAATAGATTTTTGAATCACCCCTTGTCTCTGCCTCTTACCCACCTCCGAGCACTGTCTCCTGGTTCCACCCCATACCCACCTCCCAGTACTGCCCTTTTTAGAGAATACATAACCAAGTATCATTTTGTGGTGCTAAGTAATTTGTATAAAATTTGTTAATGATAACAAAAAAGCAGTAAACTAGATCCCCTGCAGCCAGCAGCAATAGATCTCCTCACAACAATAGATCCCTGCAACAATAGATCCCCTGCAACAATAGATCCCCCACAACAACAGATCTCCCCACAACAATAGACACCTGCAGCAACAATGATACTCTTGCCACAAAATACCAGGTCAGCAACAATATTTCCACCCCAGCAATAATAGACCCCCAACAGCAATAACAGATCTCCCAGCATCATTAGACCTCTCCCTCAGCATTAGATCCCTCCTAGCAACAATAGATTCAGCATCAGCAACAACAGACCTCCCAGCAGACAACATCAATAGACCCCCAGCACTCCTTGCCAATACATACATTCAGTGCTGGAGGTGCGGGAACTGCATTCCCCCACGTTCCTGCTGAAAAAAAGCCCTGACTAAAGGCAAATAGCTTGTTCACTTGTGAATGTGGTAAAATGTTATTTTGCAAAGAATACACAATCATGGAAAGGAAAAAAAAACAGAATTTTTGCATGCACATGACTGGAATGTGAAAGTCAAAAGAGCTTCTGCTCGTACACAAAGCTCTGGGGAAAATTATTTTGCAAAGTACAACTTCCCTTGCAGAGTGACTATTCTATTTGACATTAGTGAGTCAACCCCATAGAGTCTATGAGAGGTCATATGTTAAGCATAGTTTAGGCTCTGTTGATGTGTCAAAATGGCATCTAAGTTAGTGACATAGAATTTGTTCAAACATTTTTCTAATTGAAATAGAGTGTAGGATGAGTTCTGGTATGTAAAGGAAAGGAAAACAAAGAAAAGGAAGAAAAAAAGGAGAATAGAGGAAGTGGGCTGTTCCTGAGAAACAATGGTGGAAAGGGCTGGAGGGAGGCAATATGGGTTGATATGTTTTGAGAATTTCCAAAGTGTATGCAAGAAGCCCAAATATGGGTATGATTCTTTTATTCTGCCAATAGCCTTTTGTTGGAAAAAGCTAATATCTTGGAAATACAGCCCAGGAATATACAGAGAAAAGATCTTCTTTCCAAATTATCTGATAGGAGTGCAGTCATACCAAATGTGAATGATAGCTCCATTTTAGGTTATGCATCTACAGATTTCTTCAGTATACACTGTGTGTGTATGTATGTATGTGTGTATATATATATGTATATATATGCTGGGACATCTATGCTATCTTGTTAGTATTTTCTTTCATTCAAAAAAATTTATTGAAATGAGTCATATAGTAGATAAAAACATCAGAAAGTGAGTATATGGTCATCAAGTTCATTAAACAAAAACAAGTTCAGATACAATGAACATTGTGTTGAAGGGCGGAAATGGTTTGTGTGCCATGACAAAATTTTGTTCTCAGTTTTTGTAAGAGTGGCTTCTCTGTTGGCTTAACAATCAATACCATTAGTATATAAAAAATTAAACCAAGAAACACACCTTGCTGTGTGCAGTGTATAAAAGGATGAGAAGGTAGGCTAGCGTTGATTATTTTAATTGAAGCTCTAACCTATTTCAGAACATGTAGAAGTGTAATTCTGTAACTTACTTTACTCATGTAGGGCATGCATTTCAAGTATAGCTTTACCCCAACCATATTTTCCAGATTTTAGAGTATTTTTTGGTTAGCCCTGGTGGATAGAAATTAATTGTATGTAGATATGAGTAACATTAATCTTAGAGATTCATTGGGCCTAATCAGATTTAAGGCAGACATCCATATATTGGTTTGGTCAGTTTATGGGCTATAAATAATAATTCTTGAAGGAACAAAAATCATGTCTAGTATAGGCTATAACTCCCAATACACTCAGAGAGCCTATTAGGTTAAAGAAAAATTTAACAATCTGTTTCCAGTAATCAAGAATTGCTGAACAATCCCACAGGCCATTAGGTGGCAATGGAGGCCTGACATTTCAGGCATTATGGGCTAGATGAAGGCAAGAATCTCACTAGTTGAAATGGGGTCAAATAGGCTCCATGGAGAATATAGAGGGGTGTGAATGTAACAGACATTTTAATTAGAGTGAACTTGTGAGCTTCTAGTGCCTCTTACCTTTCAGATTCTTCAAGAAGCCATATCTCTCTCTCCCAGGGTAAACTTCTTAGTAATTTAAAGTTTTTTTATTGCGCTTTGCTAGCTAAGTTAGCCAGTGGATGAGAATAAATATTGTTCCTCACTCTTCGAACGTTGAGGAGATCCCAAGCTACTTTGACCATTTTTCTATATATTCGGGCACAGACTGGTTACTAGGATATTATAGATATGCAAAATAATGTGGATTTGGTGGAATTCTGCAGCAAAAACTCTTCAACAAGGTTGGCTTGGTTGTTGGTTTGGAAAATTTAAAATATAGTGCATAAAAGAGTTTAATTTTTAGTAAGCCAACCATATGGTGTCATCAGCCCATAGGCTTGTATACTGAGATTATACTTTTGTGTACTGTTTAGTCATGAGGAGGTGTCAAATGATAGTAGGTAAGAAAAATACAGCATCTTGTATCCAGTCTATTAATTTTAGGGCAATGAGATCAAGGGGGAAGAGGGATTGTTCTGTATTGACCCAAAAATTTTCAGTTTAGTTGTGAAGCCAATCTAGAATTCTATAAAGAACCAAAGATTGATGGTAGAGGGATATATCTGTGCATTCACTAGACCTTTCTTTTTTAGTAGCCTAAGTACCCTAAGATTTAAGGCAGTTATACTTAGTCCCAACTTTTTTTTTTTTAGATTCTTATAAAATGAAATTGGGACTTCAATTAGGATATTCAGAAAGAGATAAATGAACATGGGAGTAATATCCATTTTCAGTATATTGGTCTGTTCCAAGAAAGAGATGCGTTACTGTTACTATTTTTGAGGTCTGAGATTGTACAAAGATTGTTTTTTGTAGTAGGGGTAAATTGTTTAAAGAAAATAGGTGTGCTACATCAAAAGGAATCTTCATCCTGCCTTTTTAGGGATTTATAACTAATGCTGAATGAAAAGGTGTGCTGTAATTGAGCCATGTGTATGTGTGTTTAGGGGTTAGAGAAATATTTAGGATTTGATTGGAGTAAAAATTGCTGGCTGCTCTAAATTATTCAAACTTGCTGATATAGAAGGCATAGAGATGAGTGAAAGAGGGACATAGAGCACGAGGTCATGTGCAAACAAGGAGTTTTGTATGAATGGGACCTGAGTCAATTCCTTAGATAATTGGCTTTTGCATGGAAGAAACTTCCAAGTACTAAGCAGTAAGAATGTATAATTGGGGGATGGCGATATCCCTCTTGGATTTCATTTTGAAAATGGAATCTAGGGGACAAAGAGCAGTTAATTTGTCTCCTGAAACATGGTAAACAGTAAAGGTTTTCATGTGGAAGGTAGACCTAATTTTAAAAGGATCTTTTTTTTTTTTAGAAAAGACCAAATGACACAGTTAAAGGATTTTTCCTGCATATATGGAAAAAAGGCTCTATATTTTAAGTAGTTTGGTCATGTTGGATCAGCAAGAGAGTTTTAAGGGTGTTATTTATTGCCAAGGTTACTCAGTTAGAGAATAAGGGAATGTCATCGCTTTGTGAGCATTTTAGCATCAAGTTTGAAATTTAGCCCAATTATAGAGAATGGGGAATAGTTGTAGAATAGGAAATCGTCATTTTCTGGTTAATGGTATCATAAAAATGTGAGCTTTTAGCACCTGGGAGGCAAAAGTGGTGCCATCAGAAATTACTGTAAATTAAACACTGTAGTTAGGAAGACGGTAGGATGCTCTTTAAACATCTGAGCCTGGACTTTTACCAGCAGGTTTTCCTTAGTGATTGAACTGTGCATGTATCTTGATTGATGGTAAGAAGAGGGGTGAAGACCACCTAACGTACATATACGTTGCAGCTTTCAAATGGTATACTGGGATCATGCGTGTGCTGGTTTTGTAAAAGCCATCCTAGTGGCTTGTTAGCTGCTGAATTGCTTTTACAGGTGACAGGAGGGGCCGCCCCCCTCCTGCTGCTCACCGTTGCCCCTCCGGGTTCTCCGTCCCACAAGAGAACCCAGAACTGAATCCAGAGCTTCTGCCAGTTTACCATAGAGCTTTTTGAGGTGGAAACCAGAAGCAACAAGCATTTTTGTAATTTCTGGTGCCTCTGAATAAAAACAGCTCCATTTTTAAAATAGAAAAGCATCTGAACATATCAATATTGGTGTGATCAAATGCTTTTAAGGACAGAGGAGAAATCTGGGGTCTAATAGACCCAAGATTTCTCCATAAAGAGTATCTATTACAGTCTATTTCTGTCACAAGGGATGTCCTTGTGACAGCAATGAAAGTGATCAAAAAAATTTAAAGAAACAGTGTAAAAATAAAAAAGTAAAATAAACATTTTTTTAAAGCGTTTTTATTTTTAAAAATGTAGGTCAGATTGGTACAAGCAAGGGAGTCTGGGGAGAGGAAATCGAATGGCACTGTGGAGGAAGGAGCAGCAGACATCTTCTGCTGCCTGCTGTGTAGTTGCTTGGTTGGTTTATATTTTCAAAATGTATTACCTATTTCCTTTCATACCCACAGCTTCATTGATAGATATTGTTCTTTGTTTGTCCTTATTACAAATCTTGCATAAATATACCAGGTAAATGATTACTTGAATTTCCTATAGTTTCTTGATCACTGTGTTCTGAGATCAATCTGTGTAGCAAGCATTTAGCTGAAAATATTAATGTTATTTTGGAGCAGGCAGAATAATGAGACTACTAAGTCTGCTCAGTGATTCACAGAATGCTACCCAGTCATCTGCTTTAAATTTGTTTACTATGGTATTTGTTACGCTTTAACTAACATGCTTATGGTGCTCTAAACTAAACCCGAACCTGTTCATTCATCTATAATATAATAGATGCATACATTACTTATCAACCAGTGGTGCTTTCACTGTAAAGCACTGGCTGAAACATATGTTCTCATCTAGAGTTTCAGAAAGTGAAATAGTGCAAATTGTTAGTAATTTAGACTTGAAATCATCAGACTCCCTTGGAAAAAATCTAAAACCATCTGGCCACAGTGACACTGTTCTATTTATTACACACAACTGCCTGGATACTGCCGAAGCATAAACAGTAATTAAGTACACAATTCACCCATGCATGCCAAATTTGCTAGAACTATCCTTTGAGTATCTTAGACTTTCCAAGCCAGTGACTTTATTGAAGCTTTGGCTGGTAATTAAACATTAATGATTTATGGTATGAGCAGGGTTCATTTACTGCTCACTGAAATATGTTTGACAATGTCTTTGTGATTTTCCTCAAACTGTTACTTTTTTACATGATCTATATTACAAAAGGAAAAGCAGGTACATTGGCTAAAGGATATACAGTATACTGAATGAGCATTAGTGAAAACATATTTTCAAGAGTGTGCCTTCACATTATAATTTTAATATTTAACTGTGCTGTAAGGAATAAGTAGTATTCTTAAATATTAATTTACGTTTTGGTGGTCATTAAAGAGGGTTCCAGCTCTAACATTTTTTGTTTTGGATCCAGTAAGGAAGTGGTAAAGCCTCTGTCAGTTTTATTGCAGTTTGTGTTCTGCTAGGAAGATTTCTCTAAGTAATATAGTTACATAGTTAGTCATCTTCAAAAAAGACATAAGTCCATCTAGTTTAAGTAACAGATACAAAATAATAAAAAAAAAAAAAAACTCCATAAACACGATCTTATACCCACAGTTGATCCAGAAGAAGGATGAAAAACCCAATAAAGTATGATCCAATTTGCTCCACTGGTGAAAATAAAAATCCTTCTTGATCTCCCTGGAGGCAATCGAATATTCCCTGGATCAGCTACCCTTGGTGTTGTTACCTCTAAATATTAGTATCCAGTTATATTTTGGGCATTTAGGAAGGTACCCAGCTCTTTTTTTTTAAAAAACAGTCTACTGAGCTGGGCAGAATTAGTTCTTGAGGGAATCTATTCCATAGTTTCACAGCTCTTACTCTGAATAAGCCTTTTCGTATGTGAAGGTTATTCCTGTTTACCTCCAGAAGTAAAGAGTGCTCCTTGTCCTCTGTAATGACCTGAAAGTCACTACTCTACACAAAGTTCACTATATGAACCACTTATGTACTGTATTTATGGTGATTATATGCTCTCTTAATTGCCTCTTCCCAATAGAGAATAAATTCAGTTCTTCTAATTTTTCCTATTTCCTCATAGTTGAGCTCCTCTATGCCTCTTATAATTTTGGTTGCCCTTCTCTGTACTTTCTCCAGTTCCTCCATAACCTTTTTGTGAATTGGTGCCAAAAACTGAATTGCACATTCCAGATGAGGTATTACTAATGATTTGTACAGGGGTAAAATGATCTCTCTCTCTCTCTCTCTCTCTCTCTCTCTCTCTCTCTCTCTCTCTCTCTCTCTCTCTCTCTCTCTCTCTCTCTCTCTCTCTCTCTCTCTCTCTCTGCAGTCATTACCTCTTTTAATACAAGAAAGGATTTTTCTAACTTTAGAAACTGCAGCTCGGCATTGAATACTATTATTAAGCTTGTGATCTTTCAGAACATCCAAATCCTTCCCAACCATTGACTCCCCCAGCTGTTCTTCTAGAATGTATGACACGTGTTATTTTAACCCCAAGTGCATAACTGTACATTTATCAACATTAAACCTCATTTGCCACATAATTGTCCAATTAACCACTTGGCTACCAGGCACCTATACCCCCTTTGTGCTCAGTCCAATTCTCAGCTCTATAGCACTTTGAGTGACAATTGCACAGTCATGCAACACTGCATCCAAATGAAATTTGTATAATTTTTCCACACAAATACAGCTTTCTTTTGGTGGTATGTACTTTCCGCTGGGTGTTTTATTTTTTGCGCTATAAACAAAAAAAGTGCAAAACTTTTGAAAAAAAAAGTTTTTCTTTGTTTCTATTGTAAAATTTTGCAAACAAGTAATTTTTCTCCTTCACTGATGTGCGTTGATGAGGCTGCACTGATAGGCAGCACTGATGGGCACTAATAGGTGGCACTGATGAGCACTGATAGGCGACACTGATGAGGTGGCATGGATAAGCAGCACTGATGGGCACAGATAGGCAGCACTGATGAGCTGACACTGATGAGGAGTCACTGTTGATGCTGCACTGATATGCAACAATGATGGGCACTGATAGGCGGCACTGATAGGCGGCAGGTGGCACTGATTGGCAGCACTGATAGGCACTGATGGATGGCACTGACTGGCGGCATTACTGTGCACTGTTTGGCAGCACTGCTGGTCACTGATGGGTGGCACTGCTGGACGGCACTGATGGGTGGCACTGCTGGGCACAGGTGGGTGGCACTACTAGGCACTTATGGGCACAAGTGGGTAGCACTGCTGGGCACTTGTGGGCAACACTGCTGGGCACAGGTGGACAGCTCTGGTGGGTGGCACTGCTGGGTACTGATCATCAGTGCCCTGATGATCGGTGCTGATCCATCCTCTGACAATTGCCGATTATCGGCAATATTTTCCTCACACTGTGACATCGTGAAGAAAGTGCAGCCGATAACTGGCAACTGCATTTACTGGTAATCTGCTGTGTCATTGGACACGACTGATCATGTGGTAAAAGGCCGCTGTGATTGGCCTTTTACCACATCGCATGATCGGCTGTCCATAGGACACAGCGATCATGGAGATCGCTGAGTGCGGGCCCCCGTGGGGTGCTCATGACGCCTTCCCAGAACTGGCCAGACGCGGTGAAGCCGTCATTCGGCTATCTGAGGTCGGCATGTGGTTAAACAGTGCATTGAGGTCAGCTTGTAAGTTAAAGATATATTGTAAAGATGATACTCCACTATATAGCTTGGTGTCATCTGCAAACACTGAAATAGTACTTTTATTCCCACACTCTAAATCAGTTATATATTAAGGAAGGAGCACTGCATGCTGGGACGCCACGCTGCCGGATCATGGAGGTCCGGTGGCCATTTTACAGTAGCAGCTGGTCAGTGTCTTAATAAGCGATTTCACTGTACTGCTTATACTTCGCTTGCACTAGTCACAGTGTATGTTTTACTTATGACCTTTTAATATGCATTACTATTAAAGCATTTTGTCTTTTAAATACTACACTATTGGAATCCCCTTTCATTCTGCTCCGCACCAAGCATTTTAACCCCCCAGCTATCCTCTGATGACCATCCCAGAGCCCTAGAGGGGAGTCCTGGCTGACCTGATTTATCCTGTAACCAAAAAGAGGGCCGATTACCCCCAGGCTGCATCCAGACCTACCCTAAGAAGGGAAACCTGACAGACCACCTATTTATGATACAACACACTTATTACTTGCGCTTCTGGTGAGTGCGCATTTTATCCATTTCTTGCACAACCAAGTACTAGTGTACTGGGAATAATAGAGTCATCAGGAGATCCTTTTTGGATGAACTGTGCTTCTTCATTGATATATTTTTCAATATTTTATGACATAAATGCAGGTATAACCACGGTGCATTTTTGCTGAAGAATTTATGAACATTTATTAATTTTATCATTTATTTTTATTCCCATAAGTGGACATTTTAAGGTTTACAAATATATTTATACACATTTGTCTTAATAATAATTTTAGCACTGCACTTTCTTTATATGTTTTATACCCAAGGGAATTTTTGTTTTTTACCTCAGTGCAATAGCTGCTCTTATAACTTAGTGCTCGCTTTTATTATTTACGCAGTTAAAAATATGTTATAAAGTTAGGGCCCTAAAACTGAACCTTGGGGTACCCCACTAATAACCTTCGACTATTCAGATTATGATTATGAATCACTACTTTCTGAATATGGTTTTTAACCAGTTTTCTATCCATTTACAAACTTAATTTTCTAAGCCTGTAGACCTGCATATTAGCCATGTGCGGGAAACTGTGACAAATGCTTTTGCTACATCCAAGCATACTAGATCCACACTTTGTATGTTTTTGCTTACCTCCAAATCAAATTTGTTTGATATCACTGGTCTTTCGTGAATCCATGCTGACTATTGCTTAAAATAATATTTTCTAGCAAAAACTCTTCTATGTGGTCATTTTTAAAACTGCAGGCCATTGAAGTTAAACTAACTGGTCTGTAGTTATTTGTTAAAGACTTTGATCTCTTTTTAAATGTAGGCTCCACATTGGCCTTACACCAATCCATTGTTATTAGAGATGAGCGAATCGAACTTGGCGAAGTGGAATTCGTTTCAAATATTAGGAAAAATTCGATTCGCACCGAATCCGAATTTTAGCAAACTTCGGGTGCACGAATCGAATTTTCCCCGATCAGCCGGCAAAAAGTGTCACTGCAGAGAGCTCCGCTATTTTTGACAGTTCTCTGACAGTTCTGACAGTTCATTTACAGCGGTTGAAACATTGTATCTATTTGTTTCCATTTAGGATACAGATGTTTTCATTCGGAAATAAATAGATACAATGTTTCAACCGCTGTAAATGTGAAGGAACTGTCAGAGAACTGTCAGAAATAGCGGAGCTCTCTGCAGATACACTTTTTGCTGTACTGGAATTCTTCTTCTTTTCATTCTTCTTCTTCTTTTCATTCTTCTTCTTCTTCTTCTTTTCATTCTTCTTCTTCTTCTTTTCATTCTTCTTCTTCTTCTTTTCATTCTTCTTCTTCTTCTTTTCATTCTTCTTCTTCTTCTTTTCATTCTTCTTTTCATTCTTCTTCTTCTTCTTTTCATTCTTCTTCTTCTTCTTTTCATTCTTCTTTTCAATCTTCTCATTCTTCTTTTCATTCTTCTTTTCATTCTTCTTCTCATTCTTCTTTTCATTCTTCTTCTTCTTCTTTTCATTCTTCTTCTTCTTTTCATTCTTCTTTTCATTCTTCTTCTTCTTCTTTTCATTCTTCTTTTCATTCTTCTTCTTCTTCTTTTCATTCTTCTTCTTCTTCTTTTCATTCTTCTTCTTTTCATTCTTCTTCTTCTTTTCATTCTTCTTTTCATTCTTCTTCTTCTTCTTTTCATTCTTCTTCTTCTTCTTTTCATTCTTCTTTTCATTCTTATTCTTCTTTTCATTCTTCTTTTCATTCTTCTTCTCATTCTTCTTTTCATTCTTCTTCTTCTTCTTTTCATTCTTCTTCTTTTCATTCTTCTTCTTCTTTTCATTCTTCTTCTTCTTCTTTTCATTCTTCTTTTCATTCTTCTTCTTCTTCTTCTTTTCATTCTTCTTCTTCTTCTTTTCATTCTTCTTTTCATTCTTCTTCTTCTTCTTTTCATTCTTCTTTTCATTCTTCTTCTTCTTCTTTTCATTCTTCTTCTTCTTTTCATTCTTCTTCTTCTTCTTCTTTTCATTCTTCTTCTTCTTCTTTTCATTCTTCTTCTTCTTCTTTTCATTCTTCTTCTTCTTCTTTTCATTCTTCTTCTTCTTCTTTTCATTCTTCTTCCTCTTCTTCTTTTCATTCTTCTTCTTCTTCTTCTTTTCATTCTTCTTCTTCTTCTTTTCATTCTTCTCATTCTTCTTTTCATTCTTCTCATTCTTCTTCTTCTTCTTTTCATTCTTCTTTTCATTCTTCTTCTTCTTCTTTTCATTCTTCTTCTTCTTCTTCTTTTCATTCTTCTTTTCATTCTTCTTCTTTTCATTCTTCTTCTTCTTCTTTTCATTCTTCTTCTTTTCATTCTTCTTTTCATTCTTCTTCTTCTTCTTTTTATTCTTCTTCTTTTCATTCTTCTTCTTCTTTTCATTCTTCTTCTTCTTCTTTTCATTCTTCTTTTCATTCTTTTCATTCTTCTTTTCATTCTTCTTTTCATTCTTCTTCTTTTCATTCTTCTTCTTCTTCTTTTCATTCTTCTTTTCATTCTTCTTCTTCTTTTCATTCTTCTTCCTCTTCTTTTCATTCTTCTTTTCATTCTTCTTCTTCTTCTTCTTCTTCGTCGTGCCCCATGACTGCCCAAATGAGTGAAGTGTGCGGTGATTCTAAGATCGACGGCACTCATCTGCATGTCATACTGACTGACAGTATTATTTCTCTTCCCCAGCAGACTCCAAGGGCATTTAAATTAAAGGTACAGTGTTCTGCACTAATATAAAGGCTCTCTGAAGCCTAGAAACCCTTTTAATAAGTTAAATTCGCAGCGAATAAATTTGCATCGAATCGAATTTCTCCCGCAAATTCGGCGAATCAGCCGAATCGAATTTTTGAATAATTCGCTCATCTCTAATTGTTATAATACCAGTCATTAAAAAGTCTCTACAAATTAGAAACAATGACTTGGAAATAACAGTGCTCAACTCTTTGAGGACCCCTGGTTCAGGTGCTTTATTCACTTTTATTTTTCCTAAGTTTTATGGGACCATGTCAATTTTGAGCCATTGTGGATCATTTGGGCTATGATCAATTCTATCCTTATTAAGGCTCCCTAATTTTCCTTTGTATGCTTAGAGCTGAAGAAGGTATTTAACCTCCCTGGCGGTATGATCATGTCAGGAATTTTGTGCTGAAAGCAGTACCATTTTTTTGCATGGAAATATGTAGTTTTTAATTGTAGGCTGTAATTTTTAGGAATAACTCACTGAAATCTATCCGAAAAAGAGTCTATTAAACATTCCGGATATGATAAAACTTGAAACACGAAATCATAAATTATAATTTAATAAATAATCATAAAAAATAATAATATAATAATAATAAATTTAATTCAATAATATAATCAAACCAAAAACACTGAAATTTGAAATACAGAGGCAAATTCGCACATCGCTGAGCAAAGTCGCAAAATCGTTTTCAGTGTCTGATGACGAATTTCCCCACAAATCATTATCACTCAATTCTGCAAGTGGTTCTGATTTACTATCGCTGTTCTAAAACCGCTTTTGATGTAAAGGGATGCTTTTTGGCCGCCATGGACTTTTCTAAGTTTCCAGGCAGAAAGAACAGTCAAAATGTAGGCAGGGCACAGGACAAAGCAGTGGGGACAAAATGTATGTGAAATGCAGTGAAAAAGCAATGACAGCAAAAATGTCATTTTTTAAAAATTTCAAATTTCCCGCCGGTTCCGCCGCCCGAACGTTCCGACGTCACGGGGACCGGAACACGGAAGTCAGATGCCGGCATCCGCCGGAGGAGATGGACGGGGACACTGCAGGGGACCCATCGTGGGAGCGAAGGACAAGGTAAGTGCTGCAGGGACCCCCAGAGAACGCTGCATAGTAAGCCCGAGTGTAGCTCGGGGTTACCGTTCTTGGTATAGAAATTCTACCCCGAGCTACACTCGGGAACACCGCCAAGGAGGTTAATAAATTTGCCTTTTCTTTGTCCCCAGTCACCAACTGAAAATGATCTTGTTAAGGGCATACATGCTCAGACTTGATCTTTTTACTATTAAAATATTTGAAGAATTTTGTTGGGTTGTCCTATTCTTTTTAGCAACCTGTCATTTGTTTTCAATATTTTCAGCCTTGATTTCCATTTTTAAAATTGCAAATATTCTACTATATTGTTTGTAAACTTTAAATTATGATAGTGTTTTTTAAATACTATGTTCTTATTATTTATAGCTATTTTAACTTTGGTTGTGAGCCACATAGATTTTATGTTAGCCTTTTAAAAGTATTGCCCCCTGGAAATATATTTTGCAGTATGTTTGCATACAGTTGATTTGAAATATTCCCATTTCTGTTCTGTGTTCCTTAATGACAACATCCCTTCCCATTATAAATCTTGGACAGCAGACCTCAGCCTTGGAAAATTTGCTCCCTTCAAACTAAGTGTTTTTATCTTGTGCTTGTTATTTACAGCTTTCATTAAATTAAATCATGTTATGGTCACTGGTACGCAAATGTTTCTTATGAACATAGGTAATAAGCTCTGCATGACTTGTGATTAACAGGTCCAGCAGAGCATCATTTCTAGTTGGGGCCTCTTTCAACTGTACCGTAACATTTTCATGAAATCGTTACATAAAATTCCACCCTTTTACTGTATCAGCAGTGCCATAACTCCAGTCAATTTCAGAGTAGTTAAAATCCCCCATTATTATCAGTGTCCCAGCCTGTGCAGCCATTTTATCTGTGCAAGGAGCTCAGTCTTTACCTTCATATTAACACTGGGTGGCTGATAAAAAACGCCAATGATTAACTTTGAAAAACCTACACCCATACGCAGCTCCAATGATAATGCATGAGCCGCATCACACTCTCCTTCAGCAACTCCTCTTTCACACTCACTTTGAGATTACTTCTCATATTTACTTACAGGTGACTTAGATTCAGACACCACAAACATTTTCTTTTACTCTGCCTCTCCAAAAGAGAGCATAGACAGGAATATTAATAGCCCAATTATGTAAAGAAGGAAGCCAAGATTCAACAATACCAATTAAATCATACTTCTCTTCATACGCCACAACTTCCAACTCTCCTGTTTTTGCTTGGCAGACTTCTGGCATTGGTAAACAAGAACTTTATTTCATTGTCACATTTTGCACTTTTGTTTTGCATATCTTCTTTAGCAGTACAAACAGAACTATAATTGCCAGTGGTTGTTTGTAAGAAAGGAAACTCCCTATCACCTGCCATAACCCTGCCTGCCATCTTTCATCTTCCAACCCTTCATTAGTGTCTGAACCCTATATATTCTAATTCCCCAAATTCTAGCTTAAATACTCTAAGAATGTAAACAAAGAACACCTTAAATAAAACAATGTGCATACAATAATAATAGTGCACCCCTGGTCGCCAAGATATCCCTTTCACCCCAAAAAGTCCAAAATCAAAATTGTTCTATAGCGTCCAAACAAGGTCTCAGTTTAGGACCATGTGAACTTAATAATTTTTCATGCTTCTTTATATATTTAATCAACGAATCTTCAAAAGAAAATTCTCCTCTTTATACCTCAAAAAGATATAAACTACACATAGTGCCTTACCTTTATCACATAACTGACTATAAACTAAAGTGCACTCACACAATAGTGTTCAAAGCATGCCCAGAACTAACCAAGTGCCATCGCAGTATCCGTAATTCCTACTCTTACCCTCAGTGAATAAATAGCTTGCTTTTAGTGAATTCTTGACTCATGAGTTCCTCCTTCAAAAATTCTTCCCCATATGAAATCAAACCCAATTGAGTGAAACAGCCGAGTGATCCATCACCTTTCAACCCATGCACCTTACCCGAATGACAAGGGACAGAAGCCTTATTCAAATAAACTCCACTCCAGGCAGTGTTGCTCTCAACCATTGCATAGCAAGTCCAAATGCTCTGATTTATTTAAAAAAGCGCTTACATATGTAAGATATACATCAGCATTGTGTGTTCCTTAGACCAGATCTCATAAACAATGGCCATCGCTACACTCCTGGCAACGTCTGACATCACTTTCTGACGTTTTTTTGCCATTACCACTTTATCAAAGGATGCATCCGTCCATCAGATTGCAGCTGGCTTATATACATCGATCATAAAGATCTAACAACTACCAAATCCTAAAGGACCTCTAAATATAAATAAACCCATAGAAAATGTATTGTATTCTTAGTGCGTATAACAGATCCCAACCTCCAAATAACGTATTATAGGAAAGGGGGAAGACACTGAATCCCATACCAGGCAATTAGTCTATGATACCCTCAATAGTGGTGTATAAAGGAAAATAAATGTTAACAGCGATAATTCTATACCCTCCCTCAAAATCCACTAGTATCCTCTATCATCAAGTAATGCAAATGAAGACATTCAAATCTAACTCCACATTCAGCCCTCTAGGCTTCATAGTATCTATCTCATAAATCCAAAACGTTTCATTCTTAGAGATTTCTCTAGTTTTATTTACCCCTCTCCAACGATCATCAATCTTGTCAATCCCACAAAATTTCAACAGGGACGGGTCACGATTGTGAACCTCCCTAAAATGTTTGGATACATTGTGATCCTTTTTGCCCTTATTAATATTTGTCACATGTTCTCTCAGTTTAATATGTAACTGTTGTGTAGTACGACCCACATACTGAAACTTGCAAGGGCATTCCAACAGATAGGTAACATAAGGGGTAGTGCAGGTGATACTTTTTTTATATTATACACCTTACATGTCATTTGCGATATAAAACTTTCTATCCTCCTTGTTTTTTGTCCTGTTGTCCTACAGATATTACATTTCCTACAAGGAAAAAATTATAGATACTGGAATGACACTTGGTTAATTCTGGGCATGCTTTGAACATTATTGTGTTAGTGCACTTTAGTTTATAGCCAGTTATGTGATAAAGGTAATGCAGTTTATAACTTTTTGAGGTATAGAGAGGAAGAGGAGAATTTTCTTTTGAAGACTAGTTGATTAAAGATATAAAGAAGCACGAAAAATTATTAAGTTCACATGGTGATAAACTGTGACCTTGTTTGGATGCTATAGAACAATTTTGATTTAGCTTAAATACTCCCCCAGCCTTCCCAGAAACCTCTCCCCAGCAGAATGGATCCCCTTTAATTTATGTGCTAACCATTTTTAGCATATAGGTTATATCCCAATGAAAAATCAACCTATTGATCTAGAAACCCTCCTCCCTTTAACATCAGGCCTTTATCCATGCATCCAGTTTTCTAAGCTCCCCCTGCCTCACTTGTGTTGTGCACGGCACAGGCAATATTCCGGAGATGAAAGCTCGGAGGTCCTTCCCTTCAACTTCCAGCCTTGTTCTTAAAAAAATTGATTCAATAACATGTATTCTGTGTTTGTTTCCAACATGGACCAAGACAGCTGGGTCATGCTCAGCCCCTAACAGAAATTTATTAACCTTGTTCACCACATGCTAAACCGTTTCACCAGGGAGACAGAAAATCATTCTGTTTAGTTGATCCTGGTGAAAAAGTATTATATCAGTCCTTCTGATTATAAAATCCCCAACTGTGTTACCCTTCCTGCATTACTTTCGCCACCACTACTCTATGGTGCTGCTCTTCCAGGTGTAAGGGGTAAGATCGACATCTAGAGCTGCCACCTCCATATCTTCACCCAACTTAGCAAATTTGTTTTGGTGCCCAAACACAGGACTGACCTTCCTTTTCTGTGAACCCCTACCACTCCCCTTGCTACATTAATCCATCTTCCTACCCAAACATCCTGACTAGAGATGAGCGAAGTATTCAAAAATTCGATTCGACTGATTCGGCGAATTCGTGGAAAAATTTCGATTCGAGTCGAATATATTCGCTGTGAATTTAACTTAAAAAAGGGTGTTTCGAGGCTTCAGAGAGACTTAATATTAGTGCTGAACACTGTACCTTTAATTTAAATGCCCTTGGAGTCTGCTGGGGAAGAGAAATAATACTGTCAGTCAGTATGACATGCAGATGAGTGCCGTCGATCTTAGAATCACCGCACACTTCACTCATTTGGGCAGTCACGGGGCCAAAACCAGAGTGTGGAGCCACAGTGTGGCGGTGGAGGCAGCAGCAATGGGAGGCCATACAGCACCCTATGACAAAAATGGAAACCACCAGCAGTGTGAGGAGACCTGAAAGTGGCACATGGCAGAGTGTGGCGATAGAGACAGCAGCAATGGGAAGCCGTACAGGGACCCATGACACACTCTGGACCTGGCAGCAGCATGAGGAGGTGGTACAGGGGCCCATGGCAGATTACGGGCCTGGCAGCAGCATGAGGAGTCGGTACGGGGGCCCATGGCAGATTACGGGCCTGGCAGCAGCAATGGGAGGCCGTACAGGGACCCATGACACACTCTGGACCTGGCAGCAGCATGGGGAGGCGGTACAGGGGCCCATGACAGATTACGGGCCTGGCAGCAGCATGAGGAGTCGGTACGGGGGCCCATGACACACTCTGGACCTGGTAGCAGCATGAGGAGGCGGTACAGGGGCGCATGACAGATTACGAGCCTGGCAGCAGCAACTTGGACAGGAGGACGTTCAGCTTCTGCACCGTCTGGTGCGTGCTCGCAAACTGTTGTCTCTTGGAAACGGATTCCAAGAAAGACTGCTGACGGAATCCGTGAAGAGGAGTAGCAGGAGAAGGAGCATCTGAACGAGCGGAATATGCCAACAAGCGACAACAGGGGCCCATGACAGATTACGGGCCTGGCAGCAGCATGAGGAGTCGGTACGGGGGCCCATGGCAGATTAGGGGCCTGGCAGCAGCTATGGGAGGCCCGTAATCTGCCAGCACCCTATGACAAAAAATGGAACACACCAGCAGTGTGAGGAGACCTGAAAGTGGCACATGGCAGAGTGTGGCGATGGAGACAGCAGCAATGGGAGGCCGTACAGGGACCCATGACAGACTCTGGACCTGGCAGCAGCATGAGGAGGCGGTATAGGGGCCCATGGCAGATTAGGGGCCTGGCAGCAGCTATGGGAGGCCCGTAATCTGCCAGCACCCTATGACAAAAAATGGAATACACCAGCAGTGTGAGGAGACCTGAAAGTGGCACATGGCAGAGTGTGGCGATGGAGACAGCAGCAATGGGAGGCCGTACAGGGACCCATGAGAGACTCTGGACTTGGCAGCAGCATGAGGAGGCGGTATAGGGGCCCATGGCAGATTAGGGGCCTGGCAGCAGCTATGGGAGGCCCGTAATCTGCCAGCACCCTATGACAAAAAATGGAACACACCAGCAGTGTGAGGAGACCTGAAAGTGGCACATGTTTGGGGCATGATTCATGGCGGATTTAGTCAGTTGTGTCAGGAACTGGTGGTTTGAAATCCAGACTAATCCACGCCTGATTCATTTTCACTGATTCATTTTTCAGTGAGGCTGGTTAGTAGTTTCCTCACTGCGCTGGTGAAGAAAGCTACTCATCATCGACTGCAAACTGAGGCAGCCGCTGCTGGTGGAGCTGCCACTGCTCCTACCACCCCACCCCTCCCCTGCTGCCATGGCAGCGGAACGCGAGCGCACAGGGCCCACAGTGTCTGAGGATGGACGTTGGCGCACAAAGGCAGAGACCAGCTGACTACATACAGTAGGTGGTTTTTATAGTACGTTATTTTGGCCTCCCTCTCAGCAGGTGTGAAAAAGGCCACCATTTTTGAACGGTAGCGAGGGTCCAACAAGGTGGACAGCCAAAAGTCATCCCTCTGTCTGATGGTTATTATTCGGCTGTCGCTACGCAAGCAACCGAGCATGCTATGGGCCATTTGTGCCAAGGAATGCGAGGGACTCCCTGCCTCCATCTCCACAGTATACTGCCACGGTGCGTCTGGGTCCTCTGTCTCCTCCTCCTCCTCCTCCTCTACCAGATGCTCCTGCTCCTCCACTCCTGTCCGCTGAGTGGAAAAACCACCCATTTCACTCAATAATTCCTGAGCACCAATGTCCTCCTCTACCTCCTCCTCTTCTTCCTGTCCTGCCCCCACAGGGGTCATGTGGCGTTGAGATCTGTGCGCCACGTCTACCGCACCCTGACCAGCCATTGTTAACAGCATTTGTTCCAGGACGTGCAACAGAGGAATGACGTCGTTCATCCCATAGTCCTGCCGACTCACGAATAGCGTGGCCTCCTCAAAGGGCCTGAGCAAGCGCAGGTGTCACGCATGAGCTGCCAATGGCTGACATCTAAGTTACACAGGGAGTACCTTTATCCGCTTTTAACATCAGGAAATCTGTGATGGCCTTTCGCTGTTCGTAAAGGCGGTCTAACATATGTAGGGTTGAATTCCACCTTGTTGCAACGTCACAGCATGAGGAGTCGGTACGGGGGCCCATGGCAGATTACGTGCCTGGCAGCAGCAATGGGAGGCCCGTAATCTGCCAGCACCCTATGACAAAAAATGGAACCCACCAGCAGTGTGAGGAGACCTGAAAGTGGCACATGGCAGAGTGTGGCGATGGAGACAGCAGCAATGGGAGGCCGTACAGGGACCCATGAGAGACTCTGGACCTGGCAGCAGCATGAGGAGGCGGTATATAGGGGCCTATGGCAGATTAGGGGCCTGGCAGCAGCTATAGGAGGCCCATAATCTGCCAGCACCCTATGTCAAAAAATTCAACACACCAGCAGTGTGAGGAGACCTGAAAGTGGCACATGGCATGAGACACTGTGGACCTGGCAGCAGCATGAGGAGGCGGTATATAGGGGCCCATGGCAGATTAGGGGCCTGGCAGCAGCTATGGGAGGCCCGTAATCTGCCAGCACCCTATGTCAAAAAATTCTACACACCAGCAGTGTGTGAGGAGACCTGAAAGTGGCACATGGCAGAGTGTGGCGATGGAGACAGCAGCAATGGGAGGCCGTACAGGGACCCATGAGAGACTCTGGACCTGGCAGCAGCATGAGGAGGCGGTATATAGGGGCCTATGGCAGATTAGGGGCCTGGCAGCAGCTATGGGAGGCCCGTAATCTGCCAGCACCCTATGTCAAAAAATTCTACACACCAGCAGTGTGTGAGGAGACCTGAAAGTGGCACATGGCAGAGTGTGGCGATAGAGACAGCAGCAATGGGAGGCCGTACAGGGACCCATGAGAGACCCTGGACTTGGCAGCAGCATGAGGAGGCGGTATAGGGGCCCATGGCAGATTAGGGGCCTGGCAGCAGCAATGGGAGGCCCGTAATCTGCCAGCACCCTATGTCAAAAAATTCTACACACCAGCAGTGTGTGAGGAGACCTGAAAGTGGCACATGGCAGAGTGTGGCGATGGAGACAGCAGCAATGGGAGGCCGTACAGGGACCCATGAGAGACTCTGGACCTGGCAGCAGCATGAGGAGGCGGTATATAGGGGCCTATGGCAGATTAGGGGCCTGGCAGCAGCTATGGGAGGCCCGTAATCTGCCAGCACCCTATGTCAAAAAATTCTACACACCAGCAGTGTGTGAGGAGACCTGAAAGTGGCACATGGCAGAGTGTGGCGATGGAGACAGCAGCAATGGGAGGCCGTACAGGGACCCATGAGAGACTCTGGACCTGGCAGCAGCATGAGGAGGCGGTATATAGGGGCCTATGGCAGATTAGGGGCCTGGCAGCAGCTATGGGAGGCCCGTAATCTGCCAGCACCCTATGTCAAAAAATTCTACACACCAGCAGTGTGAGGAGACCTGAAAGTGGCACATGGCAGAGTGTGGCGATGGAGACAGCAGCAATGGGAGGCCGTACAGGGACCCATGAGAGACTCTGGACCTGGCAGCAGCATGAGGAGGCGGTATATAGGGGCCTATGGCAGATTAGGGGCCTGGCAGCAGCTATAGGAGGCCAGTAATCTGCCAGCACCCTATGTCAAAAAATTCTACACACCAGCAGTGTGAGGAGACCTGAAAGTGGCACATGGCAGAGTGTGGCGATGGAGACAGCAGCAATGGGAGGCCGTACAGGGACCCATGAGAGACTCTGGACCTGGCAGCAGCATGAGGAGGCGGTATATAGGGGCCTATGGCAGATTAGGGGCCTGGCAGCAGCTATGGGAGGCCCGTAATCTGCCAGCACCCTATGTCAAAAAATTCTACACACCAGCAGTGTGTGAGGAGACCTGAAAGTGGCACATGGCAGAGTGTGGCGATGGAGACAGCAGCAATGGGAGGCCGTACAGGGACCCATGAGAGACTCTGGACCTGGCAGCAGCATGAGGAGGCGGTATATAGGGGCCTATGGCAGATTAGGGGCCTGGCAGCAGCTATAGGAGGCCCATAATCTGCCAGCACCCTATGTCAAAAAATTCAACACACCAGCAGTGTGAGGAGACCTGAAAGTGGCACATGGCATGAGACACTGTGGACCTGGCAGCAGCATGAGGAGGCGGTATATAGGGGCCCATGGCAGATTAGGGGCCTGGCAGCAGCTATGGGAGGCCCGTAATCTGCCAGCACCCTATGTCAAAAAATTCTACACACCAGCAGTGTGTGAGGAGACCTGAAAGTGGCACATGGCAGAGTGTGGCGATGGAGACAGCAGCAATGGGAGGCCGTACAGGGACCCATGAGAGACTCTGGACCTGGCAGCAGCATGAGGAGGCGGTATATAGGGGCCTATAGCAGATTAGGGGCCTGGCAGCAGCTATGGGAGGCCCGTAATCTGCCAGCACCCTATGTCAAAAAATTCTACACACCAGCAGTGTGTGAGGAGACCTGAAAGTGGCACATGGCAGAGTGTGGCGATAGAGACAGCAGCAATGGGAGGCCGTACAGGGACCCATGAGAGACCCTGGACTTGGCAGCAGCATGAGGAGGCGGTATAGGGGCCCATGGCAGATTAGGGGCCTGGCAGCAGCAATGGGAGGCCCGTAATCTGCCAGCACCCTATGTCAAAAAATTCTACACACCAGCAGTGTGTAATGAGTGTCAAGGTCCTACCTTTTTCCTGTGGTTATGTTACTTCATGTGCTGGTGTCCATCTTGGATGCTGCTGTGCATGATGGGAGCCCTTTTATGCCTTCAGGTTTCTGTGGTCCATCCTCCAGAGGGGTGTGGCTGATGACATATAAGCCTGTGGCCCGCACATGCTCTTTGCACTTGTGTCTTGTGTCTTTGTGTTGCTGTTACTCTGTTCTGATTCTCGTGACTCTCCTGGTATCTGATTCGGCTTGTCTTGACTATTCTTTGTATTCTCCTTTGATCTGACCCTCTGTTGCTGAACCCGGCTCGTGACCTGTGATTCTCGTCTGCTGTCCTGTACTGTTCTGTCCTGTTGTTGTTGACCCCGGCTTGTCTGACTACTCTTTTGTCTCTTCCACCAGCTACACGCCATTGGCGGCGGCCATTACCGCAGCTGAGGTGTCTCGGGGGCCGCGACCTGGTTCCTGGCTGCGTCAAGTCCATCCCCACCATCAGGGGCCCTGGTGAAGGGCAGCCTGGGACTTAGACTCCGCGCCCTGAGGGACTTTGGTCTGTGGGTGGTGGTTGTCGTCAGCCAGTGCGTTACATTGTTAGGCCTGCCTGTCCGTTCCTCAGCTCCTGCCCTGACATTGAGACCTGAAAGTGGCACATGGCAGAGTGTGGCGATGGAGACAGCAGCAATGGGAGGCCGTACAGGGACCCATGAGAGACTCTGGACCTGGCAGCAGCATGAGGAGGCGGTATATAGGGGCCTATAGCAGATTAGGGGCCTGGCAGCAGCTATGGGAGGCCCGTAATCTGCCAGCACCCTATGTCAAAAAATTCTACACACCAGCAGTGTGTGAGGAGACCTGAAAGTGGCACATGGCAGAGTGTGGCGATAGAGACAGCAGCAATGGGAGGCCGTACAGGGACCCATGAGAGACCCTGGACTTGGCAGCAGCATGAGGAGGCGGTATAGGGGCCCATGGCAGATTAGGGGCCTGGCAGCAGCAATGGGAGGCCCGTAATCTGCCAGCACCCTATGTCAAAAAATTCTACACACCAGCAGTGTGTGAGGAGACCTGAAAGTGGCACATGGCAGAGTGTGGCGATGGAGACAGCAGCAATGGGAGGCCGTACAGGGACCCATGAGAGACTCTGGACCTGGCAGCAGCATGAGGAGGCGGTATATAGGGGCCTATGGCAGATTAGGGGCCTGGCAGCAGCTATGGGAGGCCCGTAATCTGCCAGCACCCTATGTCAAAAAATTCTACACACCAGCAGTGTGTGAGGAGACCTGAAAGTGGCACATGGCAGAGTGTGGCGATAGAGACAGCAGCAATGGGAGGCCGTACAGGGACCCATGAGAGACCCTGGACTTGGCAGCAGCATGAGGAGGCGGTATATAGGGGCCCATGGCAGATTAGGGGCCTGGCAGCAGCTATGGGAGGCCCGTAATCTGCCAGCACCCTATGTCAAAAAATTCTACACACCAGCAGTGTGTGAGGAGACCTGAAAGTGGCACATGGCAGAGTGTGGCGATGGAGACAGCAGCAATGGGAGGCCGTACAGGGACCCATGAGAGACTCTGGACCTGGCAGCAGCATGAGGAGGCGGTATATAGGGGCCTATGGCAGATTAGGGGCCTGGCAGCAGATATGGGAGGCCCGTAATCTGCCAGCACCCTATGTCAAAAAATTCTACACACCAGCAGTGTGTGAGGAGACCTGAAAGTGGCACATGGCAGAGTGTGGCGATGGAGACAGCAGCAATGGGAGGCCGTACAGGGAACCATGAGAGACTCTGGACCTGGCAGCAGCATGAGGAGGCGGTATATAGGGGCCTATGGCAGATTAGGGGCCTGGCAGCAGCTATGGGAGGCCCGTAATCTGCCAGCACCCTATGTCAAAAAATTCTACACACCAGCAGTGTGTGAGGAGACCTGAAAGTGGCACATGGCAGAGTGTGGCGATGGAGACAGCAGCAATGGGAGGCCGTACAGGGACCCATGAGAGACCCTGGACTTGGCAGCAGCATGAGGAGGCAGTATAGGGGCCCATGGCAGATTAGGGGCCTGGCAGCAGCAATAGAAGGCCCGTAATCTGCCAGCACCCTATGTCAAAAAATTCTACACACCAGCAGTGTGTGAGGAGACCTGAAAGTGGCACATGGCAGAGTGTGGCGATGGAGACAGCAGCAATGGGAGGCCGTACAGGGACCCATGAGAGACTCTGGACCTGGCAGCAGCATGAGGAGGCGGTATATAGGGGCCTATGGCAGATTAGGGGCCTGGCAGCAGCTATAGGAGGCCCGTAATCTGCCAGCACCCTATGTCAAAAAATTCTACACACCAGCAGTGTGAGGAGACCTGAAAGTGGCACATGGCAGAGTGTGGCGATGGAGACAGCAGCAATGGGAGGCCGTACAGGGACCCATGAGAGACTCTGGACCTGGCAGCAGCATGAGGAGGCGGTATATAGGGGCCTATGGCAGATTAGGGGCCTGGCAGCAGCTATAGGAGGCCCGTAATCTGCCAGCACCCTATGTCAAAAAATTCTACACACCAGCAGTGTGTGAGGAGACCTGAAAGTGGCACATGGCAGAGTGTGGCGATAGAGACAGCAGCAATGGGAGGCCGTACAGGGACCCATGAGAGACCCTGGACTTGGCAGCAGCATGAGGAGGCGGTATAGGGGCCCATGGCAGATTAGGGGCCTGGCAGCAGCTATGGGAGGCCCGTAATCTGCCAGCACCCTATGTCAAAAAATTCTACACACCAGCAGTGTGTGAGGAGACCTGAAAGTGGCACATGGCAGAGTGTGGCGATAGAGACAGCAGCAATGGGAGGCCGTACAGGGACCCATAAGAGACTCTGGACCTGGCAGCAGCATGAGGAGGCGGTATATAGGGGCCTATGGCAGATTAGGGGCCTGGCAGCAGCTATGGGAGGCCCGTAATCTGCCAGCACCCTATGTCAAAAAATTCTACACACCAGCAGTGTGTGAGGAGACCTGAAAGTGGCACATGGCAGAGTGTGGCGATGGAGACAGCAGCAATGGGAGGCCGTACAGGGAACCATGAGAGACTCTGGACCTGGCAGCAGCATGAGGAGGCGGTATATAGGGGCCTATGGCAGATTAGGGGCCTGGCAGCAGCTATGGGAGGCCCGAAATCTGCCAGCACCCTATGTCAAAAAATTCTACACACCAGCAGTGTGTGAGGAGACCTGAAAGTGGCACATGGCAGAGTGTGGCGATGGAGACAGCAGCAATGGGAGGCCGTACAGGGACCCATGAGAGACTCTGGACCTGGCAGCAGCATGAGGAGGCGGTATATAGGGGCCTATGGCAGATTAGGGGCCTGGCAGCAGCTATGGGAGGCCCGTAATCTGCCAGCACCCTATGTCAAAAAATTCTACACACCAGCAGTGTGAGGAGACCTGAAAGTGGCACATGGCAGAGTGTGGCGATGGAGACAGCAGCAATGGGAGGCCGTACAGGGACCCATGAGAGACTCTGGACCTGGCAGCAGCATGAGGAGGCGGTATATAGGGGCCTATGGCAGATTAGGGGCCTGGCAGCAGCTATGGGAGGCCCGTAATCTGCCAGCACCCTATCTCAAAAAATTCTACACACCAGCAGTGTGTGAGGAGACCTCAAAGTGGCACATGCGCTCCGATGCCACGCTACTGGCATGACAGCCTTTCAAGGGCAAATTCAGCTAGTTGGGGCCAAAGGTCAAGTTTCGTTGCCCAGTAGTCAAGGGGATTGTCTACCTCGGTTGGCAGGGTGCTGTCCAAGTAGGCCCAAGCCTGTTGTTTGAGCTCCTGCTCCAGGTCCACCTGATGCTGCTGCTGCTGCTGCTGCGGCTGGTTAGTAGTTTCCTCACTGCGCTAATGAAGAAAGCTACTCATCATCGACTGCAGACTGAGGCAGCCGCTGCTGGTGGAGCTGCCACTGCTCCTACCACCCCACCCCTCCCCTGATGCCATGGCAGCGGAATGCGAGCGCACAGGGCCCACAGTGTCTGAGGATGGACGTTGGCGCACAAAGGCAGAGACCAACTGACTACATAGGTGGTTTTTATAGTACGTTATTTTGGCCTCCCTCTCAGCAGGTGTGAAAAAGGCCACCATTTTTGAACGGTAGCGAGGGTCCAACAAGGTGGACAGCCAAAAGTCATCCCTCTGTCTGATGGTTATTATTCGGCTGTCGCTACGCAAGCAACCGAGCATGCTATGTGCCAAGGAATGCGAGGGACTCCCTGCCTCCATCTCCACAGCATACTGCCACGGTGCGTCTGGGTCCTCTGTCTCCTCCTCCTCCTCTACCAGATGCTCCTGCTCCTCCACTCCTGTCCGCTGAGTGGAAAAACCACCCATTTCACTCAATAATTCCTGAGCACAAATGTCCTCCTCTACCTCCTCCTCTTCTTCCTGTCCTGCCCCCACAGGGGTCATGTGGCGTTGAGATCTGTGCGCCACGTCTACCGCACCCTGACCAGCCATTGTTAACAGCATTTGTTCAAAGACGTGCAACAGAGGAATGACGTCGTTCATCCCATAGTCCTGCCGACTCACGAATAGCGTGGCCTCCTCAAAGGGCCTGAGCAAGCGGCAGGTGTCACGCATGAGCTGCCAATGGCTGACATCGAAGTTACACAGGGGAGTACCTTTATCCGCTTGTAACATCAGGAAATCGGTGATGGCCTTTCGCTGCTCGTAAAGGCGGTCTAACATGTGTAGGGTTGAATTCCACCTTGTTGCAACGTCGCAGATCAGGCGATGATGTGGAATTCCGTTCTGCCGCTGCAGCTCAAGGAGGGTGTGCTTTGCGGTGTAGGAATGGCTGAAATGCATGCAAAGTTTACGTGACATTTTAAGGATGTCTTGCAGTGGGATGGTGGATTTTAGGAACCGCTTGACAACCAGATTGAACACGTGAGCCATGCATGGCGCATGGCACAACCTTCCTTGACGCAGAGCAGACACCATGTTCTTTCCGTTGTCGGTCAACATGGTTCCGATTTTCAGTTTGCGCAGAGACAGCCATCTGTCGATTTCTCTGTTCATTACACTCAGAAGTTCCTCCCCTGTGTGACTACGTTCGCCAAGGCATACCAGGTGCAGAACAGCGTGACACCGTTGCGCCCTGCACATGTGATATGCCGGTCGGGTAATGGGACTTGGCACGGGGGTGGCGGCTGAGGACACGGCGGAAGAAGAGGTGGTAGAGGCGGACATCTTTGCCGGACCAAGGACGTGCAAACGTGGAGGCAAAAGCGGCGTGACCTGTCCAAGTTGCTGGTGCGGCTGTGACGGCACCACGTTCACCCAGTGGGCCGTAAATGACATGTACTGTCCCTGACCGTAGTTACAGCTCCACACGTCGGCGCTGCCGTGCACTTTGGCAGAGACCGACATGCTCAAAGACTGGCCCACCATGTCTTCTACATGTGAATGCAGGGCTGGCACTGCCTTTTTGGCGAAGAAATGACGGCTTGGCACTCTCCACCGCGGCGCGGCACAAGCCATCATTTCTCTGAAAGGTGCTGAGTCCACCACTTGGAAAGGGAGGGACTGCAGCACCAGCAACTTGGACAGGAGGACGTTCAGCTTTTGCACCGTCGGGTGCGTGCTCGCAAACTGTTGTCTCTTGGAAACGGATTCCAAGAAAGACTGCTGACGGAATCCGTGAAGAGGAGTAGCAGGAGAAGGAGCATCTGAACGAGCGGAAGATGCCAACGAGCGACAACTCCCCTCAGCAGAGGTGTTGGAGCCTTGACTGGCTGATGGAGGGCGATTGACGTCGGGTGACGGAGCAAGTAACGGAGCGGGTGATGGAGCGGGGCTGGGGCGGGCAGAACCGCCGTATCTTTATCACGGTTTTCCCAGGCCACCAAATGGCGACGCTGCATATGCTGCCGCAACGCTGTAGTCCCAACATGGGCCCCCTGGCCACGCTTGACTTTCTGGCCACATAGTCGACATACGGCTACGTTTACTTCCTCGGGCGGCTTGACGAAAAATTGCCACACCGCCGAGTAGGAAACTTTGCCCCCGATACTCCTCACTGGCTGACTGCTGCTTCCTCCGTGCACACCGGCACCACTACTGGCCGTGGTGGTAGGCTGCAGTGGAGCTGGTGCTCTACTCCGTGGCCGTTTGGCTCCACTGACACAGCTTCCACTCACACTGCTGCGACCCTGCTGCTGTCTCCTGGGCAACCCACCGACTGTTTTGCTCACTGCCAAGCTGCCACCCTCTTCTCCTGATGATGCGGAAGAAATTGCCTGATGACGACGAGGCTGCCAAGTGCGATCAACCTCCTCATCATTAAGTAGGGTCTCCGCCTCACTACTAGCCCCCTCGGCTGCGTCTGGGTCAGGAGACAGACCTGTCTCTAGACCGGCTACCGGGCCACTCTCCTCGCCACTACTTCTTCACCTTGCTGCTGAAAAGGCGGATGTCTCCCCCCGTTCCTGACCGCCCTCTGTTAGCTCTTCCTCACTGTACAGTGGGGCTGAGCCCACAGCATGCGATACTTCGCTTGGTGAGGGAACACCAAAGGACAGGGGCAGGTAGAGGACACGTGATTTCAGTGGGCTTGGTCCCGGGCCATGCCAACTAACGGTTGTGTCTGACGTACCCACCGACCGTTGGCTGTAGGTGTCAGAGGTGACCTGGGAAGAGGAAGACGACCGAGCCAACCAATCGATGACGGCAGGGTTGTCGGTGGAGACACGACCGCTGGATGACACCGGGAGCACTGGCCTCTGGCTGCGAATAGTGCTGCCTCGACCCCTTCCTCTGCTGCCACGTCTGCTCGCTCCTAAAACATTGCCTCCTCTGCCACTCCTCTGCATGTTGTCTGACATACTCTTTAATTAAACGATTATGTGTCCCTGAGTAACAATTCTGTGTCCCTGAGTAACAATTCTGTGTCTGTGCGAGTAACAATTCTGTGGCCCTAAGTAACAGTTCTGTGGCCCTCAGTAACAATTCTGTGTCCCTGATTAACGTTTCTGTGGCCCCAAGTAACAGTTCTGTGGCCCTCAGTAACAATTCTGTGTCTGTGCGAGTAACAATTCTGTGTCTGTGCGAGTAACAATTCTGTGGCCCTCAGTAACAATTCTGTGTCCCTGATTAATGTTTCTGTGCCCCCAAGTAACAGTTCTGTGGCCCTCAGTAACAATTCTGTGTCTGTGCGAGTAACAATTCTGTGTCTGTGCGAGTAACAATTCTGTGGCCCTCAGTAACAATTCTGTGTCCCTGATTAATGTTTCTGTGCCCCCAAGTAACAGTTCTGTGGCCCTCAGTAACAATTCTGTGTCTGTGCGAGTAACAATTCTGTGTCTGTGCGAGTAACAATTCTGTGGCCCTAAGTAACAGTTCTGTGGCCCTCAGTAACAGTTCTGTGTCCCTGAGTAACAATTCTGTGTCTGTGCGAGTAACAATTCTGTGTCTGTGCGAGTAACAATTCTGTGGCCCTAAGTAACGGTTCTGTGGCCCTCAGTAACAGTTCTGTGTCCCTGTGTAACAATTCTGTGTCTGTGCGAGTAACAATTCTGTGGCCCTAAGTAACAGTTCTGTGGCCCTCAGTAACAATTCTGTGTCCCTGATTAACGTTTCTGTGGCCCCAAGTAACAGTTCTGTGGCCCTCAGTAACAATTCTGTGTCTGTGCGAGTAACAATTCTGTGTCTGTGTGAGTAACAATTCTGTGGCCCTAAGTAACAGTTCTGTGGCCCTCAGTAACAATTCTGTGTCCCTGATTAACGTTTCTGTGGCCCCAAGTAACAGTTCTGTGGCCCTCAGTAACAATTCTGTGTCTGTGCGAGTAACAATTCTGTGTCTGTGCGAGTAACAATTCTGTGGCCCTAAGTAACAGTTCTGTGGCCCTCAGTAACAATTCTGTGTCCCTGATTAACGTTTCTGTGGCCCCAAGTAACAGTTCTGTGGCCCTCAGTAACAATTCTGTGTCTGTGCGAGTAACAATTCTGTGTCTGTGCGAGTAACAATTCTGTGGCCCTAACAGTTCTGTGGCCCTCAGTAACAATTCTGTGTCCCTGATTAACGTTTCTGTGGCCCCAAGTAACAGTTCTGTGGCCCTCAGTAACAATTCTGTGTCTGTGCGAGTAACAATTCTGTGTCTGTGCAAGTAACAATTCTGTGGCCCTAAGTAACAGTTCTGCGGCCCTCAGTAACAATTCTGTGTCCCTGATTAACGTTTCTGTGGCCCCAAGTAACAGTTCTGTGGCCCTCAGTAACAATTCTGTGTCTGTGCGAGTAAGAATTCTGTGTCTGTGCGAGTAACAATTCTGTGGCCCTAAGTAACAGTTCTGTGGCCCTCAGTAACAGTTCTGTGTCCCTGAGTAACAATTCTGTGTCTGTGCGAGTAACAATTCTGTGGCCCTAAGTAACAGTTCTGTGGCCCTCAGTAACAATTCTGTGTCCCTGATTAACGTTTCTGTGGCCCCAAGTAACAGTTCTGTGGCCCTCAGTAACAATTCTGTGTCTGTGCGAGTAACAATTCTGTGTCTGTGCGAGTAACAATTCTGTGGCCCTAAGTAACGGTTCTGTGGCCCTCAGTAACAGTTCTGTGTCCCTGTGTAACAATTCTGTGTCTGTGCGAGTAACAATTCTGTGGCCCTAAGTAACAGTTCTGTGGCCCTCAGTAACAATTCTGTGTCCCTGATTAACGTTTCTGTGGCCCCAAGTAACAGTTCTGTGGCCCTCAGTAACAATTCTGTGTCTGTGTGAGTAACAATTCTGTGGCCCTAAGTAACAGTTCTGTGGCCCTCAGTAACAATTCTGTGTCCCTGATTAATGTTTCTGTGGCCCCAAGTAACAGTTCTGTGGCCCTCAGTAACAATTCTTTGTCTGTGCGAGTAACAATTCTGTGTCTGTGCGAGTAACAATTCTGTGGCCCTAACTAACAGTTCTGTGGCCCATAAGTAACAGTTCTGTGTCCCTGAGTAACAATTCTGTGTCTGTGCGAGTAAGAATTCTGTGTCTGTGCGAGCAACAATTCTGTGGCCCTAAGTAACAGTTCTGTGGCCCTCAGTAACAGTTCTGTGTCCCTGAGTAACATTTCTGTGTCTGTGCGAGTAACAATTCTGTGTCTGTGCGAGTAACAATTCTGTGTCTGTGCGAGTAACAATTCTGTGGCCCTAAGTAACGGTTCTGTGGCCCTCAGTAACAGTTCTGTGTCCCTGTGTAACAATTCTGTGTCTGTGCGAGTAACAATTCTGTGGCCCTAAGTAACAGTTCTGTGGCCCTCAGTAACAGTTCTGTGTCCCTGAGTAACAATTCTGTGTCTGTGCGAGTAACAATTCTGTGGCCCTAAGTAACAGTTCTGTGGCCCTCAGTAACAATTCTGTGTCTGTGCGAGTAACAATTCTGTGTCTGTGCGAGTAACAATTCTGTGGCCCTAAGTAACAGTTCTGTGGCCCTCAGTAACAATTCTGTGTCCCTGATTAACGTTTCTGTGGCCCCAAGTAACAGTTCTGTGGCCCTCAGTAACAATTCTGTGTCTGTGCGAGTAACAATTCTGTGTCTGTGTGAGTAACAATTCTGTGGCCCTAAGTAACAGTTCTGTGGCCCTCAGTAACAATTCTGTGTCCCTGATTAACGTTTCTGTGGCCCCAAGTAACAGTTCTGTGGCCCTCAGTAACAATTCTGTGTCTGTGCGAGTAACAATTCTGTGTCTGTGCGAGTAACAATTCTGTGGCCCTAACTAACAGTTCTGTGGCCCTAAGTAACAGTTCTGTGTCCCTGAGTAACAATTCTGTGTCTGTGCGAGTAAGAATTCTGTGTCTGTGCGAGCAACAATTCTGTGGCCCTAAGTAACAGTTCTGTGGCCCTCAGTAACAGTTCTGTGTCCCTGAGTAACAATTCTGTGTCTGTGCGAGTAACAATTCTGTGTCTGTGCGAGTAACAATTCTGTGTCTGTGCGAGTAACAATTCTGTGGCCCTAAGTAACGGTTCTGTGGCCCTCAGTAACAGTTCTGTGTCCCTGTGTAACAATTCTGTGTCTGTGCGAGTAACAATTCTGTGGCCCTAAGTAACAGTTCTGTGGCCCTCAGTAACAATTCTGTGTCTGTGCGAGTAACAATTCTGTGTCTGTGCGAGTAACAATTCTGTGGCCCTAAGTAACAGTTCTGTGGCCCTCAGTAACAATTCTGTGTCTGTCCCTGAGTAACAATTCTGTGGCCCTAAGTAACAATTCTCTGGCACTCAGTAACAATTCTGTCTGTCCCTGAGTAACAATTCTGTGGCCCTAATTACGTTTCTGTGGCCCTAAGTAACAATTCTCTGGCACTCAGTAACAATTCTGTCTGTCCCTGAGTAACAATTCTGTGGCCCTAATAACGTTTCTGTGGCCCTAAATAACAATTCTCTGGCACTCAGTAACAATTCTGTCTGTCCCTGAGTATGAATTCTGTGGCCCTAACTAGCGTTTCTTTGTCCCTAAGTAATGATTCTGTGGCCCTAATTAACAATTCTGTGTCCCTGAGTAATAGTTCTCTGTCCCTAAGTATCGTTTCTCTGTCCCCAAGTATCGTTTCTGTGGCCCTAACTCTGTCCCTGTCCCTAATACAGAGCGGTCTGCCTCTGTTCAATGACTGCAGGCAAATGAAGAATTCCAAAATGGCCGCTATTTATAGCTCGACCATTACACAGTGCTAGCTGGCTGGCTGCTGATTGGCTGATGCGATCACATGTCGTTGAGGAATGCATTATGGGTCAGCGCGCCTTGTCTGCGCGCCTTCCCAGACATCCCCGCTCCGTCGCCGCACATGTCAGCCGCCATTTTCGGAAAAATTTCGATTCGCGCGTCCGAATTAGGCTATTTTTTGGAAATTTTTCCGATGTTCGACTCGAATTCCACTTCGGCTACTTCGATTCGCTCATCTCTAATCCTGACTTACCCCTCCATCCTGCACATCAATCCCATTAACCACCTGCTCAGTGAGCAGAAGACTCCTTCCAACATTGTCCGTTCTGCTCAGTGTTGCAATTTGATCCTCCAGATCTCTAATGTGAGCTTCCAGAATGGCAACCTGCTCATATCTGTCACAGCAGTATTCATCCTAGAGCTGTTGCACTGGTATTGTATACATGTGTCACATTATGGACTGTGCAAACCCTTCAACCTTGTTAGTATTGATTATCCCTCCTTATCCCTCCTCCACTCTTCCTACCACTCCATCCCCCACAGCTATTTTCTCCTGTACCACTATCCCCTCCCTCCTAGATTGTAAGCTCCAAGGAGCAGGGCCCTCGAACCCCTTGTGTATTGCATTGTATTGTTATTGTATTGTCGCATGTTCTGTCTTCCATTGTAATGTACAGCGCTGAGCGAACTGTTGGCGCTTTATAAATACTGTATAATAATAATAATATCCCAGTTACAATATTATTACTTGCATGACATTTAAGATGTTGCTTACAAGTTAGAAAACTTTGTTTTCTCATCACTTTTTGTGGCAAAGACAACAATCGCAAGGGGAAATAGGGTAGGACATAGACAGCATTAAAAATGTGACAGAAGCTCCAAACATTCCCTACTCTAATTTAAAAACACGAAAACATGTATGAATATGCATACATTTAAAGCAGAACTCCAGCCTGCTGCCCATGTGCTCTCATCAAAGATAAATCCATGGTACACAATTGATGGACTTGGTGCTGTTTTAAGTTGTGCTTCTGGAACATTTGTCTGGTTACTGTTGTGGCAACTGCATCTGTTTCTACCCCATTTAGTAGGCATCTCCTTGGCAGACTGAATTCAAAACAATAGTATTCTTCAAAGATCTGCCATTTTTTTTTATTAAAATGTGTTCAAATGTTATAAAAATATTACTTTTAAGGTTCCAGTTTTGAGAATTCATCTTTGCAATACAGCCTTGAAGATAAATGAATGCTTCAGATTTCTCATTTTATCTTTAAAAACGTGTAAAAACAGAACAATAATCTACTGATTTATCGAGCTAAAGAGGATCAAATTAAAGCTCTTGTGAGACCTCTGTACCTGTGGCATTATGTAAATGTTGATACTTGCTTAATCTTGCTTAACCTTATTGATTTAGAATTTGAGAACACCAAGCAGGTGTTAATCTTTGTAGTTGAAGAGAGATCTGTTAAAAGTCTAGGATCTCTAATTGCAATGTACAGAGTAAAGATCAGCATGTTAGGATATTTCAACAAACTACTTTAGTTTTCAAACAGCAGGTCACTTTTATATACAGTAGAAATTACTAAACAGTGCCTAGCAAGTAACTTAGCAGTAACTGAGTTTAAAGAATCATCATTCTGTTTGCTTGGTGAGAAATCAATGGTGGATACTCTAGCAACCACTAGCATCTTTTGAAAACGCTTCTGTAGGAAAGATCATACCAAGAGGCAAACAACTAAAGCTCCCATTATACTAAGTTTGATTGCTACACACTTATAAAACAACTGAGTTCCATGGAAATAATTTATGAAAACTAGACTGTATGAGACATTGTTAAGCTGCCATTTAAACTAGATTTTCAGTTTCAAATACAGTGTTGTGTGTCTCTAACAACTCAAATTGTTCCCTAATTTTCATAGATGAACATAGATGAAGGATAATGTGATATGGTAGCACAGATGATGGGTGGTTTAGAACTAGAAAAAGAACAAATATTTCACGAAACCAAATACAGTAAGTAAACATGTTGTTTTAAGTTATGGACTGTATAACATATACACATCATAAACTGACAGTTTAGCACCTAAAATATTATGAAATAAGTTTGAACAGATAGCTAGTTAACTATCACTTATCCTTATTAGATTAAAATTGGAATCAATGGTTAATGCATTTTAAAATGAAAAAAAAAACAACTAACAAAGTGTTTACCCTTCAGGGGCGGACTGACAACTCATGGGGCCCCCGGGCAATTGGGGATCATGGGGCCCCTGTGTCCTTGCCCAAACTCAAAAAAGCCTATGAAAAAGGTACCAGGGGCATCTCATGGGGCCCCCTACTGACCCGGGCCCTTGGGCAGTGCCAGAGGTTCCAAATGGTCAGTCCGCCCCTGTCACCCTTAAGACTTTGGTGTTTAGGTGCGAGCAGAGGTTGATGGCAGGTAGTAAAACTCTATGAGAGACTGACAGCTGCTGCAGCTTTACAGGACTAGACAGTGCACCAAGTGGTACTAACATTTAGTGTAGTATATGCCCAGGGACAAATGCCCAAAATGCAGATGGATTGTGCTCTGAGCATTTGTTCCTGGTTGCATACTTCTATAAACATTAGTACCATTCAGTGCATTGCTCAGCCCTGCTTAGCCAAAGGAGCTGTTGTCTATCTCTCATAGAGTGTTACAGGCTGTCGGCAGCGGGCCTGGATGCCTGTGCTTTCCGCCGGCACCTAACCACAGAAGTTTTTTTCACCAGGGCTAAATGTCCAGTGTGCATGAGGCCTTCATTGATAGGCTAGTTCAGAATTCTGCATTGTATTTAAAGTGCCCTTACCATACTGCTACCTTAAAAATAAAAAAAGCTTCATGCATTTATAAAGCACAATGGTGTGTTTTACAAATGTGCTTTATACTATGCTGAATTAAAATAAAAAAAATGGGGAAAGAGCCCAGTCACATAGCCTGTCAAGTCACATGACTGACCTCAGTCATAGAGGTCTCTTTGTTGTGCAGAGAGACAAATCACAGGATCTAGACCTGGGCATTTTGTGAATGGGCTGTAAAATCCAGACTGCGGAGTTGTGTAATACTGCAGAGGATATTAGCAAGAAGTACTGTATTTGCTTTCTGCCACAACAGGCCCCTAAATATAAGTGTCATTAGTTATAAGGCTTATGTATTTGGAACACTTTATGTTGTGTTACAGTAGAGGAAATGTTCAAAATTCTTTGCAAAGATGAAATTCAGTTTCAAACTAAACAAAATACCAAGAAAAGAAGAAAACTGTTTTTTCAAAGGGGCTAACTTGGCGGCATATCTGAATCCAATGTACCTTGGTCTCATTTGAATAGAGAACTAATGTGTAGAGATATTGCCTGAAACATATACAAAAAACGTTTGTATGTCTCTGCTTAAGGGTTTTTTAATGTTATTGAACAAGATAGTTATAATTTGTTTTAATGTCTATATTCCTCCACATAATAGCCCTGATAAAGGGGGAGACATTTCCTCTAAAACTGTTGGCTTTACCTGTTACCTGTGAACTGTTAACCTCAGTAAACGTCTTAAATGTATACTCAAGCGTGACAAACTTTTATACTGATCATGCCTCTATTCCAATTGAAAAGACAATGTAGTAGATAGTACTGAAGGAATGAACAATGTTTTCCTAAATGTCTCCCCAGAAGCAGTGCCTATGTTACTACACGGAACCAGAAAGCTTGAAAGCAAATAGTCCTTGAACAGTAATTAGCCAGTAAAAGGTATTATTAAGAAATAAAGTGGTTGTAAAGTCAGAAGGTTTTTTACCTTCATGCATTCCATGCATGAAGGTAAAACACCTTCTGTATACATCTTTCTCCAGCCCATTGGCTCTTGCTGCTGTCAAGCACAGCCAATGAGGTGGGAGCAGGGTGGCAGTCTGAGCACACAGGTGTGCCACAATTGAAGTGGCTTACACACCCGAGAAAGGAGGATCAGGGCTGTCCTGTGCAAAACCATTGCACAGAACAGGTAAGTATGACGTTTGTTATTTTTTTTTAAAAAAGTAGCCTTTATAATTACTTTAACTGTGGAATAACATTTTCAGAAAAAAAAATCACAAAGTTTTGTTTTAAACACTCCAGCCGTCAGCTGACCTGGTGTAGAGTGAATTGGACAGTTGAGTGCTCATTGATAAATCCAAGTTCTGTTTCCATTGAAGGGAGAGTGGGAGACCAGCTGACCTGCGTCTATGATTTGAGACAGACACCAGTGGTATGCATAGGAACAATAACATTTCCGCCCACATGGCGAAATGGTGAGCATAAACAAAGTCATAGAACATATAAGTCATAGAACATATAAGCATATATATAAAAACCAGCATTCTCACCAGGTAGCAAACGTTCCAACAGATGATGGACAAGGGCATTGCCAGAGAAATAACCACCAATATAAAACCTCAATTCAAAAGGAAAAAGTTAAGAATAGGGAGATCGAAAGTATAGATCTAGGATAAGACAAGGAGGAGAGAAGAAAAGAAAAAGACAAAAATAAAAGGGGGGGGTGGGGGGGGGAAGAGGGAGAAAATGAGAAAGAGTCAGCTGCGGCGTTATTAAGCAATGGAGATATATCTGATCCATGGTTCCCACGTTCCCTCAAATCTAGATTCATCATTATTGACAATGCTAGTTAACTTATCATTTACCATTATCCAATTAAGTTTTTGTTTAACCCCGTCTAACGGAATCAATGATTGTCTCCAACTTCTAGTTATGGTAATACGTGCCACCAGTAAGAGGTAATGAATTAGTCTAGTCGATTTTTTGGGAATGGTAGCAGGTAACAGATGAAATAAGGCCACGTCCAGCATTCTACGAATATTAATTCCCGTAACCGAGTAGATAAAATTAAACATTCAGATCCAAAATCTATTCACTAACAGACATTTCCACCAAATATGGAACATAGCTCCCTCTTGTCTGCAGTGCCGGAAGCAATTAGGTGATACCGAAGGACATATTTTAGCAAGGCGCGTAGGAACCAAGTACCAACAAAGTAGCGTTTTGTAATTGGATTCAATAAGAGCAGTATTAATCGATATCTTTGATAGAGAATGGGCCGCAGTCTGCCAAGTTTCCAGATCTAAGGTGCTATTCAAGTCCCTTTCCCATTGAGTCATGTAGGATAATTTAGTGAGAGGATCGACGAGGGAAGCATAGACAATGGACAAATGACCCCTCATCAACCCAGTTGCCCCACAGGAGATTTCTAAAGGAGTGAGTGTACAAGGTTCCGCGATTAATTTAAATTTGCTAGAGATAAATGAGATAATTTGATAATAGTGAAACAATTCTCCTGGAGGCATCTGGTACTGTGTCAGAAAATACTGGAGAGAACGAGGACGAAGTCCATCCAGGAAGTCTCCAATATGCAGCAAACCCTTATTCAACCACCATTGAAATACTAATGGTGACACACCAGGAATAAACTCAGGATTATAAAAAACTGGAGCTAATGGAGTATGTGGGGAGAAGAAAGGTTTGCGAGCCCGCCATCTGTCCCAAACCATCAATGAATAGGACAGCATAGGACACAAAATAGGAGGACGTAAGCGACTGGGGAGCCACATAAGAGCACCAATAGCATAAGGATGGCAGGATAAGGCCTCAATGCCAACCCACTAGGGGACATAACCCCTGGCTGTAGTACAAGTTAACTGTGCTATCTGAGCCGCATGTAAATAACCTAGGAGATTAGGAAGTCCAAAAACCGCCATGCTTCTTTAGGGAAAAGATAGTTGACCTGTTGACCCTAGGACGCTTTCCCCTCCAGATAAATCTAGAGACTGCAGCCTGTAATAGTATCAGTTCCAGTTTGGGAACCATGATCGGTAACGTCCTAAAGTAGTACAATAGGCGCGGTAAAAAAGTCATTTTAATAGAGTGGATTCTACCAAACCAGGAAAGTGGGAGATCCTGCCATTCTAGTAAATCAGATTTAAGTCGCTTGAAGAGCGGAAGATAATTGGTCTTGTACAAGGATGAAAAAGATTTTGTGAGGTGAATCCCCAGATAGAGGAGAGAACGAGGGGCCCACTGGAAATCAAAATTGTCCTGAAGGTAATGAACCTCCGAGTCAGGCAACAAAATAGTTAAGGCAATTGTTTTAGAGGAATTAAGAGTAAGACCAGAGGCCTCTGAGAAACGATGAAACAGGTGAAGGAGACCGGGTAAAGAAGTGCGAGGATCAGATTTGTACATAAGGACATCATCAGCAAATAGAGCACATTTATGATCCTGCTGACCGCAGCAGATGCCCGAAATAGTGGGATCAGAGCGAATGGCGATCGCAAGCGGTTCCATTGCCAGAGCGAATAATAGTGGAGAGAGAGGACAACCCTGTCTAGTACCACGCCCTATCAACAGGGAGGCTGACTTATAACCACGAATGGAAACTTGAGCCGAAGGCTTAGAATAGAGGGCCCGTAGCAAGGTCGTAAAAGAAGGGCCAAACCCAAACCTATCTAACATCTGAAATAGGTAGTCCCACGATAGACTGTTAAACGCTTTATGAATATCCAGCGATAACAATAAAATTTCCCTTTGTAAAGATTTGTCCCAATTAGAATGTACGGCTGACAGCAAAGCTAAAGTCCGGCAAATTTGGTCAGATGTTTGTCGACCGCTGATAATTCCTGACTGATCATCATGAACATACAGTGCTAGGAATTTATGGAGGCGTAAGGCCAAAATTTTTGTGAGAATCTTTAGATCACAATTAATTAATGAGATGGGCCGGTAATTGGAAACTATAGAAACATCTTTGAGGGGTTTGGGGATGACACTAATGAATGCCTTATTTTCGTCTGGGGGCACCAGTCCCCCATCCCGTAGATAATTAAAATATTGAACCATATGGGGAACCAGGATATCAGGGAAAACTTTGTAATAATTGTGAGGAAGACCATCCGGTCCTGGAGATTTATAAGGAGCAAGAGATTTCAAAGCATCCCAAATCTCTTCACACGAAATGGGCCATTCCATCGACTCCCTATGAGCCTTCTGGAGACAGGAAAGAGAAATAGAACTCAAGAAGGAGTCGAAAGACAAAGAAGCACCTCCCTGAAGCGTACTATAAAGTTCAGTGTAAAAAGAGTGAAATTTCCGAAGAATCTTACCCGGATTTTGGGATAAAGTGCCGTCGTATAATCTGAGTTTAGGGAGGTCTGTTTGAGAATGTCTGGGAGTCAACTTGCGGGCCAATAAGGTACCAGGTCTATCCCTCCAAGTAAAAAATTTATGGTTAGACCATCGTAGTTGTTTGTCAGCCGTAGTATTAAGACAAAGATTTAGTTCCAGCCGGGCTTGATCCAATTTAAGCAACAAGTCCGGACTGGGATTTTGCATATGCTGGGCAACCAAGTCAGAATATGCTTGAGTTTTGGTGGCTAGAAGGTCATTTCGGGCTTTTTTAAGTCGTGAAGAGAGCTGAATAATAAACCCCCTAACCGAGGCCTTATGGGCTGCCCAGTTAATGGCCGGGTTCGTATCCTCTGATTTATTAAGTTCAAAGTACATTTGTAAGTGAGAGGAGATGTCCTGACAATAGGAAGAATTACCCATAATAGTTTCATTAAGGCGCCAACAATAAGCAGTCCTACCAAGCAGCCCGGATGACAATGTTATATAAATCGGGTCATGGTCGGACCAAGGTGTGGAGAGGATTTTAGCAGTGAGGAGTCTAGGGAGTGAATGTGTATGAAGAAATATATGGTCAATGCAAGAATAACAATTATGAGCCCTAGAGTATTGGGAATAGTCTCGAGAGGTTGGGTTAGCTTCTCTCCAAGCATCAACAAAGTCAAACTGATACAATAGCTGGGCCAATTTTCGGCTTTGTCTAGAAGGAGGCTGAAGCACGGCGGTTCGGGAGAGATCCAAAATCTGATCCAAAGCTAAGTAGAGTCACCAGCCAGAATGACATCGCCTTCGAATTCGCTAGCCATAGGGTTCAATAGGGAATGAAAAAATGCCACCTGGTTGGTATTTGGAGTGTAGTAAATTAAAAAAGTAATCAAATGTCCCCCCAGATGTCCTTGCACAAGAAGATACCGCCCCTCCTTGTCCCGGATAACTTTAGATTCGGTAAAGGAAAGACGGCGAGATAAGCAAAGGGCAACCCCCCGTTTCTTCTCTGAGGCATTAGCAAAATAACAGACAGGATAATCTTTACGTACGTATCGTGGGGTAGATGAAGGTGGGAAATGCGTCTCCTGTAGGGCAACTATGTCCACCCCAAAAGAGCGGTATGAATTAAAGTCCTTTATGCATTTGGAGGGGGAGTTAAGCCACTGAACGTTATGAGAAAGTAGACGGATCGTTCCGCTATGAGACCGTAGAGAAGACATAATCGGCAATTAAAAAACTAGCTAGAATGGGGACCCTCCACTCCTGGAGCATAAAAAGGATCCAGATACGCTTACGGCTGACCCTGGGAGAGAGAAAAAAAAAAAAAAGGGGAGAAAAAGAGGGAGGACAATAAAGAAAAAAAGAGGAAGGAAAAAAAGAAGAGACATTTAGAATAGAGAAATCCTCATGTTAAGCATCCGAAGGTGATATACAAACTTTTGTAACAGAAGCAAATCAAACTCCACACCAGAAAAAAAGCAGAGCAATAGCCCTGCAAAGGATTGGGTCCACCCGGAGAAAACAACTCAGGGAAGAGTCTTCCTATCAGGGAGGGCGCATAGACACTCCCCGGAACCAACAACAACCCACCAATAACATAACAATTAGTAGTCAAAATGCAACCGATCCCTCTGATAAAGAAATCAGCATGTAGAAAAGAGGTAATCCCAAGGTCCTTCCCCCTGCCAAACCTCCCACAACAGCATAAAAGTAGTGGCCAATGTTCCCAAGGAACCACTGAGAGGCCACCATCCAACCGTGGAAGAAAGAAAAAAAAAAACACCCAAGGAGTCCCATGAAAAGCTGTAGAAACTTAGGAAGTCTGCTTGGGTGATATCCGCGGTCTTTCGAGGATTTGAACCAGTCCACAAAGGTGAGAGCGACTGAGGTTGAGAAGCCGATCTTGCTGGGGAGTGAGATGTAGGACTCTGAGATATAATGCCCAATTGAAATAACAATTGCTTGCCATCCTGGAATGTGGAGCACCAATAAAACTTTCCATTAAGATTGAATTGTAGGCGAAAGGGGAAGGCCGAGCGATACCGGATACCCTTCTGCACCAAATGGGAAAGTAGAGGCTTAAAGGATCGCCGTTTCTGGAAAGTAGTCGGAGAAACATCAGCGAAAATTTGTATCTTATGACCTTCAAAATCCAGATCCAGAGTCTCTCTGCTATACTTCATTACCGCTTCCTTGACCTGGAAAAAATGAGTCTTTACGATGATATATCTAGGAGGCCCATCTTGTCTAGGGGGAATCAGCGCTCTGTGGATACGATAGATTTAAGTATGAAGATCATCGATATCGGGTATTGCAGATCGCATGAGGGTGTGTGCGCAGCTAATGAAATCTTTAACCGATTCAGGGAGACCTTGAATGCGGAAATTATAGCGCTTAGCCCAATTCTCCAAATCATCAATTTTAGAGTAAGCCTGCTCCAAGCAATCTTGCAAGTCGGTAATCATATTAGAGTTTTGGGAAACTCTATGAACTGTCGTATCAACTTTAGCCTCAATACTGTCTAGGCATTGGCCCAACTCCTGAAAATCCTGTTTGAGGTCGGCCGCCAATTTTGAAGTAGCTCTATCCAGTTTGCGTTGAAGTAAATCAGCGAACCAAGCTATTAGGGTTGCATCACTCGAATATTGTGGTGGATCTGGATGGATTGCTGGCGAGTGAGCTGGGCTGGTGTCCTCGGGTTCGGGACCACCATGCTGGCTAGAAAATATGGCCGCTATCTCGCTTCCCAGTGGTGAGGAAGCAGGGGAATCAAGGCCCAGTGAACAGGCTGAAGTCTGGGACTCGGGTACTGCAGGGCTGGAAGGTGACTGAGGGGGCTGCCGAGATTCACTCACCCCATCCTGTGCAACATCAGCAGTCTGGTCCCGGGCCCATGATGGAGGGAGAAGCAGGGTCCCGTGTCACCCTCTGTGGGAGAGGTGCAGCTCTGCAGACAGCAGATGAGGCAGCACGAGCCGCAGACGCCGAGCCAGGCACCATCTTGGGTCCCTTCCTCCCCGCAGGGAGTAATGATTGTGAGCCTCTGCGGCTCTTCCCCGCCATCCACCCCGGCATTGTGCGGGGTCCCTAAGGTCCGGGCAACACCCAGGGGAAATCCCGGAAGCAGCGGGGGATCGGTGCCTGTGCACGGGCTGTAACTGGGTCCAGGGATGTGCGGAGCTAGTGCCGGACCGTCCCATCCGGCCGTGCATGCGCACTGTGAGCATAATTTAAAGAATATTTGCACTTTCACCCAAAGTGCACATATTCCTTTTTCCCCACAGAAGTCTATAGGGTTCGCCTGCACCGGGTAAAGTAGCTAAAAGAAGATTTCAGCTGAAGGGCTTCAAGTTGCCACAGGCTGTGGCATGCAAGTTGATATACATCTGTGGATTGGAAGGGTGGGTTGGATTAGGTGGAGGGGAAAACAGAAATGATAAGTGCACTTGAAAACTGTATCTAAACCCAAGAACAAATAAATATATAATACACTGAAGCTTGCCAGTCCTCAGATATGACGGCTGTATCAGTTTTCCTTTTATTCAGAATTTTCATTTGGTGATCCTGCCAAAAACACTTTTCTTGTCCTATAGTGACAACAATAACTCACTGGTGTTTATTTACTAAAGCTGGTTCACTCAGAATCTCATGCACTTCTGCATAGAAACCAATCAGCTTACAGGCTTTATTGCTATAAACTTAATTGAACAAGCTAAGGTTAGACGCTGATTGGCTACCATGCATAGCTGCCCCAGATTCTGAGTGAACCAGCTTTAGTAAATAAACCACACTGCCCTTTATCATTGGAGGAATACCAGGATGTGTATTAATGCTACAGGATACCTTTACCTCTTCTTATTTAAGCAACATAGAAAGTATGCTGTAGTGCACAAAAGTAAACTTAGCGACGCTGAAAACATTGCTTGATTGTTTTTTGAAGCAGAGACACAGAAAGTTATACGTTTACTGGAGTTCTGGCAGGATAAACATGTATTGTTTGCCCTTATTGAGTAGATGCAGCAAAATGCTTTCAATTGTATATATAGCAAACCACAAGACAGCAAACAGGAAAAGTTATTTGTTAGATTTTAAGTAAACCTTAACATTTAAATATGAATTTTCAGCAATTGCATTGTTCTGGCATCTCTAGACAAACATTATGCAAAACAGGCATGAAACTGGCCCACTGGGTCCACTGGAGTATGATTGTCAGAGTCACTGTTGTGAATGAACACCAGATTTAAACATTTGAAGTACAGTAATTGTCCAAGTGGTGCAGGTCTTGCAAACATTTTATAGAAAGACATAAAAAAAATTTCAATTTGATGCCTATGATGAGGCATCAATAAGGGCATGCAAGTTATTAATTTTAATGTAATAATTTGAAAAAAATCTTTCATACCATTCTAAAAAGTAATAATCTGTTCCCAGCACTATGTGTATTTATTATACAAATCTTGATTTAAATCTATAACATCTTTATACGTAGTTAATTTTTTTCCACCATTATATGTGAGCAATTAAATACTTGCAACTTTCACAACACAAAACTATTTTTTCTTTAAATATCAAGTTTTACTTTTAAAAGGTATAAACAACACAGTCTTGCTGAAGAGACCAATTAAAATGAGCAGTTATGAGAAAATGTTGTAGTTTATACATAAACCAGAACTTTGCATAGCATCTTCTGCAATATTTAATAAAACAGTAATCTATTTTTAGAATTGGGGCTAGAAGCAAATGTCTATAGGGCAGAATAGACAGACATTTTGCTGCTATCTCAAGGTACAAAGTAAATGCTTTATTAAGTGGTATCAATATATAATAATAGAAAATTGCTATTTCTTCACTGGATATTGAAGATTGGCTTGAGGCAAACTTGGGGGTGACTGAATTCTTCATTTCACCCAGGAATACATTGATTCAACTTATTACTTAGATTATCATACGATTGCCAAGTGCTATATGTGATAGCTGGTGAAGAAAGTACATTATAGGAAGTTAAGGTAGTTTGTTTAAATAACACCTATCATGGGAGAAATACAACCGTGAAAAGTAAGTACACCTCATTTATGGACTTTTCCAACATATTTGGATAGGCAAAAATTAGTTCTTCATTCAAACTGTTCATAAAGATAAAAGTGATATACATTGACAAATGACACATAACATTGATATAGTGTATTTATTCCCATAATCCAAATGAACATACATTCTGATTTGTTACAAGTACACCCCCTCATTAACCACCCCTTTAAATCATAAAGTTTGAATCTGATATTCCAAATTAGGAGTCAATGATTAGAATCTTCTTAGGGAGTATGCAGGTAGAACTTGTCTACCTAAAGTGGTTTTAAAGGCTCAAGGTTTTTTACCTTCATGCATTCTATGCAATTCATGATTTACCAAGGATCATGTAATGCTTGGGGATGTTTTTGACAAAACTCAGTAAAGGAAAGCAAAAATAACATTATAGCAAAAATACAGTTAATGACTGCTTAGATGAGCAAAGACCAGGCCTCCTAAAACAGTGTGCTATGCACCATCGAATCAAGAAAGAGTTGTTTGTCCACAGCAACAGTAAATGTTTGTCAGGGCAGGAGCAGTGGAATGGACAGGCAGGCCTAATGGTAGGGTCACGCACCAACTGACGACAACAACCACCCACAGACCGGAGTCCCTCAGGGCGCGGAGTCTAAGCCCCAGGCTGCCTTTCACCAGGGCCCCTGATGGTGGGAATGGACTTGACACAGCCAGGGACCAGGGCGCGGCCCCCGAGTAACCCCAGCTGCAGTAATGGCCGCTGCCAATGGCGTATAGCTGGTGGGAACCAGATGGGAAACGATAGCGTAGTGGGACAGGACGAGTCGATAACAGCAGGACAGACAGTACAGGACGATAGGCAAGAATACACAGGTCATGAGCCGGGTTCAGCAACGGGAGGTCAGATAAGGGGATAAGGCTGAGAATAGTCTTAGTCAAAGCTGAGTCAGTTTCCAGGAGAGCCACGAGAGTAGAACAAGAGCTTGCTGCAACACAATCATACAGGACACGAATGCAAAGAGCAAGTGCAGACAACAGGCTTAAATGTGATCAACCACACCCCTCTGAGGGATGGACCGCAGAGGCCTGAAAGCATAAAAGGCTCCCACCATGCTTTGCAGAAACCTAAGATGAATGCCAGCACATGGAGCAGCATAACCTCTGGAGAAAGGTAGGACCTTGACAATGTTTTAGGTGCAGACTGACAAGACAGGAGAAGAGCCTTATACCAACTAGGAAACATGGTGGTAGAAATGCTTTTGGATGGCTTGCTGCTTAACAGGTTTCAGTTTTTCTACCAGGGTCATGGCTGCAGCTGCAGTCATGACCCTGGTATGTTTTTTAGAGCTGACAATGCTCTATAATGTAAAAGTGATCTGAGTGTCTATACAGCCGCTGGGTTAATTTTTCCATGTGGTGGGAGGTAGTTCCTCCCACCACCTCCTACCATCTTCTGGGCTCTTCCAGTCCACCAGGGAGCCCGGGACTGAAATGATTGGTCAGGGCAGCACACCATAGAGATGCAGGAGGAACTTCTATTCCCTGATCATCTCTATGGTGTATGAAACTGAAAGCAATGAGGATTTTGTCACATTTGGTTTTGATTTGTTGTGTACAAGCTGTTACTTTTTTGTAAAGCATCTGATCAAACTTATTTTGATTTGATCAGATGCGCTTGAGGACATAAAAGAGATCTGGAGTATAATAAACCTCAGATCTTTTAGAAAAGGGTACCTCTCACTGCCCATGCTATCATAAGAGATGTTGCTCATCCTTTAGGATAGCAATAATATTAACTGCTTCCCCACTGCCATATAGCAGATATATTACAGTGATTTTGCATTCCTGGGTAGGGGGCGCACGTGAGCCACACGCGCACACTACCTGCACCGCCATTCGCTGCTGCGGATATCAATCACCGGGTATCGGCCGGTAATTACCCGCCAGCACCCGGTGATTACCGAGCATCTCCAAAGGGGAGGAAGACTGTTTTGTTTACTGTCTTCCTCCCTGTCAGCTTGGGCACACTGTTTTGGATGGCCGTGCACACCACAGCTATCCAGAGCAGTGTGCTTACAGTGAAACACACACCCTCACCCACTAGTAAAATGCTCCCTACACATAGTTAACCCTTTGATTGCCCCTCATATTAACCCTTCCTGCCCAGTGCCATTAGTACAGTGTCAGTCCTTTTTTTTTTTTTTAGCACTGATCACTGTAGTGGTGTCACTGGGGATGTCAGTGACACCAAGTCAGTTCCCCCAGTGTCAGAATGTCTGCCGCAGTCCCACAGTCCCGCTAAAAGGTGCTGATCGCTGCCATTACTAGTAGAAAAAAAAAATCCCAGTATCTATACCGCCATTTGTAAAAACTATAACTTTCACGTAAATCAATTAATTTACACGTATTGGGATTTTTTATTAGCAAAGACATGTCACAGAATACATTTTGGCATACATTTATGATGAAATTCAATTTTTTCAAATCTTTTTACTGGACATGTTTTATAACAAAAAGTCCAAAATATTGTTCTTTTCTCCAAATTGTCAGTCTTTTTTTTATAGTGCAAACAATAGTGATCAAATACCACTGAAGGAAAACTCAATTCTTGGGGAAAAAAAGGACCTACAGTAATTTCATTTGGGTGCAGTTTTGCATGACGACGCAGTTGTCAATTAAAGTAACTCAGCGCCGTAACGCAAAAAATGGCCTGGTTAGGAAGGGGGGTAAAGTGGTAATAAAAAAAGACACAGTGTCAACATTTTTAACAAAATAAATAATACATTTAGCGCTCTGTCCCCTTGTGCAAATGCAAATGCACAAGTAGGTCTCACACAGTGATCACAATGTCAGAGCGAGAGCAATAATTCTAGCACCAGACTTTCTGTTTAACTCTAAACTGGTAACCTATACAAGCTTATAAAGCATTGCATATGGATATTTTTAAGTACCTTAGTTTGTCATCATTGCATGGGTTTGTGCAATTTTAAAGCGTAACATGTTAGGTATCGAATTACTCATCTTCATCTTTTATATATTTCAAACAATGGTGTATTGTTTTGTGCACTAAAATTCATTAAAGTGTTTTTTTTTTTAAATGTGTTTGACAAAACTGCTGCCAAATATCATGCCAAATATTATGTGACATGAAATAGGAAAAGAACAGTGAGCGCTAGTCCTAAAAGCGGCTGAGCACTCTAAGCAACCGATATATACTTAAAACAGAATAACATAAAAATAGTGCAGCGCTAAGAGTAGTGATCATAAAACAGATATGAGTCCACTGTAAGTCCAGGTCATAAAAACGTGTCAAGTGACAAGTAGGGATTCAATGTTGGTGATCCGTGAGGAAACGGCTGAAAAACGCACTCACCAGAAAGAAGACACATAAACGCAGTATGCATCCAGAGCTCATGGATCCTCAATCCAGAAGAGAATAAAGCTGGTCCAGTTACAGGAAAACGGGTCCCTCCTCTATGGATGCAGCAACAGATCCTCCTCTTCCCAGTAAGGTGTAGGATTCCAAAGTCGGGGTTTTGCAAGCAAAGTGCTCCTCAAGGGAGTTTAGGGAAGGACACCCATAGTGTAGTAGGTTATATAAAAGCAGCTTTATTAGAGAAAAACAAAAGCATCCAATTCAAAGTAGGCAGGTATCATCAAGATGTGTCAGCAAGACAAACTAACCCTGACACTCTGAATGATGGCCGCCGGGCCTCCACGTGGCTCTGGCGGCGTAGCGTCTCAACGTCCAGGCTCCTCCTCAAGAGTACCTGCCTACTTTGAATTGGATGCTTTTGTTTTTCTCTAATAAAGCTGCTTTTATATAACCTACTACACTATGGGTGTCCTTCCCTAAACTCCCTTGAGGAGCACTTTGCTTGCAGAACCCCGACTTTGGAATCCTACACCTTACTGGGAAGAGGAGGATCTGTTGCTGCATCCATAGAGGAGGGACCCGTTTTCCTGTAACTGGACCAGCTTTATTCTCTTCTGGATTGAGGATCCATGAGCTCTGGATGCATACTGCGTTTATGTGTCTTCTTTCTGGTAAGTGCATTTTTCAGCCGTTTCCTCACGGATCACCAACATTGAATCCCTACTTGTCACTTGACACGTTTTTATGACCTGGACTTACAGTGGACTCATATCTGTTTTATGATCACTACTCTTAGCGCTGCACTATTTTTATGTTATTATGTGACATGAGTTTTACATTTTTTTTCTCTTTGTTAATGGAAAATATATCATGTTTGGGGTTCTAAGTAATTATGTAGTAAAGAAAATGCAGATTCTTACATGTAAGTAAGAAGTGTCAGAATTGGCTTGCACGATCTCTTGCCTCATGAGGGTTTAGGGAGAAATATTTTTCCCTGCTGGAGCAAACTGGATCATGCTTTATTGGGTTTTATTTTGCCTTCATCTGGCTTCTGGATAGCAAATAGCCGCTAGACACAATCCATAAGTGAACCTTTCCTGTTAGCACAAAACCCTTTAAAGTATCTCTAAAGTGAAAACATAGTTTTTGGTTTTGTTCAGAGAGGAAAATCCCTGCCATGTTTTTATTTTGTATTTGTTTTGGGTAGATTTGTATTCATTCCTATCTTGAGACACAACAGAAAGTAAGAAGAGATCTCTTCAAAGGAAGGTGAATCCTCTCTTAGACAGCTGTCATTAGAAAAAGTGTCCACTTTGAAAGATGTCCCCCCTATTTCCATCCTAACTCTAATTTTTTAATTTTCACTCATTTACAGCCCAGTGCACCTAAAAAGGGTAAATCTCCCCAGAGGGGACACAGACAGCAATAGAAACCGTACAGGGCATGTAATCATTCTTTGTTTACCCACAATGAAAAAATATTTTTTTTAGATTTAGATACACTTGACTGAAAATATATGTAAACCCTCACCATGTAAAACAACCTATTCAGTTTAAAATAAAACCAAAGGCAAAACATGTAATGTAAGTGATCACGTGCCCTCTGTTCTCAGTTTCATAAGGAGCTCAGAGAGCTGGGGTAGGAGAAACAGGAGAACACTGAAGTTCCCAGTAAATGGCTGTACAAAGGGGGGAGGAGGCATGGCAGCAGAAGTCTGATCATTAGAGTTCCAGCATGGCCAAAAAACTAACCATACTGTGCTCTGCTGCGTACTGTGGTCAATTTTTAATAAGAAATCAGAGGGACTATCCGGAACTCCAGGGATTTCACATAAAGGAAGCAATACAAAGAGAACAGGACACTTTTTTATATAGTTGAAGTACATGGTACAGCGGGTACATAACAGGCATATGAAATGTTGGGTTTACATAGTCTTTAAACTAGAGGAACTTGTTTGTAATTTAAAGCGCAGATTTACAGTGAAAATAATGAAATAAAACATTAATCCCTGTAATCCAATTTTATGAAACCATGTTGACTATTTATACCATTTTTTGCTTTTTCTATATATAGTATATTTTATTTAATAATTACACAATCTTAAAGCTGAACTACAAGCAGATATAAAAGATAGAAATTAGGTTCCCTCTTCTGCAAGGCATGGTTTTGTTATGTGGTAGGCATGGATGAACAAAAATACAATTGCTTTGTCAGGTAAAACAGCTCTCTTATATATATTTCATCAGTGTATTTAGGTGTTGCTTGGGGCTCAGCTTAAAGCTGCTAGAAGATCCTGGCCATTGTGGACTGAGCAGTGTTTTCTATCATCCTGTAATGTAAAAATATTCATGTAAAGATGGTTCTAGTCACTATTATTATACAGGATTTATACAGCACCAACAGTTTGCTCAGCACTTTACAATATAACGGGAGACATACAGGGGTGGACTGACCATTCGAGCACTCAATACAGTTCAATACAAGAGGGTTAGGAGGGCCCTGCTCCTTGGAGCTTAGGTTTGCCAGATGATTCAAAGCCTGTAAAGAAAGAGAAGAGAGATATAGGCATCAAATTAAAGTATTATCCAGGTTTGTACCATGCCCTTAGACACAGTAGGTAAGACTGCTGGCAAATTATCGTTGGAAAGCTCCCAGTCTTCAGTTGAATAATGAGGACAACTGGACCAATCAGGCCAAATCAGGGGTAAATGATCTTTAATCCTGCCTGGGGTAAGGGTTGCTTCCCCAGTCTACCTTCAGGGCAACAACAGAAAAGTCACCACCCACCCATTGTTCATTAAGCATGGTGCACTAATGCAGGTATTGAAAATCTTGCCAAGTTTACTTACCATAAGTAGTATTGGGTGGTGGGGAGACACTAATTTTCATGTTTAAATGAGATCTGTATGAGCACTTAATTAGTTAGTGGTGTTGTTTATTATGTGTTAAAGTTTTTCTCTGCAAAGTTTTTGATTTATTAATCCCAGCAGTACCAGGAGAATTGTCAGGTGTTTTCTTCATTATGCTTTTAGCAGCTAAAGATATGTTTGAAAAGCAGAAGCTCCGGTAAATATCTGAACCAAAATAGGCAGTTGGAGACTTTGGTAATTTTACTTTTTGTTATTAAGGATTATGGTATTATCTTCTAAAGCTGTGGCAGATAAAATCTCAATCTAACAAAACAATGGTGTAGGTGTGTTTTATTAAGATGGTCCAGTTTTGGTTGGGAGGGTGGTAATCATAGTATAATGAATTAAGCACTGCACCAGTCAGGATGTCAAAAGACAACAACAAATTTATACATTCATGTCACTGTCAAATCTATAACAAACATCAAACATAGAATCTCATCTAGGCTATGTAATTATTTTATTAAATAGTGGGTGCTATTCAGGGACAACTAATTGGTTTTATATACACAATTATGATGATGAAGATTAGATTTTGTACTCCAGGGTAATAATTATTCAATGTAGTTGATAAAGATGGAGAGGTGTACAAGGCTAAAAAGAAAGAAGACATAAGGTGAGAGTTATTTTCTTTGCCCCTGTAGGGTGTAGATTACTTATTTCCTACATAACCCAACATTAGAATATTTATTGAACACAATACTTGAGTTAAAAAAAAACAAAAATCAAAACAAAACAGGATTATATGATGTGCATGTAAATCACTGTGCACAGCAAAACATCCTGGTGTCATTACCAAAGTGTATGTAAACTTTTTTTAATTTTGGATAGAGTGGGGAAGTGTTAAAAATGTGTTAAAATTGCTGAGCTGTTACAAGAAAAGGAAGTGAGAGGAAATCTTCCAAAGAGACTGCTGTCACTGTTGTAACTAAGCAAGTGGCCTAAGAAGGGATTTACTTTCACTTTGGCGAGATTTCCTCTTCCTCTTTGTTGCAGTTATGGATCAGGAATGGAAAGAAAATATTCATAGTGGGACACAGGTAGCAAAAAAATAGAAAAAGAAAAAACATGACTGTGTTTGCTATTTCCTCCTGTAAAAAAGTTGGAGCTCTACATGCACTTTAAGTTAGGAAAACAAACCATATATTATATGTTGGTGCTATATAAATATAAGGAGTAAATAAAGAGTAAAAAGACTATTATTATTATTATACAGTATTTATAAAGCGCCAATAGTTCGCTCAGCTCTGTACATTACAAAGGGGGACAGAACATGTGACAGAACAACAACAATACAATGCAAAACATGAGGGGATCGAGGGCCCTGCTCTTTTGAGCTTACAATCTAGGATGGAGGGGATGGTGGCACAGGAGGAGATAGCTGTGGGGGATGGAGTGGTAGGAAGAGTGGAGGAGGTTGGCAAGTTAGCAGGGGGTGGGGTAGGCTTCCCTGAAGAGATGGGTTTTCAGGGTGCGCCTAAAGGAGAGGAGAGTAGGTGATAATCTGATGGGTTGGGGCAGGGAGTTCCAGAGGATGGGTGACACCCTGGAGAAGTCCTGGAGGTGGGCATGGGAGGAGGAGACCAGGGAACTAGAGATAAGGAGGTCTTGTGAGGAGCGGAGTGTGCGTGCTGCATGGTACTTGGATATTAGGTCAGTGATGTAGTTCGGGCAGTATGGTGGACAGCTTTGTACGACAGTGTTAGGATTTTGAATTTGATTTGTTGCGCAATCGGAAGCCAGTGGAGGGAATGGCAGAGGGGGGTGGCGGAAATGGAGCGGTTGGAAAGGTGAATGAGTCTGGCAGCCGTATTCAGGATCGACTGAAGCGGGGATAGCCAGCGGCGAGGCAGGCCAGTGAGGAGGGAGTTGCAGTAATCGAGTCGTGATATAATGAGGGAGTGGATGCGCTGTTTAGTGGTTTCTGGGGTTAGGAACGTGCGTATTTTGGCAATGTTGCGGAGGTGGAGTCTGCACGAGCTTGTTAAAGATTGGACTTGGGGCTGGAAGGATAGGTTGGAGTCCAGAATTACACCAAGTACTCTGGCCTTCGGGGCGGATTTGATGGTGGCGTTGTTGGATGTGATGGAAAAGTCAATGGGGGGTGGTGTCCGGGCTGGGTGGAAGACAAGAAACTCGGTTTTGGAGAGGTCCAGTTTAAGGAAGTGGAGCGACATCCAGTCTGATAAGTCGCTCAGTAGGTGTGTGATTCGGGCAGAGACTGAGGTGGTGAGGTGGGGGGTTGAGAGATAGATTTGTGTGTCGTCGGCATATAGGTCGTAGTTGAAGCCGTGAGAGTGTATCAGTTGGCCAAGGGAGGAGGTGTAGATGAAGAAGAGAAGGGGCCTGAGGACGGAGCCTTGAGGGACCCCAACAGAGAGGGGGAGTGAGGGGGAGGTGGTAGCATTATTGGTAACGCTGAAAGACTGTAAGGTCTATATATAAAACATTTGCTGTGTGAATGTTTTAACCATTCACATGGGCACCACAAATGTTTGCCGTATTGCCGTAATATGATTATCCCTTTTTGATCATAAGCTCCATCTAGCGCCATAAAACAGTTTTGTTTTACTTTATTGAATATTTTTCTTTTTTTTCAGAAAAATTATTGTCAAGACTCCATACATGGTCCTCTATAGAGTCCTATAGTTTTCCAACATTACATGTGTTTTTTTCCACTTGGTTTCACACAAGTGCATATTTAATAGTGCAATAACTATGTAAACTTATAACTATAGCAAACAGAATTCTGAATGGTTGCTTTTATTTATTTTTTTTCCATAATCATTTTTATTAGGGAAAGTATATAAACAATAACATGTACATATAAATCAACAAATTGCAAACATTATAATATTACAATCAGTGAATAATCAAAGTGAAACAGAACAATAATCACAGTTCACTCGTTACGCACCCTGATACAGCAATTTAGATCCAGTTTGGATACAACAAAGATCTAAATTATACTCTAACAGTAAAAAAAAAAAAAAAAAAGCAAAACAAACCTGATTCAAAGTTCTCCTGAAAATTACTTCCTTGAGGAATTGATCAGTACTATAATTAAGTGTTGTGGCGTGATAACATTTCTGATAGTAGATATGTGAGAACATTCATATAGTCCACCTATGTCGGGCTATCCTACACCAATAAAGAGAGTGTTCCCATGAATGGCCAGTGAACATCATTCGATTAGATAAGGGTAATAGAGTTGTTTAACATACAGTATATTGGTCCACACCTGAGATTGTAATTAACAGAACTCGCAATCTAATTTGCCCCGGGTTATTTAGGAAGAATCATGTAGAGGGGCACTCCATCTTCAACAGAAAAAGGTTTACCCTAACTCAAGTCCTACATGTATGTGTAGTCACAATCAAGCTTATTGAAGATCTTGCATAAACATTTAGATGTGTGAAAGCTTATAAGAACTTATATACTTAGGAAGAATCATGTAGAGGGGCACTCCATCTTCAACAGAAAAAGGTTTACTCAAACTCAAGTCCTACATGTATGTGTAGTCACAGTCAAGCTTATTAAAGATCACACATAAACATTTAGATGTGTGAAAGCTTCTAAGTAATAGAAATAATGAAGAAAACTCCATTACAAAAGATGCATCAGGTGCAAAGTGAAAACAACTCTATTATCTACGTAAATAATTGACAAGATTGTTAGGACAGACAAGAAAAATAAGAATAGAAAAAGATGTGAAAGAAAAGGGGGGAAAATAGAAGAACAAGGAAAAAAAGGAAGAAAGAGAAAAGGGGAGAAAGAAGAGGAGAGAAGATAAAAAAAACACATTATGTATGAGGACCTATGTAAAAAGAGCATTAAAAGGCCTATCATCTCAAATAAGTGTCTTTCAAACAGAAGAGGTGCAAACAAAGCCTCGTTTCCAGGAGACAGTAACTTTAGATTGATTGGATACAAACAAAATAAGATCAGGTGAGCATTTTCAGGTAGATGTCTGACTGTTTATGATTGGGTCCAGCAGGCCAAAATGCTATAATAAGATAGGTATCTATCGTGAGCTGTGGCGATCAATTCTTCAAATTCAGCTGCCTTGTCATGTCTCATGAACCATTCTTTGAGAGATGGAACATGGGTCTGTTTCCAGTATTGGGGTATGCATATCCTAGCTGCTGATACCATATGCATAGCAAGCGATTTGTGATACTTCCAACCTATGGGATTTGAGCAGTGAAGTAGGTATTGAAGAAGGAACAGTATCTGAGAAGAGGTAACTTGCAAGATGATATCATGTACTGCCTTCCAATAAAGCTGTAGCTGTGGACAATTCCACCAAATATGCAACATCAAACCTGGTGCCTGATTGCATTGCCAACATAGATCAGGGACTGATTGGTAAATTTTGCTCAAAAAGTGGGGGGTTCGATACCATCGGGAGAAGACTTTGAGATTGTGCTCTTGAATGGACACATTGACTGAGCCTTTATATATGGTATTAAGAGCTTGTTCCCAGTGGTCCGCAGATAGCTGGATGTCCAGTTCTACTTCCCATTTATATATATGTCGATTAGTAATATTAGGAAGGTCTTGTGTCAATTGAGCATATATTAGGGAGATCAAATGTTGTTGGTAGACAGAAGGTCTCGAAGGAAGTAAACAGTCTTCTTCAAGCCCAACGGCATGTCAAAAAATGTCTGATCTGTAAATAGGACCACCACTGGAAAGCAGGTGGAGAATCTTTGCTAGCCAAATCCGCCTGTGTTCAAATGTTGTTCCTAGAATAGAAATCTCCTGCCTTGATGTAGAAGGTTATAAGGCACATCCTACAGAGAGAGGGTTGTAAACCTGAGGGGAATGCTTTATTGGCTATAAGAGGCGTCATTGGGCCCAGAATGGATGACAACCGCTTGTCCTTGCATACTGAATGAAAGCAAGAGAGAGTTGGGCCTGTCAAAGGGTGTGCTAAAAGATGTTTTGTGGTGGCTGATGCAGGCAACCAAGATATAAATGTTAGCAATCCCTCAGCTAAGTCCTAGTCCAGGCCTACCCAATCCTTTTGTCTGTGCATGTACGTGCCAGTTCATGATTTTAGTAAGTAAGCATGCCCTGTGATAGGACCTGAGATCCGGCACACCAATCTCCCCCGGGGTTTTCGGCCTGCATAGTTGTGCCATGCTCATCCTTGGAGTACTACTCTTTGAGATAAAGCTTGAGAACATTCGTCTTAAAGTACGAAAGAAGATCTGGGGGATAGAAATGGGGATAGCCTGCATGAGGTAATAGCAACATGGAAGTATGGTACTTTTTATTGCTGAAACTCTACGAAACCATGAACAGAAGCTATTCCAGTGTTCCAGATCACATCAGATCTTGTTAAAGAGGGCAAAAAAATTAAGAGAGAACAAATCTGAGAGAGAGGACGGTAGGAAAATGCCTAGGTATGTAATTCCCTTAGGTTGCCAAACAAAGGGGATCTCGCACTGGCAGTGTGTAACTACCTCTCTCGGGAGTGTGATATTAAGGGCATGATATTTTGTAAGGTTTAATTTAAAATTAGATATTGAGTGGTATTTATGTATGTCCTTTAAAAGAGCAGAAAGAGTAGTCAGAGGGAGCAAAAGGAACAAGAGGATATGGTCATCAAAATCTGCCAGTTTGTAAACTCGAGAGCGATTTGTTACACTTGTGATATCTGGGTCTGCCTGAATCTGTCTCAGAAGGGGTTCTAGGGTTAGCACAAAAATAATGGGTGATAGGGGGCAGCCCTGTTTTGTTCCATTTGTAATTGAAAAGGCATCAGACAAGTGTCCATTAATTTTGACTGAGGCAGATGGATTGGAATATAAGGAGCAAATGAAGGTCCGCATTACAGGCCCTTACCCTGGTTTTGTAAGGGCTGCTGCTATATAGTCCCAGGCCACCCTGTCAAATGCCTTTTTGGCATCCATTGAAAGAAAGAACCCAGGGGAGCTAGAGAAAGTCAGCCAACTGTGTATGTTTAAGGCCTTGATAGTGTTGTTGCGTCCTTCTCTACCTGGGATGAATCCCACCTGATCCAGAGATACCCAAGATCTCAGATGAGAGAGTAAGTGATTTGCTAAAACTTTTGCGAACAGTTTCACATCCACGTTTAAAAGGGACATCGGTCTATAGTTTTGGTATAACTGTGATGAGGGCTTCCAGAGGTTGCCTCAGAGTTAAAAAAAATTATCTTTCAAAGAGTTAAATGCCCAAAGAAAGTGTGGGAGGATCGTGTCTTGAAATATTTTGTAATATAAGGTGGTTAGGCCATCTGGGCAGGGGCTCTTCCACGGTTTCATGGCTTTTGGTGCGTTTACCACCTCCTCTGCTGAAATCAGTTCGTCCATGGCTTTTGCTGAGGTAGGGGGCTAGGGAGGCTTGCTGTTGGTGGAGGAACTCCTGTATCACAGTTTTAAGCTCTGTGGGACATCTCATGGTGTCTTCAGACAATGGTAAATTCTATAATTTTTCATAGTACTGAATGAATTGGGAAGCAATAGCCGCTGTGGAAGGGTGATTCTTGCCTGGTTGAATGAACAGTCAAATGTGCTTTGTCTTTTTGAAGCGCTCTGGCCAGGAGATTACCATTTTTGTTTGCATGCTCATAAAAGAGTTTCGAGCAAAGGATAAATTTCCTACGTACTGTATGTGACAGCCCAGCTTCTCCAAAAGAATTTTTATGGCTTGGGACAGGGGCTCTAGAGTGTTTAAGACCTGTCTCCATTTATGGGTGATTTCTAGAGTGCATATTTGTTCTATTAGCCTGTCTAACGAGGCCTGTCTGGTATTTTTCAACTTTTTAGAAAGTGCGAGACAGTGTCCCCGAACAACGCGTTTTTTATGCCAGCCACTGACTCAATGCAGAGGTATTTGGGGTGTCATTTAGAGTGAAAAACTCCTGGAGATGTTTCTGGAGTTTGTCCAGGTGCACTGGGTCACCCAAAAGGGATGGATTCAGATGGCATAACTTTGACTTCCTCTCTCTCTCCAGGAACTATAGTTAGTGTAATTGAATGATGATCAGAAGCGTAAAGAGGTTCAACGGTTGGTCAAGTGCAAATGGAGAAACAAAAAAGAGGGTGCACCGACCTAGTGCATTATCGTTTAAAAATATTTATTGAAAGAACAAAGTAAGTATCATACTCAAAATGGACATAAAATCACAGGCATGTCACACTGAACAAAATGTTTGATCCAAACAGAGTCCATACGATGGAACCCTGGATGATCAACTGGCTAACACGTTTCGAGGACACAACCTCTTCCTCAGAGCCAGAGTGGCTAGTAAGTGAGTATGATACTTACTTGGTTCTTTCAATAAATATTTTTAAATGATAGTGCACTAGGTCAGTGCACCCTCTTTCTTGTTTCTCTATTTGCATTTCGTGAATTTGGACCACCCCGGTCTGTAGACGGCAGCAAGCCGTGCATATTCCAGAATATTCCAGAACATTCCTATTGGTTCTACTGAGTCCATTCCCAGCGCAAGAGAAAAGTGTTTGTTGTGTTTGACGTTGGTCAAGTATGTTAGATCCGCTTGCGATAGAAAAAAGTAGCCAATGTATGAATAGCATGGACATGAGAGTAATAAATATAATCTTTGCATATGAGTCTGCCATGTGATGTGTAGAGAAAGAGAGGTCAACTGGAGTTTAATTTGTTTGAGGGCTCTCTAAGGTATTCAGGATGTTCCCATAGACGAATCTAACAGGGGTTTAAGGGCACACTGAATTTGCCTCCTAAAATTAAAACTCCAAGAGAAAAGGAGATAAAAGCATCTATAATCTTGCAAATAAAAGCAACATGCTTAGAATTCGGGCAATAAATGTTCACCAGTGTAATAGGGTGGTTATAAACTGAAACCTTAATAAAAATATAATGACTCTCAGGATCTGCCAGTTACTCTGAAAAGACAAATCGCCACCCCTCTCGTTTTCGACTCAGAGGCCGATGCCCGGTAGAGATGGGGGTATTTGTAGTTAGTTTGCGAATCTAGGCATTGATGATCATTTAAAATGTGTCTCCTGGAGAAAGGCTATGCGAGCTTTATGTTTTGAGATTTCAGATAGGATCAAAAATCTTTTCTCCGGTACGTTCAACCCCCTTACATTGAGAGAAAAGACTTTTAAGTGCTGAACAAAGGACGATGTCCCCAGAGGAGCCATTTAGTTCGCCGAATGCCAAAAAAAGGGGGGGGGTAAATAAGAGAAAGAAAAATAAGCAGAGGAGGGAGTAGGAAAGAAAGATAGATAAAGCTGGAAACTAAAGAAACAGAGTAGATAAGTAAAAGGTCCAAATTTGGGTGAACCCGGGTTAAATAAAATTGGAACAAAGTCCCCCAGGCTCACATATAAAACTGAATAAGGGTCAGCTAGGCAAACGCCAGGCTGTGTGGGGGACAGTAAGTCTGGCGTGATTCTGGATTAGCCCCGTCTCCTGGAGAGTATCATGACAAATTATAACATCCGGGCTATGTGACTTAGCAATGTGTGGTAAGGGAGATAATGCAGCACCAAAAATGTATTCCAAAGGACTCAGAGAGAAATTATTATTACCCCCCCAAGAGTGGAAACAGGCACCTAGCATGAGATTTCAACAACGTATAGTAACCATGGATAAAATAGGGAGGCCCAATATTGACCTGAAAGAGGCACTTCTCAAAACCCAAGCTAACATTCAAGAGAATACTTTATCACCAGTTATATCCAAAGCAGTTACCAGTAATTATATTAAACAAAGGTCCGGCTATTGCATCGTTGGAGGCCAAAAGAGCCAGCCAGGTAGCCTGCAAGCACATACAATTCAGACCATAGTTAAGCAATCAGCCAGAACAAAGCCACCCCTATATACATATATGAGCATGCAGGCCAACAAGACTAGAATTTCTGCTTAATAGTCAATCAAAGAGTAGTAAGCAGGTGGATATCCAACAACTCTAGGGCTAAAATAACCTTACATGGCAATCGAGTATTTAAAAAGAAGGTCTGTTCTCAACTGTGTGACATTCATTGGTGATCCAATAGGGTCAAGGCCTTAGGGCATGCCCTGAGAGTGGGGGGTTTCCTTCATCCACTCAAGAACAGGACCCTGGGTCATGCTTCTGAGAAATTTCCCTTAGAGAAAACCAATTAAAGAAATGCAAGAAAATGACTGGGAAGAGGAGGGAGGGGAGAGGAGGGAAGGGAGAGGAGGAGCGAAGGAAAGGAAGCAAAACAAAACAAGGAAGGCGAGGCAAGGTAAAGAAAGGAGAGGAGATAAAAAAAAATAAAGTCAACATGGATATAGCACAACCAGGCATCATCCATTACAATGCCCTATCCCAAGACTTAAAGGTAAGATGGGTATCCCATTCTCCTTACTATCAGGTTGACAACAGATGCAGGATGTAATATCCAGGGGCAAAGATTATCATAGTATGAAAAAGACAATTAGGGTGTAATGACAAAGATTAGATCATTCTTAGCTCCCGGTGTACAACCCCCCCCCCAACTCCAATCAGGAATATCTCCCCAGAGATAAGATTATATGTTAAAGCATTTGAAAAATAGAAAAAGAAAAATAGCAACTCAAAGCAAAGGCAATGTAGTAAGATATGTGAAACCATATTATATGTCATGTTCTAGGAGCCCACCTTTGTCCTATATCATGTCTGAGTATATTCACAGGGTCCAGATAAGTATGTATCTCAGTGTGGCTGGCTGCATTTTTGTGTGTAGATGAGTTAACAGGATGAGCTCAGATTAATGTCAGTGTACTGATTCCGAGGATGGAAACCAGCTGTGTCAGCAAAGCAAAAACAACCTTACTAAGCTATGTTCAGGTCAGAGAGCCTTTGCGACGAGGGGTTCACTGATCATGTGGCTGGAGAGATTCTTTCCACAGATCCGGAATCTGAAAGTCCTGGTACCAATCTGAAAGGGGTATTGATCGGATGTGTAAGAGATCAAAAAACTGAGGAAGATCCTCTGGAGTGTAAAAGCTGTAGGATCTTCCCTGCTGAGTGGCTGTGAGTCCAAAAGGGAAGCGCCATTTGTAAGTGATGCGCCAATCTCTTAAAGCCTGAAGCAGGGGCCTAAGTGCTTTTCTGTGTTGCATAGTGATCAGAGAGAGATCCTGAAACACTTTTACCTCTGACCCATTGAACGTAAATTTGTCCTGTTCTCTTGTTTTTTTGTAAGATTTCCTCTTTTAAGCAGTAATCCGCAAAGCAACAAATAATGTCACAAGGTGAATCTCCATCTCTTCCCTTCGGGCGAAGTGCCTTATGGGCATGGTCTAGTACTACAGGAGAGTCCTGAGGCTTTTTATGCAGGCTGTTAAACATGGATTGCAAAGCCGCAGGTAACTGGTCATGTTCCACAGTCTCGTGGATGCTGTGAAGACGAAGGTTGTTTCACCGTCCTCTGTTGTCAAGATTCTCCAATTCCCTATTCATCTCAATAAAGTGCATATTACAGCGGGCCGCATGGTGTTGTAGTTCTTGTATATCAGCGTCATGTCTCCAAGCCACCTGTTCCACCTCCATTAGCCTGTCTGAAATGCCCCAGAGTTCTTCCTTTAGATCTGTAACTGAATCCGCTAAAGCGTTTTTGATGTCTGCTGCTATAGATTGCAGATCTGTCATCTTCAGCACTTGCTTGATCATTGTAAGCATTGCCTCCGTATCCATCTTTGCTTTAGAGCGTGGTGCCTAGCCACCAGACGAGTCCGAGGCCATGGCAGGAGGAGCCAGAGGGCTCTGGATGTCAGTGTGTTGGGTATGGAAGATCTCTGGGAGATTTCTCTCAAGTTGTGAGTGCAAAGTCTTCGTAAAGGGAAGGGATCTCGCTACCTTGCCCATAGTGTTGTGGAAGCCCGGAAAAAGTGATAGAAACTCTCTAGCAGACACGGAACTCAGGAACTAAGCGGTCATCTTTCCCGCACCTAAAGCCATGCCCCCAGCAAATCGAATGGTTGCTTTTATTTATTGCACTTTCCTCCTTTTTTTACTTTGTACAGATTTTGTACATTAGGCCTTTTGCGTTAAAGGGAATGTATAGTCTTTTCAATATTTTAAATGCTTGCAGCTTGATGTAGATTTCCTTTCTATATATAATTTGTATTATATAGGTACAGTGCTCAGCATAAATGAGCACACCCCTTTTGAAAAGTAAGATTTTATTCAATATCTCAATGAACACAAGAACAATTTCCAAAATTTTGACAAAACATACTACATTTGTTTAGCTCATTACATGAAAGTAAGGTTAATAATATAACTTAGATCACAAAATCTTCAGTTTTACTCAAGTTAGTTGATGTAAAAATAAATACACTCCACAACAAAAATGATTACATCTAGCTTTTTGTATGACCTCCATGATTTGTAAAGACAGCACCAAGCCTTCTAGGCATGGAATGAACACTTTTGGTGACATTTTGCAACATCTATCTTTTTCCATTCTTCAAGAATGACCTCTTTTAGAGCCTGGATGCTGGATTGAGAATGATGCTCAACTTTTCTCCAGAATTTCCCATAGGTGTTTGATTGGGTTCAGATCAGGAGACATAGTTGGTCACTGAGTCACTTTCACCCTGATTTCTTCAGAAATGCAGCAGTGGCCTTGTTGTTTGCTTTGGATCATTGTCATGTTCTCTCTCAATATAGAGCAGTACTTCTGTGAATTCATGATACCATCAATGAAATGAAGCTCCCCAACACCAGCAGCACTCATGCAGTCCCACAGAAGGACATTGTCACCACCATGTTTCACTGTAGGCACTATGCATTTTCCTTTGTACTCCTCACTTTTGTGACGCCATACAGTTTTGAAGCCACCAGTTCCAAAAACATTTATCTTGGTCTCATCACTCCAGAATACCCCACTAGTCTTTTTTAGCATGGGTCTATGGCAAATTGTAGGTGGACTTTTTGTTCATGGGTTTTAGGAGAGGCTTCCTTTGTGGATGATACCCATGCATGCCAATTCTCAGCAATGTGCGCCATATTGTGTCACAGGAAACAATCACCCCAGTTTGGCTTTCTACTTCTTTAGCTAACTGCAGTGAACTTGCATGCCAATTTTCTTCAACCTTTCACATCAGAAGACACTCCTGTCGAGGTGTTAACTTCCATGGACAGCCTGGACATCTCTGTGAGATGGTTGCAGTTCCATCTTTGTTAAATTTTTGTACCACTTTTGCTACAGAATTCTAACTGACTTAAAGTAAAGCTCTGCTCATCTTCTTGTAGCCTTCACCTTTCCTGTGTAAATAAATTATTTTCTTTCTCATGCCATGTGATATTTCTCTTCCTATATGGTGCCATTGCTGGCAGCATGAACTGGGAAGGAATTTTCTTTAAGTAACACCCTTTTATAACCAGCTGTCTGCTGGACATCTGTTTGATCATTTTGTTGTCTTAGGCTAGCCATACATTATTCAATTTTCTTACAATTTTCTGTAAAATTTCCTTTAGATTTATCTTCAACTATGTTGTGCAAGGGCCTGCCTAATTGTATACAATTGAAAGTGTTGTTTAGGTTTGACCTCATATTATGGTTTTTGGTAAATCTAAAGGAACATTGTACAAGAAAATTGTATAATGTATGGCCAGCCTACAATTTAGCTTTGCTCCTAAGACTTTCATTGGCGTGTAATTTCAAACCATGCAGAGCTTATTACAAATGTCCATATAAAAGAACATCTGGGTGGCAGTGACCATAACATGATTTTATTTATTGATAGCTTTAAATATCAAGCACATATGGGAAAAATAAAAATGCTCAACTTTAAGAGAGCTAATTTTCCAAGGCTGAGAGCTGCTCTCCAAGACTTAGACTGGGAGGGAATATTGGCATTGATGAACACAACACAGAAATAGAAGTACTTCAAAAAGACTGTATGTAAACACACTGCAAAACATATTTCCATGGGCAACAAGTTTAAAATCAAACCTATGCGGGTTATGGCCAAAGTTAAAAAAGCTATCAATTAATAAGAAAAGAGCTTTTATTAAATATAAAATTGAAGGAACATTACAAAGAATATAACAGAATATGCAAAAAGGAAATACAGGCCACAAAAATTGAAAACGAAAGACAGATTGCAAAAAGATAGGACAAACCCCCAAACATTCTTAAAATATATTAATAATAAAAAGGTCAGGTCCAAGCATGTAGGTCCTTGTCAGGGATCGCGGCTCCGTGGTCCACGATCGCGGCTCTGTCCCCCGCGAATGCGCATTGGCGGCAGATCGCGCCGGGACACAGGCACTAGGTCCCGGCGAGCCGCGGCTGACAGGACGCCGCGCATGCGCAGTAGGTGCCGCGGGCGTGCCTCAGGCGTCCAATGACAGCCGGGGGCGCGTCCTATCCGGCCAATGACAGTGCAGGGCGCACTATTTAAAGATGCCCTGCACTGTCACAGATTGCCGCAAGGTCTTCCTGTGATCCTGAGTTCCTGCATCTGTCTAGTGACCCTGATTGACCCTGACTACGCTGCCTGCCCCTGTGATTGACCCGGATTGCCCTGACTATTCTGACTGCTCTTGTGATTGACCCAGATTGTCCTGACTACTCTGCCTGCTCCTGCGTTTGACCCGGATTGCCCTGACCATTCTACGGATTGACTTCCCTGCTGACCCTGCGTGTGACCCGACTACTCTTCGCCTACCGATTCTGTACCCCGCTTACCCTCACGGGCCCACGATCCGTTACTACCCTGCTGGGGCCGCCATCCTCTTCATATCTGGCTCTCCCGGTACCTGTCCCCAAAGGTCTCCTCAGCCACTGGTGGGCCTGCTCGGAGGTCGTGACCTGGCCTGGGACTGTTTCAAGTCCATCCCCACCATCAGGGGCTCTGGTGAAAGCACAGCCCGGGCTTAGACCCCACGCTCTGAGTAGGTCTGTCAGTTGGCAGCCTGAGGCACCACCTGGCGGATCATAACAGTCCTTTACAAAATAATCTAGAGTAGGTGACTGGGGACAAAGAGAAGGCAAAAATAAAGGTGAATAAAGTACCTGGACCGGATGACAGGCACCCATGGGTCCTTAAAGAATTGAGCTCTGTTAGTTCAAAGCCATTGTTTCTCATTTTTAGAGACCCTTTAATGACTGGCATAGTATCACTGGATTGGCTTATGTCCAATGTGGTGCCTCTATTTAAAAAGGGGTCAAAAACTTTACCAAGTAATTTTAGACCTGTTAGTTTAACTTCTATAGTTGGGAAGATACTGGAGAGTTTAATAAAAAACCACATAGATGAGTTCTTGCTGGAAAAAAATTTTAAGCAACAGACAGCATGGATTCATGAAAGACAGAAGTTGTCAAACAAATCTGATTTCTTTTTATGAGGAGGTGAGCAAAACTTTGGACAGAGTGGTGGCGGTGGACGTAATATACTTGGAATTTGCAATAGTGTTTGATGCAGTTCCCCACACACGGCTAATGTGTAAAGTAAAGTCTATGGGCTTGGAAACATCTGTATGTAAATGGATAGAAAACTGGCTAAAAGATCATATTCAGAGAGTAGTGGTTAATGATTCATACTGTGCATGGTCTAGGGTTGTCAGTGGTGTACCCCAAGGTTCAGTGTTGGGACCCTTACTTTTTAATATGTTTATAAACGATATAGGGTCTGAGATTTAAAATCCCATTTCAGTCTTTGCAGATGACACCAAGCTTTGTAGTGGAATAACGTCCTTACAGGATGTCTCCAATTTGCAAGCCAACCTCAATGCACTGTTTAATTGGGCAACTATGTGGTTGTGGTTTAATGTTGCTAAATGTAAGGCTATGCACTTGGGGGCTAAGAATATGCATGCATCATACATACTAGGGGGAGTACAACTGGGGGAATCAATGGTGGAGAAGGATCTTGGAGTTCTGGTAGATCATAAGCTTAATAATGGCATGCAATGCCAAGCTGAGGTTTCTAAAGCGAGCAAAATCCTCTCGTATTAAAAAAGGTATAGACTCCAGAGAGAGAGAGATCTCATGTGACCCCTGTTCAAATCATTAGTATGCCTCATCTGGAATATGCAGTTCAGTTTTGGGCACCAATTCACAAAAAGAACAGTTATTCACCTTGAGGTCATCACAGAGGACAAGGGGGCACTCTTTACATCTGGAGGAGAAGAAATTTAATCTCCAAATACGGAAAGGTTTTTTCACAGTAAGAGCTGTGAAAATGTGGAATAGGCTTCACTTGTTTTAAAAAGTCCTGGATACACAGAATATAACTGGTTACTAACATTCATAGATAAACTTGATCCAGGGAATATCCAATTGCCTCTCGAGGGATCACGAAGGACATTTTTACCCTGCGGGAGCAAATTGGCCCATGCTTTGCTGGGTTTTTGCCTTCCTCTAGATCAACTGGGTGTAGGATTATAACTTTTTTTATAGTTGAACTGGATGGACTTTTGTCTTTTTTCAGCCAGAATATGTGACTATGTGTATTCATTTTTGCAACATGGTCTTTGAATTTGAATTTGATTGGAAAACTTTGATAGGAAAAATATTTTTTTGTGTGTGCAAATAAACAAATCTTGTTTGCAATCAATGGCTGCATTTGTTGGAGTATCTTATAGTATAAAGTCCCATAGAAAATGTTGATTCTGAAAGGAAAGTGAAGGTTTTCTGACAAATCTGTTGAGGTACTCATTTATGCTGAGCACTGTACATGGGGTAGCCATATTTGCTACCGAAACCCCCCCACTGTGGCTAAATTAAAACAATTCTGCAAAGAAGAGTGGGACAAAATTCCTCCACAGCGATGGGAAAGACTCATTGCCATTTATTGCAAATGCTTGATTGCAGTTATTGCCACCATGGGTGGCAAAACCAGTATTAGGTTTAGGGCTCAACTACTTTTTCACATAGGGCCAGGCAGGTTTGGACAGCTTTTTTCCTGTAATAAATAAATCATCATTTAAAAACTGTATTTTGTATTTACTCTGGTTATTTTTGTGTAATATTAAAACCTGTTTGATGATCTGAATCATTTAAGTGTGACAACTATGCAAAAAAATAAAAATCAGGAAATACTTTTCACACCAGTGTATGTAAACATATACTGTACAATATACAGTTGTGCTCAAAAGTTTGCCTACCCTTGCAGAAATTGTGAACTTTTGGCATTGATATGGAAAATATGACTGATCATAAAAATTGTCTTTTTTATTAAGGATGGTGTTCACATGAATCCATTTATTATCACATATTTGTTTGGCTTCTTTTTAAATCATAATAACAGAAATCACTCAAATGGCCCTAATCAAAAGTTTAAATACCCTGGCATGTTTGGCCTTGGTACAGACACAAAAGGTGACACACAGGTTAAAATGGCAACTAAAGGTTAATTTCTCACATCTGGGGATTTTTAAATTGCAATTAGTGTCTTTGTATAAATAGTCAATTAGTTTGTTAGCTCTCACATGGATGCACTGAGCAGGCTAGATATTGAACCATGGGGAGCAGAAAAGAACTGCCAAAAGACCTGCATAACAAGGTAATGAAACTTTATAAATATTGGAAAAGCATATAAAAAGATATCCAAAGCTTTAAATATACTGTCACGTACCTGATAGAAGTCTGAATTGATGAGGTCAGCTTCTTTTGTATCTCCAACCCAGACCCCACTGAAGGTGAAACATATGGTGCCGAGGGACAGGAGGAACATGAATGCCTGTGGATATTGATTGTGGAACTTGCGGCTGGTGATGTATCCTCAGTAACTCAGACAGGTGCCGGAACTTCTGATAAGCGTGAGGCTGGAACACATCGTGACAACCGGAGCTGATGTAATGACAGACAGGACAGGCACTCAGCAGGACTGTAGAGACAAAACTGGAACCAGAAGCGTAGTCAGAGTAATAGCCAGGGTCAGCAACGAGCAAGCGATGAGGTACCGAAACATCAGACAAGGACGAGGTCAGGAGGAAGCCAGGATCAGAAACCGATGAGCAGAAGCATAAACAGAATCCAAGAGCAGGTCAATGGCAAGCCGGGTCAGTAACTGATACACACAGGATACAGCCAGAAACAGGAAGTTAGCTGAAGACAGTCAGCACTGATAGAGAGTAAGAGCCTCCTTTAAATAGTCTTTCTGGTGCCAGAAACAGTGGGCAGGCTACCGCGTCTGTGCATCCGTGTGCGCGCATGCGCGAGCTTATGCTATTTTCTATTAGCCAATTGCAGTACAGGAATTCCCTTACATTGCCCCCCACCCCTTAGGGGCAGCCTCCAGATGCCAACCATAGCCTGTTTTTAGGATGAAGACAGAGGTAAGTCTGCACCAACCGTGGAGCATGAACATTAGAGGAAGGTTCCCAAGAATTATCTTCTGGGCCATAGCCTTTCCATTTAATAAGGAACTGAATCTGACCCCCCTTTTCCTGCAACCTAGGATGGCTTCAACCTCATATTCTTCATTTCCTTCAACAAGCAGTGGAGCTGGAGCCTCTAGTTCCCGAACAGGAAATGGGTTTGAAATAGTCTGTTTTAATAATGAATCATGAAACATAGGGTGAATTCTTAAGCTCTCAGGCAGAGTTAACTCAAAAGCTACAGCATTAATCCTCCTCCTTACCTTAAAAAGGCCCAATATATCTTGGTCCCAATTTCTTTGAGGGACAGGCCAATTTTAAGTTAGCAGTTGCTAGCCATACCTTATCTCCAGGTTCTAGTTTCAGATTACCTCTTCTTTTTATTAAAAAACCTTTTATTGTTTGCTTGAGATTTAGCAATGGCTTCTTCTAGGAACTAGTTATTGGATCTGCAAAATTCCAGATGATCCTGCACAGCTGCTACTGAAGATTCTTGAGGCAAATCTGGCAGGAAGGAAGGATGACATCCATAATTTGCAAAGAATGGTGTCTGTTTCGTGGCAGAATGCCCTCAGTTATTATAAAAAATTTTTGCGAAAGAAAGAAGAGGCGCCTAATCATCTTGTGCAAAGGAAGAAAAACAACGCAAGTAGGGTCTGGTTTGTTCTCTCCATCTGACCATTAGTTTGTGGATGGTATGCCGAAGACAGAAAATGTTTAATGCCCAACACTTCACATAAGGATCTCCATAACCTGGAAGTGAACTGTACTGCACGGACAGAGGTGATGTTACTGGGAACACCATGAAGGCGTACTATCTCCTTGATGAAGGCAGATGCAGTCTCTGCAGTAGAAGGAGTTCCTTTTTAAGGGCACAAAGTGGGCCATTTTGGACAATCGATCCACCACCACAAAGATGGTGGTACATCCTTCAGATGGGGGTAACTCCACAATAAAGTCCATGGAAATCATGCTCCATATTTTGTTAGGTACAGGAAGCAGCTCTAACAGACCCCAATTCTTAGTTCTCTCAGTCTTATTTCGTAAGCATACTGTGAATGATTTAACATAGCCCCTGCAATCTTGCATCAGGTCTGGCCACCAAAATGAGTGAAGAATTAGATGTGAAGTCTTATGAACTCCAAAATGACCTGCTAGAGGATGATCATGACACTTATAAAGAATTGCTGTTTGAAATTACTCTGGAACAAAGATCTGCTCACTGCGGAAGTAGAGGCCCTCCTTGAGTTGGAGACAAAGTTCTTTATCTGTGTTATGAGATCAGCTTGTAATAACAAGAAGTTCTGAGCATGTATAATTGTGTCAGGTTCAGGAGGCACCCCTGTATCTTGAAACATACGAGAAAGGGCATCAGGCTTCCCATTCTTTGACCCATGCCAATATGTGATATGGAAATTAAACCTAGAGAAGAAAAGTGCCCATCTGGCTTGGTGGGGTCTTAGCCATTTAGCTACCGTTAAGTATTCAAGGTTCTTATGATCTGTGAACACAAGAAGATGATGTGCTGCTCCTTCCAGCAAGTAATGCCATTCCTCCAAAGCTTCTCCTTGAGAAAAAGGTGGATGGAGTAAGGACTTAGTTCCCTGTCATTGTGACAGTATGGCCCCCACGGCATTCTCAGAAGCGTCCACCTCCAGGACATATGGCAATGCAGGATCTGGATGTTTAAGGATGGGTGCAGATGTAAAGAGACCCTTCAGTCTTAAAAATGCAGCTTGAGCCTCTAAAGTCCAGGAAAAAACTGTCAGTTGTTTTGTCAGCTGCGTAATCGGGGAAATTATACCGTCTTTAATGAACTTTCTGTAAAAATTAGCAAACCCCACAAACCGCTGACTGCTTTCTTATCAGTGAGGGCCTGCCAATCGAGTATTGCAGACACCTTCTAAGGATCCATGGCAATTTCATCTGCAGAGATAATAAGTCCCAAGAACTGAATGGACAGTCTTTCAAATTCACATTTTTTGGGTTTTGCACAAAGGCGGTGTTCTCTTAACTTGCTTAATACTCTTTTTACATGGACCCGATGGATCTCTAGTGAAGCAGAAAAAATGAGAATGTCATCTAAGTAGACTATAATGAATAAGTCCAGGAAGTCCCGAAAGATGTCGTTCACCAAGTGCTGAAAAGTAGCTGGTGCGTTACAGAGACCAAAGGGCATCACAAGGTATTCAAAGTGCCCGAAAAGGGTTCGGAAGGCTGTTTTCCACTCGTCACCGTCCCTGATTCTAATTAAGTTGTAGGCTCCCCTCAGGTTCAGCTTGGAGAATACTCATGCATCTCGCAGTCTTTGGAATAGTTCTGGAATGAGTGGCAAGGGGTATCGGTTTTTAATGATTATTTTATTAAGATCTCGGTAGTCCACACATGGTCGTATTGTCTTGTCCTTTTTTTCAACAAAGAAAATACCAGCCCCAGCTGGTGAGGTAGAAGGCCTGATAAATCTCTTGTCAAGATTTTCATCAATGTATTTACGCAGCTCCTCCAATTCTAGTTCAGAAAGTGGATACATTCTTTTTATTAAAGACATCAAGGTACTCATGGTAAACTGCGGGTACCAGTTTAGCGGTTTCAGAGTCTATATTGATGTTGAGGAGTGGTCCTCCTGGCTTAGGTGCTGTGGGGAGAAAGAACTTCTTGCAGTAACTAGATTGGAAAGTCACTTCCCCAATGGACCAGTCGATGCAGGGATTATGAGCCTTCAACCATGGCTGACCCAATATAATTAGAAACAAAGGAGAAGTGATAACATCCAGACGTAAGAACTCACAGTGCCCTGAGGTTGTAGAACATAGGATAGGTACAGATTTAATGTTGGAACCATCTGCCAGATGGATTGAGAAACTACTCTTTTTGGCACAGAGAGGTAGCTCATGCTGGGCAGCAAACGAGGAGTCCACAAAACAGCTACAGGCCCCAGAATCCACAATAGCAGAAACATGAAGAGTCTTTTCTGGTAGCTGAAGGAATACTGGCAGAATAGTATGAGCTCAACCAGAGTCCAAAGAGGCCACTGTGCGGGTTGGAGAAGAAGATCTCCTACTGCGTCTTCTGGGGTAAGTTCGCAAAAAGTGTCCTGTATCCCCACAGTAGAGGCAGAGGTTACAACGGCAGCGCCGTAATCATTCTTGTTCAGACAGGGGAGGCCAGGGAGAATTGGGGTGAGGAGATTTAGTGATGCTTGCAGTGACCCTTGACATGGTCGAAATAGAGGCAGCGGGTGAACCCCAGGAATTAGCTGGGGCATGGCAGAGGTTCTTCCTTCTTTCAGACTGTCTTTCACATAGACAATGATCGATCTGGATGCTGAGATAAATCAGATTACCTAAAGAGGTAGGTGTTCCCACCCTGGCAAGTTCATCTTTAATGGGTTTCAGACAGACCATGAAATTGAAAGCGCAAGGCTGAGTTATTCCACTGAGTATCTGCACTCCATAGACGAAAGTCAGAAACATAGTCCTTCACTGGTCTTTGGCCTTGTTGCAAGTTGCTCAGCATGGTCTCAGCAGTTTAGTGACGGAAAGGATCAGCATATAGCTGAGACATAGCCAGAAAAAAGGAGCTCACGGAAGTCAAAGCAGGATCATGTTGTTCTCGAAGATGATGTGCCCAGGCCTGAGGCTCCTCCAGGAGCAGGTAGATGAGGAATCCCACCTTCACCTCTTCAGATGAGAAAGTTTGAGGCAAAAGAGAGAAGTACAAATCGCAGGAGTTCTGAAAGGTCCTGAATTTCTTACGATCCCCAAAATAACATTCAGGTAGAGGGACCCTGGGCTCAGGAGGAGGAGGCAGTTCATTGAAGGTACAGAGCATGGTCTGTGTAGATGAATCTTTGACCCTTTGAAAATCCGAGGCAGAAGAAGTGCTTGACACGAACTGCAGCTGGCCATGTAATTGAGCAAAGTTCTTATGCAGCCCCTGCACAGCATGGGATAGTGCAGTGACTGTCTGGCAGAGTGTAGTGAGCAGAGAGGCCTCCCTTTTAGACTCCATCACTGGCTGACTGGTACTGTCACGTACCTGACAGAAGTCTGAATTGACGAGGTCAGCCTCTCTTGTATCTCCAATCCAGGCCCCACTGAAGGTGAAACAGATGGTGCCGAGGGACAGGAGGAACATGAATGCCTGTGGATATTGATTGTGGAACTTGCGGCTGGTGATGTACCCTCGGTAACTCAGACAGGTGCCGGAACTTTTGAAAAACATGAGGTTGGAACACACCGGGACAAATGGAGCTGATGTAATGACAGACAGGACAGGCACTCGGCAGGACTGTAGAGCCAAAACTGGAACCAGAAACATAGTCAGAGTAATAGCCAGGGTCAGCAATGAGCAAGCAATGAGGTACCAGAACATCAGACAGGGACGAGGTCAGGAGGAAACCAGAATCAGAAACCGATGAGCAGAACCATAAACAGAATCCAAGAGCAGGTCAATGGCAAGCCGGGTCAGTAACTGACAGGAAGTTAGCAGAAGACCAGTCAGCACTGACAGAGAGTAAGAGCCTCCTTTAAATAGTCTGTCTGGTGCCAGAAACAGTGGGCACGCTCCCACATGTGTGCACCCATATATGCGCATTTTTGCGCGCATGCGTGAGCCTATGCTCATTTCTATTAGCCAGTTGCCATACAGGAATTCCCTTACATATACTGTATTTGCCAGTCAGTATTGTTCAATCACTTATTAAGAAGTGGAAAATTCATGGATCTCTTGATACCAAGCTATGGTCAGGTAGATCACGAAAAGGTTGCAGCCGCAAGAAGAATTTTTGGGATACAAAGAAAACCCCACAGGAAACCTCAGGAGAAATATTGGCTGCTCTGGAAAAAGATGGTGTGGTTGTTTCAAGGAGCACAATATGACAATACTTGAACAAAAATGATCTGCATGTTCGAGTTGCGTGAAAGAATCCTTTATTGCACCAATGCCACAAAAAAGGTTACTATAGTCAACAACACCTTGACATGTCCCACAGCTTCTGGCACACTGTAATCTGGAGTGACAAGACCAAAATAGAGCTTTATGGTCACAACCATAAGTGCTGTTTGGAGAGGGGTCAACAAGGTCTATAGAGACAAGAATACCATCCCCACTGTGAAGCATAGTGGTTGCTCCCTGATGTTTTTTGGGGGTGTGAGCTCTAAAGGTATGGGTAATCTTGTGAACATTGATACCAAGATGAATGCAGTATGTTACCAGAAAACACTGGCAAGCAATTTGCATTCTGCTGCACAAAAGCTGTGCCTGGGACGCTCTTGGAAGTTCCAGCATGACAATGACCCTAAGCACAAAGCCATGTTGACCCTTCAGTGGTTACTGCAGAGAAAGGTAAAGGTTCTGAAGTGGTCACAGTCTTCTGACCTTAATATCATGGAGCCACTCTGGGGAGATCTCAAATGTGTGGTTCATGCAAGATGACCAAAGACTGGAGGCATTTTGCCAAGATGAATGGGCAGCTATACCACTTGCAAGAATTCGGGGCCTCATAAACAAAGATTACAAAAGACTGCATTTACATTGATGCTAAAGGGGGAAATACACAGTATTAGGAACAGAGAATAATGCAGACTTTTGAACAGGGGTTATTTCATTTGTTTACTTGTCATATTTTGTTTTATGATTGTGACCTACAGAAGAATGTGAATCCCATAAGAAATAAAAGAAATGTGTTTGGCCTGCTCATTCATGTTTTCTTCAAAAATGGTACATGCTATTACCGATTCTCCAAGGGTTTGCATACTTTTGAGCACAACTGTATTTATTTTATAAACAAGTTCCTTGTGTGTAATTCAGCTTATATTTCCTTACAACTTAAAGAGGAATTGAACTCTGGATTTCTGACTTACCATGCTTTGTTCTACGTTAGTGGTCATTTTGGTAAAGCCTTCTTTTTCAGCAAAGAGAACAAGTCAAAAGCAGCAGGAAAACAGCTATAAGGCTATATACTCACATGCTGTACTAGTAAGTGAAATTCTATTTTTTTTAAATATTACATGCAATTTCACAGTACTGCTTAGACACAACACTTCTAGATGTTACCTTTTGGTAACTTTTGTACTAAAGTAATATTTAGTGATTTATAACTAGAGATGAGCGAATCGAAGTAGCCGAAGTGGAATTCGAGTCGAATATCGGAAAAATTTCGATTCGCGCCGAATCCGAAAAATAGCCTACTTCGGACGCGCGAATCGAAATTTTTCCGAAAATGGCGGCGGACATGTGCGGCGACGGAGCGGGGATGTCTGCGAAGGCGCGCAGACAAGGCGCGCTGACCCATAATGCATTCCTCAATGACATGTGATCGCATCAGCCAATCAGCAGCCAGCCAGCCAGCACTGTGTAATGGTTGAGCTATAAATAGCGGCCATTTTGGAATTCTTCATTTGCCTGCAGTCATTGAACAGAGGCAGACCGCTCTGTATTAGGGACAGAGTTAGGGCCACAGAAACGATACTTGGGGACAGAGAAACGTTACTTAGGGACAGAGAACCATTACTCAGGGACACAGAATTGTTAGTGAGGGCCACAGAATCGTTACTTAGGGACAAAGAAACGCTAGTTAGGGCCACAGAATTCTTACTCAGGGACAGACAGAATTGTTACTGAGTGCCAGAGAATTGTTACTTAGGGCCACAGAAACGTTATTAGGGCCACAGAATTGTTACTCAGGGACAGACAGAATTGTTACTGAGTGCCAGAGAATTGTTACTTAGGGCCACAGAAACTTTAGTTAGGGCCACAGAATTGTTACTCAGGGACAGACACAGAATTGTTACTGAGGGCCACAGAACTGTTACTTAGGGCCACAGAAACGTTATTAGGGCCACAGAATTGTTACTCAGGGACAGACAGAATTGTTATTGAGTGCCAGAGAATTGTTACTTAGGGCCACAGAAACTTTAGTTAGGGCCACAGAATTGTTACTCAGGGACAGACACAGAATTGTTACTGAGGGCCACAGAACTGTTACTTAGGGCCACAGAATTGTTACTCGCACAGACACAGAATTGTTACTCAGGGACACAGAATTGTTACTGAGGGCCACAGAACCGTTACTTAGGGCCACAGAACTGTTACTCGCACAGACACAGAATTGTTACACAGGGACACAGAATTGTTACTGAGGGCCACAGAACCGTTACTTAGGGCCACAGAATTGTTACTCAGGGACACAGAATTGTTACTGAGGGCCACAGAACTGTTACTTAGGGCCACAGAATTGTTACTCGCACAGACACAGAATTGTTACTCAGGGACACCGAATTGTTACTGAGGGCCACAGAACCGTTACTTAGGGCCACAGAATTGTTACTCGCACAGACACAGAATTGTTACACAGGGACACAGAATTGTTACTGAGGGCCACAGAACCGTTACTTAGGGCCACAGAATTGTTACTCAGGGACACAGAATTGTTACTGAGGGCCACAGAACTGTTACTTAGGGCCACAGAATTGTTACTCGCACAGACACAGAATTGTTACTCAGGGACACAGAACTGTTACTGAGGGCCACAGAACTGTTACTTAGGGCCACAGAATTGTTACTCGCACAGACACAGAATTGTTACACAGGGACACAGAATTGTTACTGAGAGCCACAGAACCGTTACTTAGGGCCACAGAATTGTTACTCAGGGACACAGAATTGTTACTGAGGGCCACAGAACTGTTACTTAGGGCCACAGAATTGTTACTCGCACAGACACAGAATTGTTACTCAGGGACACAGAACTGTTACTGAGGGCCACAGAACTGTTACTTAGGGCCACAGAATTGTTACTCGCACAGACACAGAATTGTTACACAGGGACACAGAATTGTTACTGAGGGCCACAGAACCGTTACTTAGGGCCACAGAATTGTTACTCAGGGACACAGAATTGTTACTGAGGGCCACAGAACCGTTACTTAGGGCCACGTAAACGTTAATCAGGGACAGACACAGAATTGTTACTGAGGTACACAGAATTGTTACTGAGGGCCACAGAACTGTTACTTAGGGCCACGTAAACGTTAATCAGGGACAGACACAGAATTGTTACTGAGGTACACAGAATTGTTACTGAGGGCCACAGAACCGTTACTTAGGGCCACATAAACGTTAATCAGGGACACAGAATTGTTACTGAGGGCCACAGAACCGTTACTTAGGGCCACATAAACGTTAATCAGGGACACAGAATTGTTACTTAGGGCCACAGAACCGTTACTTAGGGCCACAGAATTGTTACTCACGGACAGACACAGAATTGTTTCTTGAGGGACACAGAATTTTTACTGAGGGCCACAGAACCGTTACTTAGGGCCACAGAAACGTTAATCAGGGACACAGAATTGTTACTGAGGGCCACAGAACCGTTACTTAGGGCCACGTAAACGTTAATCAGGGACAGACACAGAATTGTTACTGAGGGACACAGAATTGTTACTGAGGGCCACAGAACCGTTACTTAGGGCCACATAAACGTTAATCAGGGACACAGAATTGTTACTGAGGGCCACAGAACCGTTACTTAGGGCCACAGAAACGTTAATCAGGGACACAGAATTGTTACTGAGGGCCACAGAACCGTTACTGAGGGCCACAGAACCGTTACTGAGGGCCACAGAACTGTTACTTAGGGCCACATAAACGTTAATCAGGGGGACACAGAATTGTTACTGAGGGCCACAGAAACGTTACTTAGGGCCACATAATTGTTACTCAGGGACAGACACAGAATTGTTACTGAGGGACACAGAATTGTTACTGAGGGACACAGAACCGTTACTTAGGGCCACAGAATTGTTACTCAGGGACAGACACAGAATTGTTACTCAGGGACACAGAATTGTTACTCAGGGACACAGAATCGTTGAATTAAAGAGTATGTCAGACAACATGCAGAGGAGTGGCAGAGGAGGCAATGTTTTAGGAGCGAGCAGACGTGGCAGCAGAGGAAGGGGTCGAGGCAGCACTATTCGCAGCCAGAGGCCAGTGCTCCCGGTGTCATCCAGCGGTCGTGTCTCCACCGACAACCCTGCCGTCATCGATTGGTTGGCTCGGTCGTCTTCCTCTTCCCAGGTCACCTCTGACACCTACAGCCAACGGTCGGTGGGTACGTCAGACACAACCGTTAGTTGGCATGGCCCGGGACCAAGCCCACTGAAATCACGTGTCCTCTACCTGCCCCTGTCCTTTGGTGTTCCCTCACCAAGCGAAGTATCGCATGCTGTGGGCTCAGCCCCACTGTACAGTGAGGAAGAGCTAACAGAGGGCGGTCAGGAACGGGGGGAGACATCCGCCTTTTCAGCAGCCAGGCAAAGAAGTAGTGGCGAGGAGAGTGGCCCGCTAGCCGGTCTAGAGACAGGTCTGTCTCCTGACCCAGACGCAGCCGAGGGGGCTAGTAGTGAGGCGGAGACCCTACTTGATGATGAGGAGGTTGATCGCACTTGGCAGCCTCGTCGTCATCAGGCAATTTCTTCCGCATCATCAGGAGAAGAGGGTGGCAGCTTGGCAGTGAGCGAAACAGTCGGTGGGTTGCCCAGGAGACAGCAGCAGGGTCGCAGCAGTGTCAGTGGAAGCAGTGTCAGTGGAGCCAAACGGCCACGGAGTAGAGCACCAGCTCCACTGCAGCCTACCACCACGGCCAGTAGTGGTGCCGGTGTGCACGGAGGAAGCAGCAGTCAGCCAGTGAGGAGTATCGGGGGCAAAGTTTCCTACTCGGCGGTGTGGCAATTTTTCGTCAAGCCGCCCGAGGAAGTAAACGTAGCCGTATGTCGACTATGTGGCCAGAAAGTCAAGCGTGGCCAGGGGGCCCATGTTGGGACTACAGCGTTGCGGCAGCATATGCAGCGTCGCCATTTGGTGGCCTGGGAAAACCGTGATAAAGATACGGCGGTTCTGCCCGCCCCAGCCCCCGCTCCATCACCCGCTCCGTTACTTGCTCCGTCACCCGACGTCAATCGCCCTCCATCAGCCAGTCAAGGCTCCAACACCTCTGCTGAGGGGAGTTGTCGCTCGTTGGCATCTTCCGCTCGTTCAGATGCTCCTTCTCCTGCTACTCCTCTTCACGGATTCCGTCAGCAGTCTTTCTTGGAATCCGTTTCCAAGAGACAACAGTTTGCGAGCACGCACCCGACGGTGCAAAAGCTGAACGTCCTCCTGTCCAAGTTGCTGGTGCTGCAGTCCCTCACTTTCCAAATGGTGGACTCAGCACCTTTCAGAGAAATGATGGCTTGTGCCGCGCCGCGGTGGAGAGTGCCAAGCCGTCATTTCTTCGCCAAAAAGGCAGTGCCAGCCCTGCATTCACATGTAGAAGACATGGTGGGCCAGTCTTTGAGCATGTCGGTCTCTGCCAAAGTGCACGGCAGCGCCGACGTGTGGAGCTGTAACTACGGTCAGGGACAGTACATGTCATTTACGGCCCACTGGGTGAACGTGGTGCCGGCACAGCCGCACCAGCAACTTGGACAGGTCACGCCGCTTTTGCCTCCACGTTTGCACGTCCTTGGTCCGGCAAAGATGTCCGCCTCTACCACCTCTTCTTCCGCCGTGTCCTCAGCCGCCACCCCCGTGCCAAGTCCCATTACCCGACCGGCATATCACATGTGCAGGGCGCAACGGTGTCACGCTGTTCTGCACCTGGTATGCCTTGGCGAACGTAGTCACACAGGGGAGGAGCTTCTGAGTGTAATGAACAGAGAAATCGACAGATGGCTGTCTCCGCGCAAACTGAAAATCGGAACCATGTTGACCGACAACGGAAAGAACATGGTGTCTGCTCTGCGTCAAGGAAGGTTGTGCCATGCGCCATGCATGGCTCACGTGTTCAATCTGGTTGTCAAGCGGTTCCTAAAATCCACCATCCCACTGCAAGACATCCTTAAAATGTCACGTAAACTTTGCATGCATTTCAGCCATTCCTACACCGCAAAGCACACCCTCCTTGAGCTGCAGCGGCAGAACGGAATTCCACATCATCGCCTGATCTGCGACGTTGCAACAAGGTGGAATTCAACCCTACACATGTTAGACCGCCTTTACGAGCAGCGAAAGGCCATCACCGATTTCCTGATGTTACAAGCGGATAAAGGTACTCCCCTGTGTAACTTCGATGTCAGCCATTGGCAGCTCATGCGTGACACCTGCCGCTTGCTCAGGCCCTTTGAGGAGGCCACGCTATTCGTGAGTCGGCAGGACTATGGGATGAACGATGTCATTCCTCTGTTGCACGTCCTTGAACAAATGCTGTTAACAATGGCTGGTCAGGGTGCGGTAGACGTGGCGCACAGATCTCAACGCCACATGACCCCTGTGGGGGCAGGACAGGAAGAAGAGGAGGAGGTAGAGGAGGACATTTGTGCTCAGGAATTATTGAGTGAAATGGGTGGTTTTTCCACTCAGCGGACAGGAGTGGAGGAGCAGGAGCATCTGGTAGAGGAGGAGGAGACAGAGGACCCAGACGCACCGTGGCAGTATGCTGTGGAGATGGAGGCAGGGAGTCCCTCGCATTCCTTGGCACAAATGGCCCATAGCATGCTCGGTTGCTTGCGTAGCGACAGCCGAATAATAACCATCAGACAGAGGGATGACTTTTGGCTGTCCACCTTGTTGGACCCTCGCTACCGTTCAAAAATGGTGGCCTTTTTCACACCTGCTGAGAGGGAGGCCAAAATAACGTACTATAAAAACCACCTATGTAGTCAGTTGGTCTCTGCCTTTGTGCGCCAACGTCCATCCTCAGACACTGTGGGCCCTGTGCGCTCGCGTTCCGCTGCCATGGCAGCAGGGGAGGGGTGGGGTGGTAGGAGCAGTGGCAGCTCCACCAGCAGCGGCTGCCTCAGTCTGCAGTCGATGATGAGTAGCTTTCTTCACCAGCGCAGTGAGGAAACTACTAACCAGCCGCAGCAGCAGCAGCAGCATCAGGTGGACCTGGAGCAGGACCTCAAACAACAGGCTTGGGCCTACTTGGACAGCACCCTGCCAACCGAGGTAGACAATCCCCTTGACTACTGGGCAACGAAACTTGACCTTTGGCCCCAACTAGCTGAATTTGCCCTTGAAAGGCTGTCATGCCCGGCCAGTAGCGTGGCATCGGAGCGCGTGTTTAGTGCGGCAGGAGGTATTGTAACTCCGCGGAGGACACGACTGTCCACCCAAAGTGTGGAGAGACTCACGTTTGTGAAAATGAATCAGGCGTGGATTAGTCTGGATTTCAAACCACCAGTTCCTGACACAACTGACTAAATCCGCCATGAATCATGCCTCAAACATGTGCCACTTTCAGGTCTCCTCACACACTGCTGGTGTGTTCCATTTTTTGTCATAGGGTGCTGGCAGATTACGGGCCTCCCATAGCTGCTGCCAGGCCCCTAATCTGCCATGGGCCCCTATATACCGCCTCCTCATGCTGCTGCCAAGTCCAGAGTCTCTCAGGGGTCCCTATACGGCCTCCCATTGCTGCTGTCTCCATCGCCACACTCTGCCATGTGCCACTTTCAGGTCTCCTCACACACTGCTGGTGTGTAGAATTTTTTGACATAGGGTGCTGGCAGATTACGGGCCTCCTATAGCTGCTGCCAGGCCCCTAATCTGCCATGGGCCCCTATATACCGCCTCCTCATGCTGCTGCCAAGTCCAGAGTCTCTCATGGGTCCCTGTACGGCCTCCCATTGCTGCTGTCTCCATCGCCACACTCTGCCATGTGCCACTTTCAGGTCTCCTCACACTGCTGGTGTGTAAAATTTTTTGACATAGGGTGCTGGCAGATTACGGGCCTCCCATAGCTGCTGCCAGGCCCCTAATCTGCCATGGGCCCCTATATACCGCCTCCTCATGCTGCTGCCAAGTCCAGAGTCTCTCATGGGTCCCTATACGGCCTCCCATTGCTGCTGTCTCCATCGCCACACTCTGCCATGTGCCACTTTCAGGTCTCCTCACACACTGCTGGTGTGTAGAATTTTTTGACATAGGGTGCTGGCAGATTACGGGCCTCCTATAGCTGCTGCCAGGCCCCTAATCTGCCATGGGCCCCTACATACCGCCTCCTCATGCTGCTGCCAGGTCCAGAGTCTCTCATGGGTCCCTGTACGGCCTCCCATTGCTGCTGTCTCCATCGCCACACTCTGCCATGTGCCACTTTCAGGTCTCCTCACACACTGCTGGTGTGTAGAATTTTTTGACATAGGGTGCTGGCAGATTACGGGCCTCCTATAGCTGCTGCCAGGCCCCTAATCTGCCATAGGCCCCTATATACCGCCTCCTCATGCTGCTGCCAGGTCCAGAGTCTCTCATGGGTCCCTGTACGGCCTCCCATTGCTGCTGTCTCCATCGCCACACTCTGCCATGTGCCACTTTCAGGTCTCCTCACACACTGCTGGTGTGTAGAATTTTTTGACATAGGGTGCTGGCAGATTACGGGCCTCCTATAGCTGCTGCCAGGCCCCTAATCTGCCATAGGCCCCTATATACCGCCTCCTCATGCTGCTGCCAGGTCCAGAGTCTCTCATGGGTCCCTGTACGGCCTCCCATTGCTGCTGTCTCCATCGCCACACTCTGCCATGTGCCACTTTCAGGTCTCCTCACACACTGCTGGTGTGTAGAATTTTTTGACATAGGGTGCTGGCAGATTACGGGCCTCCTATAGCTGCTGCCAGGCCCCTAATCTGCCATAGGCCCCTATATACCGCCTCCTCATGCTGCTGCCAAGTCCAGAGTCTCTCATGGGTCCCTATACGGCCTCCCATTGCTGCTGTCTCCATCGCCCCACTCTGCCATGTGCCACTTTCAGGTCTCCTCACACACTGCTGGTGTGTAGAATTTTTTGACATAGGGTGCTGGCAGATTACGGGCCTCCTATAGCTGCTGCCAGGCCCCTAATCTGCCATGGGCCCCTATATACCGCCTCCTCATGCTGCTGCCAAGTCCAGAGTCTCTCATGGGTCCCTGTACGGCCTCCCATTGCTGCTGTCTCCATCGCCACACTCTGCCATGTGCCACTTTCAGGTCTCCTCACACTGCTGGTGTGTAAAATTTTTTGACATAGGGTGCTGGCAGATTACGGGCCTCCTATAGCTGCTGCCAGGCCCCTAATCTGCCATAGGCCCCTATATACCGCCTCCTCATGCTGCTGCCAAGTCCAGAGTCTCTCATGGGTCCCTATACGGCCTCCCATTGCTGCTGTCTCCATCGCCACACTCTGCCATGTGCCACATTCAGGTCTCTTCACACTGCTTGTGTTTTCAATTTTTTGACATAGGGTGCTGGCAGATTACGGGCCTCCCATAGCTGCTGCCAGGCCCCTAATCTGCCATGGGCCCCTATATACCGCCTCCTCATGCTGCTGCCAAGTCCAGAGTCTCTCATGGGTCCCTGTACGGCCTCCCATTGCTGCTGTCTCCATCGCCACACTCTGCCATATGCCACTTTCAGGTCTCCTCACACTGCTGGTGTGTAAAATTTTTTGACATAGGGTGCTGGCAGATTACGGGCCTCCTATAGCTGCTGCCAGGCCCCTAATCTGCCATGGGCCCCTATATACCACCTCCTCATGCTGCTGCCAAGTCCAGAGTCTCTCATGGGTCCCTGTACGGCCTCCCATTGCTGCTGTCTCCATCGCCACACTCTGCCATGTGCCACTTTCAGGTCTCCTCACACTGCTGGTGGGTTCCATTTTTTGTCATAGGGTGCTGGCAGATTACGGGCCTCCTATAGCTGCTGCCAGGCCCCTAATCTGCCATGGGCCCCTATATACCGCCTCCTCATGCTGCTGCCAAGTCCAGAGTCTCTCATGGGTCCCTATACGGCCTCCCATTGCTGCTGTCTCCATCGCCACACTCTGCCATGTGCCACATTCAGGTCTCTTCACACTGCTTGTGTTTTCAATTTTTTGACATAGGGTGCTGGCAGATTACGGGCCTCCCATAGCTGCTGCCAGGCCCCTAATCTGCCATGGGCCCCCGTACCGACTCCTCATGCTGCTGCCAGGCCCGTAATCTGACATGGGCCCCTGTTGTCGCTTGTTGGCATATTCCGCTCGTTCAGATGCTCCTTCTCCTGCTACTCCTCTTCACGGATTCCGTCAGCAGTCTTTCTTGGAATCCGTTTCCAAGAGACAACAGTTTGCGAACACGCACCCGACGGTGCAGAAGCTGAACGTCCTCCTGTCCAAGTTGCTGCTGCCAGGCTCGTAATCTGTCATGCGCCCCTGTACCGCCTCCTCATGCTGCTGCCAGGTCCAGAGTGTGTCATGGGCCCCCGTACCGACTCCTCATGCTGCTGCCAGGCCCGTAATCTGTCATGGGCCCCTGTACCGCCTCCCCATGCTGCTGCCAGGTCCAGAGTGTGTCATGGGTCCCTGTACGGCCTCCCATTGCTGCTGCCAGGCCCGTAATCTGCCATGGGCCCCGTACCGACTCCTCATGCTGCTGCCAGGCCCGTAATCTGTCATGGGCCCCTGTACCGCCTCCTCATGCTGCTGCCAGGTCCAGAGTGTGTCATGGGTCCCTGTACGGCCTCCCATTGCTGCTGTCTCTATCGCCACACTCTGCCATGTGCCACTTTCAGGTCTCCTCACACTGCTGGTGGTTTCCATTTTTGTCATAGGGTGCTGTATGGCCTCCCATTGCTGCTGCCTCCACCGCCACACTGTGGCTCCACACTCTGGTTTTGGCCCCGTGACTGCCCAAATGAGTGAAGTGTGCGGTGATTCTAAGATCGACGGCACTCATCTGCATGTCATACTGACTGACAGTATTATTTCTCTTCCCCAGCAGACTCCAAGGGCATTTAAATTAAAGGTACAGTGTTCTGCACTAATATTAAGTCTCTCTGAAGCCTAGAAACACCCTTTTTTAAGTTAAATTCACAGCGAATTTATTCGACTCGAATCGAATATTGTCCATGAATTCGCCGAATCAGTCTAATCGAATTTTTCATTTCTTCGCTCATCTCTATTTATAACAAAATAATTACCCTTTACTCTTTTAAAACTAAAATCTATCTAGTTTTTTCTGTTCAAAGTCTTTTTTTTTTCAGTGGTATTAGAAGATTTATTTTCATACTTGTACTGATGTCAATGTACTCTGGAGGACCTCATAACTCATCTTTGCAGAGTGTTCTCATTACTATATATTTCAGATGATTAGTTCACTAACCTCCCCTCAGAAAAGCTGTACTGCACAGACCAGTTCCACCTTTCTCTTGACAGATATACAAACATATGCAATCAAAAGCCACATTTCCTGTTAACATTCTAAAGGAATTAGAGAGTCTTAAAATCTAGAAACCCTTGAAATAATTTTCAAGTCTCGGGTAACCCATACTAAAAATTATTATATCAAAAGCTCATGGCATATATGCGTAATCACAAAGTTGAAAATATAATGATAGATAAAAGAAAAATTTACACCTAAAGCAAATAATTTTTAACATCCTCATTCTATATGACAAGATTATTTTCAATAATAATTATGAAAAGTTACAACAATTCTGAATAATTACAAAATCACAATTATGAACATATAGTAATAATGATAGTAATAGCAACCAGAAAATAAATATAGACAGTGTAAATTGTTGCGTCCGTTTACATTGGTGGTCATTGAAGGATGCCTCTTTACATTGGTGGAAGAGCATCCTCTTACATTACATATAAAATACATACAATCAGTATAGAAGTGCCACCTTGTATCAATGGTCAGTGGAAAAGTGCTTCCTTACAATGCTAGTCAGTAGGCGAGGAGCCATATTACAGTTTTTGTCAATGGTAGAGGAGCCATATAATATTAGTGTTCAGTGAAAAGAATGCCCCTTTACACTAATGGTAAATGGGAAGAATGCCTTTTACAATCATGGCTACTTACCTAAGGGGAAAAGCTTGGCTAGCCAGAAATTTGCAGGTATCATCTGACAAAAGATCACTTCACCTCTGCTCACTGCTCAGGAAAACCCTAGCAACTATGGGGAAACCATGGGTTTCTGGGGAACCCTAGTAAGAAGCTAGTCTAGAACTACATGTATTTTTTCCTAGATTTTGTTAGGATAACTGTATGCATATACTTATTATTTTTATTTACAGGTAGACTGCAGCTTGGCAGTATCTTTTCCTTGCTTCTGCAGGTCGCCTTTATGGTCTTATTACAAACCAAAGACCATGTAATTTCTTCAGATTTGTGTACCTCTTCTATTGGCATCTATTAAATGACATCATAACTTCTAGGTAATATTGCTGAAATAAGCGGGTCTCTTCTACACTGGATAAAAGCATGTGCTTGTTACCATGCCATATCAGATCTTAGGGGGTTCTCTAACATACAGTACATTTAAAGACAAAATAATTGTTGTTGTTTTTAAGTTAATTGATCATTACCTGCTGAGTCAGTTGATAATTGTGTCATATCTATAGGCAGTCATAAGAAGATATGCTACACCTGATTTTTATTCATTTAAAAGGAAACTATAAGAGAAATATGAAGGTTAACATTGCAGACATCTCCTTCAGAAAATAATTGGTCATGATTATACCATCTGAGTCACTGACCTGGAATAAGTACGAGAGCAGGTCTTCTGACTTCATTTGTTGCATGCTTATATCGGTTATGTCATTCAGAAAATATTAATGACATAGACAGCTATGCAACTAGTATTGTTTAAAAGGAACTCATGTTTTCTTTTTGCCAGCCATGCAGCCTCCCAGTTGCTTCTTCTTAGAATAATATGGACACAACCATGGGAAAATAAAACCATTAAACATTGACCATATGATGAAAAAATATATGCAGTAAGCAGGATTTTAACAAAATTCACATATCAAAACAATCATTAGATACAAAAATTGATATACTGTATATATAAAGGCAATTTTACATACAATATCTGTAAGTGAAGGGTATATTCTATGAACTAATAGCATCAATTTTAAAAGCGCCAAGGCTAAGAAATCAGTGGCTATTAGGTAAATCTTTGGCTAAATGGAACACGTTGTTCCATTTACAGTGGTCCAAAATTTACAGATTAGCTAAACAAATACAAAAAATTCATATGGAAGCCAAGAGGGTGATAGCAAGAGCCTGAAAGTTCCTTGTGTTACCTTTCATGGAATTTTTAAGCACCAGGTTCCTCAGGTTATGTTCTGTGAGAGTCCTACATTCCTTTCACTTTTCATGGGGATTTTTTGATAATCTGACATGTAAGGGGTCTGATAGCCCTCTCACTTCCAGCTGAGGGTCAGATACCTGAGCTTCAAAGTAAGGGACTATAATTTTGATAGATTTTGGCCCTCACCTACCCCCCCCCCCATCTTCTCCATTCCTTCTTGTACCTACTGGACATCGGGTTCATCAAACATAGATCCTTCCAGGTGATGTACTTAATCAAGATGGACCACTCAAACATACTTTATGTTATACTTGTAGCTTTGTATGATTTTTGTAAAAGGTGGTAGTAGAGCATAGAAGGTGAGGATGGTAGGAATAGCCATTTTCCTAATGATTGGTTTGTCCACTGCAAAGTCAGTTATTTGAAATAAATATTTTTAGGTATATGGGCAAAGATCACCTTGGTATTTTAACATGCCTCTCCTTGTTTTTAAGGATCTTTTCATACATCTGTTCATATTTAGGTCTATCCATGATAACAATATTGCTATACTTGTTGGCTGGCTTGATCTCAATATTATTGCACATAGTCAGGCAGAGTAGAACATTTTGAAGGGGTAAAATTACTACCTTGATGAGAATTCCTGTGTGCCTGGCCAAGGAATCTGATGAATCTACCTTGTTTTCTTTCTATTGGAAACCCATTGCAGGTAATGCACCGTTACATGCTAAGAGCTTTCACCCTCCAAATATGATTAAGGGTATTCCTATTGACCAGTATCAATATGTCTTGAAGAAATATTCTAAGGACAATTCCTTTGAAGAGGAAGCAAAAAAGCTATGTCCCAAATTCAAAGCAAGAAAATGTAAGGATAGATTTTAAGAAAGGACTGTTATCAAGCCAAGGCTTTCAGACATTGACATAATACCAATGTGAATAGAGATTGTGAGTATGGAAAATCCATCCACTTAATAATCAGATACACAGGGTATTGAGGTGAAATAAGAAGTATCCTAAAGTAACACTGACAATGGTTATAGCGTGTACAGGGTGCCTCTAAATTTTTGACACCAACACATCACCTCCTCCAAGATTGGCACTATTACGTGGTCAGACCACGCTCCGATCACAATCTCTCTTGACATCAAACAACACTCATCTATACCCCGATTATGGCGACTAAACTCTTTCCTGTTGAAAAACCAAGACTACAAGCAACAGATAATTGATGCCCATAAAACATTCTTCGAATTTAACGATACCCCTGATATATCCATAACCACTTTATGGTCAACATATAAAGCATACATGAGAGGTATTCTGATACAACTAAACGCCCGCATTAACAAAAACAGAGCCCAACAAATAGATAATCTCCTATTATCAATCAAAACAAACAAAGAAAAAAACAATCCCAAGACCCAGTAACCTCTGCGTCTTTGACAGCAGATAGAAATAAATTAAAGTTCCCTTTTACTCCACACATACGATCTAAATCTCCAGAAAATTAGAGCCAAATTCTATTCACTAGGTAACAAATCCAGCTCGTTAGCCAAATCAGTAAAACAAAAACGTCTGAGATCCAAAATAGCCTCACTTAAACACCCATCTACAAATACCCTAAACACGAACCCCCAAGATATAGCGAACGCTTTTGCAGCATACTACCAAAATCTTTACAATCTTAAAAATGACCCAAACACCATTCAACCAACGAGTCCATACAACAATTTCTCCAAACGACCAATCTTCCTCAGCTAACCTCAGAGCAACTTGATACCATCTCCAGCCCAATATCACCCAAAGAAATAGAAACGTCCATCAAAACACTACCAATTAATAAATCCCCAGGAAACGATGGATACACTAATGAATACTATAAACACATTGCCACGGACCTATCACCACACCTGACCAAACTTTTCAATTACGCGGCCACCACAGGCTCATTCCCCAAAGACATGTTGCAATCTATCATGACAACAATACCAAAACCTGGCAAAGATCCCCAACTAGTCCAGAATTATAGACCAATCTTGCTACTCAATACCAACATAAAACTTTATGCGAAAATCATATCCCGAAGGATTCTCCCCTACCTTCCCAATCTAATACACCCTGATCAAGTAGGTTTCATCCCAGGTTGACAAGCACCCGATGCTACCAGAAGAATTATCTCCCTTCTACACAATTTAGAAAATACCAAGACACCCTCTTTACTCCTATCTTTAGATGCAGAAAAAGCGTTTGACCGGATACACTGGCAATTTATGCAACTGACACTTTATAAATTTGGCATCACAGGTTGGATGATGAAGGCCATCTTGGCATTATATTCTCACCCTTCTGCTAGAGTACTGACAGATGGCACACTATCCGACCCCTTCGACATAACACATGGTACAAGACAAGGCTGTCCACTCTCCCCGATAATATTTACACTCCTTATTGAACCCCTAGCTTCCAAACTCAGAGAGGACAAAACATTTACAGGAATTACGCACCTTAGCATGGAACAAAAAATCAGCCTATTTGCGGACGACATATTACTAATGGTGACCAACCCTAAAAAATCTTTCCAAATGATCCGCTCACACCTATTCAAGTACTCAACAGTTTCATACTACAAACTTAATGAACCTAAATCTTCCATACTTAACCTACACATCTCAACCCAATTCCAAACCCAATTATCCAAACAATTCCCATTTTTATGGGAAACAAACAACATTCCTTTCCTAGGAATCAGACTTACACCAATGACAGACCATCTATACATAGTAAACCACAAAACATTGCTTGACACTATACCCCAAGAACTAAACACTCTACGCACCTCAGAACTCTCCAAACTAGGCCGCGTGGCGACCCTAAAAATGTATATTTTACCCAAAATCTTGTATATATTCCACACACTTCCCTTACCAATTCCTAATTCATTCTTCTCTAAACTACAAACAATCTTCACAAAATTCATATGGAACTCAAAAAAACTGAGATGTACCACCAATCTCCTCATTAGACCTACAACTAAAGGAGTAACAGGACTTCCACACCTCAAATCTTATTACACACAGCAACCCTCTTAGACCAATTATACTACTGGTGGAATCCCTCGACAGAAAAAATTTGGTCCATAATGGAAACCCTCCCCTTTCATCCACTTAAACCCCAAAATATACTCTTGACCCCACCGTCCAAATGCATAGAACCCCAAATAAACCATCCCTGTATCGTAGCCTCCCTACAAGCTTGGAGGGACCTTCTATCCACCAAATTCAAAGACATTAAACATGTACCTACCCCAACCAATATACTACACCTCCTCATTCCTTCACTAGACCTATCCCAATGGACAAAACAAGGAATGACCAACATAAGAGATCTCTACACCAATCAATCCTTACTCCCATTCCAAACGCTTCAATCCAAATACAATATTCCTACTACTGAAAATTTTACATACCTCAGAATCACTCATTGTCTTCTAACAACTAACTTACCCCACAATACTATAATACCAACTACAGCCTACAGCTTCTTCACCAAACCCCAATACCTGGGTAAAGGTATATCCTCCTTCTATACACGTCTCATAAACTCACAATTTACTCTACAAACAACCTCCTTAACCAATTGGGAAAAAATCCTTTCAGCCCAAATATCTTTAAAATGTTGGGAAAATACCTTCAGCATCACTTATAAGGCTACCTGATGTAGCTCCCACTGGGAGTCATATCTAAAAACACTTCACCAATGGTACCTGACCCCGGTTAAACTTTTCATCTACTACCCGAAACAGTCCCCTACATGCTGGAGACTCTGTGGGGAGACAAGCTCAACAATCCACATTTTGTGGTCATGCAAATCACTTCGCTCCTTCTGGAATACTACATTCCAATTAATTTCTGAAAAAAACAAGACTCCGTTAATCCCAAACCCCTCATTAGCACTCCTCCACATCGGAACCGAGAAACTCCATCCATGCTCCCGAACAATTATTACCCACATACTCTTTGCCGCCAAAATTAATATTACTAGATTATGGAACACAAATAATACCCCCTCAATTTCCTCATTAATTACAGACCTTAACACTCAATGCCAAATGGAAAAACTTTCTGCAATCAATACCTGCTCCTACCATAAATTCAATATCCAGTGGACCCGATGGCCAAACCACCCAAAATGTTATATACAACCCTGATGACATCCCAAGAAAGGAATTCACACCCCACACCAAGACTGGTATCTCCTCAACTCCCCAGTTATGTTCCTCCCTCCCCAATTCTATCCTCCCCCACCTCTCTGCCAACATCCCACCTCCCCTAATTCCCCTCCCTCCTCACCAAGGTTCCTCAAATACCCACGAATACCTCTGATGATATTGCTAAACGAGATCAACACCCTATTGTTCCAGAGGGTTGATCTACAACAAAATGATTAACCATATGTGTCTACTGTAATGTTATATGATTGAACCTTATTTCTTTTCCCTGTTTTCCCCTGTTGTTTATCCTTGAAAAACTCAATAAAAATTATTGGAACATACATTTTTGACACCATTACCATCCATTAAATTTAGTCATTCAAGTCCTTGCTGCTGTTTAAGATGCACTTATCATTGTGGCACCTTCAAAACATTTTGCCAACTGTAATACAGAAGGAGTAAAATACCTTCTCTTTTGCAGCTGCAGGAGTTTTTATACCAGAAAGACAAAATATCCTTTCAAAGTCCACATCTCTGACAATATTACTGACATCTCTTCGGGTAATCTTTGCTAAAGAAATCAACTTATTGAGAGGTCTGATGACACTCCTTACATTTTGAGTGTTATCTCATCTTCCATAATAAATTACAATAAATATGATTTTTAATTATAGATAATAAAATAATATGTACAAGAACCCTTAGGTTGATTGAGGATGTTTAATATAGGAAAGTATACAATTAGAAGATGTCAGATGTTTTATTTTTTATTTTTGTGTAATAAATGGTTATTTTTGTAAATTGCTTATAGTGGTGTTTGCAGCATATGAATTATAGAGAATCCATGGTGATATTTTTTTATGCAGTTTGTATTTTTTCAAATAAGCTGTGGCAAGGAGAAACTGTATTGCATTTGAAAAGGTGTATAAAGTTCCACCTGCATGCTTCATAAAAGACTACATAATATTTATATTCAATATTTCATGTTTATTTGACCTAAAAAAACTGAACATGCAGGTTTTTTTCATACTTGACTACAATACGTTCCCTTTAAACAAGTTTATTTTTCATGGCTGCTCCTACATTATCATTGCCTAACCATCCACGATAAATAAATGAATAAAGAACTTTATTATGCTTTCTACAGGTGTTACAAACACAAATTCTATGCTTTCTTTTAACAAGATGTCCTGTAAGTGTCCCAAATCTAGGAAATTAAAATAAGAAATATATATGCACGTATAGCTACATTAATATGATTGTATTAATTATTAAGATATTGTTTCCCTCTGTTAGGGAATGTGTCAAATTATTTTTATGCAGCAGCATTTACACTTGCATCATGAGTCTAATAATTTAATATAATTGGTTTCCCTGAACTTTTAATTTCACCTTTCTGCACCTGTTTCCATTTGCTGAAGAAAGACAAGGCCTTAGGCTTATATTTTATGTAGTCATGTTTTATTATTAACTTTAATTTCCCTGCTTTAGATTTTGCTAAACATCAGTTTTACAGCCTTTAGAAGAAAAATAATGATAATACTTTGACCAACAATTACATCAAAATAGTTACGCTTACTATATCTACTTACACTATAAAGCCAACAAGTCATAATTAGGCTCATGAATTTATTTAACCTTTATAATTGAACAGACTAACCTATAGCCTAAGTCAGAAGACAGATGTCATTTGAAGTCTAATGATTATCAGATACATGTACTTCACACTGAAGAGCAGGAACATAATGCCTGAAATCAGGAAGTTAACAGGTAGCAAATGTCAGACTTCAGATGACCTCTGACCTCCAACACAGTTCTAAGTGGCAAACTGAAAAAGGCTAAATAAAGCTAAAGAAAGGCAACAAATACTGCTTTTTAATTAGTAAACCAGCACAGTAATAATTTAAAATTGAATTTCGCTCATATGGGCAGTTTTCCCAGTTACAGGGCATTCTTCACTGGTGTTCTTACTTAAACATACAAATATAATACAACAGTAAACAGTTCCATAAGCACCTACAGTATGTAGCTCATTAAAGCGGAGCTCCAACCAAAAGGGGAAGTCCTGCTTTAAGCTTTGTCCCCTGCTCCCCTTTAAGGATTGGAACCTTTGGGGAGCAGGGGGGGAATACTTGAATTTGACAGGTACCCGCTCCCACTCCTGCTGTGACCGCCTAGGTGATCGGAAGCAGAAAATGTCCTTCCCCCTCCCTCCTTGTAGTCTTCTGGGACACATGACAGGTCACAGATGACTTTGAGACCATTCACATGCTTAGTGGGCACTCGGCTGTGAAGCCACAAGCTGTCACAGCCGAGTGCCCACGCTGAAGATGCTGGCACCGAGGAGACAGGACAGTCAGTCAATCTGGCCGGTGGGAGGACACCACGGGATCAAGGAACAGGTGAGTGTCCATTTTTTAAAAGTAAGCAGCTACAGTTGTTGTAGCTGATGATGTTTATTTTTTTAAATTGTGATTGCACCTCCACTTTAACTGATACTACCGGGCCATGTAAACACTCTTTACAGGAGAGAAACTTTTCAAAAACAAACTAGTCCTGCCAGTGGTGAGGAAAGACTGGCTGAATTTTCAACAGTGAAGAGTGCTGATGATTTTTGTTCTTCCTTTTGTTCTTCCTAAATTTTTCTTTTTCTTTTCTTTGTTTCTTCTCCATTTTTTATCTACCAGAGTTCCTTACCCTTCCCTAGTGCCTTAAATACCCTTAATTAATCACCCCTAGCATTGTACAAGAACCTAGACCAGTGGTCGGCAAGCCGCGGCTCGCGAGCCACATGCGGCTCTTTACACACATTAATGCGGCTCTTCTGTGTGCCGGGCGCCCGCTCCCCTCCCTCCTCTCAGGCGGCCGCACCAAAAGTCAGGACTCTGCAGCTAGCCCAGCAATGGGCAAACTACGGCCCGGCGGACCTTTTAATCTGACCCGCGGAGCGTGGCAAACATTGGCTGTCAGGATGTAGGCGGGGCAGCGTGACGAACTCTCCTCTCACAGTCCGCCCTGAAGACCGGAACGGCGCGGGAACACGGCGAGAGGAACGCGCGGAGCAAAGGTAAGTGAATTGACACAATATGGGGAATGAATTACTATAGGGGGGATGAATTACTATAGGGGGGATGAATTACTATATGGGGGATGAATTACTATGGGGGATTAATTACTATGGGGGATGAGTTACTATATGGGGGATGAATTACTATGGGGGATGAATTACTATGGGGGATGAATTACTATGGGGGATGAATTACTATATGGGGGATGAATTACTATGGGGGATGAATTACTATGGGGGATGAATTACTATATGGGGCATGAATTACTATATGGGGGATGAATTACTATGGGGGATGAATTACTATATGTGGGATGAATTACTATGGTGGATGAATTACTATATGGGGGATGAATTACTATGGTGGATGAATTACTATGGGGGATGAATTACTATATGGGGGATGAATTACTATGGGGGATGAATTACTATATGGGGGATGAATTACTATATGGGGGATGAATTACTATGGGGGATGAATTACTATATGGGGGATGAATTACTATGGGGGATGAATTACTATATGGGGGATGAATTACTATGGGGGATGAATTACTATGGGGGATGAATTACTATATGGGGGATGTATTTTCAGTTTTAAAAATGTGGCTCTCAAAATAAATTTCAATCGTGGTTTTGGCGAGATTTGGCTCAGTTGAAAAAAAAGGTTGCCCACCACTGACCTAGACCATTGTCTTTTTCAGTGAAAATATATTGCAAGTTTATACAACAGCACAAGGAAAGTGTTCGGCAGAGCCTGTTGTGATGTCATAACACTGACCAGAAGTAAAGTGGAAGTATGCCAGTAATGCAGTTTCTGAGGTTTTGATGGTTTTTACAGCGCTGAATATAATAATAATAATTTACCTCTATGAGTGCAATTTTTATCCTTTTTAATTAAAGTGATTCTAAAGATTTTTTTTTTAAATAACAAACATGTCTATACTTACCTGCTGTGTGCAGTGCTTTTGCACAAAGCAGCCTGGATCCTCGTCTTCTTAGGTCCCCTGCAGGCTTTCCTGGCTCCTCCTTTTTGTCTGGTGCCCACACAGCAAGTGGTTTGCTATGCTGGCACACGCTGCTCCGTGTGTCCATTCTCACCCGGAGCCATGGATTGGCCTGCCCCTCTCTCTCCTCATTGGCTGCCTGACTGTGATTGATAGCAGCGGGAGCCAATGGTCTCAGCCAATGAGGAGACAGAGACATGTGACAGCCGAGGCTGATGTGCATATCGTAGGATCTCGATGGGGCTCAAGTAAGCATTGAAGGGGCTGGGGGCACTGCTGCACACAGAAGGTGTTTTACCTTCATGCATAGAATGCATGAAGGAAAAAGCCTTGAGAATTTACAACTACTTTAAATATAAGCAGTTTTCACACTGTGGAGAATGTGATCTTCTTTTTCCAAGTACTCATCTGCATGCATGGACCCCTTATGGTGTATGGTGTGGAAAAGCTTTCTGGATGAGGGAGATGTTTGTTCCAGTGAAGTGCCTTCCAGAAGAGAGGTGGAGGTGACTTTTTTTAATCATTAAGATTTTTATTAAATAGTCTTTTTTAATATTATTTCATTATGCTTATCACTATTGGGTGTGGTGTATATTTCATTATAGCACAGCACTTTTGGTACATATAAAGTGCTAGATTGTTGACATTTCAAGGATATGTTTATACCAATTTGACAATCTATGCAAAGATGTGTATTAACAAACCCACTTATGTTACCCCTCTAAACATCCAAAACTCCTGTGAATTTCCAGAAGACACTCTTATTGTTTTAGTTATAGAAATCTCACTTGAAGCAGGATAACTCCCAGAGTCTCTCCTGCTTGATCCCAACTTAATAAACTATATCTTTCACACATCCACACATTGTGGTTTATTACTTCTACAAGCTTGGAGGAGCTGAGCAGAACAAGACCTTGTTTATGATTCGAGAAAAGTATAAACTAATGTGGCGGTCCATGTCTCTAGCAACCAATCACCAATAATGCACTTCCTGTCTTTTGATTGGAGAGCAAGGGGCTTAGAGGGGCCAGTCATAGGCATTTTCCTATTGTCCAATCCTCAGTTAGGTTCCCAACAGACTTTTGTTAGTGTCTGTTGGAGGAGGAGACATTGGAGTTGATTTACTAAAAGCAAACAGATTGTGCACGTTCCAAGTGCAGTTGCTCCATAGCTTAGTAAAAGAATACCCAGCAACATGCAAGGAAAATAAAACAAACAGTAGTTTGCTTGTTTGTGATTGGATGATGGAAGTCAGCAGTGCTTCCCCTCGTTTACTAAGCTCTGGAGCAAATTCTCACCTGCAAAGTGTAGAGTCTATTTGCCCTTAGTAAATCAACTCCAGAGAATAGATATAGACATATTATAAAGTTTTTGCAGGGACAGATACCTGCGGCTGATGTAAACTGCTATATTTATAGTCAGACACATACAAACTTAGTATGTGTAGGAGAAACCCAAAGCAGATAGGTATAGCTAATATAGTGTTTGCAGAGAGAAACACTGTTAGAAACAATGTTATATATACCTATCTGCTCCAGGTTTCTCCTACACATACTGAGTGTACTGCCCCTACCACCACTACATAGTACTGCTGCTGAAAACTGCTATATTTACAGTCATATACACAGTCAGTTTGTGTTGGCTGCTTGGAGCAGATAGAGAGAGATCACACAGTCTTTGAAGGGAGAGACCAGTGATGTATATTTAATGTGGGCAATGCACTCTGTGCCCAGCTGCCCTGCCTCCTGTCTGCTATAATACCAGTGGTGTCAACAGCTGTGCACATTGGCCCCACCCTTTGTCAACCCCAATTTATAATGTTTTGCATGCTGGGTCACTGGTGGGGCAAGACCTGTGTGTAGGCGGGAAGGTGGTGTTGTCGAGACTCAGCTCAGTCAAATCCTGTGGTTCAGTCAGCTATTCTGGGTTGATTGCACTTACCTAACCTAAGCAGTGTGGGTTAAATCATTAAAGTGAGTAGAACTTTTATTCACAGTCATAACATTGGCCAAATTAATTTTGTAAATGTGTAAATATTTGAATAATGTGTAAAATACTGTCAATGCATATAACAGCCACAAACAAAATATCAACCCTATGAAACCCAAGCGTCTGATCTGGGGCAGCAGCCTATTGCCATAGGATTATACACCTAATTTATGGTGGTGCCTGTGGAAGTGCAGGGGGCCTTTTTGATTTTTCCTCCTCAATTTCAGAACTGTATCCTCCTTCCTTACCCCCTACAACCCAATCCTCCTCCTCCTCCTATTGAGGGATTAGCAGAAGAGGAGGAGTAAAGGTAACATTAGAAGTCCTCCTAAAAATAGCTTTCATGAACCCTTGAAGAGGAGAAAAAGGGGTGCATTTGCAGACCTAAAAATAAAATGCTATGCACCCTTGTGGATGACAGGGGGGGAAAGGGAACATAAACATAACTCTGAAATAAAATGGGAGTTACAGTGGGGCAAAAAAGTATTTAGTCAGCCACCAATTGTGCAAGTTCTCCCACTTAAAAAGATGAGAGAGGCCTGTAATTGGCACCATAGGTAGACCTCAACTATGAGAGACAAAATGAGAAAAAAAATCCAGACAATCACATTGACTGATTTGGAAAGAATTTATTTGCAAATTATGGTGGAAAATAAGTATTTGGTCAATATCAAAAGTTCATCTCAATACTTTGTTATATATCGTTTGTTGGCAATGACAGAGGTCAAATGTTTCCTGTAAGTCTTCACAAGGTTGGCACACACTGTTGCTGGTATGTTGGCCCATTCCTCCATGCAGATCTCCTCTAGAGCAGTGAAGTTTTGGGGCTTTCGCTGGGCAACACGGACTTTCAACTTCCTCCAAAGGTTTCCTATGGGGTTGAGATCTGGAGACTGGCTAGGTCACGCCAGGACCTTGAAATGCTTCTTACGAAGCCACTCCTTCGTTGCCCGGGCGGTATGTTTGGGATCATTGTCATGTTGGAAGACCCAGCCACATTTCATCTTCAATGCCCTTGCTGATGGAAGGAGGTTTGCACTCAAAATCTCACGATACATGGCCCCATTCATTCTGTCCTGTACATGGATCAGTCGTCCTGGTACCTTTGTGGAGAAACAGCCACAAAGCATGATGTTGCCATCCCCTTGCTTCACAGTAGGTATGGTGTTCTTTGGATGCAACTCAGTATTCTCTCTCCTCCAAACACGACGAGTTGTGTTTCTACCAAACAGTTTTATTTTGGTTTCATCTGACCATATGACATTCTCCCAATCCTCTTCTGGATCATCCAAATGCTCTCTAGCAAACTTCAGGCCCGGACATATACTGGCTTAAGCAGGGGGACATGTTGGTCCCAGCTCTCTGCAGGTCATTCACTAGGTCCCCCCGTGTGGTCCTGGGATTTTTGCTCACCGTTCTTGTGATCATTTTGACCCCACGGGGTGAGATCTTGTGTGGAGCCTCAGATTGAGGGAGATTATCAGTGGTCTTGTATGTCTTCCATTTTCTAATTATTGCTCCCACAGTTGATTTGTTCACACCAAGCTGCTTGCCTATTGCAGATTCAGTCTTCCCAGCCTGGTGCAGGTATACAATTTTGTTTCTGGTGTCGTTCGACAGCTCTTTGGTCTTCACTATAGTGGAGTTTGGAGTGTGACTGTTTGAGGTTGTGGACAGGTGTCTTTTATACTGATAACAAGTTCAAACAGGTGCCATTGATACAGGTAATGAGTGCAGGACAGAGGAGCCTCTTAAAGAAAAAGGTACAGGTCTGTGAGAGCCAGAAATATTGCTTGTTTGTAGGTGACCAAATACTTATTTTCCACCATAATTTGCAAATAAATTCTTTCCAAATCAGCCAATGTGATTGTCTGGATTTTTTTTCTCATTTTGTCTCTCATAGTTGAGGTCTACCTATGATGCCAATTACAGGCCTCTCTCATCTTTTTAAGTGGGAGAACTTGCACAATTGGTGGCTGACTAAACACTTTTTTGCCTCAGGAGGAGGAAAAAAATGGCACAATAGCTTTATAGGAAAGTGGCTGCTATGCACCCTTGAGGAATAAGGTGGAGGAAAATGGTTCATTAGCAGCACTCTAAAAGAAAGTGGCTGTTCTGTGCTCTTAAGCATTAAAGAGAACATATGTTTTGTTGATGACTTGACTCACTGATGTGCTGTTCAAGCTGAGCTCCATGGTACAAAGTCATGTATTTTCTTTTGGATTTGTTACCCAAAGAGCTGTCACTTTTACTATGTCTGATGCACTGCAGGCAGCAGAACACAATGGTATGGTTGGTTACAAATACAAGAAAAAAGGTCCACATTGCAGAGCTCTTTCTATTTGCAGCTTTTTAAGTTGCTTACATACTGAACTGATTCTGGCCAGTTTATCCCAAACATATTACTGAGGTCTATTCTTAAAATATTTTGGGAACATTGGGAATACAGAGATGGAAGGGGATTTGAGGAATGTGGGGTTGTGGTTTTGAAGTGTTTTGTGCACTCTGTTTTGATGATTTATTAAACTTTTTTATACAATGCAGTGTGGTACTGGGAAAAAAGAGTCTTACAAACTAAATAACATAAAGTTGCATTGCCACTGACTAGGTTGTATTAAGCTGAGGGCTTTAGCTTTGTTTGTTTTTTTCAAAGTAAACTTTTCTATATCTTTTAGATCTGTTGTGGCTGCTACTTCCACTAGTCAATTCTGGCCTATTACACTGTATAAAAAACAGGTATCACAGCTAAAATTAGGGTGCTACTGCTATGTTTAAGGCAAGCTAAATGTAAATGCTAAAAATGTACACATGCAAAATATGTGATGCTACAGTACAGTTTTACTGTTGCTGTCTATGAGAATCCTAATGTTCTGTAACACCATACATAACTTAAAGTGATACTAAACCCCAGATCCTGCATTCACTATATCTGGTGTCCCACAGTACACACAACATGAAAATGCAATTAGCTTAGTAAATATAAACTACTAAATACTTTTTTTCATCAGCAGTTATAGCAATCTTGTGACTTCAGCAGAGCACTGGTTAAAGCTTGTAGGAGGAGTTTTCTTTCTGCTCTAGGAGGATGTGAAACCTCTGACCCTCTGTCTCGACAGTGTTGATTGGCCCTGTGTTGATCACGTGCACCATTCCAAGAAAAAAACCTCTCTAGCAACACACCAAACTAAGCATGTACATGTGACCATGGGTTCAGTCTGTATCAGGTGGTCATTTCAACAAGAGGAGGGACAGAGAAGAAAGGATCAAACAGCATTTTTACACAATGCAGAGGATTAACCCCTTTGGTTCCACAATGAGTATAACAAGCATGCTTTACTGCAAATATAGTCTGATTTTACTGTTGTGGGTTTAGTAACACTTTAAAGGCTTCTTACTTTCCCCAAGGAAGTAATAGAGAAGAAGAATGTTTCCTTTGCCCACTGAATAATATTTTTTCACTTCTTTTTGAATTGGTACATGTCCCCATGGCATGTCCAGCTCTCACATCCTTTATTTGACAACCCTTTTCCTTGAAAAATGTCCAAAATTGATTTTCAGTTGGGTTTGGATTGAAAATTTTGGACTTCAGCCTGTGAACCAAACCCAGGTACATTTACTTATCCCTATTTCTGACCAACACTAACGACTGAAAGGACAAGTGCATTTTTACAGTAGGGGTTGTTTACAATTGCGTTGTTTGTGAAAAGTGAACTGCGGTTGGCTGTTTTTCACAGAGCAGCAACGGGGCAACCATTCAGGAGGTGATACTGCCATCTACTGAATGCTTGTTTTTTTACTTTTTGTCAGCCAAATGGAATCTTTCAACTGGTCTGGTTATTCACCTGGATGGGTAAACTTTGGTGGCAGTACTATATGCTGAACACAACAGTGGGGATCATTTTGAATACGCTATATCATCCAGATCTTCCAATCAACAGATGGAAGATGCCATGCACCTGAAACTGCAGATAAACACTGTAGGTGTACTCTGATCACTGTTGCTCCCTACCAGAAAGAAGAGGAACAGAAAAGAGAGTGCCACATCCTTCAATAAATTTGGAAAATGTAACCTAAATTTTATAAAACAGTTTTATTTTTCATATTCTTTGATCTTATGGTAACAATACTTCCATAAATAATAGAATATTCCATTTATACAAACTATTTGTGTTTACTCGTCTCATCAAAATTCTTTTCATGGAAGCTAAAATGGTGTTTCTATTATTGTTTTCTATAAAAAAAAAACAAAATCACATTAAAGGAATGTTTTATTCTATCATTTTTTTTTCTAATTCTTTTATTTCACAATTTAATTTCTGCTACAGAAGTTTGGGCTGCATTAAGAGAGGCTACATTACATTTCTTCATTATATTAAATACTGAGTTTCGCATATACTGCAATATACAAGAACTCCTTGGAGTGCCAGTAAAGTACAAAGCTTTCGAAACTAATCTCAGGAATATTTATGCTGGAAGTGAGGTTGTTAAACCTTTGATGTTGAAATGTGCTTTTATTTGAATACACATATCAGTGCTTTCAATAATAGATGCCCCATTAACTTGATTTACTATTTTTGAATAGTGGCAGTCAACAATTCCTGAGCAGTGTGACAGCTGTGAATCTCTACTGTAATGTGCCAGCTTGTCACAGAACAAAAAGTGATAAATGTCGGAATACAGTTAATTTACTACAGCACCTTTTGTAGTGTTACAACTGCATAAATATTGTCAAGGAGACTTCATTATACTGTGGAAATAACTTAGAATTGAGATAGAACAGAACAAGACCTGATAATATGTCAAAAGGCATAGAATAGGATGGTAGAGACTCCAGTGGTTTTGTTTGTGACTAGGCTAAGGTCTATGTAAAATGGCTGTCCCCAGAGCCAGCAATGCTCCAATAATCACGTAGTGTTATGTGTCACTGCTCGAACCTATATGTTATTCCACAGATGTCTACAGATAAGTGGACCCTATCAACACATACAGCATACAACAGGTATGGGACTACAGCAGCAACACATAAAAATCACTTTTAATTTATCACTTAAAGTGGTTCTACAATCAAAATCATTTTTACCTTAAAGGAGAAGAACAGCCAAAGCTCATTTGGCTGTACTTCTCCTGTGGACCACAGGAGATCAGTTTGTTCTGCACTCCTTTGACATCACTCAGCCAGTCCAGGCTGGGGAAAGATCCCAACTTTAAAGTCAGGATCTACTCAGATGTCTGGACAAGCATCTGGCTCAGCCTCCCAGCAATCCAATGAGAGCCTGAGCCAGCTGCTCCCCCCCCCCTCCACAGCCCAGCGCTCCAGTGAGCACTGGGGGAGGGGGGGGCAGAGCAGAGAGCAGTAACTGACAATGATCTCTATTCAGAGCAACAGGGAGAACTGAGCATTCAGCAGTGTCTGATTCCTCAGTTCCCAGCTTTAGAGCCGACAGGGAACAGATGCAACATCAGACGGAAGCTGCATCCACCTATGTAAGTATGACTTTAAAAAAATCCCAAACTTCTCTTTTAATACATTATCTACACTAAGGTAAAAAAAATCCCCACTACCTAATCTACCCACCTCATTCCTAAACACTTACCTATTTGATCAGATGCTTCCTTGGCTTTACCGGAAGTGACAAAACCTTGTCACTTACTGCTACAGAGCGGCATAGGTTTGCAAAATCACTTATATTTACATGATTTTGCAGTTCTGAGTAGGGGGCGTACGACCTACCCACGCAGCCATTTGCAGCCTCAGCTGACAATCACTGGGTCACAATTGGTGATTACTCGCCGGCACTTTATGATTGCCGAGTATCTCAGATGGGGGAGAGAACAGTGTATAAACAACACAGATCTCTCCCCTGTAAGCTCCTGCACACTGATTTGTATGGCTCTACATAGCAGACCCATACAAAGCAGTGTGCTTACAGTGAAACACATACACAGCCCATGTAGTAAAAAAGCACACAGTTAACCCTTTGATCAACCCACACGTTAACCCCTTCCTGCCCAGTGCCATTAGTACAGTGTCAGTGCTTTATATTAGTTCTGATCACTGTATTGGTGTCACTGGGGATGTCAGTGACACCAAATCAGTTCCCCCCCCAGTTTCAGAATGCCTGCCGTAGTCCTGCAGTCCTGCTATAAGTTGCTGATCGCCGCCATTACTACTAAAAAAAAAAAAATTCCAGTATCTATACCGCCTTTTGAAAAAGCTCTAACTTTTACATAAATCAATTAATTTACACGTATCGGGATTTTTTTTTAGCAAAAACATGTAGCAGAATAAATTTTTGCCTAAATGTATGAAGAAAGTTTTTTACTGGACATGTTTAACAGCAAAAAGTAAAAATATTTAAATAAATAAAAAAATGTGCGCTATCAAACTAGTGACTAAGCTAATAAAATAAAGCTGCTGCAATGACACTTAAAAGGTGAAGTCAAAATATTGTTTTTTCCTCAAAATTGTCAATTTTTGTTTATAGCGCAAAAATTAGAAAATGCACAGATGATCAAATACCATCGAAATGAAGCTCTATTTGTCGGGAAAAAAGGTCGTAAATTTAATTTGGGTGCAGTGTTGCATGACCCCACAGTTGTCAGTTAAAGTAACGAAGTGCTGTATCGCAAAAAAAATGGGCTGGTCAGGAAAGGGGGTAAATCCTCTGGAGTGGTTAATTTGTCACATAGGAGATCAGGGAATGGATATTCTTTTGTCTCCTCTATGGGCAGCCAACCTGGCGGGACACACTGAGAACAATGTTTGGGGCTGGGGCCTTCAAGAGTTGTAAAAGTTATCAGGTGACTGTAAAACCACTTGATCACAATTATTGGAAAGCCAATTTCCGGCTGAAGAAAATGTTACTGGGATCATGGCTGCAACTGCAGCCATGATCCTGGTCAGGGGTGGACTGACAACTCATGGGGCCCCCGGGTAATAGAGGATCATGGTGCCCCTGTGTCCTCGCCCACACTCAAACCACATCCAAAAAAGCTTATGAAAGGTACCAGGGGCATCTCATGGGGCCCCCTACTGAACCCGGGCCCTCGGGCATTGCGCGAGTTCCCGAATAGTCAGTCCACGCCTGATCCTGGTATAACCGCATGTTGCCCAGACCATATATATATGTACACTAAGCAGCAAGCAGTTAATGTAGCTCTGTATTTACAAATACATAATTGAATGGAGTTTTTTTTTTGCACAGAGCACCCTGGATGCTCCTATTCTTGGGTCCCCTGCAGGCTCTCCTGGCTCCTCCCTTCTGTCGAGTGCCCACACAGGAAGCAGCTTGCTATGGCGGCACCCACTGCTCTGTGTGTCCATTCACACATGGACCAATGGCTCGACCCTGCCCCCTCTCTCTTATCATTGGTTCACTGGCTGTGATTAACAGCAGCTGGAATGAATGGCTCCTGCTGCTGTCTCAGCCAATGAGGAAAGGGAGTCTCCGGGATAGCCGAGACTCCACTTCGAGAGGGGGCTTAGGTGAGTATTAGGGAGGCTGGGCGGGAGGGGGGGGGCTGCTGCACAGAGAGAGGTTTTTTACCTTCATGCATAGAACCTTGAGCCTTTACAACCACTTTAATTTTACTTAGTAGCAGCTTCCTGCAATCCTGCTTATACATGAACATGCAGACCGGGAGAGGGAGAAGCAGCACATGGGACCAATCAGGAGTCTGGAGTGTTGCAGTGCAAGAAGCATACTTGATAGGAGAAAACAGAGTGACAGAGGAATGAGCTCAAAAGTGTGCTGCCTTTCCTTTCACTGTCCAGTCATAGGCTGGGGTGGGGAAAGAGACCTGTAAATTAAAGTGAAACCGCAGCAGGGAAAATAATTTCCCCTTCCCTTCCAGACAAGGCCACACTATGTGGCACAGCTGTGTAAATTTCAGGACTGGAAGGACAGAAATAAAATCCTTTAGCAGGTAAAGCAGCTCTCATATATGTATTTCATCTTAATAGTTAGCTGTTTGCATGGAGTTAATTTTTAAGGAAAATAAGAGATACCATAAGTTCTATGCTTTCTATGCACATCTCCTAGGTAAGCTGGCACCATTCTGAGCTGTACATTGAAGATTCTCATCGGTGCAGTTTGAACTTGGAATGCACTTCTGGTTACAAATCAGCTGTCAGACTGAATTCTTCTTCCTGGATACTGCTCCTTCATTGTGCAAAGCCAGTTATGAAGGTAACAGGCCAGAATACAGTGTATTATATCCAAGGGACAAAAGTTGCCTTCTAGGTGAGACATTTTCTACAGTAATCCGCTTTCAGGTGAATAAAAGAAGATTACATATCTCTTGAATTTTTAGAATAAACCCGTTGCTGCATTTTTCTGCTTTCACATACATGGATAACAGACTACAATAATGGCATATATATGTTGTATTTGAAACTAACAAACAGTTAATAATGCGTCACTTTGGATGATGCACTCCACAACCTTAATTAGTCATACAAAGAGCTACTACTATAGGCTACTGTCAATCCATTCCTTTGGAAAGCATTATACATAAGTAGTTTGATTTATCTGGAAATAATTTTTGGGGTATTCCATAAAAGATAAAAAGAAATGTGAAGGATTACACCATACACTCTTAGAGTGTAGTTTTTATATAACAATCAGTCTTTAGTCCCCGACATCCAATGAATATTAGGCCTTAGTCACATGGGTGTACCGATCTATACAGTTGTGCAAAGGGCTGTAGTCACCCATATGGAATGCACAGGTGTTCCCTGCAGCCGTGTGCAGGCAGCCTGTTCAAATCTATGATAGGCAGCCAGCTATATGGAACTGCCTGTCTGCATTCTGATCCATGCATCGGATCCAGAAGCCCAAGTAAATGAGACCTCACTCCGCACTGCAGTTTAGACCACAATGACATTTTGTATTACTTTTATACTATCTTTAAAGTAGAACTATAGGCAAACCCTTTTTTTTAAATTTTGGATAGAGTAAGGGAGGATTATAACCCCGTCAGGTTTTTTTTGCCATGTGTGTCCCACTGGGGAAATTACCCTTCACTTCCTGTCCCATAGCCAAAACAAGAAGTGAGAGGAAATCTCTGAAATTAAGGGAATCCATTGGGGCCCCTCCCCAGTTCAGCAGAATCGGTATTTTTAGGGGGAGGCTCAACCCGAAAGAGAAGCACTCGCACAGAGGAAAACGAGGAGGAAAGAGGGTCAATAGATCACAAAAAAAGAAAAATGTAGCAGTAGATGGTATTTTTAACTTGAGTAAGATGACCCTTGCAGAAGATGAACTCGATTTATTAAATAAGGGACTGAAGTTTGCACCTAAGAAAAAATTTGATACATTTCACACGTACATAGATGTTCATAGATTTACCCGTAGATTATCTCTGAAAAGACATTTTTTAACAACACCTCCTGCAAGGGAGATAATGAATAGTGTACATGATGATTTTAAACATTCTAATTTAAAGAATGCATCCCTTTTTAATCCACCAGCACATTCGCACATTAATACTTTTACAAGTATGGTTTTAAAAGATTTGGATAAGATTAAGGTAAGAAATGTATATAATCAATATAAGATCAATAAAAGCATTAAGTCTTTATTGACTAATAAGGATCTTGTTATTAGGCCGGCAGATAAGGGGGGTGGTGTGGTTTTCATGGACAAAAAAGATTACATGACCCAAGTCTTTAAATTACTTGATGACCGGGAAACATATCAACCACTCCCTAATAATCCATTGCTTACATACAAGAAGGAAAGCAAAAAGATTTTCAAACAGGGATATGATAATGGGGTGATAACCAAGAAATAAAAAGCATATTTGTGCCCGGCTGCTCCCAGACTTCCAGTGCTGTATTGTCTCCCCAAGATCCATAAAAATCCTGTTTGTCCCCCGGGGAGACCAATTATCAGTGGCATCGGGTCACTTAATTCCCGTATCGGCGAATACATAGATGTGTTCTTACAGCCCTTGGTTAAAACCACACCTGAGAGACACCAAACAAATATTAATGAATTTAAAGGATATTGTAGTTAATGAAAAAACGTATCTGGTTACAGCTGACGTTTGCAGCTTTGTATAGTAACATTAAACATAGTGACGGGATTGAGGCAGTTCAGTTTTATTTCAACACCACAGAGGATATACCCAGGCGTCAAAAAGAGTTCATCCTGGATCTACTAAATTTTGCCATGCACCAAAATTATTTTTGGTTTGACCATGCCTTTTATCTGCAAATTACTGGCGACGCAATGGGGGCAAAGTTTGCCCCTAGCCTGGCCAACTTGTTCATGGCCAGGTGGGAGGAGGACCTTATTTATTCTCGTGACTGGCCCTCCCTCATTTTTTACCGACGCTATATAGATGATGTTTTTCTTTTATGGCAGGGGGACTCTCTTATCTCTTATCGCTGTTAACAACAACAGTCTTAACATCAAATTGTCTTATGAATATGATTTTAAGGAAATTAACTTTTTAGACCTGGTTTTAAATAATGATGGTAACAGTATTTTAACAAAAACGTTTTTTAAAAGTACAGACAGGAATGGTTTTATACCTACCGATAGTTGTCACCACCCTACATGGTTAAGCAACATCCTGAAAGGGTAGTTCTTCAGAATTAGAAGAACTGCACAAATCTGTCTGACTATCTGGACCAGCTGTTACGCTTAGAACTAGGTTTATGGAAAAAGGGTATGACATTAAAGCTTTGAATCAGACCATCAATGAAGTCAGTCGAATGGATAGGGCAGATTTACTTGCATTAGATAAGAAAATAAGAACGGAAAGATTTTGCGCCTTCATAACTGATTTCTCTATACAATATAGGGATATAACTAAAGTCATCAAGAAAAATTGGGCTATTTTAAAGAGTGACCCAATTTTGAGGGAAGTGATTCCTAAGTTTCCTGAGATCACCTTCAGAAAAGCCCCCCCACTTAGACTTACGGTGGCTCCCAATGTAGCTGACCCACCTAGGAATATGTCCTTAGCCTTTGGCCTTACGGGATTTTATTTGTGCAATAAGTGCATTGCCTGCCGGTACAACAGCTCCCATAAGAGTAGGATTAAGAATTTCAAATCCAATATAACAGGCAAGGGCTACACCATACGTTCACTTATTATGCATACGGTCTATCTTCTGGAATGCCCTTGCGGGCTGCAGTATGTGGGGAGAACCACGAGATGCTTGAGGGACTGCCTAAGGGAGCATTTCAATAATATTAAGAAAGGCTTCAAGGACCACTCGCTCTCTAAGCATTTTAAGGATCACCATACTAAAGATCCTACATTATTGAAATTTACAGCCATTGACACGATCACACAACATTGGAGACGGGGACACAAGAGAAGGGCTGTGTCCCAACTTGAAACCAAATGGATAGTGGAGTTAAAGTCTCTGTCCCCCCATGGCCTTAATGTGGATCTTGACATCAATTGTTTTATTGCCAATAGCTGATTTCCCCTTTTTAGTATTATTTATTTCATACTATTCCTTACACCGGTTCCTCCTTTATACCATCAGCTCAGATGAGTTTATCGATTTTTCAGAGTAATTAGGCTCTGAGGGATTTGGTTGTTGGATTGTTGGTGCTTTGAGTCTTACTATTTAATTATAAATGTCAGTTGTATAGAACCATATTATTCATCTTAATTATTGTATGTATTTTAATTTCACTTTTATGTTATTTGTATTTATTTTTAATCATTTTAAATTTCCCTATGGGTAAGACACTATACAGTGTGACAACTTTTTCATTGTTACTATTAATAGTGACTGTTTTAGGGGTTACACTTGTCTGGTCTCCCTATCATGCATTTTAATATGATCTTGATTGATATATGTATGGACAGATTTTAAGCTAATATATATGTTTCATTCTTTATGCTAATTTATTTATATGTATAATTTTATACCTTTATACTCACAATTGTTTGACATATACTTTAAGGGTGTTTACTATTTAGGGCCAATCTGGATGTTCAGATGGCAATTTTCTACCATATAGGGTGTAGAATTTCTGTACAAATTACTAACTGTGATTTGCCTGTGTTAGGGGCTTCAACAAAATGGAGTCCGTTTTTCCCTTATTGGGGACTTATTTGTCTTTAATCACAATATGCTCCGTTTTATATGTAATTATTATCTGTATGAGTGGAGTAAACTATGTCACCGTTATTAACTAGTCCAAGGGTGAAAATCCGAGTCATGCCGAGCCTGTCCTGCCAGCGGGGGTGCAGAGACAATGCGAGCAGTGGCGCTCTCTCGCGTGCACGCTGACTATCAGGGACTGCGGCGTGTGACGTCTCTTGCGCATGCGCAGTTGTCTTGAGCGGCGTATGGTGGCTTCTGCGCACACGTGGCTGTGTCTATTTAACTGGCGTCTTTTTGAATGGATTTACCCCTTTGAAAACGTGCTGGTCGCACGAAACATATCAGGGGAATCCTTCAATTTGACGCCCTAGAACCTTTATGAGCCTGTGAGGAAGGCCTGATGGCCATTTATTTTATATTCATGTGAGTTTATTACAGTTTATTTTGGATCCCTTACTTCAATAAAGCAATATTACACTATTGGTACTATTTTGCCCCCTGGCTTGTTACTTTGCGAGCCTCTCAAGGTGGAGCCCTTTGAAGAGCATCATTAGGAGTCTGGATGGCGTTGGACCTGCCGGTGAGTCTGAGGTGACCCCCAAGTGTGAATCACATCATTCCTGAGAGTCTGCAACAACACCAGATGTCGCCATAACCGATGACCAGACCTGGATGCCGCTACCGAATTTATATACATACAATGCTCAGCTTGTATGTGCTTCTGGTAAGTACATTATTGTACTACAACTTCATGCCAACAAGTTTTTATCACGGAACATCAAGTGCAATTCTGCATCATTTGGCCCTTTTGACTGTCGTAACATTGTCAGTTTTGGAGCAACAAGCACATAATCAGCTCTTGCCTCTTTTTGGACACTATTACGCTATTTGGCATTTATATAAGTCACTATTCATGGTTTTCATTGTATCTATATCTAGCGCTGCATATTCGTTTTTTACCATTTGCTACTGAGGTGCTGAGGATTGCCTTTATATGCTAGCAGCTCCCCATCGTTTTAATTTTTTATATTTTATATTGGGTTGCGCTCGCTCATTCATTTGTGGTATTTAAAACTATGTAACAACTTCCCCCTTTTTGTCTTTTTGATTACGTTTTTTCATAAGGTTCTGTCTGGCAACAGCAGTTGGTGACACACCTGACTTATTTAGGTGTGGGTGTAATTTCACTTCAGCTATCCCTCATTTTTTTAATCAATTAAAGTGCTTCTAAAGGCATAAGGTTTTTTTTCTTTCAACTCTTTATTAAACTTTTTCAAGACAATAACATAACAATAAACGACTGTAACAGTAGTCGAAATCGCATCACATTTGTGCAAAAGTATACAAAATGAATTCAGCAAATACGTACAATTGTTTGATTTTGATATCAAGAACATATCCATGCACAAAGGTTAGCCGATACATTGCAGCTTGGACATTCAGTACAAAGCAATGCACGTTTCGCTTCATCATAAGACACATATAATACCCAGAGAATAGCATTTTACCCATTCCAGGAACAGTCGAACGGGAGTTTAATCAAACGAAAAAAATATTTTAAAACATAGAGGAGAAAAAGGAGAAAAAAAAGAGGACAAAAAAGTACCATATACCATAAAAAAAAAAAAACCCCAACAAATCCAACAGAATTCGGTAAAATTTCAATATCCGTACTGTATGATACCTCTGACTCAGAGGTCAGAGATTTTGAATAAAATGTTCCAGCGCAACCATTTAACATCAAATACCCCTATAGTATCATTCGCAAGTGCATAGGACTTTTCATATAGATAATGGGAGTGTACTCTAGTAATCACTGCCGAAATCGGAAGTGATGTAGTGGATTTCTACACTTTAGTGATAGTTAACCGGGCAGCAATTAAAATGTGGGCCATAAGTGTTCGACATTGAACGGGGAAATAAGTTTAGTGTAATATTTAATAATGCCAGATGTGGATTGGGACTTGTTTGCAATCCCGATACCCGAGATATCAAAGCAAAAACTTCCTTCCAAAATTCCCGTATACACACACAGTCCCAAAGAGCATGAGTTAAGTTTCCAACCCCACCGCAAGCCCTCCAGCAGGATCTTAAGGGAGCTATCCCAATGGTTAGTACACTTTGAAAGACTGATTTTACAGGACCAGGCCGCTTGCCACTCTTCAGGCGTAAAGGATCTCCCCAGGTCCCTCTCCCACCTCTCCACACATGCTATCACTGAGTAATCAGAATCATATTGCAAGAATTTGTAAAACCATGAAATGCTCTTTTTTGGTTCGGACAAGTGCGATACAGTATTCCAGATCTTAGAATCCACTTCCACCCCCAAATTGCAATTGGCACCTAGGTACTAGGTAGGCCCGAATCTGGAAAAATGGAAATATATTTCCCCGCAATTGTGAGACATGGATGTCAGTTAACTTAAAGTAGCCTGCTTCTCTCAACGGTTTTACATTAAGATTGGGAATAAGATGTTCATCAGCTGTTAGTGGTATATCTAGTTTAATCTCAGGGGTAGAAGGGGTGGATTTAGATAAGCCCACTAACCATGCGCTCAATGTCGCGGTAATAGAAGGAAGGTAGCTTTGTATTAACTTCGGTGAAATAGTCCTCGCTATTAGCAGAGCCTGGAGATCCCCATCTTGGACTGTGCTTCTCTCTATTTGCACCCAAAGCTTGTCTGAGGGATCAACCAGTGCTGGAGTTGATCTAGTAATGCAGCATATTAGTAGTTAGATACAACCAGGAAACCTACGCCTCCCTTAGATTTATGTTTGATGAGAGCTGAAAACGGGATTCTAGGCCTAAGCCCCTTCCAGATATATTTTTTCAACGATATGTCTAATTTACTAAAATAGGAATGAGGGCTAAGGAGTGGGATCATTCAAAAATAGTATAGAAGTTTAGATAGGAATACCCAAATACTCCAGATGCTTAGTGGTCCAGCTGTACAAGAACGTGTCTTTAAGACAATGTAGATCTTTTGGAATCCCTATAGGAAGTGCACACGATTTATTAACATTGAGCTTATAGTATGAGATGTCGCTAAACAATTTAAGCGTAGAAGTGATTGTTGTCAACAAAGTCAATGGGTCTGTTATGGTAAGTATGACATCATCTGCAAAGAGGCCAATTTTGTGGGAAACATTTGCTTTTTTTATACTCAAAATCAAGGGATTCAGTCTAATGGAAGTCGCCAGGGATTCCATCACCAAAGAAAAAATAATAGGGGAGAGGGGTCATCCCTGTTTGGTACCGTTTGTGATTAGGAAGGGATCCGACAAGGCATTAGATGTAAAAACTTGTGCGGAAGGAACTGTGTATAATGCCGTAATGGCCGATTTGATGTATCCATACATACCGAGGCAACAATCTATGAGAGCAGTGTGGAGGCTTAAGTGCAGAGAAATGAGTCTCTTGTACACAGATAATATCCCCATGTAATTTCTGTGCCTCTTTTCACATCATACTACGTTTAAAAGGGCTATTCAGACCATGTGCATTCATGGACACAATATTCAGAACCATATTAAAATATATACTGTAGATGATACTAGCTCGCTATCTAGTGGTCTAAAAAAAATCAGCAACACCATCTGGTCAGCAGTAAAAAAGCCACTCACAATATCCAGCTCTCCTTGGATTGAATGCATCGGCAGATCAATTATCAGAAACCCTGCAGTACCCCAGAGAATTTCCTGGATTAAAGCAGTTGCCGGCACTCTGTTGGAGAAATTTAGAAAAAAGGACAGAAAAAATAGAAAGAAAACAATAGAAACAAATAGCAAATAACTGCAAGTGAACTGAATCACTTTAACTTATTGGGGGTATTTCCAGGAACCGCCTGCAACTATGCTCAACAACTATTCGCGGTGTTAGACTAGCGAAGCACCCTCTCAAGGTAACTACAAAAAAAATGGAAAAGTTGCATCAACCCGCCACTTTGTCCCATTCAAAAGTAACTTTCCTAGGAGAGGATTTGGCGGCCGTCACCTCCTCTCCAGCAGGTAAAAGTCCCCATCTCTTCACTAGCTGAAGTCCTTCTTCTTCCGAGTAAACAGTCAGTAAACGATCATCTCTTGTTATTAGGAATTTTGTGGGGAAGCCCCATTGGTATTTTATATGATGATTGCGAAGTAACTTCGTAAAAGAGAATAATTTTTTGCCAGCCATTATAGCATACTGAGAGAGATCTGCATAAAGGGATTTCCCATTGTATGGTGTCAGTAACAAATTATGTGTTCTTACGAATTACATCAATTCATCCTTGATATGGTAGAAGTGAATTATAGCAATAACATCCCTAGGGACATGAGCAGGAAGAAAGGAAGGCTTCTGCAATCTGTGCGCTCTATCCACGATAACATCTCTTTCCGACATATTTGGCAACAAGGTTTTGATCATCTGTTGAACATACCCGCGAAGGTCTGTGGCAGGAACAGATTCACTTCAACCCCTAAATTTGATATTATTCCTGTGCGAGCGATCCTCTATATCCACTACTTTAAGTTTCCATGCTTTCAATTCTTCTTCCGCTTCATTGTGAGCATCCACTAACTCGTTGTGAGCGGACGCAAACTCGCCCATTTTAGATTCGACATGGTTGACACGCTCCCCCAGACTCCCAACCTCAGCGTTTACTTGTGACACAAAACTCATCATATCCTTTTGTAAAGACCCTTTAAGGGTAACAAGCATATCCTTCATTACTGACATTGTCAAGGGCAGAGTTTCAGCAGGGTAATCTTCTAGATGCTCAATAAACTCTCTGGTAGTATTATTGGATATGGACTCAATAGCTTGTTCATCTAGCAGGTGGTGGTCTGGGGAACAGAGCTGATTTGCCTTTTGGGGGCTGCTGGTGGGTGTAGTGCCCACAGATTGTGCAGGGCTATGGCAGCTTATATGGGAAGGAGGCCTCTCCTCTGCTTTATGTAACTGCACAGAGGGAGAGGAGCTGGGACCAGCGCCATTTTGAGGGGAGGGACCACCCACCAGAGAGAAAAACTCTGTCAGTTTGCGGGGCCCCTCTTTGATCTTTCTCTTCCCCATGTCACCTGATCGGTTCCTGGCATTCTTTGACAGCTGTCAGTAGTGAGAGGTACACTCTCCGCTGTCCTCCGTCGCTATGAGCCGCTTCGGTTCCAGGAGCTCACGGACTATGCGCCCATCCCGTGCTGCAGCCGGCCACGTCGCCCCCCGGGCATAAGGTTTTTTTTAATGCATTCTATGTAATGTAAGTAGGTTTTCTTTACCATTTTTTAAAATAAAATGAAACAGTTAACAGGCTTTTGTGTTCCTTTATGGAAACAGCTTGTTGATTTTTTTTTTTTTTTAATTGAATATCATTTTATGATAAAAACATACCACTAATTAAAATATCATACATAGAGTTGGAGGAGGAAAAATAAATGAATAGACTGACTGTTATGTATTTCAGTTACCTGAAGAACTTGTACTCATACGGAGAAGAAGAAAGATAAGCAGCATTCAGCTTGGGATCAAGGCAGCTCTATTTGTTGCTATTTTTGATTTTTATATAAAAGCCATGCATTATGTTAATTTGTATACATCAAAGAAAGCTCAGCCCTCAATTGTTGAAAAGTAATAAACTTTTTTTCTGATACCAGAACTGTTTGATTAGTTCAAACATTCATGACTCATTCTGTACTAAGAGCTTGTGATGTCATTTTAATTAAAAGTCCTTCTGAAGCACTTAGCTGTAAACACCTGAAAAAGCTAATACCTAAATCCACTTTAATCGAGGTGCTTACTGATGGTACCACTGTTCTATTTTTTTGTGTGAATTTGATATTAGACTGTACAGTATTTATTAAACCCTATGAGAATGGAACTTTTAGGCAACCATACATTTACAAAAACCAGCCCAAGCTCTAGCTGTTTGCAGTTTGAGAAAGTGGCAAGCAATAAAATCATTAGTTAATATGATACAATCATTAGCACTTTCTGGTCTCTGGATTTTCATTAGGTGGCTTGGAATGGCCAATCATGAGGGTTTTCCAAAGTTTTGTCCCCTTCCTTTTAAAATTTGTGGCTCCCAAGTATCTTTGTTCAGTGTGCGTTGTAACAGAATATTTAGGGAACTTGAATCATTAGGGAAAGCTCACCATGGCAGGGAAAGATGGTTCATGCTTGTGCTCATTTCTCATTGCTGTAAAAAGTCTCTCTATTTTTACATATAGTCCTGGACACACAGTCTATTGCTTCTTCAATGTTTGCTGAAGTTCAGCTTTAAATTGTTAGTCTGTATAAATCTGCTAGAGCATGTACCATTACCCTCTCTCCAGACTTACTGTGTGTGTCACAGCAACAACTTTAGTGTTTGGATGCTGTACACGCCATGTTTTATTTTTTGTGGGTGCTTTTTTTTCCATTTGCATATTCATATCCTTTCATTTAGGTTTAAAATGTTTGTTTAAGGAAGCAGGACTGAGGGAACAGGAGCCAGCCACATAGAAAGTTGTAAACTGTATCTGCTAGGGTAAACATTTCCACAAACAGTTTACTGCGGAACGTTTATTTTACAACACATTTTTCTCAATGTGTTAAGCTAAAAAAAATTCTGAAGGTTCAATAAGTAGAAATAAATGAATACTAGCAACATAGCTGTTAGTGGTCCTGTTTAAGTTGGAGTTTAAGTGCAAATAAATTAAAGTAGCATTAGACTCAAAAATAAAAATGTACAGTAATATATTGCAGTTTACCCATTACTAGATCTGGTTGCTGCATTCATTTTCATTTTAGGCTCTTATTCCTTCATTGTCAGTAAGTCTGTTATTTTGTAACTGTCTTTAACAGTCTAAGTTGTCCAGCAAAAGGGGCAATTAGAGGGTTTATAAAAAAACATTTACCCTTTACAGGGCTGCTTACAATGGTCAGTGTTTATTCATTTTGTAAAACTTTTATCCTAAAAGTAAAAAATAAAATGTTGCTGTAACTGCTTAAAAGATGTTTGCTGAAGTTCAGCTTTAAATTGTTAGTCTGTATAAATCTGCTAGAGCATGTACCATTACCCTCTCTCCAGACTGACAATGCTGCTGTCTAAAGGTGTCTCCATTACTCCTCCGGTGGAGCGGAGACACTCTAACAAGGATGTGTGTTACTGGCTGGATCACCAGATGAAATAAAAGGAAAAAAAAACTAAAAAAAGAAAACATATGCAGCCAACATATTTTAGAATTGGCAAGCTGCAATATATAAAATTTTTGTTTTTGTGTTTATTACCCCTATATTTTTGGGGGCTTTTTTTCTGGGAATAAATTACACTATTTTTTAATTACTGTACATTTTTATTAATGGAAAATGACTATTATAATGGTACAGAAATACAACAACAACATGAGTATGAATGTTGTATGTAACATAGCATAAAACATAAAAGAAAGTGAACAGACAGCATGATAAAACTTTATATATTAACAGCATAGGATAACAAAGACCTGCTAAAGGGATATGTATAGATCAAATTAGCGATTTATGAAATGTTAGGGGTAGATAAGGAGGTATTAGCAAAGGAAGATTGATCCCATATTTCTCAAGTGGCAGTAAAATGACCTGGGTAATTGGCAGTGAAAGCTGTAAGGTATTCCATATCTCTAATTTCAGAAATAAGTTGTAATAGGTGGCTTAGCTTTGGGATATCCACTGATTTCCAAAATCTAAGTATCAATCTTCTGGCAGTAGTCAGTATGTGTACCCCTAGTTTTTTAGAGTGTTTAGAAATTCCCTTAAAAGGAAGACCTAAAAGGTAATGAATTGGATCTAATGGGAGAGCTACATTTAAAACTCGTTCCAAGACACTTTTGACCATAGGACAAAATTGTTGGATCTGAGGGCATAGTCAAAAGATATGTACTAAAGAGCCTATTCTACCCAGACATCTCCAACATCTCTCAGACAAAGTTGGGTTTATAGCATGTAAGACAACAGGGGTTTTGTACCAATGCATCAATATTTTATATATGTTCTATTTATAAGTGACACATCGGGAGGTTTTAGTAACTGCCTCCCAAATCATCTGCCAACATTTTAGGGATATTGGACATTGAAGGGCCTCCTCCCAGTTAATCACATAACGATAGAGATGATTTTCCAAAAGATCTTCATCTTGAAGTAATTTATGTAGTGAAGATATAAGATGCATCTAGCAGGGACCTCGAGTAACTATTCTTTCAAACTCAAACCACTTGCCTACTGGGCACTTATACTCCCTTCCTGTCCAGACCAATTTTCAGCTTTCAGCACTGTCGCACTTTGAATGACAATTGCACCGTCATGCAACACTGTCCCCATATGAAATTTTTATAATTTTTTTCACACAAATAGAGCTTTCTTTTGGTGGTATGTATTCACCACTGGGTGTTTTATTTTTTTGTGCTATAAACAAAAAAATAGCAAAACATTTGAAAACATAAGTATTATACAATTTTGCAAACAGGTAATTTTTCTTCTTCACTGATGTGCATTGATGAGGCTTGACAGATAGGCAGCACTGACGGGAACTGATAGGCAGCACTGATGGGTACTGATAGGCGGCACTGATGAGGTGGCATGGATAGGCGGCACTGATGAGGTGGCACGGATAGGCAGCACTGATGAGCTTACACTGATGATGCTGCACTGATATGCAGCAATGATGGGCACTGATAGGTGGCACTGATGGGCACTGATAGGTGGCACTGGAGGACAGCAATGATGAGCACTGATGGGTGGCACTGACTGACGGCACTGACTGGTGGCACTGCTGGGCATTGACTGGCAGCACTGCTGGGCACTGCTGGGTGGCACTGATGGGCAGCACTGATGGGGGCACTGCTGGGCACAGGTGGGTGTTACTGTTGGGCACAGGTGGGTGGCACTGCTAGACACTGATGGGCACATATGGGTGGTACTGCTGGGCACAGGTGGGTGGCACTGCTGGGAACAGGCCAATCTGTTTTCTGACAATTACCATTTTTTGGCAGTACTTTCTTCATGCTGTTACAGCGTGAGGAAAGTGCAGCCGACAACCGGTAACTGCATTTACTTGGTGATCTGATGTGTCATTGGACACAGCTGATCACGTGGTAAAAGGCCGCTGTGATTGGCCTTTTACCACATCATGTGATCAGCTGTATACGTAGGACACAGCGATCACGGAGATCGCCAGGTGTGGGCCGCTGGAGGCACACAGGAGGGCGCATTCTGGGAGGACGCCATATGACGCTCCTCCCAGAACTGGACAATCATGCTGTAGCCGTCATTCAGCTATAGCCCAGTTGTCAAGTGGTGAAGAGCTCAGGGTGTGGGAAAAATGACAGAATTGGAGGTAAGTATAACGAGCTTGTAAAAAGTATAGTGGGTTTCCACACTCTGATTTCCTCAAACGATCTAATCTTACGAGTGACTGGATTGATTAAATGACAAAGCTGGAATATCCCACTAATTGCCCATGAGTTCATTTGAGTGTAGGACAGACTGTTAGGGATACCTGGGTTATATAATATATTTATCAGAGGAGAGAAGGTGGATAATAACAATAATATAATAATAATAACAATGAGATTTTATACAGGTCAACCATATCTTAAGGGTACATTTCATAGAATTAAGCAAGGGGGAGGGGGATTAGGGAGGGTGTCGATTTTTCACATTTATCCCATTGATTCAGGAGAGCATAAATTTCTTTAACCAAGGGAGGGAAGTTGACTTCATATAAAAGTGAATATTTTGAGGTTATATGAGTACCCAGATATTTAATAGAGTTGGGACACCAGTGATATGGGTAATTTTGTTGAGGATCACGGGCTTGGATGTTAAGAGGTAAAGCTTTTGTCATTGAAGTGTTTATTTTGTGACCAGAGAGGTCACTAAAGGCTTGTAAACGTTTATGTAGAACAAGTAAAGAGGCAAGGTTTAGTGATTGTTAACAGGAAATCATCTGCAAACAATGATAGTTTGTATTCCTGCTGTCTAATATTCACTCCTATTACATCTGAGTGCATTCTAATCGCCATAGCTAAAGGTTCAAGGTTAAACATTGGGAAAATGTCAGACATGGCATAAGAGAGTTTGACTTCTGCAATGGGTGATGCATATAGTGCTGTAACAGCAAAAAAAGAGCCTTGTATGCCTATTTAACAACTCAAACATACAGGGCCACCCTAGCCTGTCAAAGGCTTTTTAAGCATCTAGACTTAACAGCAAAGCAGGAGAATGTGAGGTGTTAAGTATATAAATCAAATTTACTGTTTATCTTGTATTGTCACCCACCTGTCTAATTAGAATAAACCCCACTTGATCTTTTTGTATGAGTTTAGGCAGTAAGGGAGCTAAACGATTCACTAAAATTTTCATGAAGATTTTATAATCTGTATTAAGTAGGGGTATGGGTCCATAATTGGCAGGGATGGCTGGGTTCTTAAGAAAAATTAATAATAGCGCCTATGGTCAAAATTATATAACTTACTAATAATGTACCAGCTGCAAAAAACCACCATATATAAAGTGTACCAATAAATAAATAATTTGCGCTAGTAAATGTGTATAAATATATAAATATATATGAAGAAATCATCAAATCATAAGTCCAGAAAAAAAAATATATATATGCCAATACCACAAAAAAATATAAAAAAACTTTTAGGTGCAAAAAACTTTTGTGCAAAAAAAGTGTCTGAATATGAAAAATTTCACCAAAAAACCTTGATAATATAATGGCAGATCATCCATAAATATATCTTCAGAAACGGAAACTCTGCAGCACACCGATCCTCATCGATCGAAATAACAGGATGAAAAACTTTGTAGTTAATCGAAAATCCACTTCTCCAATAGGTAAAGGACCACCTTCAAACGTATCCATAGGGGGAAATGCCAAGCACTCGGGAGACACAGAAAGACTTCATGGTGCAATATTATAAAAACCAATTCCTTTATTAGGTACTCATTGCACTTACTCAAGAGGTGTCCCAGCCGACACCAGCATCAACAGCATAACAGCAGTCACATAAACGAGCCTGGCTACTCAGCACATGCGCAGTAGCTGGCAGCCAAAAATGTAATTACGTCACATCAATCAAGCCCCGCCCTACGCGTTTCGTCATCGACGTCCTCACGGAGCGGATAGATGTGAGACGTCTCAACCTCCTTAAATATTCACTCACAGGAAACGAACAGCTGACATCAATGGGGAATCAAGCAAAGCAAGCCGCCCCACAGATGACAGGAGTCCACAAAGGATATACAATGTATCCAATATATTTGCCATCACAAGCAAAAAAACTTTAAAACAAGAGAACAAAAATAAAATAAAAAGAAATTTAAATAAAACACTAATGATAAATAAATTAAATAAATAAATACATTAACGGGCCAGTACCCTCTAAGACTGTGTTTCAAAAAGGGAACTTAAAGGGCCAGTAACACTTTAAACACAAATAAAGGGGAACTCTAGTAATAATACAAAAATAATACAAAAATTGTACAAAAAGCATACAATCTCCCATATATCATCTTTAAACAGTTGCCTATATAAAAATATACTTAAAATAGCATAAAAATTAAAAATTTGTGAGAAAACAATTCAAATCTATATCGACATTTAACCCAAATGGTTGCAAGGAATTTAGTTCATAAATCCAAAACGTCTCTTTTTTGGAAATCTCATTAACCAAATCCGAGCCCCTCCAATGGGGTTTTACCATCTCGATCCCATAAAAGGTAAGTAAGCTCGGATCACAATTATGTACCAATTTGAAATGTTTGGATACACTATGTTTATCGAATCCTTTTATTATGTTTCTTATATGTTTGCCTATTCTTGTTTTTAAACATCTCCCAGTTCTCCCAATATATCTCAAATGACATGGACATTCTAAAACATAAATCACATGTGTAGAATTACATGTAATCAGGGATTTAATATCATATTCTTTTTTGGAAAATGAAGAGCAGAATGACTTTCTTTTTTTATTATTACCAACTTTTACAGTCCTACATACTTTACACTTCCTACAAGGAAAAAAACCCTTTAAATTTGGAAACAGATCGAACTTTTTTGGGGGTTCGATGACATTGCGAGCCAGTTTCATCCTAAGAGACTTATTTTTCTTATAAATGAATTTAGGAGTTTTAGATAAGAATTTATTTAGTATATCATCTTTTAACAAAATGGGCCAATATTTTTTAAAAATTCGTTCAATATTTTTGTATTGCATATTATAGTTAGTAATAAAGGGTACATTATTTTCAAATCCCAAATGAGCCTTTCTATTTCCAAGAAACGTCTCCCTATCTTTAATACTAATCGAATTTCTCTCTTTAATCAAAAAGGTCTGAGAACTGGGAGATGTTTAAAAACAAGAATAGGCGAACATATAAGAAACATAGTAAAAGGATTCGATAAACATAGTGTATCCAAACATTTCAAATTGGTACATAATTGTGATCCGAGCTTACTTACCTTTTATGGGATCGAGATGGTAAAACCCCATTGGAGGGGCTCGGATTTGGTTAATGAGATTTCCAAAAAAGAGACGTTTTGGATTTATGAACTAAATTCCTTGCAACCATTTGGGTTAAATGTCGATATAGATTTGAATTGTTTTCTCACAAATTTTTAATTTTTATGCTATTTTAAGTATATTTTTATATAGGCAACTGTTTAAAGATGATATATGGGAGATTGTATGCTTTTTGTACAATTTCTGTATTATTTTTGTATTATTACTAGAGTTCCCCTTTATTTGTGTTTAAAGTGTTACTGGCCCTTTAAGTTCCCTTTTTGAAACACAGTCTTAGAGGGTACTGGCCCGTTATTGTATTCATTTAATTTATTTATTATTATTGTTTATTTAATTTTTTATTTTATTTTTGTTCTCTTGTTTTAAAGTTTTTTTGCTTGTGATGGCAAATATATTGGATACATTGTATATCCTTTGTGGACTCCTGTCATTGATGGGGCGGCTTGCTTTGCTTGATTCCCCATTGATGTCAGCTGTTCGTTTCCTGTGAGTGAATATTTAAGGAGGTTGAGACGTCTCACATCTATCCGCTCCGTGAGGACGTCGATGACGAAACGCGTAGGGCGGGGCTTGATTGATGTGACGTAATTACATTTTTGGCTGCCAGCTACTGCGCATGTGCTGAGTAGCCAGGCTCGTTTATGTGACTGCTGTTATGCTGTTGATGCTGGTGTCAGCTGGGACACCTCTTGAGTAAGTGCAATGAGTACCTAATAAAGGAATTGGTTTTTATAATATTGCACCATGAAGTCTTTCTGTGTCTCCCGAGTGCTTGGCATTTCCCCCTATGGATACGTTTGAAGGTGGTCCTTTACCTATTGGAGAAGTGGATTTTCGATTAACTACAAAGTTTTTCATCCTGTTATTTCGATCGATGAGGATCGGTGTGCTGCAGAGTTTCCGTTTCTGAAGATATATTTATGGATGATCTGCCATTATATTATCAAGGTTTTTTGGTGAAATTTTTCATATTCAGACACTTTTTTTGCACAAAAGTTTTTTGCACCTAAAAGTTTTTTTATATTTTTTTGTGGTATTGGCATATATATATATTTTTTTCTGGACTTATGATTTGATGGCTGGGTTCTTACCCAGTTTGCGGATGACTATGATGTAAGAGTGTTGGAAGTGTGCGTGAGGTATTTCCCCTTTCATCAGAGAGGAGTAAAAAAAAAATCAGACAATGAGGGGCTTAATTCTGCAATAAAATGCAAGTAATTCTGCAATAAAATATAAGTAAGCATAAGAAAAGCCATCAGGGCCAGGCATTTTTTGCATCAGAAGATCTTTTACAACTTTGCATAATTCCTCCATGGTGACAGGGGCATTTAAATTAAGCCTATCTTCATTTTTAAGTTTAGGAAGGTGAAGAGCGGACATGAAATTGTCAAAAGATTCCTTATTAAACATGGGTGTAAGTCTGGGGACAGGCAGATATAAAGCCTGTGATAGAAATCACCAAAAGCCTTGTCAATCCCTTGAGGGCAGTATGTGGGGGTGCCATCTGTTTGGAATAGGAATTCAGTCTGTGTGGTTTATTGGCATACGGATATAATTTTTGTTTCATCCGCAGCAAGCTCTTTGCTGCAGAATTTGCTTCTGGTACTTTTTAAGTTGATTCTTAAATTGTATTACTATCCTAAGTTTAGAGGTGGATGGGGATTCTACAAGATTTTTTTCTGCCTGGGATAGTTGCTGGTTGGGTGGGGAAAAGAACAAAAATTGCCTGGCATTTGGGTGTTTTATTCACCAAATATCAAACAATTTGTGCCCTCTGATCCATTGACAAAAAGAAGCGTATTGTTTTAGAACATGCTTTGAAGGAAGGTGGCCCAGAAGGGATCTCTGATCTCTAGTAGGAGATATAGTTAAGCTGAAATCACCCAATATAACCGTAAAAGGATGAGATGTCAACAGCAAAGAGGAAACAGAATCTCTGAAAAATTCTGATTAGAATTTGGGGCATAAACATTCATAATCATAATATGGATGTTGCTGTATTGACAGTTAAGTAGTATGAATCTACCTTGGGCGTCTAGTGTGGATGAGAGCACTCGGATAGCGCAATGTTTCTTTATAAGGATAGCTACACCTGGTTTACCTGTGCGGTCTGTAGCAGAGTAGACTGTGGGGTAATATTTGAGAGCAAAATTGAACAAGCTTCCTTTTTTGTAAAATGGGTTTCTTGGATAAGTTTTAATATCAGCCAAATTAGCGAAATTCCCTCAGAGCCAACCACCTCTTTCTCATCATATTCAGTCCCTTAACATTACATGAATATAAACGTAAAGACATGTTGTGGTACTTCTCAAAACAAGCTGACAAGTGCAGGTCAAAGAAAAGGGTATTTCATGCTGTACAAACATAGTGTCACGATCAGGGGTCAGACTCAAAGACCAGTTGCTATAGCAGTGGAAAGGCTCATCTAAAACCAGCAGGATAGGTACACCGTGGCAGAGGAGTGGGATCACCCGAGGTGCGGAGTCTAAGTACCAACCGGTGTTCACCAGAGCTCCTGATGGTGGAGATGGATTTTGCTGCTGTTAGTACCAGGTGGCGGTCCTCAGGATCACCCCACCAGGAGGTGAGCAAGCGGAGGTCCAGTAGCATATAAGCAGATAGAGGATCAGGCAAAAGCGTAGTCGAGAACAAGCCAAGGGTCAATAACAAGTGGTAACAAAATATGAATAATAACAGAGACGATAAGGAGCATGATACTGGCTGGAGAGCATAATAATCTGGCAAACAGGAAGTGCAGAGACATGGCTTATATCAGAGACATGGCTTATATTAAATACTGGGTCAGGTTAATTACGCAATTAACCCTTCACACTGCCACCACCTCCTTTTTATACAGAGAAAGAGGAAACTCAGCAATACACTAGGATGATTGGTTAACCGTCAGTATCCCGCTATCTCTACAGACCGGTTATACAGAGGGATAAACACTCATAGTAGAGCTCTTCAGTGGCAGGGATTCGTAAGTCACATTAAAGAACTATAGAAACAGTTCAACGCTTTCAGAAAGTAAGATTTATTACTAAAAGGTCAAAAGGGTGCAGTAGAAATATTTACAGAAAAAAGATGTAACATATATATAGAGAGAGAGAGAGAGAGAGAGAGAGAGAGAGCACAACAGCACAGCAAACAGATAACAGAAAGAAGTTTAGGTAAATAAGTACTTGCCAAATAGATGCCTGGGGTTAAGCAGTTTCAAGTCTGATGAGCTAAAAGGGGATTTCTGGTCTTGCACTCAGTTTCGTTGGTACTGCGCGATTCTCCTGTGTCTCGGTCTACTAGATGTTAAAACGCAGACGGTCCTCACTTCTCTGACTACACACAAAGCATAACAGCTTCTTTTCTACAAAAATCAATTGGTATCTTCTTACAACAGACAAGCCTATTGCCTTATTTGGGAAAAGGATGGCATAGACAGCTACATTGAACACATTCCTGAGGGAGGGGGAATAAGGGTATACATAAAGACTTCTTAACGCAGTGAGAGCCGTGCCTGGCTCTTGTATGCACGACTGTGATACTACTGACCCATGTTTTTACGGCTATGAAACAGATATATGCGAAAGCATGGAAAACGCCACTCATTATATTTGAGGAGGTGGGTGCACAGAATGTTGGTAAACTAAAAGCTTACAGCAATACGGATACTCTGGACAAAGTTTTATGCACATGACAGCCCTGGTTAGACCAGTTCCTGTTGATGAGCCCTTTCATGTGTTTTTTTGATTCATAGAACACTTATTGTGCTCATGTATGCTAGCCACTGACTCCCCGGGGGTGTCCCACATCTTTCCTTCAGTCCTCTCTCCCTCACCCTCTTCTTCTTTCCATCTGTTCCTACAGTTCCTACCTCACTTTTTTCTCTTTCTTTTGGCACATTTGCTCAACATCGTCAGCCACCCTCGTGTCAGACCAACCCATTACCTTTTGGTTCCACTGAGGCATACATTTTGCTTACACTATTCGCTCTACCCTTGGGAAGATTTGTTACTCTTGGGAAGATTTGTTACCCTTGGGAAGAATGTTACAGGAGGGCTCCCACGATAGCCAAATTAAATCTTGGCTTGGCCCTATGGCCTATGTTAGGCACAGGTTGACTTCAGGTGCTGTTTTGATCACCATTTTTGCTGAGTTTTATAACTCTTTGGGTTTTCATAATGCCTATTCCCTGGGTATTTGATTGTTGTTGTACCTTTATTCACTTCCCTAGTGGAGTGCACTGTCATTTTGGCACCCTACCTTTGTTACTGTTTGTTGATTATGGTCTATAATAGGCCCATTTGACTGTGATGTGGATGTCCTGGTCTTACAATAACTATTACTTATGGCCCTGATGTATGTTGACTGTTTTCTTTGTATGCAAACTTTTTTCTCAATAATCATCCATTGTGAATTATGTGGATCTTCATCACTGGATCATGCGATTGACAGGGATTATAGACCACATCATTCTGACAGCAATGCAGACAGCAATGAAATATAAACATGCAAAAATATTGTTGGTTGGAGGTAATATGGCTGGTTTTGAATCAGTCTTTGACTCTCATCACTATCAAAGGTCATGTCTCTGTCCTTTATATCTTTGTTTCAGACACCATGGGGAAAATTGCAGTGGTAGAAACCACATATCCCTGTAGCTGTCTCATGGTCTGACAAACTACTGGCCATTCTCCTGAATTTACTATTGGATAGAGACCCAGCCTCTGAAACTGAACTGGATAGAGTTCAGGAGGTTTAAGAGGCACTGCTTTGAGACTGCATACAAACATCTTGTGTCTCCTGCTTTATCTGTGGGTTCATTTTATCATGATGGTCTTTGAGACTGAAGGATCTTGAAATGTGGAGTTTGTGGAGAAATATAGAGCTTGTAGAGAATCATGCACAATTGTTTAACCTCTCGTGGCCTGTTTCCCTAAATCATCTCACCTAAAATTTACCCTTCCCCTTTCCTCCATGCCTCCCCCTCCTATTTTCCCTGCTTCTGGCTGACATGAGAAGTACTACTCTACCACCTACATATATTGCTGTCAATTTCACAGGACACAACATAGTTCCTAAAGCCCATACACAATGTTAGAGGGCTCCTGTTCTCTGTATGGTTTAGAAATACATTGAAGCTTACTTCCTATGCACGGAATAATCCCTGATACAATTAATTTGCCCTACAGATGGAGCTTGCCTTTGGTCACTAGTTTTTTTTTATCTACTGAAGAATGTATTCCATGAATCCACTGGTTGCTATTCTATTGTTTCTCCCATATTGTGTTCCTATGGGGACAAAACACACGCTGGAGTGTTTACTTACTATTGATAACAATAATAATAGTATTGATTTCTTACTGTTTTTTATTTTTCTGCTCTTCTTTAATATCCTCCACACCCTCTTTTTTTCTCTCTTCTACTTCTGTTGTCCCCCCTCTACCCCTACCCTTAACCCACCTTGTACCTTCCCCCCGATCATCCTTTACCCAGCTGTGTTTGAAGGGCATGCTCACTAACACCTACATCTCCTATCTTCACTCCACTCTACCATGAAACAATCAAATGGTAAGATACCATCACGCCAAACTTACCATTAAAATGTTCTCATGGAATGTGAGGAGTCCAAATGTTCCAGAGAAGAGTCAATAGTTTTGAGTAATTTTTGAAGAGGGTGAACTTAGGAAACCCATTTTCAAGCTTGGAAAATCCTGAAATTCTCCAATTTTTACTTACCCATGCCTCCCCAGCCCTTCTTTTGACTCCAAATCCAAAGGTGTGAGCACTGTCATAGTCTGAAATGCCAATTGGTCTTTCCATAGCCAATATGCTAATGAGCATAGCCAATAATTTTTTCTGAAAGGAACATAAGAAGGTTTTCTATGACCCTAGTGAACCCACTTGTTCTGAACATGAACTAGATTAGATGACATGAGGGGGGCCTACATTTTTCTGAAGCAACAGTTATAATGGGTGTCACCCTGGACCTATTCTCAAACATTTATCAAAACAGGTCCCACCTATCCTGGTCTTTCCTTAAAGAAAGGAAAATATCTTTAAACTATCATACATTCGACTCACTTGGTGGATGTCTGGCACTTACCATATAAAAACTGCAGCGAGTACAAATTCTTTTCAACTGTCTACCAATCTTATTCTAAAATTATGTCTAATGTAAACACTCTGAATTCACTTAGTTTACTCCTCCAATATTGAAGTTAGTTCTCTCTCATGCCATGTCCCAATTTGCATGAAGATAGTTATTAGTAAACAAGCCTACAAAGCTTGTCAATGGATGTTGAATGACTCTTTACAGTACATATACATCTTTAGTAGAAGGGGATGATTAAGTGGGATTTGTCCCCAACAAGCTAGGGACAACACCACGAGAATCCTAAAAACTATCGTCTTAGCTCAAGCCACAAAAGCTCACAGTCCACCTCTCTATGGACACTGGCAAAATGTTGGCTTGTGTATCCTGGTCTTTCATGAAATGTACTTTACTTTACTTGGTAATGAGGACCAATATAAGGAACTAGATTAATGCATAATTTTCCCACCCATCACCAAATGTCAGGATCACTTTCACTTTTCCAAGCCACTTTGACATATGTAACAGTACACAAAAAGGATGTCTACTGCACACCTTGATTTGTATTTTGATGGCTGCAACATCAAAGCCAGCCCAAATGTCAAGGGCCTTTCAATGAAACACTCAGCACACAGAGTGGCAGGATATGCAGATGATCTGCTGTTCCTCTATCCCAGCCAGTTACCTGTTTCCCAAGCCTTTTTAGAACCCTTCATACATTCAAATAACTTTAAGACTCACCTCTCTTTCAGATGGGCTCTGGATATACTATATGCCTAAAACTTTGCAAATGTCTGGATATATATGTAACACCTTGCTGTGATTTGATAACATAGCTATCTTTTTTATAAAAAAAAATAAAGCAATGACTGAAGAAATTAGACTTTTTTTTCTTGGTTTAGATGGAATGGCAACCTTGAGATGAATGTTTTCCCAAATGAATTTATCTCCTCATACTCATAAACCACCCATAATCAACTATAGTCTCTATTCCCAAGCCAAAATTAGATGGAGGATAGATTTTCCCAACCCAGTATTGTATCATAAGACAGTCCATGTTGTCAGTTCATGTGCTGACAAGAAACATGATGATAGGAAGAGAAAGTATATTGGCAGAGAAATTATCTCTTCACTGTGCTGCTTCTCCTTTTACTGTCCAGTCACTGGTTAGGGAGGGTTCAGGATATCCTGGGCTCAGAGGAAGTTAGTGGAATTATGCTGACTATCTAGTGGCAGAAAAAAGTACTGTGGGAAAAATGTTCTCACTGAAGGACAATTTTAGAGTAAATTATGTTTTTTTGTAATATTTAAATTGGCTATGTATTTTATCATGTTATTTTTGGGAAAGGGGAAAGCATAAACTGAACTTAAAGAGAAGTCAAGAATGTATGTACACCCTGGATGTAGGATATAAGGGCTTCAAAGGAACACAGGGATTGTTTTGAAAACTATCACAGGATATTGTAGAAGCTAAAATGTGCCTGCTTTTCGGTATTACTGTTAAACACTTTTTATTCCACGTATATTTCTCTGTAAATGCAGACAAAAAAGAAGGACACAGATACCTTGTGTAGTAAAGATATACTGGGTACTAGTTTTAGAGAATACAAATATTAGAACCCAGAGTGTCTGTAATACACAAGGTCTCTATGCACTTCTTTGTATTTTTTTTTTTTTTTAATTTGTAGTTACTGTCTCCTCGACCTGATTAGGAGCTGTAGGATCATTTGCATCTGCTATTATTGAACTACTGTATATGACGGATTGTTACCTAGGGCTGGTTTATCACATATTAAGTTTGTTTATGAACATCCTGTTTTCTCTGTAAATTGATCATTTCGTCTTTGACCCATCTTTGACTGCTGTGCAACTAAATAACAAAATATTTTGTCAGGCAACAAAAAGTTCCTAATTAGTGGTGTGCAGGGTAGAATATTAAATATTGACAAAATGCCATATGTATTGCATTACATCATCCTGTTGTTACTAACATAAAACCAAAAGGGACTTTAGATGTGACATTAGGAATTATGTTTATCCGACACAAATATATAAAAAATATTTATACAAAAATATCTTATTTATTGATTCATAGTAAATATAAAAATAGCAACATATGGCTATAAAAGACCCAAAGACAGTGTATTTACAACTTGGTACATGGATACATTATTTTTGAATACATCATTCAAGTCATGTGAACACCAAAATTAGACTCTATATCAAATCTACTGTATATCATAAACCAATGTTGACTTGTTGCACAGCATCTGCTTCTTTAGGACAGGGCCTAGGACTATGAATACAGTATATTTATCAGACTGTGTTAAACTTTGGTTTCCATGTCCATCTAAAAAAAGATTCACAATAATAAAAGCTAATAACATACAATATTGTGTAAATTACCAAGAATCGAACAACCCTAAATAATTGTGGCAAAACAGAATGAGCTTTGACATCTGAAAAAAAGCTTAAAATTAGTTACATGTTGACACTCCATTGAAAGGAAAAAACATCAGTTTGAACAACACCAACCACTGTTATTAGGGTTATTACCCTTGTGTAGCAAGTAAATTAATACATTTCCCAGTTACGCTATTACTAGGCTGCAGCTAGAGGGAGTGCTAATGATTTGTAATGTGACTTCAGGAGACTAACAACCAACAAGCTCACATTAAACTCGGAATGAGCCAGTAAGAAACATATGTTTTCTGTTCTCTTCTTGATACAGGTTAGTCACACTTGGTTTATGCTATCTTTGTTCAGTTTTGTGTTTGTTCTGACATTCCCATTCTCTGTTTAGTATCCGATATATTAGTACTGTAATGGTAACTCTCTAATGCAAATTGATGTGCTTTTCCATGGGGCCTGCACTGCTGCTATAAAGAAATTAATTTTCTGTATAATGTGATCTATTTATGTTTGACAAATGAAACTTGGAATGAGCAAGTGAGCAACATGTGTTTTCTGTTCTCCTCTTAATAGATACTGCAGGCTACATCTTTATCATAGCTCACACTCAGATCACCGATAATCCTGTAACATTTGGATTGCGTAAAAAGACCTGAGTTATATGTAACATAATGTTTTTTCCTCTCTGTGTCCTCCCCACAGGCCTACTGCTCCTGTTTTCTTTTTGAAGGATTGTTTTTTTGGTGTTTAGCATAATTCCTCAAATCTGCATAAGTTTAGCCCTTGTGGTTGTTTTAGAGGGAGCAGTATGGAGCTCTTATGGATTGTCAGAAATTACAATTTTGTAAAAAGAAAGAGATCCATTGATTTTAATCCCATTCATTTCAATATATTATCTGCTAGCCTAAGGATATAACTAACCATAACAGGTAATTTATATAGCTATTGAGTTACTTTGAATGTGCTTATATTTAATCTGATTATATTTTTCCTTCCAGTATGTTGGTTTTAATTTGTTGACAATAGGCAAAATGAGTGTGATTGCGCTGCAATGTTAGCTTCATTAGCTGAAAAAAGGCTGTGTACAAACATAGAAACTAGCATTAACACTGTACAACATGGTTCAATTTAACAGGTGTCTCCACAAGTATTGTTCTAAGCTGCAATTCAGTTGATTTACTGAAAATATGTGAAAGATATTTGCAGATGTTTGCAACAGTCGTGCCAAACTGTACTTATCAAAACACAATTCAAAAAGTAAATGTATCCTGCCTCTTGTTCAGGATGAAAAAAGGAAAGAAAAATAATTCTATAAATATAAACGGTGTCAAAAAATCCCTATATATTTGTCATAATACAATCATAATCATAATACAATCACGCTTTTGAACTGAGTCTGCATCTAATGGGTACCTGAAGCACTGGCACTGAATACTGGTCCTGTGCCAAGGTCTTGGCACCGAAAACAAATGGTTTAGCAGTAATTTGATTCACATATAGAGAATTGTTTTTGCATTGCTTTTCTCCAAGTGATCGAGTCCTTTGCCATAGTCTAAAAAAATTACTCATTGTTAACTTTTGGATATAAAATTTATTTTCATGGTAGATCTGAGCTGGTAACTGTTAAAACTAGGACACAAGGCAATTATTTCCATTTAAAAAGACAACTCTACCTTTGTACACTTGTCAATTTGTCAATTTCCTCCCCACCCCTAAATGCAACCCATTGGAGTTATTTACTAAAACTGTCTGGTGACTCTTCCAGGTGTTACTGTCAAAATTTAATTGAACAAGTTGAACTTAGAAGCTGATTAGCTACCATGCAGAGCTGAAACAAATTTAGAGTGCTCCAGTTTTAGTAAATCTCCCCCAATGCATACTTACCTTCCTCTTGGATCCAACAATCTTCACAGTGTAGTCTGCCTGGTGCTACACAGCCTTTCCTTCAAAATCCATCCCACTGGGTTATGCCTGCCAGTACCTCATTCATTCTTGCAAGTAAGCCTTACCTATGGCAACCTCAAGTGATCCATAAGGGAGACTCAGTGGAGGCTCATTTGTAGGAAAGTCAGCATGGTGCCCTGCAGAACTGCACAGTGATTGGTAAGAAAGGTAAGTCTTTGTCCATGTGGTCAATGCTTGGAGATTGATTAAAGGATCATTTACAAAGGTTCAGTTGTCATTTAAAACAAATAATTAAATACAGAGTTTCAAAACACATATATATATAAGCTGTTTCTCTACAAAAGGATATGAAATTCTTTGAGGTCTGTCTTGTGATCTAGCCACCCCAATAATCTATGGGCAGCCCTGGTTATCTCTGCCGACTATACTAAAGCAATAGGGCTTGATTCTGGATCCATTCCAGGCTACGACTAGACACTGATGAGGTGCTATGTCTTCCAGAATGCACGGGTTGCAGTTTTCTATGTATAAAATAATTTTTATTATTTTTAATAAATACATGGAGTGATTAAAATGTATTTTTTTACATCTGTATGGAATTTGGCTTTGGCTGGCTACCCATATAACAAAAATATTTATATGATCAATGTTCCAATGTTAAAAATGAAGAAGAAAAATTATAGATACATGAAAAACACAACATTTACTGTAAACTTACAAAGTGGATATCAATAAATTAACTAATATACAAATAAATTAAAAAATACTGTGGTTTGGCAAGAAAAAATATTAGTGGTTCTGTATATATGTTCTTAAATATATTATTTATTTGTATTTAAAAAATAAACATATTAACTTTTTTTGTCTTTCAAGTTAATATACAATATGCCATATAAATATTAGGTAGTCTTATGTCCAGTCAGCAGGTGAAGCCCTAAGTTCCTTTTCAAATGTGGTACATGTACAATGTATTGTAGCTGTGTTGTTGTAAAAAGCCTGCTGTGTACAAAGATCAATAGCTCTGGCTTAATAAATCAGTACTTCTAGTACTGGAATTCTTTAATTTCACCATCATAGCAACTCTAACCAAGTCTTATAGTTATCAGTCCCCACACTGTTTCTTCCGTACATGCATGAAAGAATCTCTATTCCTATGGAAAGGCTGTATATTATTTATTCCAGCAGGTCTCACAGTGAAGATCTCCGTGCTCCGGCAAAGTATGAACTTTCTTTACGAATGATTCAGAGTGAAGAGTGCATGTACAGACCCAGATTGGAAAATGTTTACAAGCAGCTGTGCCACCTCATCAGCAAGATTCTGTTGAATCTGGGACAGGTGAGTATGAGACTTGTAGAGGCGGGATGGGGTACAATGTAAAGTACCAACGTACACAATAAATGTAACTGCAACAGGGATCACTTGCACTTTAAATAACTAGCAAAAAGCACACACAACCTCTGAATTTGCTCATCACAGGAATATTAGTATTGGCTGTAAGAGTTTTTTTATTGTCATGTATTTTCTTATGTCTTATGACTTTATGTCTATATATTCATATCTATACACAGTTGCTGAATCATATTTTCATTATTAAAAACTGTTGAGAAAAGACTATTATTTATTGCTTGTTTCTGGACACCTTTCTCAAAACATTTCAACCAAATCCTTTATCTCTTAAGATGGTTAAAACATTCACTACAGCCAGGAGGATTATTTTTAATTAAAGCCAATCTACAAGAAAAACCTATCTGATCTCCCTCCCCTTTCTCATTTATTTAATGTGTTTTTCTTTTTTGTGGTAAAATGCTTTTTGAAGCATTGTTTTGTGCACTTAAGATCCTTGTTTGGAGCCTTTTTTGTGTGTGGGGGACTGATGCTCATGCCAGCCTGTCCCTTCTGGTCCCATTTTGTTGGTATTATCATTGCAGTTTTTTCTTCTGGGTCCTGAGAAGACCTTAATGTTGGACAGTGATGTGGAGATCTTATAAAGGATCCAGCTTGTAGGAGGGTGCTGGTGCACTTCCTTATTTGGCCAATATGTGGTGCCCCAATATAATATATATAAGCTAGTGCGAGGGGGGCAGTACACAAGACAGGAGTAGGCAGTAGCTGAACAAGAAGCAGGTCCTGGTTGTAGTGGCCCCAGTGGGATTGGCTGGGGCCTACTTGCTCAGTATGTAGGGGTAGAGATAGATAGGGGTAGAAGAGATTGGACTTCTGTTAAAGGAAGTGCTGAGACACCACCTGAGAAGTGCCTGTGTCATATAATGGAGAGTTGTTCTGTTGAAGATTCTAAACGGTTACTACTATTTCTAACATGAAGTTATCAAGTAGAGTTTTGAAAACAAAACAGACGGGTGTCTCCTTCATTCAAGACCTATCCTTAAGGAACCTGTTTCTGCTGCAAAATGGCAGTAAGTGTGAGATAGTGGCAGAACTGTACGTTAATACACTTCCTATGGGAGTGGGGATTTAGATAGACAAGGAAACCAAGAACTTGGTCGGTTTGTGTCATCCATAGAGGTCACACTGTGTCCAAGTTGGGTTGGAGCGGCTTTCATGCTTCTTGTCCAATAAAGAAGAGATAAATCCTGGGACCAGAACATCACGTGACCACAGATTTAGTTGAGTAAAAAAAAGCATTTAAGAAGGAATTATTTTCTATGACAGTAATGAGTTAGGCCCCTTTCAAACTGATGTGATCCCTTCAACGCATGTGCAGTGCAGTGCAGTATAATAGTGGGTTTGGTGCATTTTTCCAGAGTTCTATTATGTTCTGCAGTTTTGGTGCATTTTCTAAAAGTGCACCAAAACTTCTTCATGCTGTGTTTTTGGTGCACTTTCAGATAGTGCACCAAAACTGTGGGTTATAGTAGAAATCAATGAAAAGGTGCAGCTAACCCACACCAAACCTGCAAGCACATTTTGATGTACATGCAGTGCGGGCAAACCACACTTCATCTGTGTAAAACGGGCCTTAGAGAAGGATGAAGGGGAAGGGTGACCAGGAGCCCTAAAAGTAGCATTAAACCAGGATGTGAGTGAAAAAAAGGAAGCCCAAACAAAACTTGGAGACACCAAACAAGTCTCTGAATCTTTCCTTTGCCTTCCTTTGCCTATAAGACACAAGACTCTGAAACCCAAGCTTCTTTGGAATGTACAGTAATAATTTAATTTGTTTTGTTTGCTGTAAGAAATGTATTGGGAAAATAAACATATAGTATTATGTAAAGGAAATTGTAGACAAGCAGCATTCATGCAACAGAATACACCAAGCTATTATTGTGGAGATATAAATCAGCAGATTTTTGTGTGACTCTGAATATAGATAGAAACAGTTATCCGCTAGGGTAGAATAGAGCCTTACAATTGTGCTGCAAAGATAGGAGACATTAATATGTAGTAGGAGTTATATTACGTTATGCCTGCTCAAGGACAAAACATAGATGTTATCTTTAAAGACTGTATAAAAAGGAATCAATTTGTTAGGGAACCGGTATACAAAAAAAATTTACTTTATATATTGGGAATAAACTTTTTTTTTTATGTGCTTCATGGCTCCAGTTTAGTGCTGGAAAAAACTTTAACAATACAATATTAGTGGCTAGAATTATGAACTCAAAAACTTCAAATTAAAGCAATGAGCTTTGTAGAATAAACTGAAGCTAGTGTTTACTTTCAGCATACAGTGTTATATTGGACAAAAGAAGAAAATTATGTTTGTAAGTGAGGACAGAAAATCACATATTACTATATCAATTACTTGCAGCAATCATATGTACCGAACTTTGGTTGAAATGCAATCATAGGCATAAGGTGAAAGCAATGAGGCAGTTTGTAATACTATCAATTGAACACAGCTAGGGATAGTTTACACTAACATTAGACAACATTAGATGTTAGACGCTTGACAGGCAGTGAGGCAGCTTCATTTCGTCTCGTCAATGCCTGTTTTATCTTTTACAAACCCACACCACATGGATAGTTGCAATCCAGTGCTATTGAAGGGAATGGGTTGCTTTGGGTTGCTTTTGGTAGGCAGTACTGTTACCTTTGCTTCTTAAGGGGGAGCAGCTGAGGGGCAGTAAAAAAACATGTTTTTACCAGCTCCGAACCGAAAATGAAACTGAACCCTAAAATTAGAATGTTCATACAGTTTATCACCAGTAGCTCTAAACCCAATAACTAAAATTTAATCTAAACATATATCGTAGGATCACTTTAAATGTTTTTATTGTGAGGTGCATATCACTGCTTTGTACTATGTGAGGTATTAAGGGCTCATTATTATTACAGGTACTTATATAGTGCTGTCAATTTATGCAGCGCTTTACATATATATTTGTACATTCACATCAGTTCCTAACCCTCAAGCGGCATACAGTCTAAGGTCCCTAACTTGCATTCATACATACATATACTAGGGGCCAATTTAGACAGGAGCCAATTCACTTACAAGCATGTCTTTGGAGTGTGGGAGGAAACCGGAGTACCCAAAAGAAACCCACATAGGGAAAGGGAGAACATGCAAACTCCAGGTAGGTGATGCCATGGTTGGGATTCAAACCAACGACATTAGTAATGCCAGGCAGAAGTGCTAACCATTTAGCCACTGTGCTGCCCAGTTTATTTTATATTTTTTTGCAGTTATTAAGTACAGCAATTTTTGTTGTTTTTTATTTATATTGTTTTTCAGTTATATTATTTTTATCAATTGGTTCATTGGGGGTATATACTCTATATATATATATATACAGTCATGGCCGAAATTGTTGGCACCCTTGATATTTCTCCAGGAAATCATGTATTTCTCACGAAACGTATTGCATTAACACATGTTTTGCTATACACATGTTTATTCCCTTTGTGTGTATTGGGACAAAACAAAAAAAGGGAGGAAAGAAAGCAAATTCGACATAATGTCACACAAACCTCCAAAAATGGGCTGGACAAAAGTATTGGCACCCTTTCACAACTGCGGATAAATAAGAATGTTACAAGCATGTGATGCTCCTGTAAACTCACCTGGGGCAAGTAACAGGTGTGGGCAATATAGAAATCACACCTGAAAGCAGATAAAAAGGAGAGACGTTCACTTAACCTTTGCATTGTGTGTCTGTCTGTGCCACACTAAGCATGGACAACAGAAAGAGGAGACGAGAACTGTCTGAGGACCTGAGAACCAAAATTGTGGCAAAATATCAACAATCTCAAGGTTACAAGTCCATCTCCAGAGAACTAGATTTGCCTTTGTCCACAGTGCGCAACATTATCAAGAAGTTTGCAACCCATGGCACTGTAGCTAATCTCCCTGGTCGTGGACGGATGAGGAAAATTGATGAAAGATTGCAACGCAGAATAGTCCGGATGGTGGATAAGCAGCCCCAAACATGTTCCAAAGACATTCAAGCTGTCCTGCAGGCTCAGGGAGCATCAGTGTCAGCGCGAACTATCCGTCGACATTTAAATGAAATGAAACGCTATGGCAGGAGACCCAGGAGGACCCCACTGCTGACACAGAGACATAAAAAAGCAAGACTACAGTTTGCCAAAATGTACTTGAGTAAGCCAAAAGCCTTCTGGGAAAACGTCTTGTGGACAGATGAGACCAAGATAGAGCTTTTCGGTAAAGCACATCATTCTACTGTTTACCGAAAACGGAATGAGGCCTACAAAGAACAAAACACAGTACCTACGGTAAAATATGGTGGAGGTTCAATGATGTTTTGGGGTTGTTTTGCTGCCTCTGGCACTGGGTGCCTTGACTGTGTGCAAGGCATCATGAAATCTGAGGATTACCAAAGGATTTTGGGTCGCACTGTAGGGCCCAGTGTCAGAAAGCTGGGTTTGCGTCCAAGATCCTGGGTCTTCCAGCAGGACAATGACCCCAAACATACGTCAAAAAGCACTCAGAAATGGATGGCAAAGAAGCGCTGGAGAGTTCTGAAGTGGCCAGCAATGAGCCCAGATCTAAATCCCATTGAACACCTGTGGAGAGATCTTAAAATTGCTGTTGGGAAAAGGTGTCCTTCCAATAAGAGAGACCTGGAGCTGTTTGCAAAGGAAGAGTGGTCCAAAATTCCGGGTGAGAGGTGTCAGAAGCTTATTGATGGTTATAGGAAGCGACTGATTTCAGTTATGTTTTCCAAAGGGTGTGCAACCAAATATTAAGTTAAGGGTGCCAATACTTTTGTCCAGCCCATTTTTGGGGTTTTGTGTGACATTATGTCATATTTGCTTTTCTGCCTCTGTTTTATATTTGTTCCAATACATACAAAGGGAATAAACATGTGTATAGCAAAACATGTGTTAATGCAATACCTTTTTTGTGTGAAATACTTGATTTTCAGGAAAAATATCAAGGGTGCCAACAATTTCGGCCATGACTGTATATATATATATATATATATATATATATATATTGCTCAAATGAGTACACCCATTTTCAAAAGTAAGATTTTAATAAATATCTTAATGAACACAAGAACAATTCCAAAATCTTGACAAAACTGAGTTTTATAGAACATTGTTTAGCTCATTACATGAAAGTAAGGTTAATAATGTAATTTAGATTACAAAATCTTCAGTTTTACACAAATTAGTTTATGCAATAGCACAACAACAAAAACTACTACATCTAGTATTTTGTATGACCAACATGATTTGTAAGGACAGCACCAAGTCTTCTAGGCATGGAATGAACAAATTGGTGACTTATTACAACATCTATCTTTTTCCATTCTTCAAGAACAACATCTTTCAGAGCCTCGAACTGATAATTGCGTGGTCATGCAATGATGTACCCAAACTAAATTTATGTCCTTTTTTCACACAAATAGGGTTTTCTTTCAGTGGTATTTGATCAGCAGTGTGCATTTTTATTTTTCGCACTATAAACAAAAAAAGACAGAAAATTTTTAAGAAAAATGAGATTTTTTTACTTTCGGTTATAAAAAATATATAGTAAACACAAAGTTAGTCATAAATTTTGGGGGGTGGGGCATTTTATGCCCAGGAGTAGAAGTCTATGCCACATTACTTACTCTTCTAACCACCTGAAGACCAAGCCTTTTCTGACACTCTTTGTTCACATGAAAATATCTGTATTTTTTGCTAGGAAATTACTTTAAACCCCAAACATTATATATTTTTTTAAACTAGACATCCTAGTGAATAAAATGGTAGATGCTACAATTTATTATGTCACATAGTATTCGCGCAGCAATTTTTCAAATCACAGATTTTTTGCAAAAAATACACTTTTTTTACTTTTAATGCACAAAAATACAATATATTGCCCAATTATTTAGTACAGTATAAAAGATGATGGTATGCCGAGTAAATGGATACCAAACATGACATGCTTTAAAACTGAGCATGCCCCGTGGAATGACAACAAACTGCATACATTTTTAATATCCATAGGCAACGCTTTAAAAGCCTTTACAAGCTACCATTTTAGATTTACAGAGGAGGTGTAGTGCTAGAATTACTGCCCTTGATCTGATGTTTGCGGTGATACCTCACATACATGGTGCAACTGCTGTTTACATACCAACAAAGGGGCAACACTCGCGCAAGCAGGTCAAATTCAGGGTCACCTTCAGGACGACAGAGTGTATTGTCGCTGAAATGCATAAAACACATTATACTCTATGCCTGGCCATGGCAGCAGAGAACGGGGGCATATGATGAATCGGGTCTGTGGACCAATACAACCACAATTCATTTATTTTACTGATGCCCATGTTGAGGGTTAGGCCCATAAAAAATTTTAATTTGGAAACCGTAATGAGTTTCCATGCAAATGGTCTGGCAAGGCTTGAATTTGTTTTGGAGGCGATAAATTGTTGTGCATATAAATTGATTTGATCCACAATCAATTCATACAGATCTTCTATGAAAAACAGCTCCAAAAAAATCAAGGGGGGTAGTTAAATTTGCTGTTTCCACCTGAATTCCGGGTTGGGCAGTGAATGGGGGAAGTACAGGTGCTGATTCTGTGAACACTGCATTTTGTGTGCAATGTGTCAAGTGACAGTTACCTACTGACATTGCACTTGCTGGGGGAGAAGGGGTGGGTAAGAGTAGGGACTAAACGCAGGTGCTGGCAGGTGCCGGTGCTGATCCTGCTAACGCTGTGTTTTTGGGGAAACTATACTAATGTGAAAGCTGGTATAGTGCTGATCTGATCAAAGATATTGATCCGTTCAGACGTTATATTAGCAATAGAGGTTTATTGTACATGAGCGTGTTCCTGGCAATCAAGGGGTTAAATGTGATTACTGGTGTACTGATGGGCAATCTGACACTATCTGGGAGGGGCTTGAAAACTATGGTAGCGCAAATAAGTGTGTGTATATATATATATATATGTGAATTTTTGCACTCGTGCAGCCCTGTAGCAGTTTTTCTGCTATAGGGCGGTCACGAAGCAGTTACAGAAGCGGTTTGTGTTATGGCGCTGCATTACTTTAATTGACAATTGCACGGTCATGCAATGCTGCACACAAATTAAATTTATGTCCATTTTTTCCCACAAATTAGGCTTTCTTTTGGTGGTATTTGATTGCCTGTGCGTTTTTTTATTTTTTGCATTATAAAAAAAAAGGACTGACAATTTTGATAAAACTATATTTTGGACTTTTTGCTATAAAACATGTCAGGTAAAAAATTGTAAATATCAAATTTTGTCATAAATTTAGGCCAAAATGTATTCTGCGACATGTCTTTGCTAAAAAGAAATCCCAATACGTGTAAATTAATTGGTTTATGTGAAAATTATAGCATCTACAAATAGCGGTATAGATACTGGGATTTTTTTTTTATACTAATAATGGCGGTGATCAGCGACTTGTGGCGGGACTGCGGAAGTGTGGTGGACATTCTAACACGGGGGGAACTGACTTGGGGTCACTGACATCCCCAGTGACACCAATACAGTGATCAGTGCAAAAAAAAAGCACTATGAGATAAATAGTGCAGCGCTAGATGTTATATGACTGTACCAGTATTGAAGATGGTGCAATATCCCTTACTTAAATGTCAACAGATGTGGACCACATACATTATATGTGACCAAACACACTATATGTGATCTTCCCAAGAGTTGAAAAAAGGGGGGAAGAAATGACGTGAGCTTCACACAACTTCACTTCACAATACAAAACGCACAATATAAATGCACAGTACAGTCCAGTCATCAAAGAAACACAGATGAGTGTATCTCGATGAGATCCTTATGATGCATGTAGTCTGGCGATGTGCAGAAGAAATGAATAAATTGCGCACTCACCGGAAGCACAATTTAAATTGTGCGTTTGTGTCTCATACACCAAAGGTCACTCCGACTGTGGATGAAGGGAAGCTCTGAGCAGGTGGTTCTATGATGAAAGGTCTGGTGGTTCTATGATGAAAAACACATCTGGGGATTCCTTCTGGCAGACAGGCTCCAAAACAGGATCAGCTGAATATTTCTCTGGGCCTTGGGGTAATCACCTGGTGGTCCTGAGGAATTAAATGCTCGATGTGGAGCAAAAAGGAATACCCATAGTGTAGTATTTATGTCAAATTATAAAAGGATTTATTGTATATTAAAACAAAAACACTTAACATAAATATGAGAATAAAATCAATCCTTGTGCACTAAGGATATCATGAATGACACACTGACCAGCTGGTATAGAAGAGTGGCCGCCGGACCCCCTTGATCCGGCGGCTTAGCGTCACGGCTAGCAGGGGCTCCTCCTTGACGCGCGTTTCGTATCACACGTACATCATCAGAAGGAATAAGAGCCATAGCTGCCGGACGCCACAAAAGCCATATATATAGTGTATTGCGTGCCTGTATTAAAGTTAATTGGGTGCCATTTTGCCGAAGTCCCGCATACTGCGCATGTGCGGGCGTCCGGGCGCCATTTTATAGTGGCCTAAATGATGTGTGTATCCACCGCATACCAAACCGCGGTGGAACATATTGCACACAAATAAATAAACTGGTGGGGAGGAGCTCACCCCTCTCTCCCACATGTCGCAGTCCCAGGCTTCCCCAGGTACCCCCAAGAGAAGATAGAAGAAGCGCCGATCGATGCGGATCGGCGCCATATTCCCGGGGGCTGGCTGTATAAATGCGCATGCGCGAATGAGCACGACATAATCAGAAGGCCGCTGTCCTAAAGGAAAGGTTTATTGAGAAAGGGTATAATGCTACAGTATTAGATGATGAGATGGCCCGAGTGGCAAATATGAATAGAGATACGATGTTAACCACCTCTACCTCACGTAAGAACGGTAAATTTTGTCCCTTTATTACATCCTTTTCTATTCAATACAAACAAGTCAGTAAGATTATTAAGAAAAACTGGGACATTCTTAAGGCTGACCCAATCCTAGCTAGAGCATTACCTGATAGGCCTGAAATAGTCTTCAGAAAGGCCCCTACCTTACGAGATAAAATCTCACCAAATGTGGTAGACCCTCCCCCCAGAACTACGTTCTTTGGTAATATGACGGGTTTTTACCCATGCAACAAGTGCGTTATATGTAAAAGTATGATGTATCTAATCTATATATCAGAGCCTCCCCTAGGTGAATAGGACATTGTATAACTTTTAAGCATATCCTTAATTGTTCATTCATTGTCCCTGCATTTGTGCAGGTATAGTGAGTGTGTATTCATCCTGTGAGACCACGGGAATATGGCGGTTCCGTTCGCACATGCGCACTGCTGCACCGACCCACGGTAAAATGGCGTCGGTCCGGCGTGCTCATTCGCGCATGCGCATTTATACAGCCAGCCCCCGGGAATATGGCGCCGATCCGCATCGATCGGCGCTTCTTCTATCTTCTCTTGGGGGTACCTGGGGAAGCCTGGGACTGCGACATGTGGGAGAGAGGGGTGAGCTCCTCCCCACCAGTTTATTTATTTGTGTGCAATATGTTCCACCGCGGTTGGGTATGCGGTGGATACACACATCATTTAGGCCACTATAAAATGGCGCCCGGACGGCCGCACATGCGCAGTATGCGGGACTTCGGCAAAATGGCACCCAATTAACTTTAATACAGGCACACAATACACTATATATATGGCTTTTGTGGCGTCCGGCAGCTATGGCTCTTATTCCTTCTGATGATGTACGTGTGATACGAAACGCGCGTCAAGGAGGAGCCCCTGCTAGCCGTGACGCTAAGCCGCCGGATCAAGGGGGTCCGGCGGCCACTCTTCTATACCAGCTGGTCAGTGTGTCATTCATGATATCCTTAGTGCACAAGGATTGATTTTATTCTCATATTTATGTTAAGTGTTTTTGTTTTAATATACAATAAATCCTTTTATAATTTGACATAAATACTACACTATGGATATTCCTTTTTGCTCCACATCGAGCATTTAATTCCTCAGGACCACCAGGTGATTACCCCAAGGCCCAGAGAAATATTCAGCTGATCCTGTTTTGGAGCCTGTCTGCCAGAAGGAATCCCCAGATGTGTTACCTTTCATCATAGAACCACCTGCTCAGAGCTTCCCTTCATCCACAGTCGGAGTGACCTTTGGTGTATGAGACACAAACGCACAATTTAAATTGTGCTTCCGGTGAGTGCGCAATTTATTCATTTCTTCTGCACATCGCCGGACTACATGCATCATAAGGATCTCATCGAGATACACTCATCTGTGTTTCTTTGATGACTGGACTGTACTGTGCATTTATATTGTGCGTTTTGTATTGTGAAGTGAAGTTGTGTGAAGCTCACGTCATTTCTTCCCCCCTTTTTTCAACTCTTGGGAAGATCACATATAGTGTGTTTGGTCACATATAATGTATGTGGTCCACATCTGTTGACATTTAAGTAAGGGATATTGCACCATCTTCAATACTGGTACAGTCATATAACATCTAGCGCTGCACTATTTATCTCATATTGTTTGTTTGAAGGTTGATGGTTTTCCTTTTTAGTGTATCAGCTGCTGTGTCGGTTAGCGCTCACTGAATCCCTCATTACCAAAAAAAAAGCACTGACACTGTACTAATGGCACTGGGGAGGAAGGGGTTACCATTTGGAGGCAATGAAAGGGTTAACTGTGTGATGGGATTGTTTTTCTAGGGGGGTGTGTGCTTCAGTGTAAGCACACTGATCGGGATTGCTCTGCTCAACTATCCCGATCAGTGTGCCCAAACCAACAGGGAGGGGAGCTGCATTGTAAACAATGCAGCTCTCCTCCCTGTCGGTGTTTGCCGGTAATCACCGGGCTCTGGCGGGTAATCATCGGCTGGAACCTGGTGATTGATCTGCGGCGCGGGCAGTGCGGTTGTGCGCCCCCTACTCTGAAATGCAAAATCACGTATATATACGTGATTTTGTGCAGCAGTGCCACCCTGCTGCAGTGTAAGTACTGTGGCTGGTTGGCAACCAGTTAATAAATAATCAGACTCACCTGTATTTGAATTCTTGATAAATAAGATTTTGTTGTCTAAAATGTAGCTTTGTTCCTAAGACTTTCATTGGGGTGTATTCATTTTTGCAACATGGTCCTGAATGAATTTGTTAGGAAAAATATTTTTTTGTGTGTGCAAATTAACAAATCATTTTTGCATTTGTGGTATTTTGTAGTATAGTGTCCCATAGAAAATGGTGATTCTGAAAGCAAAGGTTTTCTGACAAATCTGTTAAGGTGTACTCATTTATGCTGAGCACTATATATATATATATATATATATATATATATATATATATACACACACAGTTTATACCCCCAATTAAACACTCCCTGGCCACTTTATTAGGTACACCTGTTCAATTGCTTGATAGTCAATCACATGGCAGCAACTCAATGCATTTAGATATGTAGACGTGGTGAAGATGAAAATTCAAACCGAGCATCAGAATGGGTAAGAAAAGGAATTTAAGTGAACATGGTGGGATTTTTATACACAACCATATCTATGGTTTACAGAGAATGGTCCAAAAAAGAGAAAATATACTGTGAGTGGTAGTTGTGTGGTCAAAAGGTCAAGGACGACAAGGTTTAGGAGTGTGTCTATGGGAATGTTTGACCATTTTTCCAGAAGCGCATATGTGAGGTCAGGCACTAATGTCGGACGAGAAGGCCTGGCTCCCAGTCTCCGCTCTAATTCATCCCAAAAGTGTTCTATCAGGTTAGGAGGTCAGGACTCTGTGCAAGCCAGTCAAGTTAGTCCACCCCAAACTTGCTCATCCATGTTTTTATGGACCTTGCTTTGTGCACTGGTGTGCAGTCATGTTGGAACAGGAAAGGACCATATACCATATAGAACAGGAAAGGACCAAACTGTTCCCACAAAGTTGGGATCATGAAATTGTCCAAAATGTCTTGGTATGCTGATGCCTTAAGAGTTCCCTTCACTGGAACTAAGGGGTCAAGCCCAACCCCTGATAAACAACCCAACACCATAATCCCCCCTCCACCAAACTTTACCCTTGGCACAATGCAGTCAGGCAAGTACTGTTATTTTGGCAACCGCCAAATCCAGACACGTCCATGTGATTGCCAGACTGAGAAGCGTGATTCATCACTCCAGAGAACTTGTTCAGTGGCTGCGTGTTTCACACCACTGCATCCAACTTTTTGCATTGCGCTTGTTGATGTAAGGCTTGGATGCAGCTGCTCGGCCATGGAAACCCATTCCATGAAGCAGGGGCGGACTGACCATTTGGAATCTTGGGCACTGCCGAGGGCCCGGGGTCAGTAGGGGGCCCCATGAGATGCCCCTGGTACCTTTTTTTCATAGGCTTGAGTTTGGGCAAGGACACAGGGGCCCCATGATCCCCTATTGCCCGGGGGCCCCATGAGTGGTCAGTCCACCCCTGCCATGAAGCTTTCTATGCACTGTTGTTTTAATCTGAAGGCCACGTGAAGTTTGGAGGTCTTTAGCTATTGACTCTGCAGACAGTTGGCGCTTAAGCATGCACTGACCCTGCTCTGTCATTTTATGTGGCCTACCACTTTGTGGCTGAGTTGGTGTTGTTCCCAGTTGCATCCACTTTGTTATAATACCACTAACAGTTGACCGTGGAATATTTAGTAGCAAGGAAATTTCAAAGATGGATTATTGCACAGGTGGCAACATATCACGGTACCACGTGTGATGGGCACGGCATCAGACCCCAGGCCTTCTCACCAACTTGTGACTGAAGGACTAGCCAATCTAAAACTGCGCTGCCACTTGTGTAACAATGCCACGCTCAGCTGCACCCTGCACAAAGAGCTCACTGGACCGCAATCTATGTGCCGCAGCCTGAGAGTGATTGTTACTGGGTCAGGTTAATTACGCAATTAACCCTTCACACTGCCACCACCACCTTTTTGTACAGAGAAGGAGGAAACTCACAAATCTTAGCGGTAACACTATGATGTTTGAATAAGCGTCTGTATACACACTGTCACCGCAGGCAGATGTATGCAGAAGTTTAAAACACACAGTAGCACTCTTCAGAGACAGGGATACTTAGTTTGCATTAAAGAGCTTTAGAAACAGTTCAACACTTTTCAGAAAATAGGATTTATTACTAAAAAGGTCAAATGGTGCAATGAAAATATTTACATAAAAAGATGTAGCCAATATATATATATAATACAGAGAGCAATAACACAACAGAGAGATAACAGAAAGAAATTTAGAGAGGTAGAATACTTGCCAGAGTCCTTGTTTTAAGCAGATTCAAGTGTCCTGAACAAAAGAGTACCGTTTCTCCCAAATTTGGTTCCTGATGTTAAAAAGGGAGAATCTCTTCATCTTACCTCTCTCAGGCCTGACAGCCTGTTTTCTAGTCCCCCAGTAGGGGTTATCTACTGAAGCCAAGGGCCAATTGCCTCATTTGGGGAGGAGTTTTGGGCGGACACCCCGGCTGTGACCCAAATCCCTCACAAGTCCACACCATGGTCAATAACCTTCCATAGGTACATGTAGCATCCTATCCACTGGTAGAATAATATGCAGAATCATATTGTGAACGTTCAGACACCAGATGACTTATCTGCCTGTGACGGTTAAAGAGATATCGCTTCCTACTCTCGGGTAGACGTAGGGATGTCAGGTATCAGGTGACTCGCATTAAACTGACCTATCTGAATATATGCTTTCTTCTATTGTGCCTATTTCCTTCCGGGAGTTATGAAATTGCATGACAAAGTGGTTTTCAAGTGGGATGTATGTTTTACTGCTATTTTGGAATGCTTTTCAAGTCCAGTGACTGACGGGTTTATAGCTTTATGATCCGGCCAGAGCAAGGGTCTGTCAGACACTCGGGAACCAGCTAATTGGGTTTACAACCATGAAGTGTATCCAGCTGTGCCTGATGCACTCCTTAACTCAGCACACACACAGACCACATGCCATACAACAAAAAGGGAGGGGGGCTGATTTGGAGTGAGAATGACACAAGATGGTGCATCTTAGCAACATGGTTGTCCGCGTCCATATCTGTGAGCACGATTGCTACACCACGCTTGAATTCACTGAGCTCCAGAGAGCAACCCAGTGTTACATAAATGAAAGTCTGCATGTCTAGGTGCTTGATTTTATACACCTGTGCCCATGGAGGTGATTGGAACACCTGAATCAAATGATTTATAGGGGTGTCCCATGACTTTTGGCACTATAGCATATATACATACAGTGTTTGGGGAATTTTTTAAATAAGCCCCTGATCTCTGCATGCATGTTCCAAGTCAGTCAGTGAATAGAGTCTCTGTACTTTGGATATATACTTAAAAAAGTTTTTGTGAAAATAGAATAGTATTAGTTATTCAAAATATATTATGCATTAAACAAAGTAAAACTGCATGTTTTGTTTATTTCTGCATATTGTAGCATACAGTATATATTCAGGGTAAACTGCTACTTTAGGAATGAATGTGTGCTAAAATAAGGTGTGAAAAAAATCTCAGTAAGCAAGATGGTTAAAAAGTTATTTGCTGAGTAAACCACAGCATACCAAACCTTAAGATTTTTGTTTAGTCATGAAGATTTTGCTTACCGAAGGACATGAAAAGATTAAATATTTCATGACTCATGGGACATAGTTTGTACAAAAGGGCACCATTCATGTGTACCTAGGGTAGCATGATACCTAAACACAGCCATAAATAAAAGCTTCAAGGTTTCCCATAGTATAAAGGTATTTATTTAATTTTTCAAATTAAGGAATTATTTTAAGAGGCAGCAATGTTGTGATAGTATATATAATTTTCTCTGATTACTTCTTAAATAACAAATATCCAATTATCTAAATAATGGGGTGGATTAAAATTCTTGGGTATGAGATGATACATGGGACATAGCTTGTACAAAAGGGCACCATTCAGGTGTTACCTAGAAAAGCATGATACCTAAACAAACTTGTAAATACAAGCCTAAAGGTTCTCATATTGTATACATATTTATTTAATTTGTCAAATGAAGTAATTATTTTAAGAGGAAGCAATGTCATAGTGATCGTAAATATAATTTTCTCTGATTACTTTACAAATAGCAAATATCCAATTATCTAAATAAGTGGGTGGATTACAATTCTTGGATATTAGATTAATTAAATCTTTATAATTTGTACTTTAACATCCAGCACAATTCATGAAAATAATGAATTCATGAAATTACTAGAAAGTCTTTGTATATTACAAACACATAATAATCTTTTGAAAGTTGTTCACTTATTAGCACAACATACAAGTAATTGTAGAATGTAGACATTCTGTTTTCGTGTTTTTATTTATCGAAGGTGAGTATTTGCGTAGTCTTGTAATATTCATTAGTGTAACAATCCGGTAACAATTCAGGCTATGTTCAACAACCAAAACTTGTCTCCCCATCTCATTGAGAGCACTGCTCCAAGGTATGTGCCTACTCCACCTTCTGGCAGGAATGTCACTGCAGCAAAGGCAAACTGCAGCCACCTGTGAGATTATCTTAAACTCAACTTCTACCCCCTTCCTGCCCAGGCCAATTTGCAGCTTTCAGCGCTGTCACACTTTGAGTGAGAATTGCATGGTCATGCAACACTGTACCCATATGAAATTTTTATCATTTTTTTAGACAGATAGAGCTTTATTTTGGTGGTATTTAATCACCTCTGGTTTTTCTTATTTTTTTGCTAAACAAACCAAAAACAACTGAAAATTTTGAAAAATAAAGTTTCTTCCTAGTTTTTTTATAACATTTTGTAAATAAGTGATTTTTCTCCTTCATTGATGTGCGCTAATGAGGCTGCAATGATGGGCACTGACAGGCTGCACTGATAGGTGGCACTGATGAGGAGGCATTGACAAGCATCACTGATGGGCACTGAAAGGCAGCACTCATATATGGCACTGATAGGTAGCACTGATAGGCGGCACTGACTGGCACTGATAGGCAGCACTGACTGGCACTGTTAAGCAGGACTGATAGGCAGCACTAACGGGCACTGATAGGTAGCATTGACTGGCACTGATAGGTGGCATTGACTGTCACTGAATGGCACTGATAGATGGCACTGATTGGCAGCACTGATAGGTGGCACTAACTGGCATTGATAGGTGGCACTGACTGACACTGATAGGTGACACTGAAAGGCAGCTCAGATGGGCACTGATATGTTGCATTCATGTGGACTGGTGGGCACTGATATGTGGCACTGATGGGCACTGACAGATGGCATTGATGAGCACTGACAGCTGGCAATGATGAGCGCTGACAGCTGGTATTGATGGACACTGACAGGTGGCACTGCTGGGGCTACACTGATAAGCAGGACACACTGATCATCGGTGCCCTGACGATCAGTGTACATGTCCCCTCTGAGGAATGCCAATTACCGGCTCTCTTCTCCTCACAAGCTGTCAGCGTGACAGCTCATGAGGAGAGAAATGCTAATAACCGGCATTTCCCTATTTACATGCAACCAGCTGTGATTGGACACAGCTGATCACATGACCGAGCCGACTTCTTCGGTTCTTTCCATTGATCGGTGATCCGCTGTGTCTGAGGGACACAGTGCACCACCGAGCGCCGCACTGCACACCCCCAGATCAGATAACTACTTAGATATTGGTTAGTCAGTGGGGGTCCTAGCATAGTTTATACCCAAAGAGCGTTAATTTAACTCACACACTCCACTGTATACATCAAAATTATTTTCCATAGTAATCATGAAATTAGGCGAATACTAATAATAGGAAGATAAAAATAAAAGTTTAATAGCAGTGCAATTGTCACAATATACAAACAATTATGACAGCATGCAGACAACAAACAGGCAATTGTAACACTGTAGGACCAACAATGACTTCCCCTCCCCAAGCAAAACTACTATCACCCTTAGTGAGACCCCCCTCCCTCAGAAAACTCCTCATCCCCCAGCAAAAACTTCACCTGCAACTCCTCTTTTCCTCAGAACACCTCCTGCTTCCATTAAAATTCTTACCAGACCTTAGACACAGCTGTGCCCAGCTAACTGAAGGAAGTCCTACAAAACATCCTCTCAGCTGTGTCCTGTGACATATCAGAGCCAAGGAGGAACTTATTAGAGCTTCCTCAACTTTGTTCCACCTCTGTATCTGAGGTCTGACAGAGTTGACAGGATGGTACTGCAAAGCCGCAGGTAAGACTGCATTGTACATCTGGTGAGGAGGAAGTACTAAAGACAGCTAACATGGCTGCACCAAGATCAGATCCCCCTCCCCCCGAAGTATTCCATTGGCCATTGTGGTCTGTTTGGCTTATGCCCTGATTTGCCTGGCTTCTTGACTATGCCTGTCTGCATCATTCTTTGACCTCTGGGCAATACTTGACTGTTACTTTGTATTACAATTTAATACTTACTGTAACTAATTACTTGGCACCTGTTCTTAGCTGTCATGAATGGGATGATATTGAGGATTGCAAACTAAGAACTGACATAAAGTCAAGTCCCACCCTGTTTAAAGGGCAGAAGGCAAATTGTCACTCCCTAGAGAATCTGCCACCAATGACACACAGAATACACCAGTTTTCAAGATAACAAAATAATTTGTTTCAGGTTCTGCTCTCAAAGCCCATGAATGGGTTTTCCTGCTTTGAAAACCCATTATAATACTTGCACAATTACAACGTCATTAGCAGAGACCTGGTTTGTAGAAGGAAATTATAGTTCAATGTCAAGGGCAAGAAACAACTATGTTGCAAAACCTTTGCAATGCCATGTAGCTGAGGAGCAGACTAATTTTTCAGATTCATGCAGTATGTATACATATTGGGCCTATTGTAAGTTAGTGTGAATGATATTTCATAGAATAGACCCATTTAAGCAATTTAGCTTAAAGCCTATTAGAAAAGGGATCAGTGAGATATTTTCATGTGATAAAAGCTGAATTGGTGAGGATGGAGTGCAAATGTGTAGAGAGTTTAATCCAATAAAAAAACTATTTCCTAGCTGGACAAAAAGATGCCAAACAGATACCTGACTTGAACCAACAACTCAGCAGACAACTGTGCTGAAGATAGTTGACCAACCTGCAAATGACAAACATGCGTGTGAAAATCAGTTAGACAGACAAGTGTCAATCAAATTTTTTACAGAAAAGATAAGGTGGGACTTATTTATCAAGGTATCCCAAATATGAATTGTGTTTGTTGCTCTATAGCAGTGATATAATACACTGATAAATAAGGCCAATATTTTTTTCACAGAGCATGTATAATTTATGTAGCACATCTGTAGGTTTAGCATTTGATAAGTAAGGGGATACAGCTCCTACCTCAAACTGGTGACAATCTGGAAAATCTTGGTACACAGTGAGACAGACAGTTGTAAATAATGTGCAGCTTTTCTTAGACTGCATGCTGCTAATAACAAAAATGGTTAGTACAATTAGCACAGCAATTTAAATTATTAAAATGCAATCACAGTTTTGGCATTTAAACATCAGCAAATGTGACAGTTCACTTTTCCTTATCTAGCTAAGCTAACTATTATTTAAGTTCCAAACTTGTTTGTACATTGGTGAACTCACAGGTCTGCGTTGAGGGCTCTGAAAAACTGCACATTAACATATTCCTTTTCAATGTATCAAAGTAGTAACTAAAATACACCCACTTTGAGATACCACACATTGAAATAGGCAACAGGTGTGTGACCATATTAGTTCCATGGCAATGACTCAATGTGGCCATATTAGGTCACATTTATTGTTATAAATCAGTCCTAGTAAGTTTGAATGTGATTGGTGATGCAGGAGGCAGAGAGTGTGAGAGAGGGAGAATCAGAGAGAGAAAGACAGTTAGATGGCACAAGCTTCAGAAAGTACACTCTATCAGCCCTTCTACTGACCCTGTAGAGTTGTCTCTGTGTGCTGCAGTGAATTAAAAAAAAAAGAAAAAACTTAGATTAAGGAACATTCCAATACACAATGGAATGGTTCATTGATTGGTTTCACTTGTTGCCAGAAATGGACTCTTAAAGATGATTTCCAAGACAACCTAAAGGTGGTTCTCCTAGATTGTAAGCTCCAAGGAGCAGGGCCCTCCTATCCCTCTTGTATTGAACTGCATTGCTGTATTGTCTCCCGTTATATTGTAAAGCGCTGAGCAAACTGTTGGCACTATATAAATCCTGTATAATAATAATAATAATAATAATACTGCAGATTTAACCAAAATTATTTTCTTGTTCTAAAAATCCTCACATCTACAGGAGGGGGAATGTGGACACAGATGGGATTTACAGTTTGTTCAGAAAACCCATAAAGTTAAATATGAGTTATTTGCATTGTGTGTGATACACTGCAACTGCATTCTTCATTGTTCAGTTATCTTTCTATACAATTCCCCCTTACCTCCTTATGCTTATTTCCCTTACTGATGACTTTATTTTTTTCATGTTTTCATATAATTTGGCAGCCATTATTTTAAACATATATCCATACTCTGGAATTTTGGAAAATAGTAATTCTTGACATTATGAGCAAGGTAGGGGGCGGGGTAGGGGCGCTAGTGGTGGGTATGGCCAAAATGTGCTTAAAAGTGGGGGGCTGAAAGTTTAGGTCTATATAGACTTAACAGATTAGTCTAGAGTCTACAATGAAATACAGATAAATATTAAAATAACACACCTTTCCTAGCTATCCACCATTTCTATGACACTTATGACCCATTCACATGATAAGAAAATTGTGTGAAAACTTCCTTGCGAGGAACAATCAGCCGATTATTTGATTATAGAGATTTCAACAGCCAATTCTGACTTTTCAGATGACAGAAACTAAGGGTGCAAGCTAGAAATGTTTTATTGTAGGTGAACACAACATCCAATTTTATGGAAATTATTGAATAGAAAAAACATGCATGATCAGAAGAAAAAACGACCCTACACATTCTCTTCTACTATGCTAGTACATAGCTACATTTGCCTTTGCCGGACAATAATCTTTCTTTTAAAGTCAATATCATTCCAACTACATCATGATATGCATTTTCGTGGAAAATTGGATGATTGTTCGTTCAATTTTTTCATAGTGTGTACTAGGCTTTACAGTGCACCTAGCTGCCACTTACATACCATTTCAGTGACACTGACAGTGCACTTGGCTCCCATCTATCCAACATTCAGTGACACTTACAGTGCAGATATCTCAATGTTTCTGGCAATGACCTGATATTCACTTGAAATAGCCAAAATTGCCAGGTCAATTTCCTATAAGTTCCCAGGTGTGCTTGTACACAGCACAAATGCAGATGCCTCAAGCAAGAGCTTCATGTTGGGTCCAGATAATACAAGATCAGACAAGACTATACACACAGATTCTTATTAACAAAAAAAATTCAAATAATCCCAAAATACATTTTGTACCAAAGTAAATTGTATATGTACACAATAATCATCTGGTTTTATTTCTGTATTGAAGTTTCACTTTAATATTTCACCTTCTTACGGTTGTACAGCAATCACCAATAACAAATAGGACTCATATTTCAATTCAGATCAGAAGAACAATGTTGTTTATATTTATTTATCAGTATTATTATGTGCCTGCCTTCCTTGTTGATGTATATTGATTCAAAATTACTGCGTATTGTTTGGAACCACAAAAATCGATAATGTCTGAAGCAAAGTGAGAAGGGTCATATTAGAGACATCAATGATAATGGACATTGATGATAATGGACAAAAGTATATTGTGCCATGATTATGTCTAAAGGATTTTAAAACAATACAAATTGCTGGTCACTTTACTAAGTGAAAAATCAGACTCTGAATAAATTAACTGTGTTTTAATTGCGTTGTTGCTCCTGATAAACATAGCATGATATGGGAGACATCATAGGACCAAAGTATCTGGGTTGTTTTATACCTATACCCTTCTGAAAGAAGGTTGCTTGAGTGACCACAGGTGCCAGGGGTTTGTGCCTATCATCTTGTCGCAGGAGATCACTTATCTAACAATATCTAACCCTTCTAATCATTGCATCTGTGAGGGCTGTTTTTCATTTTATTGAATGCATGGATGACTTTCTTGTTTCCATTTTTGCAGGAAGGCACCCACAAATGATCAGTCGATCCTTTCCTCCCCTTCTTCCCCCTTTCCTATGGGAATCACTACCTGGCATGCTGGTGGTGTCTAGACTGGGTGCCTGCAACTTCCCTCTCCTCTCCTCCTGGCTCCCCTCCCTGTGGTTCATCCACATTTGGATGGACAGTCATCAGCATATTGCTCTTCTCTCCCCCAAATGTGAACCCCTGAAGAAACTTGGCGAAATGCGTTGAGTATACCACCTTCCAAGTTCAATAATCAACTTATCAAGCATATCCATGATTCCATAATTTTGTAATTTAAAGTAAGGTGGTTTGGGGGTAATTTATATTTAAGAGCTGTTTTTATCCAGACTGTCTCTATGGAAAACAATATGTCTTTGTGCTTTCACATTTTTTAGATAATGTTGAATAAAGCTTTACTAATTTTTACCTGAGTATATTTTGTGTTTTTATAATGAGGGAATTTTCTAAAGTCCCACACAGCATTCTTTCTTTAAATAATTTTTGATAAGGCTATTTGGGATGTGGTGCAGATGGGTCAACTATACCCCCTTCTTCTATGATAGCATGAATTATTAGTATGAATTTAACATACCCTTTGCATGGTGATTTTTTTTTTCTTTTTGCAAGATCATCCTTTTGCAGGTCCAACCAGCTCTCTATTTCCACAATTACTAGTTATTCCAAGATATATGGCTGTTGGGATGGACCTGTTACATGCACATTTTACCTGACAGCAATCAGGACTTTGTCCACTAGCAGTTTACCTATTGTTTAAAGTGAACTTGTCATGTCAGCCATTGTAAACACTTAAAAGTAAAAGCCCCTAAGAACAATGGTCAGACCCTCTCTTGTGAGTCCCTTTGACTTTTGTTTGGACCATTGTCTTGATTTGTGGGATTTATGGGGTGTGTCCAACTCCTGGAGCTGTAGATCTACCTGCAATCCTCAGTGAAAGCACCTGCTTGGCCAAAGAAAGCACTCATGTTGGAAAAAGGGCGTAGTGGGCGTACAGCCCCAAAATCAAGGAAAAAAGGACCTTAACAACACAGTAAAACCAGAATCAAATTGACTCAGAGTAGACTTCACTGCTTAACAAAGGTAATAACCATCATTTTGTGGTGCCTACTCTTAAAGCTTTTACATTTCAAAGCTTAATGGTAGATTAACTTGAAGCATCACAGCAGGATACGGTATCATGATTTGTGTCTACACAGATTTAAGTAAATCCTAAAACCCTGATTTATTAAGTTTCAAATAGAGTAGGAAAGGGATAATACTCCTCTGAACTTATGTTTTGCTGTTTTCATCCTTCTGAGGAGATCTCCCTTCACTTACTGCTCTAGACATGCAACAGGAAATGAGAGAAGATTTCTCCAAAGAATTCCTATCTTAGAATGTTTCATAGGAACAGGTATCTCCATTGGAGGATTTTCCCTCAGATACTGGTGACAGTTTAAAAGGTATGTAAACTCAACATTTCATATTCCTTATATATGTCTGTTGTACCATGTACTTGTATGAAAAAAGTATCCTGTTCTCTTTGTATTGTTTCCTTTGTGTGTAATACCTGGTGTTCCTTCAAGTCCCTCTGCTTATTAAGACTGACCACACTCAGCAGGAGAACACAACATGGTCAGTTCTCTAGCTATGCTGGAAACGCAGTGTGCTCCCCTCCAATGATCAGACTTGTCCTGACACCCCCCCTTCATAGCCTTTCTCTGCTTCTGTTTCTTCTCCTATACAGCTGAGAACAGAACGTATGTGATTACTTATAAAAAAAAAAGGGGAAAAAGTGATTATAACATTTTTTATATCCATAAACAAATTGTTTTAACTTTCATTTCTATTTGAGCCCAGGTTCACATTGATGCAGTGCAGAATTTGTACCGGTTTCTGTGCAATTTCCGCACCACATCATAATCACACCCCATTCATATGAACCGCTGTGGTTGTGTATTTTAAGTTAATGAAATCAATCAAATTTAAGTTAACGACACCCTGAAATCAGTTCGCAAAATGCAGTGCGATGTGCAGAATCTGATTGCATCAGTGTGAACACCCATTCGATCCAATTCTGGTGCGGAGAAAAAAGGGTCCTGCACTTTTTTGGTGTGGCTCAAATTATACTGCACAGAAATCGAATGTGATGTGGTTGCTATGTGAATCTCATCAGTGCGAACCCGGGCTTAAACTGAATGGGTTGTTTTACAAGGTGAGGGTAACACTTTTATCTGTTTACATGTTCTAAGGCTTAAAACTAGTAAATAACATGTCTAAAGCTGACACTATGGGGTAGATTTACTAAAACTGGACACTGCACAATCTGGTGCAGCTTTGCATAGTAGCCAAATCAGCTTCTAACTTCAGCTTGTTCAGTTACGCTTTGACAAAAAAAAAAATGGAAGCATGTTGGATTCTATGTAGAGCTGTAACAGATTTTGCATTCTCCTGGTTTTATTAATCAACCCCTATGGATAGGACACAATCATTTTTAACCCTCTAGTTTGCATTTGTCGTCATAACTATTGTATTGCATTTATTGTCATGTGGTGATTTAGGACTGCAAGACAGAGAGTGGAAATTATTTTAATTAAGGTGGAAATTGGAAAACAATTCCACTGTAAAATGTCAAACGTTATTAGCACGTAGAATAATTTAATTTTATATTTTAAAGTGCACATTTTTCTCCTCATTGATCTCCCATTTGAGTGATTGAAGGCATGTATTGGCCAAACTATTGATTAAGTAATAAGAAAGTCTGAAAGGTGAAATTTGTGCTTAAACAGCCATATTCATATTCATATTATACATATAATCAATGGTGAAGCAAATGCAAATATTAGTTATATTGGTTATACTGGATAAAAAGCATCCTCGTAGCAACACCCATGTGTTTTCTTTTACAGGTGAACTGAAGGTAGATATAAAAGGCACAAATTAAATCATACCTAAACTTTAAAGAAAAATGTATTATATTGAATCTTGACAGTTCTAAGCTTAGGTGACTGCATTAGTCCTTTTTTAAGCTCTCTTTTATTCACTTGGTAGTTCTGCATATAACACGCTTTCTGCTCTTTGGTGGCTACATTCACTCACTGTACTGTATCTATGAAGGGAGTCATGGTTGCTAGGTTGGACTACAAAGAATGCACCTGATTTTGACAGTTGTTGTCATTAAAGGATAGGTACCCTTTTAGTAACATGCTACAACTATATTTAGGTGCAACTTGAAACATGTTACTACAGAGCAAGTTATTTTACTTACTCGCTATCTGATACTTTCCCAATAATATTTATTAGGATCTAAAGATTGATGGGGTGAATCCCTGCCTTCCAAACCAGGGGCTTCTGTCCTTTTTTCCATGTGTCCACCCAGGGAGGGGCCATGCCCTTTTACTGGTTGCGACACACGCATGGACTTTTACATGGCAACCTATCAAGTATGTTGAGTGTTTAAGAACTTCTGTGTGCTGTACATATATATTTTTGCACACACACACGCACATATATATATACTGTGCAAACAAATTAAACACTGAAAACACATCAGATCTTAATGGGGAAAAATATGCTGGATATCTATACTGATACTATGGACTGGGTAATGCATTAGGAAAGTAAGGATGCCCCATAGTTTGATTTTCAAGGTGTCTTTGAATTCAGTTCTCTGTAGGTTGATAATTTTAATTTCCATCAAAGTGAAAAGATTATGCAGCAGGCTAGTCCTTTTTGCAGAAATTTCATTGCAGCAACTCAAAATGGTACTCAGTAGTTTGTAGAGCCTCCATGTACATGTATGCATGCCTTACAATGTTGGGGCATGCTCCTAATGATATGGCGGATGTGTCCTGGGGTATTTCTACCCAGATCTGGACCAGGGCATCACTGAGCTCCTAGACAGTCTAAGTTGCAACCTGGCGGCATCGGATCGACCGAAACATGATATCCTTAAGGTGTTCTATTGGATTTAGGTCAGGCAAGTGTGGGGGGCCATTCAATGGTATCAATTCCTTCATCTTCCAGGAACTACATGCATACTATCACCACATGAGGTCAGGCATTGTCCTGCACCAGGAGAAACCCAGGACCCACTGCACCAGCGTTGGGTCTGACAATGGGTCCAAGGATTTCATCCTGACACCTAATGGCAGTTAGGGTGCCATTATCTAGCTTGTAGAGCTCTGTGCATCCCTGCATGGATATGCCTCCCCAGACCATTACTGACCCACCACCAAAACGGTCATGCTGAACATTGTTACAGGCAACATAACATCCTCAACAGCTTTTCCAGACCCTTTCACATCTGTCACGTGCTCATGGTGAAACTGCTCTCATCTGTGAAAAGCACAGGGCGCCAATGTAGGACCTGCCTATATATATATATATATATATATATATATATATATATATATATATATATATATATATACACTCACCGGCCACTTTATTAGGTATACTTTGCTAGTATCGGGTTGAACCTTCTTTTTCCTTCAGAACTGCCTTACAACTGGCATAGATACAACAAGGTGTTGGAAACATTCCTCAGAGATTGTGGTCCATATTGACATGATAGCATCATGCAGTTGCTGCAGATTTGTCTGCACATCCATCATGCAAATCTCCCTTTCCACTACATCCTAAAGGTGCTCTATTGGATTCAGATCTGGTGACTGTGGAGGCCATTGGAGTACAGGGAACTCATTTTCATGTTCAAGAAACCAGTTTAAGATGATCTGAGCTTTGTGACATGGTGCATTAGCGTGCTGGAAGTAGCCATCAGAAGATGGGGACACTGGAGTCATAAAGGGATGGAGATGGTCAGCAACAATACGCAGGTAGGTCGTGGAGTTTAAATGCTCAATTGGTACTAAGGGGCGCAAAGTGTGCCAAGAAAATATCCCCCACACCATTACACCACCAGCCTGAACCATTGATACAACACAAGATGGATCTACGCTTTCATGTTGTTTAGGCCAAATTCTGACCATGCCATCTGAATGTCACAGTTAAAATCTGGAACCATCAGACCAGACAATGTTTTTCTAATCTTCTATTGTACAATTTTGGTTAGCCTGTGTGAATTGTAGCCTCCATTTCCTGATTTCGCTCATCCATGGACTTTGCTTTGTGCACTGGTGCGCAGTCATGTTGGAACAGGAAAGGGTCATCCCCAAACTCTTTCCACAAAGTTGGGAGCATGAAATTGTCCAAAACGTCTTGGTATGCTGATGCCTTAAGAGTTCCCTTCACTGAAACTGAGGGGCCAAGCCCAACCCCTGAAGAACAATGCCGCACCATAATCCCCCCTCCACCAAACTTTACACTTGGCACAATGCAGTCAGGCATATACTGTTATCCTGGCAACCGCCAAACCCAGACACATCCATCGGATTGCCAGACAGAGAAGCATGATTTGTCACTCTAGATACATCTCCACTGCTCTAGAGTCCAATGGCTTTACACCACTGCATCCAAAAGTTTTGCATTGCACTTGGTGATGTGAGGCACGGCTGCAGCTGCTTGGCCATGGAAACCCATTCCATGAAGCTCTCTTTGCACTGTTACTGTGCTAATTCGAAGGCCACATGAAGTTTGGAGGTCTTTAGCTATTGACTCTGCAGACAGTTGGTGCTTCAGCATGCACTGGCCTGGCTCTGTTATTTGACATGGGCTACCATTTCATACCTGAGTTGCTGTTGTTCTCAGTTGCTTCTACTTTGTTATAATACCAGTAACAGTTGACTGTGGAATATTTAGTAGCAAGGAAATTTCACAGATGGAATCACGGTACCACACTTGAATTCACTGAGCTCCTGAGAATGACCTATTATTTCACAAATGTTTTTAGAAGCAGTCTGCATGCCTAGGTGCTTGATTTTATACACCTGTGGCCATGGAGGTGATTGGAACACCTGAATCCAATGATTTGGGGAAGTGTACAATATATACTGTTTTTAAACTAATGTTTAAAGGATAAGTTCACCTTTAGAACATGTTACATGTTCCACACGTTTTTAGGCTGGAACATGAAACATGTTCCCATAGCTGCAGCCATACCCACTGCCCCATCCCCCCCACCCCTCTGATAGATTTGCCCCGAAGTTTCCCTGTATTATCTGTCAGATGTGAAAACAGTGCAGGCGTGCATAGCTCCGGATTTCAGTGAATTAATGAACTGCAAGTCCCGACAGCCTTGGCGGCTGTGGGCTTATAGTTTTCAATTAACTACCACGGCGCTGTGGAGTGCTGTGGTAGTTCATTGAAGCCTCCTGTCAGTATATCTGCTTGCTCATACATCCTGTACGGCAAGCAGATATTCTGACAGGTCTGCAGGAGACCTGCATGGCATCAGCGATCTACTGATCGCTGGTGCAATGCTTTCCAGGCTCCTTTGGACAAAAATAACAAATGCACATTATTTTTCCTGCAAAAAAATGTGTATTTTCTCTTTTTGTCTAAAAGGTGATCTTATCCTTTAACAATAATTTGATTACGTATTTCACAAGGTCGGTGCGCTTTGTTTTCTAGGTTTGTTTACAGGTTCACTTTAAATTTATAGGAAATTTTAGTAATTGGATTTAGCTCTGGTTTAAATATTTATATACAATATTTCATATTTAATTTGGTTTGTTACAAAATAAAGAAAACATAATAATAATAGAATGGACAGTTCTCAGCAAAGTGTCTATGAGTAATTACACCTGCGTTCACCTAGAGAACAATGATGTCTGTAATTGCATATGTGCACTCCAGGTTCCTGTAAGTTGTTCTACTTGAATACTCACCTTCAATGAAAACACACTAATGCTGTGTCCATCAGTGTCCATCTTCTTATAAATTGTTATTAAACTACCACTGTTACTGTTATTTGTAAATGTTCAGTATCATCAAAATGATTATAATATGATTAAACCAAGTTGTCCAACCAATGGAAGCTTTTTAATTTAGCTTTGGAGGACATGAACTTATGACTTTTATACTTCTCCATAATAATACACCATAATAATACCATTTTTGTCCTTCATAAGGTCTTTTGCTTATTTACAGTAATTCCGGCTGTTATAACCCAAAATAATTATATCTATCAAGAGCAAGCAATTGGAAATTTACAATCTTCACAGCTTAAATTTGGAAAACTTGCCATGCATAGTTTACTGCTACCTTTGTTCTGTATATCATAACAGTGTCTGCTTGCTGTGGCAGGCAGCCAGAAACTTTATTGTTTCAAATATTTGTGGAAACATGAGGTAATTCTAAGCCATTGAGCTGGTACTTTATGTTATTGTTTTGTACTCAGTAAGTTTTCACAGGGGAAAGGCTTGCTTTAGATCAACGCGCAGGTTGTGTGTGACAAGCCAAGGCAACACGTTCCATTGTTTTTGCTGAATTCACAAGATTTAGGTTCTGAAATGGCTAATTTGGAGATTGTCTTCATATCTTTGGACAGTTTCAGGCCTTAATAAGATGTAGCTGTGCGCAGAGGATTCTATGAAAACTGCACTGATAGCAACCAATCAGATTTTATTTTACTGTAAAACAGGAATTAATTTATTGCTATGCATGTCCCAGTGTCAAAGCTCCCATAGATTACAGAAGAGCTGGGTGATACGAAACTGATCAGCTTTCACATATTTTAATATATTTGCAAGAGAGATTCCTGCTTTTTTTTATTCTAGCTTAGACACAGGTTGGCTGGTTAATACCATAGCACATTAAGATTGCTGTGTATTTCAGTAACCAGTTAAGAAACATTTTTGATTTCCATCATCTTGCATCCTAAGTGTAAGTAACACATTTTTGGTAATTTCATTTTTTTTCAAATTTTTTAAAACCTTCATATAAGTGCCTTACACTGCAGCACTTTGCTGAGCATGTTCGGTCTCTTATTATGTTTTCTTTTTTTTTGTAAAGAACCAAATTAAGCATGAAACATTTCATATTATTATTTAAATTAGCTCTGAACCGAATTGCTAAAATTTCCTATAAAGGCAACCAAGAAATTACACCTATTGGGAATCAAGGGGGTTAATTTACTAAAGGCAAATAAGCTGTTCACTTTGCAAGGGGAAAGAAAAGGAGGCGCCACCTAAGTGCAATATTGGCAGTTACATTTATTAGCACACAGTTTAAAACACTCGCAAGATTAAAAAATAGTTAGGGCTCATCTGTACGTCTATTCTCTTGTCCCGCAGGCACCAGAAGCCGAAATTCCTGAGAGATCTGAGAGATGTGAAGTGGCATGAACGCCTTGCGCTAACTAGGAAGTCCACACGATTTTCCCCTAGCTTAGTACACATGGTAAAAATTTACTTTAAAATGAATACCCAATCATGTGGGTGGGCAGAGGAAATCAACAGTATTTGTAATCAACAGCAAGCAGAACTTCACCTCCTTTAATAATTTAAGGGCAAATTCAAAGTGAACTTCCTATTTGCCTTTACTAAATCAACTCCAAAGCGTTAAAGCAGGCCTTGCATTCAGATGTAAGGTCCATTTACAATGTCTGGACCCTCTTCCCCCGCATACAAACTATAATTGTAAAAAAAAGCTAGATTTTATATTACCCTTACCCCTGTCTGTTATCCATGATGCTTAGGTAAGTGTGACATCACGTCTGCAACCTAATGAAATACAGAACACCCCAATTATTACCAGAATATACTATTGTATTGGACTAGAGTGCTTTCTGAGACTTGGCCTTCTCTGCACTTCCTAGAAATGTTCCTAGAAGGATGGTGAAGCTAATACAATAAACAAGGGTAAGATAAGTATATATATTTTTTTTTTCAGGAACCTTGTGCACATGCTTTCAGCAGGCAATTTTAAAAAAGCGTGGGATCCCAGAGATTATAAGCAGACCTTTTATTGTACTGCAAGGTCCACTTGTAAGCACTTGCTGTCCAGGTCAATTGTTTTAACCACTTGCTTTATAAGGCATTTCTTTTACGCATTTAACATGCGTAATCAGCATTTTTTTGCTAGAAAATTACTTAGAAGCCCCAAATATAGTACATTTTAAGATAGCAGAAAGCATATAGAATAAAATTATTATTACTAATAATGACACAATATTTGCGCAACTGTTTTTCAAATGCAAAATTTCAGGTAAAAACCACTAAAATGAATTTGAGTGCACACAAACACAATATAATACCAATTTTTTTGTAAAATATAAAACATGATGTTGCATCAAGTAAATAGATACCAAAAACGTCAAGTCTCAAAACTGTATGCACTCGAGAAATGTTGACAAACCAGGATATCTATTCTTTTATTGGTGATGGAGTTAAACATTAGTTATGATACTAGCATTAGTGCTCTCCCCTGTACATTCAAGGTAATGCCTCACGTGTGTGGTGCAATAGATGTTTATGTATGTATGCAGGATCTACACACTCTTTTGCATTTGTGTGTATTGGTAAGGGAACGGGTGATTTTTTCACATAACTTTATTGCTATCAGAAGGGGGATAACAAACCCCCTATGTGAAAGCATGGGCAGAGGTCAGGTACTCTATTTGGAAACATTAGGGGGTCATACATGATCAGCTGCCTTCCTGGCCAAACAGAAATACAAAGCTACTAACATATAAAACTATATATATATATATATATATATATAGTTCAGCTATGTAATCAGTTGTTTGCCTGGAGTTCAGCTTTGTCATATTTATTTATATACTCTCCAGCCGCTTTATTAGGTACACCTTGATAGTACAGGATTGGACCTCCTTTTGCCTTCAAAATTGCCTTAATTCTTCATGGCATAGATTCAACAAGGTGTTGGAAACATTCCTCAGAGATTTTGGTCCATATTGCCATGATAACATCACATAGTTGCAGATTTGTTGGCTGCACATCCATGAACTGTTGATACAAGGCAGGATGGATCCATGCTTTCATTCTGACCCTACCAACTGAATGGCTCAGCTGAAATCGAGACTCCTCAGACCAGGCAATGTTTTTCCAATCTTCTATTGTCCAATTTTAGCCTCCATTTCCTTTTCTTAGCTGGCAGGAGTGGCACCTGGCATGGTCTTCTGTTTCTGTAGCCATCTCTTTTAAGGTTCGATGTGTTATGCGATCAGAAATGGTATTCTGCATACCTTGGTTGTAACGAGTGGTTATTTGAGTTACTGTTGCCTTGCTATCATCTCAAACCATTCTGCCCATTCTCCTCTGATAACAAGGAATTTTTGTCCACACAACTGCCACTCACTGGATATTTTCTCTTTTTTGGACTATTCTATGTAAACGCTAGAGATGGTTGTGCATGAAAATCCCAGAAGATCAACATTTTTTTAAATGCTCAGACCAGCCCGTCTGGCATCAACAACCATGCCATGTTCAAAGTCACTTAAATCCCCTTCCTACCCATTCTGATGCTTGGTTTGAACTTCAGCAAGTTGTCTTCACCACATCTAGATACCTATATGCATTGATTTGCTGCCATGTAAAAGGCTGATTAGCAATTTGTGTTACCAAGTAACTGAACAGGTGTACCTAATAAAGTGGCCGGTGTGTGTATGTATTATAAACATGTTTCTAGCTTGAACATTGTAGGAGCATATTATCATCAGATAAAATAACTAATTCATTTGACTGAATTAAGCTTTTGCCATGGTTGTTTGGAGAGATGTTGTCATGGATACCTATTCATTCCTGTGAATATCTATGCCAAAAGCTCTCCTAACAGCATGTACATCTTAATGCTGCTAAACTCTGAAGGGTCTTTCTCTTTAAATTTATATTTATATAGTGCTGGACTCCACAGGGGCCACTTGAGGTGTCATTCTTGTGCCCACGACTCTGCTAACAGTCCTGTACTCTCTGCCACACCTGGTTGGGCTGAGGATATAGATACAAACACACACATATGCGTTTAACCTTTTCCTGCCCGGCCTATGGCCAGGTGGCGGCCAGGCAAGCACCTTGCCATTCCGGGTGGACGCCATATGGCGTCCTTTTGGGCATGCGCAGCTGCGTGATCTATCACTGGCCGTGTACCTCGGACACGGCCAATGACAGATCTGAGTACCGGCCCCATTGCTGGTACCATGTGACCTGCTGTAACCAATCACAGTTGTATACAATGGATGGCTTCATTCATGCCATCCATTGTATACTAGTGTCTAGCTGTGAATGGTCACAGAGATCACATGCACAAGCTGGGCCAATCACAGCCCAGCTAAGCACAAAAAAAAAAAAACCCTGAATGAATCAATGTCATTCAGGTAAATGCTTGCTTATAGCAAAGTAATTCTTTGCTATAAGCAAATAGTGTAAAAAAAAAAAAAAAAATACTGATCATTTCCCCAAAGCAGTACAATGTTACTATGGTAACATTGTACTACTTTGGTCATAGTGAAATATGAAAAAAAAATCTTAAAAAAAAGAAAACAAAATGTAATAAAAAATTAAAACTAATAAAACATGTAAAACATTTTTTAAAAAATTATAATTTTTTTTTTCATACTGTCACCAGCCAGTGTCCCTGATCACCACCATGCCAGTTGTATGATGACGCTGTACTGCGCTGGTGACAGTATGTAAAAAAAATAGTGACAATAATTTTTTTAATTTTTTCATTTTCTGAAAAATTATGACAAATAAACTATAAGTTCAAAAAACTCGCCATGCCTCTTATAAAATACGTCGGACTGTCTACTTTGCAAAAAGGGGTCATTTGGGGGATATCTGTACTGTTCTGACATTCTTGGTCCTCAAGAAATTAGATTGGCTGTCAGTACTTCAGGATTGATCAATATTCAGATCTATACCATAGTTTGTGAACTCTATAACTTTCCTACAAACTAAATAATAAATACTAATTTGGGTTATTTTCACCAAAGACATGTAGCAGAATACATTTTGACCTACATTTATGAAGACCAATTATTTATTTGCAAACTTTTATAACAGAAACAAAGAAAAACGTGGTTATTTTTCAAAATGTTCGGCCTTTTTTTGTTAATATAGCAAAAAATAAAAACCCCAGTGGTGATTAAATACCACCAAAAGAAAGCTCTAGTTGTGTGAAGAAAATGATAAAATTTTAGTTTGGGTACAATGTTGTATGACCGCGCAATTGTCATTCAAAGTGTGAGAGCGCTGAAACCTGAAAATTGGCCTGGGCAGGAAGGGGGTAAAAGTGCCCTGTATGGAAGAGGTTAAATACCCCAAACACAGCAACATCTATACACCAGAAAATGACACAGACCTCTTTATTAAATATTATTCAAGTATTATTCAATTGGTGTGTGCGTGTAGAGGCAATACCAGGGTATATCAAGAAGGAATGGTTATACTGCAAGAGGTTCACCATCAAAATTATAACACGGCAGTTAGCAATCAAATATTGGCAAACACTAATATCGTAGTGATTAACAGAGATGTTTAGTAAGCTGCAACCAATGAACACTTAATAATCAACTTCTTTCCTGAGTCTGCAGTACACTGGGGGGCCTATCTAAGGGGGAGTGGAGAGGACCTACAGGTGGTTACTAAAGCAACAGTCAGTAGTCCACTTGTACTAAACCTTTTGATGATCAGCTTGCTGGAGCCCAAGAATCTTTCATTGGAGAGCTCTTTGCAGTGTCCCTTTAAAAGTTGTTCATGCAGCATTAAGGTGTTCGGAGATGGGAAATCTGTCACTGTGTTAAGCTGCAGTGTATAATTTGCCAGCAGTCTATCACCAGCCTTGTGTAAGAGGATGCATTCCATCCCAGGCGCAAAAGCCTCCCTTCTCTCTGGTGGTATCCTCAGTGTGTGGCTATTTGTTGCACAGCAGGCACCCCATAGTTCATCAAGATCCAAGGCTCAAGGATACCATCTGCTCTGCTTCCCCTGCTTTCAGATAAAGATCACTGTTCTCACTGCACACACTGCAGGTTATGGTCAGTATCAGCGCTGGGCTCCCTATAGAAAGAGAGCCTTCTTCCTACTTCAACCCCAGAAAATCTATCTTCCTCTTGTATTGTAGTTTTCCAGCCAGTCTGTGGTATAGATCAGTCACTCCTGCAAACTACTGTATGTCTCCTATAATCCTCTATGGTTTTCCTCAAATTTTCTCCTGTAATCCATATTCCCTGGACTCTCTCTACTGGATAAAAGATTTTCTATTTTTTGGGTTAGAAAAAAAAACCACACAAGTTTCATGGTATTATTTAATGACATTTAACACTGTCAGGACTTGTAAGCATATGCTGTATACACATTTTACTTTTGATAACATGGATGGAATATTGATTGAATGACACACTGAAGTTCTCTGGAATAGAATTGCAATTGTGATTGCAATTGAGAGGCATTGTTTTCCATTTTAAAGGTGTTATTTATTTTGCATAGAAAGTACAGCTAGATACATGATAATATGATAACAAGGCCATCAAGAAGCATTTACAAAAAAAATGTCAAATAGGTAAAAGAGCTGTACAGCTGTCAGAGTACACTCAGCCAGGACCTCCAATAGGGAAGTTCCACCTATCCCCTTGTATGGGGCCTAGGCACAGATGGGAGCCTGGGCAACAGAGGCAATCAGATGTGGGAAGGACAGGGAGGATGATCAGAACCATAGAAGTTATAGGAACTATGCCGTGTGTGGCTCTCTGCAACAGCTGAAAGCTGGTTTCTCCCGCTTCTCCCCCTCTCCCTCCCGCTGGTTTATAGCTGCTGGAGGGAGAGACACTCAGGACATTGCACTTGTAGTTGTCCTCCCCATAGTACCAATCTCCCTCCCTGTCCTGCTCACATCTGATTCCCCTAGCAGGCTGTTGTGTGCCCCCCCTTTCTTCTCCTGCTGGCTGTTGCAGGCACACAGAGGGATGTTCAGGATGGAGAGTGGGGGAAGGGGCAGATGAAGGTGTAATTACCAGCCCCTTCTTTCAGTGAATGAACACAGTTCGTGATCAATCATTCACTTAAGCATAGTAAATTGTGTTTACTATGCTTCAGTTTATAAATGAGCAGGAGTCTCTGTCTCCTGTTAATTCATCTGCAGTGCACCTAAGGCTGCAAAGAAAGGAATTACATAATCTGTGTCCTCAATTCCTTTCTTTGTCTCAAAGGTGAGATATCAGGGGTCTGTTTAGACCTCTAATCTTTCATCAAAGCCCCCCTCCCCCCCAACAGCATTGTAAAAAAAATTAAAAAAATAATTTTTACAAATGTAAAAAAAAAAATAATTGTAAAAAATATTTTTAAAAACTGCAAAATAATAATAAAAAAAACAAGATCTCATTCATACAGGTTCTCTTGCCCATACAGTGTGAATTAGCAGTTTGTGAGGCTGTCACTCTATGGGGATGTTACAGCTGTATGCACACAGCCGCAGTTCCTAGTTTGATAAGTGTGTGTGTGGGTTAAGTGTCCCCGAATACACACTGCCTGTGTTTAGAGCCGTACACCTGCATCCAAATGTCTGTCAAATTAGGACCTGTGGCTGTGTTCATACAGCTGCTGCATCCCCATAGGGTAACATACGTAGATTGTCTGCAAACTGCAAAAGCCACATTAAAAAAACAAAACACTGATTCACACTGTACAGACCACAGCACCTATTGCACCTATGTGAATGAGCCAGAAGACCTTATTTACACACAGAACTTTATTTACTATTGGAAGGCAACATGTTTTTATATCAGACATTTATGGATTTTTACTGCCTAGTTAACAAAGAACCATTTAGCCAGTTAGATGTTGTCTTGGAATGTCAATAAAACAAGGTTTTACAACAGGGTGCATGTAGCAAAAGACTGCATACCAGAATCCTGATCCTGGAAGGGAGTCCACTCATACCCCCTAATGGTGGACCATGGAGATAAGAAAAAAAGACTCAGCCCAGATTTCCTGGTGATGCGGAGATTAAAATGACTGACTGCATTGCTTCTAGCAAGAAGGAAGGAACCAGTTGTGGACTGGAACGTTGACCTGAGTAAAGGCATTTTGATCGCAGGGTGCCACTGCCCCATAGTGGAGGAGAGCAACATACTTCCTGGTGGATGGTCAGGGTAATACCATACTTCCTGGTGGATGGTCAGGGTAATACCATACTTCCTGGTGATTAGGAAGGACAGTCCCTTATAATTTATGGATTGTCTTTCATTGGCTAGAGGACTACACAGGGTGGGCAGAGGATGCGTCAGGGTCCTGTCCACGGCAGGAGTTCTGGAAGATCTGGCATTTCTGCCAGTACTCTATGTGGCCACAGAAGTACATATCAGCCTCAGTCTGGTGCCAGACAGCCTTTATAAGGAGGCTTAGCACTTCCTCTAGGTGCTGGATGATCTCCAACTCCCTGTGCCCTGTTCCTGTTTCATGTGATTCTGACTTGTGATTTCCTGTTACCGACTCGGCTTGCTCCTGGACCTGTCTACTTTGATTTACCCCTGATCTGACCTCGGCTTGGCTTACGGATACTCTCTCTCCCTCGCTCCTCTGTTAATGACCTTGGCTATCCCATCTGACTATGACCGCTCTGATTCCCACCTGGTACCTGACCTTGGCTTGAACCGACTACCCAGTAAACATCCAAATCCTGGAAGGGCTTGCATACCACGCACAGGCGCCTCCTGTCTGCAGACCTATCTCCGTTCACCAGCTGTGCTTCTGAGTGGACCACCAACCAGCACTCCTACAGACGACCTGTGCAACTTTGGGCCAGACTCCCACTGTCCCACTCTCAGGGGAGTCCGGAACTTAGCCTCAAGGGAAGCCCTCTCTCCATTGGCCTCCATCACCAGGTACATGATAGTATCATCCAGCCAGTATGTCCGAGGCCGGGAGAAGCGCTTCCGCACTAGAGGCCCTGTGCCAACAGATGACGGCACTTACCCAAGCAGTGAAGGATCTAAAGCAAGGACACTTCCAGCTAGAAATACGTCTTCACTCCCCTTCATCCTGGAGGTGGACGCATGTGAAGTTGCTACAGGAGCCGTACTTTCCCAGCACCAGGGCCCAAAGGCTCTGCTTCACCCAATAGCCTTTTGTTCTAGAAAACTGTGCCAAGCCGAAAGGAACTATGAAGTGGGTGATAGGAAACTTTTAGTGATTAAGATAGCCTTCGAAGAATGGAGATATCTCTTGGAAGGAGCCAGCCACCCAATTATGATTTTAACAGATCATAAAAATCTGGAGTATCTAAGGTCCGCCAAGCACCTAAGACCTTGACAGGCTAGATGGGCTTTATATTTCTCCAGGTTTAACTTCCACATAACCTACCGCCCAGGATCCAAGAACGGGAAGGCAGATGCCCTTTCCCGCATGTTCCCGGACCCAGAAGAGCCTTCTCCCCCAACACCATTTTGTCGGCCCAAAATTTTTTGCTGATCCAACTCAGCGTAAAGTCTTCGATCAAGCAAGCCTCTGCACTATGTCCTGAACCCGAACAAGATTCGCTTAGAAGGCAGGATGGTCTTCTGTGGCACAAGGATAACATTTTTGTACCCCAAGAAGTGAGGTCTCATGTTTTCAGGGCTTTTCATGACCATCAACTGGCTGGACACTTTGGAGCCCGTAAGACAATGGAACTAATACAGCAATCCTTCTGGTGGCCCTGTTTTGGACTCGGTCACTTACAGACCATTTACTGTGATCTACCAGTGAGCCAAATTAATATAGAATTATGTGCACGTGGAAGAAAGACACTGACACTGTTGCAGTATGTCAACTTCCTAAAAATTCTGTTTTATTGAGGAACTAACAGTATCATTTATAGGGCTTATGATGCAGGCAAAGCATATACATTGATTGGGTGAAAAGTCCACTGGGTTTCTGCGTGTTCTTCCATCCGTGTTGATATCTTCCAATCATTTTCCCCAAAAAGACTCATTCCCTTTTATGGGGGTTGTTTACATTAAAAGATACTTTTCTCCTAATGAGTCACCTAGGGTGAGACTCTGGATGAAGGAGCCATCTTAACTATCATCATTGTTCTGTCAACCTATATCTGATTGTTTACTTAAGAGAGTAAGGAATTTTTAAAGAGCAAGAAGCAGAAAGTAGCAAGACTATAAAATTGTCATTTTACTGATCATCTAATAAAACGTGGACTGTCTATCACAATCCACTACAGCCCAACTTGAATCATGACTGTAGAGCTTATGTGAAGTCCTGCACAGTGTGTCTGTGGAACAAGGGAGACAAATACAAGGCCTGGGGGTTGCTGAGGCCCCTGCCCATTCCTGATTGTCCCTGGGAGATGGTCTCAATGGACTTCATTGTGGATTTGCCACCCTCGGATGGGTTTACTACCATTCTGGTAGTAGTGGATCGGCTATCCAAGATGGCCCACTTTTTACCAATGGTGGGTACTCCATCCCACCAGAGACTGAACTAACCTTTATTAAAGAGATTGTCAGGTTACATGGTCTGCCCAGTAATATCGTCTCAGACTGAGGGGTGCAGTTTATGTCCAGGTTCTGGAGAGCCCTCTGCAAGACCCTAAAGTTTGAACTCTGCTTATTGTCCGCCTACCATCCCCAGAGTAACGGGCAAATGGAGCGAATTAACCAGACCTTGGAGCAATATTTACGGTGCTTCTCTGCTTTTTCTCAGCATGATTGGGCATCCCTACTCCCATTGGCAGAGTTTGCCTACAACAATTCAGTCCATTCTGCTACAAACCAGTCACCATTTTGGGCCAATTATGGATTCCACCCTTCCTCCATACCTGACACCATTCCTGAAGCTTCGGTACCCACAGTACAGTACAGGACAGACTCTCCATGCTACAGAACAACTGTAAAGTCCTTCGAGAGTCTATACTGAAATCCCAGGCTGATTATAAAAAAACACTATGACAGGAAACGGAGAGGAAACCCTCCTCTGAAGATTGGAGACAAAGTTTGGCTATCAACTGCCAATCTGAAACTCCCGTGCCCGTCACGTAAGTTGGGTCCAAGGTACATTGGCCCTTTCCGGATCAAGAGGAAAATCAATCCATGGCGTTTGAGCTGTGCCTTCCTACTCAAGCCAGCTGTTCCTGATCCTTTTCCAGGGAGAGTAGAACCACCTCCTCTGCCAATAACATTTGGGGAGGAGACGGAATACAAGGTTGAAGCAATTCTGGACTGCAGAAGGCGGGGAAGACAAATCCAGTACCTGGTCAGATGGAAGAGGCACCCACCTGAGGAAAGTTCCTGGGAACCAAAAGGGAATGTACATGCCTCCGAAATTTTCATTCCAAGTATCCTGAAAAGATGGCCCAGGTGGGCATCCGGAGGCTGCCCTTTGGGGGGGAGGCACTGTCAGGGTCCTATCCACGGCAGGAGTTCTGGAAGATCTGGCATTTCAGCCAGCACTCTACATGACCGCAGAAGTACACATCAGCCTCAGTCTGGTGCCAGACGGCCTTTATAAGGAGGCTCATCACTTCTTCTAGTTGCTGGTTGATCTCCAGCCCCCCGCACCCTGTTCCTGGTTCCTGTTTCCTGTGATTCTGACTTGTGATTTCCTGTTACCAACTCAGGTTGCTCCTGGGCTTATCTACTCTGATTTACCCCTGATCTGACCTCGGCTTGGCTTACGGATACTCTCTCTCTCTCTTGCTCCTCTGTGAATGACCTTGGCTATCCCATCTGACTACGACCTCTCTGATTCCCACCTAGTACCTGACCTGGCTTGAACTGACTACCCAGTAAACATCCAAATCCTGGAAGGGCTTGCATACCATGCACAGGCGCCTCCTGTCTGCAGACCTATTTCTGTGCACCAGCTGTGCTTCTGAGTGGACCACCAACCAGCACTCCTACAGGCGACCTGTGCAACTTTGGACCAGACTCCCGCTGTCCCACTCTCAGGGGAGTGCGGAACTTAGCCGCAATGGAAGCCCTCTCTCCATTGGCCTCCACCAGGTACATGATAGGGTGTTTGTATGGGTTGTGTCTGTGAGTGCTTTAAAATGAGAGGACCAACAATGAACGGCCTCTTTCTATCCAGAGCCCAGCCAAGATACTTGCTTTATAAAATTCTTTTAGATTTCTGTGCTCTACTTTCTTTGTGAATAAATAAGAACCTTGCTTCCTCAAATGTTTTTTTAAAGCTAATATTGTTATTATATTATCGCCATTAATATTACCAGAGCTTTGATAGACTTGCTAATTATAGCAACATATAAGAGTACATATTTTTAATTTAAGTAGGGGGAAATCCAAAACCCACCCTTGATTTATTTCACTTACTCAATTTTTTTCAGTTTTAACTTTTAGATTTAGAAGGACATTTGTAAGTTATGTTATGTTTGTGTCCACTAATAATGATTTGAGTGTATTTTTTGTGAAAATTGTTTTGATTTTTTTTTTTTGGGGGGGGTGGTTCAGGTAGGCTGTATGGGGCCTATGATTTCTAACAGCTAACCTGCACACAGCACAGACCAATATTGCTACATCCGTACAAAATACAAACAATAGGCCCCGCTGGTATTGGGGGTACAGGGCATGTGTACTTATGTACAACATTTTGAATGCAAGAAGAAAAGATAAAGAATAGAGAATAGGACAGACAAGAACACGGGGGAAAAAAGTGCAGGAGGCAGAAGACAGGAGAGAACACAGGATAGTCTGATTTAGTCCTTATTTGGGAAGGGAGTGTGCCTCAATGCCCTAAATTGTCAGGAATATATGGTAAAAATCCACAGGGCTATAATGCATTAACCAGGGCATCCAGATATTTCAAACTGAAAAACATTGTTTTCTTATTTTGACAGACAAGTTTAAAGTTTTTGGAAGAAACCAAGCCACCAGGCCTTAATGAAATTATATCATACAAATCCTTCCTATGATTTCAGGGCACAGATTCACAAACACTATATATGACCAGTTCGGGATTATGTACTTTTGTGACATGACTGGTGATCATGGATTGTGTTTGTTTTAGTAAACAGTGGCAGTTTATACTCACTCTGTTTATTTTAGATATACAGTTGCAAGAAAAAGTATGTGAACCCCATTGGGATTACGTGGAGTTTTGCATGAATTGGTCATAAAATGTGCTCTGAACGTCATCTAAGTCACAACAATAGAAGAACACAGTCTGCTGAACATAATACTACACAAACATTAGATGTTGCCATGGTTTAATTGCACATAACATAGATGAAACCAAGATTGAGTTGTTTGGGAAGAACACACAACACTATGTGTGGAGAAAAAAAGGCACAGCACACCAACATCAGGCCTCAGGGCCTGCACGGATTGTTGTCATTGATGGGAAAATAAATTCCAGAGTTTATCAAGACATTTGGCAGGGAAACGTACGACCATCTGTCCACCAACTGAAGCTCCGCAGAGGATGGATGATGCAACAGGACAATGACCCAAAGTATACAAGTAATTCAACAAAACAATGGCTGCAACAGAGTCCTGACTTCAACCCGATTTGAAATGCTGTGGCATGACCTTAAGAGAGCGATTCACACCAGACATCCCAAGAATATTGCTACACTGAAACAATTTTGTGAAGAGGAGTGGTCCAAAATTACTCCAGATCATTGTGCAGGTCTGATTTGCAACTACAGGAAACGTTTGGTTGAGGTTATTGCTGCCAAAGGAGGGTCAACCAGTTATTAAGTCCAAAGGTTCACATACTTTTTCCTCCCTGCACTGTGAATGTTTACATGTTATGTGCAATTAAACCATGGCAACATCTAATGTTTGTGTAGTATTATGTTCAGCAGACTGTGTTCTTCTATTGTTGTGACTTAGATGATGTTCAGAGCACATTTTATGCCCAATTCATGCAAAACTCCACGTAATCCCAAGGGGTTCACATACTTTTTCATGCAACTGTATGGGTGTTTTGCCTATATCATCATATACTCACTCCAAAAATTATCTATATATATATATATAAATATATATATATGGTCATGGACACAGGCTCTGTTAATATTTATGCATTTATATTGATTGGAATTAATCATTTGCTAATATTGAACACAGGTACCTGTTTCACTTTTGGGGTTAAATGCTAATGTTTCCCCACCCCCCTTGTTTCTTCTTGGGGGGCGGTCTTTGATTGGTCGATATCCTTCTAATGCCGTTATGGATGTATTACTAGTGGACCAGGTGGCATTGCAATGTCTGTGGATTATTTTGTGGCCATTTGTCATATGTTTATATGGATTTGTTTATTTAGTTTTTTCATATTACTGCAAATGTCTTATACATCTTTTGATCTGGGTATTGTTATGATTTTGGACCCTCTTACTGTGGCCGGGCACTTCCTGGCCAGTATGGCAGGGGACCCATATGGTTGGTCAGATGTGTGGCTGGTAGGCCACGGTTTGTTATATTGGGCCAGCTGTCCCATGACCCCTTGTGTTCCTGGGGTTTGGCAGTATACGTCGGGCCGGATCACCCACGGCTTGGGGAGTGTTAAGTCCTTTGGACCCTCCCCCCCCAGTGTGGGTGTTCTCACGATTGTGCTGTGGCGTCATGGTCGGGTTATCTCGGCGGGGTGCTCTTCATGTGTGCAGGAGCCTTGCACATGCGTGGATGTATTGGCCAGGCCTGGATGATGTCATACTCCGGCTAGCATTGGCGGGATTGGTCGGGGCATATTTAAGCAGCGTGGTTCAGCAAACTATACCTTGGGACTCCTGCAACATTGATCAGGCTGATTTTGTGGCCATACAGACTGCGCTCTTCCCCTTGGCTACATTATTACAGGACATTCGGAGGGTGCAGGTCCAGAGTGGAGTCATATTAATGGGGGCATTCTGTTTTTCAGACCAATCAGTTCCTATGCCCCATACCAGAGATTATTCACTGTGGAATAATTAAGGGCCTTTCGGCTTTTCACTTTACAGAAAGTGGTTGTGTATATGTGCCCCATAGATCTATATATTTGACATATCGCTTCAAGCTTAGAGGTTACTTTTTTCTGAGTGTTTCGGCTTATGATGTATTACTAGATGGGTTGCCCCTTTGGGTTATTAGTAATTTGTATCTCTATTATGGTCTTTTTTTAGGCCTACTCTATTTACATCATTAATCCTTTATAGTTGGATTATTATGCTGACACTGGTGACCACCAATTGGCACACCTGACTTCTATCTCGTATCATGTGAGTTCCGTGGGGTTATATGTCTGCCCATTGCATAATTGATGCACCCCCACACCCGACAGTGGGATCCCTTGGTCGTCTGGAGGGACCTGTTTTGGCTGCACTGGAGAGTTCTTTATCACACAATGCACACTGTCTAACCATGTAAGTGCCTTTAGGCGGTACCTATGCTGTATTTTTGTCTGATTTTCTATACATGTTTATTGTTTAAGTTTGTTCATTATTTTTAGATGTGTTGCTAGCCCCTGAAGAAGCGACTCCAGTCGCGAAAAATGTTGGGCGTTTTTCTCACAACATGGACATTCCCCACTCTCTGAAAGAAGTATACTGTATTTACCATCTTTATCTAACCTCTCTTGGCAGTAGTTCCTATGGTTGGTTGGTGTGAGGAGACATGCTGTGTTTCAAGTGTGCAATGCAATTTTAAATATACACAAGATATGTTTTAGATGTGACATGTTAACAAAGCAACATTGTTTTTCCTTTTTGTGTACTGAGTTTATGTGTCTAAAAAGTCCATTAGATATTTTTGCCTCTAATATTTTTGGAAGAAACAACAACATAGTCTGAAGTTTATTGTCAGGCAAAAAGAACGGTAAAACTAATGGGAATTAAATATATATTCAATATTTTTTGAATTAACAGAATGCATGGGAAATTGAACATCTAACTGACTGACACAATGAAGCTTGCTGGATGACCCTGTATTATTATTACTGCCTCCTGAAATTTGAATGATGTACTAATGGATGGAATCAGTTGCTCATTTTGATGTCAAACCTTTATTGGTTCATACAATATGCAGTTTGTAAATTACAATCATGACTGGATGCATTAGTGTACAGAGTTGATGTACCTTACCTAGGACAAGCAGCAAACAAGCCCTTAAGTTTCAGTCTCAGCCTGTATAACCTCTTGCTTTACTCCCTTTGGGATCTATCTGATGGGTCCATCTTGCCTGAGTTTCTGTGAGAAGGAATGAGCAGAAACATTGTACAATGGGACAGCTTAAAAGGTCATCAACTCACTAATAAAAGTCTTCTAACAGATATAGAAAGTTTTTTTTAAGCAGGTCAGCAAGAGGTACTTAAAAAAGTGTCCAAGAATAGACAACTGTTGAATATAAACTGCTTCATGGGCTTTGCCCGCATAGTCACACATGATAGTCCAAGAAGCACAACTTGAGGCTGTCATCAGGTACTGTTATAAAGTGAGGATGCTATTACCTCTATATGCACAAAACCAGATACAAAAAAAGTGGAAGACCAGTCACATAAGGCTTTAAAGGTATCATTCCTGAGCCCATCAAAGGTCACCAAGAAGTAAAATATTATAAAATAAATATTATTTAATCATTTTGCACAAACCAAGAAGTGTGTTAACATGTTAAATGTATCAGCAATCAGAGTCAAACCCTGTTTGTGCAAATCAGTTTGTTCCTCTCCATAAACCAGCCCCACAGTCGTTTCCTTTTGTAAACCAGAATTCCACATTTCATTATAATTTAAATAGTAAAATGCACAAATATTTGATTAACTAGATTCAAACAGCACAGACCCAAAGTTAATTATGCTTACAATTAATATGGTAATCGGTAATAGCAGAAGGCAACTGTACCTAAATAGATAGTCTTATAATCTTTGTATCGAGTACTTTCAGCAATGATCTTGGTGCTGTAGGGACAAGCTAAAACCTTTGAATTTGCTGATTTTCAAAGCAAAGTTTGCCATCAATTTGCTATCAAAAACCTGCAGTGGTCAGCAGCAGAACAAAGAGTAGTGACAGCTCCCATTGCAGAAAGTAGCAATCAGTAGGCAACACATGAATCAAATGAGTGTATAAAATAATGAGACCTTATCAGAGAGACCCATGCACCATAATTAAGGGTGTTAAGAGTGACCTTGGATATCAATCAAGCAAGTGGCCTATTGTTCAACTCTACACTGATATTCATTTGTTTATGGCTCGACCTTTGGCCAGGAAGAGATTAAAAAACCATAAAAACCTATAAAATATTTATTTTCTTTTAATCAGATATACAGCGTTTTCCCCCATCTTTACTATGCTAGAACTCAAGGTAGCCATCAGGGGATATTTATAATGTGAAAATATCATAATTCATCATCGTAGCCTATTGTAATGGAACAAACTGAATTACTAAAGGGTTTTCTGCATTACTTGTACATTTATTCAATGCTCTTTTGAAAATGAAAAATAGAATTTCCATATCTTTTAGAATGCAGCTTGTCATTCCATATCTTCACTGTAACTGAGCTCCCCTCCCAATGCTTACATTCTGCATGTGGGTGGTTGGGAAGTTTAAGTCAAGTAGTGTTCCTCCTATAATTTTTACAGTGTATGCATAGTCAAAGCTTTTATTGTTAGTTCTGGATTGAGCAAGGTATGGTTAAAGTGGTATTAAACCCAGAAACAAAAACATATTTAAATGTAGCCTACCAAATCACAGACATGGTGTCTGCATTAGTTTTCATTTTTTAGGCTTGTTCCTTTATTTTCCTCTGGTGATGCATTCAGTAAGTCTGTTACTTTCCAGGTCAATTTGTGCAGACAAAACAGCAGTTACAGGGTTGAGATACAAAATTTAAAACTGAAAGGGGTGCTTACAATAATCAGCTATTATTTATTTATATAAAACCTTTATCCCTAAAATAAAAAAAACAATGGTTTGCTGTAAGTGCCTAAACAGTGTTAGTTGGAGTTCAGTTTCAATGTTTTAGTTAAGTCCATCCCATAAACAGCCTGTTTGGTTTTAGCAAACCAGTCCCTTTGGGGTTTATTTACTAAAGCTGGAGAGTCCAAAATCAGACTCCCTTCTGCATAGAAACCAATCAGCTTCTAACCTCAGCTTGTTCAATGAAGCTTTGGCAATGAAACCTGGAAGCTGATTGGTTTCTATGCAGAAGGGAGTCTGATTTTGGACTCTCCAGTTTTAGTAAATAAACCCCTTTGTGTCCTGTGGCTTTTCTAGAAGACCCCTTTAGCTGCTGTACAGGTAAAGTATAGGACTTGAGATTCATTACAATTAGAGATGAGCGAAGTATTCAAAAATTCGATTCGACTGATTCGGCGAATTCGTGGAAAAATTTTGATTCGAGTCGAATATATTCGCTGTGAATTTAACTTAAAAAAGGGTGTTTCTAGGCTTCAGAGAGACTTAATATTAGTGCTGAACACTGTACCTTTAATTTAAATGCCCTTGGAGTCTGCTGGGGAAGAGAAATAATACTGTCAGTCAGTATGACATGCAGATGAGTGCCGTCGATCTTAGAATCACCACACACTTCACTCATTTGGGCAGTCACGGGGCCAAAACCAGAGTGTGGAGCCACAGTGTGGCGGTGGAGGCAGCAGCAATGGGAGGCCATACAGCACCCTATGACAAAAATGGAAACCACCAGCAGTGTGAGGAGACCTGAAAGTGGCACATGGCAGAGTGTGGCGATAGAGACAGCAGCAATGGGAGGCCGTACAGGGACCCATGACACACTCTGGACCTGGCAGCAGCATGAGGAGGAGGTACAGGGGCCCATGGCAGATTACGGGCCTGGCAGCAGCAATGGGAGGCCGTACAGGGACCCATGACACACTCTGGACCTGGCAGCAGCATGGGGAGGCGGTACAGGGGCCCATGACAGATTACGGGCCTGGCAGCAGCATGAGGAGTCGGTACGGGGGCCCATGACACACTCTGGACCTGGCAGCAGCATGAGGAGGCGGTACAGGGGCGCATGACAGATTACGAGCCTGGCAGCAGCAACTTGGACAGGAGGACGTTCAGCTTCTGCACCGTCTGGTGCGTGCTCGCAAACTGTTGTCTCTTGGAAACGGATTCCAAGAAAGACTGCTGACGGAATCCGTGAAGAGGAGTAGCAGGAGAAGGAGCATCTGAACGAGCGGAATATGCCAACAAGCGACAAAAGGGGCCCATGACAGATTACGGGCCTGGCAGCAGCATGAGGAGTCGGTACGGGGGCCCATGGCAGATTAGGGGCCTGGCAGCAGCTATGGGAGGCCCGTAATCTGCCAGCACCCTATGACAAAAAATGGAACCCACCAGCAGTGTGAGGAGACCTGAAAGTGGCACATGGCAGAGTGTGGCGATGGAGACAGCAGCAATGGGAGGCCGTACAGGGACCCATGAGAGACTCTGGACCTGGCAGCAGCATGAGGAGGCGGTATAGGGGCCCATGGCAGATTAGGGGCCTGGCAGCAGCTATGGGAGGCCCGTAATCTGCCAGCACCCTATGACAAAAAATGGAATACACCAGCAGTGTGAGGAGACCTGAAAGTGGCACATGGCAGAGTGTGGCGATGGAGACAGCAGCAATGGGAGGCCGTACAGGGACCCATGAGAGACTCTGGACTTGGCAGCAGCATGAGGAGGCGGTATAGGGGCCCATGGCAGATTAGGGGCCTGGCAGCAGCTATGGGAGGCCCGTAATCTGCCAGCACCCTATGACAAAAAATGGAACACACCAGCAGTGTGAGGAGACCTGAAAGTGGCACATGTTTGGGGCATGATTCATGGCGGATTTAGTCAGTTGTGTCAGGAACTGGTGGTTTGAAATCCAGACTAATCCACGCCTGATTCATTTTCACAAACGTCAGTCTCTCCACACTTTGGGTGGACAGTCGTGTCCTCCGCGGAGTTGCAATACCTCCTGCCGCACTAAACACGCGCTCGGATGCCACGCTACTGGCCGGGCATGACAGCCTTTCAAGGGCAAATTCAGCTAGTTGGGGCCAAAGGTCAAGTTTCGTTGCCCAGTAGTCAAGGGGATTGTCTACCTCGGTTGGCAGGGTGCTGTCCAAGTAGGCCTAAGCCTGTTGTTTGAGGTCCTGCTCCAGGTCCACCTGATGCTGCTGCTGCTGCTGCTGCGGCTGGTTAGTAGTTTCCTCACTGCGCTGGTGAAGAAAGCTACTCATCATCGACTGCAGACTGAGGCAGCCGCTGCTGGTGGAGCTGCCACTGCTCCTACCACCCCACCCCTCCCCTGCTGCCATGGCAGCGGAACGCGAGCGCACAGGGCCCACAGTGTCTGAGGATGGACGTTGGCGCAGACAGGCAGAGACCAGCTGACTACATAGGTGGTTTTTATAGTACCTTATTTTGGCCTCCCTCTCAGCAGGTGTGAAAAAGGCCACCATTTTTGAACGGTAGCGAGGGTCCAACAAGGTGGACAGCCAAAAGTCATCCCTCTGTCTGATGGTTATTATTCGGCTGTCGCTACGCAAGCAACCGAGCATGCTATGGGCCATTTGTGCCAAGGAATGCGAGGGACTCCCTGCCTCCATCTCCACAGCATACTGCCACGGTGCGTCTGGGTCCTCTGTCTCCTCCTCCTCCTCCTCTACCAGATGCTCCTGCTCCTCCACTCCTGTCCGCTGAGTGGAAAAACCACCCATTTCACTCAATAATTCCTGAGCACCAATGTCCTCCTCTACCTCCTCCTCTTCTTCCTGTCCTGCCCCCACAGGGGTCATGTGGCGTTGAGATCTGTGCGCCACGTCTACCGCACCCTGACCAGCCATTGTTAACAGCATTTGTTCCAGGACGTGCAACAGAGGAATGACGTCGTTCATCCCATAGTCCTGCCGACTCACGAATAGCGTGGCCTCCTCAAAGGGCCTGAGCAAGCGCAGGTGTCACGCATGAGCTGCCAATGGCTGACATCTAAGTTACACAGGGAGTACCTTTATCCGCTTTTAACATCAGGAAATCTGTGATGGCCTTTCGCTGTTCGTAAAGGCGGTCTAACATATGTAGGGTTGAATTCCACCTTGTTGCAACGTCACAGCATGAGGAGTCGGTACGGGGGCCCATGGCAGATTACGTGCCTGGCAGCAGCAATGGGAGGCCCGTAATCTGCCAGCACCCTATGTCAAAAAATTCAACACACCAGCAGTGTGAGGAGACCTGAAAGTGGCACATGGCAGAGTGTGGCTATGGAGACAGCAGCAATGGGAGGCCGTACAGGGACCCATGACACACTCTGGACTTGGCAGCAGCATGAGGAGGCGGTATAGGGGCCCATGGCAGATTAGGGGCCTGGCAGCAGCTATGGGAGGCCCGTAATCTGCCAGCACCCTATGTCAAAAAATTCAACACACCAGCAGTGTGAGGAGACCTGAAAGTGGCACATGGCATGAGAGACTGTGGACCTGGCAGCAGCATGAGGAGGCGGTATAGGGGCCCATGGCAGATTAGGGGCCTGGCAGCAGCTATGGGAGGCCCGTAATCTGCCAGCACCCTATGTCAAAAAATTGAACACACCAGCAGTGTGAGGAGACCTGAAAGTGGCACATGGCAGAGTGTGGCGATGGAGACAGCAGCAATGGGAGACCGTACAGGGACCCATGAGAGACTCTGGACTTGGCAGCAGCATGAGGAGGCGGTATATAGGGGCCCATGGCAGATTAGGGGCCTGGCAGCAGCTATGGGAGGCCCGTAATCTGCCAGCACCCTATGTCAAAAAATTCTACACACCAGCAGTGTGAGGAGACCTGAAAGTGGCACATGGCAGAGTGTGGCGATGGAGACAGCAGCAATGGGAGGCCGTACAGGGACCCATGAGAGACTCTGGACCTGGCAGCAGCATGAGGAGGCGGTATATAGGGGCCTATGGCAGATTAGGGGCCTGGCAGCAGCTATAGGAGGCCCGTAATCTGCCAGCACCCTATGTCAAAAAATTCTACACACCAGCAGTGTGAGGAGACCTGAAAGTGGCACATGGCAGAGTGTGGCGATGGAGACAGCAGCAATGGGAGGCCGTACAGGGACCCATGACAGACTCTGGACCTGGCAGCAGCATGAGGAGGCGGTATATAGGGGCCTATGGCAGATTAGGGGCCTGGCAGCAGCTATAGGAGGCCCGTAATCTGCCAGCACCCTATGTCAAAAAATTCTACACACCAGCAGTGTGAGGAGACCTGAAAGTGGCACATGGCAGAGTGTGGCGATGGAGACAGCAGCAATGGGAGGCCGTACAGGGACCCATGACAGACTCTGGACCTGGCAGCAGCATGAGGAGGCGGTATATAAGGGCCTATGGCAGATTAGGGGCCTGGCAGCAGCTATAGGAGGCCCGTAATCTGCCAGCACCCTATGTCAAAAAATTCTACACACCAGCAGTGTGAGGAGACCTGAAAGTGGCACATGGCAGAGTGTGGCGATGGAGACAGCAGCAATGGGAGGCCGTACAGGGACCCATGAGAGACTCTGGACCTGGCAGCAGCATGAGGAGGCGGTATATAGGGGCCTATGGCAGATTAGGGGCCTGGCAGCAGCTATAGGAGGCCCGTAATCTGCCAGCACCCTATGTCAAAAAATTCTACACACCAGCAGTGTGAGGAGACCTGAAAGTGGCACATGGCAGAGTGTGGCGATGGAGACAGCAGCAATGGGAGGCCGTACAGGGACCCATGAGAGACTCTGGACCTGGCAGCAGCATGAGGAGGCGGTATATAGGGGCCCATGGCAGATTAGGGGCCTGGCAGCATCTATGGGAGGCCCGTAATCTGCCAGCACCCTATGTCAAAAAATTCAACACACCAGCAGTGTGTGAGGTGACCTGAAAGTGGCACATGGCAGAGTGTGGCGATGGAGACAGCAGCAATGGGAGGCCGTACAGGGACCCATGACAGACTCTGGACCTGGCAGCAGCATGAGGAGGCGGTATATAGGGGCTCATGGCAGATTAGGGGCCTGGCAGCAGCTATGGGAGGCCCGTAATCTGCCAGCACCCTATGTCAAAAAATTCTACACACCAGCAGTGTGTGAGGAGACCTGAAAGTGGCACATGGCAGAGTGTGGCGATGGAGACAGCAGCAATGGGAGGCCGTACAGGGACCCATGACAGACTCTGGACCTGGCAGCAGCATGAGGAGGCGGTATATAGGGGCCCATGGCAGATTAGGGGCCTGGCAGCATCTATGGGAGGCCCGTAATCTGCCAGCACCCTATGTCAAAAAATTCAACACACCAGCAGTGTGTGAGGAGACCTGAAAGTGGCACATGGCAGAGTGTGGCGATGGAGACAGCAGCAATGGGAAGCCGTACAGGGACCCATGACAGACTCTGGACCTGGCAGCAGCATGAGGAGGCGGTATATAGGGGCTCATGGCAGATTAGGGGCCTGGCAGCAGCTATGGGAGGCCCGTAATCTGCCAGCACCCTATGTCAAAAAATTCAACACACCAGCAGTGTGTGAGGAGACCTGAAAGTGGCACATGGCAGAGTGTGGCGATGGAGACAGCAGCAATGGGAGGCCGTACAGGGACCCATGAGAGACTCTGGACCTGGCAGCAGCATGAGGAGGCGGTATATAGGGGCCCATGGCAGATTAGGGGCCTGGCAGCATCTATGGGAGGCCCGTAATCTGCCAGCACCCTATGTCAAAAAATTCAACACACCAGCAGTGTGTGAGGAGACCTGAAAGTGGCACATGGCAGAGTGTGGCGATGGAGACAGCAGCAATGGGAGGCCGTACAGGGACCCATGAGAGACTCTGGACCTGGCAGCAGCATGAGGAGGCGGTATATAGGGGCCCATGGCAGATTAGGGGCCTGGCAGCAGCTATAGGAGGCCCGTAATCTGCCAGCACCCTATGTCAAAAAATTGAACACACCAGCAGTGTGAGGAGACCTGAAAGTGGCACATGGCAGAGTGTGGCGATGGAGACAGCAGCAATGGGAGGCCGTACAGGGACCCATGAGAGACTCTGGACCTGGCAGCAGCATGAGGAGGCGGTATATAGGGGCCCATGGCAGATTAGGGGCCTGGCAGCAGCTATAGGAGGCCCGTAATCTGCCAGCACCCAATGTCAAAAAATTCTACACACCAGCAGTGTGAGGAGACCTGAAAGTGGCACATGGCAGAGTGTGGCGATGAAGACAGCAGCAATGGGAGGCCGTACAGGGACCCATGACAGACTCTGGTCCTGGCAGCAGCATGAGGAGGAGGTATATAGGGGCCTATGGCAGATTAGGGGCCTGGCAGCAGCTATAGGAGGCCCGTAATCTGCCAGCACCCTATGTCAAAAAATTCTACACACCAGCAGTGTGAGGAGACCTGAAAGTGGCACATGGCAGAGTGTGGCGATGGAGACAGCAGCAATGGGAGGCCGTACAGGGACCCATGAGAGACTCTGGACCTGGCAGCAGCATGAGGAGGCGGTATATAGGGGCTCATGGCAGATTAGGGGCCTGGCAGCAGCTATGGGAGGCCCGTAATCTGCCAGCACCCTATGTCAAAAAATTCAACACACCAGCAGTGTGTGAGGAGACCTGAAAGTGGCACATGGCAGAGTGTGACGATGTAGACAGCAGCAATGGGAGGCCGTACAGGGACCCATGAGAGACTCTGGACCTGGCAGCAGCATGAGGAGGCGGTATATAGGGGCCCATGGCAGATTAGGGGCCTGGCAGCATCTATGGGAGGCCCGTAATCTGCCAGCACCCTATGTCAAAAAATTCAACACACCAGCAGTGTGTGAGGAGACCTGAAAGTGGCACATGGCAGAGTGTGGCGATGGAGACAGCAGCAATGGGAGGCCGTACAGGGACCCATGAGAGACTCTGGACCTGGCAGCAGCATGAGGAGGCGGTATATAGGGGCCCATGGCAGATTAGGGGCCTGGCAGCAGCTATGGGAGGCCCGTAATCTGCCAGCACCCTATGTCAAAAAATTCTACACACCAGCAGTGTGTGAGGAGACCTGAAAGTGGCACATGGCAGAGTGTGGCGATGGAGACAGCAGCAATGGGAGGCCGTACAGGGACCCATGACAGACTCTGGACCTGGCAGCAGCATGAGAAGGCGGTATATAGGGGCCCATGGCAGATTAGGGGCCTGGCAGCATCTATGGGAGGCCCGTAATCTGCCAGCACCCTATGTCAAAAAATTCAACACACCAGCAGTGTGTGAGGAGACCTGAAAGTGGCACATGGCAGAGTGTGGCGATGGAGACAGCAGCAATGGGAGGCCGTACAGGGACCCATGAGAGACTCTGGACCTGGCAGCAGCATGAGGAGGCGGTATAGGGGCCCATGGCAGATTAGGGGCCTGGCAGCAGCTATAGGAGGCCCGTAATCTGCCAGCACCCTATGTCAAAAAATTGAACACACCAGCAGTGTGAGGAGACCTGAAAGTGGCAAATGGCAGAGTGTGGCGATGGAGACAGCAGCAATGGGAGGCCGTACAGGGACCCATGAGAGACTCTGGACCTGGCAGCAGCATGAGGAGGCGGTATATAGGGGCCCATGGCAGATTAGGGGCCTGGCAGCAGCTATAGGAGGCCCGTAATCTGCCAGCACCCTATGTCAAAAAATTCTACACACCAGCAGTGTGAGGAGACCTGAAAGTGGCACATGGCAGAGTGTGGCGATGGAGACAGCAGCAATGGGAGGCCGTACAGGGACCCATGAGAGACTCTGGACTTGGCAGCAGCATGAGGAGGCGGTATATAGGGGCCCATGGCAGATTAGGGGCCTGGCAGCAGCTATGGGAGGCCCGTAATCTGCCAGCACCCTATGTCAAAAAATTCTACACACCAGCAGTGTGTGAGGAGACCTGAAAGTGGCACATGGCAGAGTGTGGCGATGGAGACAGCAGCAATGGGAGGCCGTACAGGGACCCATGAGAGACTCTGGACCTGGCAGCAGCATGAGGAGGCGGTATATAGGGGCCCATGGCAGATTAGGGGCCTGGCAGCAGCTATAGGAGGCCCGTAATCTGCCAGCACCCTATGTCAAAAAATTCTACACACCAGCAGTGTGAGGAGACCTGAAAGTGGCACATGGCAGAGTGTGGCGATGGAGACAGCAGCAATGGGAGGCCGTACAGGGACCCATGACAGACTCTGGACCTGGCAGCAGCATGAGGAGGCGGTATATAGGGGCCCATGGCAGATTAGGGGCCTGGCAGCAGCTATAGGAGGCCCGTAATCTGCCAGCACCCTATGTCAAAAAATTCTACACACCAGCAGTGTGAGGAGACCTGAAAGTGGCACATGGCAGAGTGTGGCGATGGAGACAGCAGCAATGGGAGGCCGTACAGGGACCCATGAGAGACTCTGGACTTGGCAGCAGCATGAGGAGGCGGTATATAGGGGCCCATGGCAGATTAGGGGCCTGGCAGCAGCTATAGGAGGCCCGTAATCTGCCAGCACCCTATGTCAAAAAATTCTACACACCAGCAGTGTGTGAGGAGACCTGAAAGTGGCACATGGCAGAGTGTGGCGATGGAGACAGCAGCAATGGGAGGCCGTACAGGGACCCATGAGAGACTCTGGACCTGGCAGCAGCATGAGGAGGCGGTATAGGGGCCCATGGCAGATTAGGGGCCTGGCAGCAGCTATAGGAGGCCCGTAATCTGCCAGCACCCTATGTCAAAAAATTGAACACACCAGCAGTGTGAGGAGACCTGAAAGTGGCACATGGCAGAGTGTGGCGATGGAGACAGCAGCAATGGGAGGCCGTACAGGGACCCATGACAGACTCTGGACCTGGCAGCAGCATGAGGAGGCGGTATATAGGGGCCCATGGCAGATTAGGGGCCTGGCAGCAGCTATGGGAGGCCCGTAATCTGCCAGCACCCTATGTCAAAAAATTCAACACACCAGCAGTGTGTGAGGAGACCTGAAAGTGGCACATGGCAGAGTGTGGCGATGGAGACAACCCACCGACTGTTTTGCTCGCTGCCAAGCTGCCACCCTCTTCTCCTGATGATGCGGAAGCAGTAGCCTGATGACGACGAGGCTGCCAAGTGCGATCAGCCTCATCATCATCAATTAGGGTCTCCGCCTCACTACTAGCCCCCTCGGCTGCGTGTGGGTCAGGAGACAGACCTGTCTCTAGACCGGCTACCGAGCCACTCTCCTCGCCACTACTTCTTCGCCTGGCTGCTGAAGAGGCGGATGTCTCCCCCCGTTCCTGACCGCCCTCTGTTAGCTCTTCCTCACTGTACTGGATGACACCGGGAGCACTAGCCTCTGGCTGCGAATAGTGCTGCCTCGACCCCTTCCTCTGCTGCCACGTCTGCTCGCTCCTAAAACATTGCCTCCTCTGCCACTCCTCTGCATGTTGTCTGACATACTCTTTAATTAAACGATTCTGTGTCCCTGAGTAACAATTCTGTGTCCCTGAGTAACGTTTCTGTGGCCCTAAGTAACATTTCTGTGGCCCTCAGTAACAATTCTGTCTGTCCCTGAGTAACAATTCTGTGTCTGTCCCTGAGTAACAATTCTGTGTCCCTCAGTAACAATTCTGTGTCCCTCAGTAAAAATTCTGTGTCCTCAGTAACAATTCTGTGTCTGTGCGAGTAACAATTCTGTGGCCCTAAGTAACAGTTCTGTGGCTCTCAGTAACAATTCTGTGTCTGTGCGAGTAACAATTCTGTGTCTGTGCGAGTAACAATTCTGTGGCCCTAAGTAACAGTTCTGTGGCCCTCAGTAACAATTCTGTGTCTGTGCGAGTAACAATTCTGTGTCTGTGCGAGTAACAATTCTGTGGCCCTAAGTAACAGTTCTGTGGCCCTCAGTAACAGTTCTGTGTCCCTGAGTAACAATTCTGTGTCTGTGCGAGTAACAATTCTGTGGCCCTAAGTAACAGTTCTTTGGCCCTCAGTAACAATTCTGTGTCCCTGATTAATGTTTCTGTGGCCCCAAGTAACGGTTCTGTGGCCCTCAGTAACAATTATGTGTCCCTGATTAACGTTTATGTGGCCCTAAGTAACGGTTCTGTGGCCCTCAGTAACAAATCTGTGTCCCTCAGTAACAATTCTGTGTCTGTGCGAGTAACAATTTTGTGGCCCTCAGTAACAATTCTGTGCCTGTGCGAGTAACAATTCTGTGTCTGTGCGAGTAACAATTCTGTGGCCCTAAGTAACGGTTCTGTGGCCCTCAGTAACAATTCTGTGTCCCTGTGTAACAATTCTGTGTCTGTGCGAGTAACAATTCTGTGTCCCTCAGTAACAATTCTGTGTCCCTCAGTAAAAATTCTGTGTCCCTCAGTAACAATTCTGTGTCTGTGCGAGTAACAATTCTGTGGCCCTAAGTAACAGTTCTGTGGCCCTCAGTAACAATTCTGTGTCTGTGCGAGTAACAATTCTGTGTCTGTGTGAGTAACAATTCTGTGGCCCTAAGTAACAGTTCTGTGGCCCTCAGTAACAATTCTGTGTCTGTGCGAGTAACAATTCTGTGTCTGTGCGAGTAACAATTCTGTGGCCCTAAGTAACAGTTCTGTGGCCCTCAGTAACAGTTCTGTGGCCCTCAATAACAATTCTGTCTGTCCCTGAGTAACAATTCTGTGTCTGTCCCTGAGTAACAATTCTGTGTCCCTCAGTAACAATTCTGTGTCCCTCAGTAACAATTCTGTGTCCCTCAGTAACAATTCTGTGTCTGTGCGAGTAACAATTCTGTGGCCCTAAGTAACAGTTCTGTGGCCCTCAGTAACAATTCTGTGTCTGTGCGAGTAACAATTCTGTGTCTGTGCGAGTAACAATTCTGTGGCCCTAAGTAACAGTTCTGTGGCCCTCAGTAACAATTCTGTGTCTGTGCGAGTAACAATTCTGTGTCTGTGCGAGTAACAATTCTGTGGCCCTAAGTAACAGTTCTGTGGCCCTCAGTAACAATTCTGTGTCCCTGATTAACGTTTCTGTGGCCCCAAGTAACGGTTCCGTGGCCCTCAGTAACAATTATGTGTCCCTGATTAACGTTTATGTGGCCCTAAGTAACGGTTCTGTGGCCCTCAGTAACAATTCTGTGTCCCTGAGTAACAATTCTGTGTCTGTGCGAGTAACAATTCTGTGGCCCTAAGTAACAGTTCTGTGGCCCTCAGTAACAATTCTGTGTCTGTGCGAGTAACAATTCTGTGGCCCTAAGTAACAGTTCTGTGGCCCTCAGTAACAATTCTGTGTCCCTGAGTAACAATTCTGTGTCTGTGCGAGTAACAATTCTGTGGCCCTAAGTAACAGTTCTGTGTCCCTGTGTAACAATTCTGTGTCTGTGCGAGTAACAATTCTTTGGCCCTAAGTAACAGTTCTGTGGCCCTCAGTAACAATTCTGTGTCCCTGAGTAACAATTCTGTGTCTGTGCGAGTAACAATTCTGTGGCCCTAAGTAACAGTTCTGTGGCCCTCAGTAACAATTCTGTGTCCCTGAGTAACAATTCTGTGTCTGTGCGAGTAACAATTCTGTGGCCCTAAGTAACAGTTCTGTGTCCCTATGTAACAATTCTGTGTCTGTGCGAGTAACAATTCTGTGGCCCTAAGTAACAGTTCTTTGGCCCTCTGTAACAATTCTGTGTCTGTGCGAGTAACAATTCTGTGTCTGTGCGAGTAACAATTCTGTGGCCCTAAGTAACAGTTATGTGGCCCTGAGTAACAATTCTGTGTCTGTGCGAGTAACAATTCTGTGTCTGTGCGAGTAACAATTCTGTGGCCCTAAGTAACAGTTCTGTGGCCCTCAGTAACAATTCTGTGTCTGTCCCTGAGTAACAATTCTGTGGCCCTAACTAAAGTTTCTGTGGCCCTAAGTAACATTTCTCTGGCACTCAGTAACAATTCTGTCTGTCCCTGAGTAACAATTCTGTGGCCCTAATAACGTTTCTGTGGCCCTAAGTAACAATTCTCTGGCACTCAGTAACAATTCTGTCTGTCCCTGAGCAACAATTCTGTGGCCCTAATAACGTTTCTGTGGCCCTAAGTAACAATTCTCTGGCACTCAGTAACAATTCTGTCTGTCCCTGAGTAACAATTCTGTGGCCCTAATAACGTTTCTGTGGCCCTAAGTAACAATTCTCTGGCACTCAGTAACAATTCTGTTTGTCCCTGAGTATGAATTCTGTGGCCCTAACTAGCGTTTCTTTGTCCCTAAGTAACGATTCTGTGGCCCTAATTAACAATTCTGTGTCCCTGAGTAATAGTTCTCTGTCCCTAAGTATCGTTTCTCTGTCCCCAAGTATCGTTTCTGTGGCCCTAACTCTGTCCCTGTCCCTAATACAGAGCGGTCTGCCTCTGTTCAATGACTGCAGGCAAATGAAGAATTCCAAAATGGCCGCTATTTATAGCTCGACCATTACACAGTGCTAGCTGGCTGGCTGCTGATTGGCTGATGCGATCACATGTCGTTGAGGAATGCATTATGGGTCAGCGCGCCTTGTCTGCGCGCCTTCCCAGACATCCCCGCTCCGTCGCCGCACATGTCAGCCGCCATTTTTGGAAAGATTTCGATTCGCGCGTCCGAATTAGGCTATTTTTCGGATTCGGCGCGAATCGAAATTTTTCCGATATTCGACTCGAATTCCACTTCGGCTACTTCGATTCGCTCATCTCTAATTACAATCTGTTGGCTTCAGCGACGATTTTTGCATGAAGAGTGGTGTACGATTCCATTATCCACCATCCAAGACATGTCAAATCGCAGGAGAATTCAGGCCGTCTTGGATGCCAAAGGCGATTCAACACTATGTTAAGTAATGATTTTGTTCGTTTACCAGGTGTTTCCGTAATTTTGTCCAACCCCCGTACCTCCAGATGAATGTTGCAGCAAAGTCTAGCTGCAAGGGCACCTGAGGATGATCATGATGTGGCATTCATCTTGGTGTTGGAGACCTGATGACAAGATCAGTGGTGATGGGTAGAGTCTCCAATTGTCCAACCAGATTCTCACAGTAAGAAACCGTGGTGTGGCACTGAAACTCAGAGTCAGCCTCTCTACTCCAGACTTTTGTCCCTAGTAGTTACTAATCTGACATACAACCAGAACCCTAACAACCAGAAGTGGCTATGGGATGCCTGACCTGGCTCTAGTCTATGCTGGTTATCGAGCCCTGAGGTAAACTAGCTACAGAATCCCAGACCAGAAGAAGCAGAATTAATTAAATAAGAGGAGCTGTATATAAAGTCTATTGCAATAAACAGGTTCACCTGCTACTATACTGGAAGCTGACCACTTTATACATATGTGAGATAACAATAGAAAAGAGATACTCTGTCTGTCGCAAGGATTTAGAAACACAGTCAGGAAGCTATGGGCAGCTGCAGTTAAACTATTAGAACATAAGAATACTTGCATAATAGCCTCTTCTGGTCTGGATTTAGCAACATGAAAAGGATATGTGGCTAACATTTTCTCTCTCCATTTCCTAATAATGGGGTTTTTAAAGCCAGTCTTCCAGAGACTGGAAGTGCTAACACAGTACATAATAATGCATAACACTGATGTGAGCAGCTACCCATTGAGGGGCAGTAGATTCCTACGCATGCATGCACAATTTTGTATTTCAGAGTGTCTGCACTATAAAAAACAAACACTTTTAATTCTACTTTAAAGCAAATCTATGTTTTGCCCCTGCAGTGTAATTCAACAGTTTTGGTTTAATGCCCCCTTTCCCCCCATCCAGCAGAACCTACCCACCTAACCTACCCCCCCCCCCACACACACACACACACCATTTTATTCAGCTGCCAGTTTGAAGACTGTCCATTTGCTCTTATGTCATTGTGTTACACTAATCACCCACTGTTGGTGCTGTTACAAGAGAGCACAGGAAGTGATCATGTGTTCCTTCCCACTTAGAAGTTACCCTATATTTTATTTACTCATTGTGGCTAAATGGAGTGGCGGGGGGATGGGTGGGGGCTGTGAAGGGGCAAAGAAAAATAATTATTTCCTTATATGGAAGGAGCAAAGTATATCAGCAGAAATGTAATTCCAGAACTGTGCAAAGAAGTTCTGAGAGGAGTGCTACCCTACATTTTAATATGGTAAGAGGATAGAATTTGCGTTCAAAATTTCCATATACTAGCTTTAAAGTAATCTGGTAGCATATGTAAATCTTCTCTTTATTCTTGCAAAGTAGACTTCTTAAATGCAAATCTAATTTTATTGTCTCAATTGAGGCTTTTCTGCCAGAATAACAGTAAGTTCTCAAGAATTACACACAGGTGATAGAAAAAGAATTATATTTTATAGCCTGATGCTGTAACTCTGCCTCACTTTTATGTTGTAAATTCTACCTATATTTACAGTCTCAAAGTAATTATGTCAGGATTCCAATTTACATGACACAGCGAAGCTATTTTGCAGATAAATAGCAATTCTAGAACCTAATTTGTATGCTTGGGGAGCAGTTTGTTGCACCTGTTTTTTTTCTGGGTTGGATCAGAAAAGAATGCTGTTGCTTAAAAAAAAAAGAAAAAAAAGACAAAGTAGTAATTTCAGAGTAAAGTTTAGTTCTTAGGTTAAAGCGAAACTTCACTCTCAATCATCATTAACTATTTTTAATCCTTATGCTACTAGATAAAAGTAAATATATAGTAAAATTATTCCATATTTACTTGTTTAAAGTTTTTTTTATACATTTCTTTAGTTACTTCCTAGTTTCCAGGCCTAGGCAAATAATGTCTCACATCCCAGGAGGAGGGCATATGGATTACAGAAAGTAAATGCTACATGAATTATCTGCCCCTACTCAAGATAGCTACAGCCAGAAATGCTAGGGAGGTGTTTTTCAAAGTGATTTCTCAGCAATATAAAGCATGAAGACAGGGGTGGGTGGGGGAGTTTGCTTAGAATATTAAAATTAAGTTAAAGAGCATTTTTGGTTTGTAGTGCTCAGATGCAGTGTAGTAAAAAATGAAGAAAAAAGGTTGCATCGCCATTAATGAAACCAGATCCTTTGGGTCCTTTAAAAGTTCAAACTGATGAAGAAGGTGCACTGGCCTAGTGCATTACCGCAAGAGTCTTTACAGAATAAAAACAATACCAACGTACTCACAAAAGTACACCATCAAGTGGATGTAACAGAACCCATCGCACCACTGGAAACGTGTACATCCATAGTGTCTTATCTTGGGTGTTTCAAGGACTATGCCCTCTTCCTTCAGAAGAAGGCATAGCCCATGAAATGCGTAAGCTGCACACCTATGGATGGACACATTTACAGTGGTGTGATGGGATCTATTAAAGGGACTTGATGGTGTACTTTTGTGAGTAGATTCGTATTGTTTTTATTCAAGAAAGAGTCTTATGCTAATGCACGAGGCTGATGTGCTGATGTGCCTTCTTTTTCTGTTTGCATTTTAATATTTGTTTGCCCTGAATTGTTGTGGGCAGCAAGGATGATGTGGTGTTTGCTCTGGAGGTCCTCAGTAGTTGCTATCCTCTCCTCTTGAAGAGGAACCTGCTCTATGCCTACACATGGACTGACTTTTTATGAAGGCCTTATCTTACCTGTGGCACTAACAACAGTTTTTGTTTTTCCTTTTAAAGTACACTAAAAGCCCACTTACAGATTTTAGTGGAAGTATAAAAATAGGTTGCCCTGTAGTAGGAATAATAAAAATAGCATCTCTGTCTGGACTACTGACTTCAACTCCAATGCTGTCCCCCACAGACTCTCCACTCTGCAATCCTTCTTCCAATTTAGGAGATGCTCATCACCAACCAACCTACTTCCTGTGAGCCCAAGAAGTCAGGAACACACTTCCTGGAGGGCACGTCGTCAAGCTCCCCTGAATTCTGCATTTAGGAACTGCCAACTGCCAGAGGAAAACAAGAAGGAAGAGAACTTGTGACATCACAGGACCAGACTAAAGCTCCCTAGGTAAAAAATCTATTTATTTAGAGTTTTGTAACCCTAACCCCAAGGTGGTGGAATTGTAGAAACATTAAAATACAAGCAAAGTTTATAACACTTTCCAACACTAATAAATATGTATTTTAATTTTGGTGTATGTCCTTGTTATATAAACTTGTGCTCACTTTCAGCCCCAGTGACCAACTGTCACCAACACAAAAAATTAAGTGAACACTCCCCAAAAATAAGAATATGATAGAGGTTCCAACCCTTCACTTCTCTACCCAAAGAAAGTAAAACGTGTTAACTGGAGTTACAGTTTACAGGTTAAAGAAGCATGATGAAAAAAAAAGGCCCTGAGTTTATGGGGAAATATGACAAATTGAAGACAAATTGGTGCTGCGCTAAATTAGCCTTCAATTTGTCATTTTCCATTGGGTATATGGTAAGGTGTTAGCAGCTTTTTAGTTTAATTTAATAGGGGACCCAGAGCATCGGAGGACCATGCAGATATAAATATGGAGAAATATAGCCTACGTTCTAGTGCATTCTCCTTGCTATTGGCATCAGTCTGAAATACTGCTGAGATCATTCACAGTTCATTGATAGGTGCATTGGACACGCAAATCACCTTGTACTGGGCCTCCTAAGCTTCATCAACCTCTTTCATGCCACATTGTCCTTCTGATTGATTTGTATGAGGAAATAAGCAGTTTGGGCCATTGATAGAGACCCAAAAGGGGAGAAGTGAGGGAATATGCAATGCTTGTTTATTGTCTTCTAAATGTAATATGAACAAAGTGAGGATAATTTATGTGTTAGGCTATGTACAGGTGAAACTCAAAAAATTAGAATATCGTGCAAAAGTTCATTTATTTCAGTAATGCAACTTAAAAGGTGAAACTAATATATGAGATAGACTCTTTACATGCAAAGCAAGATAGTTCAAGCCGTGATTTGTCATAATTGTGATGATTATGGCTTACAGTTCATGAAAACCCCAAATCCACAATCTCAGAAAATTAGAATATTGTGAAAAGGTGCAATATTCTAGGCTCAAAGTGTCCCACTCTAATTAGCTAATTAAGCCATAACACCTGCAAAGGGTTCCTGAGCCTTTAAATGGACTCTCAGGCTGGTTCAGTAGGAATCACAATCATGAGAAAGACTGCTGACCTGACAGTTGTACAGAAAACCATCATTGACACCCTCCATAAGGAGGGAAAGCCTCAAAAGGTAATTGCAAAAGAAGCTGGATGTTCCCAAAGTGCTGTATCAAAGCACATTAATAGAAAGTTATGTGGAAGGGAAAAGTGTGGAAGAAAAAGGTGCACAAGCAGCAGGGATGACCGCAGCCTGGAGAGGATTGTCAGGAAAAGGCCATTCAAAAGTGTTGGGGACTTTCACATGGAGTGGACTGAGGCTGGAGTCAGTGCATCAAGAGCCACCACACACAGACGGATCCTGGACATGGGCTTCAAATGTCGTATTCCTCTTGTCAAACCGCTCCTGAACAACAAACAACATCAGAAGCGTCTTACCTGGGCTAAAGAAAAACAGGCCTGGTCTGTTGCTCAGTGGTCCAAAGTCCTCTTTTCTAATGAGAGCAACTTTTGCATCTCATTTGGAAACCAAAGACCCAGAGTACGGAGGAAGAATGGAGAGGCACACACTGCAAGATGCTTGAAGTCCAGTGTAAAGTTTTCACAGTCTGTGTTGATTTGGGGAGCCATGTCATCTGCTGGTGTTGGTCCACTGTGCTTCATTAAGTCCAGGGTCAACGCAGCCATCTGCCAAGAGATTTTGGAGTACTTCATGCTTCCTTCTGCAGATGAGCTTTATGGGGATGCTGACCTAATTTTCCAGCAGGACTTGGCACCTGCCCACACTGCCATAAGCACCAAAACCTGGTTCAATGACCGTGGGATTACTGTGCTTGATTGGCCAGCAAACTCGCTTGACCATTGGCATTGCCAAGAGAAAGATGAGAGACATGAGACCGAACAATGCAGAAGAGCTGAAGGCTGCTATTGAAGTATCCTGGTCTTCCATAACACCTCAGCAGTGCCACAGGCTGATAGCTTCCATGCCACGCCTCACTGAGGCAGTAATTGCTGCAAAAGGGGCCCAAACCAAGTACTGAGTACATATGCATGCTTATACTTTTCAGAGGTCTGATATTGTTCTATGTACAATCCTTGTTTTATTGATTGCATGTAATATTCTAATTTTCTGAGATTGTGGATTTGGGGTTTTCATGAGCTGTAAGCCATAATCATCACAATTATGACAAATCACAGCTTGAACTATCTTGCTTTGCATGTAATGAGTCTATCTCATATATTAGTTTCACCTTTTAAGTTGCATTACTGAAATAAATGAACTTTTGCACAATATTCTAATTTTTCGAGTTTCACGTGTATACAAATGCGGTTGGATCTCTTCACAGATCTCACTTGACAGGCTGTGAGCAGGCAGTGTGTAACTTGAATGGGTCATACTTGGTGGACAATACTGCCCACTGAACATGGCAGGAGGGATTATTTTTCTTCTGAAGCAAAACATTGAAGCTGCAGCATTAGTACAACCCTGTCTGCTGCCTATATAGCTTAAGAGAGGATTATAAAAGTGTGGCTCCACTATAAGTTTTTAACATTCCCCCTCCCAAGCCAAAGGTGTAAATGAGCTCTTAGGGGGTTCAATGTTTCCAGTTTCCAGTTCATTTATGAATCTAAATTTTCTAGATATAGTACATAACTGTAAACTTATACTTATCTAATTATGTGGCAACATTAACTAATAGACAACCTGTAATACTTAGATAAAATATATAAAATACGATTATAAAACATAAAATGCACAGAATGCAGAGACGTTGGCCTTGGTTGTCTTTTAGAGCCATTGTAACTATCAAATCACAGAAAAGACTGAACAACAAATTCGTATTACTTGAAAAAAATAGAACATCATCTGAATCTGCAAAAAAGAACATTAATTGAATGTTTTAATTTATGCTATGGTAGCTTGTAACCATTTTTGAATAATAAGACTTGAAAGCTCAAATTGACCTTAAATTATGTATATACTTTCAGGAAAAAAATTGCTGTTCATTGATGCTCATTAATTACATGCATTTTAATAAGTGCTATACAGAATGAAGAGTGCCACACACTTTCAATGAAGTGGGCTGATAATTTACTATGATAAACACTTCACATTTATATACTGATGTGTCACAGATATTAAAAACTCATTTGCATAGGCAATTTGTCACCATGAACAGAAGTTACCAATCATACTTGTTATTACAACTGCTTCTAAGAATCAATAGGAGTGTTCATAGAATAATTTGCACTCTGCAACTTGTCAGCAATGTCATACCTGTTATTTAAGGTGAACAAATCTCTCATAATAGATATGTAACTCTTCCCATTGGATTTTTCCCCAAAATTCATTTGCATTGATGATCAAGATTTCAATGAAAAAAAACTGCAGTTAAAAAGCTCTGTTTAACCATAGCTTAGACAATATGGCAACTAGAAAAAGAATATAACCAGCTCAAGTGCACTAGTTCTAGAGGACTCCGATGGATCACATTGGGCCATGTCACTCATCCTGACCAACAAAGCCAGTGGTCAGCAGTGCAATCTGGCTGTAGGCCACGGTACCCTACTGATGATTGGGTTGGAACATTGCTGAGACTTCTACCTTAAATTATGTAAAAATGTTACTTTTTCGTATGTGTTGGTATTCAATAGTATCCCATTGAGAAGCTTAAAGTGTCTCAAACCCAAAAGCAAAAATGTATTATATTGCAGCTTACCAATTTTTAGTTGTGGTGACTGCATAGGTTTTCTCTTTTAAGCTTTCTTTCCTCTATTTTCACCTGGTGATCTGGCCAGTAGGACTGTTATTTTTCAATAGAACAAGCTGTGCTGCAAATGTAGCAGTTATAGGGATGAGACAAACCATTTTCCACTAAAAAGAGTGCTTACAATGGCCATCATTTAGACACCGTAAGGCAGAAAGTATGTTGCTGGCCAGATCACAACAGAGGAGAAAAAGTCTAAAAATAAAAACGAATGCAGCCACCACAACTAAGAATTAGTAAGCTAAAAAATACTGTATTACATTTTTTTATTTTGGGTTCAATACCACTTTAAAGTGATCTAGAGGCGTATGTTGAACTTGTGTGAGTTATTTGATGCCATAATATTATATTTAGTAACAATGCCTATATTTATAAACCTCTGTGAAGTATCATATCATCATCATCATCTTGGCCTTGCCTTCATTTGGGTATGAAGAAGAGACAGAGGCAGGAAAACTGGCTGCAACAGGGAAGAGATATAATATTATTATTAATATTATACAGGATTTATATAGCGTCAACAGTGTGCTCAGTGCTTTACAATATAACGGGAGACAATACAGCAAGAATACAGTTCAATATAAGAGGGCTAGGAGGGCCCTGCTCCTTGGAGCTTACAATCTAAGAGATATAGACACATCAAGGGAAAACATGAGGTAGGCAGAATCAGAGACGTCTACTTGTTTAGCATTGTAGGTTCCCTTCATGTCCAAAATACAATGTCTTTTTGAAAACCAACATATTGAAAGAGTACATTTAAAAATATAAATTAAACTGTAAACCCTTTTCAGAAACACTAATGGATTCTGTGCTAATTTATAATACATCTTTTTTTTCTGAAAACAGAAGCTGTATTATCCAGTACATTTTAATAATTACATCTTTTTAGCAAATTTGTTTAAAATAATGTTCCATAATAAAACATCTTGACACTGTGAATCATTTATTTTGTTTTAGTAACATTATTTTGGTTGCAGTCAATGTTTCTGTTCTGGAATTTTCATATTTAAACTAAAAGGCTAGCTGCTTAGCTAAACATTTAAAAATGTTACTTATTCATTTTGTTGAAGGGCTACTTAAGAACATGTGAGCAGACTGGCAATGAGCTCAAAGTTCTGTCTGAACATTGGACATTTAGCCTGTTCATAGGGAGTCAAACATTACAGTATATATATATATATATATAATATAACCAAAAAGGTATGTGCTGCCAAAATTAACACTGTATCCTTACTTTGCAGCTGCTGTAATTGTTTTGATGTGTGTTCCTCACCAAAAGCAATAAACTGATTAATAGATTGTGTTGCATTGCTTCCCATAAATAAACTAAAAATAAACTGGCTTGCCAAAAGTATTGGAACACCTGCCTTTACACGCACATGAACTTTAATAGCATCTCCGTCTTAGTCCAAAGGGTTCAATATTGAGTTGGCCCACCCTTTGCAGTTATAACAGCTTCAGCTCTTCTGGGAAGGCTGTCCGCAAGGTTTAGGGATGTGTCTATGGGAATGTTTGACCATTCTTCCAGAAGTGCATTTGTGAAGTCAGGCACTGATGTTGGACGAGAAGGTCTGGCTCGCGGTCTCTGCTGTAATTCATCCCAAAGGTGTTCTATCGGGTTAGGAGGTCAGAAGTCTGTGCATGCCAGTCAAGTTCTTCCACCCCAAACTTGATCATCCATGTCTTTATGGACCTTGCTTTGTACACTGGTGCACAGTCATGTTGTGCACAGTCATGTTGGAACAGGAAGCGGCCATCCCCAAACTGTTCCCATAAAGTTGGGAGTATGAAATTGTGCAAAATATCTTGGTATGCTAAGGCCTTAAGAGTTCCCTTCACTGGAACTAAAGGGCCAAGCCCAACCCCTGAAGAACAACCCCACATCATAATCCCCCCTCCACCAAACTTTACACTTGGAACAATGCAGTCAGACAAGTACCGTTCTCCTGGCAACCTCCAAACCTAGACAAGTCCACCAGACTGCCAGACAGAGAAGCGTGATTTGTCACTCCAAAGAAATAGAGTCCAGGGGCGGCATGCCTTACACCACTGCATCCGACACTTTGCATTGCGCTTGGTGATGTAAGGCTTGGATGCAGCTGTTCAGCCAAGGAAACCCATTCCATGAAGCTCTCTACGCACTGTTGACTCTGCAGACAGTTGACAACTTTTGCACACTGTGCGCTTCAGCATGGGCTGACCCTACTCTATCATTTTACATGACCTACCACTTCCTGGTTGAGTTGCTGTTCCCAGTTTCTTCCACTTTGTTATAATACCACTAACAGTTGACCGTTGAATATTTAGTAACAAGGAAATTTCATGGATGGACTTATTGCACAGGTGGCAACCTATCACTGTACCATACTTGAATTCACTGAGCTCCTGAGAGCGACCCATTCTTTCACAAATGTTTGTAGAAGCAGTCTGTGTGCCTAGGTGCTTGATTTTATACACCTATGGCTATGGAGGTGATTGGAACACCTAAATCCAATGATTTGGAGGGATGTCCCAATACTTTTGGTAATATAGTATATCTGGAGGGAAAATGGGGAAGAGCTGGAAAAGGTGCCATATGGAGCCAAACTGGTGGAAATGAAGGGCAGTAAAAAAGCGCTGTAGACCTGTTTATATAACAGGTTATAAGGATCTGGTGAGTGGTTTTCTAAAGGGAGAGGTGGAGAGAACTTTTTAGCATGGTGGAAAAACACTAATAATGGAAGCACTTTATTTGGACTGGTTATATATTGGACACTGGGAAGTTTTACACAGCACAAGCACTTTATAATAAGGACTGGTGGAAGTGGAATTGTAGCTGGTGTATAAACACTGCACTGATTCATATATACTATATATTGTCACTTAAAGATAATATAATATCTTAATAAGATGATATAATAATTTATGGTTAATGTTGGAATTTGATTTTTCAAGATAGCAGCTGGTAACAGCAGATCATTAAGTTTCCCAGTCACTGTGGTGCAAATTGTCATGCGGATTGATTATTTCAAATCGCATGACAAGTTGTACACTATTGTCCGCAATGGAAGTGGTTTTGAAAGTAGTTCATGTACTACTTTATGTTCAGGTGCAACTTGCATAGACATCTGTGCATGAAGTCACACACGTCTTCCAAGTCACACCTGAAGTCGCACTGACATCCAACGTTCAAATCGTACGAATTCAAGTGAAGTTGCACAATTGCAAAGTTGGATCCAGTGTGACCGAAGACTAATGGCATGCAGCTAATACCAACAGCAGATCACTAATTGTACACAAAAAGCACTAGCAAGGTTTCCACTATATTTTTTAGATTTTGATTCACACATTGCACTGAAGTTAATACTGTAGTTCACAATTTTGGGTAATAGCTGGTAACCACCTGTAGTAAGTTTAAGAAACTTTTTTTTTTTTAATACGGTATATTTGAGTTTAGTACACATTTGTGTTGAGAGCGCTGCACCAACCCAACTATATTTTCTCTAACTTTTTTCTAATGCCCACCTAACCACTTGCCCCCTGGACCCTGTTCCCTCTCAAATACTATGGTCATCCTTTGGCTCTATCCAACACTCCCTAACTCTCATCTTCAATCTTTCCCTCTCTTCTAGCATCTTTCTTAACTCTCGAAAACATGCACTAGTCACCCCCATACTTAAAAAGCCTTCCTTGGACCGAACCATTCTTAAACATCTTTGCCCCATCTCCTTGCTCCCCTTTTCCTACAAACTACTTGAATGCCTGGTCTACAACCAACTGAGTGACTACCTCATTAAGAATAACCTTCTTGATCCCCTTCAGTCTGGATTACACCCTCAGCACTCCACAGAAACTGTTTTCCTAAAGCTCACAATATACTAACAACTAAAAGCAAAGGATACTACTCTGTACTCCTACTTCTGGACCTTTTGGCTGCCTTTGATTCAGTTGACCACCCCCTCCTCAAAAAAAAAACTTTACTTCTTTGGTCTCTGTGACTGTACTCTTGATTGGTTCTCATCTTACCTATCCCACTGCACCTTCAGTGTTACTTACAATTCTTCTTTCTCCTCCCCTCCTCCTTTCTCTGTCAGGGTCTCCCAAGGTTGTGTTCTTGGACCTCTCGTGTTCTCAATCTACACCAACTCCCTGGGTCAGGTGATAGCCTCCCATGGCTTTCAATACCATTTCTACACTGATGATGCCGCCTAAATCTATCTATCTACCCCTCATCTTGCAGCATCAGTCAGCTCACACATCATTAATTTACTAACCAAAATATCAGTCTGGATGTCACAACACTTCCTCAAACTCAATCTACCCAAAACCAAGCTCATATTTTCTCCCTCACGTTCCCCTTCCTCTGACTTCCCTGTCAAGATCAATGGAACAACTATCAGCCAGGGTGCTAGGTATAATCCTGGACTCTGAACTCCTCTTTCAGCCCCACACCCAATCACTATCCAAAGCTTACCACCTCAACCTCTGCACCATCTGTAAAATATGCCCCTTTCTAAACAATGAGACCGCACAACTCCTAGTCCATTCCCTGGTATTCTCTCGCCTTGACTACTGCAACTTCCTCCTCATTGGCTTTATATAGTCTAGCCCCCCTTCAGTCCATTACTCAACAAATTAAATTCAAGATACTAACAATAACTTACAAAGCCATCCACAACTCGGCCCCAGCTACATCACTAATCCAGTCTCAAAATACCAACCTAATCATTCTCTTTGTTACTCCCAAGACTTCTTAATCTCTAGCTCCCTTGTCACCTCCTCCCATGCCCTTCTCCAGGACTTCTCCCGAGCATATCCCATCCTGTGGAATTACCCCAATCCATCCTATTGTCTCGTACTCTGTACACTTTTAGGCATTCTCTGAAAACAATTCTACACAGAGAAGCTTATCCTGCCTTCAGCTAACAACTGTATTTCCAATTTCTCCATCAGCTCATCCTCCACAGTTATTACCTTTTTTATCACTTGACCCTCCCTTGTAGATTGTAAACTCTAATGAGCAGGGCCCTCTGATTTCTCCTGTATTAAATTGTATTATACCTGTACTGTCTGCCCTCATGTTGTGAAGTGCTTTGCAAATTGTTGGCGCTATATCAACCCTGTATTAAAATACCAATAATAATTTGAAATTATATCTCCTGATAATGTTTATTGAGCACACTCTAATGTCTTTAGCCTGAAGAATATGTTATGAATGCCATTGAGGCTTGTGTGGGAAATGTAAATGTCAAGGCAATAGTCACTATGATGTCTGAAACTTGTCAGATGTGACAGTAACTATATGTAATGAGATGACTTATGTCACCCTGTCTTAGGGATATGCAAACTAGATAGGCCTGGTTTACTAAGGTTCATGATTATTAAGTGACACAGGAAAAATGCATTACTGACAAAAAGTATGCACATGTGTACCAATAGAATGCATACAGTATATATATATATATATATATATATATATATATATATATATATATATATATATGAATTGCACACAATTTCACAGAAGTCAACCACAATAAATGTAGCAGCTTATTACTGAGTGCACGTCCTCTCATCTAATAGAAGAATTAAACAGAGATACTGAATATAATTTTTTTGGATATGAATTTAAAGAAAAGTATAGCCAAAACCTTTTTGGCTATACTTCTCCTATGGATTATATTCGATCTGCACTCCTGTGACCCATTTTCAGCTGACAGCAGACTGAAGCCCACTGACACAGAGCTTGTCCAGGCTCACAAAAGATCCTGACCATATGATAGGGAACCCACCAAGAACCCTGGACTGGCTCCTGACTCAGCCTCTCAGCGATCTGCCAAGGGTCTGAGACAGCCCCTCCACAGCCCAGCGCCCCAGTTAGCACTGGAGAGGAAAGCAGAGATCTGTCGACTGACAGTGATGGCTCTCTCCTCAGAGCAGATGGGGAAAACTGAGCTTTTAGCAGTGTTTGATCACTCAGTTCTTACTTCTTTCAGTTGTTTTGATTTCAAAAGCCATACTTCTCTGTTATTGAAAGTATATGCATTCTGGAAGACATGAATAAATACCATATATATAAATATGTATGTATGAAGTATATCCACATATCCACTTGCAGACCGCCCCCAATGTACTGTGAACGGGTGGCCTGTGCAGGCAAAGCAGCATACTCATGTCCCCTGCCAACTCCTACTGTGTGGGTGTCTGTCAGCAAGCCCTGGCCAATGATTCATGGCTGGAATCTGATGATCGGCTGTGTTCAATCACAGGCCAGAGGCCTTTGTTGACATTCAATACAGGGCTCTGTACAGAGGGATCAATCTCACTGTTAGTGTTAGACTGTTAGATTCAATCTATTAGTAAAAGCAGCACACAATACACACATTGCTTTTATTGCTATGTGTATCTTTTGTTGCAGAGGTTCTCCTCATTCCTTGTCTTGATGACTCAATGGTAATTGAGGGGAAATATCTACATTGAATAGCCAAATTGTAATAAAAACCTAAAATAGATTCTACTACTATTCTACTCTTCTGCTTTAAAGTGTATCTAAAGCCAAAAACTTTTTCCTTGTTTTTAGTTTTAGACAGAGTAAGAAAGGATAGAACCTCTGTCTTCTTTATTGATGGTCTTTATTGTTATCTGTGGCCGATGTCTCTACAGGCAGGATTCCCTCCCTCTTGGTTAATGTCATGGGATTGTAGGCAGCAAGAGCAGAAAAAACTTAGGTAAATAAAGACTATGAAAACTAAGCTGGAGAAACATTTACCACAGCCCTTTATTATTGGTTTGTAAATGCTGCATTTGAAATAAACAAAATATATCAACTATAATAATTTTAACCAATCAGACTTAACAACAATTAACCATCACTCAGCCCAAACACCACTACTTGGGCTAGTTGTATCCCTTTTAGCTCAAAATGCAATAACGTAAAACTGCCAAGTGATGACAGACATTTTTCTAATACCCTACTAAAGTATAACTAAAGGCAATTTAGTTTTGACATAGTGGAGATAGATTAGAACACCTGTTTTATTGCTACCTCTGTCCTGTTATGGAGATTCACCCTCTCTATTTCTCCTGTTTACCATTATCATCAAAAGTGAAAGTAAAAGATGATCCCAAATTTTGACCTGTCCAAAGAACAGTAATAGATGGAAAATTTTTACAATGGGGACACTAGTTCTTGTGACCAGGGGGGCCCCAATAGATTCCCTTAATTTTCAGGCATTTCCTCTCACTTCCTGTGGCTATGGGACAGGAAGTGAAGGTAAATCATCTCAATGGGACACAGATGGCAAAAAAATGCCAGGGGTTTTAGCACTCCCTTACTGTATCCAAAATGAAAAAAAAAAGTTTTGCCTATAAGTCTACTTTAACCCTTTTTCTAATATTCTACATTGGTTTTAGAGTAGGAGAACCAAACCAGATAGGTCTAGGAGTGTTCTCTAAAAAAAACCAATCCTTATTGTTGGAGAAGACATCTGAAAACGATCACTCTTTGATGTAAAGATTAAATCCAAAGTTTTTTTTCTGCCCAATATCACTACCCCCTAAATGTAATATAAATATATCAAGTGCGACCATAACTGATATAAAATTCCTTATTCAAAAAACAGATAATCCCATTTCATACTCTTCTACAATGGCAAAACATTTTTACCAATATGGGATTAAAACTCAGCTTTCAGAATAAACTCTTCATACAGCTCTCCTTTCTGCCTCAAAAACATGAGTGTCTCAGAATGAAAACAGAAAGTGACTTGTAAAAACTAAAAAATAACTCATTGGGTGAATGTAACATTTTATAAGAATCAGATCCCCATCTTCCCATTCTTATATTTGTTTTTTTCATCCAGACCTAGTCTGGCTGCTTTTGCTGCTGCACCTATACTAAATGAGTGAGATCAGAATTTTAAATGATCTAAATTTAAAACACGTAATATCTTTTAAAAATGGCATTGACCTGAAATTTTGTCGATGAGAACCGTCTTCATGAATAAAAAATACATTACTATGTTTAGTCATTACCGTAAAGTGGAACTACACTGGATCTGAGCACCACAAAGCAAAAATGCTATTTAATTCATTTTTAATATTTAAAGCAAACTCCCACATGCATCCATGTTTCCACGCTCATGCTTATTTTCTAGAGAAATCACTTTGAAAAACACCCCCTAGCATTTCTGGCAGTGACCATCTTAAGTATAAGGACAGATGATTCTTGTAGCTTTGACTTCCTGGAATCCAGGAATGTATGACATAATTTACCTAGGCAAAAAAACAGGAAGTAACTGAAGAAATGTAAAAAAAAAAGGTTTAAGACAAGTAAGTGTGATATACTCTATTTATTAATGTTGGCAGCATAACATTTAAAATAGTTAATGTTTTGGAGAGAGTGAAGTTCCATTTTAACATACTGTATTTACTTAGTAAAATCGCTGTGCAAATAAAAGAGCCAGAGATATAGTTTAACAACTTGCCCTCAGGAAGATGTTACCCCCCTCCAGGCCATTTGCTATACAGCACGGCGTTATTTTACCTAACAATTGCTCAGTCATGCAACACTGCACCTACATGAAATTTATATAATTTATTTTCACACAAATAGAGATTTCTTTTGGTGGTATTTGATTGCCACTAGGGTCTTTAATTTTTGCGCTATAAATGAAAAAAGACTGGCAATTTTGAAAAAAAAACTACATTTTTTTTACTTTCTACTATAAAACATATCCAATAAAAAAATTTAAAAAATGTAATTTCTTCATAAATTTAAGCCAAAATGTATTCTGCTACATATTGTTGGTAATAAAAATCCCAATAAGTGTTTAATGATTTGTTTGTGCAAAAGGTATAGCATCTACAAACTATGGGATATATACTGTAATTTTTGTTTAATTTTATTTTATGTATTTATTTATCTTTTATACTAGTAATGGTGGCAATCAGCAACTTATAGCAGAACTGTAATAGTACGGTGGTAAATCTGACACTAACTGATACTAATTGACACTTTATGGGAACCAGTGACACTAATACTAATAATTAGAGATGAGCGAATCGAAGTATCCGAAGTGGAATTCGAGTCGAATATCGGAAAAATTTCGATTCGTGCCGAATCCGAAAAATAGCCTAATTCGGACGAAATTTTTCAGAAAATGGCGGCTGACATGTGCGGCGACGGAGCGGGGATGTCTGGGAAGGCGCGCAGACAAGGCGCGCTGACCCATAATGCATTCCTCAACTACATGTGATCGCATCAGCCAATCAGCAGCCAGCCAGCCAGCACTGTGTAATGGTCGAGCTATAAATAGCGGCCATTTTGGAATTCTTCATTTGCCTGCAGTTATTGAACAGAGGCAGACCGCTCTGTACTAGGGACAGGGACAGAGTTAGGGCCACAGAAACGATAATTGGGGACAGAGAAAAGTTACTTAGGGACAGAGAACCATTACTCAGGGACACAGACTTGTTAATGAGGGCCACAGAATCGTTATTTAGGGACAAAGAAACGCTAGTTAGGGCCACAGAATTCATAATCAGGGACAGACAGAATTGTTACTCAGTGCCAGAGAATTGTTACTTAGGGCCACAGAAACGTTATTAGGGCCACAGAATTTTTACTCAGGGACAGACAGAATTGTTACTGAGTGCCAGAGAATTGTTACTCAGGGACAGACAGAATTGTTACTGAGTGCCAGAGAATTGTTACTTAGGGCCACAGAAACTTTAATTAGGGCCACAGAATTTTTACTCAGGGACAGACAGAATTGTTACTGAGTGCCAGAGAATTGTTACTCAGGGACAGACAGAATTGTTACTGAGTGCCAGAGAATTGTTACTTAGGGCCACAGAAACTTTACTTAGGGCCACAGAATTTTTACTCAGGGACAGACAGAATTGTTACTGAGTGCCAGAGAATTGTTACTCAGGGACAGACAGAATTGTTACTGAGTGCCAGAGAATTGTTACTCAGGGCCCCAGAAACTTTACTTAGGGCCACAGAATTTTTACTCAGGGACAGACAGAATTGTTACTGAGTGCCAGAGAATTGTTACTCAGGGACAGACAGAATTGTTACGGAGTGCCAGAGAATTGTTACTCAGGGCCACAGAAACTTTACTTAGGGCCACAGAATTTTTACTCAGGGACAGACAGAATTGTTACTGAGTGCCAGAGAATTGTTACTCAGGGACAGACAGAATTGTTACTGAGTGCCAGAGAATTGTTACTTAGGGCCACAGAAACTTTACTTAGGGCCACAGAATTGTTACTCGCACAGACACAGAATTGTTACTGAAGGCCACAGAACTGTTACTTAGGGCCACAGAATTGTTACTCGCACAGACACAGAATTGTTACTCGCACAGACACAGAACTGTTACTGAGGGCCACAGAACTGTTACTTAGGGCCACAGAATTGTTACTCGCACAGACACAGAATTGTTACTCAGGGCCACAGAACTGTTACTTAGGGACAAAGAAACGCTAGTTAGGGCCACAGAATTCATACTCAGGGACAGACAGAACTGTTACGGAGTGCCAGAGAATTGTTACTCAGGGCCACAGAAACTTTACTTAGGGCCACAGAATTTTTACTCAGGGACAGACAGAATTGTTACTGAGTGCCAGAGAATTGTTACTCAGGGACAGACAGAATTGTTACGGAGTGCCAGAGAATTGTTACTCAGGGCCACAGAAACTTTACTTAGGGCCACAGAATTTTTACTCAGGGACAGACAGAATTGTTACTGAGTGCCAGAGAATTGTTACTCAGGGACAGACAGAATTGTTACTGAGTGCCAGAGAATTGTTACTTAGGGCCACAGAAACTTTACTTAGGGCCACAGAATTGTTACTCGCACAGACACAGAATTGTTACTCGCACAGACACAGAACTGTTACTGAGGGCCACAGAAACTTTACTTAGGGCCACAGAATTGTTACTCGCACAGACACAGAATTGTTAATCGCACAGACACAGAACTGTTACTGAGGGCCACAGAACTGTTACTTAGGGCCACAGAATTGTTACTTGCACAGACACAGAATTGTTACTCAGGGCCACAGAACTGTTACTTAGGGACAAAGAAACGCTAGTTAGGGCCACAGAATTCATACTCAGGGACAGACAGAATTGTTACAGAGTGCCAGAGAATTGTTACTCAGGGCCACAGAAACTTTACTTAGGGCCACAGAATTTTTACTCAGGGACAGACAGAATTGTTACTGAGTGCCAGAGAATTGTTACTCAGGGACAGACAGAATTGTTACGGAGTGCCAGAGAATTGTTACTCAGGGACAGACAGAATTGTTACTGAGTGCCAGAGAATTGTTACTTAGGGCCACAGAAACTTTAATTAGGGCCACAGAATTTTTACTCAGGGACAGACAGAATTGTTACTGAGTGCCAGAGAATTGTTACTCAGGGACAGACAGAATTGTTACGGAGTGCCAGAGAATTGTTACTCAGGGCCACAGAAACTTTACTTAAGGCCACAGAATTTTTACTCAGGGACAGACAGAATTGTTACTGAGTGCCAGAGAATTGTTACTCGGGGACAGACAGAATTGTTACGGAGTGCCAGAGAATTGTTACTCACGGCCACAGAAACTTTACTTAGGGCCACAGAATTTTTACTCAGGGACAGACAGAATTGTTACTGAGTGCCAGAGAATTGTTACTCAGGGACAGACAGAATTGTTACTGAGTGCCAGATAATTGTTACTTAGGGCCACAGAAACGTTATTAGGGCCACAGAATTGTTACTCAGGGACAGACAGAATTGTTACTGAGTGCCAGAGAATTGTTACTTAGGGCCACAGAAACTTTAGTTAGGGCCACAGAATTGTTACTCAGGGACAGACACAGAATTGTTACTGAGGGCCACAGAACTGTTAGTTAGGGCCACAGTATTGTTACTCGCACAGACACAGAATTGTTACTGAGGACCACAGAACTGTTACTTAGGGCCACAGAATTGTTACTCGCACAGACACAGAATTGTTACACAGGGACACAGAACTGTTACTGAGGGCCACAGAATTGTTACTCGCACAGACACAGAATTGTTACTCGCACAGACACAGAATTGTTACTGAGGGCCACAGAACTGTTACTTGGGGCCACAGAAACGTTAATCAGGGACACAGAATTGTTACTGAGGGCCACAGAACTGTTACTTAGGGCCACAGAATTGTTACTCGCACAGACACAGAATTGTTACACAGGGACACAGAACTGTTACTGAGGGCCACAGAACCGTTACTTAGGGCCACAGAATTGTTACTCGCACAGACAGAATTGTTACTCGCACAGACACAGAATTGTTACTCGCACAGACACAGAATTGTTACTCAGGGACACAGAACTGTTACTGAGGGCCACAGAACTGTTACTTAGGGCCACAGAATTGTTACTCGCACAGACACAGAATTCTTACTCGCACAGACACAGAATTGTTACTCAGGGAAACAGAACTGTTACTGAGGGCCACAGAACTGTTACTTAGGGCCACAGAATTGTTTCTCGCACAGACACAGAATTGTTACTCGCACAGACACAGAATTGTTACTGAGGGCCACAGAACTGTTACTTGGGGCCACAGAAACGTTAATCAGGGACACAGAATTGTTACTGAGGGCCACAGAACTGTTACTTAGGGACACAGAATTGTTACTCGCACAGACACAGAATTGTTACTCAGGGACACAGAATTGTTACTCAGGGACACATAATCGTTTAATTAAAGAGTATGTCAGACAACATGCAGAGGAGTGGCAGAGGAGGCAATGTTTTAGGAGCGAGCAGACGTGGCAGCAGAGGAAGGGGTCGAGGCAGCACTATTCGCAGCCAGAGGCCAGTGCTCCCGGTGTCATCCAGCGGTCGTGTCTCCACCGACAACCCTGCCGTCGTCGATTGGTTGGCTCGGTCGTCTTCCTCTTCCCAGGTCACCTCTGACACCTACAGCCAACGGTCGGTGGGTACGTCAGACACAACCGTTAGTTGGCATGGCCCGGGACCAAGCCCACTGAAATCACGTGTCCTCTACCTGCCCCTGTCCTTTGGTGTTCCCTCACCAAGTGAAGTATCGCATGCTGTGGGCTCAGCCCCACTGTACAGTGAGGAAGAGCTAACAGAGGGCGGTCAGGAACGGGGGGAGACATCCGCCTTTTCAGCAGCTAGGCGAAGAAGTAGTGGCGAGGAGAGTGGCCCGGTAGCCGGTCTAGAGACAGGTCTGTCTCCTGACCCAGACGCAGCCGAGGGGGCTAGTAGTGAGGCGGAGACCCTACTTGATGATGAGGAGGTTGATCGCACTTGGCAGCCTCGTCGTCATCAGGCAATTTCTTCCGCATCATCAGGAGAAGAGGGTGGCAGCTTGGCAGTGAGCGAAACAGTCGGTGGGTTGCCCAGGAGACAGCAGCAGGGTCGCAGCAGTGTCAGTGGAAGCAGTGTCAGTGGAGCCAAACGGCCACGGAGTAGAGCACCAGCTCCACTGCAGCCTACCACCACGGCCAGTAGTGGTGCCGGTGTGCACGGAGGAAGCAGCAGTCAGCCAGTGAGGAGTATCGGGGGCAAAGTTTCCTACTCGGCGGTGTGGCAATTTTTTGTCAAGCCGCCCGAGGAAGTAAACGTAGCCGTATGTCGACTATGTGGCCAGAAAGTCAAGCGTGGCCAGGGGGCCCATGTTGGGACTATTTGGGCCATGTTGGGACAATGGGAGACCTCTCATTGCTGCTGTCTCCATCGCCACACTCTGCCATGTGCCACTTTCAGGTCTCCTCACACACTGCTGGTGTGTTGAATTTTTTGACATAGGGTGCTGGCAGATTACGGGCCTCCTATAGCTGCTGCCAGGCCCCTAATCTGCCATAGGCCCCTATATACCGCCTCCTCATGCTGCTGCCAGGTCCAGAGTCTCTCATGGGTCCCTGTACGGCCTCCCATTGCTGCTGTCTCCATCGCCACACTCTGCCATGTGCCACTTTCAGGTCTCCTCACACTGCTGGTGTGTAGAATTTTTTGACATAGGGTGCTGGCAGATTACGGGCCTCCTATAGCTGCTGCCAGGCCCCTAATCTGCCATAGGCCCCTATATACCGCCTCCTCATGCTGCTGCCAGGTCCAGAGTCTCTCATGGGTCCCTGTACGGCCTCCCATTGCTGCTGTCTCCATCGCCACACTCTGCCATGTGCCACTTTCAGGTCTCCTCACACTGCTGGTGTGTAGAATTTTTTGACATAGGGTGCTGGCAGATTACGGGCCTCCCATAGCTGCTGCCAGGCCCCTAATCTGCCATAGGCCCCTATATACCGCCTCCTCATGCTGCTGCCAAGTCCAGAGTGTGTCATGGGTCCCTGTACGGCCTCCCATTGCTGCTGTCTCCATCGCCACACTCTGCCATGTGCCACTTTCAGGTCTCCTCACACTGCTGGTGTGTAGAATTTTTTGACATAGGGTGCTGGCAGATTACGGGCCTCCCATAGCTGCTGCCAGGCCCCTAATCTGCCATAGGCCCCTATATACCGCCTCCTCATGCTGCTGCCAGGTCCAGAGTCTGTCATGGGTCCCTGTACGGCCTCCCATTGCTGCTGTCTCCATCGCCACACTCTGCCATGTGCCACTTTCAGGTCTCCTCACACACTGCTGGTGTGTAGAATTTTTTGACATAGGGTGCTGGCAGATTACGGGCCTCCCATAGCTGCTGCCAGGCCCCTAATCTGCCATAGGCCCCTATATACCGCCTCCTCATGCTGCTGCCAGGTCCAGAGTCTGTCATGGGTCCCTGTACGGCCTCCCATTGCTGCTGTCTCCATCGCCACACTCTGCCATGTGCCACTTTCAGGTCTCCTCACACTGCTGGTGTGTAGAATTTTTTGACATAGGGTGCTGGCAGATTACGGGCCTCCCATAGCTGCTGCCAGGCCCCTAATCTGCCATAGGCCCCTATATACCGCCTCCTCATGCTGCTGCCAGGTCCAGAGTCTGTCATGGGTCCCTGTACGGCCTCCCATTGCTGCTGTCTCCATCGCCACACTCTGCCATGTGCCACTTTCAGGTCTCCTCACACTGCTGGTGTGTAGAATTTTTTGACATAGGGTGCTGGCAGATTACGGGCCTCCTATAGCTGCTGCCAGGCCCCTAATCTGCCATAGGCCCCTATATACCGCCTCCTCATGCTGCTGCCAGGTCCAGAGTCTCTCATGGGTCCCTGTACGGCCTCCCATTGCTGCTGTCTCCATCGCCACACTCTGCCATGTGCCACTTTCAGGTCTCCTCACACTGCTGGTGTGTAGAATTTTTTGACATAGGGTGCTGGCAGATTACGGGCCTCCTATAGCTGCTGCCAGGCCCCTAATCTGCCATAGGCCCCTATATACCGCCTCCTCATGCTGCTGCCAGGTCCAGAGTCTCTCATGGGTCCCTGTACGGCCTCCCATTGCTGCTGTCTCCATCGCCACACTCTGCCATGTGCCACTTTCAGGTCTCCTCACACTGCTGGTGTGTAGAATTTTTTGACATAGGGTGCTGGCAGATTACGGGCCTCCCATTGCTGCTGCCAGGCCCCTAATCTGCCATGGGCCCCTATACCGCCTCCTCATGCTGCTGCCAAGTCCAGAGTGTGTCATGGGTCCATGTACGGCCTCCCATTGCTGCTGTCTCCATAGCCACACTCTGCCATGTGCCACTTTCAGGTCTCCTCACACTGCTGGTGTGTTGAATTTTTTGACATAGGGTGCTGGCAGATTACGGGCCTCCCATTGCTGCTGCCAGGCACGTAATCTGCCATGGGCCCCCGTACCGACTCCTCATGCTGTGACGTTGCAACAAGGTGGAATTCAACCCTACATATGTTAGACCGCCTTTACGAACAGCGAAAGGCCATCACCGATTTCCTGATGTTAAAAGCGGATAAAGGTACTCCCTGTGTAACTTAGATGTCAGCCATTGGCAGCTCATGCATGACACCTGCGCTTGCTCAGGCCCTTTGAGGAGGCCACGCTATTCGTGAGTCGGCAGGACTATGGGATGAACGACGTCATTCCTCTGTTGCACGTCCTGGAACAAATGCTGTTAACAATGGCTGGTCAGGGTGCGGTAGACGTGGCGCACAGATCTCAATGCCACATGACCCCTGTGGGGGCAGGACAGGAAGAAGAGGAGGAGGTAGAGGAGGACATTGGTGCTCAGGAATTATTGAGTGAAATGGGTGGTTTTTCCACTCAGCGGACAGGAGTGGAGGAGCAGGAGCATCTGGTAGAGGAGGAGGAGGAGGAGACAGAGGACCCAGACGCACCGTGGCAGTATGCTGTGGAGATGGAGGCAGGGAGTCCCTCGCATTCCTTGGCACAAATGGCCCATAGCATGCTCGGTTGCTTGCGTAGCAACAGCCGAATAATAACCATCAGACAGAGGGATGACTTTTGGCTGTCCACCTTGTTGGACCCTCGCTACCGTTCAAAAATGGTGGCCTTTTTCACACCTGCTGAGAGGGAGGCCAAAATAACGTACTATAAAAACCACCTATGTAGTCAGCTGGTCTCTGCCTGTCTGCGCCAACGTCCATCCTCAGACACTGTGGGCCCTGTGCGCTCGCGTTCCGCTGCCATGGCAGCAGGGGAGGGGTGGGGTGGTAGGAGCAGTGGCAGCTCCACCAGCAGCGGCTGCCTCAGTCTGCAGTCGATGATGAGTAGCTTTCTTCACCAGCGCAGTGAGGAAACTACTAACCAGCCGCAGCAGCAGCAGCAGCATCAGGTGGACCTGGAGCAGGACCTCAAACAACAGGCTTAGGCCTACTTGGACAGCACCCTGCCAACCGAGGTAGACAATCCCCTTGACTACTGGGCAACGAAACTTGACCTTTGGCCCCAACTAGCTGAATTTGCCCTTGAAAGGCTGTCATGCCCGGCCAGTAGCGTGGCATCGGAGCGCGTGTTTAGTGCGGCAGGAGGTATTGCAACTCCGCGGAGGACACGACTGTCCACCCAAAGTGTGGAGAGACTGACGTTTGTGAAAATGAATCAGGCGTGGATTAGTCTGGATTTCAAACCACCAGTTCCTGACACAACTGACTAAATCCGCCATGAATCATGCCCCAAACATGTGCCACTTTCAGGTCTCCTCACACTGCTGGTGTGTTCCATTTTTTGTCATAGGGTGCTGGCAGATTACGGGCCTCCCATAGCTGCTGCCAGGCCCCTAATCTGCCATGGGCCCCTATACCGCCTCCTCATGCTGCTGCCAAGTCCAGAGTCTCTCATGGGTCCCTGTACGGCCTCCCATTGCTGCTGTCTCCATCGCCACACTCTGCCATGTGCCACTTTCAGGTCTCCTCACACTGCTGGTGTATTCCATTTTTTGTCATAGGGTGCTGGCAGATTACGGGCCTCCCATAGCTGCTGCCAGGCCCCTAATCTGCCATGGGCCCCTATACCGCCTCCTCATGCTGCTGCCAGGTCCAGAGTCTCTCATGGGTCCCTGTACGGCCTCCCATTGCTGCTGTCTCCATCGCCACACTCTGCCATGTGCCACTTTCAGGTCTCCTCACACTGCTGGTGGGTTCCATTTTTTGTCATAGGGTGCTGGCAGATTACGGGCCTCCCATAGCTGCTGCCAGGCCCCTAATCTGCCATGGGCCCCCGTACCGACTCCTCATGCTGCTGCCAGGCCCGTAATCTGTCATGGGCCCCTGTTGTCGCTTGTTGGCATATTCCGCTCGTTCAGATGCTCCTTCTCCTGCTACTCCTCTTCACGGATTCCGTCAGCAGTCTTTCTTGGAATCCGTTTCCAAGAGACAACAGTTTGCGAGCACGCACCAGACGGTGCAGAAACTGAACGTCCTCCTGTCCAAGTTGCTGCTGCCAGGCTCGTAATCTGTCATGCGCCCCTGTACCGCCTCCTCATGCTGCTGCCAGGTCCAGAGTGTGTCATGGGCCCCCGTACCGACTCCAAATGCTGCTGCCAGGCCCGTAATCTGTCATGGGCCCCTGTACCGCCTCCCCATGCTGCTGCCAGGTCCAAATTGTGTCATGGGTCCCTGTACGGCCTCCCATTGCTGCTGCCAGGCCTGTAATCTGCCATGGGCCCCCGTACCGACTCCTCATGCTGCTTCCAGGCCCGTAATCTGCCATGGGCCCCTGTACCGCCTCCTCATGCTGCTGCCAGGTCCAGAGTGTGTCATGGGTCCCTGTACGGCCTCCCATTGCTGCTGTCTCTATCGCCACACTCTGCCATGTGCCACTTTCAGGTCTCCTCACACTGCTGGTGGTTTCCATTTTTGTCATAGGGTGCTGTATGGCCTCCCATTGCTGCTGCCTCCACCGCCACACTGTGGCTCCACACTCTGGTTTTGGCCCCGTGACTGGCCAAATGAGTGAAGTGTGCGGTGATTCTAAGATCGACGGCACTCATCTGCATGTCATACTGCCTGACAGTATTATTTCTCTTCCCCAGCAGACTCCAAGGGCATTTAAATTAAAGGTACAGTGTTCAGCACTAATATTAAGTCTCTCTGAAGCCTAGAAACACCCTTTTTTAAGTTAAATTCACAGCGAATATATTCGACTCGAATCGAAATTTTTCCACGAATTCGCCGAATCAGTCGAATCAAATTTTTGAATACTTCGCTCATCTCTACTAATAATAAACACTGACACTGTACTAATGACACTGATTGGGACGGGTTAACATCCAATAGCGATCAAAGGGTTAAGTGTGCCTAACAGTGCTTTGTTTGTGAACAGTGTGGTGCTTTTGCTAGGGGATGAGTTATTTTGTATTCCCTGTTTGCTGTTTACATACACAGAGTTCTGTTCTGTCAACCTTTGCCGCTGATCGGCTTCTGATGTGTCTAATCACAGCACAGCCAAGGCGGTGGGCTCATGCATGAGTCCCCTATCCAGAAGCGACCAATCATGTACTAGGTACATGATACAATGCAGGAGAGCTGCCTTGCCTCAGCACATCTAAGTGATGCAGTCGGCAAGCAGTTAAATAAAGCCAGGCTCCATTAGCCATTTGATAATTTTTTTGATCTTTTTATCACAATCTTGACATTGTCCTACTCAAGCACAATATCATCAAACAAAAGACCAGACATACCAACCTTATTAACAAAAAACAGTTTGGAAATCCTCAAAGCGTGAAGAAGGCTAGTGAGAAAATTGCTCTAAATAAAGCAGCTTCAAATATAGAAAAAACATACTAGTTAGGCCTCATGCACACTGGGCTTAAAAATGGCACTTTCACATTTGGGGCTTTTTCCGCCTTTAAAAGCACCTCTATGTTAGCTTATGTACCCATGCACACATAGGCATTTGCGGGAGTTTTAAAAGAGGAGCATTTACAGGCTGAAAAAACATCAAAAGCACATTCAGATGAGCAGCTGAAGAGCAGAAAATGCTAAGTGCACCTAAATGCTATCAAATTCTGGTGTTCAGTGGAGTAAATCAAATAGCTTGTGTGCATGAAGCCTTACAGTACAAAGCTGAGAAAAATTAGAAGGTGTAATAGGATGCCTATTAGTTGGTCTAAAACAGGCATGTCCAAAGTCCGGCCCGCGGGCCATTTACGGCCCGGGGGTCGGTTTAATACGGCCCTCCAACAGTCCTCCCTGCTCTGTGTAATGTGGCCCTCCCACGGCCCTCCCTTCTATGGCAGACAGTCTTCTGCTTGAGAGCAGAAGGCAGTGCGCATGCCTGATTGCGGCGCGTTCTCCCTGGTCTGTGTAAATGCGGCTGTCGCACGGCCCTCCCTTCTGTGGCAGACAGTCTTCTGCTTGAGAGCAGTGCGCATGCGTGACTGCGCCGCGCTGGGAGCGACAGAGGGCGGTGACGTCAGGGCCGGGCTTCCAGCGTGAAGTGTGTTTCTCTTCCCCTCCCGGCTGCCGAGCAGAGACTTCAGTTCCAGCTACCTTTTTCACCCTTTACATTAGTGCAGGTAAGTATTTTTTAAATTTATTTTCAATACATTGTGAAAACTCAGCTGTCAGTTGATCTTAATGTTATGAAATGAAAAGTATGTCGTTTGCAATTAACTTGGCATAAAATAATTTATTTGCATTTAATTGTAATGGTTCAAAGAATGTTCGGAAAAATGTTCGGCCCTCCACCATGTTCACTTCATCCAATCTGGCCCTCTTTGAAAAAAGTTTGGACACCCCTGGTCTAAAATCTTTTTTTTTGTATCCTTTTAGAGCTTGCTTCACTGAAAAGAAGCTTTTACAAGTAGGTTTGTTGTGTAATATTAATGTGAGCCCAAGAGAATGATTGTCACATTATGGAACCTAAAGTATTACTAAAGTCTTGTTTAACCTCCCTGGCGGTAATCCCAAGTGTGGCTCGGGGGTTAATTTTCAGTACCAAAAGCGGTAACCTCGAGCCACACTGGGGATTACACTGTAGTGTGTGTGTGTAGTATAACTTACCTTGTCCCTGCGATCCCCCAATGTCCTCCCACTGTGTCCTCCGGCCGATGTCCTCCCACTGTGTCCTCCGGCCGATGTCCTCCCATTGTGTTCTTCAGCCGATTGTCCTCCCACTGTGTCTTCCGGCTGTTGTCCTCCCATTGTGTTCTCCAGCAGATGCCAGCATCTTGCGGGTTTCCTCCCCTGCGAGCTCCGCAATGCAGGGGGGCGGAACCGGCGGGAGATTAAAAAAAGTAAAAACATGACATACACACAATACATTGTAATCTGTTAGGATTACATTACTGTATCAAATCATTTCACCTTAGTTTTATCCCGAGTGCTTTGTCCTGTGCCCTGCCTGCACTTTTACCTCTCTCTCTGTCTGGAAACTTGAGAACGTCCATGGCGTCCAAAAAGCGTCCCTTTAGGTCAAAAGCGGTTTTAGACCAGCTTGAAAACAGCGATAGTGAATTAGAATCACTTGAAGAATTGAGTGATAGTGATTCGTGGAGAAATTTGTCATCAAACACTGAAATTTCCATGCAAAATAATGTACTGCTTTGACATTAAAAAATATTGACATAATCAGACCGCCAGGGAGGTTAACTACTTCCACTCTATAGCAGCAATACTGCTCCAGGGCAGCATGGGTGCACAAAATCACTTATATATATATATGTAATTTTGCATTTCCGGGTAGGGGGCACATGTGAGCTGCGTGCACCCTACCCGCGCCTCCATTCATGGCTGCAGCTGTCAATCACTGTTCCCTGGCCAGTAATTACTCGCTAGTGCCTGGTGATTTCCAAGGATCTCCGACGGGGAGAAGGACTGTTTTGTTTACTAACAGTCCTCCTTCCTGTCAGCTTAAGCACACTGCACAGCATAGCCATCCACAGCAGTATGCTTACAGTGAAGCACACACATCCCGCCCCCTACTAAAACACTCCCTGCACACAGTTAACCATTTGATCACCCCTCATGTTAACCCCTTCCTGCCCAGTGCCATTAGTACAGTGACAGTGCTTTTTTTTAGCACTGATTGCTGTATTTGTGTCACTGGGGATGTCAGTGACACCAAGCCAGTTCCCCCCAGTGTCAGAATGTCTGCCACAGTCCTGCAGTCCCACTATAAGTCTCTGATCACCGCCATTACAAGTAAAAATGAAAAAAAAATCCCAGTATATATACCACCATTTGAAACGCTATAGCTTTCACATAAACCAATTAATTTACACGTATTGGGATTTTTTCTTAGCAACGACATGTAGCAGAATACATTTGGCATAAATTTATGATGAAATTTGATTTTTACATTTTTTTTACTGGACATGTTTAATAGCAAAAAGTCAAAAATATTGTTTCTTAAAATTCTTGGTCTTTTTTTAATACCACAAAAAATAAAAAATGCACAGGTGATCATATACCACTGTAAGAAAGCTCAGGTTGTGGAAAAAAAAGGATGTAAATATCATTTGGGTGCAACGTTGTATGACCGTGCAATTGTCAGTTAAAGTAACGCAGCGCTGTAACGCAAAAAATGTCCAGGTCAGGAAGGGGGGTGAATCCTCTTTAGGGCAAGTGATTAAAAAAGAAACAAACATTTCATGCTTTCCTGCTCTGTAATGGTTTTGGACATTGGACAAAACCGCCCTGATCCTCCTCTTCTTGGGTCCTTCCTGATGCTCCTGACCCCTCCGTCCTGTCAGGTTCCTCAACAGCAAGTAGCTTGCTATGGGGGCACCTGAGCAAGTGCGCTCCCGAACCACCGCTCTGCATATCCATTCACACACAGAGCTGTGGCTTGGCCCACCCACTCCCACTCCTGATTTGCTGACTGGCTGTAATTGACATCAGCGGGAGCCAAACACGAGTGTCCAGAGAACCGAGGCTCTCGTGGACATCGCTGGATCGGGATGGGGTTCAGTGTTGGGGGGGGCTGCTACACACAGCATACACATAGAATGCATGAAGGTAAAAACCCTGGAGCCTTTAACCACTTTAAAAATACTAAAACCAAATGCTCAGAAAAAGCTGCCTGATCTTCATTAGAGGAGTTTAAAAAAGAAAGAGACCATGCTGCTGAGTAAGTGGCCAGCGTGGAAGAAGCAATAGATTTTTAAAATTTCTTTAGCAACGTCCCAAGTCTCAAGTCCCATAGAGGTGGAGGACATTTCATTCCTTTCTCGTCTGCACCTGGACAAAGCAATTTGAATTGGTTCATCTGCAAACAAGAATGTGTGAATCTGCTCTTGCCAAGTACTATATATAATTTGCATTGGTTCACATTTTAAGACTGAGACATTTAAAAACGAAATGTCTGATCAAGGCTATCAGTGGCAGTGATTTAAATTTTAAACAGTTAATAGCAAATACCACCCCTTTATTATAATTACTAAAGAGAATTCTTCTGTTCAGCTGAAAATAAAAGACCCACATTTCTATAGCCTAATTCAAGCAGAAAAATATTTTTCAAATAACCTTTCTTTTGCCAATTAGGATGCCATAATCCTGCACAACAAATAATTTCTCCAAACTCTTGAGAAGCCAATGTAGCCTGCTGCTTGAGTGAATAAACAAAATGTCTCATCAGATATAAATTCTTCTTGAAAAAACAATCTTTCTTTAAAATTATACAAAAACTGTGGCCAGACAATCATATTCTCTCCCATGTTGGTATTCACTATAATGTGAGAGGATGGGATTTTAAATCTGAAATAGAAAGGAATAAAGGTCTGGAACAAGTGTGACCAGCTTGAAGAATTCTAAAAGAAAAAGCTAGCAGACAAAAGGAGATTGCATCTTTCTTAATACAACCTTACTTCTAATAAAATGAAAGAGAAGACACTTTAACTTAACTTCACAAGATAACCTAAATTCCATATTAAGAATGTCAGTAGTGATCCCTAAAAACAGTATGCAGGTCAATGGAAGAACAATTTTTTAAAGAGCTAAATTCTGTACAATTAAATACAGTATCATTATCAATGAAGGAATTTAATAAATTCTGACAATCGTTTAATGAAGCTGTTCCTATAAAAAGAATATCATCCAAATAATGTATGACAAAAGAAGAATCAGACCTAACCTTAACCACCTGTTCTGTTTCCCCAATCTAAGCACACAGGCACACATACGTATCTATTGTGGGGGGGGGGGGGAGTGGAAGGGGGGCATGGCTAGTAGGACTGCAGGGGGGGGTGATCAGAGGGGACTCCAACAAGACCCCCTCCCTATCCACCCTTCTCCAGAAAAAGGTGAACTGCAGCTAGAAGGTGTAAGGGATTTCCGGCAAAAAGAATCGCGATTGGGAACGTGCATGCGTGAAAGAGATTCCACAGAAGAGCTGCCGGTTGTGCGCAGGCACGCAGGAATGCATGATTGCGCACATGCACGCACACGTACACACGCATTGCAAAGATTGGCGCCAGATGGGCTATTTAAAGAGGGCCTCTGCTCTGGTTCAGTGCTGACTGGTTTTCAGCTCCCCCCTGTGTCCTGCTTGCTCCTGTACAATTGTTGCTGACCCGGCTTGTTTTTGAAGGATTGTTGCTGACCCAGCTTGTTCCTGACCTGACTCCGATTACTCTCCTGCTTCTGGTTCCTGACTTTGGCTCTGCTCCTGACTTTTCCTACTGATTCTGTACCACCCTGCCCGACTGTTGATGACCCTGGCTATGCTATGACCCTGCTCCTATCCTGTGTCCTGGCTACCTACACTGCTCTGCTGCACATCAGGCATTACCCATAACCTGCTCTGTCTGCTACTACGGTACTCAAATCATAGGATACTCTGCCTACCAAGGTCATCATCTGCAAGAGCCGCAAGCAACAACCACTGGCGCTCTTGTCCCCCTGGTTCCTAGACTCCCTCTGTTCCAACCTCAGCGGGTCAGGGCTAGTGACAAAAGTGAGGCCGACCTCGTCAATTCAGTTTCCTAACAGGTACGTGACAGTACCAGTCAGCCAGTGATGGAGTCTGAAAGGGAGGCCTCGCAACTGGGGGACATTCGCCAAGCAGTAACTACCTTGTGCAACGTAATGCATGAGTTACAGAAAAACTTTGAACATCTGGAGAGTAAACTGCGAACCAACTCTAATGTCCTCATAGACAAAGACCTCATGACTACCTTCAATGCGGTCACCCAAACAGAGACCAGTATAACCATTGAAGCCTCTGCTCTGCCGGAACCTCGGGTACTTTTCATAACTCCTGTGAGTTATATTTTTCCCTGCTCCCCAGGACCTTCTTGTCATCTAACACTAAGGTTGGATTTATTATCACACTATTATCCTCAGAAATGAACCTCAGTCCTGGGCCTACCATCTCCATGAGTTACATGATCCGGCCTTCGCTTCTGTGGACTTATTCTTTACAGCGATGGCACAAATCTATGATGATCCCTTCCAGCGCCAAACCGCTGAAACGATGCTCAGTAAGCTACAGCAAGGCCAGAGACCTGTGGAAGACTATGTCGCCAATTTCCACATCTGGAGTCCTGATACCCAGTGGAACGAGTCTGCTCTCCGCCATCAGTTCCGCCTCGGTCTGAAGGATGAGCTGGCCCGAGTGGGGGTGCCAACCAGGTTGGAGAGTCTGATAGACATGGCGATTCATATTGACCATCGGATTCGGGAAAGGCAGAGCGAGAGGATTAATGGGAAGATTTTTATATGCTCTAAAATAGGGCCCTCTACAAATGTGGCACCATCAGCATCACTCACTAACTCCACTAGGAGAAGTTTCTGGAGACCGCAGTTATCCGCAGCGGAACACCTTCGCCGGCAGAAGTCCAACCTCTGCCTCTACTGCGGTGATGCAGGTCATTTCGTGGCCCCCTGCCCGGCCAAATCCCATAAGTCCTTTCCCAACTGTTTCTACATGATGCACCCTCAAGGGGCAAGCTGGGCGCATCTCTCCTTTCATCTGCAGCTACAGCTGGCCGAAAGGACAATCATGGTCCCAGCCATCATAGACTCAGGTACCTGTAGCTGCTTTATGGATGCTCACTTCGCTACGCAAAAGCAGATTGCACTCCGTACCAAGGCACAGAGACTTGCAGTTCATCTGGCAGACGGATCTGGTATCAGTTCTGGCCCTGTAACACAGGAAACCGTGCCAATATTCTGCTACTCTACTTCGGGACATCAGGAACTCCTATGTTTAGATATCATTACCTCCCCAATTTTTCCAGTTGTTCTCGGCATGCCTTGGCTAAGAGCCCACAACCCAAACATCAATTGGTTGTCAGGAGAAATCTTCTTGACTTCAGAATATTGTCTGACTCACTGTACCCCTAAAGGGACTAATGAGGCATCTCCTCTTCTCACTATTCACTCTGATCTTGAAACCATGAAACTTGTTCCTGCAGTATATCATGAATATCTGGACGTCTTCAATAAGAAAAGTGCCAACTGCCTTCCTCCTCATCGCTCATACGACTGTCCTATTGAGCTACTGCCCGGAGCCGAAATTCCTTTAGGTAGAATTTATCCCTTATCCAAAGCCGAATTAGAGGTCTTCCGGGAATATATAAATGAGAGTTTGGAAAAAGGCTTTATTCAGCCTTCTACATCACCAGCAGGAGCCGGTATCTTCTTTGTGGAGAAGAAGGATCACACTCTCAGACCTTGTATCGACTATCATGACCTGAACAAGATAACGGTAAAGAATCGCTACTCCCTTCCACTGATCCCTGAACTATTTTAAAGGCTGTGAGGAGCATGCTTCTTCTCAAAACTGGACCTAAGAGGCACTTACAATCTAGTGAGAATTTGGGAGGGTGACGAGTGGAAGATAGCCTTCCGAACCCGATTCGGACACTTCGAATATTTGGTAATGCCCTTTGGCCTCTGTAATGCCCCAGCAACCTTCCAACACCTGGTAAATGATATCTTTTGAGACTATCTGGATCTATTCCTTATCGTCTATCTGGACGACATCCTGCTTTTCTCAAGTTCCATAGAAAGCCATCGGGATCACGTAAGGAAAACTCTGGATAGACTATGCCAGCATCGCCTGTACACAATGTAGGGATTTCTGGCAAAAAAGAATCGTGATCGGGAATGCGCATGCGCAAAAGATTCCGCAGAAGAGCTGCAGGTTGTGCACAGGCGCGCAGGAATACACGATCGTGCACATGCACGCACACTTGCACATGCACGGCAAAGATTGGCGCCAGACAGGCTAATTAAAGAGGGCCTCTACTCTGGTTCAGTGCTGACTGGTCTTCAGCTCCCCCCTGTGTCCTGCTTGCTCCTGTACGATTCCTTGTTCCTGACCCGGCTTGTTCCTGACCTGACTCCGATTACTCTCCTGCTCCTGGTTCCTGACTTCGGCTCTGCTCCTGACTTTGGCTTTTCCTACTGATTCTGTACCACGCTGCTCGACTGTTGATGACCCTGGCTATCCTATGACCCTGCTCCTGTCCTGTGTCCTGGCTACCTACACTGCTCTGCTGCACATCAGGCATTACCCAGAACCTGCTCTGTTTGCTATTACGGTACTCAAATCAGAGGATACTCTGCCTACCAAGATCATCATCTGCAAGAGCCGCAAGCAACAACCACTGGTGCTCTTGTCCCCCTGGTCCCTAGACTCCCTTTGTTCCAACCTCAGCGTGGTCAGGGCTAGTGATACAAGTGAGGCCGACCTCGTCAATTCAATCTGCTATCAGGTACGTGACAGAAGGACTGAAGCCGGGTCTCATTGCAGAGGGGAGAGAAGGTGACTCCCAGTATTGGAGCAAGAGGAAATCCCACGCTGTCTCACTGCTGCTACTTCCACTGCTGGCTGCACTCCTCACTGTAAACAGGACAAATGATCCCAGCTCCTGGAAAGACAGGGGAGGTTTGTTTTGGAATTCCTACTGATCACCCCTCTACAGTCTAGCTGGTGGTCTCCTTTTACTGAAGAAGGATGGGCAGAGTAGTCTGTGCTGGGGTCCGCTCTGATCACCCCCAGCAGTCCTACTAGTTGGGAGTCTCCTGGAGGGGTGGGGTCTGTGTTGGGGACCCCATTGATCACTCCTTTGCAGTTCTCTTAGCTAGACAAAAGCTTGTGACGTCTTTTCTGGTGCATTCCAGACCTGCCATCTGTGTTCACCCTGTTTGTCTCCTACATGCTTGCAATAGGTTCTGTGAACCTGTTATCTATGTGAGTGACATTTTTTATACATTTGTATGGTAATAAAGCCTTACTACACCATGAGGAGTTCCTTATCTTTTAAGCACCTATCCAATAGAGTTGGGACTTAAAGGATTGTTTCTGAGAGTGCCTGGAGAGACCTTTGGAAGCAGAGGATCCATTGGGATTAATATTGAGTGCATGTTGACCTATATTTTCTATGGGTCAGCTATTAACCACTTGCCTTCCTGAGGATTTACCCCCTTCTTGGCAAGGCCATTTTTTGCTGTTTGACTCTGCTATTTCAGGTGGTAATTGCGCGGTTGTGCAATGCTGTGCCCAAACGAAATTTGTTCTTTTTTTACAGAAATAGAGCTTTCTTTTGGTGGTATTTGACCACCTATAAACAAAAAAGACCAAACATTTTGAAAAAAAAACTATATTTTTCACTTTTGATTATAAAATATATCCAATAAACTCAAAGCTAGTTGAAAATTTTAGGCTAAAATGTAAAATCTCAATACATGTATATTAATTGATTTGTGTGAAAGTTATAGCGTCTACAAACTATGGTACATATATTGGACACAAATTTTTTGAATATGACAATTTTTTTTTTTTACACAAAGTTGTCACTTTAATGATATATTGCTCAGGCATACCATGAGTATATGTAGAATAACACCTTTAAAACACATTCTGCTACTTCTCCCGAGTATGGGTGTAGCACACCCTTGGGTGGAACTTATAGATATATAGGTTCAGCTCCCAGCGGAATCTGGTGACACCTCCGATTATACCCAGAACACTTCGACACTCTGAGAATATTTTTTATGGGTTTTATTGAAGAAGACAAACCCTGAAAAAGAACTAGCTGATTTAACACAGGTAATGTACATAAAACACAGATGCCGCTTTGCATAACACAGTTAGTAAGAAATCACTCTTCACTTGCCAAAGACTCCAAAAACTGACTAGTATCACACTGACTAGGGTGACATATGAGAGTGACATTGACACATGAAACAATAACTGTTAATGAGGTTTAGCAGCTTATTGACATTTACTATCTAGAGCAGAATTGTCCTACCTAACCACTAGCCAGTGGGATGAAACTTAAAGTCTCTCAACGTTGGGGCCCTTTAATCAATGGAAGAGCGCTCCCTCTCTGCATGGGAGAGTAGTTGTAATCCAGGGGTAGCAGGATAGCAGAAGTCTCCTTTTAAGCAGAATCTTCCAGTGAACATTGCAATAGAAAAAACAACACTTCAACAAAGTCTTTACCATACAGGTGAAATCCTGATATACTGACACTTGCTCAGTATATTTAGAGCAGCAAGTTTCTGTGGGGATTTGAAACTAAACACACTCTTCAGCCACAACACAAGTTTTGAGGAGACAATCACCAGTAATATACAGAGACAGAGTTCTCTCATCAATCAGCAGTAGGAATAGATCATTCTGAGCAGCTTGGGCTTTCCAGGATCTGTGACACTCTGAGAATTAGAGAGCAGGCTTTCTCATGACCATTCTCCAGAGATGAACAGCAAATGCAGCAATTTCAAAATCCCCTTTCATCACAGAGTACTCACTGTTTCTGGATTGTCCTCTAGATAGCATTAGACAGTAGTAGAAATCCTCTCTCTTTCAGCAGCTCCAGACTTTGAGAGACACATGCACTTGAGTGGCTGTAATCCTGAGTGTCAGGCAGGACAATCCTTGATTTGCACACTGTCCTTCTGTAACAATTCCTCTGCTACACACTCTCAGCCCAGTTTATGGGTTCCAGCAGCACAGAGAGTGAGACTCTGACTTTACACCAGGAGCCCTTGCTCCATGCGGTCCCCTGAAAATGTCTGCTTCCCCACATGTGTTTCTTCTTCCTTTTTCCTCCCTCCTTTCCTGCACAGCCAATCATAAGTCCAGCTGCAACAGTGCTGCTATGGGTGGATCCTTCTCAGCTGTAGCAACCACCAATCAAATCACAGTCCTGCTTTTCCTGTCTGTCACTCACAATGAGGGAAAAGAAAAAAAAATGCTTTGCAACTGCTGTTTAAGATTTAAAGCAACCAGCACATCTCTACACTGAGATACCACCTGTGAGAGACTTTTTGGCAGCCTAGCTACATACAAGCCCCCAAAATCCAATGACCACCTCCAGGCTTCCAAAGGGCATATTTCCTCATATCACTTCTTCACTACCTATCACAGTTTCAAAGACTCTAAAATGCCAGGATAGTACAAAGACCCCCCTCCAAAATGACCTCTTTTTGGAAAGTAGACACCCTAAGAAGTTTGATAAGAGGCATGGTGAGTATTTTACAGATATCATTTTTGTCACAGGGTTTTGAAAAAGAAAAAAAGAAAAACACATTTTTTGTTTTCTTTCTTCATTTTCCTAAAACATGTGGCAACAAATTAGATCTGCAAAACACTCACCATGCCTCTTAGCAAATACCTTGGAGTGTCTACTTTCCTAAAAGGGGTCATTTGGAGGGGTTGCTTCTACTATCCTAGCATTTCAGGGCCAACATTAGAAGCTTATGCCACACATCACCCACTCTTAGAGACCAAGCCTTTTCTGACACTTTTTGTTCACAAGTTTTTTTGCTAGAAAATTACTTTGAACCCCCAAACATTATATTTTTTTTTTTAAAGCAGAGGTCCTAGAGAATAAAACAGTGGGTGTTGAAATTTTTTACATCACACAGTATTTGTGCAGAAATTTTTCAAACGCAAATATTTTGGCAAAAATTAGAATTAGAATTAGATAAGATATAAAAGATGATGTTACACTGAGTAAATAGATACCAAACATGATATGCTTTAAAATTGCGCATGCCTGTGCAATGGCAACAAAGTACATACATTTTTATTACCAATAGGGGACAATTTAAAAGCCTTTACAGGTCACAAATTTATATTTACACAGGAGGTCTAGTGCTAGAATTACTGCCCTTGATCTGACATTTGCGGTGATACCTCACATGCATGGTGAAACCACTGTTTACATACCAGCACGGGGTTAAATCTTGTGCAAGAGTTTTTTTTTTTTGTTGTTATTTGATTTTTAAAAATTTTTTACACTGTTCCATTAATTTTTTTTATCACTCTTAATGCTATCACAGGGAATGCAAATATCCCCTATAACTTCAATGGGCATTGCTATATATTCTTTTTTGAGAAATCTGGGTTCTATCAAACTCTAGATATCTCCTCTGCCCTTATATTATGTAATCTCACCAAGATTGGTGTGATCAGATGCTTTCCCAATTTACAAATGGCGCTTTTTATATCTTGCAAAACTGAACTGATGAAATGCTTGTACCTTGCGATCTCTTAGACTATAGAGATGATTGGAGCCATTCTGGTCTCTTACCAGCTCTATGGTCAGCCAGCGGAACTGCCAGCTGCATTCCCGGATTTCCCTGTGGGACAGGTGAGCCCAAGAAAACTGTGGAAGGCAGCAGGAGGGGGGGGGGGGGAGATGTCCCTTCCCGCTGCTCGTAAAAACAATTCAGCAGCTAGTTGGCCACTAGGATTGTTTTTACATGAAATACGACCACCAGCTGAAAAAAACAATACCAGGATGATGCCTGTAGCTACAGGCATCATCCCGGTATAACCATTCATAGTCCAGCAATGTACTTGTACATTGCTGGTCCGTGTTGGGCAATATATGTAACAGCAGAGAACACAGGCATACAATGAATTGGCTCTGTGGATCAACATGACCGCAATTCATTATTTTCTGTAATGCCCATGTTGAGGGTTAGGCCCAAAAGAGTTTTACATTCAGAAACCGTGATAGGTTTCCATGTGAATTGTCTGGCAAGAGCTGAATTTGGGTTAGCGGCCATGTATTATTGTGTGTATAAATTGCCTTGGCCCAATTTAAATTGATGCAAATCTTCTGTGAAAAACAGCAGAGGGGCTAAATGCTAGTGCTGGCAGCGAATGGGGCTGATCCTGCTAACACTGCATTTTTGTGGACACTATACAAAGGAGGCACTAGTATAGTTCTGTTCATGATCAATATATTGAACCGTATAAAACACTAAACTAGTAATGGCGGTGATCAGCGACCTATAGCATGAGTGCAATAGTGTGTGGGCAATCTAATGCTAGCTGACCCTGGCTGAGAGTGGCACTAACTGACCCTGACGCTATCTGATGTCACTAGTGGCAGGAATACGGTAATCAGTGAAAAATGTTATATACTGACACTGTCTTAATGGCACTGGTTGGGCGATCAAGGGGTTAATAGGGGTGATCAAAGGGTTAAATGTGCATAATCTAATGCATGTGTGTAAAATGTAGTGGTGCTTTTACTCGGTGTCCTGTTCTCTCTTCTCTCCCTGGACTGACAGGTGGGGGGGGCAGTGGGGGGCGCAGGTGCGCTTACACCCCAAAATAGGAAGTGATGTATGATTACGTCGCTTTGCCAAGATCCGCTGCTCGCCCGTAAAATGTGGGTAAGCTGTTGGCAAGTAGTTAAAAAAAATCTCTTAAAAAAAAGTTTAAAAAAATTCTCAATATGGTATTTATTTTTTTTTTTACATTTATTTTTTTTTAAAAATACTTTTATCAGAATAGTACAATGTTACCACAATAACATTGTACTACTGTGTGTGTGTGTGTGGGTGATCAGGGATTTTTCTTTTTTTTTTACACTTTGCTTTGCAGGAGAAATAAAGATAATTTATCCTGCAATACAAAGCTTGCTGTCAGAACCGTCATAAACGAGTAAAATTTTGACAACTCAGGATAGTGATCTGTGATTGGCTGGAGCTGGCCACATGGCACAGGGTGCTGTTATTGGCACCATGTATCATGTGTCAGCTGTGGGCCAATCACAGCTCACTAGGAAGAGAAACAGCTATTATGAATTACATTGATTCATAACATCTTTGCTTGCTAGCAATCACATGATCATCAGGTCCCATTCAGTAGGATCATCATTCCGCTCTGTCTGCTGGACACAGCAGTTGCAGGGGGGGACGTGCTGCGTGCCCCCTTTTGTGAGTATAGCCAGAGTATGAGTACGTCGCTTTGCCTGTAGCTGCCGCCCGACCGTACTACAGTGCAAGCGGGAAGTGGTTAAAGTGAGCGTGTGTACCTGAAGGTGGAGGAGCATGATAGATTTGCACACCTGTTGAAGTCACTGGTGCATTACTTTAAATGCTGAAAGAAAGAGACTGTTATATTACTTTTGGACTGCATTTTGCACTTTATTAAGTGTTGCCTATCATTCACTATTTATCTGTTTTTTATATATATTTAGTAGAGCTGCTTATTTTTTTAATTTATTTTTTAAATTTATTTTTTTAATACGCCTACGCATTTTTTGTGAATATCTAGCACAGATGAACCTTTACGTGATTCGTCACATATTTATTATACTGGGGGCCTGATTGCTCAGTCGGGCATTTGTTTTATAATTATTTAATACTGATTTTGTTGATTTTCACACTTAATGCTTTAGGTCAGCCGGGTGTTTATTACAGCTCGGCCAGGTGTTTACTGCTACTTGATTTTAGTTCTTTTTTGATATGTTTCACTTATCATTTGGATTTAGTGGCTCAGCCAGTTTTTTTTTACTATTGACTTTATTTGTTTCACAGATTTATTCTATTACATAATGGGTTTGATGCTCATGAGGGTGTTTATTTATTATTAGTCTATGTTTTGGGTCACTAGGAGGCAGCGCAGCACTATTCTTGGACAATCAACTGTTTTGTACCATACAGTAAGCGCTTAACATTAACCAGCAGTTCTTCTTTATCAGAGTCATAATTCTGTTGAACCTTCCAAGTTGGTTTAAACAAGCATTACCTTGTCTTCTTGGTTCCTGATCTGGAAGGAACTCTGGTTCTTGCTGTGTTTCAGCTTCCACAAAAAATCTGGGCAGGTCTTCAAAGATGAACACCAGATAAGTAAAAAAAATAATAGTATGTCTAGCTCCAGCAATTACATGTGCTCAGATCAAAAACCAAATACACACTGAAAAGAGGGTGGGACTAGCTATTCAGAGCATCTCCTATCTATGAAGAGAGCAAGGAGCACACTTATTAAAGGCAAGCAAACAACAATACATGTGTAACACGATACCAGCCATTCAACAAAGGTGGAGGAGACCTTAAAATGAGAACAACATAGTAAGCAACCCACTGGGAAGCACCTATCAAAGTAAAAATAATCATCAAAATAAAATTCTAGTGAATTCAAAGGCCTAGGATTTAATGGAAGAAGCCTGAAAGCTGATTTTAAATTGGTCCAATAACCTATAATTCTTAATTTTTGTACTACTTCTTCAAAAGTTACATAAGTGACAAAAAGATAATTCAGCATCTAGATGATCATTTAATCTCTTTGTGCCGAAAGTATGTAAATATGCGGTCTCTCAGCGGGTGGGCTTTGATGCTGAGATGCCACATATTTGGGTACCAAAATGTAAACACACCTGTTCTGAGAGAGCGCACCCTGCACGCTCCCAGCACAGTTACTGGCACCTCCCAATCTTGCAATCGAGGAGCTTTCCAATCATGTGACCGCTGTGACCTCCTGGCATCAGAAACCCCTTATAGGGGTTAAACAAATGCTTTTAGATAATGATAGATGGCAAAATAATCTATCAGAATTTTGATGTTGTGCCTAAAGAGAAGATTCTAAAGATTTCAAATGATAGGTAAATAAATGAGTCACAAACTTTCCATAATTCAATTCCTTTAAAGATATTTCCCCTATTTCTGATAAGTTCTAAATATCTCAACAGTGCTGTGATAATGTGTGTCAAACAATATGTCAACTATTTGAAAACATACGTGTCTAAATAAAATACAGCTATTAATTATCACAAATATACAACATATTATTACTAACTACTTTCTGTCTGTCCGCCAGCAATGTACTGCAAATGGGTGGCAGCTACAGGACCAGAGACGTCCCCGTACATTGCTAGTGCTGTACCAACATAGGGAGGCGTTGCCCTCCCGAGTGGGCACGCAACCCTCCCCCCATGTCCGCTATGTCCACCTGATGCGGATTCCAGTAATTGGTACCCGGTGATCATGTGATCACATGATCACTACGCGATCACAATGATAGAAAAGCTGTTATGAATCAATCTGATTCATAACAGCTTTGCTTCTGTTCTTGGAGAGCTGTGATTGGCCCACAGCTCTCACATGGTAAATAGGGCCAATCACAGCACCCTGTACAATGTGACCAGCTGGAGCCAAACACAGATCACTGTATTTTGAACTGTCATGAACTTAACCCATTTATGACAGTTCAAAGCAAACATTGCATTGCAGGATCAATAATCTTTATTAGCATTGCAGGAGCAATATTCCTTTGTATATGTCCCCAAAAATGCAGTGTTATCAGAATGAGCTCCTTTTACTGCCAGCACTAGCATTTAACAGCTCCACTGTTTTTCCTGGAAGATTTGTATCAATTGATTTTGGGCCAAAGCAATTTATACTCACAACAATATATTGCCGCCCACCTAAATTCATCTCTCCCCCGACAATTCGCATGGAAACCTGGAATTTAAAACTTTTTTGGGACTAACCATCAACATGGGTATCACAAAAAATAATGAATTGCGGTCATATTGGTCCACAGACCCGATTCATCATATGCCCATGTTCTCTGCTGTTACATATATGCATATACATATATACATATATGCCCAACAAGGACCAGCAACATACTGGTACATCACTGGACTTTGAGTGGGTATACCAGAATGATGTTTGCAGCTACAGGCATCATCCTAGTATAGTTTTTTTCAGCTGGCAGTCAGCTTTCATGTAAAAACAATCCTAGTGGCTGGACTGCTTTTACAAGCAGTGGGAAGGGACGTGTCTGCGCCCCCACTTTCCACCGTTTTCATGAGCTCTCCCATCCCGCCAGAGAATGGAAGAATTCAGCCGGCAGTTCCACTGGCTTACCATAGAGCTGAATGCCTCCAATCATCTCTATGGTCTAAGAGACCAGAAGCTACAGGCATCTTATTTCTGTTTCAATGGATATAAACAACAAACATTTGGAAATAAGCAAATAAGCATGTCACCAGGTGGAGTGTTGCACTAATACAGATTAATTGTATTTAAAGAATAGCACTAGATTGTTTACATAGGACTGGACTGTGGTGAACTGTTGACCCGGCATCCTAGGTAGGAAGAGGCATTTCTTAAGCCAGTCTTCGTGATTCTTAACCCACTGCCTTAATGAGCTGCCACATCAGAGACTTCAGGCTGCAAGGACTCTTCTCAGTTCTGTGTGCAGAATCCTCCTAGTCAGCTAGGGGGAGCTCTAGCTTAAATTGTTAGTGAGGAGGGCCGAGTAGCAGTCTGGGTGCGATAACCAGGTGGGTCAAACTTGGGTCAGAGCTGAGAGGCCCTGCAGACAGCTCTGTGGGATTCCCCCTGTTCTAGAACTGAGCCTGCTCAGAAGGGGGAGAGTTTGAGGAGAATTGGAGTGGGAGATGAGGACACCAGGAGTCTGGGAGGGGGCCCAGATGTGAGAGGGGCTCACCTTCAGACATGAATCTTTGAAGGAAGAAAGCTTGGGACTGCACCGGCCCCCTGAAAGGACCATCTGTGTGAGAGGGAATGATCGACCCACTTAGAAGGCCTGGTAGCAGCCACCAACCCACCAGTAACACAGGAGAAGGACTAAGTGAGTACACCTGCACCCCTTGGGCCAGATAGGGGAAGGAGCATTCTGGTGGGAAATCAGATTAGCAACTAACCGGGACTGTCTTACTTTATCGTGGCAGGCACTGGCTCACGAATTCCTTCAGGCAGCTAGATTAGCAGAATCTGGAGTCTGAGGTGGTACAACTGAAGATGTTGGCTAGCTCACCAGGAAGAGGATTTTGCTGTAAAAACTTGTACATAGTTCCATGAAGTTGTCCTCAGTTTCACAGTTCTATTGGGCATCCTGTACACCCCTAACACTATCCTGGTTCCCAAATAAAACTTCAAAACAAAGCTCAAGGACTGGTTACTGTCTCCTGGTTGCAAATTATTGTGGAAATTATTATTATTATTATTATACAGTATTTATAAAGCGCCAACAGTTCGCTCAGCGCTGTACATTACAATGGGAGACAGAACATGCGACAGTACGATAACAATACAATGTGATACACGAGGGGTTCGAGGGCCCTGCTCTTTCGAGCTTACAATCTAGGAGGGAAGGGATAGTGGTACAGGAGGAAATGGCTGTGGGGGATGGAGTGGTAGGAAGAGTGGAGGAGGTCGGCAATTAGCAGGGGGTGGGGTAGGCTTCCCTGAAGAGGTGGGTTTTCAGGGTGCGCCTAAAGGAGAGTAGAGTAGGTGATAGTCTGATGGATTAGGATAGGGAGTTCCAGAGGATGGGTGACGCCCTGGAGAAGTCCTGGAGGCGGGCATGGGAGGAGGAGACTAGGGAACTAGAGAGAAGGAGGTCTTGTGAGGAGCGGAGAGTGCGTGTTGGGTGGTATTTAGATATTAGGTCAGTGATGTAGTTTGGGGCAGTATGATGGACAGCTTTGTAAGTCAGTGTTAGGATTTTGAATTTGATCCGTTGGGCAATTGGAAACCAGTGGAGGGATTGGCAGAGGGGGGTGGCGGAAACAGAGCGGTTGGTAAGGTGAATGAGTCTGGCTGCCATATTCAGGATTGACTGAAGCGGGGATAGCCTGTGGTGAGGCAGGCCAGTGAGGAGGGAGTTGCAGTAATCGAGTCGTGATATGATGAGGGAGTGGATGAGCTGCTTAGTGGTTTCCGGGGTTAGGAACGTGCGGATTTTGGCGATGTTGAGGAGGTGGAGTCTGCATGAGTTTGTTAGTGATTGGACTTGGGGCTGGAAGGATAGATTGGAGTCAAGTATGACCTCAAGTACTCTGGCGTGTGGGGCAGGCCTGGTGGTGGCATTGTTGGACGTGATGGAGAAGTCAGTGGGGGGTGGTGTGCGGGCAGGGGGGAAGACGAGGAGCTCAGTTTTGGAGAGGTTCAGTTTAAGGGAATGGAGTGACATCCAGTTTGATATGTCGTTCAGTAGGCTTGTGATTCGGGCGGAGACTGAGGGGGTGAGGTGAGGGTGTAGAGATAGATTTGCGTGTCGGCGGCATAGAGGTGATAGTTGAATCCATGAGAGTGTATGAGTTGGCCAAGGGAGGAGGTGTAGATGGAGAAGAGAAGAGGCCCGAGGACAGAGCCTTTAGGGACCCCAACAGAGAGGGGGAGTGAGGGGGAGGTGGTAGCGTTGTAGGTAATGCTGAAGGAGCGTTGTGATAGGTAGGACGAGAGCCAGGAGAGAGTGGAGTCTCTGAGGCCAAGGGAGTGTAGCTTTTTGAGGAGGAGGGGGTGGTCGACTGTGTCAAAGGCCGCGGAGAGGTCGAGGAACATGAGCACTGAGTAGTGGCCATTAGCTTTGGCAGTTAGCAGGTCGTGGGATAGTTTGAGTAAGGCAGTTTCGGTGGAGTGTAGGGGACGGAGGCCGCACTGTAGGGGATCGAGGAGGTTGTTGTCGTTGAGGTGGGAGCTTAGGCGATTGTAGACTAAGCGCTCGAGGAGTTTGGATGTAAATGGCAGCAGGGAGATGGGTATAAGGTTGTTTGGGTCATTGGGGTCCAGGGAGGGCTTTTTAAGTATAGGGGTGATTTGCGTGTGCTTCAGAGGGGAGGGGGAGATTAAAGATGTGGGTGAGGCAGCGTAGGATGGAGGAGGAGGGAGGTCATAGGAGTATGAGGGGATAGGGTCGAGGAGGCAGGTGGTGAGGTGGGCATTAGAGAAGACCTTGGTGACTTCCTCGATGGTAGTAAGATCGAAGGAGTGGAGTGTGGAGGGGGCTTCAGTGTGAGGAATGTTAGGTGGGGTGGAGGTCTGAACAGTGGTGAGGCCGAGGGAGAGGGGTGATGAGGGGGTTGCTGTGTGAGAGGAGACGGGTGGGGAGGAAGTTTGAGCAGCGGCGATGTCCCTGCAAATAGTGTCAATCTTGTTTTTGAAATGATTGGCAATCTCAAGGGCAATGAGTGAGGTGCTGGGTGGAGGTGGGGGCGGAGAGAGTAGGGAGTTAAAGGTGGAGAAGAGCTGGCAAGGATTGGAGGAGAGGGTCTTGATGAGGGTCAGGAAGTCGGCTTGTTTGGCAGCGTGGAGGGAGGAGGTGTAGGTGTTGAAGGCAGATTTATAGCGGGTGAAGGCTAGTTGGGATCTGGTTTTGCGCCATAGTCGCTCCAGCACACAACTGTGTTGTTTGAGAGCTTTGGTGTGTTCAGTCTGCCAGGGCTGGAGCGGTCGGGATCTGATATTACGTGTGGTTAAAGGCGCTAGCGAGTCAAGGGCGGCTGACAGCGAGTTGTTGTAGGCAGTCATGGCCAGGTCAGGGCAGGACAGGGGGAGGATGCTGTCATGGAGTTGATCAGCTGCGAAGTAGAGAGGGGCAGGGTTCAGGTTGCGGAGGTTACGGCTGGTAGTAGTATGACACTTGGAGGGGTAGGCGTTAGAGGACGAGGAAACAGAGAAGGTAATAAGGTGGTGGTCAGAGAGAGGGGAGGGGCTGTTAGTGAGGTTGTGGGGAGCGCAGAGATGGGAGAAGACCAAGGTCCAGGATGTTCCCATCGGAGTGGGTGGTGGATTGTATGCACTGTGCGAGTGCAAAGGAGGAGGTTAGGTGGAGGAATTGTGATGTGGCCGGGTTGTCGGTGTAGACAGGGATGTTGAAATCCCCAAGGATGATGGTGGGTAGCTCGGAGGAGAGAAAGAAGGGTAGCCAGGCGGAAAAGTCATCAAGGAAGCGGGATACGGGTCCAGGAGGCCAGTAGATTACAGCAATCCTCAGGGGGGTTGGGGAGAAAAGTCGGATGCAGTGGGCTTCGAAGGAAGAGAAGGCTAGAGAGGGGTGGTTTGGGAGGACTCGGAAGGTGCTCTGCGGTGACAGAAGCAGACCAACCCCACCACCTTTACGACCGTTGGGTCTGGGTGAGTGGGTCCAGATGAGACTTCCATAAGTGAGTGCAGCAGGGGAGGTAGAGTCAGTGGCCTGGATCAAGGTTTTCGTGATCGCTAGGAGGTTGGGGGAGGGGGAAACAAAGAGGTTGTGGATGGCAGTAAGCTTGTTGTACACTGATTGGGCATTCAGGAGTGCACACGAAAATGGGGGGGTGGTTTTAGGGAGCAGGGGGACAGATATTAGGTTGAGGGGGTTGCGGTAGGATGTAGAAGCGAGAGGGTTCTGTGTGGGTGAGCGAGGTGGTGGAGGGCCAGGGGTTGGGAAATGCATGTTGCCTGGCTATGCAGGACTATAGGTGGACCCAAATCTTTAGGAACTCCTAAGAGGTTAGTGCTTCAAGTGTATTATAGCTTGTATTACAGCTCTTGTGAACTCACTGACTTGACTTGATGACTGGTGTCCTGAGCCTGTGATCTGGGCTTTATATAGGTCCTGGAACCATTCTGGGAGGATCCTAAAGGTCAGCTGACAGGTCACAAGCTCCCTCCAGGTGTTACAGATTAGTGCATGGAGGAGCTGTGAAGCTGCCAGCTACCACTATTCCATGAAGGTATGGGGGTCTAAAAACAGGCTCCTCCTTTCTTTTCATTCTGGAGAAAACGCAGTGTTTGTCTACAGAACAGGAAGTGAAGGAATATCTCCTCAACAGAAAACAGATGGCAAACAAAACTAACAAGGATTTTAACCTTTCCCTACTCTATCTAAATGAAAAACAAACTTTTGGCTTTAAATAATGTAATCCATATTTTGTGTTTACTGTAACTATGCTGATAAATCATATACTAAATAGATCACTTATATGGTTAGAGAAACTTGTCAGCAAATGTCAAACTTTCCACATTCCCAAGTAAGAGCCATTGTATATGACTTCCAACCTTGTTCTGTAAAATGCATGTTACATAAGTCCTTGGTTACGGCTAATGCAGTTGGAGGCATGCTAACTGTACTGTAAAGGGATTCAGTTAAAGTGTATGTCAAGGCAAATCTTTTCATCTTTTTTTTTTGTATGGATTGAGTGCAAAAGAATTAAACCCTTTTCACTTTTTTTATTGCTATCTAGGACACTGTTAGAAATATTTTACTTTCCTGGTGACAATGGTTTCACTAGGCAGGAAGTAAAGCATACACTTTGGCTCAACAGATCAAACCTAGTACTTGCAATGTGCAGTTGCTGTTCCCTTTCCCGGTCCTGCAAGATGGTAAAGGAATATGTCTGTCCTTTACACAGTAATAAACAAAACAAAACCATAGTAAATAATACATAAATGCATTCAAACCTTCAGTCTTCTCACAATATAAACAATTACAATAAAAGCATAAGTAATCAAAATGATATAATGAGTTAGATTTTTTTTTGTAAGCAACAGAACTGTAAAGTACTTTTCTAAGACTATGTTCTACATTTCATGAATAGAAGTAGTAATAGTACATACCATAAAAGCACAGTATTTTTTGTACAGGAATTTTACCATACAAAAGTGTAATTATGGAAAATAGAAAAGCTTTTTAAAATTGCAGTAAAAAGACTGTTGTTGCCTGCTGCTAAATTATTTTATTGTCTGAACCGATAGCTTTAGGTTAGGCACAAAATTACAGAAAGGAGGTTTCATGGGAATAATGCAAATGTCTTGAAGAGAAAAGCACAGCTAAATATCAACGGGCTGCAAAAATATGTTTGACTTTATAGAAAGTAAAACCACATGCACATGATGAGACATAATGTAATGAATTCAAAATAGTGCCATAAAAACTAAAAAAAAAACAACACTTGGCTTGATGCCAATTGTGGGAGTCAAACTCCGCCTCTTTTTAACTATGAGAAGGCAGAATTTTTTTTCAGGACTAAAAACTTTAATCAGAAGATGTGCCCTTGGCTTATGCCATGTTTTCTATTATTTCAGACAAAGAAAAACAGACCACCAATGCTTCTTTATTTACAAAAACCTATAACAGGCAATAGGCTCTATTTACAAATCCAATGCAGTGATATTTGAATATTGCAATCACTTATCTAAGGTAAAGATTATTATACTTATGTTAAAATATATTGCCCTTTTTTGTGGGAAATTTAGTAGGGAAACTTTCTCTTCATTTCTTCTGGTGATGCAACAAGAAGTGAGATGAAATCTCTGCAAAGTGAGGAAAATCCCCTCTTAGTCATTTGTCACTGGAATAGGTATCCATATTAGAAGATTTACATTCATCTCTTATCTTAAAATACAAGAGAAGTCAGCAAAAAAACCCATTGGTGGTCCAATCAGCAGAGGCACCTGACAATAAATGTCTAAGTCGAAGTCGTCTATGCACCTATATTACCTAGCTGGTGGCTCTGTCAGGTGTTTACTTTTTGCATTATGGACAGAGATGTAGTAGCTTTTCAAAGTGGGAGGGCTTACAAATGGTTTCGGACACAGCACCGTTTCAAACTATCCAACATTAACAGACACACTATGCACGATAACGGTAATACATCTTATTCTTCACAAGCTTCTTTAATTTCTTCTTACACAGATGCTCGAATGGCACTGAGACGTAGAACAAAATAGGATTCATCTACCAAATGAAATAAATGATGAACAGAATTGTTCACGTGGTGGTGTTAATTCTTCACAAATATCACAAGCAGCTAAAATAACATGTCCTGACGTGGAAGTTTCTAATATTGGTGGTTCTATTCATTTTGGGGTCTCCCATCAGGTAGGTGGAGCCAAAGCAGGAGCTGTCATAAAAGTAGTGAACAATTCACCTTATTTTTTAGATCAAGAAACAAAACAAATGGAGGGCAACTGGATCAAGATTTCTCATCCGGGGGGGGGGAGGGAGGAGCCTGAGCATGGCGGCGGTGGAGGGCTTGATGTAGGAGCTCACCATTAAGCTCCTCCACTAACCTCCCCAGGGGCCCTCTATATGGAGTAAGAGCCGTGGCGAGTCCTACCTGAGCGCTGGGGGTGTCAGCTGGAGAGCGGAGGTTGTGGGAGATCGGCCCACCTGGAGTCCGGCGGGTTAGAAAGCCAGGTTGCCGGGAGATGGGAGAGTGGCGTGGCCACGTGTCTAGCTGCAAAGGAGCATTGGGAGTGGAGGAAGGTGGTTATCTGCTCCCGGCTTTCAGCTCCCTAGTCTGCTCCCTGGCTGGCAGTGTATAGCGATGAAGATGTGGACATCGGCTTTCCATTGGAAGACCCCTATGGAAGCAGGAGAAGCAGCCCTGTGGAGTCCCCCCCCCAGGGAAAGAACTGAACAGAGGAGCTGGATACCTGAAGACCCCACACGCCTTGCAACTAGGGACGAGAAACGTGGGTGAATGAGAGTGACTGAAATTATTACACCCCAAAATGTCCCAGTGTACTGTAAAGGAGAGCAGGGGGTGAGGGGGAGAAGAGGGGGAGTCCCAGGGGCTTTGAAATAGAAGAAGAAGAAGAGGGAAGAGGAAAAGGAAGAGAAGAAGATTAAGCAACCTAAAAGAGGAGGATAAATGGTAACTAGTTGGGCTAAGCTGGGACTTTTTCTATGTGAATCATCTATCTCTATAAAAGAGCACAGAGGAGAATAAGGCCCATAGAAACAATGAAGAACAAAAGTAGTAAAGGAAGCGGGACCAAAGGGGCCCAAATGGGAACGATTAAACAATATACATCCCAGGGAAAAGTGACCCCAGAAAAATCCCAAGGTATAAACGGAAAAGGTGAAGGGGATATCAGTCTGGAAAGCAGCCCTAGACTATCATTGGGTCTAAATATTAGTAGTCAACAAACAATAGGAACCATGGAGATGAGAGAGAGGGAAAGTGAATTACAAGTACCGAATAAAAAAGAAATTGCAGAGATGTTTAAAGAACTAGAGAAGACAATAAACCAAGAAATGGCAACTATCCGAAATGATTTGGGGCAGGTGTTGGTGAGAGTGGAAGAAACAGAGGAGAAAGTTAAAAACCAGGCCCAAACGGAACAAGAAAAGAAGATAAAGAATACGGGGAAAATCCAGATTAAATTGATATATAAGATCGAGGTACAAGAAAACTGGGACAGGAGGAGTAACCTTAGGATAAGAGGAGTCCCAGAGAATGCAAAAGGGGAAGCACTGCAAGAATTAGTAGGTAAAATCTTAAACTCCATAATGGACAGGCCCGCCTTAGAGTTGATTGACCTGGACGATATCATGAGAATAGGAAAGCACCAACAAGGCACTGAGAAGGAAAAACCAAGGGACATAATTGTTAACTTTAACAAATATAGGGATAAAGAAGCGATTTGGAGGAAGATCAAAGGAAAAGCGTCAATTAGATATGGAGAAATTGATATTCAGATATTTGCAGATCTTACATCAAGAGACTTTGTGGAGAAGGAGATCCCTGAAACCCCTCTTAGAGCAGATGAGGAAAAAGAATGTGCTTTATAGATGGGGGACCCCAGCGTGCCTAATTGAATGGAAGGATGGAGTCACAGCTTATCTGAGATTTCCGGATGTTTCGTACCTGAGGGATTGCGCACCCGCCTGCTGCGTACCTACCATATCTCTAAAACTGCTGGGCCTCCGGGGAGGAACCAGTTGTCCTGGGTAGTCTCTCGTTTATTCTGGTGGCCAACTCTCCGTGCCGACATTGCCTCTTATGTAACGGCATGTTCGGTCTGTGCCCAGAATAAATCTCCACGGCATCTCCCATTGGGCCTTCTGCAACCAGTTCCCAATGGGGAGCGTCCTTGGTCACACCTGGGCATGGACTTTATTGTAGACCTTCTGGTGTCTCGGGGTCATACAGTCATTCTCATGGTCGTCGATCGTTTTTCCAAAATGTGCCATTGTGTTCCGTTCAAGAGATTACCAACGGCGCAAGAACTGGCTACGGTTTTTTCCAGGGAGATTTTTCGCCTGCATGGGTTGCCCAGGGTGATTGTCTCAGACCGTGGGAGTCAGTTCGTGTCCAGGTTTTGGCGCACCTTCTGCTCCCAATTGGGTATCAGGCTCTCCTTCTCTTCGGCCTACCACCCGCAGTCCAATGGGGCTGCGGAGTGTTACAACCAGGCCTTGGAACAATTCCTTCGTTGCTATACCTCGGACCATCAGGATGGTTGGGCCGATCTCCTGCCTTGGGAGGAGTTTGCCAGGAACTCGGCTGTGAACTCCTCCTCCGGGATGTCTCCCTTCATGGCCAACTATGGGTTCCAACCTGCGGTATTACCTGAGAGGTTCTCACCACAGGACATTCCGGCTGTGGAGAACCATCTTGCTGCCCTGCGTTCTTCATGGGGGCAGATCCAGAAGTCCTTGAGGGACTCAGCACAGCGCCAGAAGTTCCAGGCTGATCGCAGACGGCTGCCTGCCCCTTCATACCAGGTCGGCAATGAAGATGGGGAAGGGGGAAAACAGGGGGTGTAGGATGGAAGTTGAACGAGGCACTTCTCTTGGATAAAGATACTGCACAGAAGATTGGGAAAGAAATTGAGAGATTTTTTAGAGAGAACTAGACAGAAGATGTGTCGATAGCCACAGTGTGGGAGTCTCATAAGGCATATATAAGAGGTATCCTGATTGCGATTGGGGCAAGAAAGAAAAGAGAAAGAAGAGAGAAAATTAGTGGGCTCTTAAAGGATATATTTGACCTGAAACAGATAAATAAAAATAGTATAGCAAAAGAATTAAGCAGAAGATAATAAAAAAGAAAGAAGAGCTAGAGACTTTAATGGAGGAGGAGAGAAGGAGAGTCTATAACAAAGTGCTAAGCGAGAGGTATAGATGGGGAGATAGACCAGGAAAACATTTAATGAGAGCCTTAAGGAAAAAGAAAAATAGGAATTATATAGAAAAAATAAAAAACGCCAAGGGAGAACTGGTTTATTCAAACAAGGAAATCGCAAAGATGTTTATGGATGTTATAAAAAGTTGTATAATATCAACCCCCATGACTCAGTAAATAATATGGAAACTGAAAACAGGAAAAAAGGAAGGAAATATTTAAAAAATGCGGGTTTACCGAAATTAAAAGAAGCACAATTAAACACCCTAGAAGCAGAAATTACACAAGAAGAAATAAAAGTAGCGTTAAAAAGCACAGAGACAGGAAAAAGTCCAGGACCGGATGGCTACACGGTGAGTTATTATAAAAAATTTAGCGAGTTACTAATTCCCAAGATGGAAAAATAAATGAATGCTCTGGGAGGAGAGATGGATATGAGGAGAGAATCTCTACAGGCTCATGTGGTGTTGTTACATAAGGAAGGAAAAGACGCTTCACAGTGTTCTAGCTATAGGCCAATCTCATTGCTGAACTCAGACATCAAGCTATATGCTAAGGTCTTAGCAAACAGGTTGAAAGAGCTTATGCCAGAATGGATACATAGGGACCAGGTGGGTTTTGTCCCAGGGAGGGAGGATAGGGACATTGGGTTGAGATCCCTGATGCTTATTCAGAAAAGTAGAAAAGGGGAGGTACTGGCGGTGGTTCTTTTGAACGATGCTGAAAAGGCCTTTGATAGAGTAAACTGGGGCTTCATGATGGACACCTTAGAAGCCCTGTGAATTGGAGCTAGAATGAGGGAATGGATTAGAAAGTTGTATAAGGAGCCCTCTGCAGTTATTACAGTAAATGTGGAAAGAACAGAGCCTATTGGGATGTCAAATGGAACAAGACAGGGCTGCCCACTGTCCCCCTTGTTGTATGTTATGTCATTGGAGCCCTTGTTGTCTACAATAAGGTGTTGGAGATACAACAGCATGTACTATAATGTACTATATACAGTATTCTGTGATAATATCACTTGACCAGTAGATGGCACTATACACTAAAGGTTACTAGTTGTGTATATCTGAAAACTTTTTTGTTCCTCTTTCCTCTCTATCATCTCTTCAGGAAGTAATGAGTCTGTAATATGTCTGCTGTGAAATGTGCTCTGTATGTTTGTAACTTACGCCACACAAGTAAAGCCTGAATTCTGCTATCACTACCAGTGTCTTCTATAACACATAACCAACATAAGGAAGAATAGAGATATAAATGGAATTCAGATAGAAGCCATAGAGCACAAAGAGGCGATCTTTGCAGATGATTTGCTATTTTATGTGGGCAATCCCAGGATAACACTCCCAAACTTAATAAAGTCGCTGAAGGAATATGGGGAATTATCAAATTTAAAAATTAACCCAACAAAAAACTGAGATTCTAAATATAAATATTCCAAAAGGTGAAAAAGAAAAAATACAAAAGGAATTCCCTTTCATCTGGAAAGAAAGAGATATAAAATATTTAGGAGTAAGACTCACTGCTGCATATAAGTACTTGTATAAATTAAACTATATTTCATTATTAAACGAAGTTAAGGAGGAATTAAAAACATTAGAAAGACAAATCCCATCATGGATAGGACATATAAACTTGGTAAAAATGATAATCGTACCTAAAATCTTATATAGATTTCAAATTATCCCAATTAAACTTCCAGAAGCCTTTTTCAAGGTAATAAAAAGAATGATAATAAGATACATTTGGAGGAATAAAAAACCGAGAGTGTCCTATGGAATATTAAGTAGAGAAAAAGAGAAGGGTGGATTGGGAGTTCCAGATATTGAGATATTACAAAGCAGTAATATTAGGGAGAATTTTTGATTGGACGTTTAATATAGGGGAAAAGTTGGGTAAAAATTGAAAATGCACTTAGTGGAACTAATTTGAATAGAATTATTTGGTTACCTGCACAATATAGAGGATTAAAAGAGGATTTAAGTGTATACACTTTAAACGTATTAAGGGAATGGGACAAAGTACACAAATATATGAAGTGGGAGTTTAATTCTATATTAATGCCACTAAGGAATACAGAACTTTTTCCCCCAGGCAGAGAGGAGATAACAGGTAGATGGTTTAAAAAGGAGGATGTTCAACTGAAAGATATAATGGTGGAGGGGAAATTGAAACCATTTAAAGATTTGGTAAAGGAAAAGAGAGAGATATTAACTAGGTTAAATGAGTGGCGTTATCATCAATTAAAATGTTTTGTGGGAAATCTCCCAACACCTCTGAGAATGAAAAAGGATTGGAATTTGTTTGAAAAGTTGTTAGACTCACGGGGGGATGGGAAACACAGCACGGCTAAAATGTATAGAATTCTCACAGAATTAGACACAAACACAAAACCAATGCACATAGTGAAATGGGAAAAAGATATGGGGGTGGTATTAGATGAGGACAAACAGAAGAAAATAAATAGATTGGTCCACGAAAATGTAAGTTTCAGGGATGTAGAAATAAATTATAAATGTTTGATAAGATGGCACATTACACCGAGTGTTGAATATAAGATAAGTGGGGAAAAATCACAATGGTGTTGGCAGGGGTGTGGAGAGTTAGGGATGGTGTATCACATTTGGTGGGAATGCCCAAAAATCCAAGTATTCTGGAAAACAATTGTACATTTAATTGAGATCATAACTGAGATAAATATTGGGTTAGACCAGCAATGGGCAAACTATGGCCCGCGGGCCGTATACGGCCGGGCGGACCTTTTAATCCGGCCCGCGGAGCGTGATACTGTCAGGATGGCTGTCAGGATGTGTGTAGGCGGGGCAGCGTGACAAACGTGAGGGGAGCTAGGCTCCTCTCACAGTCCGCCCTGAAGACCGGAACGGCGTGGGAACACGGCGAGAGGAACGCGCGGAGCAAAGGTAAGTAAATTGACACAGGGGGGACTTGGGGACTTAATATGGGGGATGAATTAATATGGGGAATGAATTACTATAGGGGGGATGAATTACTATATGGGGGATGAATTACTATGGGGGATGAATTACTATATGGGGGATTAATTACTACGGGGGATGAATTACTATGGGGGATGAATTACTATATGGGGGATTAATTACTATGGGGGATGAATTACTATATGGGGGATGAATTACTATGGGGGATGAATTACTATATGGGGGATGAATTACTATGGGGGATGAATTACTATATGGGAAATTAATTACTATGCTTACTATGGGGGAATATTACTATACTTACTATGGATGACACATACACATCATTCATCTACTCTTGGTCCGGCCCCCGGGTCCAATATATGAACCCATTGCGGCCCTCAAGTCAAAAAGTTTGCCCACCCCTGGGTTAGACCCAGAGATTTGTTTGCTACATAGTTCAGAGCTACCAGTTAACAAATATAAGAAATTAGGTCTAGGGTATTATCTAAATGTTGCAAAAAGCCTGATCCCTAAGTATTGGAAGAAAACGGAAGTACCGAAAGAGGAGGATTGGATAGAGAGAGTAAACTGGATTAGTAGGATGGAGAAGAACTACTATACGCAGGAAGATAAGATGGGGATATACCATGCGAAATGGGAAAAATCTGGAATAAACCTGAAAAAGTGAAATATAGGATGATATAAAGTGAGTGGATGGGTAGGATTTTCCTTTCCTGCTGTAGATGAGAAGATGTGAAAGTGGGTGGTTGGGGGGGGGGGAGGGGGAAACGTTTTAAGAGGGGAAAAGAAAGGTAATAAGAAATAGCTATGTATATTTATTGTGAATATGATGAATGTGTTTGTAATTATTTTGAAAAATTTATAAATATTTAAATTAAAAAAAAAAAGAAAAAAGAAACAAAACAAATAACAGACAGTCCCGCAATAGAAGGTAAAAAGCACTTGCACTGAATTAACCCTGTCATCAAAGTGAACCAGCTATACAGGGCAGTTTCAAAATATTTAATTTGTCTAATCATGTTCTAACCCAGGAGGAGGAACAAGTCCTGAGTTTTGGACTCAGTTTCTGCCCGAGCAGGAATATGAACAATTTCGAAGTAATAAAAGATCTGAACTTATTTGCTTGCAAACTTAATTTCAAGTCTGCGATCGAGGTACCTAAGTTTAAGAGAAAAAAATGAACCGCTGGGTGGTGTTCTTAAGCACTGGCATGATTATAGCAAAAAAAGATTTTAAAGCTTTAAAAATACTAGTTGAATTGGAAAAAGAATCAAATCAAGATGTGTCAATATCTACTCAGTCAGTGTAGAGCACCACCCTTGTGTATTTAAAGGAATGGAAATTTAAAAAAAAGTAAAAAAAGTTCCGCAGTCATACTAATAGTAAAGTCAATTTGCTTGTTAAGACAGTAACATGAGCTGTGGAAGCTCTTTCCATCTGTGAACCTAACCAAAATCTTTCCTTTGATCTGGACCAGGCTTTACTCAGTTTACCAAATAATAAAGAAATAGTAGTAAAACCCTTTTAACAAAGGAGGTAACATTATTTTGATGAATAATACCTACTATGTTCAAATGTGTGATTGGATTTTGAGTAATAAAGCCTTGTACAGAAAGGTGGTTTGCTATATTTTGGAAAAGAATAAAGATGCACAAATGCTTAGAGGACCCACCAGGGAGTTCTATTGTCTCCAGGATCCACTGTCTGACTGAAAATGCCAGTTCTCTGGTGGATGAGCAGCTGAGGCCTCATGTGGAGGCATTACCTTCTTACTTGAAGGATATGATACATATTCTGACTCTACTGAAGGGAATTCATATAACAGAAAATACTATTATAAGACATGCAGGAAACTGGGTTTGAACAAGAAGCTGAGTTATGCCCCCTTCCTGTGATATAGCTTACTATTAAGTCACATTCCTGTAAATTCAGTTCTGAAATGAGGCCTTAATGGGCCTGGGGAGTTTAAATTATTGTTTTTTTTGGATATTCTTTATATATTTGTTTGTTATGCGATGATAGGTGATTTCGGAGAATTTTTTCATGGGTGTTTTTTTTTGTTGTTGTTCTTTTTTCCTTTCCTCTCCCCCCTCTTTCCCACTCATTCCCAGGATGTGGGGGTCTTCCTTGTGGTGGAATTTTATGATTTATGTATGCAAATCCATTTTTTTTTTAGAAGGGGAGGGTCTTAATTGTCTTGCTCTATTAGGACTGTTGGGTCCAAGACAACTGAGGTGATGTTTATGCATCATATTTTGTGTTCTTTGTTACTTTTGTTTTTTGTGGGTGATTATATTTTCCCCTTAGTGATGGCCAATTTCTGGAGTACCGTGGGTGTTCCAATATGGTGCCATGTTTCCAAGAGCTAGGGATATGGCATCAAATAGAAGTGATGCCGGTGGCGCTTTCCACTGACAGATGTGCAATGTCCCACCGCTATACCTGTGTCTATTGATTTGGAGTTTTCACAGGACATGAGCTACAGCACAGCAGTCAGGGGCAGGACCAAATGCAGGATAATGTATAAATAGAGTAGATCCTATGGAGGGCATGTACACCTGGTTGTCTATGGAACCTCTGACACACACAAGTGGTTGTTGGTAAGTGGACTGTGCAATGGATCTTACATCCTGTATACTGTATCTGAGCTTACTGTTATAGCTCTGCACCCTTTCCTAGTTAATGATGCATACACTTTTTTGTTAACAGTTTAGGCTGTGATGTAGAGGTTTTAAACATCAAAGGTGAAGTGGTGTAGACTTTGACATATTGAATGGGATCATTGGAGCAGTGCTTGGAGGTCTAAGAGATGCCATTCATGTGATGCATGACCTCTCCTTCTGTGGAACAAGGTGGGTATGTGGTAAGATGTCTGCTGTAGTTTGGTTGATACTGGATATGCCTATTTGGCAACCTGCAGTGTACTGTTTGTGTAAATATATATATATTTTTGTAGACTCTTCCACTTGCGCGTTGTTATCCCTTCTCCCCCGGGGGGAACTCCCCACTTTGATGCAGGCTATACATATTTGAGTCGTGGCTAATCACTATATATTGTGATCTTTATGGATCAGGTGACTTCTTTGGTATTGTCTTTTCTGATGCCCTTAGTTTCTTTTGGCCTCGGCCTAAGCTTCTTGCCTGTCCCCCGTGGGCTACCCCTTCAGGGGTATTTCTCCTGCTGCAAAAACAATATAGTGTAACATAACCTAAATAAATTATATTGTCTAATAAATCTCCACACCATATGTAACTAATTTATGTAGCTTTATAATTTATTTGAATTGCGCTACACTATTTTGTTTTAGCAATTTTGGAAAGTGGTGTGAATCTACTTTGAAGTATATAGTTTGCAACTTCTACAGTATATATTTTTGTAAAAATTATTTCATGTACTGTATATTTTTATGTCTATTGTTTAGATGCGCTGATTAATTTATTTACATCTTTTTTCTCCCACTGGGGCATGTTTGGGGAGGAGAGGGGTGGGATTGGGATGTGGGGTTTGGTTGTGTTGGGTTTTTTTCTCTTTCCCTCAGGTCATCTTTGTTATTAATGCTATCTATGTAATTGTATATTTACTACTGTATAACACAACTGGAGGTCTTTGTTATATGCTTTTAATGAAAGATGGCTCTCTTTTACCTGGATGAGCTAGTAATATATGGTTTTATTAATATTTGGTTTGTTTTTGTATTTCACTGTTAGGCATATGTAAATTCCCTTTCCAAACGGGAAATCCACACCTAGTAATAGATGTGGTGACCTGTTTTCTTCTTTTCTATACATATATAAGTGTTAGGGTGCTCTATAGCAGTAGATTCCAAACTATGGTTTGCGGGCAACATCCAGCCCCCTACAAGATTTAACCCAGCTCTTAGCTAGGGTCAGGGGCATATACTCCACTTCTAATGAGGATCCTGATCTAAGGGGAGACTCTGATAGGGACCCTTTTATAAGAGAGGACTCTGATATGAAAGGGGGTCTCTGAAGTGATGAGGGGGCCTCTGATGAAAGGTGAACTCTGAGGCAATGGGTTGGCTGCTGATGTGATGAGGGACTTCTGATGTGAAGAGGGACTTCTGATGTTATGTCTCGAAGCGTGTTTATTCATTTGTTTACATTTTATTTATTAATATTAAAAAGGATTTTTTTTAATCAACAATTTGTTTAAAATTTACAATGTGGCCCATATACTGAAATGTTTGGAGACTCCTGCTCTTTAGGAAATGCCTGATTTACAGACTAAATTTTTTTTAATGCCCACAGGTATACCTGAACAAAGCCACTGCAGAAGTCATATCATGCCTGAAGATAAAGAAAGCCCCATCATACGACACAGAAACTCAAGTTCCATTTTTGGGTTTAAGAAATGAAAGGATGCACGGATTTAGACATCATAATTTTGAAATACCTTAGGGCACATTTTTGTTTGACTTGGTCCTCCTTTTTTCTAACATAAAAATATTTTGAGAAACTTAATAGGATGTTGCACAGCAATGATCAAGGTATATAGCTATGCTATATACTACCAACAGGTATACCTGGACAAAGCCACTGCAGCAGTCATATCATGCCTGAATATAAAGAGAGCCCCATCATATGACACAGAAACTCGTCACATTTTCAGGTCTAAGAAATGAAGGGATGCAGGTATTTAGACATTAGAATTTCTAAATGCCTTGTCGTACACATTTTTGTTGACTCAGACCTATTTTCTAACATAAAGGCGTTCTGAGAAACATAAGATATTGCACAGCATTGATCAAGGTATATGACTATGCTATATATTGGGAACTACTGGTTTTCCCTACACAGTATATCAACAATGTTACAGTGCAAAAACCTGTCTAATACATTTTAACAGATGTGGTCTCTTCATAAATATTCATATTCCATACTGAAGAGGTTTAAATTCTGATCCATTCCTTTCTCCTTGTCAAATAAGTAGTAAAAAGCTATTTGAATGAATCACTGATAAGCCAGGCTGCCAAGTACAGGGAACAAAAGATATCAATACAACTATGTCTTCATGTTTTGCTGGTGAAGCTTATTCTTGCTGTGTGTGCAGTTAAATGATATTTAGCAGTTTTAGGAGATGGAATCATAATCTTGTAAGCAAAAAAATCACTCAGCCAATTTGCAGAGGTGTATCTTTCGGCACAACACTGTCATTCTGCCACTTGTGTGTTGTTGAATTATAAATAAGTGTAGACAACTTACATTTACTGTGGATAGAGTAATAAGCAAAGCAGAAGCAAATAGCAAGAAGTGACAACTGGCCTTTGCTGCATGTAGACAAATTTTTATTGTTTTGTTATTTTTTTTTTACAATACAGGTATTACTTAAAATTATACATACAATTGTCAATATTATGATGTACCCTTCAGCAATCACAGATCAGATTTCATCGGTTTATTCAAATACTAAACTTTGTCATACATACATTATGTGATATACAGTAGGTAGATCTAACCTTTCAAACTTTTTCTTAGTAGTAGGTGCCCAAGCTCATTCACGCTATCTCTGCTGAGCTGCATTTATCTGCAGTAATCAACACAGTCTCAGCACAAGGGCACATAAGAAGAAAAGCCTTCTATATGCCCTGTTTATACCATAATACTGCGTTGCAGTGTTATGTAAAAATGTAGACATCCTTAACCCCTTCCCGCCAACGTCACACAAATATGCGGCCTCGCGGAACTAGGCTTTTTTCCGTGGGGCCGCATATTTGCGTACCTGTCTTTGTGTTGGGAGCGCGCCGCTCGGTGGCTCCCAGCACTGAGACCGCGGTGTCACTGAGAGCGCGTTCTAACGATCAGGACCCAGGACTCCTGGTCCTGGGTCACATGATCGTTGTGATAGTCTCTGATTGGCTATCACAGTGATCAGTCACTGTGCAGCCCAGCCCCCTTGTTTTTTTCCTCTCTCTATGAATGGAGCAGAGAGATACATTGTATCTCTCGAACTCCTGGCAGAAGAGAAAAAAAAAAAAAAAAAGGTTTGATCTAGTTCAGTGTTAGGGTTAGTGTTTAGGTCAGGGTCAAAGGTCAGGATTTAAAAAAAAATTGGTATCAGTGTCAGTTAGTGTTTAATGTCAGTGTCAGTGTGTTTTAGGTAAAAAAAAAAAATGCGCACTATTGTTTCTAGGCTGTACTACGGGTACAAACAACAAATAACATACACATATATGGTATCGCTGCAATCGTCAAGAGCTGGAGAATTTATTTTGGGTTGTTCTTTGGTGGTAGGTTATGGTCGTAACAAGAAACACACAGCTAAATAAAAAAAGGATTTTTTTTACTATTTTGGGCCAGTTTTCCTTTGATAATAAAAAAAAAATCAGGAGATATCCATTACCATTTACCACCAAATGAAAGCTCAATTTGTCCTGAAAAAATCAAGGTGTAATCCACCTGGATGTACAAAGTAGTTGTGATGATATGTACGGTTTTACTAACACATGTCAATGTTGCAGAATTGTGCTTAGGCATTTAGATTTGTTTTACCCTTGGGCGTGAAGGGGTTAAAGATTTACAACAATGGCTAAAGAAAAAGAACAGTTGGTCAACTCCAGCTATTCTTACCAGGGTTTTTTTCCTCAGAGAAAAGGTGCAGGAACTCACCCCCCTCCCCTAGGTCATGCCTGTTCCCACCACTAAGACAACTGCTTGTCTCCACCCCTACACACCTCCTAGCACCATCCCCTTTAGAGAACACAGAGCCAAATATAATTTGGGGTGCTGCACAAGTACTTTGTATGGAGTTGTTAATAGAAAGCAATGTAGAAAAATGTACAAAACATTAGAAATATCCAGCACTTAACAAAGTAAGCTCAGAGGCACTTTCAGCCCATATCCAGCAAGAGACAGTCCCATATCCAGCAAGAGACACCCCCAATATCCAGCAAGACACATCCCCAATATCCAACAAGAGACAGCCCCATATCCAGCTAGAAACAGATCCATGTCTAGCAAGAGACATCCCCCATATCCAGCAAGAGACAGCCCCATATCTAGCAAGAGACATCCCCAATGTCCAGAAAGAGGCACCCATAATATCTAGCAAGTGACTTCCTCAATATCCAGGGAGCAGCAGTAACAGACAGCCAGGCACCCCCTATATCCATCCAGCATCAACACTGATAATTAAACGATGACAAAAGCAATGTACTAAGTCTCGTTTTGCAGAGAGCAATCAGAAGTCTCTGGACAAGATAAGACATTGCACGACAGCTCTTCCTTACAGCTGCCACTGGCACCAAAACAGGAACATCTGGTTTGCTACAGGGAGAGGCAGAGTGCAGCTGATATCACTCCGCCTTCCACTCTCTTAAAGCTGCAGCCGGAACAGTAAAAAAATAAAAAAAATAAAATTTCTTGATAAATTTAGGTCAAAATGTATTCTGATACATGTCTTTGCTAAAAAAAAAATCCCAGTAAGTATATAATAATTGGTTTACATGAAAATCATAGCACCTACAAATGGCATTATATATATCTATACTGAATTTTTTTTTTGGTATTAGTAATGGCGGCTATCAGTGACTTATAGCGGGACTAGGGGACTGTGGTGGGCATTCTCACACTGGATGGGAACTGACTAACTTCCACTGACATCCTCAGTGACACTAATACAGTGATAACTGCTAATAAAAAGCACTGAAACTGTACTAATGACACTGGGCAGGAAGGGGTTAACATCTGGGGCGATCAAAGGGTTAACTGTGTGCTGTGTGTGTTTTCCATTGTGTGCTGTGTGTGTTTTACAACGGAGATATGCTGCTTTGTATTTCTCTGCTGTGCAGAAACACAAAGCAGCATGTTCTTGCTGACAGGAGAAAGACCTGTGTTGTGAATCACCGTCTGGGACCCGGTGATTGACATGTCCAGCAGCCAATAGCGGCCCCTACCCGGAAATGCAAATCATGTCTATTTACATTACTTTGTTCAGCCCTGCTGTCCCGTAGCAGTACTTCTGCCATAGGATGGTGGAAAGTGGTCAATAGACCAAGCTGACCAGCAAAAGTGGCAGTTAGAGGGTTAAGACAAACCAGTAAACATTGACAGGGTACTTACAATTGTGAGTTTTTGTTCATTTATGTAAAACCTTTATTCTAGAAGGAAAAAAAATGTTGATGTAAATACTTAAAAGGTGTTAGCTGGGTTCAGCTTGTTAGTTATGTCCATCTAAATTTGCAAGTGAATGTAACAGTCTCCCTTTTCCCAGACTGATAATGCTGCTGTCCAAAGGTGTCTCCATCGCTCCTCCTTCCAGAGTGGGAAGGCGCTAAAACAGAATGTGTTACTGGCCTGCTCAAAAAATAAACTGGCCAGATGAAAATTAAGGAAAAAAGACATAAAAGGAGAATGCAGACACCACATTTAAGGTACCAGTCTGACGAACAAGCTTGCTGGAAAACCAAAAGATGAACAACATCTTATTAGAGCTCTCTGACAATGACTGCGAGCGCTGACCAGTGTGTTTTGGAGGAGCGCTGCACAATAGCTCAGAGGGGAGATAGCTGTACTAAAATCGCATTGTTAGTACAGTGACCGCCTGGTGAGCTCCTCATTTTGTCTTTGTTCAAATAAAAAAAAAAAACTTACTCTGTGTACCAGGATTTAATCTCACCACACAGATAAGTTACTACTCCCCAGTCTGTCCTGTGCAGAGATCTGGGAGTTTTATAGAGCCAAGGGTACTCAAACCTGCTCCAACGTGGCTCATTAACTCTTCTGTGAGCCAAGCAAGTTCAGTAACCACTTGCCCTCCAGAGGATTTACCCCCCTTCTTGACCAGGCCATTTTTTGCAATACGGCACTGCAAGACTTTAACTGACAATTGCGCGGTCATGCAATGCTGCACCCAAATTAAATTTATGTAGTTTTTTTCCCAGCAAATGGAGCTCTCTTTTGGTGGTATTTGATCGCCTGTGCGTTTTTTTATTTTTTGCACTATTAACAAAAAAAACCCGACAATTTTGGGAAAAAAAATTATATTTTTGACTTTTTGCTATTAAACATGTCCAGTAGAGCAATTTAAAAAATCAAATTTCGTCATAAATTTAGGCCAAAATGTATTCTGCTAGTTGTCTTTGCTGAAAAAAAATCCCAATACGTGTAAATTAATTGGTTTACATGAAAGTTATAGCGTCTACAAATAGTGGTATATATACTGGAATTTTTTCTCTCTTTTAAAATAGTAATGGCAGCCATCAGTGACTTATAGCGGGACTGCAGCAGGCATTCTGACACTGGACAGGAACTAACTGCCATTGACAACCTCAGTGACACTAATACAGTGATCAGTGCTAATATAAAGCACTGACACTGTACTAATGACACTGGGCAGGAAGGGGTTAACATTTGGGGCGATCAAAAGGTTAACTGTGTGCTATGTGTGTTTTACGGTGCTGTGTTTTACTAGAGAGGCATGCTGTTTTTTATTGCTCTGCTATACTCATACCCCCCAAATCTAAGAGATGCTGGCTGCAGTGGGGGGTGCGGGCGATCGAAGCATCTGGGACTCAAAGTCATGTGCCGCAGCCTCCAGGTGCTCATGCTAGTGAGCCCCTGCCTGGTGTGTTAGGGCTGGTTCACACTAAATCACAGCGGTTAATGTGTGGGCAGTGCTTTGTTCCAGTGAGCTGGCGGTAGGGAGCTGTGTGGTGTGCATTTTACTAAATCATACAGCGCTCTTCTTTTTTTTCTCTTTGTTTTTTTTTAGTACAAACTTTCATTCATGTCACTGTACAGCAGTGCAGTGCAATGCTCTGCTGTACAGTGACAAGTGATGCTTTCCTGTGTGCTGTGATAAAATGCAGCAATGTTAGGGTCGCTTCTAAATTAAATTTATTATTTGCATTATTATGTACCTTTTTAAATATTATCTGGACTGATTTGTGAACAGCCATGATTTTCTTTTTTAAAGAATAAGTTCACCTTTCAGAGCATGTTACACTCACAATTTGGGTGTAACAAGTAACATGCTCCAGACTACTGATTCCTCCCCTCCCTGTGACAGCGAGTGGGGGGTCTTCTACCCTTACCCACTGTCACATTTTGTCTGTGGCTCCGCTCACACATCCACATCAATCATTCACAACAATCTGTGAATGAGAGAACTACAAGTACTGTCTGGCATTGCGAATGATGGATTGTAGTTCTGAAAGAACTGTAAGGGGACTAATGAGCGGTCTCATAATTTATTCACAAGCCCTGCAGCTTATAAACAGTTTGTATGGAGAGGATGTCTCCATGAGCCTGACATTGCACCCCTGATCCACAGGTGCAATGCTTTCCAGGCTCTGGAAGGAAAATATAATAAATGCACATTTTTTCCCAGCAACAATATGTGTTTTTATTATTTTGTTCCTCAAAGGGGAACTAAACATTTAAAGTGAATCTGTCCATTGTACGCCCCTGACCCATGCACTCTGACTACAGACTATACATTACATTGTACATTACATACTTTTCACCAAAATGTTTATTGTCTCAGCTGTTACTGATTGCTAAGCAGTCCCTGATTATTTTAGTGAAGTTCTTTAAGGTAGTCCTACAATGTGTTCACTCTCTGTCTGTTTTCAGCATGTGCAAAACCTTTTTTTTTAATGGCTGTGCTTAGGTTTATATGTGTTTGTGAGACTATTGCTTGTGAAGCAGCAATCACAGCATATTTTATATCCCAGGTCTTGTTTAACCATGCCCCTTAAGCCCCTCCCACAAATAACAGTTTGGCCACACCTGCTTTTTGCAGTGGCGCACATAGCATGCGGCAGATCACCAAGATGTCCCTCATTCTTAAGTTCTAAAGTTGGGAGGCATGCAAGTCACATAGGCGAACACATGGAGTTTGCTGGATCTGCCTAGGCACACCCTAATCTAGGGGTCGGCAATCCATCAGAACATGGAGAAAGGGGCTGCATTTAGTGGAACCCATGGGCTGTATTTTCCTCCTGCATTAGCTGGAAGTCTGCTTCTCCTCTCCTCCCTCCTGCCAGCAATCAGCTGCCACAGGGGGAACATACAGTTCATCAGTTCCATAAATGCCTCCCTGACACCCCTCTTCTCCATGTTTCCCTTCCTTCTGCTGCCTGACTCCTTGAGTGCTCCCTTTGCCTCCCTTACCCACAGTGCTTTGGGCTCCTATTGACTGTTGTGGGGGATGTTTCAGGATGAAGAGCGGGGGAAGGGGCCAGTAAATGTGCAATTTATATACCGATCACACACTGTGTTCATTCATAATCATAGGAAACTGTGCTCCAGTTTGTGAATGAAACAGGAAGCCACTCAGCACAGAGCACTTCCCATTCATTCACTGTCCAGTGCAGCTGCGGCTGCAGAAAGAGGTAATGGGGAATCTCTGTTCTCAGTCCCTTTCTCTGTTTCAAATACGAGATATTAGGGGTCTGTTTAGACCCCTGATATTTCATCAAAGCCCCCCACAGGTCTCCTAAAATTGTATAAAAAAGGTAAATAATAAAAAGTTTAAGAAACTACTGAAACCATCCACTGCCCTACTGACATCAGCCTCTGCCCAACTAACATGGTCCTCTTCGATGGGGGGGCGAACTCCTGGTGTCTTTGCTCCGGGTGACATAATGTCTAGTTTTGCCACTGTGTGAGGAGGCAGGCCACAACGTGTTTCCAAGGCGCTTTCAACTTACAGCCTTACCGGTCCATCAAGGTTGCTGTGAGCTGTCATTCTGCTCCACCACTCTGACACCTGGAGCAGTCTACAGGTTTTTCAGATGTAAGTTAGAAATGGTATTAAAGTGTTACTTTTATCCATACACTAATCTGACACCCTGCTCTGTTTCCTTTGTATGCTCATGATGGATTACCCAGATTCACTGGCTAGGTGCTGCCGGACAGAGTGTGTTTCTCTCATCCAGGTTTTCCAGCCATCCATCCACCCTTTTTGTGAACTCTGGATTATTCACTTTGCACTTGAGTGCTGATTGTGCATATTTAATCACTTTTTGTATGCATACATATTATTAGGGAAAGGGGCATTGTAGCATTACACTACAGATATTTCATACATTATACATTGTTATGCACACAATTAACCCCTTGACTGTCCCTACATGGTAACTCCTTCCCAGACAGTGTCATTAGTACAGTGACAGTGTATATTATTACAACGGATCACTGTAGTATTGTCACTGGAGATGTCAGTGGCAGTTAGTCATTTCCCACAAAGTGTCAGTCAGTGTCTGATTGTCTTCCACGCTATCGCTGTCCTACTATAAGTAGCTGATCACCACCATTACTAGTATACAATAAATAAATAAAAATACCAGTATATATACACCATTGTTTGTAGACGCTAAAACTTTCACGCAGACTAATTCATATATTTAACCAATTAATATATTTTTAACCAAAGACATGTAGCAAAACATTTTGGCCTAAATTTATGAAGAAATTAGATTTTGTTTTAATCGAATATGTTTTGTAACAGATAAGTAAATATATTGGTGTGATACTATGTACTAACACAATAAACCCCAGACGCCAAAATATACTTTCTCCCCCGAAGGTCCAAAATGCACAGTCCAACTTTTAATCAGCATCTCCGTATTCTAAACACCCCGTAGTGCTGATATCTACTTAATGAATATTCTTCCTCCACAAGTGCTAAAAATCCTCTTCCTCCACTTAATGTCCTCAAAGAAATATAAATCGCATATAGTTCATTATCTACAACGCATGGTATCCAACACACAAAATAACACACTTACAAAAATAGTGCTAATATGTGCAAGAATCACTCCACCGTATGTGCATCTCTAAACATCCGTCATTCTTACTCTTACCCTCTCACAAATTTGAAAGAGCTTCCACAAAATCCACCTTCTTTCGTGGTTGGGCTCCTAGATCCGTCCACTTTCGTATGGGAAATGTACCTCCGAAGGAATTGCATATAGTGTCATATCTTCAAAACAATACTTTCATTCTATTCGTGCTCACCGCACAACATAGACTCCCAGTGCTAGTGAACACACTGACTGCCAGCTCCTATATTATGCACCTTACCAGACAATAAAGTCCACTCGCATAGAAAAGATGTCTCTTCTCACTCTACAGAGCATCCAGTTCTCAATGCATCATAACATGTAGCAAAATACAACCAAAATAGTGTAGTAAACAATGATAGGGATATGACTTCTTTAATAATAAAATTGCACTTACAAGAAAGACAAGGTGTCTCAGCATGTATTCAAATGGCAAGCAGTATGAAAAACCTTTTTCAAAATGGCCACTCCGTAATTTCCGGTTTACGTCCGGTGTCACGGCCTGACGTGTTTTGTCACTTCCGACTTCATCTGAGGCTCATGGAGAATTAGTTGTGGTGAAGTTAACTCCAGTTTATCCAACCAACATTGCCAAATCTTCAAAAAATTTTTTAGAATAGCTATGTTGATATGTTATATAGGGTGATGGTGTGAAAGCTATTCATTTGCTATTAATTTATGTGTGATATATGCAAACCTGGTTTTTGCTATATGAATGTCAGGTGTACACAGTTTTGGATCCAGGGCCCCTAGGAGACAAACTAAAGGGTTTGTTGGAATAATGATTTAAAAGTTGGAGATATAGTGCTTGTGAAAGCATTCCAATATCTAAATAGTTTTGGACATCCCAACAGCATATGGATTAGGTCGCCTACATCTCCATTACATTTGTGGCAGAGAGGGGAGTCTCTCCCACCCCACTAATATAATTACATAAGTGTTCTATATGTGTGATATGAATAGTTGTTTTAGATTTGGGGCAGCAGATACAGAAACTAGTGGTACAGATGCTAAACTAACTTGCTCCCATTTTCCCTTAGAAGACAAACATGCCAGGTCTTGGCTGTAAATGTAAGTGGGTGCTGCAGCTACCACTGCCTGGAAACTGTAGACATCCGAAGTGGAAAGTATTCAGCGATCACATCATAATAACAGAAGCAATGTTTTGCAGCCCTGCAGGACTTCATCAGGCATGCTTTGGAGATCCTTGGTGTGCTGGTGACATACTTTGTCCTCCAACACTAGGGTAGATTGCGGAGCTTGCTGAAGCGTGTTGCACAACTGCAGATACTGATAAAACTGTCTTGGAATGTCAAATTCAGAGTGTATCATGTCATTTCAGCACATTCTCAGAATATAGTTGAACTATATACCTAATGCTACACGAGTACCATTCTGTTTTGGGGATTTCTATACTTTTAGCAAAAAGACTGCTGTAGGACATTGCAAAGGCATATTAGGGAGGACTAGTTCTAGGTGTGACAATGCCAAGAAATCTCTGTCTAGGTGGATCAATATCCTACAAATGGGATTCATCCTGTCTTTTAAGTCTGATTAGGTGCAGGGAAAATGTGTTTAGTAACACTCTAATAGTGCATAGATTTAAAAATAATGAGCAACATCCTGTTTTTCATTGTTATCATCTGGTTGCTCAAATAACAAGATTACATTTGTACCAATGCATTCAAAGCCAGACTCTTGCACTAATAGGCCTGTCAACTTGCTATATTAATGTCATTGATATCTGATTGTGGTTTTGTTATACCTAGACAGTTATATTACCTCACTCCTTGTTCAATGGTCACATTTCCTAGGCTTCTTTTTGAAGTAAATTACTTTTTTTGCTTCTCATTCAGTATGACAAAATTCTATTACTAATGCACTACACAATGTAATGTACAATATAGAATTTCAATGCAGCCGACTGGCATGTCACCAGAGTTCATTGTTGAAACATTGCTGTCTCCATTAATTCACGCCTAGAATAAGCGAAAGGCAGTAGAATAAAGAGTTCCTAAAGAAAATTAAAGAAGAATGGCTATCTAAAGGAAAATGTCAATTGCTCAAAATTGAGTTTTGTTAAATTAACAGAGTGATCTCTCATAGTAAAATACATTAAAGATAATAAAGTGGTATGTAATTTTCATTATGGACAGCACTAAATGCAGACAATGTTAATCAAGAACACTGAAATATGGCAGTGGATACAAAACTATAACAGTACGCTGAAAAATAGGACTCAGCAATTAAAGGAAATCTCTGGATATAATACAAATTCAGTAATATTTAATATATATTTAATATTTAAGGAGAAGAGATGTTTGTAGTTGTTTTAATACACTGGAAGTATACATAGTGTTACATAAATAAGCATACAGAAGGAAATAAAGCCTGACACTATAGGACAGAGCATGTGTACTTTGCAATGTGAATGTTATAAATAAGGTGAACTGTGGTCACTTCCACAAATCAACCAACTAGTCATGTGCTAGCAAATATTTTGACTGTTAAATGTTCCTTGTGAAAAATATGGTAGTCACTGTAAATACAGGTTTGTTGTATTTACTTTGTAGAATGAATCTATATCTATCTATCTATCTATCTATCTATCTATCTATCTATCTATCTATCTATCTATCTTTAGTAAACAAACCCTAGTATTTTGTTTCTCTCAAACAACATACTCGCCATTGCAATTTAGAGCAGCTAGTGAATGACTTGATTGACTTCTTAATTTTTCTGCACTTTTCTTTCACTTTTTTAACCACTTTTTTTTTCTTTTATTTTGGTAGCACTCTTTTGCTCCTTTTCTCGAAATATGCTGATTTAGAAGGGGCGTTGTCCAGGTTTTTAAAATAAACTGTAGGACTTTTGCTTGTGAGTAGCATTGTCACCCATCCAGTTTTGGCTGGCTCTTTTAAATTTATGTCCTGTTTTTAAAGTATAGGTCATTGGAGCCTAGTGGCTAAGGTAAACCTAGTGGTGGTAACCCTACATGTAACTTACAGCTAAGAGAGCAACCTGTCTAGTAGAGGTGGAGTCTGTAATACAGGAAAGCCTAGACCAGCCTTTCTCAACCAGGGTTCTATGGAACCCTAAGGTTCCCCCAGAGGTTGCTTGGGGTTCCTGGAGCAATGAGCAATTTCTGCCTTTCAGTAACCAGTGATAGGAATGATATTTTTAGCTATCTGTAAGTGTAGATTCTTACTAATGACCATCACGCTAATGTACCATGAGTTGTAGATGTAATAACTATTAGATGGGGTTCTCTGAGAATGGAAAGGTTTTTTAAGGGTTCCTCCATATTAAAAAGGTTTAGAAAAGCTGCCCTAGACAGTTGGCGGTAACAGGGAATTTTGTTATCAGGAAGACTGATAAAAGAACTTATCTCTAGTTTCACCTCAAATGAATATTTTGCTATCTCCCTGTAATTTCCACGTGGTAGACCAAGTAGCAAGATTACTGGCAGGCATCAGCTGTCCTGATCTACATTAGGACCAATGACAGAAAGTAGAGCACGTAGGATCCCAAGAAATTTTTTTACAGAATTGGAGCATGAAGGAACCATAAATGCTTGTTATTAAGTGCATAGATGTGAACAGAGGAACAAACGTTAGTTAAAATACCTTTAAGCCCAGCCCAAACTGCATTATTAGTACAGCATGTTGAATTCCTGGTAGAAACTCATGTATTCAGGTCCATGGGCTTGAATGGTCTCAATAAAATCAAAACAGGTTGGTAGCACTCAACATATTCCAATGCTCCATACAAAGTTACTATTGTAATTCAATTTAATTGCTGCCTTAAATTTAGCATAAAAATATCTTATTTTGGAACAATGCACACTCAATGTCCTCTTAAGCTGATTGAAGACATTGCAAATATTTACCTAAAAACACACGCTAAGAATGCTTCTTTTGGCAGTGTAAATCTTTGGAAAAGATGGATAAGAATTTATTAGTTTGATGTCATTTGCTGAGAAAATTGCTTTTGCCACTATCAGCTCACAAAAGCCAAGAACAAAATATCGTACGTACTCTGCCTTGAAATACCTATAGAAGAGCTGGATCTGTGACCTGACTGAAACAAGAAATCTTTCTGGATTATTTCAAATAGTAGGTTTATATAGACAACTACTGCAAAAATGATTTTACAATTCCTTGTTAAAAGTATTAGATATATACTTTAAGGCTTTTTTTATATGTCCTGTTAAATAGTTTAATCAGGACAGTTATGTACAATGCTATGTGACTGGATGTAATAAAATTTCATTAATAGCAAAGTTGATAATATTCTTCAAATAATGTGTTATTATTATTAATAACAATAATAATAATATTACATTGGGTTGGAAAATTATCTAGGACAAAGAGAAAATACAGTGATAAAAAAAACATCCTGTCCATTTGTTTCTGCTTTTCTCTCCTCTCTTTCCTTCTATGCACACCATATTATGTGACAGTATTCCAGACCAGCCTAGAGTAACATACCTCCAGGCATTTATAGATCTGCATGAGTATCGGTTTCTGCAAATATCAATTAAGGTGTGTAGTTCAATATTGAAAAAAAGGAAAGTAGAGGATGTGAAAGCTTAGCAAGAGGATGAGGGGCTAAATGAATGACAACTAGGCATGCAGAGCAACCAGTGGGTAGAGGAAGAACGATGGGGACAGGAAAGGGCCCCTGGATAGGGGGAGTCACCACTAAGTAGAAAAGATGGAAGTAGGGATTATCTACTGCATATAAAAGAAAAAAACACTAGACAGCAAGGTAAGACTACTGAACACAGAAAGTACCCACTGTGCACAGGGAGAACCCAATAGACACAGAGAAGGACCACTGAGCATTATTGGCTTACTTTGACACTGGGGCAAAAAAAATGTCAACTGGATACCAAGAGTCCCCCTTAGTCACAGGAAGTGACCAGAAGTAGACACAGGAACGACTCATTTTTGTAACCAGGAAATCACTATAATAATATCTGTTCACTTTCCCATACTTAACCAGCCAAATTGATAGGTTAAAGCAGCCAGCTTAAATGCAACACACATATAGATTTAACTCCATAAAATAATCAAGGAATTATTCTTGGTAGTATATAACAGGCACAATATGTAAAGCAGTCCAATCTTGTAAACTCATTACTGCTGTAAAAAAACAGTTTACCACTAACCCTCCCATTTTTCGATATTCCATCTTCAATAATCCTTGAACTTGTGGATTCTAGAAAGAATTAAAGAATATGTAAACCCAACATTTTATAGTCCTGATATATGCCTGATGCACCATGTACATGTGTGAAAAAGTATGCTTTTCTCTTTTTATTCCTTCCTTTGTGTGAAATCCCTGGTGTTCCTGCCAGTCCCTCTGCTTTTCAATTGAAAATTGACCACACTAGGCAGGACAGCACAGCGTTGTCAGTTTTCTATCTGTGCTAGGAACTCAGTGTGCTCTCCTCTAATGATCATACTTGTCCTGACACACCCCCTCTGCACAGCCATTCATTGGGAAGATCAGTTTATTGCTGTTTCTCCTCCTTCAGCTCTTTGAAGCAGCTAAGAACAGAGGTTATGTGATCACTTATTTAAAAAAAAGGTAAAAGGTGTTTATAATGTTTTTTTTTTTAATCTATACACAAATGTCTTGCCTTTCATTTCTGTTTTAAACTGAATTATATGTTTTACAACATGAGGGTTTACATACACTTTAAATATGCAATATTTTAATACTGGTGCTTAAACAGCCAGAAATAAATATTTCTTATATCCCCTTTAAATTATATACGTGTTATATTAGCTAACATATAGAGGACATGTAGTTTGTCTCATATACAGTATTACCAGACTTACAACCAGAAGGTGACCACCACTAACATAGCCAGCAACTGGAGTGATCACCACATTAATTCCACTACAGGTGTAAGATTGTGAGGTGAGCTAGGAAAAGGAATGGCCCCTTCACTCTCTTATATTCTTGTTCCATGTAATATCCCTCTATGCAGAACACCTATTACATGTTGTTTCTGTACTGGTTGTTTCATGCTCTTAGAGGCATCAACTGGCAGCCAGGTGTCATAATTTCAATTTCTGTTCACCAGGGAGATTTGATTGCTCCTGTCTATTTTTTCATGGTTAAGTTCTTTTGGTTGCAATCTCCACAATATGCAATAAATAAAACAATTAATAGCAAGAAATGCAAGAGCAAAGATCTCACCAATCAAGACCCAGAGATAAAATAAATTGTTGGGTGGTGTAAAGTCAAAGGTAGATATAAAAGACACAAATTAATGCAGCTCTGTGTTTTTAATACATCATGAAATGTATTTATTTAAAAAAATACAAGCAGTGCATGTATCTGAATTTGACCCAATATCAGCCTCTGTACAGCAAAGTTTAGACTGGGAAAGGGAAAGCAGATGTTAGGGGAAAAGACAAGGAAGCCCTGGCAAATGTGCCAATGACCAATATGGGCGTGCTAATTTGTGCAAAAATGTGCGCATGTGCATAGGCGCACGGCATGTAATAGCACATCCTTGTGAGTGAAAGCAGACGCAGGGTGTGATAATTGCTGATACTCAGTGGCTTTTATAAGGACTGCAGCTCCTCACAATAATTGCTGGATTATCATCAGCCCCCTGTTCCCATGTTCCTGTGTGTATTCTCCTGCTGATCATCTGTTACCGACCCGGCTTGACCTTGACCTGCTTTGGTTCTCCTCCTGGCTCCCTACCCTGGCTTGATCCTGACCTTGCTCCTGTCTGATGCTCTGTGTATGATCCTGGCTTGATCCTGACCTTGCTCCTGCCTCCATGTTTGACACTGGCTCTGGCTGCTTACTTCGTTTCCTGCTATGCCCATCCACCTGGATCTACTATTCCTCTGGAGGACCTCCTCCTGCATCTGATCCACTCACTGTTATCGTCTCATCAGGCATCACTGAGCATCCATACCATTGGCAACCCATGGTTCTTTGGACACTGCACCTTCTGTTACCACCTTCAGGTGTGCATTGCGCTCAGCCATAAGGGGAGCCCTCTCTTCACCTCAGCCTCTGGTCAGGTAGGTGACAGCAGCCCAAGGAGACAATCAGTTGTGTTGCAATGCTTATGTGCTAAAGTGTATTATGCTGATAGAAGGGGCTTCTTCTTTCACTGTTCAGTCCTAGGCAGGGTCAGGGACAGGGACAAGACTTATCTGGTTTTCTTTAATTCAGTAGAAAAAAATTCACGTATTCTGCTTGTCAGACAGGACTGTGGTGTGTGATGGTTCTGTGTAAATATTTGGACTGCAGAGACAGCAATACAAGCCTTCAGCATATAAAACAGTTCCCATATGTTTTATGTCAGTATATTTAGATGTTGGCCAACAGATACGATTTTACTTTCCTTCATCTGCTAACAACTGAAATAGTATGAGTGAATAGTTTTTAGGGAAGGCCTAAGAACCTTGAATTGTAGACGTTGAAGAGGCATATCTTTGTTTTATGCATTGTACTGTATATGCTATCCTAATATCATAGCTGTACAGATAAAACTTTGTTTAGAAAACAATGTATAGCACCCTACTTACCCGTAGATATGGTGGCTGCTTTATTTATTTTTTATATATATATATATGGACTGCAGAGACAGCAATACAAGCCTTCAGCATATAAAACAGTTCCCATATGTTTTATGTCAGTATATTTAGATGTTGGCCAACAGATACGATTTTACTTTCCTTCATCTGCTAACAACTGAAATAGTATGAGTGAATAGTTTTTAGGGAAGGCCTAAGAACCTTGAATTGTAGACGTTGAAGAGGCATATCTTTGTTTTATGCATTGTACTGTATATGCTATCCTAATATCATAGCTGTACAGATAAAACTTTGTTTAGAAAACAATGTATAGCACCCTACTTACCCGTAGATATGGTGGCTGCTTTATTTATTTTTTATATATATATATATATATATATATATATATATATACAAAAAATAAGCATTGATCTTGCCAGAAATGCAGTGTTCTTTTCACTTTCTGTGGGCTGAAAAGACAGCAAAACAATGTAATCTGAATTATTTATTAGCTACCATGTAATGGAGATGAACAAAGGCAGACATGCTTGAAGTCCAGGCTGTGTGACAACCATGGCTTCCTTCATAGATGCAGTTTAGAAGTTAATGTAGCTACAACAGGGCAGGAAGTGTGTTATTTGCAGGATTACAAGGTGAAAATAACTGAAAAAGAAAAAAGAATGCAGTTACCATATCTAAGGACTAGCAAGATGCAATTTATTACATTTTTGGCTGCGGGTTTAGATGTACTTTAAAGACTTGAAGGACTGTAAAAATCAGATTTCCTGTTTGAGTAAAATGCTTGCCAGGATTTACGAACATAGAACAGAAAAATAGCACGTTGATTGTACAAAAGTATATGATAATATGAAGTACAGAGCCATATGTAGCTCTTAAATAAATGGGCATGCCAAAAACCAATTAGGATGGCAGGGATTACAGCAGCATCCAGTTGTCCTTTTTAAAAGAACGGGTTACTCTCAATGAACCCATGCAAGGTTCTGCACTGGCATGTATCTCTGGAGAAAATGCTTAGAGCCAGTCACACAAATTCCAGGCCACATTTCTATGCAGCAAGTGCATACAGTACACTGGGGTATGCTGATACCGATATTGTTGCAAAATCTAAGGATGCATTATTCTAAGCTTCCCTGGCATTGGATCAGCACTAAAAATCAGTTTGGTTCTCCATCAAGACAAAATCAAGTATATGTGTATCTTCAAGGGATGGACAAGCAAACCCCTAAGGCTGCATTTACACTTGACTGTTTTAATGCACGTGTTTCCTTTGAAATCAATGGAAACAAATGAAAAATAATGGTGAGGCATGTTGTACCATGCTTAACAATGCACATAAAAACATTCATCAGCAAGTGTTTGAGTGCATTTTTTATGTGCATTGACATGTAATGAAAAGTACATTGAAATGCATATTTAAACGAGTGTGAACATGTTTTTTATGCATCTTTGTTTAATTTAATAGTAAACTCATACCTAAAAGTGTGAAAGCAGCCTTACACTTCTAAAGGCAGGAACATGTGAATCTGAGCAGGTGAAATCTTTCTCTTAACTCAATACAAATATAAATTCAGAGAATGATATCTGTGAAAAAAAGGAAGCACGTGTAATGATTGTCAATAGATGTTATTACAATTTGCAAAAACAGTTCAAGTCAAGGACACCAAAGACAACTGTACAAAAATCCTTGTATGACCAATTGTCATATATGGAGCTGAATGCTATACACTCTCAGCAGACAAAGGATGTATTTAAAGGAAAAATGTTTAGGAAATTCCTTGAATATGAAGTGTGGCTATGGAGATATAATACTTAGCGTTAAAGAAAATATAGAGCGTATGTACACTGGTGCGTGCTGTGCTTTCCATGACCAGGAGTGGGGTGGAGGGGTGTAGAAGTAAGCCCTGTTCTTAACCCAACTCTCCTTCTCTACTAACCCTACTCCCCTTCCTACACTTTTCCTTCTCCCCCTCTTTTTTTTCACTCTTTCTCCTTATCTTCTCCTACCACCCTTTCTTCTTATTCCTGTTCTTGTCTTCTACAATTTCCCTTCCCTTGACAGAAGTTGTGTTTCGGCTGGATTTCTTTCCTGGGATTACCTGCCAGTTTCTCCTGTCCCTTTATAAATGGCCATCTTTCTGAGGCTTTTCTTTGGCCCTCTTCCCATGAGCTACCATATTTGAAGTATATTACTTCACCTATAGCATCCGGACTCCGACTTGCCACACTCCATTTTGCTAGCGTTGGAAAACTTTCCATTCATTTAGGGACAGATTTGTCATCTGCAATTATTATGCCTTCTTGTGCCTCATATAGGTAGACTTGCTCGCTGTTCTCCTATAGTTGTTATCCTTCCGTAAACTGTATCTCTAGATATCTCATACCCAGTTGTACTGATTGTGCTGGCCTTTAGGGCCTTCCTGGTTTTTCTTTTTGTATTTGCCTAAGTTCAATAAAGAATTTGTGGAAGATATAGGGATGCTGGACTGCTAGCAATAATACACATTGACTGGCCACACTATGCAAAAAATGAAAGATTGTATCATGTAAAATCTTATTCCTGCTCATAGTGGTATTGTTACGGTCTGGGTCAGGTTCAGAGACCAGTTGCTAGAGCAGTGTTAAGGCTTACCTGAAACCAGCAGGATAGGTACACAGGCAGGTCACCCTGGGCAAGGACGCAGGCTCAACTGAGGTGCGGGGTCTAAGCACCAACCGGTTTTCACCAGAGCTCCTAATGGTGGCAATGGATTTGGCTGCATGTTGGTACCAGGTTGCAGATCTCAGGATCACCCCACCAGGGAATGAGCAAGCCGGAAACCAGTAGCAGATCGAACAAGTTAAGGATCAAGCAGTCAAGGAGTCAGTTAACAAGCCAAGGTTCAGTCACAAACAGTAGTAGATGAGGATGAGGCAAAATCGTAGTCCAGGAACAAGCCAAAGGTTGATAGCGAAGGTATAGACGGCAGCAGGAGAGACAAGCAGGATATTGGCTGGTGAAGGCACAATAATCTGGTAAAGAGGAAATGCAGAGGCATGGCTTTTATCAGGAAGTTCATGGGAGGAGGAAGGGGTTCAAGGTTCAAGACAAACAGGGACAAGGCAGGATCATCCAAACAATTGGCAAGGGAGCTGTCCAGCATTCCAGGTGGCTCAGCAAGAAGAAACATTGCCTCTCACCGCAGAAGTCCCAGGTTTGAACCCAGGCTCTGACAGGTATAGGGATGAGTTTTGAGCTGAATTTGAGGACGATATTGTGCATCATAATCAAGGTAATGGTGGGAAAACAAAGACTGCACAACTCTCAAATGCATGTATGTACACATCTGTTCAGTCATATCCAACTTTCAGCAGTTCTGTGGAGAAGATCTCTGAGCATGTCTGATATACTTGAAAGCCTTTTCAGTAGAATTTTTCTGGCCAATTTTTTTCATGAGGTAGGTCGCCAGGTCTTTCCTCAACTCTCACCAATTGCTTGGGCTTGGGACTGGCATGCAGAATGTGATAACACATGTGCATAGTTAATTTGCACATACAAAGGCCAATTTAGACATGTTTTTAGAGTGTGTGAGGATACTAGAGTAGATGGAGGAAATCCACACAAACACAGGGAAAACATGCAAACTCTATGCAGATGATATCCTGGATGAGATTTGAACCAAAAATGGCAAGACATAAGTACTAGCCACTGTACTCTCTCTTTCCAATGTGATAGGTGTTATAGTATAACTAAAGGCAATTTTTTTTTTTAGTTGTGGTTAGCATGGAGAGGAATTACAATACTTGTCAATGTTTATTGATACCCCCCTTAAGGAGATTCGCCCTGTCTATATGTCCTGTTCACCATTATCATTAAAAGTGAAAGAAAACTAAAATTTTGGGCTGTCCGCAGAAAATGAATAGAAGGGAAATCTTCCAATGGGGACACTAGTTTTGGAGACCTGAGGGTCCCCAAGGAATCCTCTTAATTTACAGGGATATCCTTACTCTTTCTGTTTGGCTATGGGACAGGAAGTGAAGGGACATCTGTGCAATGTGACAAAGATGGCAAAAAATAAACTGACAGGGGTTATGACCCTCCCTTACTCTATCCAAAATGAAAATAAAGGTTTTGCCTATATTTCTACTTTAATCACAGGTAGCAGTGCAGGTAGTAAAGGCGCTAGAATGATAGCAATATACACTTGCACAGGCTGCATATTTCTGCTCTAGTTGAAACAAACTCAACCATTTTGATTGGAGATTTTCCTAATTACTGTTCAGCATCTAGGTTACATGCTGAATGCAGCATGATACCTGAATCAAAATAAATAGATGGAATTATATTTGTCATTTCCAAGTCAGATTGTGGGGACCTATCAAATATTTATATTTTAATTTTTTTTTTCTGAACAGATACCCCCTCATATACGTGAAATAAAGAGTACTTTTCAAGTACAGTTGTGACCAAAATTATTCAACCCCCAATGCTGTAAAGGGGTTTAGGGACTATAGTGTACATTTGGAATTGTATTCAGAATCAAATCCTACAAGGACGTTGTAACTACCCAAATGCAACTAAAATGACATCAATTGTTTATGTAATACAGTAGTAAATGGTTCTTATGTGGTTTCTTCATTGCCACAATTATTCAACCCCTTAAAGACTACCACTCTGAAGAACAGAGGTTCATACAGGTGCTTTCCATCAGGTATTGAAAACACCTGTGGATGTCACCGAGCAGCAATCAAGCATAATAAGCACCAATTAGGCAGCTTTAAAATGACTGTGATACTCAGCTCCTTCTAGACATTTACTGGTGTGGTTACAAACATGGTGAAGGCAAGAGAATGGTCCAGGAAGACAAGAGAAGAGGTGATTTCTCTTCACAGGAAGGGCAATGGCTATAAGAAGATTGCAAAGATGTTAAACATACCAAGAGACACCTTAGGAAGCATCATTCGCAAATTCAAGGCAAAGGGCACTGTTGAAACGCTACCTGGTCGTGGCAGAAAGAAGATGCTGACTTCGACTGCTGTGCGCTACCTGAAGCGTAGAGTGGAGAGAAGTCCCCGTGTGACTGCTGAGGAACTGAGAAAAGATTTGTCAGATGTGGGTACAGAAGTTTCAGCCCAGACAATAAGACGCACACTGCGTAATGAAGGCCTCCGTGCCAGAACTCCCAGGCGTACCCCCTTGCTGTCTCCAAAGAATAAGAAGAGTCGACTGCAGTATGCCAAAAGCCATGTGGACAAACCACAAAAGTTGTGGGATAGTGTTCTGTGGACTGATGAAACAAAATTAGAACTGTTTGGGCCCATGGATCAACGCTATGTTTGGAGGAGGAAGAACAAGGCCTATGATGAAAAGAACACCTTGCCTACTGTGAAGCATGGTGGAGGGTCAATCATGCTTTGGGGCTGTTTTGCTTCTGCAGGTACAGGGAAGCTTCAGCGTGTGCAAGGTACCATGAATTCTCTTCAGTACCAGGAGATATTGGATGGAAACGTGATGCAGTCCGTCACACACCTGAGGCTTGGGAGACGTTGGACCTTTCAACAGGACAATGATCCCAAGCATACCTCCAAGTCCACTAGAGCATGGTTGCAGAGGAAAGGCTGGAACATTTTGGAGTGGCCATCGCAGTCACCAGACTTAAATCCGATTGAGAACCTCTGGTGGGACTTAAAGAAAGCAGTTGCAGTGCGCAAGCCTAAGAATGTGACTGAACTGGAGGCCTTTGCCCATGAAGAATGGGCGAAGATACCCGTAGATCGCTGCAAGACACTTGTGTCAAGCTATGCTTCACGTTTAAAAGCTGTTATAACTGTAAAAGGATGCTGTACTAAGTACTAAGATTGAATGTCACTTGGGGGTTGAATAAAACTGATAATGCTGTGAGCACAGAAAAGACATTTGTGGTTATTTCATTATAACTGTTATGTTATATTTGTCTGACCTACAAGTGCCTCTTTAATGTAAATGTAAGCAAGATGACTGAATGATCAAAAGCAATGTCAAACTGGCCAAAACACTCAATTTCAGTGGGGGTTGAATAATTTTGGTCACAACTGTAGATGTGCCTACAGTTAACATGACATTTTAATATTCCTACTGCCTTTCAAATGCATCATTTTAACAAAAGTCTGAGATAATGAGCAGCCTGAAACAATTATACACAGAAGGGGAATGTATTTTTCTAATGTATGATTCCTGTAGGCAGAGCTGCTGAGTGATTTGGCTCTATTAGGATGGAGTCTGATAATCATTTGTTTCACTATTAGCACATTTCGGCCTGCCTTTGCTTTTTTTCAATAAAGATGTTAGTCATTATGATGTTTTCCAGGCCAAAAGTGTTATCAGACGTATGCTGGATGAGGAAATTCATTGTGAACAATGAGAAATAAGTTAGAGACAAGCAGCAGTGGAGGACCTTTCCTGCAGAATCATAATAGCTTGAGGCACCTAATCAAATATCTTCAAAAAAAGAAGCAGTAAAGCCCGTTTCAATCCTTCTGCAAAGTTTGAAATTGTATTGCGAATTATTATTAACAAATGTGGTACATAAGATTCCCTATTTACTGTGAGTGATTTTGGTTGATAGCTGCTACAATTAGACATTGCATAGATGTAGATAGAGAAGGTGAGTCAATCACCCCCGTTAGAGGCCAGGCTGCTAATAGAAGGTATAGCCAGTACTGCGATGAGATACCCACTCTGTACATTCAGACAGCACTCTGCAAGCTCCCTCTCCTGTCACCTAAGGCTTCATGCACACTGTGCCTCTTCTAAATGCTTTTCTTCTGTCAAGAGACAAGCAGCTGAAAAAACACTCCTAAGCTGTGTCTTTTCAAACTGTTTAGGTGCCTCAAGCACTTGGGTTTCATTTTGTTGGACAGAATATTAATTTATTCTAGCCATTAAAATGAAAAAAAAAAAAAATGCTTAAGTGCTTAAAGTGCCTAGTGTTAATGAACACTTATAATGCAGTGTCACAGGAGGTGGGCAGAGTGACAGGAGGACACCTGGACACACACTATGTTATACAGTGGGCACTGTATAGAAGAGTCAGGTTTGGCTACTGGATGGAAGCAGGAGGGGTCTCTCTAACCTTATCGGCACGGTAGGAGCAGCTTGGCTGGAGGCAAGAAGCAAGAGCCAGAGTTGGGGGTGGAGCTGGAAGGTAGATCTCAGAGGCGGAGCTGCTGTTCAATGATAAAGTTTCCCCCATAGTGATGCCGCTGCTCTTGCTGTCTTTGGCACTATCCCAGTTAGCCACTATACAGACTGTGCTGCTTCCTTGCACAGAGTGGTACACAGTCAATGCATACAACAGCTCCTCCACTCCCATGCAGCAGCAGCTCCCCTAAAACTGGCAATACACACATGGCCAACAGAGTGAATAGATGAATCTCCTGCTGCAGACTATTGTGTTATAACAGCCAGTGCTGCTGACTGTCAGAATGCCCAAACAGAGTCTGTATCTGATTGGATATAGGTCCTAAAAATGTTCCACCTGGCTTTCATTGCAAAATCTAAATTCTTTGATCTTGGTGTTACCAACAGGGCCACTGAGCAAATATGGCCTAAGTAAGCATGAATCTGCCAAAGTTAAATGCATGTAGGCTTGATTGGTTATAGTGAGTGTATGGCAGAAGAGAAAATGTTTACAGCCCATGTGCTCTGTGTAGCAGGCACTCATACAGTGTGGGAAAGTGCAAACACAGGGAACAATGTTTGGAATGCTATAAGATTTGCCTGTTTCCTTCCACACCAACAATTTATTGGCTAAACGACCACATATATATATATATATATATATATATATATATATATATATATATATACCACTATACATCCCCATTGATTGTAATTGATGATTTTTTTTAAATTCTTATTTTTTAAAAAAAGTTGGATTGGGTTGAGTAGCCAAAATAACTCACCAAACCTTTTCAGACACAGCAGCTTTTCTGGCAAAATCCACAGGTGTCACATTGCCAGTCCGGATTCCATGCTTAGCTCTTTGAAGTATTCATCATTTTCCTACAGCAAACATAGGAGTGCAAGTAAACTATTTAAATTCCAAATAATTATAATATGCAGAGACAATGCTCAGAAACATGTTCTTTTTCAGAATATTTCGAGGACAAAATTCATAGGAACTGCCTCTTTTATGTTGAAAGAGAAAATGCATGTAAATTTATCATAACCTGAAAGTCAGAACAGAGAACCATAACAGATTTGGAAAGGGCTTTGATGCAGTCACTGCATAGAGAGAACAAAAGCTCAGATTACAGCCATTATTTTACATCCCAAAGACTTTAAATGAATATGCAGACATGCTAATATGTATCTCAAAGCTTACCTTGTAACGCAATAAATATTCTCAGACTGTAAATATGCAACAGCTTACAGAACATAATCCATTTAAAGAAACAAAGCATAATACACAGCTATTAGCAATTGGACAGTAAATTATAGCCACTAGCTACCAATGATTGTGACCTGTGCTAATGCATGGAAATGAATATCTGGTAGAAACATATGCTAGCAAAATGTATTTTTATAATATAGCAGCTAGAGATGAGCGAATTATTCAAAAATTCGATTTGGCTGATTCGGCGAATTTGCGGAATAAATTCGATTCGAGTCGAATATATTCGCTGCGAATTTAACTTATAAAAAGGGTGTTTCTAGGCTTCAGAGAGCCTTTATATTAGTGCAGAACACTGTACCTTTAATTTAAATGCCCTTGGAGTCTGCTGGGGAAGAGAAATAATACTGTCAGTCAGTATGACATGCAGATGAGTGCCGTCGATCTAAGAATCACCGCACACTTCACTCATTTGGGCAGTCACGGGGCCAAAACCAGAGTGTGGAGCCACAGTGTGGCGGTGGAGGCAGCAGCAATGGGAGGCCATACAGCACCCTATGAAAAAATGGAAACCACCAGCAGTGTGAGGAGACCTGAAAGTGGCACATGGCAGAGTGTGGCGATGGAGACAGCAGCAATGGGAGGCCGTACAGGGACCCATGACACACTCTGGACCTGGCAGCAGCATGAGGAGGCGGTACAGGGGCCCATGACAGATTACGGGCCTGGCAGCAGCAATGGGAGGCCCGTAATCTGCCAGCACCCTATGACAAAATGGAACCCACCAGCAGTGTGAGGAGACCTGAAAGTGGCACATGGCAGAGTGTGGCGATGGAGACAGCAGCAATGGGAGGCCGTACAGGGACCCATGACACACTCTGGACCTGGCAGCAGCATGAGGAGGCGGTACAGGGGCCCATGACAGATTACGGGCCTGGCAGCAGCATGAGGAGTCGGTACGGGGGCCCATGGCAGATTACGGGCCTGGCAGCAGCAATGGGAGGCCCGTAATCTGCCAGCACCCTATGACAAAATGGAACCCACCAGCAGTGTGAGGAGACCTGAAAGTGGCACATGGCAGAGTGTAGCGATGGAGACAGCAGCAATGGGAGGCCGTACAGGGACCCATGACACACTCTGGACCTGGCAGCAGCATGAGGAGACGGTACAGGGGCCCATGACAGATTACGGGCCTGGCATCAGCATGAGGAGTCGGTACGGGGGCCCATGGCAGATTACGGGCCTGGCAGCAGCAATGGGAGGCCCGTAATCTGCCAGCACCCTATGACAAAATGGAACCCACCAGCAGTGTGAGGAGACCTGAAAGTGGCACATGGCAGAGTGTGGCAATGGAGACAGCAGCAATGGGAGGCCGTACAGGGAACCATGACACACTCTGGACCTGGCAGCAGCATGAGGAGGCGGTACAGGGGCCCATGACAGATTACGGGCCTGGCAGCAGCAATGGGAGGCCCGTAATCTGCCAGCACCCTATGACAAAATGGAACCCACCAGCAGTGTGAGGAGACCTGAAAGTGGCACATGGCAGAGTGTGGCGATGGAGACAGCAGCAATGGGAGGCCGTACAGGGACCCATGACACACTCTGGACCTGGCAGCAGCATGAGGAGGTGGTACAGGGGCCCATGACAGATTACGGGCCTGGCAGCAGCATGAGGAGTCGGTACGGGGGCCCATGGCAGATTACGGGCCTGGCAGCAGCAATGGGAGGCCGTACAGGGACCCATGACACACTCTGGACCTGGCAGCAGCATGAGGAGGCGGTACAGGGGCCCATGACAGATTACGGGCCTGGCAGCAGCATGAGGAGTCGGTACGGGGGCCCATGGCAGATTACGGGCCTGGCAGCAGCAATGGGAGGCCCGTAATCTGCCAGCACCCTATGACAAAATGAAACCCACCAGCAGTGTGAGGAGACCTGAAAGTGGCACATGGCAGAGTGTGGCGATGGAGACAGCAGCAATGGGAGGCCGTACAGGGACCCATGACACACTCTGGACCTGGCAGCAGCATGAGGAGGCGGTACAGGGGCCCATGACAGATTACGGGCCTGGCAGCAGCATGAGGAGTCGGTACGGGGGCCCATGGCAGATTACGGGCCTGGCAGCAGCAATGGGAGGCCCGTAATCTGCCAGCACCCTATGACAAAATGGAACCCACCAGCAGTGTGAGGAGACCTGAAAGTGGCACATGGCAGAGTGTGGCGATGGAGACAGCAGCAATGGGAGGCCGTACAGGGACCCATGAAACACTCTGGACCTGGCAGCAGCATGAGGAGGAGGTACAGGGGCCCATGACAGATTACGGGCCTGGCAGCAGCAATGGGAGGCCCGTAATCTGCCAGCACCCTATGACAAAATGGAACCCACCAGCAGTGTGAGGAGACCTGAAAGTGGCACATGGCAGAGTGTGGCGATGGAGACAGCAGCAATGGGAGGCCGTACAGGGACCCATGACACACTCTGGACCTGGCAGCAGCATGAGGAGGCGGTACAGGGGCCCATGACAGATTACGGGCCTGGCAGCAGCATGAGGAGTCGGTACGGGGGCCCATGGCAGATTACGGGCCTGGCAGCAGCAATGGGAGGCCCGTAATCTGCCAGCACCCTATGACAAAATGGAACCCACCAGCAGTGTGAGGAGACCTGAAAGTGGCACATGGCAGAGTGTGGCGATGGAGACAGCAGCAATGGGAGGCCGTACAGGGACCCATGACACACTCTGGACCTGGCAGCAGCATGAGGAGGCGGTACAGGGGCCCATGACAGATTACGGGCCTGGCAGCAGCAATGGGAGGCCCGTAATCTGCCAGCACCCTATGACAAAATGGAACCCACCAGCAGTGTGAGGAGACCTGAAAGTGGCACATGGCAGAGTGTGGCGATGGAGACAGCAGCAATGGGAGGCCGTACAGGGACCCATGACACACTCTGGACCTGGCAGCAGCATGAGGAGGCGGTACAGGGGCCCATGACAGATTACGGGCCTGGCAGCAGCATGAGGAGTCGGTACGGGGGCCCATGGCAGATTACGGGCCTGGCAGCAGCAATGGGAGGCCCGTAATCTGCCAGCACCCTATGACAAAATGGAACCCACCAGCAGTGTGAGGAGACCTGAAAGTGGCACATGGCAGAGTGTGGCGATGGAGACAGCAGCAATGGGAGGCCGTACAGGGACCCATGACACACTCTGGACCTGGCAGCAGCATGAGGAGGCGGTACAGGGGCCCATGACAGATTACGGGCCTGGCAGCAGCAATGGGAGGCCCGTAATCTGCCAGCACCCTATGACAAAATGGAACCCACCAGCAGTGTGAGGAGACCTGAAAGTGGCACATGGCAGAGTGTGGCGATGGAGACAGCAGCAATGGGAGGCCGTACAGGGACCCATGACACACTCTGGACCTGGCAGCAGCATGAGGAGGTGGTACAGGGGCCCATGACAGATTACGGGCATGGCAGCAGCAATGGGAGGCCCGTAATCTGCCAGCACCCTATGACAAAATGGAACCCACCAGCAGTGTGAGGAGACCTGAAAGTGGCACATGGCAGAGTGTGGCGATGGAGACAGCAGCAATGGGAGGCCGTACAGGGACCCCTGACACACTCTGGACCTGGCAGCAGCATGAGGAGGCGGTACAGGGGCCCATGACAGATTACGGGCCTGGCAGCAGCAATGGGAGGCCCGTAATCTGCCAGCACCCTATGACAAAATGGAACCCACCAGCAGTGTGAGGAGACCTGAAAGTGGCACATGGCAGAGTGTGGCGATGGAGACAGCAGCAATGGGAGGCCGTACAGGGACCCATGACACACTCTGGACCTGGCAGCAGCATGAGGAGGCGGTACAGGGGCCCATGACAGATTACGGGCCTGGCAGCAGCAATGGGAGGCCCGTAATCTGCCAGCACCCTATGACAAAATGGAACCCACCAGCAGTGTGAGGAGACCTGAAAGTGGCACATGGCAGAGTGTGGCGATAAAGACAGCAGCAATGGGAGGCCGTACAGGGACCCATGACACACTCTGGACCTGGCAGCAGCATGAGGAGGCGGTACAGGGGCCCATGACAGATTACGGGCCTGGCAGCAGCATGAGGAGTCGGTACGGGGGCCCATGGCAGATTAGGGGCCTGGCAGCAGCAATGGGAGGCCGTACAGGGACCCATGACACACTCTGGACCTGGCAGCAGCATGAGGAGGTGGTACAGGGGCCCATGACAGATTATGGGCCTGACAGCAGCATGAGGAGTCGGTACGGAGGCCCATGGCAGATTACGGGCCTGGCAGCAGCAATGGGAGGCCCGTAATCTGCCAGCACCCTATGACAAAATGGAACCCACCAGCAGTGTGAGGAGACCTGAAAGTGGCACATGGCAGAGTGTGGCGATGGAGACAGCAGCAATGGGAGGCCGTACAGGGACCCATGACACACTCTGGACCTGGCAGCAGCATGAGGAGGCGGTACAGGGGCCCATGACAGATTACGGGCCTGGCAGCAGCATGAGGAGTCGGTACGGGGGCCCATGGCAGATTACGGGCCTGGCAGCAGCAATGGGAGGCCCGTAATCTGCCAGCACCCTATGACAAAATGGAACCCACCAGCAGTGTGAGGAGACCTGAAAGTGGCACATGGCAGAGTGTGGCGATGGAGACAGCAGCAATGGGAGGCCGTACAGGGACCCATGACACACTCTGGACCTGGCAGCAGCATGAGGAGGCGGTACAGGGGCCCATGACAGATTACGGGCCTGGCAGCAGCAATAGGAGGCCCGTAATCTGCCAGCACCCTATGACAAAATGGAACCCACCAGCAGTGTGAGGAGACCTGAAAGTGGCACATGGCAGAGTGTGGCGATGGAGACAGCAGCAATGGGAGGCCGTACAGGGACCCATGACACACTCTGGACCTGGCAGCAGCATGAGGAGGCGGTACAGGGGCCCATGACAGATTACGGGCCTGGCAGCAGCATGAGGAGTTGGTACGGGGGCCCATGGCAGATTACGGGCCTGGCAGCAGCAATGGGAGGCCCGTAATCTGCCAGCACCCTATGACAAAATGGAACCCACCAACAGTGTGAGGAGACCTGAAAGTTGCACATGGCAGAGTGTGGTGATGGAGACAGCAGCAATGGGAGGCCGTACAGGAACCCATGACACACTCTGGACCTGGCAGCAGCAGGAGGAGGCGGTACAGGGGCCCATGACAGATTACGGGCCTGGCAGCAGCAATGGGAGGCCCGTAATCTGCCAGCACCCTATGACAAAATGGAACCCACCAGCATTGTGAGGAGACCTGAAAGTGGCACATGGCAGAGTGTGGCGATGGAGACAGCAGCAATGGGAGGCCGTACAGGGACCCATGACACACTCTGGACCTGGCAGCAGCATGAGGAGGCGGTACAGGGGCCCATGGCAGATTACGGGCCTGGCAGCAGCAATGGGAGGCCCGTAATCTGCCAGCACCCTATGACAAAATGGAACCCACCAGCAGTGTGAGGAGACCTGAAAGTGGCACATGGCAGAGTGTGGCGATGGAGACAGCAGCAATGGGAGGCCGTACAGGGACCCATGACACACTCTGGACCTGGCAGCAGCAAGAGGAGGCGGTACAGGGGTCCTTGGCAGAGTGGCGAAGCGTAAGCAGCTTAAATTGAAGGCCATACAGAGGCCTATGTTAAAAATAATAACATGTTTGGGACATGATTCATGGCGGATTTAGTCAGTTGTGTCAGGAACTGGTGGTTTGAAATCCAGACTAATCCACGCCTGATTCATTTTCACAAACGTGAGTCTCTCCACACTTTGGGTGGACAGTCGTGTCCTCCGCGGAGTTACAATACCTCCTGCCGCACTAAACACGCACTCCGATGCCACGCTACTGGCCGGGCATGACAGCCTTTCAAGGGAAAATTCAGCTAGTTGGGGCCAAAGGTCAAGTTTCGTTGCCCAGTAGTCAAGGGGATTGTCTACCTCGGTTGGCAGGGTGCTGTCCAAGTAGGTCCAAGCCTGTTGTTTGAGGTCCTGCTCCAGGTCCACCTGATGCTGCTGCTGCTGCGGCTGGTTAGTAGTTTCCTCACTGCGCTGGTGAAGAAAGCTACTCATCATCGACTGCAGACTGAGGCAGCCGCTGCTGGTGGAGCTGCCACTGCTCCTACCACCCCACCCCTCCCCTGCTGCCATGGCAGCGGAACGCGAGCGCACAGGGCCCACAGTGTCTGAGGATGGACGTTGGAGCAGAAAGGCAGAGACCAACTGACTACATAGGTGGTTTTTATAGTACGTTATTTTGGCCTCCCTCTCAGCAGGTGTGAAAAAGGCCACCATTTTTGAACGGTAGCGAGGGTCCAACAAGGTGGATAGCCAAAAGTCATCCCTCTGTCTGATGGTTATTATTCGGCTGTCGCTACGCAAGCAACCGAGCATGCTATGGGCCATTTGTGCCAAGGAATGCAAGGGACTCCCTGCCTCCATCTCCACAGCATACTGCCACGGTGCGTCTGGGTCCTCTGTCTCCTCCTCCTCCTCTACCAGATGCTCCTGCTCCTCCATTCCTGTCCGCTGAGTGGAAAAACCACCCATTTCACTCAATAATTCCTGAGCACCAATGTCCTCCTCTACCTCCTCCTCTTCTTCCTGTCCTGCCCCCACAGGGGTCACGTGGCGTTGAGATCTGTGCGCCACGTCTACCGCCTCCTGACCAGCCATTGTTAACAGCATTTGTTCCAGGACGTGCAACAGAGGAATGACGTCGTTCATCCCATAGTCCTGCCGACTCACGAATAGCGTGGCCTCCTCAAAGGGCCTGAGCAAGCGGCAGGTGTCACGCATGAGCTGCCAATGGCTGACATCTAAGTTACACAGGGGAGTACCTTTATCCGCTTGTAACATCAGGAAATCGGTGATGGCGTTTCGCTGTTCGTAAAGGCGGTCTAACATATGTAGGGTTGAATTCCACCTTGTTGCAACGTCGCAGAGCAGGCGATGCTGTGGAATTCCGTTCTGCCGCTGCAGCTCAAGGAGGGTGTGCTTTGCGGTGTAGGAATGGCTGAAATGCATGCAAAGTTTACGTGACATTTTAAGGATGTCTTGCAGTGGGATGGTGGATTTTAGGAACCGCTTGACAACCAGATTGAACACGTGAGCCATGCATGGCGCATGGCACAACCTTCCTTGACGCAGAGCAGACACCATGTTCTTTCCGTTGTCGGTCAACATGGTTCCGATTTTCAGTTTGCGCGGAGACAGCCATCTGTCGATTTCTCTGTTCATTACACTCAGAAGTTCCTCCCCTGTGTGACTACGTTCGCCAAGGCATACCAGGTGCAGCACAGCGTGACACCGTTGCGCCCTGCACATGTGATATGCCGGTCGGGTAATGGGACTTGGCACGGGGGTGGCGGCTGAGGACACGGCGGAAGAAGAGGTGGTAGAGGCGGACATCTTTGCTGGACCAAGGACGTGCAAACGTGGAGGCAAAAGCGGCGTGACCTGTCCAAGTTGCTGGTGCGGCTGTGCCGGCACCACGTTCACCCAGTGGGCCGTAAATGACATGTACTGTCCCTGACCGTAGTTACAGCTCCACACGTTAGCGCTGCCGTGCACTTTGGCAGAGACCGACATGCTCAAAGACTGGCCCACCATCTCTTCTACATGTGAATGCAGGGCTGGCACTGCCTTTTTGGCGAAGAAATGCCGGCTTGGCATTCTCCACCGCGGCGTGGCACAAGCCATCATTTCTCGGAAAGGTGCTGAGTCCACCACTTGGAAAGGGAGGGACTGCAGCACCAGCAACTTGGACAGGAGGACGTTCAGCTTCTGCACCGTCGGGTGCGTGCTCGCAAACTGTTGTCTCTTGGAAACGGATTCCAAGAAAGACTGCTGACGGAATCCATGAAGAGGAGTAGCAGGAGAAGGAGCATTTGAACGAGCGGAAGATGCCAACGAGCGACAACTCCCCTCAGCAGAGGTGTTGGAGCCTTGACTGGCTGATAGAGGGCGATTGACGTCGGGTGACGGAGCAAGTAACGGAGCGGGTGATGGAGCGGGGGCTGGGGCAGGCAGAACCGCCGTATCTTTATCACGGTTTTCCCAGGCCACCGAATGGCAACGCTGCATATGCTGATGCAACGCTGTAGTCCCAACATGGGCCCCCTGGCCACGCTTGACTTTCTGGCCACATAGTCGACATACGGCTACGTTTACTTCCTCGGGCGGCGTGACAAAAAATTGCCACACCGCCGAGTAGGAAACTTTGCCCCCCCTACTCCTCACTGGCTGACTGCTACTTCCTCCGTGCACACCGGCACCACTACTGGCCGTGGTGGTAGGCTGCAGTGGAGCTGGTGCTCTACTCCGTGGCCGTTTGCCTCCACTGACACTGCTGCGACCCTGCTGCTGTCTCCTGGGCAACCCACCGACTGTTTTGCTCGCTGCCAAGCTGGCACCCTCTTCTCCTGATGATGCGGAAGCAATAGCCTGATGACAACGAGGCTGCCAAGTGCGATCAGCCTCATCATCATCAATTAGGGTCTCCGCCTCACTACTAGCCCCCTCGGCTGCGTGTGGGTCAGGAGACAGACCTGTCTCTAGACCGGCTACCGAGCCACTCTCCTCGCCAGTACTTCTTCGCCTGGCTGCTGAAGAGGCAGATGTCTCCCCCCGTTCCTGACCGCCCTCTGTTAGCTTTTCCTCACTGTACAGTGGGGCTGAGCCCACAGCATGCGATACTTTGCTTGGTGAGGAAACACCAAAGGACAGGGGCAGGTAGAGGACACGTGATTTCAGTGGGCTTGCTCCCGGGCCATGCCAACTAACGGTTGTTTCTGACGTACCCACCGACCGTTGGCTGTAGGTGTCAGAGGTGACCTGGGAAGAGGAAGACGACCGAGCCAACCACTCGATGACAGCAGGGTTGTCGGTGGAGACACGACCGCTGGATGACACCGGGAGCACTGGCCTCTGGCTGCGACTAGTGCTGCCTCGACCCCTTCCTCTGCTGCCACGTCTGCTCGCTCCTGAAACATTGCCTCCTCTGCCACTCCTCTGCGTGTTGTCTGACATACTCTTTAATTCAACGATTCTGTGTCCCTGAGTAACGATTCTGTGTCCCTGAGTAACAATTCTATGTCCCTGAGTAACGATTCTGTGTCCCTGAGTAACAATTCTGTGTCCCTGAGTAACAATTCTGTGTCCCTGAGTAACGATTCTGTGTCCCTGAGTAACGATTCTGTGTCCCTCAGTAATGATTCTGTGTCCCTTAGTAACAATTCTGTGTCCCTGAGTAACAATTCTGTGTCTGTCCCTGAGTAACAATTCTGTGTCCCTGAGTAACAATTCTGTGTCCCTCAGTAATGATTCTGTGTCCCTCAGTAACGATTCTGTGTCCCCGAGTAACAATTCTGTGTCCCTGAGTAACAATTCTGTGTCCCTGAGTAACAATTATGTGTCTGTCCCTGAGTAACAATTCTGTGTCCCTGAGTAACAATTCTGTGTCCCTCAGTAACGATTCTGTGTCCCTCAGTAACGATTCTGTGTCCCTCAGTAACGATTCTGTGTCCCCGAGTAACAATTCTGTGTCCCTGAGTAACAATTCTGTGTCCCTGAGTAACGATTCTGTGTCCCTGAGTAACGATTTTGTGTCCCTCAGTAACGATTCTGTGTCCCTGAGTAACAATTCTGTGTCCCTGAGTAACAATTCTGTGTCTGTCCCTGAGTAACAATTCTGTGTCCCTGAGTAACAATTCTGTGTCCCTGAGTAACAATTCTGTGTCCCTCAGTAACGATTCTGTGTAACAATTCTGTGTCCCTCAGTAACGATTCTGTGTCCCTCAGTAACGATTCTGTGTCCCTGAGTAACAATTCTTTGTCCCTGAGTAAAGATTCTGTGTCCCTGAGTAACGATTCTGTGTCCCTGAGTAACAATTCTTTGTCCCTGAGTAACAATTCTGTGTCTGTCCCTGAGTAACAATTCTGTGTCCCTGAGTAACAATTCTGTGTCCCTGAGTAACGATTCTGTGTCCCTCAGTAACAATTCTGTGTCCCTGAGTAACAATTCTGTGTCCCTGAGTAACAATTCTGTGTCTGTCCCTGAGTAACAATTCTGTGTCCCTGAGAAACAATTCTGTGTCCCTCAGTAACAATTCTGTGTCCCTGAGTAACAATTCTGTGTCCCTGAGTAACAATTCTGTCTCCCTGAGTAACAATTCTGTGTCCCTGAGTAACAATTCTGTGTCCCTGAGTAACGATTCTGTGTCCCTGAGTAACAATTCTGTGTCCCTGAGTAACAATTCTGTGTCCCTCAGTAACGATTCTGTGTCCCTCAGTAACAATTCTGTGTCCCTGAGTAACAATTCTGTGTCCCTGAGTAACAATTCTGTGTCTGTCCCTGAGTAACAATTCTGTGTCCCGGAGTAACGATTCTGTGTCCCTCAGTAACGATTCTGTGTCCCTCAGTAACAATTCTGTGTCCCTGAGTAACAATTCTGTGTCCCCGAGTAACGATTCTGTGTCCCTCAGTAACGAATCTGTGTCCCTCAGTAACAATTCTGTGTCCCTGAGTAACAATTCTGTGTCCCTGAGTAACGATTCTGTGTCCCTGAGTAACAATTCTGTGTCCCTGAGTAACAATTCTGTGTCCCTGAGTAACGATTCTGTGTCCCTGAGTAACAATTCTGTGTCCCTGAGTAATGATTCTGTGTCCCTCAGTAACGATTCTGTGTCCCTGAGTAACAATTCTGTGTCCCTGAGTAACAATTCTGTGTCCCTGAGTAACGATTCTGTGTCCCTCAGTAACAATTCTGTGTCCCTGAGTAACAATTCTGTGTCCCTGAGTAACGATTCTGTGTCCCTAAGTAACGATTCTGTGTCCCTAAGTAACGATTCTGTGGCCCTAAAGTCTCTTTGGCCGTAACTCTGTCCCTAATACAGACAGGTCTGTCTCTCTTGAATGACCGGAGGCTAATGGAGAATTGTAAGATGGCCGCAATTTATAGCTCCACCATTACACAGTGCTGGCTGGCTGCTGATTGGCTAATGCGATCACATGTCATGAATGAATGCATTATGGGTCAGCGCGCCTTGTCTGCGCGCCTTCCCAGAGATCACCGCTCCGTCGCCACACATGTCGCCGCCATTTTTGGGAAAATTCGATTCGTGCATCCGAAGTTTGCTAATTTTCGGATTCGGTGCGAATCGAATTTTTCCTGATATTCGAAACGAATTCCACTTCGCCATGTTCGATTCGCTCATCTCTAATAGCAGCCTTTATGCAAGGAAATAAAGCAGTGTAAACTTTACAGTTACATTTGACAGCTATTCACAAATTGCTTGCCATTGTTCTGGCTGCTCTAAACTGAAGTTGGGTGATGCTGAACTGTTGGCGGATGTTATTGGTTATTATCCATTGTTGCTTTTTGTGTTGCCTTGTTAAACAAGCCTGTTGGTTTGAAAGCTTTTTATGTAATAATAGCACTTGCTGTTACAGATGTGGTAAACACAGCATTTTAAGACCTCCAGACACCATTTAGCGTGTCCCATACAAACTGTAGCAAAGATTTACACTCAGTGGCATTATATTGATTGTTGTATATATTTTAATTATGCATTATGGGTAGGAATACAAAATAAAATTTCAGTTTTGTGAATTCACTAACATTTTGTACACTGTATTAGGTGTTTTTTGAAAACAACAAATAGTAAAAATTATTAATATAAATAAAGATTTATAATTAATAAAGATAAATAAAGACATAAAAGAGATTTCAAAAGATAAAAATGTAAAATAAATTTAACCCAAAACCATTTTAGTTTTCTTTTTAAGCCACCGAAAACTCAAATTTAAAAAAATATAATCACAGTACCTTATATTCTGAAACAAGAATATGAATGCAAGTTCTGGGGGAATCAAGAATGAATAAGGATCTGGGGGTCCTAGTAGATGACAGACTTAGCAATGGCATGCAATGCCATGCTGCAGCGAGCAGGGCCAGCAGACTCTTAGCATGCATTAACCACTTGCCCTCCAGAAGATGCACCCCCCCCTTCAGACCAGGTCATTTTTTGCAATATGGCACTGCGTTATTTTAACTGAAAATTGCACAGTCATGCAATGCTGAAACCAAATGAAATTTATATTTTTTTCCCCACAAATAGAGCTTTCTTTTGGTGGTATTTGATCAATCCTGCGGTTTTTATTTTTTGCGCTAAGCCCGACAATTTTGAAAAAAAATTATTTTAGAATTTTTGCTATAAAACATATCCAATACAAAAATAAAACAAATAAAATGAATTCATATATTTAGGCCAAAATGTATTCTGCTACAGGTTTTTGCTAAAAAAATCCCAATAAGTGTATAATAATTGGTTTACGTTGAAGTGATAGCGTCTACAAATGGCAGTATATATACTGGAATTTTTTTTTTTATACTAGTAATGGCGGCGATCAGCAACTTTTAGCGAGACTACGTTAGTGCGAGACTGCGGTGACAATCTGACACTGGGGGAGAACTGACTAACTGCCACTGACATCCCCAGTGACACTTATACAGTGATCAGTGCTAATAAGAAGCACTGACACTGTACTAATGACACTGGGAAGGAAGGGTTTAACATCTGGGGTGATCACAGGGTTAACAGTGTGCTGTGCGTGTTTTACTATGTGTGTTGTTTTGTGTTTTACTTGAGAGACATGCCGCTTTGTATCTCTCTGCACAGCAGCATGTCCATACTGACAGGTGAGAGATCTGTGTTGTTTACAGACAGATCTCTCCCCTCTCAGCCCTACCAGCAATCACCGAGTCCCAGCTGGGAATCGCCGGCCGGGACCCAGTGATTGACATATCCAGCAGCCAATAGCGGTGCAGGTAGGGGAAAAATATATTTACGTGATTTTGCACAGCGGAGTCGTCCTGTAGCAGTATGTCTGCTATGGGGAGGCTCTTAAGTGGTTAAAAAAGGTATTTCCTCAAGAGAGAAAACTATAATACTACCACTTTACAAAACTGTGGTTTGGCCACATTGTGAGTTTGCCATCAAGTTCTGGTCATCAATCCTCAGGAAGGATGTGATTGAACTGGAGAGAGTCCTGAGAAGGACAACAAGGCTAAAAAATGGGCTGGAGGACTTCAATTAGGAGGAACAACTACAAACATTAAACTTATTCTTCCTGGAGAAGAGACACTGAAGAGGAGATATGATCACAATTTGCAAATCTTTAAATGAGAGAAACTTATTTAATCTTAGATATAATGGAAAATCAAGTGCAGTGCAACAAAGCAATAAATATAATTATAAGTGTGCAAAGCATCCAACTGATAACATGAATGACTAATAAAGAAAAAAAAGTCTTTGTATATACAGTATATTATCTCAATATTCAAAAAATCTTCTTATATTAGGTGTTTCCATAACCTTTGCATATTTTCACATGCATGCTCCTCATGCATGCTTCAGTATAACATGCCAATATGTTCTACCATTGCGTGCCGCCACCCTTACTGCTATCGCTTACCTCAAAAATGGACCCACACAAAGGTAAGGTCTACAAACACTTTCCCAGCAACCTGGGTCAGGACACTGCCACAATCCTCCAAAAGAGTAAGTGACAGATCAATCATTCACTTGATATCTTGGGATCCAGCCTGTTCAGCAGAAATGAAAACACACATAATGGTGCAGTATGAACATACTCTGTGCTTTGTTAGCCCAATAGTATAAAACACTACTCACAAAATAAGTGCACTATAGCTCCAGTGCACAAGATAAACCCCCATTTTAATTTCTATGAACATCTCCCCCCTTAAGGATAAACATCAATTTACAGTTGTTTTTTATATACACATAATTTGCTGGACAGAGAGGAGTTGTTTTTGGCGTGGACTTATTTAATCTTAGGTCTCTAAAGAAGACATGTGGCCACACAATGAAGTTGGATGAGAAGCTGTTACAACTTACCACTGTGTAAGGGGTTCTTTACTGTTAAAGTGGTAAGAATGTGGAGCTCCCTTCCACAATTGGTGGTGTCAGCAGGGAGCATGGATACATTCCAAAAACATTTAGATATGTTTTTTGAATTCAATGTACAGGATCATGGAAAATGGTAGTGACACACACACTTAGGTTGAACTGGATGGACCAGTATCTTCATTCGACCTTAAAAACTAATTAACCATGTAACTATGTAAAGTCCTGGGGTTCCTGTTCTGGCATAGGGCATAGACTACCTTCAGTTCCTAGTATTTAAAATGTATCTTCAAGCTAGTATTTTTACACTTGCCATCCTCCCGCTGTTCTTCCATAACTAGAGATGAGCGAATCGAAGTATCCGAAGTGGAATTCGAGTCGAATATCGGAAAAATTTCGATTCGTGCCGAATCCGAAAAATAGCCTAATTCGGAAGCGCGAATCGAAATTTTTCAGAAAATGGCGGCTGACATGTGCGGCGACGGAGCGGGGATGTCTGGGAAGGCGCGCAGACAAGGCGCGCTGACCCATAATGCATTCCTCAACTACATGTGATCGCATCAGCCAATCAGCAGCCAGCCAGCACTGTGTAATGGTCGAGCTATAAATAGCGGCCATTTTGGAATTCTTCATTTGCCTGCAGTCATTGAACAGAGGCAGACCGCTCTGTACTAGGGACAGGGACAGAGTTAGGGCCACAGAAACGATAATTGGGGACAGAGAAAAGTTACTTAGGGACAGAGAACCATTACTCAGGGACACAGACTTGTTAATGAGGGCCACAGAATCGTTATTTAGGGACAAAGAAACGCTAGTTAGGGCCACAGAATTCATAATCAGGGACAGACAGAATTGTTACTCAGTGCCAGAGAATTGTTACTTAGGGCCACAGAAACGTTATTAGGGCCACAGAATTTTTACTCAGGGACAGACAGAATTGTTACTGAGTGCCAGAGAATTGTTACTCAGGGACAGACAGAATTGTTACTGAGTGCCAGAGAATTGTTACTTAGGGCCACAGAAACTTTAATTAGGGCCACAGAATTTTTACTCAGGGACAGACAGAATTGTTACTGAGTGCCAGAGAATTGTTACTCAGGGACAGACAGAATTGTTACTGAGTGCCAGAGAATTGTTACTTAGGGCCACAGAAACTTTACTTAGGGCCACAGAATTTTTACTCAGGGACAGACAGAATTGTTACTGAGTGCCAGAGAATTGTTACTCAGGGACAGACAGAATTGTTACTGAGTGCCAGATAATTGTTACTCAGGGCCCCAGAAACTTTACTTAGGGCCACAGAATTTTTACTCAGGGACAGACAGAATTGTTACTGAGTGCCAGAGAATTGTTACTCAGGGACAGACAGAATTGTTACTGAGTGCCAGAGAATTGTTACTTAGGGCCACAGAAACTTTACTTAGGGCCACAGAATTGTTACTCGCACAGACACAGAATTGTTACTCGCACAGACACAGAATTGTTACTGAAGGCCACAGAACTGTTACTTAGGGCCACAGAATTGTTACTCGCACAGACACAGAATTGTTACTCGCACAGACACAGAACTGTTACTGAGGGCCACAGAACTGTTACTTAGGGCCACAGAATTGTTACTCGCACAGACACAGAATTGTTACTCAGGGCCACAGAACTGTTACTTAGGGACAAAGAAACGCTAGTTAGGGCCACAGAATTCATACTCAGGGACAGACAGAATTGTTACGGAGTGCCAGAGAATTGTTACTCTGGGCCACAGAAACTTTACTTAGGGCCACAGAATTTTTACTCAGGGACAGACAGAATTGTTACTGAGTGCCAGAGAATTGTTACTCAGGGACAGACAGAATTGTTACGGAGTGCCAGAGAATTGTTACTCAGGGCCACAGAAACTTTACTTAGGGCCACAGAATTTTTACTCAGGGACAGACAGAATTGTTACTGAGTGCCAGAGAATTGTTACTCAGGGACAGACAGAATTGTTACTGAGTGCCAGAGAATTGTTACTGAGGGACAGACAGAATTGTTACTGAGTGCCAGAGAATTGTTACTTAGGGCCACAGAAACTTTAATTAGGGCCACAGAATTTTTACTCAGGGACAGACAGAATTGTTACTGAGTGCCAGAGAATTGTTACTCAGGGACAGACAGAATTGTTACTGAGTGCCAGAGAATTGTTACTTAGGGCCACAGAAACTTTACTTAGGGCCACAGAATTTTTACTCAGGGACAGACAGAATTGTTACTGAGTGCCAGAGAATTGTTACTCAGGGACAGACAGAATTGTTACTGAGTGCCAGATAATTGTTACTCAGGGCCCCAGAAACTTTACTTAGGGCCACAGAATTTTTACTCAGGGACAGACAGAATTGTTACTGAGTGCCAGAGAATTGTTACTCAGGGACAGACAGAATTGTTACTGAGTGCCAGAGAATTGTTACTTAGGGCCACAGAAACTTTACTTAGGGCCACAGAATTGTTACTCGCACAGACACAGAATTGTTACTCGCACAGACACAGAATTGTTACTGAAGGCCACAGAACTGTTACTTAGGGCCACAGAATTGTTACTCGCACAGACACAGAATTGTTACTCGCACAGACACAGAACTGTTACTGAGGGCCACAGAACTGTTACTTAGGGCCACAGAATTGTTACTCGCACAGACACAGAATTGTTACTCAGGGCCACAGAACTGTTACTTAGGGACAAAGAAACGCTAGTTAGGGCCACAGAATTCATACTCAGGGACAGACAGAATTGTTACGGAGTGCCAGAGAATTGTTACTCTGGGCCACAGAAACTTTACTTAGGGCCACAGAATTTTTACTCAGGGACAGACAGAATTGTTACTGAGTGCCAGAGAATTGTTACTCAGGGACAGACAGAATTGTTACGGAGTGCCAGAGAATTGTTACTCAGGGCCACAGAAACTTTAGTTAGGGCCACAGAATTTTTACTCAGGGACAGACAGAATTGTTACTGAGTGCCAGAGAATTGTTACTCAGGGACAGACAGAATTGTTACTGAGTGCCAGAGAATTGTTACTTAGGGCCACAGAAACTTTACTTAGGGCCACAGAATTGTTACTCGCACAGACACAGAATTGTTACTCGCACAGACACAGAACTGTTACTGAGGGCCACAGAAACTTTACTTAGGGCCACAGAATTGTTACTCGCACAGACACAGAATTGTTACTCGCACAGACACAGAACTGTTACTGAGGGCCACAGAACTGTTACTTAGGGCCACAGAATTGTTACTCGCACAGACAGAGAATTGTTACTCAGGGCCACAGAACTGTTACTTAGGGACAAAGAAACGCTAGTTAGGGCCACAGAATTCATACTCAGGGACAGACAGAATTGTTACGGAGTGCCAGAGAATTGTTACTCAGGGCCACAGAAACTTTACTTAGGGCCACAGAATTTTTACTCAGGGACAGACAGAATTGTTACTGAGTGCCAGAGAATTGTTACTCAGGGACAGACAGAATTGTTACTGAGTGCCAGATAATTGTTACTCAGGGCCCCAGAAACTTTACTTAGGGCCACAGAATTTTTACTCAGGGACAGACAGAATTGTTACTGAGTGCCAGAGAATTGTTACTCAGGGACAGACAGAATTGTTACTGAGTGCCAGAGAATTGTTACTTAGGGCCACAGAAACTTTACTTAGGGCCACAGAATTGTTACTCGCACAGACACAGAATTGTTACTCACACAGACACAGAATTGTTACTGAAGGCCACAGAACTGTTACTTAGGGCCACAGAATTGTTACTCGCACAGACACAGAATTGTTACTCGCACAGACACAGAACTGTTACTGAGGGCCACAGAACTGTTACTTAGGGCCACAGAATTGTTACTCGCACAGACACAGAATTGTTACTCAGGGCCACAGAACTGTTACTTAGGGACAAAGAAACGCTAGTTAGGGCCACAGAATTCATACTCAGGGACAGACAGAATTGTTACGGAGTGCCAGAGAATTGTTACTCTGGGCCACAGAAACTTTACTTAGGGCCACAGAATTTTTACTCAGGGACAGACAGAATTGTTACTGAGTGCCAGAGAATTGTTACTCAGGGACAGACAGAATTGTTACGGAGTGCCAGAGAATTGTTACTCAGGGCCACAGAAACTTTACTTAGGGCCACAGAATTTTTACTCAGGGACAGACAGAATTGTTACTGAGTGCCAGAGAATTGTTACTCAGGGACAGACAGAATTGTTACTGAGTGCCAGAGAATTGTTACTTAGGGCCACAGAAACTTTACTTAGGGCCACAGAATTGTTACTCGCACAGACACAGAATTGTTACTCGCACAGACACAGAACTGTTACTGAGGGCCACAGAAACTTTACTTAGGGCCACAGAATTGTTACTCGCACAGACACAGAATTGTTACTCGCACAGACACAGAACTGTTACTGAGGGCCACAGAACTGTTACTTAGGGCCACAGAATTGTTACTCGCACAGACACAGAATTGTTACTCAGGGCCACAGAACTGTTACTTAGGGACAAAGAAACGCTAGTTAGGGCCACAGAATTCATACTCAGGGACAGACAGAATTGTTACGGAGTGCCAGAGAATTGTTACTCTGGGCCACAGAAACTTTACTTAGGGCCACAGAATTTTTACTCAGGGACAGACAGAATTGTTACTGAGTGCCAGAGAATTGTTACTCAGGGACAGACAGAATTGTTACGGAGTGCCAGAGAATTGTTACTCAGGGCCACCGAAACTTTACTTAGGGCCACAGAATTTTTACTCAGGGACAGACAGAATTGTTACTGAGTGCCAGAGAATTGTTACTCAGGGACAGACAGAATTGTTACTGAGTGCCAGAGAATTGTTACTCAAGGCCACAGAAACTTTACTTAGGGCCACAGAATTTTTACTCAGGGACAGACAGAATTGTTACTGAGTGCCAGAGAATTGTTACTCAGGGACAGACAGAATTGTTACTGAGTGCCAGAGAATTGTTACTCAGGGCCCCAGAAACTTTACTTAGGGCCACAGAATTTTTACTCAGGGACAGACAGAATTGTTACTGAGTGCCAGAGAATTGTTACTCGGACAGACAGAATTGTTACTGAGTGCCAGAGAATTGTTACTTAGGGCCACAGAAACTTTACTTAGGGCCACAGAATTGTTACTCGCACAGACACAGAATTGTTACTCGCACAGACACAGAACTGTTACTGAGGGCCACAGAAACTTTACTTAGGGCCACAGAATTGTTACTCGCACAGACACAGAATTGTTACTCGCACAGACACAGAACTGTTACTGAGGGCCACAGAACTGTTAGTTAGGGCCACAGAATTGTTACTCGCACAGACACAGAATTGTTACTCAGGGCCACAGAACTGTTACTTAGGGACAAAGAAACGCTAGTTAGGGCCACAGAATTCATACTCAGGGACAGACAGAATTGTTACGGAGTGCCAGAGAATTGTTACTCAGGGCCACAGAAACTTTACTTAGGGCCACAGAATTTTTACTCAGGGACAGACAGAATTGTTACTGAGTGCCAGAGAATTGTTACTCAGGGACAGACAGAATTGTTACGGAGTGCCAGAGAATTGTTACTCAGGGACAGACAGAATTGTTACTGAGTGCCAGAGAATTGTTACTTAGGGCCACAGAAACTTTAATTAGGGCCACAGAATTTTTACTCAGGGACAGACAGAATTGTTACTGAGTGCCAGAGAATTGTTACTCAGGGACAGACAGAATTGTTACGGAGTGCCAGAGAATTGTTACTCAGGGCCACAGAAACTTTACTTAGGGCCACAGAATTTTTACTCAGGGACAGACAGAATTGTTACTGAGTGCCAGAGAATTGTTACTCAGGGACAGACAGAATTGTTACGGAGTGCCAGAGAATTGTTACTCAGGGCCACAGAAACTTTACTTAGGGCCACAGAATTTTTACTCAGGGACAGACAGAATTGTTACTGAGTGCCAGAGAATTGTTACTCAGGGACAGACAGAATTGTTACGGAGTGCCAGAGAATTGTTACTCACGGCCACAGAAACTTTACTTAGGGCCACAGAATTTTTACTCAGGGACAGACAGAATTGTTACTGAGTGCCAGAGAATTGTTACTCAGGGACAGACAGAATTGTTACTGAGTGCCAGATAATTGTTACTTAGGGCCACAGAAACGTTATTAGGGCCACAGAATTGTTACTCAGGGACAGACAGAATTGTTACTGAGTGCCAGAGAATTGTTACTTAGGGCCACAGAAACTTTAGTTAGGGCCACAGAATTGTTACTCAGGGACAGACACAGAATTGTTACTGAGGGCCACAGAACTGTTACTTAGGGCCACAGAATTGTTACTCGCACAGACACAGAATTGTTACTCAGGGACACAGAATTGTTACTCAGGGACACATAATCGTTTAATTAAAGAGTATGTCAGACAACATGCAGAGGAGTGGCAGAGGAGGCAATGTTTTAGGAGCGAGCAGACGTGGCAGCAGAGGAAGGGGTCGAGGCAGCACTATTCGCAGCCAGAGGCCAGTGCTCCCGGTGTCATCCAGCGGTCGTGTCTCCACCGACAACCCTTCCGTCATCGATTGGTTGGCTCGGTCGTCTTCCTCTTCCCAGGTCACCTCTGACACCTACAGCCAACGGTCGGTGGGTACGTCAGACACAACCGTTAGTTGGCATGGCCCGGGACCTAGCCCACTGAAATCACGTGTCCTCTACCTGCCCCTGTCCTTTGGTGTTCCCTCACCAAGCGAAGTATCGCATGCTGTGGGCTCAGCCCCACTGTACAGTGAGGAAGAGCTAACAGAGGGCGGTCAGGAACGGGGGGAGACATCCGCCTTTTCAGCAGCTAGGCGAAGAAGTAGTGGCGAGGAGAGTGGCCCAGTAGCCGGTCTAGAGACAGGTCTGTCTCCTGACCCAGACGCAGCCGAGGGGGCTAGTAGTGAGGCGGAGACCCTACTTGATGATGAGGAGGTTGATCGCACTTGGCAGCCTCGTCGTCATCAGGCAATTTCTTCCGCATCATCAGGAGAAGAGGGTGGCAGCTTGGCAGTGAGCGAAACAGTCGGTGGGTTGCCCAGGAGACAGCAGCAGGGTCGCAGCAGTGTCAGTGGAAGCAGTGTCAGTGGAGCCAAACGGCCACGGAGTAGAGCACCAGCTCCACTGCAGCCTACCACCACGGCCAGTAGTGGTGCCGGTGTGCACGGAGGAAGCAGCAGTCAGCCAGTGAGGAGTATCGGGGGCAAAGTTTCCTACTCGGCGGTGTGGCAATTTTTCGTCAAGCCGCCCGAGGAAGTAAACGTAGCCGTATGTCGACTATGTGGCCAGAAAGTCAAGCGTGGCCAGGGGGCCCATGTTGGGACTATTTGGGCCATGTTGGGACAATGGGAGACCTCCCATTGCTGCTGTCTCCATCGCCACACTCTGCCATGTGCCACTTTCAGGTCTCCTCACACACTGCTGGTGTGTTCAGTTTTTTGACATAGGGTGCTGGCAGATTACGGGCCTCCCATAGCTGCTGCCAGGCCCCTAATCTGCCATGGGCCCCTATATACCGCCTCCTCATGCTGCTGCCAGGTCCACAGTGTCTCATGCCATGTGCCACTTTCAGGTCTCCTCACACTGCTGGTGTGTTGAATTTTTTGACATACAGTTGTGGCCAAAATTATTCAACCCCCAATGCTGTAAAGGGGTTTAGGGACTATAGTGTACATTTGGAATTGTATTCAGAATCAAATCCTACAAGGACGTTGTAACTACCCAAATGCAACTAAAATGACATCAATTGTTTATGTAATACAGTAGTAAATGGTTCTTATGTGGTTTCTTCATTGCCACAATTATTCAACCCCTTAAAGACTACCACTCTGAAGAACAGAGGTTCATACAGGTGCTTTCCATCAGGTATTGAAAACACCTGTGGATGTCACCGAGCAGCAATCAAGCATAATAAGCACCAATTAGGCAGCTTTAAAATGACTGTGATACTCAGCTCCTTCTAGACATTTACTGGTGTGGTTACAAACATGGTGAAGGCAAGAGAATGGTCCAGGAAGACAAGAGAAGAGGTGATTTCTCTTCACAGGAAGGGCAATGGCTATAAGAAGATTGCAAAGATGTTAAACATACCAAGAGACACCTTAGGAAGCATCATTCGCAAATTCAAGGCAAAGGGCACTGTTGAAACGCTACCTGGTCGTGGCAGAAAGAAGATGCTGACTTCGACTGCTGTGCGCTACCTGAAGCGTAGAGTGGAGAGAAGTCCCCGTGTGACTGCTGAGGAACTGAGAAAAGATTTGTCAGATGTGGGTACAGAAGTTTCAGCCCAGACAATAAGACGCACACTGCGTAATGAAGGCCTCCGTGCCAGAACTCCCAGGCGTACCCCCTTGCTGTCTCCAAAGAATAAGAAGAGTCGACTGCAGTATGCCAAAAGCCATGTGGACAAACCACAAAAGTTGTGGGATAGTGTTCTGTGGACTGATGAAACAAAATTAGAACTGTTTGGGCCCATGGATCAACGCTATGTTTGGAGGAGGAAGAACAAGGCCTATGATGAAAAGAACACCTTGCCTACTGTGAAGCATGGTGGAGGGTCAATCATGCTTTGGGGCTGTTTTGCTTCTGCAGGTACAGGGAAGCTTCAGCGTGTGCAAGGTACCATGAATTCTCTTCAGTACCAGGAGATATTGGATGGAAACGTGATGCAGTCCGTCACACACCTGAGGCTTGGGAGACGTTGGACCTTTCAACAGGACAATGATCCCAAGCATACCTCCAAGTCCACTAGAGCATGGTTGCAGAGGAAAGGCTGGAACATTTTGGAGTGGCCATCGCAGTCACCAGACTTAAATCCGATTGAGAACCTCTGGTGGGACTTAAAGAAAGCAGTTGCAGTGCGCAAGCCTAAGAATGTGACTGAACTGGAGGCCTTTGCCCATGAAGAATGGGCGAAGATACCCGTAGATCGCTGCAAGACACTTGTGTCAAGCTATGCTTCACGTTTAAAAGCTGTTATAACTGTAAAAGGATGCTGTACTAAGTACTAAGATTGAATGTCACTTGGGGGTTGAATAAAACTGATAATGCTGTGAGCACAGAAAAGACATTTGTGGTTATTTCATTATAACTGTTATGTTATATTTGTCTGACCTACAAGTGCCTCTTTAATGTAAATGTAAGCAAGATGACTGAATGATCAAAAGCAATGTCAAACTGGCCAAAACACTCAATTTCAGTGGGGGTTGAATAATTTTGGCCACAACTGTAGGGTGCTGGCAGATTATGGGCCTCCTATAGCTGCTGCCAGGCCCCTAATCTGCCATAGGCCCCATTATACCGCCTCCTCATGCTGCTGCCAGGTCCAGAGTCTGTCATGGGTCCCTGTACGGCCTCCCATTGCTGCTGTCTCCATCGCCACACTCTGCCATGTGCCACTTTCAGGTCTCCTCACACACTGCTGGTGTGTTCAGTTTTTTGACATAGGGTGCTGGCAGATTACGGGCCTCCCATAGCTGCTGCCAGGCCCCTAATCTGCCATAGGCCCCTATATACCGCCTCCTCATGCTGCTGCCAGGTCCAGAGTCTCTCATGGGTCCCTGTACGGCCTCCCATTGCTGCTGTCTCCATCGCCACACTCTGCCATGTGCCACTTTCAGGTCTCCTCACACACTGCTGGTGTGTTCAGTTTTTTGACATAGGGTGCTGGCAGATTACGGGCCTCCCATAGCTGCTGCCAGGCCCCTAATCTGCCATAGGTCCCTATATACCGCCTCCTCATGCTGCTGCCAGGTCCAGAGTCTCTCATGGGTCCCTGTACGGCCTCCCATTGCTGCTGTCTCCATCGCCACACTCTGCCATGTGCCACTTTCAGGTCTCCTCACACACTGCTGGTGTGTAGAATTTTTTGACATAGGGTGCTGGCAGATTACGGGCCTCCCATAGCTGCTGCCAGGCCCCTAATCTGCCATAGGCCCCTATATACCGCCTCCTCATGCTGCTGCCAAGTCCAGAGTCTGTCATGGGTCCCTGTACGGCCTCCCATTGCTGCTGTCTCCATCGCCACACTCTGCCATGTGCCACTTTCAGGTCTCCTCACACACTGCTGGTGTGTTCAGTTTTTTGACATAGGGTGCTGGCAGATTACGGGCCTCCCATAGCTGCTGCCAGGCCCCTAATCTGCCATAGGCCCCTATATACCGCCTCCTCATGCTGCTGCCAGGTCCAGAGTCTCTCATGGGTCCCTGTACGGCCTCCCATTGCTGCTGTCTCCATCGCCACACTCTGCCATATGCCACTTTCAGGTCTCCTCACACACTGCTGGTGTGTTCAGTTTTTTGACATAGGGTGCTGGCAGATTACGGGCCTCCCATAGCTGCTGCCAGGCCCCTAATCTGCCATGGGCCCCTATATACCGCCTCCTCATGCTGCTGCCAGGTCCACAGTGTCTCATGCCATGTGCCACTTTCAGGTCTCCTCACACTGCTGGTGTGTTGAATTTTTTGACATAGGGTGCTGGCAGATTATGGGCCTCCTATAGCTGCTGCCAGGCCCCTAATCTGCCATAGGCCCCTATATACCGCCTCCTCATGCTGCTGCCAGGTCCAGAGTCTGTCATGGGTCCCTGTACGGCCTCCCATTGCTGCTGTCTCCATCGCCACACTCTGCCATGTGCCACTTTCAGGTCTCCTCACACACTGCTGGTGTGTTCAGTTTTTTGACATAGGGTGCTGGCAGATTACGGGCCTCCCATAGCTGCTGCCAGGCCCCTAATCTGCCATAGGCCCCTATATACCGCCTCCTCATGCTGCTGCCAGGTCCAGAGTCTCTCATGGGTCCCTGTACGGCCTCCCATTGCTGCTGTCTCCATCGCCACACTCTGCCATGTGCCACTTTCAGGTCTCCTCACACACTGCTGGTGTGTTCAGTTTTTTGACATAGGGTGCTGGCAGATTAAGGGCCTCCCATAGCTGCTGCCAGGCCCCTAATCTGCCATAGGTCCCTATATACCGCCTCCTCATGCTGCTGCCAGGTCCAGAGTCTGTCATGGGTCCCTGTACGGCCTCCCATTGCTGCTGTCTCCATCGCCACACTCTGCCATGTGCCACTTTCAGGTCTCCTCACACTGCTGGTGTGTTCCATTTTTTGTCATAGGGTGCTGGCAGATTACGGGCCTCCCATAGCTGCTGCCAGGCCCCTAATCTGCCATGGGCCCCTGTACCGCCTCCTCATGCTGCTGCCAGGTCCACAGTGTCTCATGCCATGTGTCACTTTCAGGTCTCCTCACACTGCTGGTGTGTTCCATTTTTTGTCATAGGGTGCTGGCAGAATACGGGCCTCCCATAGCTGCTGCCAGGCCCCTAATCTGCCATGGGCCCCTGTACCGCCTCCTCATGCTGCTGCCAGGTCCACAGTGTCTCATGGGTCCCTGTACGGCCTCCCATTGCTGCTGTCTCCATCGCCACACTCTGCCATGTGCCACTTTCAGGTCTCCTCACACACTGCTGGTGTGTTCAATTTTTTGACATAGGGTGCTGGCAGATTACGGGCCTCCCATAGCTGCTGCCAGGCCCCTAATCTGCCATGGGCCCCTGTACCGCCTCCTCATGCTGCTGCCAGGTCCACAGTGTCTCATGGGTCCCTGTACGGCCTCCCATTGCTGCTGTCTCCATCGCCACACTCTGCCATGTGCCACTTTCAGGTCTCCTCACACACTGCTGGTGTGTTCAATTTTTTGACATAGGGTGCTGGCAGATTACGGGCCTCCCATAGCTGCTGCCAGGCCCCTAATCTGCCATAGGCCCCTATATACCGCCTCCTCATGCTGCTGCCAGGTCCAGAGTCTCTCATGGGTCCCTGTACGGCCTCCCATTGCTGCTGTCTCCATCGCCACACTCTGCCATGTGCCACTTTCAGGTCTCCTCACACACTGCTGGTGTGTTCAGTTTTTTGACATAGGGTGCTGGCAGATTACGGGCCTCCCATAGCTGCTGCCAGGCCCCTAATCTGCCATGGGCCCCTATATACCGCCTCCTCATGCTGCTGCCAGGTCCACAGTGTCTCATGCCATGTGCCACTTTCAGGTCTCCTCACACTGCTGGTGTGTTGAATTTTTTGACATAGGGTGCTGGCAGATTATGGGCCTCCTATAGCTGCTGCCAGGCCCCTAATCTGCCATAGGCCCCTATATACCGCCTCCTCATGCTGCTGCCAGGTCCAGAGTCTGTCATGGGTCCCTGTACGGCCTCCCATTGCTGCTGTCTCCATCGCCACACTCTGCCATGTGCCACTTTCAGGTCTCCTCACACACTGCTGGTGTGTTCAGTTTTTTGACATAGGGTGCTGGCAGATTACGGGCCTCCCATAGCTGCTGCCAGGCCCCTAATCTGCCATAGGCCCCTATATACCGCCTCCTCATGCTGCTGCCAGGTCCAGAGTCTCTCATGGGTCCCTGTACGGCCTCCCATTGCTGCTGTCTCCATCGCCACACTCTGCCATGTGCCACTTTCAGGTCTCCTCACACACTGCTGGTGTGTTCAGTTTTTTGACATAGGGTGCTGGCAGATTAAGGGCCTCCCATAGCTGCTGCCAGGCCCCTAATCTGCCATAGGTCCCTATATACCGCCTCCTCATGCTGCTGCCAGGTCCAGAGTCTGTCATGGGTCCCTGTACGGCCTCCCATTGCTGCTGTCTCCATCGCCACACTCTGCCATGTGCCACTTTCAGGTCTCCTCACACACTGCTGGTGTGTAGAATTTTTTGACATAGGGTGCTGGCAGATTACGGGCCTCCCATAGCTGCTGCCAGGCCCCTAATCTGCCATAGGCCCCTATATACCGCCTCCTCATGCTGCTGCCAAGTCCAGAGTCTGTCATGGGTCCCTGTACGGCCTCCCATTGCTGCTGTCTCCATCGCCACACTCTGCCATGTGCCACTTTCAGGTCTCCTCACACACTGCTGGTGTGTTCAGTTTTTTGACATAGGGTGCTGGCAGATTACGGGCCTCCCATAGCTGCTGCCAGGCCCCTAATCTGCCATAGGCCCCTATATACCGCCTCCTCATGCTGCTGCCAGGTCCAGAGTCTCTCATGGGTCCCTGTACGGCCTCCCATTGCTGCTGTCTCCATCGCCACACTGTGCCATGTGCCACTTTCAGGTCTCCTCACACACTGCTGGTGTGTAGAATTTTTTGACAAAGGGTGCTGGCAGATTACGGGCCTCCCATAGCTGCTGCCAGGCCCCTAATCTGCCATAGGCCCCTATATACCGCCTCCTCATGCTGCTGCCAGGTCCAGAGTCTCTCATGGGTCCCTGTACGGCCTCCCATTGCTGCTGTCTCCATCGCCACACTCTGCCATGTGCCACTTTCAGGTCTCCTCACACACTGCTGGTGTGTTCAGTTTTTTGACATAGGGTGCTGGCAGATTACGGGCCTCCCATAGCTGCTGCCAGGCCCCTAATCTGCCATGGGCCCCTATATACCGCCTCCTCATGCTGCTGCCAGGTCCACAGTGTCTCATGCCATGTGCCACTTTCAGGTCTCCTCACACTGCTGGTGTGTTGAATTTTTTGACATAGGGTGCTGGCAGATTATGGGCCTCCTATAGCTGCTGCCAGGCCCCTAATCTGCCATAGGCCCCTATATACCGCCTCCTCATGCTGCTGCCAGGTCCAGAGTCTGTCATGGGTCCCTGTACGGCCTCCCATTGCTGCTGTCTCCATCGCCACACTCTGCCATGTGCCACTTTCAGGTCTCCTCACACTGCTGGTGTGTAGAATTTTTTGACATAGGGTGCTGGCAGATTACGGGCCTCCCATTGCTGCTGCCAGGCCCCTAATCTGCCATGGGCCCCTATACCGCCTCCTCATGCTGCTGCCAAGTCCAGAGTGTGTCATGGGTCCCTGTACGGCCTCCCATTGCTGCTGTCTCCATAGCCACACTCTGCCATGTGCCACTTTCAGGTCTCCTCACACTGCTGGTGTGTTGAATTTTTTGACATAGGGTGCTGGCAGATTACGGGCCTCCCATTGCTGCTGCCAGGCACGTAATCTGCCATGGGCCCCCGTACCGACTCCTCATGCTGTGACGTTGCAACAAGGTGGAATTCAACCCTACATATGTTAGACCGCCTTTACGAACAGCGAAAGGCCATCACCGATTTCCTGATGTTAAAAGCGGATAAAGGTACTCCCTGTGTAACTTAGATGTCAGCCATTGGCAGCTCATGCGTGACACCTGCGCTTGCTCAGGCCCTTTGAGGAGGCCACGCTATTCGTGAGTCGCCAGGACTATGGGATGAACGACGTCATTCCTCTGTTGCACGTCCTGGAACAAATGCTGTTAACAATGGCTGGTCAGGGTGCGGTAGACGTGGCGCACAGATCTCAACGCCACATGACCCCTGTGGGGGCAGGACAGGAAGAAGAGGAGGAGGTAGAGGAGGACATTGGTGCTCAGGAATTATTGAGTGAAATGGGTGGTTTTTCCACTCAGCGGACAGGAGTGGAGGAGCAGGAGCATCTGGTAGAGGAGGAGGAGGAGGAGACAGAGGACCCAGACGCACCGTGGCAGTATGCTGTGGAGATGGAGGCAGGGAGTCCCTCGCATTCCTTGGCACAAATGGCCCATAGCATGCTCGCTTGCTTGCGTAGCGACAGCCGAATAATAACCATCAGACAGAGGGATGACTTTTGGCTGTCCACCTTGTTGGACCCTCGCTACCGTTCAAAAATGGTGGCCTTTTTCACACCTGCTGAGAGGGAGGCCAAAATAACGTACTATAAAAACCACCTATGTAGTCAGCTGGTCTCTGCCTGTCTGCGCCAACGTCCATCCTCAGACACTGTGGGCCCTGTGCGCTCGCGTTCCGCTGCCATGGCAGCAGGGGAGGGGTGGGGTGGTAGGAGCAGTGGCAGCTCCACCAGCAGCGGCTGCCTCAGTCTGCAGTCGATGATGAGTAGCTTTCTTCACCAGCGCAGTGAGGAAACTACTAACCAGCCGCAGCAGCAGCAGCAGCAGCAGCAGCATCAGGTGGACCTGGAGCAGGACCTCAAACAACAGGCTTAGGCCTACTTGGACAGCACCCTGCCAACCGAGGTAGACAATCCCCTTGACTACTGGGCAACGAAACTTGACCTTTGGCCCCAACTAGCTGAATTTGCCCTTGAAAGGCTGTCATGCCCGGCCAGTAGCGTGGCATCAGAGCGCGTGTTTAGTGCGGCAGGAGGTATTGCAACTCCGCGGAGGACACGACTGTCCACCCAAAGTGTGGAGAGACTGACGTTTGTGAAAATGAATCAGGCGTGGATTAGTCTGGATTTCAAACCACCAGTTCCTGACACAACTGACTAAATCCGCCATGAATCATGCCCCAAACATGTGCCACTTTCAGGTCTCCTCACACTGCTGGTGTGTTCCATTTTTTGTCATAGGGTGCTGGCAGATTACGGGCCTCCCATAGCTGCTGCCAGGCCCCTAATCTGCCATGGGCCCCTATACCGCCTCCTCATGCTGCTGCCAAGTCCAGAGTCTCTCATGGGTCCCTGTACGGCCTCCCATTGCTGCTGTCTCCATCGCCACACTCTGCCATGTGCCACTTTCAGGTCTCCTCACACTGCTGGTGTATTCCATTTTTTGTCATAGGGTGCTGGCAGATTACGGGCCTCCCATAGCTGCTGCCAGGCCCCTAATCTGCCATGGGCCCCTATACCGCCTCCTCATGCTGCTGCCAGGTCCAGAGTCTGTCATGGGTCCCTGTACGGCCTCCCATTGCTGCTGTCTCCATCGCCACACTCTGCCATGTGCCACTTTCAGGTCTCCTCACACTGCTGGTGTGTTCCATTTTTTGTCATAGGGTGCTGGCAGATTACGGGCCTCCCATTGCTGTTGCCAGGCCTGTAATCTGCCATGGGCCCCCGTACCGCCTGGTCACGCTGCTGCTGGGTCCACAGTGTGACATGGGTCCTTGTACCGCCTCCCATTGCTCCCACTGCATGTGCCACTTTCAGGTCTCCTCACACTCCTGCTGGTTTCCATTTTGTCATAGGGTGCTGTATGGCCTCCCATTGCTGCTGCCTCCACCGCCACACTGTGGCTCCACACTCTGGTTTTGGCCCCGTGACTGCCCAAATGAGTGAAGTGTGCGGTGATTCTAAGATCGACGGCACTCATCTGCATGTCATACTGCCTGACAGTATTATTTCTCTTCCCCAGCAGACTCCAAGGGCATTTAAATTAAAGGTACAGTGTTCAGCACTAATATTAAGTCTCTCTGAAGCCTAGAAACACCCTTTTTTAAGTTAAATTCACAGCGAATATATTCGACTCGAATCGAAATTTTTCCACGAATTCGCCGAATCAGTCGAATCGAATTTTTGAATACTTCGCTCATCTCTATCCATAACATGTAGCTTAAAACATGTCCCAAAAGCACAGTAATTCCAGTTTTTATGGACTGTGATGAGGCAGAGGGGATTGGTGTGGGGCAGAACTGAGCAGGGACAGAGAAACACTCATTGATTTAGGCATAGCTGGGGATATCAAAATTACAAATGGGTGTTGAGGATATTGGTCATCCAGCACACAAAACACAGGCAGAGGTGACTGGCCTTTACCTGCAAAAGTCCTGAGATCCCACCAGCTAATCAAAAAACTTTGAAGGATTGCTGTTTATTGGCAGAACATATCACCTAAGAGAGGACAAATGCACAGAGGTGTTCTATTCACTTTTTTAAATATTAACCCTAATTGACTTTGGGGGTCAATTAACTGCAAAGGCTAAGAACAGCTTGTGGCCAAGAACAAGTATTATATTACACAGTACAGGCTACAGGTGACCCCCATGAGGTATTCTCCGAATTTTTGCTGCATGGCAATAGCAATAATGCAGACTAATATAAATTGAGTGGTCTTTATTACGTTAGCACAATGTCTGTGTTTTGTGGAAGGCATTATCAGTTTACTGATTGCGTACTGGTTGCCTGGAATTGCTCTTAAATCGTTGTCATTGCAGCATAATAATGTCTAAAAAGAGAGACTGTGATACGTTCTTAGCAATATTAGATCAGTGTTGAATGTGTATACAGTATATAATCATATTCTGAGCACATTAATCTGTTCCAAGACATTTTGTCAACTTTAATGGGAAACTACTGCAACTTTACGAAACAAGCTCCCTAAATAACAGCAAGAAATGAAAGGGTCACTTTAATTAAATGCAAGAAAAAAATCCATAAAACTAGATTGTTTTTCGTTTTAATATGAATAGTAAATGGATGAAAATAATTACATTTAACATTGTCAGACACTTCCATTAAAATAAAAGCCTCAGGGTTAAAAAATAACTTTCAAATTATATTATCTCATTCAAAATTTCAAGTATCAAGCTACAGCTGGGAAATTAGCTGTAATAGAAAGGTGCTGTATTTCATTAGGTATGCTGTGACAGCAGGCAGCTGACAGTAAAAATAAAACGGGAGTATTATGACAAAATTAAAAAATAATATGCATGTGCTGTCAAAATTCAAGCATTGATAAAACCGCAAAATGCAAGTAAATATTAGAAAAACAACATTGCGGCTTTGGCATAATTACACTTTATAGCAATTAGATTTTATCCAGAGTGAGGTTGTAAAGCAGAATAAAGAATGATACAAATACTTAAAGGTAACTTGTCAACATTAAATTAAAGCATTAGAGTATAGAGCTTACTGCTGTTCTGGCAAGGTCAACTGCTCCTCCAAAACCCTATTTGCCCTGAAAGGGGTTTTAAAATCTTTGAGAGCAGTATGAAAAATCTAAGTCTGGCTCGGAGATGGGCTTTAAGGAAAGCTGGATCAGTCAGGTGGATTTTTTTTAGTTGACCCTTCAGTGTTTTTATTATTATTATACAGTATAGAGAATGCCAGGGATGGGCCCTGGATGGCAGATATGTCTAACCATTGTTTCCATTGTGGTCCCTTTACGGGTCACAACAAAAGAAGCAGTTTTGAGTACTCAGGGACTCTCACCCATGCAGGGTGAAGGGTTCTGGGATGAGCCAGTAACGAGGGAGTTTGATTTGCAGGATTGTTAAGTCCTTATATGGGTATCGGAATCTGGAGGTTCATGGAGATCTTGGGTGAGAAGGAGCCTCTAATCCTGATTATGGGTACCTTGGACCTGAAAGGGTTATCGTGCCTGCAAGAGAGGTCTTAAAGGTACCCCAGCAGCTAGCAGGTGTCCATGAGGTTTGGTGTAAAACAGGACAGTGGTAAAGAAGCTCTGAGCTGTTTGGCTGCTTAGACACTGCTGAGCTATTGTGACAGTTGCTGGACCCGGGAGCAGGTGGGGACTTTAAACCCTGTTGTAGGACAAGTTTATGCTAGCGGTGAGCCAAAGTTTTGTTTTGTACCAGAGAACACTTAAAATTGTACTTGAAGCCAAAAATAAAAAAAATTACATAATTTCCCTTGCAAAGTGCAATTTCCCTTTGCAGAGCAAACATTCTATTTGCCTTTAGTAAATCAACCCCAATGCCTGTGCAATTTGTACTTCTGCAAGTTGGCTCTGAAATGCAAATGGACTTATGGGGTTTTCCATCAGGGAAGCTGCAGGGCAATGTCCAAAATTTTTGATTTCTGGTACAATATTGAAATCTTGCTAACAAACATTCAGATTCATGCACATACACCTGTTAAACTAGCTAAGTGCCATTAGACAATTTCACTGCCCCACATGCATGTCTATGGTTTGCATGCTACACGGTGATACATGTGTCTGAATTATATGCTAAGGAGAGATGTTGTTGCAAGAGTCTCTTAGACTTATTATAAATGCAAATTAGAAAAGTAAATGTCATGTTAGGGCTCGTTCACACTTGGCTGTTTTACCAACGCTTGCCAAACGCCCCTATAGCGTTTGGCAAGCATTGGTCCGGCGTTTGCGGAGCGTTTTTTAATACTCCGCAAATGCCACATGCTCCCCTCCCCCTGACACCAGTGATGTTGCACTATTCCTCCCACTGGCACCAATAATAGGTCACTATTCCCTCCCTTAATACCAAAGAGGGGGCGCTATTCCTCCCACTGACACCAACGATGAAACACTATTCCTCCTCCATAACACCAGTGATGAGACACTATTCCTCCCCCTGATACTAGCAATGTTGCACTATTCCTCCCACTGACACCAATAATGGGTCACTATTCCTCACCCTAATATCAAAGAGGGGGTGCTATTCCTTCCACTGAGACCAATGAGGAGACATTATTCTTCCCACTGACACCAATGATGAGACACTATTCCTCCCCCTGACTCCAACGATGAGATACTATTCCTCCTCCCTGACATAAATGATGAGACACTATTCCTCCCCCCTGACACCAGTGATGTTGCACTATTCCTCCCACTGACACCAATAATGGATCACTATTCCTACCCCTAATATCAAAGAGGGGTGGTGCTACTCCTACTGAGACCAATGAGGAGACATTATTCCTCCCCCCTGACACCAATGATGAGACACTATTCCTCCCCCCTGACACCAACAATGAGACACTATTCCTCCCCCCTGACAACAGTGATGTTGCACTATTCCTCCCATTGACACCAATAATGGGTCACTATTCCTCCCCCTAATTCCAAAGAGGGGGCACTATTCCTCCCACTGACACAAGGACATTTTCTACTCCTGCTGGCCACATTCTCGGGCCCCCTAACGTTTGTGTAGAACGTTTGGAGACCCTTGCTCTTACAAGACAGCATATATTTTGTGTTACACACCACTCCACTCTATACTTACTACTGTACAAAATATACCATGTTGCCAGCACTCTTAAGCTGGCAAGCACCAGACTGCATTCATTATCTCATTCCCTTCAATGCCCAAGTAGGCACAATTTTACTTGTATTTTCATAAAGCATGTGTAATTATTTGCAAGCATGAAGAGTCTGAAATAAAACATTCAATCTACGTACATGCTATAAATAAACTTTTTTGAAATAGAGTTTCAATAACAACATAATAATTTCATGTTGTCTTTTAAACTCTGGTTTTCATTTTCTGTTTTCATTTTTCACATGACAGTTTTGGATCTCATATACTCCTTTGAAATTGAACAAACTATAAAAGTAAATAAAGTATAAAATTAAAAATGAACTAGGAATAACATATGCTCTCTACTTACACTTCTGTCTGTAGTGCAACGTATGCATTACCCAATAAAAAGGTATTATATTCCTTCTATGAAATCTCAGTTTCAACTATTTTTTAATTTCTTCATGTTGAAAGTATAAAAATTAGTTGCATCTAGTTTTACAAATGTATTTAGTTAAAATAATTTACTAATTATAATATACCATTATGGAGAGATTTCCTTTGAATGCTTTTAAAAGTAATTTAGATTTCAATTTAAAGAGACAATTGATTTACAAGGGCAAACTAACCATAATTCAAAATGACAGCAAATTAACCTTGCTGAATAAGAATAATTATAAGAGCAAGCAATGAGAATAATAAGAACACATTTGAAATTCAGCTTTTCATACAATGGTCATTTAGTACAACTTAATAATGCTTGTAAGAAGTACATAGAGAAAGTTTCAGTCAGGATGCTGAAGTTAGGACAGTTATGGTCCTTTAAAAGGCAGTGATGATTTTTTAAATTACTCACTCCATTTAAAGGGTTAGTTCACCTTTACCAAAAAAAACTACCTATGCGGATAATGGGCATCTGTAGATAAAAACAAGCTGTGCAGCTCTGAATAAAGTTGAATAATGTCCTTGCTATAGGCATAGTAAATAATAACAGCGTAAAACATAACGATATAGAATAGAAAATAAAGGAATAGAAAAGAATAGAATCCATTAGAATAGAATTTAAAATCAAAGAATAGAATAGAAAATAATAGAGTAAAACATAGCAAAATAGAACAAAATATAAAGGAATAGAATAGAATCAATTAGACTAGAATATAAAATCAAAGAATAGAATAGAAAATAATAGAAAAATTAGAATAGAGTATCAAAGAGTAGAATAGTATATAAAAACAATAGAATAGAATAAAATAGAAAGCATATAACTGCCTTCCGAAATTAAAATTTTAAATAGAATGAATTTGAATTCGAACAGAATACATTAGTATAGAATATAAAATAATAGAAAAGAATAGAATAGATTAGAAAATACTAAAATACTTTATAAAAAAATTGTGAGCTGCGTTATGGCGACATAAGTAGTGATCAATAAAGGCACTGTGAAAATTTTGCTGAAATAGAAATTTCCAATATGGTCACGCAACTCTTCATATAGCCCATATACCATCAAAAACACATATGGATTTTGTATTATGAATTGTAACGTTATAATTATTATCAAATACATTAGAATTATTTTTTAATCCAATAGAATTATTTTCGAATCCATTCAAATTATTTTCGAGTCCATTTGAAATTTCGAATTTGGTCAAATTTAAATAAACAAAATGAATTCCGAAAAACATTGATTAAACAAATTTAAGTAATCAAACCTAAATTAGCCAAATAACGAATCAAAATGAAACAAAACTAATTTTTCATTTTGCACATGTCTATTCCAGTCAGGCTTTTGGAGATATGTAAATGGCGTACACCTATAGCAAGGACAACTTTAGTCAGAACTGCACAGTTTGTTTTTATCTAGAAACACCTCTCACCTGCATTTGTAAAGGTGACCTAACCCTTTATAAATTCTGTCACACTGGTGACTTTGTTTATCACTTAAAGAGTCCCTGTTGCCATACCATTAATTTCAACAAAACCTTAATATAAGATATTATGTTCTGTTATATAGCTATAAATCCTCCCTTGTGTAGACATCTACAAGGCCAGAGTCTGCTCCTAGGTACCACCATCTTGGATGTGAAGCAGCCCACACAGACTTGTGAGCAGACTCCATCAAGTGACACTCTATAGCAGCCTTTCTCAACTCTTTCAACCCAGAGTTATCCTTAACATTTTTTTATCAGGTCCTAGGGAACCACTTAGAAATTATTAGATCCACATATGACAATATAATTAACATAATCAATAAGTGGACACTATAATCATAAATAAATGAATAAAACAAATTGCTACACCTAGCATGTTTGACATTTGAAGTGCATCATTGCTAAAGATGTCATGCTCTATATAATTCTGAAATTAAAATTCAACAATAAGAATGACAAGAAAAGAAAAGCAGACAGTAAAAAATTGTGATTCCCCCTTCATATTAATGGTCAGTGGAGAAGGCCCCTCTTACATTGGTGGCAGTAGAAAACCCCCTATACGGATGGTTGATGAAGAAGGGCCAATTGCATTTATGGTCAGGAGTACAATGGACCTCTTGCATTGCTGGACAGTTGGAGGAAGAATGTCTTTTGTATTAGTGGTTAGATTTAGTCAAGGGACTCCAGCAACTCCTAGAGGAACCAAAGACCAGGCTTTATAGGCTTGATATGGGAGACCACACAATATATAAAAGAAAATACACTTTACAATATACATTATGATTCTAAATAGGATACAAGCATAAAACTTCCCCCTGAAAATTCCAACAGCTTTGCTGAATTCACATACAGTATCCTACCTGAAATACCAGAAGTCTGATAGTCTAACTCCATGTACACAATAATAGTTACAGCAGAATAATTAATATTAGATTCAAAATCTGTAGGCTTCCAAATTTAGGCAGTCCAAGCTTCTTCAGGACCCAGTATATTGCCAGGGCATCACTATATATAAAAAGTAGTACATTGTTATGAGTAACAGACATAACATCCAATAATACATCAACTATTTTATACAAAAGACATGCTCACATTGGTGTGGTAGATCATAGAGTGTCCTACTAAGGGCCTGAGGGGGACACAGGGGCATCAGGACTAATCCATATGGCAAAGAGCTATCATGGACAACATAGGGACACAGGGGTCTAAAATGGCAGGATATGGCCACTACGTATCTATAGAGATAGGCACTTATATTAGCTTCTACAAATATATATGCTTACTGGAGCAATAGAACAGGGGGACAGGCATATGGCTATAGCCTGGACCATAGATTGACCCTGATTGAGAAAGGCTGCTCTACTTTAAAAGGTTATATAGGGAGGTTAAGGGATGGGGTGAGAAGCTGGGCCAGCACAGAGAGTAATTAGACTCTCCCAGAAGAGGATAGGACATTAACTTGTCAAAAGGGATGCCTAGCTTTGCTAGGGAATTGGCTTTTTCAGACGTATTCATATTCTAGCGAGTTCCAAGACACCATGCAAATAAAATGAAAGTTATTTGTGCAAATGTAAAATATTTCAAGTAAGTAGTTAAAATACTCAGTCTTTCTGTGCTCTTAAATAAATAATTTGCGCTAGTAAATGTGTATAAATATATAAATATATATAAAGAAATCATCAAATCATAAGTCCAGAAAAAAATATATATATGCCAATACCACAAAAAAATATAAAAAAACTTTTAAGTGCAAAAAACTTTTGTGCAAAAAAAGTGTCTAAATATGAAATATTTCACCAAAAAACCTTGATAATATAATGGCAGATCATCCATAAATATATCTTCAGAAACGGAAACTCTGCAACACACCGATCCTCATCGATCGAAATAACAGGATGAAAAACTTTGTAGTTAATCGAAAATCCACTTCTCCAATAGATAAAGGACCACCTTCAAACGTATCCATGGGGGGAAATGCCAAGCACTCAAGAGAAACAGAAAGACTTCATGGTGCAATATTATAAAAACCAATTCCTTTATTAGGTACTCATTGCACTTACTCAAGAGGTGTCCCAGCCGACACCAGCATCAGCAGCATAACAGCAATCACATAAACGAGCCTGGCTACTCAGCACATGCGCAGTAGCTGGCAGCCAAAAACGTAATGACGTCGCATCAATCAAGCTCCGCCCTACGCGTTTCGTCATCGACGTCCTCACGGAGCGGATAGATGTGAGACGTCTCAACCTCCTTAAATATTCACTCACAGGAAACGAACAGCTGACATCAATGGGGAATCAAGCAAAGCAAGCCGCCCCACAGATGACAGGAGTCCACAAAGGATATACAATGTATCCAATATATTTGCCATCACAAGCAAAAAAACTTTAAAACAAGAGAACAAAAATAAAATAAAAAGAAATTTAAATAAAACACTAATGATAAATAAATTAAATAAATAAATACATTAACGGGCCAGTACCCTCTAAGACTGTGTTTCAAAAAGGGAACTTAAAGGGCCAGTAACACTTTAAACACAAATAAAGGGGAACTCTAGTAATAATACAAAAATAATGCAGAAATTGTACAAAAAGCATACAATCTCCCATATATCATCTTTAAACAGTTGCCTATATAAAAATATACTTAAAATAACATAAAAATTAAAAATTAAAAATTTGTGAGAAAACAATTCAAATCTATATCGACATTTAACCCAAATGGTTGCAAGGAATTTAGTTCATAAATCCAAAGTTATATAATTTTGACCATAGGCGCTATTATTAATTTTTCTTATTTTTAGTAATTTCTCTTTTTAGAGGGATTTTATAATTGGCAGCCATGGATATTTTTGGATATATGGAAAAAAGAAAAGTTGATCTTAGTGAAGTTTTCAATCCCATGGGTATTTCAAATAGTATGAATTTAGAAGAAAATTTCAAAAGTTTAAAATATCTTTTGGAGAAGCAAATTAAAATATGGTGGGATGTGAATACTTTGGAACTCTATCTAAAAGAGAAAATTACTCCCAGGAGGTTGAGATGGGATATACCTGCCAATGATGGGATGGATGATAGAGAATTAGTAGATGAGTGGTTTCAGTTTTTTAACCATTGTGAAAGCAGTTTATTGGAATTAATTATAAAAAGGCGACAGGTTAAATTGAGGAAAGTAGACTTTAAAATTAAAGAGTTGAAGGATGTGATGTTACCTTTTGCAGATACCAATGATTATAAAGATCGATCAAAGAATTTACAGGATCATATTGTTAAAGGCGATAAGGATACTAAAAACAAAAAGGTTAAAAAATATAAAAGAGACACTGAAGAATATAGGAATAATAGAGTGTATAAATGGCAAGATAAGATCACTACAGATGGGTGTGACTCCCAACTTTCTACACCTGAAAAAATTATTATACCTAATTTAAAATCCCCAACGGTTAATCAAACCACTATATCTTCTCCTAAACAAAAAGTGACATTTCAGAATTCTGGCAATAGAACACCTGAAAATGTTCATGATAAATCACCTCATCAATATGAATATAGTGGTAGACCTTCAAGAGGTTTTTCCAACTATAGAGGTCAAGGTGGATATAGAGGTAATGGATATAGGAGAGGAGGTTATCAAAACCAAACTTTTTTTCCATCGAGGGGGGGTTTTTCATACCATCACCGGGGGTGGAATATGGCACCAAGGGGTTACAGACCACAGGAGAAAGATTGGAGAGAACAAGGGAATTATGGCAGAGAAGAGGGAACAAGAAATACAGAGGCAAAAGAGGAGGAAGGAGACAAAAAGAGAAAAAGAGAATAATAGGGGCAGGAATCTATAACTTGAGTGATGTTACTTTTTCTGAAAGAGAAATTAAAGTTTTGGACCTTGGTTTGAAATATATACCTAGGACGAATTTAAATAAATTCGATGTTTTTATTGATTTGCAAAAATTTGTGAGAAAACTTAATATTAAAATTTTTTTTGAATTGAATAAATCTCAAGGAAACAATCCTACTTCATCTTCTCATGGTTTTCAAAATAGTGGTTTAAAAAATGCTTCTACATTTAACCCTAAGATTTCTGGTAATGCTTTTCTGGAGGTATTTAAAAATATGGTAGAAAATGAGATTAAGAGTATTAATGTTAAAAATTCGTACTGTATTCCACCGGATATAAAATTGGGTATTGAGGATCTTGAAAAGAGAAAGAATATAGTAATTAGAAGTGCTGATAAAGGGGGAAGTATTGTTGTTTTAAATAAGAATGACTATGAAAAAGAAATGAAGAGATTATTACAATCTGAAGATACATATAAAATTTTGCAAAAAAATCCCACTAAGAAACTTAAATTACTACTTAAGTGTATTATTAACAAAAGAAAAGAGTTGGGGGTATTAACTGAAAAAGAAGCAAAATATTTATTGATTAAACATCCGAAAATACCTACTATATACTATTTACCAAAAATACACAAAAATAAGGAAAACCCACCGGGGAGACCCATTGTGAGTGGGATAAATTCTTTATTTGCAAGAGTTGGTGAATATGTTGATACTTTTCTGAAAAACATTGTTATGACAAATAGGGCTTTTCTGAGAGATGGTGGACATCTTATTAACATTCTTAAAGAATTACATAATGTTGATAATTGTATGTTGGTTACTATAGATGTAGAATCTTTATATACTAACATCGATCAAAATGATGGAATTAATGCGGTAAAATGGGCCCTTAAACATAAATCACTCCTGAAAAGATTGCAGAGGAAATTTGTTGTTGAATTACTTGAATTTGCGATGAATAACAATTTATTTTGGTACAACAACACTTTTTTTCAGCAATGTAAGGGTGTTGCCATGGGAGCTAAGTATGCTCCCAGTGTGGCAAATCTGGTAATGGATAAATGGGAGGAAGAAAGTATTTTCAATAAATGGCCAGAGATGGCGCTATACAAGAGGTATATTGATGACATTATAATGGTATGGGATGGATCCAGAGAAAAGCTTGATTCCTTTATGGAATATATTAATATGAACCGCTATGGATTGAGATTCACTGTTATTAGTGATTTTGAGCAAATTAATTTTTTGGATCTGGTCCTATATAAAGATAATGGCCAAATTTGTACCAAAACTTACTTCAAGGAAGTGGACAAAAACAGCTATATACCTATTTCTAGTGGACATCATCCAAATTGGTTATATAGCACTCCAAAAAGTCAGTTTACCAGATTAAAAAGAAATTGTAGCGCTAACAAAGATTTTTTCGATCAATCTGAGGTGTTAATTGAAAGATTTATAGAGAAAGGGTATGATAAGACCTTTTTGATTAAAGAGAGAAATTCGATTAGTATTAAAGATAGGGAGACGTTTCTTGGAAATAGAAAGGCTCATTTGGGATTTGAAAATAATGTACCCTTTATTACTAACTATAATATGCAATACAAAAATATTGAACGAATTTTTAAAAAATATTGGCCCATTTTGTTAAAAGATGATATACTAAATAAATTCTTATCTAAAACTCCTAAATTCATTTATAGGAAAAATAAGTCTCTTAGGATGAAACTGGCTCGCAATGTCATCGAACCCCCAAAAAGTTCGATCTGTTTCCAAATTTAAATGGTTTTTTTCCTTGTAGGAAGTGTAAAGTTTGTAGGACTGTAAAAGTTGGTAATAATAAAAAAAGAAAGTCATTCTGCTCTTCATTTTCCAAAAAAGAATATGATATTAAATCCCTGATTACATGCAATTCTACACATGTGATTTATGTTTTAGAATGTCCATGTCATTTGAGATATATTGGGAGAACTGGGAGATGTTTAAAAACAAGAATAGGTGAACATATAAGAAACATAATAAAAGGATTTGATAAACATAGTGTATCCAAACATTTCAAATTGGTACATAATTGTGATCCGAGCTTACTTACCTTTTATGGGATCGAGATGGTAAAACCCCATTGGAGGGGCTCGGATTTGGTTAATGAGATTTCCAAAAAAGAGACGTTTTGGATTTATGAACTAAATTCCTTGCAACCATTTGGGTTAAATGTCGATATAGATTTGAATTGTTTTCTCACAAATTTTTAATTTTTATGTTATTTTAAGTATATTTTTATATAGGCAACTGTTTAAAGATGATATATGGGAGATTGTATGCTTTTTGTACAATTTCTGCATTATTTTTGTATTATTACTAGAGTTCCCCTTTATTTGTGTTTAAAGTGTTACTGGCCCTTTAAGTTCCCTTTTTGAAACACAGTCTTAGAGGGTACTGGCCCGTTAATGTATTTATTTATTTAATTTATTTATCATTAGTGTTTTATTTAAATTTCTTTTTATTTTATTTTTGTTCTCTTGTTTTAAAGTTTTTTTGCTTGTGATGGCAAATATATTGGATACATTGTATATCCTTTGTGGACTCCTGTCATCTGTGGGGCGGCTTGCTTTGCTTGATTCCCCATTGATGTCAGCTGTTCGTTTCCTGTGAGTGAATATTTAAGGAGGTTGAGACGTCTCACATCTATCCGCTCCGTGAGGACGTCGATGACGAAACGCGTAGGACGGAGCTTGATTGATGTGACGTCATTACGTTTTTGGCTGCCAGCTACTGCGCATGTGCTGAGTAGCCAGGCTCGTTTATGTGATTGCTGTTATGCTGCTGATGCTGGTGTCGGCTGGGACACCTCTTGAGTAAGTGCAATGAGTACCTAATAAAGGAATTGGTTTTTATAATATTGCACCATGAAGTCTTTCTGTTTCTCCCGAGTGCTTGGCATTTCCCCCCATGGATACGTTTGAAGGTGGTCCTTTATCTATTGGAGAAGTGGATTTTCGATTAACTACAAAGTTTTTCATCCTGTTATTTCGATCGATGAGGATCGGTGTGTTGCAGAGTTTCCGTTTCTGAAGATATATTTATGGATGATCTGCCATTATATTATCAAGGTTTTTTGGTGAAATTTTTCATATTTAGACACTTTTTTTGCACAAAAGTTTTTTGCACTTAAAAGTTTTTTTATATTTTTTTGTGGTATTGGCATATATATTTTTTTTTCTGGACTTATGATTTGATGATTTCTTTATATATATTTATATATTTATACACATTTACTAGGGCAAATTATTTATTTATTGGTACACTTTATATATGGTGATTTTTTGCAGCTGGTACACTATTAGTAAGTTATATAATTTTGACCATAGGCGCTATTAATAATTTTTCTTACTTTCTGTGCTCTTACCTGCAAGTTTTAAGGTTGGTGACAGGGTCTCTGTAATATAGGAAATTAACACCAAACATTCCAGCATCAAAATTAATGTTATTATGTTAAAATGTATTAAGTCCTAGAAAATTTAGTCTGGTGCTGCCCTGTTAAACAGTAGTGATGAGCTGAAAACCCCCCTGTTTGGTTCGAGGTCGAACATTCAAACCTACCAAGAGTTTGATCGCGAACTTCAAACAGGGACAATTTACTGAGCGGTATCTTACTGCATCTGAGTATATTATTAGGTCATGCAGTATTTTAGTAGTGAAACATTAATTCATGTTTCAGCTGTCAGCAGGGTTTCCCTCTGACAGCTGAATGTTAAAAGAATTCTTGGCATTGCCCGACAATTAAAAAAAAGTTTAAAAAATGCATAGGGTCCTCCCTCACTTCCTCCCAGCCCCCCTGCCCAAAAGCACCCCCTCCATGTTGAGGGCATGTGGCCTGGTATGGTTCTTGTTCTTTCTTGACCTGCAAGGCTGCATGCTCGGATTGGGGTCTGGTATGGATTTTGAGGGGAACCCCCAATGTCAAAATTTAAACAAAATGGCATGGGGGTGTCCCCCCAAAATCCATACCAGACCCTTATCCGAGCATGCAGCCCAGTAGGTCAGGAAAGAACCTGAACCATACAAGGCCACATGCCCTCAACATGGAAGGGCTGCTTTGGGCTAGGGGGGCTCTCCCCCAAAGCCCTTGTCCCGTGTTGATGGGGATAAGGGCCTCTTCCCCACAATCCTGGCCAGTGGTTGTGGTGGTCTGTGGGTGGGGGGCTTATCAGAATCTGGAAGCCCCCTTTAACAAGGGGCCCCCAGATCCCGCCCCCCCATGTGAATGAGTATGTGGTACATGGTACCATTACCCATTCGCAAAAAAAAGTGTAGTGTAAAAAAAGACAATCTTTGCCAAGTCCTTTATTAGAAAAAATTTAAAACTGTGGTCAGATGCGATGCTTTGGCCAATCACAATGCACTGTTAGGCCGCAGTGCATTGTGAGGCACGGCAGGTGAATAGCCTGCCGAATGAACACACAACGGCCCATGTTCGAGTCGAACTTACGTCAAGCCCATCACAGTTATCTGCCATGTTCGGGCATTGCAATGTGTTGAGAACCATAACTGTGGGCAGATTTTCTTTCTTTGCAGCATGTTATCCTGTAGTGTTCTACCATGCAGATAAATGGTCTTCGACTCCATTATCTTCCAAAAAACAAAATAACATGCAGGAGTCTGAGTGCGATTCACACGTGCGTTCCAGATTTCAAGGTTTCAGTGCGGATCGCAATCTACTTGTTCAGCATTTCAGAGCCGGTTCAGTACCAGTTTTTGTGACACAGCTGCAGATTGTACTGTTCACAGTTCAGGGCCGGCTTGGATGCAGTTTTGCAAGGCTTTTTTGGTTTTACTAAGGTGAAGAGGAGGGGGGAGGAGAGCAAATTGTGCTGAAACCTGACTATGAACTGTTCACAACTGATGACATATGAGATTCAGAAGTGGTTCCCATGGAAGTCAATAGCTTGTGATCTGCACCTAAACCAGACCTCACTGTTTAGAAACCGGACATGACTCTTTTTCAATCCACATTGAATCCGAACTGCCAGTGCATAGAACATATGTGAACAGGCACCTGAGGAAGCAATGTTGTTTCACATGTCCTGCAGATTGGATGCGTTTCAAACCACACCCAATCCACATATATGTGAACCAGCACTGAACTATTTATTTCAGTTACAGTGTGAATGAAATTGGGATATGAAAGAAGGAATACAATACAATACAATACAAACACAAAACTGTATTGTAATAACAAAATAAACACAATGTTGCTGTCAACACTAGTGAGCATATGTCTGTGGCCAGACTACATGACTGTAGCAGTAAGGGGCAATTGGCTGCTAACACAAAAATGTAACTGTCTGTAAACTGCAATAATATTTAGGAAACCTTCAAGTGTGCTTAACCTCCCTGGCGGTATGATTATTTCAGATTTTTGGTGCTGAAAGCGGTACCATTTTTTTGCATGGAAATATGTATTTTTTTTATTGTAGGCTGTAATTTTTAGGAAAAACTCACTGAAATCTGTCCGAACAAGAGTCTAGTAAACATCCCGGGTATGATAAAATTTGAAACACAAAATCATAAATTATAATTTAATAAATAATCATAAAAATAATATAAAAATAATAAAAAATGTAATTCAATAATATAATCAAACCAAAAACACTGAAATGTGAAATAGAGCGCCAAGTTCGCACATTGCTGAGCTCAGTCGCAAAATCGTTTTCAGTTTCTGATGACGAATTTCCCCCACGAATCATTATCACTCAATTCTGCAAGTGGTTCTGATTTACTATCGCTGTTCTCTAGCTGATCTAAACCGCTTTTGACCTAAAGGGACACTTTTTGGACGCCATGGACATTTCTCAGTTTCCAGGCAGAAAGAACAGACAAAATGCAGGCAGGGCGCAGGACAAAGCACTAGGGACAATATGTATGTGAAATAGGTTGAAACAGCAATGTTTTACTGTGTAAAATGAAAAAAAAAAAAAATGACATTTTTTAAAATTTTTAAATTTCCCGCCGCCGGCGGCGGCGGCGCCCGTACGTCCCGACGTCACAGGGACAGGAGACAGAAGCCAGATGCCGGCATCGGCCGGAGGAGATGGTCGGGGACACTGCAGGGGACACATCGTGGGAGCGCAGGGTAAGGTAAGTGAAGAACACATGCCGGAGCAGTGCCGCATGGTATTCCCGAGTGTAGCTCGGGGTTACCGCTTTTGGTACTGAAATGTTACCCCGAGCTACACTCGGGAATACCGCCAGGGAGGTTAAGGGATGCTAAAATGACCTTAATATTATTGCATGATAGCCTTGCCTGCAGAAGACTGAATATTTCATTTTCCTAGATAGTTAATTTCAGACATCAGTATGTTTTCTCAATTGGAAGTCATAGATGGCTTTTAATGATAAAAGATACAATTGAAAATGAAGGCTCAGTTACACTACTCTCCAAAAAGGTGATTTGTGATTGATCATTCTTCAGAGAGCATTCAACAGGCATTGAGGTTGCCTCCTTACTCCTTGTGTTCCACAACTGTGTTCACCGAATGCAGTTGTGGAGCGGCCGTGGTGCAAATCTTAACGTCTTGTGGATGAGACAAAAACTGTTCTGAGTAAACTGAAATCATGTGATCTGGTAAACATTTTCATGCTTATTCCTTCAAATAATTTTGGACGAAAGCTGTGTACTAACGATCAGATTATCTATGGAGTATTAATGAAGTGGATACTTGAACGACCCTAGTATTTGTTCATTGAGTGAGCTAATTCTGGAGGAACTCCCAGTAGACACCAGCGGAAGCCCTCTTCAGTATTCTATAAATTAAAGGCAAATTTGGTGAGTGCACATCTGAGTGGGGACGTACTGCAAGCACTGTGTATGGTTTTCAACACCATATGATTTTTATCAAGGGACTTTTTCATCACAGTTTTTGTTCACTGTAAATGTATTCATATATATTTTTATATATTTATATATTTTGAGGATATATGATGAATTAGTGGAGACAGGAGATTAATATATATTTAAATTTTTATCATTAAGTTTTGACACTGTGGAGTGCATGCACCACTTTTTTCACTAATTTATTGTGAATTATATTTATTAATTTAGATGATCATATAGTGGCAGCAAGGGGATTTATATGATTTGCACATATTTTTGAGTTATAGTTTTGCATCTGGTGCGATTTTGTGGCATTTGATAGATTTTTACACTGGTTGCTTTGAGATATAGTTGAATGGGCCATGTTCAAAAGGCAGTATTGCCTGCTGAGTAGGATGGTGGGGATAAATTTTGCTATGCCACAATGCAAATCACTGCAGTTTCACCATATTTACACCCCATCTGCTGTCTTTGAAACTTAAAGGCATAATTCACCTTTACTAAAAACTGCCTATGCAAATAAGGAGCATCTGTAGACAAAAACAAACTGTGCAGCTTTGACCAAAGTTGGATTGATTTAATGAGGACTAAGTGTCCGGTGATTATCTGTTCCTGTCCTAATTAATCATGCTGGCTCTGTAGTGCGCACTTGAAAGAAAACCCACACTGACACAAGTTCAGTCTGTGAATACTTCTAATTTATTGGAATGAAAAAGTGAGTTTATATATGCAAGATGATGCAAAAATCACGTGAGAGCAGCATTAGCATTATATTAGTCTTTGTTTTCGTGAAAAATGACCAATCAATCTTCTTTCAGAATATAGGCATGATCCTCCTCTAGGTCTTATCTCTAGAAATAAATATTTTCTTTGTTCTCAAGTTCACTCGATGGGTGGGGTTGCTGAGCAGCTATTTTTGAGTTATGGAGGACTACAAAAACCAGCAGACAACAGATATACACACAACACATATATATATTCATACAAAACATTTAGAAATATAAAAAGTATAAAAGTAGATATGTATAGAAAAATGTATATATTCAACAGGAAACCAAATAGGCATTTCACCATATCCATCAGAAGATGATGCCTTTGCTATAGGTGTATTCCATTTACGTACTACATAAAGCTTGGCTGAAAAACTTTCAGAGATGGCATCATCCTATCCTGCCTTGTTGCTAGGACATTACTAAAAGAGGCCCAGCTGTTACTGTTCACCTCCACCATCACAGGAGCCAGCTCTTTCTCTGATTCAAACTCCCTTACATGTGTTTTCTCTTCCCTTATGCAGTAGCTATGAGATCAGAATTTGGAGCTTGCTCCTGTGATGGTGGAGGAGAGGTGAGCAGTAGTACAGCACAGGCAGTTGTTTGTTAAAGGTGTAGCCACCCTGCCATAAGCAGGAGTGTCTCTTTAAATTTAGTCTTCATGGCTGCAGTCAGCACGTGTCAATTATAGTCTGCATTTGCTCAGCCTTCTCCTAAGTTCAGCCTGGCTGTCAGTGCTCCCTTCTGTCAGTAGGGGCACTTTCACCTCTGGCAATAGTGTGAGATCACACAGTAGTCCTGGATTATGAATATTTCTATCCTTTCCCAGACAACCATAAGGAGTTTCTTTTCCAGTGGTGCATCGTGGAAAAGGGTATAAATATTTGGGGTGAACTGGAGCAAACTCTCTTCCCTTCGCCTAAGGAGGGTGCATAAGTTTGGAAGTGCCTGTCATCCTGAAGAGGCCTGAGTGTGTCTAGATATTGAAGCTGGTCCTGTCAGGAAGCAGGATGGAGTTTCATGCAGGCTGGTTGACTCTCCTCCAGAAGATTAGGAATAGGATGGATGGAGTCCTAGTTGGTACTGGTTGATGCTTTAAAAAAAAGAAGGTTGCCGAGCACATTGTCTACAGATAGATTCTAAACACAGGAGTGTTGTATTCAACGCCGACCTCACACAAATATGAGGCCTCACTGCACTGGGCTTCATGCAGTGGCCCATGGAGCACTCCCAGCACCAGTCCAAGGTCTCCTTGTGAGCCCGGGGTCCCATACTAACGATCGGGACCTGGAACTGCCGATTTCGAGTCACCTGATCGCTGTGAGAGCCTCTGATTGGCTGTCACAGTGATCAAACACTGTGAAGCCCACCTCTGTGTTTTCTTCTCTGAATGGAAGAGAGAGATACATTGTATCTTTCTCCTTTCAGAGAGAAAAAAAAACAACAGTGTGTAAAATAAATAAATAAATATTTTAAAATAAAAGAAAAAATAAAGAAAAAACACCTAGATCAAGGTTTGATTTTTGTCAGTGCCAGGGTTAATTGTTTGGGTCATGTAAAGGTCAAAGGACAAGGTCAGGGTCAAAGGACAGGTCAATGGTCAGGGTCAGTATATTTTGGGCAGGATTTTTTTAAATTAGTGTCAGTGTCCGTTAGTGTCAGTGTGTTTTAAGTAGGACAAAAAAAAAGCAAAATGTGCACTATTGTTTCTGGGCTATACTACGGGTACAAAAACAAGTAACATACACATATGTTGTATCATTGCTATCGTCAGGAGCAGGAGAATTTATTTTGGGTTGTTCCTTGGTGGTAGGTTATAGTAGTAAAAAGAAATATACAGCTAAATTTTAAAAAATTATTTTTTCTATTTCTTGGAGATAGGAGATATCCACTACCATTCACCAACAAATGAAAGCCCAGTTTGTCCTGAAAAAAATATATTTAATTCACCTGGATGCAGTAGTTGTGATGATATGTACTTTTTTTACTTTTTTGTATTTTACTAACACATGTCAAAGTTGCAAAATTGTTCTTAGGCATTAGAGATGTGCTGAACATTCCCCTGTTAGGCTCGCGTTCAAACATTCGAACCTAACGAAAGTTTGACCGCAAACTTCAAACTTAATGCAAATCTATGGCACTTGAACTTGTGCCCATTTCGAAAGCTTATATGCAAGTTATTGGCCATAAAAGGGGATATGGGGATTCGGGTTCTGTCCTGAGGGACATGCATCAGTGAAAATTTTTTTTCAAAAAGTACCATTTTTAAAGGGGCAGTCATTTTTCATTGCTTAACCTCCCTAGCGGTATGATTATTTCAGATTTTTGGTGCTGAAAGCGGTACCATTATTTTGCATGGAAATATGTAGTTTTTTTTATTGTAGGCTGTAATTTAGGAATAACTCACTGAAATCTATCCGAACAAGAGTATATTAAACATCCCGGGTATGATAAAATTTGAAACACGAAATCATAAATTACAATTTAATAAATAATCATAAAAAATAATAATATAATAATAATACATTTAATTCAATAATATAAGCAAACCAAAAACACTGAAATTTGAAATAGAGCGCCAAGTTCGCACATTGCTGAGCAAAGTCGCAAAATCGTTTTCAGTGTCTGACGAATTTCCCCACGAATCATTATCACTCAATTCTGCAAGTGGTTCTGATTTACTATTGCTGTTCTCTAGCTGATCTAAACCCGCTTTTGACCTAAAGGGACACTTTTTGTACGCCATGGACTTTTCTCCGTTTCCAGACAGAAAGAACAGACAAAGTGCAGGCAGGGCACAGGACAAAGCACTAGGGACAAAATGTATGTGAAATTGGTTGAAACAGCAATGTTTTACTATGTAAAATTTGTTTGGAAAAAAAATGACATTTTTAAAAATTTTCAAATTTCCCGCCGCCGCCCGTACGTCCCGACGTCACAGGGACCGGAACACAGAAGCCGGATGCCAGCATCGGCCGGAGGAGATGGCCGGGGACGCTGCAGGGGACACATCGCGGGAGCGCAGGACAAGGTAATCTCTGCAGGGAATCCCTATGCAGCGTCGCATGGAAAGCCCGAGTGTAGCTCGGGGTTACCGCTTTTGGTACTGACATTTTACCCCGAGCTACACTCGGGAATACCGCCAGGGAGGTTGCAGTATAAAAAAAAATCCTTTAAATCTCATGCCTGGGGGTTCCTCTTAAACTACCTGCAAAGTTGCACATATGTACAATGTATACAACCTGCTGCAGCAGGACTGACATTATTTTTTTAAAATAAATTTTTATATAAAAAAAAAAAACAGTGGCTGAAAAACTTTCAGAAATGGCCCCCCCCCCAATCCATACCAGACCATTTAGGTATGGTAGGAAGGTTAGGACCCCACAGTAAAAAATGTAGGCCTAGTAGGACTTTTAAAGGGACCTCACCCCCTAGAAATGGGAAAAAAATTCATAGGGTCCCCCCTAAATTCTTACCAGGCCCTTGATCCGAGCACAGGCCTGGCAGGCCAGGAAAGAGGGGGGAAGAGTGTGCACCCCCCTTTAAACTATACCAGGCCACATGCCCTCAACATTGGGGGCACTTTGGGGTAGTCCCTCTTCCCCACAATCCTGGGCTGTGGTTGTGGGGGTCTGCGGGGGGTGGCTTAAGGCAGCCCCCAGATCTCCCCCCCTTGTGAATGTGTAGGGGATACATAGTACTCCTACACATTCATCAAAAAAGTGTAAAATGTGAATAAAAACACAGCAGTTTTTGACAATCACAGCATCCAGCGTTGTTACAACAACTCGCCGAACTAAAAAAAACAGACTTCCGCCGACCCGTCCGCACCCGCTGAGCACTCGCCGCTATCTGACATTTGCCAAACTGTCGCTGCTATCTGACAGTTTGGCCAAATGCAATGTACTGTCAGAGCCCAGTGCATTGTGGGCCACGGCAGGTGAATAGCCCGCCAAATGCCCTTACCGTTCATGTGTTTGCCGAACGGCCAATGTTCGAGTCGAGCTTATGTTCAACTCAGAAATCAAGGATATCACTATTAGGCATTAGGATTTATTTTACCCTTACGCGTGATTAGGTTAAAGGCCCTTTTACAGTTCTGTGGAATGTGAAGTGAAGAGTTCTGCTTTAAACATGGAGCATCTGTAACCCTAATACTGTCTCCCATGATATCGTGAGTAATAAACTCTCTTTTGTTTAATCTACAAGTGACTGATGCCCATCTGTTAAAATGTCCCATTATTTCCAAAGAGATCTACACCTTGAGGTGAAATTTCAGCCCACCCTGTCTGTGGGGGTACCACCACGCCTCCAGGAGTCAGAGGGGGGGGCTACAAAGGTGAACTATGCTTTTAAAGGGGAGTAGTTGAAGGGGGTAGTAAAAATACTGCTTAGCCATGCATTTTTACTGACTCTCCCCACCACCTCCAAACCACAAGTGTAAAGGAGACAATATTTTTTTGTTGTATACATTGATGTGTCAAGAATTTATTACTGCAGGTATTCAAATGTACAGGTAGCTCTGATGAATCAAGGTCAATGTATTGGTATTGCTGGCAATGGCATTAGAAGCTATACAGATATAGAGTTATTGAACTTGTAAAGAATGCTGCCAAAATGGACAAATATCCACTATGGGAAAAGTACATTAACTTAGGTGCTATCCTAATACAGAACAATTTCTGCTACTTATTAAGACAGTGATATCACCAAACTGACAAATCTCCATTATTCACATATCTTTATTCATGACTGATTGTTTGGTTTTTTTTTTTGCCGTCCTATTAGAAAAGCCTGTTATTGTATTTTTTCATTAACACACAGCCACTGCTATCACATTGTAACCAGCAAGTTTTGCAGCTAATTAAATTATATTTGGGGTTTTTATGCTTTTTTTTAGATTCATATTCTAGTATGAAGGCAGACAGTGCAGCAAGAGAATATTATTCCTATGGATAGTCAGTGTTTTTCTAAACAAAAGTTTTTTTCAGAATACAAGTAATTTATTTTTCAGCTGTTTATGTTGATCAGGCCCTAAAAATAAATCCAAATAAATCTCTTTCCCTTTCTCATGGTTACTGATAAGAAATCTCTGCTGTCTAGAGAATGAGATTTGGATTGTACCTGGGCAATATAAACTTCTACAAGTACAAAGCAGGCAATTTATTGTTGACAATGTGAAATTGGGATTTGTAATAGAAATGGTTGCTTTACAATAAGAAAGAGAAGAATTAAACGGATCTCCAAACAAAATGTCACAATGAAGCAAAACCAAAAGGTGCAGATTGTCAGCCTCTACTGCTCACTACCTCTGGCAAACCTTTTATTGGTACAAGATAAGACATTTGCTCTTGCACAGAACTGGTGTTTTGAGGGTTAATCTTTTTCTGGCCCACCAACAAGATACAATAGTTCCTTTCACACTCAAAGTAGATATAAACCCTAATGAAAGTATCTAGTATCATCTTTTATTTGTTGAATATAAATTCAAAGTCATTTTCAATCTTTTTAAAATATTTTTTTTAATTAAAATAATGGCAATAACTGGCAATCTTGCCCAGGAGTTTGTTGTTTCTCAAACCTCCTATTATGGGATGACAATGGTCTGTCCCTGTCTCTGATTTGCTCCCCTGAGTTGTCCCCTTGGCACATGCTCCAAGTGGTTACTAAAATTCATCCATCACATGCATAGGTATCATTGCATAGGCATTTTCCACTGTTGCCACCATCAGAAACTCTACCATGAGCTATGATCTGCTGGTGTGCATTTAGGCAGGTGCCGTCTGTGCTCCCTGCTGTGGGTAGCACCAAGCTAAAGCAGCAATAAGCAGGGCAGAGCTTATTTAAGCCTCTGATCCCCTGAATTGGTGCACATAGTGGGTAGTGCAGGGACAGAGTTTCCATCTGTTAAGGACAGCATTAGTGGCAGGGAAAGGTTCTGAAGCAGTAGCGAAAGCACAGGGATTACGTTAAGGGAGCCTCCCATTTGGGTTGGACCAGCCAGGCTGCATTCCCACTCTTTGGTGCAGAAGCTGTAAGCATCACTTAAGCTACTGTATAGCTGCTGTGCATTTTATAAGTGGCTCCAGGCGGCTGTGTGCACCCACCGGGCCTGTTAGTACCTTGTAGAAACTTTTATAATATACTGTTCATATTACTCAGCCTCTGTGTGATCTCTGCCGCTGACACACCACACTGCACCCTGATTACATGCATGCCTTCTGTTGTTTTGAAATGGTCCTCTTGTTGTACCTGAATGTCTTAGGCTGCTCCCAGGCAGACCAGCGGCAAAGGGTAGAGTTTGACTGTTCTTTTTGTTTCTCTTTTTCTGAGTGTACATGCTATCATTCTTTATCTTTTGTACTTTGACAAAAATTTCAATAAAAATATTATGGGAAAAAAAGTAGCTGCATACAGGCTAGAGGAGATCCTTGTACTAAGATGCAAAAAAAGGATGTAAATATAATTTTTTAAAAGGAATAAAAATAGAACACAGTTGTTTATGATGTCCAGTCCTTTAGCAAACTAAAACCATCCATTTACAGTTTAAATCTAGTTTAAAGAGTAACTCTACTTTTGTTAAGGAAGAAAATGCCCCTGTGGCTAATCAGTGTACATTGCAAAGCTTTTAACAAACTTTGTTGCAGATTACTACTTTTTGTAATGCTGAATAAATAGTTTTGTTTTTCTGTGTCCATGTGCAGAATTAATCTTTTTTTCTCTTTTTTTTTTGTCTACTAAACATTTAGGAATTGCAATATCAAGGGATCTACGTACTTGCTGTAATCTCAGATTTTTTGTGGGTAAAATAAAATCATCCTTCAAATGTTGAGCGTGTGACCTTCTAAAGGCAAATAAACCATTCACTCCGCAAGAAAACTTTACCTTAGCTTGGTGAATGAGGTGAAGCTCTATTGATTTCCATCATCTAAACATGTGCAAGAAATTTTTTTTTTCCTTCAACAGGATTGGGTATTATTTACAAAGGTAATTTGCAGCACATTCACTAAGCTATAGGCAAATTTCCTTTCTGAGTAAAAAATATCTAGCCATGTGAACAATATATTTGCCTTCAGCAAATAAACTTCTATATCTCAAATATATTTCACATTTTCAGATATATAGCTCCCTAAAAAGCAGCATGGAGAGGACTTAAAAATAAAAGTGCATGCCTCAACGCAAAATACAAGGGCTAACCTATGTTATTATTGTTTCACCTCATTTGGGGTGGCTGAAATTGTTCTGATCAATTTTGATCATGATCACTGATAAATTTTGTCTTATAACAACCTTAAATAAATATGGTTTTCAGTTATTTTATTCATTGCTATATGAGTAAAAACTGCATCACTGACATGGTTATATTTTATTTATAGTTTGTGTGTTTGCTTTTTTTGGGGGGGGGGGGCTGTCTCTTTGTATTGCATATGGTTCACCTTGGTAATGCCATTTTGGTGTTCTGTGAGTTGGCATATTTAGCCTCTCTTCCTTTGGTGAAGCCAGCATGGCCAATTCTTGCGTATCTCTAAATTGTTATTGTTATTTTCTGGACCCACATGTCACCTCTCCACAGTTAGCTATTATTAGTTCATGATCTCTGCATCCTCTACTCATTGAGATCATTTTGGTAACTTTTACTGTCTATAGAATGGATGTTTTAGCCTCTGCTTTCTTCTGTACTCACCAGATTCCTAGGAGATTATTGCCTGAAAAACCAGGAAATGGTCATGGATGGCATGTTATACAGGAAGAACATATGCATTGGTCAAGTGATGGTAAGGCTTGAGTTTGCCAGGCTTATTCTATTGACATGTTTCCCTTTAAAATGTGATCAGTTCAGGGTCTGTTTATGTAAACTCATGAATGAGAGATCCTGTCACGTACCTGATAGGAGAATGAAATGACGAGGTCGGTTTCACTTGTGTTACTAGCCCTGACCCCGCTGGAAGTGGAACAGAGGGTGCCGAGGGACCATGGGAACAGGAGTGCCAGCAGGTATTGCCTGAAGAGCTTGCAGTTGGAGTCCTGAAGAGATTGATGAACCACCGGTCCAGGAATGGTAGCGATGTTTTGGAATCCCACCTGGGTTAAAAGGGCACTCCGTACAACAGGATCAGGATAAGTGACGAGTCAGATTTCCCAGCTGACTTGAAGCAGGAGCAGTTTAAGGTGAGCAGAGCTGGTATAATAGGCAGCCAGGCAGGCACTTGAGCAGGACAGGAAGCTCGGATCGGAGACAGGAGCAAGGTCACAGGAATAGCCAGGGTCATCAACTGGCAGGCAGCAAGGTACAAAATCATAAGCAAGCCGAAGTCAGGAACAGAGCCAGGATCAGGAACGAGCAACAAGACAGGAGCGGAATCCGAAGTCAGGTCAGGAACAAGCCAGGTCAACAACAAGGGGATCATACAAGAATACAGCAGGACACAGGGAAACAGCTGAAGACTAGTCAGCACTAAGCACAGGCAGAAGCATCCTTTAACCACCTTCCGCCCGCCATATAGTACAATGACGGGCGCAAGGTGGTTCTCTTGTTCTGATAGGACGTCATATGACGTCCTTCCATTCTCACCACGCATGTGCGGCTCAGAGAGCACGCAGCGCAGTGATTGTCAGTGCACTGTGTCCCTTGGACACAGCGGATCACGGAAAGAGCTGAAGATGTCGGCTCGGTCATGTGATCAGCTGTGTCCAATCACAGCTGATCACAAGAAAACACGGAAATGCCGGTTATTGGCATTTCTCTCCTCTCGAGCTGTCATGCTGACAGCTCGAGAGGTGAAGAGAGACGGTAATCGGCTTTCCGCGGAGGGGACATGTACACTGATCATCAGGGCACATCAATGCCACATATCAGTGCATACCAGTTCACATCAATGCCACATATCAGTGCCCACCTGAGCTGCCTTTCTATGTCACCCATCAGTGCCAGTCAGTGCCACCTATCAATGCCAATCAGTGCCACCTATCAGTGCTGCCAATCAGTGCCACCTATCAGTGCCAGTCAGTGTCGCCTATCAGTGAGCATCAGTGCTGCCTATCAGTGCCAGTCAGTTCTGCCTATCAGTGCCGCCTATCAGTGCCATATATCAGTGTCATGTATCAGTGCTGCCTTTCAGTGCCCATCAGTGATGCCTGTCAATGCCCATCAGTGCAACCTACCAGTGCCTCCTCATCAGTGCCCATCAGTGCCACCTATCAGTGTCCATCAGTGCAGCCTATCAGTGCCCATCACTGCAGCCTCATTAGCGCACATCAGTGAAGGAGAAAAATCACTTGTTTACAAAACTGTATAACAAAAACTAAGAAAAAACTTTTTTTAAAAAATTTTTCAGTGGTTTTTGGTTTGTTTAAGAAAAAATAAAATTTCCAGAGGTGATTAAATACCCCCAAAAGAAAGTTCTATCTGTCTCAAAAAAATTATAAAAATTTCATATGGGTACAGTGTTGCATGACCACGCGATTGTCATTCAAAGTGTAACAGCGCTGAAAGCTGGAAATTAGCCTGGGCAGGAAGGGGGTATAAGTGCCCTGTAGGCTAGTGGTTAAATAGTCCATCTAGTGGCAAATATTCACTGTGCATGTGCGCAATTGTGCGTTTCTGTGCGCATGCCTGGTCACTATTCTACGGAGATTGCTGTGCGCATGTGCATTTCTATTAGCCAGCCGTCTCACAGGAATTTCCTTACAGATCCATTCTATACATTGACCAGGGACATGAAGAGAATTCTTCAGGCGCAGGTTTTAAAACTAAAAAAGAGTCAAATGTCAAACTATCTATAGTCAGTGGGGTTGTTTCAATAAAACTGAAGAGCGCAGCCGATCAGCTTTCAACCTCAGCCTGTTCAATTAGGCCTTGACAATAAAACCTGGAAGCTGTCCGGTCTCCAAAGAGTACTACACCAGACCCTGTACTTCCCTGCTCCAGTCCCAGAAAACCAACCCTAGTGTGTAGAGATGAGCGAATTATTCAAAAATTCGATTCGGCTGATTCGCCGAATTTGCGGGAGAAATTCGATTCGATGCGAATTTATTCGCTGCGAATTTAACTTATTAAAAGGGTTTCTAGGCTTCAGAGAGCCTTTATATTAGTGCAGAACACTGTACCTTTAATTTAAATGCCCTTGGAGTCTGCTGGGGAAGAGAAATAATACTGTCAGTCAGTATGACATGCAGATGAGTGCCGTCGATCTTAGAATCACCGCACACTTCACTCATTTGGGCAGTCACGGGGCACGACGAAGAAGAAGAAGAAGAATGAAAAGAAGAATGAAAAGAAGAAGAAGAAGAATAAAAAGAAGAAGAAGAAGAATGAAAAGAAGAATGAAAAGAAGAAGAAGAATGAAAAGAAGAAGAAGAAGAATGAAAAGAAGAAGAAGAAGAATGAAAAGAAGAATGAGAAGAAGAATGAAAAGAAGAATGAAAAGAAGAATGAGAAGAATGAAAAGAAGAATGAAAAGAAGAAGAAGAAGAATGAAAAGAAGAAGAAGAAGAATGAAAAGAAGAATGAAAAGAAGAAGAAGAAGAATGAAAAGAAGAAGAAGAAGAATGAAAAGAAGAATGAGAAGAAGAATGAAAAGAAGAATGAAAAGAAGAATGAGAAGAATGAAAAGAAGAATGAAAAGAAGAAGAAGAAGAATGAAAAGAAGAATGAAAAGAAGAAGAAGAAGAATGAAAAGAAGAAGAAGAAGAATGAAAAGAAGAAGAAGAAGAATGAAAAGAAGAATGAAAAGAAGAAGAAGAAGAATGAAAAGAAGAATGAGAAGAAGAATGAAAAGAAGAATGAAAAGAAGAAGAAGAAAAATGAAAAGAAGAAGAATGAAAAGAAGAATGAAAAGAAGAAGAAGAAGAATGAAAAGAAGAAGAATAAGAATGAAAAGAAGAATGAAAAGAAGAAGAAGAAGAATGAAAAGAAGAAGAAGAAGAATGAAAAGAAGAATGAAAAGAAGAAGAAGAAGAATGAAAAGAAGAAGAAGAAGAAGAATGAAAAGAAGAAGAAGAATGAAAATAAGAAGAATTCCAGTACAGCAAAAAGTGTATCTGCAGAGAGCTCCGCTATTTCTGACAGTTCTCTGACAGTTCCTTCACATTTACAGCGGTTGAAACATTGTATCTATTTATTTCCGAATAAAAACATCTGTATCCTAAATGGAAACAAATAGATACAATGTTTCAACCGCTGTAAATGTGAAGGAACTGTCAGAGAACTGTCAGAAATAGCGGAGCTCTCTGCAGTGACACTTTTTGCCGGCTGATCGGGAAAAATTCGATTCGTGCATCCGAAGTTTGCTAAAATTCGGATTTGGTGCGAATCAAATTTTTCCTAATATTCGAAACGAATTCCACTTCGCCAAGTTCGATTCGCTCATCTCTACTAGTGTGTCATGCTCAAAAAAACTATGAACTACAGTCAATAACTTATTTTAAAACCCTGGGGTAATAGCCAAGGCTATAAATATAAAATATTAATTAGAAAATGTTAAAATAAAATATACAAAATACACTAGGAACCATGGCAATTAAGTATACTAAACAACAATAAAAGTGAATAATTTAAAATATCACTAGACTTGCAGAGAGGATTTGTTTGTGGAAATATAGCTACTGCAGCTTTTCCTGATAATAATAATACTATTCTATTAGGATCTATGTTTTGAACATTTAAATTTCTTCCTCTTTAGGAAAGTCCTTTAGTGCTCCAATCATATAACTATTGTTGTTCAGAAAGACTCCTGGATCAAGGCTTTAGTGTCTTTCCAGGGTGGTAAGTGATAATGCCAGAGTGTCATAGACTTTCACTAATTTAAAGCAGGATGGCAAATCTCCAGCATATAACATTTGTACTGTTATCAAAACATATATATGCTGAGCAAAACACTCTAACATCTCAGCAGCTGATTTTATTCCTCAATCCTGCAAAACTGGAACATGGTGAAAATGTACGAAGGACCTGTTCCTTTGCCTTCCTCATTCTTCACAGATTGATCTGCTGAATCAAAACCTGTATTAAAGTGGTTGTAAACCCCTACGTACACCCAACAAAGTGACTGGCCTCAGGTGATACACAATGATTAAACAAATCTTCCTATATCAGTTGTATCTGTCTATCTGCAGTGTTCTTTTCTCAACAGCCATTCAACTGCTGAACCCACAGAGCTTGTCTAAGCCCCCCAAATAATTTTTTTTGCTATAAGCAAGCATATAACTGAATGAAATTGATTCAGTCAGGATTTTTTGTTGTTGTGATTAGCTGTGATTGGCTGTGATTGGTCAGTGCATGTGATCACTGTGGCCAGTCACAGCAAGTGACACAACTGTATTTTTCCAAGCCCGTAGACTTTACCTTACACATTAGCCGTTTGTGTGGAACTTTGTCAAACGCTTTTGCAAAATCCAAGTATACTACGTCCACTGCCACCCCTCTGTCCAAGGTTTTGCTCACCTTCTCAAAAATCAGATTTATATAACTTCTGTCTTTCATGAATCCATGCTGTCTGTTACTTAAAATATTTTTTTCCAGCAAGAACTCATCTACAGTATGTGGTCTTTTATTAAACTCTCCAGTATCTTCCCAACTATAGATGTTAAACTAACAGGTCTATAATTCTGACCTATTCGTCTTTGTTTTTACATTTAAAATGTGAGTGCATTTCCTTTATGATAATAAAGTGACCTAGCAGTTTCACACAATGGAACTTGTGTGTTTATTTTATGCCTGACAGTGGTGAAATACTTGGCAAGGTTTATGGTCATACAGAGACCCTGCTGGCTATTCTGATTCCTGGGAGGTACACCCAGCACATTCGAAAATGCACAATTATTTTTTTAAATTCTTTATTTTAGAGGTTAAAATAAAGGTCAATAATTGTTTGATATACTGTACATACCATTGCTGAGCAACCAACACACATATTAAAATGTACAGATTGCCAATTTGTGTATGCGACTTCTTCAGTTATTCAGCAACCTAACAGGTCCCCTATACAGGATAAGCATGTTCATGGTACTGTAAATGGGTTGACAATACAAAACGTATGACTTACATTTCAACATGTCCAACTGTTTTCTTTGTGTTTCTTTTATCAAGGGGGTAAGGAAGTAGCTTTTTAATGATAGGGGGAGAAGATAGAGGAAGGGGAAGCAGAACTGTGTACAGGGTGATACCATAAGGGGGATGTTCAGAAAAAGGAGAACAAGAAAAAGGGAGGAGAGAAACATAAAAAGGGGCAGGTTCTGGGCCATATCTGCCGTGAGGCAAACAAGGCTTTTGCCTAGGGTGACATTTTTCAGGGGGGCGGCACCGCCCCCAGGCAAAAGGGACAAGGGACCAAGGCTTGGCATGTCAGGAGAGCTCGGCAGGGCTCAAGCAGGAAACAGGGCTCAGGTGGGAGGCAGGGTTTAGGCAGGGAGCGGGCTCAGCAATTTTTGAGCAGGAGAAGGTGTGCTCGGCTTATGCCATCTTGAGTTCATGGCAAGCCGGTTATCTTACCTTCTCTGTGCCTTCCCGGATCACTGATTCCCTGCTGTACCCACTGACTTCATTAAGATCCAGCAGGAAGCCCAGGCCCGGACTGACCATTGCAGCTGCTCTTTGAACCTGCTCCACTGACTCAGCCTCTCTGCAGCCAGCTGGCCATCCATTGAATTCACTGCATATGGCCCTCAGGTCCGGAGGGTGGAGCCTAGAGGTCAGCTGACCATGAAGGGGAGATGCAGGAGAGGAGACCCCATCGCCACATGTTGGGTATCACTGCAGCCGCAGACACCATGGACCCCAGATATGTGCTACTTTACTTGTCAAATAGATGAGATGCTTTGGTCACTGTCTGTCTCTCTCTCTCTCTCTTACAATGTGAGTGATACTGGATAAGAGAAGGTAAAGTGAAGGCTTTGGAGATCAGACATTTTATCTTCTGTTATCCTCTGGTAAGTATCACTCACATTGTTAGAGATAGACAGTTCTGACCAACAAGGTGTCCTGCATTTAACCTCTTCCCGGCTGCTGTACATTTATGAACATCCTCGGACGAAAAGGGTGATATCTCCATCAACTGCAGCAATGATCAAGATAACATTCTTTAGCCCCAGCAATTTTGCACAAGATAAAAGTAATCCAGGGGCTAACAAGCTGCTGGTTTACTTTTACAGGTGGCGGAAGGGCGTCCCTTCCCCTTCTGCTACTGACGCCTTTACCGGGCTCTCCGATGCATTCGGGAAGCCCGGTAAGGATGTGACCAGTGCATCTAGCTCTAGGCAGACAGCGACCCCTTCTCCCACTGTGCGATGCCAGAGACAGGAAGCAACAAGGATTTTGTCACTTCCTATTTTGGCTCTTTGTTTACCTGGCTGCTAATGGCCAGTGAAGCAACCGATCAGACTGATCTGTGTCTGATCGCATACATTGGGAGGCCAGTGGAGAGATTTGGGGTCTAATAGACCACCGATCTCTCCATAAAAAGGAACTGTCATGGCCTATGCTATCACAAGGGATGTTGTTCATCCCTTGTAATAGAAATAAAGTTGATCAAAAAAAAAAGTTAAAGGTACAGTGTTAAAAAAATGAAATAAAAAAATAATAAAATAGCAAAAATAATTTAAAGCACCTCCGTGCTCACACGCAATGCACACATTGGTCCCTCACGCAGAGTGAGAGTAAAAATTCTAGTACGAGACCTCCTGTGTAACGCTAAACTGGTAACTTGTAAAGGCTTTTAAAATGTTGCCTATGGAGATTTTTAGGTACCATAATTTGGTGGCAAATGGTATACCATGGCTGGTGTTGGACAAATTCAGATGGTGGTAATGGGGGGTGGGGGCTGATTTTAGTCTTGTTGGGGGGGTGGGGGGCGCCCAATTTTGGTCTTGCCTAGGCAGCACAAAACCAAAATACATCACTGGGCAGGTTGAGATTTCCGCCTTTACAGTGAAACGTATTCTTCTAGGCAGATGTTTGTCAACAGGAGTTAGGAGACTGGGTGGTTATGGTTTTCCGGGTTGGTTTTGTGGTATACTTTTATAGGAACCAAGGCATCCACGTACAGAAGTTTTTCTCAATGTAAAGGTGATGTTCTCCATTTACTGGATTACATTAATTCTGGCATACCACTGCATTTTAGTGAAGGGTTCAGTTTTTTCTATATTGTTGGTAAACATGCCTTGGCCTCAGTCAGAAGATGAGTAGGGAATGTTGGAAATTTTTGTTATTGTTTTTTTTATAGTTTTTAACTAAACTGCTCAAAAAAAATTAAAGGAACACTTTGAAAACATGTCAGATCTCAATGAGGAAAAATATCATGTTGGATATCCATACTGATATGGACTGGGTAATGCGTTGGGAACATAAGGATGCTCCATCGTTTGATGGAAATGCAAATTATCAGTACAAAAATGGCCACTGCCCTAGTCTATAATTGCCCTTCACAGCAAGAAACACATGAAAGGGCAACACATGTCAAACAACAAAACAGAACTTGTCAGCCAGCTTGCAAACAAATCAAATTAACCTGTCTAACAATATGCGTTAAAAACGGGTTTAGTTAGCACACATTTGCAAATACATGCTTAAACTACATAGCCTTATCACGGTACCCCAGTATTCTGTAGTTCTTAACTCTATAAATTGTAAGAGCCCCCATAGTAGTGGAACATGTATTTAATGGATAGACCAAGGGCAGGTGAACCTGAGGTAGCCCACCCCTCCTTAAATAATGAAAATTATCAATCTACAGAGGACTGAATTCAAAGTTTGTATGGCTCCCACGTGCTTGTATGCTTGACAAGGTTGGGGGAAACTCCTAATGAGACGATGGATGGTGTCCTGGGGTATTTCCTCCCAGATCTGGACCAGGGCATCACTGTTACAGGCAACATTCTCCATGGCTTCACCAGATCCTTTCATGTCTGCCACATGTGCTCAGGATGAACCTGCTCTCATCTGTGAAAATCACAGGGCACCAGTGGCGGACCTGCCAATTCTGGTGTTCAATGGCAAATGCCAATCAAGCTCTATGGTGCTGGGCAGTGAGCACAGGGCCCACTAGAGGATGTTGGGCCCTCAGGCCACCTGAATGAAGTCTATTTCTGATTGTTTGGTCACAGACATTCACACCAGTGGCCTGCTGGAGGTCATTTTGTAGGGCTCTGGCAGTGCTTATCCTGTTCCTCCTTGCACAGATACTGGTCCTTCTGATGGGTTAAGGACCTTCTATGCCCTGTCCAGCTCTCTTAGAGTAGCTGCCTGTCTCCTGGAATCTCCCCCATGCTCTTGAGACTGTGCTGGGAGACAAAGGAAACCTTCTGGCAGTGGCAGGTATTGATGTGTTTTCCTGGAGGAGTTGGACTGCCTGTGCAACCTCTGTAGGGTCCAGGTATCGCCTCATGCTACCAGCAGTGACACTGACCCTTGCCAAATGCAAAACTAGTGAAAAACAGTCAGAAAAGATGAGTAGGGAAAAAAATGTCAGTGGTCTCCATCTGTAAAACCACTCCTGTTTTGGGGGTCATCTCATTGTTGCCCATCTAGTGCACCTGTTGTTTATTTCATTAACACCAAAACAGCTGAAACTTATTAACAACCCCCTCTGCTACTTAACTGACCAGGTTGATATCCCAGGAGTTTAATTGACTTGATGTTATACTCTGATTAAGAAAGTGTTCCTTTCATTTTTTTGCGCAGTGTATAATAAAGAAATTAAATGATTGGGAACAGTCCCAGAATATGTAACGGCATGTGCTTACTGCCTCTTGGCAGTGCCAGCATAATTGGGAAACCTGGGGTTATCTCTGATGTAGTTTCTGAGGGGTGCTATACCAGTGTGTCAACGATTTATACCAACTCTCTTAGTATTTGTTGGCCTGGTAAGTTTTTTGTACGAAAAGAATAATGTGAACTTTTTTGGGCCTGTGTAAATGTATTTTCAAACTCTTCCCCCCATTTGTGTAAGAAAGGGAGGTTTTGTTGGTTGTCTTCAGTGTTTAAGAATAAATAAAGTAAGTTTAGAGAATGCTGAATTGGGGCTTCATTTATGCATAATGTCTCAAATGGACTTTCAGCATGGAGCACTATTAGGGCATCTGGTAAACATCTATAATAGCAGTTAAGCTGGAAACATCTCATGAAAAATTCAAGATAAGAGGGCCAGCCTAAAAATGCTCTTCTGTATCAGTATTGCAAATTCAGGGTTTGAAGTACTGAGAGATGTGTGGGGAACATAGGACTAGGGTCATAGGACTTGGCATGGGAGACAAGACCACGGTCCAAAAAAGAAATCTGACTGTTTTTCTGTAGGGCCAATTAAAGTGTAATTAATGTTCTTAAGAGATATCAAATTGTCTTTATTTAACTATGGAAGGTCTGAAAATAGGGTCCAAAAAAAGGATTGTTCAAGGCTTATCCAAGGCTTTCTGTCTCTTTGAGTCTAAGAGTCCAATCTAAGAGTATGGTGAGATGATTGGCTTTGTGATATTTTTATAGGATTCAGGAATCCAATTTCAATGCAAGATTTTCCAATATACAGTTTATTGCAAGAATTGGGCTTGAAAGTCTTTTAGAAATCCTGCAGGAAGTTGTACTGGAAGGGCTTGTAGGGGATATATTAAACATGGAGGAACTTTCATCTTTATTACATTATTGCAGCCGAACTAACTAAAAGAATTGTATCACAAAGTTTAAGGTGTGCTTTGATTGTTGTAGCTAAAGGACTAAAACTAGGCTCAAAACCACATTGTAGATTTGTAGGAATGTTAGTTCCTAAATATCTGATGTGTGACATGGGGACACTTAAAAGGGACATTTCCTTTAACCTGTTCCTGGAAGCTGCTGGCACATTTTGCTGGCTAGAAGCTACAAAGAGTAGGAAATTTTGAGTGGAGAGCGAAAAACAGTTTTGCTGTTGACTACTGGTGATTGATGGTGCTTGTAGTTGTTTTATTTTTTTCTTTGGGGTTTTGCAAGCAGCTTTTGCTTTTTTGTAATCACTTTTTCTGTCACTTTTTAAATAGCATTTTGTTTTCCTTTCCTTCCTTCAGTCTGCTGAAGGGGTTAATTGGTCACAGGTGCTACAGGTACTATATAACTTTCTGTAGAGCTTACTCTAAGCTTGCCTGTATTTTGCTTGCTGAACATTTGACAAAGTGGACATTTAATTAAGTGGAGTTAAATAAACAGAGTTGAAAACAGGAGTCTACTGAGTGACAACTGATATTTCCTATTAGTAATATTAATATTGTAACTGGGATAATGAGTGCTAGCAGGTTTGAAGGTCTTGTTCAGTGCACAGTGTGCCACATGTATGCAACAATGGAGCAACAGCTCCAGGATGGATACTGCTGCAACAGATGTGAGTGGGTTACCCTTCTGGAAGCTCGTGTTAGAGATCTGGAGAAGCTGACAACCTTGAAATGGGTATTCTGCTCTCTGAGAAGGTAGCTAATGGGATTGACGTGGAAGGTGGAGGGGCTAATCAGGATTATCAGGTAAGAAGATGGGTTACTGTAGCGAGAGGGAGGGGCTCACAGAAAGGTTGGGTGAAGATGTGGGGGTGGCAATCTCAGGGGTGGCAGCCCTGGATGTCACTGCTATCCCTAACAGCCGAGAGGGCAGACCATCTGGGAGGGGTGGTGAGGGTAGTACAAGAAGGCCTAGACAGTGGGTGGTTGTAGGAGAATCTATAATAAGAAGGACTGATAGAATAATTTGTCGCCAGGATCACCTCAACTGAATGGTTTGCTTTCTCCCTGGTGCCAGGGTTCGGCATGTGGTGGACTGGGTTGATAAATTACTGGGAGGGGCTGGGCATGACCGAGCTGTCTTGGTCCATGTTGGAACCAATGACAGAATACATAGAAGGTGGAGGCTCCTTAAGAATTAATCTAAAGAACTAGGCTGCGAGTTGAAGGTGATATTCTCTGAAATATTACCTGTGCCATGCGCAACTCAGGAAAGATAGAGGGAGATTAGAGAACTAAATGCATGGCTAAACAACTGGTGTAATAGGGAAGGATTTGGGTTTCTAGAGCACTGGGCTGACTTTTCATTGGGGTGCAACCTATATCCTAGAGATGGTTTGCACCTAAATGGAAGAGGATCTTCTGTGGTGGGGAGAAGTTTATAGGACGGAGTATGTAGGATCAAGGGGGGAGGGAGAATTATATTATAATGGGGTAGACAGATCAGACAGGGGTCAGTCCTTATTGGTGGGTGGAATGGGGAAAGATGGGGGAGGACTATGGCAGGTGATAAGTTAAAGGTTTGGTGATGAGTTTTCCTGTTTCTCGGGAAGGGGGGCGGAACCGGTACCACTGGTCACACCTGACTATAGTTACGAGCTCTGGAAATGATTGCACTCACACTGAAGTCCGTTGCAAACACCTCAGCTTTATTGCGGAAACATAAGAGTATATATAATTCTGGGCAGATTTTTAATGACCAACTTTAATATCAACCAATCAAATATGTGCATTTTATCTTTAGTCTTGCACATTGATTGTCACCAAACTTTGCAGAACTTTTGTCTCTCCATAAAGTTGTGGTAAAACTTACTCAATGTTTTTGGCCCAACGCCCAGACTACGGTTACTGTCTTACTGAAAGTTACTTATAAAATTTGCAGATATAGTTATTTCATGCAAAGCAATTCATTCACACTTTTTCATTTAGTGTGTACAAAGGTCATATATTTTAAAGCAAGCATATTGTAAAACAAAATGGAGTTGATTATGTTATCATGTTATCCTTTCAATTAGAAGGTTCCCATGTTACAAACAACCAGGGGAATTGGTACAATTTGCATGAAAATAAAAAATATGCAAAATACGCGTGAACAAGGTGTCAATGAATTAAAGAGTTTGTTCACCAATGCTACAAGTTTGCCAAGCAAAATAGGTGAGTTGGAATCTTTTGTGCATGAAGAGAACTATGATTTAATTGGTAAGGTGAATCTTGGCTTCATTCTTCACATGACTGGGCCATTAATATTCCTGGCTATCTTCTCTTTTGGAGAGACAGGGTAAAAAGGAAAGGTGGTGGTGTCTGTCTCTATGTGAGAAGTGATCTTAGAGAGAGTGTGAAAGAGGACCTAGTTGATGGAGAGTGTGATGAGGCTGAAGCATTAAGGGTGGAACTGTACATGGGGGTGCATACTACAAAGGTAATCATTGGAGTTTGTTATAGGCCACCCAGTGTTAATTAGGAGGTGGAGACTCAGACTGAAACATCTGCAAGGGCTGGGATAGTGATAATAATGGGGGGTTTTAGCTACCCAGAAATTGACTGGAGTAATGGCGCTGCAGGAACAGTTAAAGGGCAAAAATGTCTAAACTTACTACAGGACAATTTTCAACTAGGAATGATGTTCAGCTGGACCTTGTAATCGCAAACCATGCAGAGCTTATTACTAATGTCCATATAATAGAACATCTGGGTAGCAGTGACCATAACATGATTTCATTTATTGTTAGCTGTAAACAACAAGCACATACGGGAAAAATAAAACTGTCAGGGATGCGGGTGTGACCAGAAGTGTGTGGACTGACACAGGGAAACGTAGGCTTCAGATATAGTAAATAATATAATTTATTGAGACTAACAATACAAATATAAACGCAGTACACCAAACCCCAAGCTAACACAAATACATACAACAAGGTGAAACAAACCCAAACCTAAACTGATATAGATACACAGGTACATACACATATAGAGCACAACGTAGTCAGGCAGGCCGGGTCGATAACTATCGGGCAGGTAGGTACAGGAGGAGGTGGAGAGTAGTCAGATCACGAGCCGGGTACAGCAACTAACGGGCAGGTAGGTACAGGGGGTCAGGCAGAGAATGGTCAGGGTCGCAAGCCAGGGATCAAACAGGAGAAGTCAGCAGAGGTCAGGATCAGGCAGGGTCGGCAACAAGTCTGGCAGAAACAGGAACAGGAACAGGAATGCAGGTTACAAGATACAGGGGCCCATGGAAAAACACACACCAAGGCCCTGACTGTGAGTCTGGCCATTCCTTAAATACAACCCCTGCAATCAGCTTCAGGTGTTTTGGCTGACTGCAGGGGTGAGTCTCTGATTGCTGAGAGCACCCGCTGGCCAGCCCTGGTACTGCAGCCCACAAGGCAGGTGAGTCCCACCGTTATTGGCAAGTCCATTCCTGACAAAAACACTCAACTTTAAGAGAACTAATTTTCTAATTTATTATTATAGATTGTAATATTGTAAGTTTTAATGAGCAGGGCCCTCTGTTTCCTCTTGTACCAAATTGTATTGTAACTGTTATGTCTACCTTCAGTTTGTAAAGTAAAGAGAGTTTAATAAACAACCACATAGATGAGTTCTTGCTGGAAAAAAAATATTTTAAGCAACAGAGAGCATGTATTCATGAAAGACAGAAGCTGTCGAACAAATTTGATTTCTTTTTATTAGAAGGTGAGCAAAACCTTGGACAGAAGGGTGGTGGTGGACGTGGTATACTTGGATATTGCAAAAGCGTTTGACACAGTTCCCCACACACGACTAATGTGTAAGGTAAAGTCTACAAGCTTGGAAAAATTTGTATGTAAATTAATAGAATACTGGCTAAAAGATCGTATTCAGAGAGTAGTGGTTAATGATTCATACTCTGAATGGTCTAGGGTTGTCAGTGGTGTATCTGCAGGAATATTGTTGAGCACATTCATTACTGGGTGCCTGCATGTATCCTTATTGAATCAGGCCCTTTACAGTGAAATCTGTCACACTCTTAAGCTTGAAATGTAGTTTTGTAGCTCATGAATGCGCTTCTAGATGTGTTTTGAGAAGATTTTAGTTGCTGACTATGCTTTCCCTGATCCCTGCTGTGTCTTCTCTTTGATCTGGTTTGGCTTTGATTACTTCTGGCAATGATATCTGGCTGCACGTTTAGACTATGCCTCTGCCTTACTTTCTGCACCACCCATCTATAGTTGGGAAGATACTGGAGAGTTTAATAAAAAACCACATAGATGAGTTCTTGCTGGAAAAAAATATTTTCAGCAACAGACAGCATGGATTCGTGAAAGGCAGAAGTTGTCAAACAAACCCGATTTCTTTTTATGAGGAGGTGAGCAAAACCTTTGATAGAGGAGTGACTGTGGACGTGGTATACTTGGATTTTGCAAAAGCTTTTGACACAATTCCCCACAGCTAATGTGTAAGGTAAAGTCTACGGGCTTGGAAAAATCAGTATGTAAATGGATAGAAAACTGGCTAAAAGGTTGTATTCAGAGAGTAGTGGTTAATGATTCATACTCTGAATGGTCTAGGGTTGTCAGTGGTGTACCCCTAGGTTCAGTGTTGGGACCCTTACTTTTAATATATTTATAAACGATATAGGGTCTGGGATTATAAATACCATTTCAGTCTTTGCAGATGACACCAAGCTGTGCAGTGGAATAACGTCCTTACAGGATGTCTCCAACTTACAAGCCAACCTCAATGCACTATTCAATTTGGCAACTATGTGGCAAATGAGGTTTAATGTTGATAAATGTAAGATTATGCATGCATCATACATACTGGGGGAGAACAACTGGGGAATCAGTGGTGGAGAAGGATCTGGGAGTTTTGCTAGATCACAAGCATAATAATGGCATGCAATGCCAAGCTGCAGTTTCTAAAATGAGCAAAATACTCTCTTGTGTTAAAAGAGGTATAGACTCCAGAAAGAGATATATCATTTTACCCCATACAAATCATTAGTAATACTTCATCTGGAATATGCAGTTCAGTTTTGGGCACCAATTCACAAAAAGAACATTGGGGAACTGGAGAAAGTACAGAGAAGGGCAACCAAACTGATAAGAGGCATGGAGGAGCTCAGATATGAGGAAAGATTGTAGGAACTGAATTAAGGATTTTTTTCCCCAGCAGGAGCAAATTGGATCATGCTTTGTTGGGTTTTTTTGCCTTCCTCTGGATCAACTGTGGGTATAGGATTATAACTTTTTTTTTTCTTTAAATGGTTGAACTGGATGGACTTGTCTTTTTTTCTGCCAGACTATGTAACTATTCTCTCTTGAGATAGAGGAGATTTAGGGTGATATGATCGATATGTATAAATACATAAGTGGTTCATATAGTGAACTCGGTGTAGAGTTATTCACCCTGAGGTCATCAGAGAGGACAAGGGGGCACTCTTTACGTCTGGAGGAAAAGAGATTTAAGAGAGACTGCCATACAATTCTAGTTCTGAAAGCAGAATGGCAATCGAAATGATTAGTGAGATGACAAAGAAGATGAGATCATCAGCATATGTCGTTACTTTACATGGTCTATGTTTTGTGTTTAGTTCCATGGTATCTGTGTGGGATTTTATAAGGTAAGGAAAGTATGAACCTGAGTGGAAATAACGGGCACCCCTAAATGGTCCCATTGGAAATGGGAAAGGGTTCATAAACTATTTTGTAAATTCTCACTGAGACATTGTATTTAAAATATAAGGGACTGGTACATTTTTGCATGTTTTTTCCAGACAGCATGGCATCTTTTGGTGGGTGTTTGAGGCCCTGAATTGCATTGTGAGATGTGCTGCAGGCAGTCCTCAGTATTGACTAAAAAATAAAAACAAATTAAAAAAATGATCTCCAAGTAGATACAACAAAACATAATTGAGTTATGTATTATTTACAAAATAATTAGATTTATCTTTAAAGGCAGTTACCTTCTGTATCTGAATTTCTCTCCTGCATTTTGCTGTACAAAAGCATTCTGGTGGAATGAGGGGCGCTAGTGGCCAATCAGGTATGGCTTCAGTGCACATGTGCTGACAAGTAACATACTGGCATGAGGAAGGAGCAAGGAAGGAAGAGTGACCAGCAGAATTAACTCATTGGTCTTCTGCCACTCCTTCACTGCATATTCCCAGGCTGGGGGGTAGGCAGGTGACCTTTCTGTTTTGCTTAAATGTAGTAAAGAAAGGTTAGGTCTCCAACTGGGCTGTACTATCTGGCTATAATTTGTAAATCTCAAGACTGGATTGACATAAATATAAATTTGTGTATTCTTGACAGCTCCCATGCACATAGTCCCCTATGGAAATATGAGAGTATTTCACCCTTTGCCAGGAGTTCAGACTTCAGTGGCTTCTGGGGTGCCCTTGAGTAACAGAATTAGTCATTATTCGACTGGCACCAAAACAAACCAAGTGTTTTCCTTCATTTAAATATAACTAAATTACTAATCAGCATTTCAACATTACATTAAAGCAGTCTAGATACTGTAAATATCTCCTAAAACGTGCATGTTTAGGAGATACTTTCTTTAGCAGCAGCCAATGATTTCACCGGCTGCTTTGTGCTGCAGCCATGACATAATCGCAGCGCACAACTGGAGGACTTCCTTTTAAGGTAAGTCTATCATAATGTATGAATATGTGGTGCATACTAACACATTACGACATTATTCTGCAGGGGCCCATTTTTTAATGTGTGTGTGTTTTACTACCACTTTAAAAACATTACACAAATTTAAATTGTGTAGTTTGAAATGGAATGCAGGGACATATAATTTGGTGAAAGGGCCATCAAGCTTACTAAACAGTGCAATTCGGAGCTTTTTTAGAGCAGATTTTATAATGTTCAAAACACATCTGAAAAAAGAAAACAGCTTTAAAAATTATCTACATTATTGCCTTATATTCTGCTAACTGCATTGCTTACAAAAATATTTCATTAATAAAATCCTACGTATATGCAATTTCTCTTTGGATGAGCAGTGTGGACGGCTTAAACCTGCAGTTTCCTGTGTCCATGGTGCTGGAATGATTTTTCAGAAAAAGATGACTACCTAGAAAGTTAAAGTTAGAAATAAATATATTGAATATATTGCCAAAGAATGGCAGATAGATAGATAGATAGATAGATAGATAGATAGATAGATAGATAGACAATGATTTATGTGTTTAAAGCTGATTGCATAATACAAGTCAAAGGTAACCTAAATAATGTCAATGTCCTTTTAAGAATAAGTAAAAAGCATTGTCCTTTTAAATTTAGCTTTGTGTCATTAGGTACACTTAATACTCTAATGCTGTACTTTGTCTTAATGCCCTGTCTCTCTAAGAGGTGGGACTATTCGAATCAATCATGAAAATGCCAGCAGCTTTATGCTTGACTTTCCTTTTTCCATTATATGAATATCATTGTACCTATTGATTAGCATTGTAGTTCCTGTTCAAATAATGAACGATGTATTTCAGTTGTGCTCATTCTCCTTTGCCCTGCTGGTGTTTACAATACATGTCAGACTGGAGTGCATGTTGATACAAAGGTAACAACTACATACAGGCATACTTAAGAAGGTATAGAACTCATATTTGCAGAATGTAACTAATCTAAATCAAGCAAAGTGAAAACCTACTGGTTGCTTTTGCCTACTGCAATTGGCAATCCCTCATTACTCTTTGGTATGACCATGAAAATAATGATAAGTATCTGCCAGTGGAGCAAGACATACAAAATATACAAGCCCCTCAATCCTCATTTCACTTTTTACACTCACCGGCCACTTTATTAGGTACACCTTGCTAGTACTGGGATGGAACCCTTTTGCCTTCAGAACTGCCTTCATTCTTCATGGCATAGATTCAACAAAGTGTTGGAAACATTCCTCAGAGATTTGGGTCCATATTGACATGATAGCATGCCTTTCTGTCATCTCAAACCAGTCTGCCCATTCTCCTCTAACCTCTGACATCAACAAGACATTTTCATCCACACAACTGCCACTCACTGGATATTTTCTCTTTTTCGGACCATTCTCTGTAAACCCTATAGATGCTTGCATGTGAAAATCCCAGTAGACCAGCAGTTTTGAAATACTTAGACCAGCCCGTCTGGCACCAACAACCATGACACATTCAAGTCACTTAAATCCCTTTATTTCCCATTCTGATACTCAGTTTGAACTTCAGCAAGTCTTCTACACCACATCTAGATGCTTAAATGCATTGAGTTGCTGCCAAATGATTGGCTGATTAGCAATCTGTGTTACCGAGCAATTGAACAGGTGTACTTAAGAAAGTGGCTGGTAAATGTATGTCAATATTATTTGTTTACTGGTTTTATATGTCAAATATATGAACCTCCTTGAAACAGTGGGCCAGGATTACCTCTATTACTCATATTACCACCTAGACAAGCTCTTGTACACTCACCTGCCACATGCAGTACAAACACATCCTGCTCTCAATTCTAGATTTTTTTACTCAAAATATATTACTAAAAGGGATCTGAAAAATTAACAATTGCTTTAACAATATGAGGGAGAAAATGCACCTTATTAAAAGCAACAAGGAAGAGAATCTGAACAGGAAAGTTTCTGATTTATCAGTTATAAATAAATTAAAGCATGTAAAATAAACTCTAGTTTTGTTATATTAAAAAAATCCTCTCCAGGTATACTATATACAGTGCTCAGCATAAATGAGTACACCCCAACAGATTTGTCAGAAAACCTTTACTTTCCTTTGAGGATCAACATTTTCTGTGGGGCACTATAGTACAAAATGCTCCAGGAAATGTGGGTTATTGATTGCAAACAAAATTTGTTAATTTGCACACACAAAAAAGTATTTTTCTTAACAAATTAATTCAAGACCATGTTGCAAAACTGAATCTACCCCAATGAAAGTCTTAGGAGCAAAGCTAAATTTTAGACAAAAAAATCCTAATTAACAAGAATTCAACTACAGGTGAGTCTAATTATTCATTAAACAGGTGTCCGGCAGACAGATGATTATAAAAGAGTGTTACTTAACAAAGAAAACCTTTTCCCATTTCATGCTGTCAGCAATGGCACCACATGAAAGAGAGATGTCACAAGGCCTGAGAAAGAAAATAATTTCACAAGAAAGGTGAAGGCTACAAGAAGACCAGCAAAGCTTTAATTATCAGTCAGAATACTGTGGCAAAAGTGATACAAAAATGTAACAAAGAGGGAACTGCAACCATCTCACAGAGATGCTTAGGCTCTCCACAGAAGTTAACACCTCAACAGGAGTGTCTTCTGATGAGAAGGGTTGAAGAAAATCTCCATGCAAGTTCACTGCAGTTATCTAAAGAAGTAGAAAGCCAAACTGCAGTGATTATTTCCTGTGACACCACAGAGGAATGACATGCATGGGTGTCATCCACAAAGGATGCCTGTCCTAAAGCCCTTGAACAAAAAAAATGCATAGAATTTGCCAGGGCCCATGCTGAAAAAGAAGAAGCCTACTGGGACTGTGTACTCTTGAGTGATGATACCAAGATAAATGTTTTTGGAACTGATGGCTTCAAAACTGTGTGGCATCGCAAAGGTGAGGAATACAAAGAAAAATGCATGGTGCCTACAGTGAAACATTATGCTGGCAGTGTCCTTCTGTGGGTCCTGCATGAGTACTGCTGGTGTCGGGAGCTGCATTTCATTGATGGTATCATGAATTCACAGATGTACTGCTCTATTTTGAAAGAGAAGATGCTACCATCACTCCGTGCCCTTGGTCGTCATGCACTTTTCCAACATGACAATGATTCAAAACACACGTCTAAGGCCACTGTTGCATTTCTAAAGCAGAACAGGGTGAAAGTGATTCAGTGGCCAACTATGTCTCTTGATCTGAACCCAATCAAACTCCTATGGGGAATTCTAAAGAGACAAGTTGAGCATCACTCTCCATCCAGCATCCAGGCTCTAAAAAAGGTTGTTCTTGAAGAATGGAAAAAGATAGGTGTTGCAATATGTCACCAACTTGCCTAAGAGACTTGGTGCTGTCCTTACAATTCATGGAGGTCATACAAAATACTAGATGTAGTCATTTTTGCATCAACTAATTTGAGTAAAACTGAAGATTTTGTAATCTAAGTTATATTATTAACCTTACTGTAATGTAACGAGCTAAACACGTGTTCTATAAAAACTTAGTTTTGTCAGAATTTTGGAAATTGTTCTTCTGTTCATTGAGATATTGATTAAAATCTTACTTTTCACAAGGGGTGCACTCATTTATGCTGAGCACTATACAGTGTACTCAATTTTCTGCAATTCTTATTGCAGCTCATTACCAGTTTCTGTTCTGTGGAAATTGAGAAAATCCATTATATCACAATGGCTATATCTGTCAAATAAAGATGTTTCTTCCTTTATTATAATAAAAAGTCAGTTCAAGTATTGTAGTTTGAAACATTGCATCCATGACTTTTCTTCAGACATGTATGCTTCATACCAAGGGCGGACTTCCCAGGGCAGTAGAAATTGCTGAAGATGCTAGGATGCAATATACCATGCAATTTGATGTCATGCTCTGTTCAAACTTCTGAGAGAGAAAGTGAGCAAACCACAGTTGCATTAAAGTAAGGATGCATGGAATATATAGCAAAAAGTGCCTAGTGCATTACCTTACAGCAAAAGCCATATGGCTAAAGGTGTTGAATCACAAAAAAACAAGTACTGACATCAGAACTGGGAAGTGGATATCACTTTCAGAGACCTGGGCTTTACTCATATACGAACACAAAATTCTAACACATATTGAGGGATAAACCCTCTTTCACAGAGCATGATTTCCCCAATCAGAAAGGGTTATTTTTTTTTTCTTTTAAGGATGCATGGAAAGCCTGCCTAAAAATTAAATACCCAATATACTTGTAATTGTAAGAGATAACACTAATAAATTACAAGTGACTGCAGATAGAACTATAAAGTAATTTTTAATAACAAATTACAGAACGGGTTGTGTAACCATGATTTATAATATTTTTAAAAGATTTAAGTATTCAATGAAAATGAAGATTTCCTTTAAATATTGTGAATTAAAAAAATAACAATAAAAAAAACTTTTTTTCAGAACAAATCCTCAGTGCTTTGTTTGTAACATCAGTACATGCCTTAGACTCCTTCTCTAAAGTAAGGGAAAATGTAATTTGTTGAATAGAATTGAAAAAAATGAGGGACTTTCATTTAAATGCATACTTTGTAAAGAATTGTATTTGTACATTCAATAAGTGAAGCACATAATAAGCAGCAGATGCCAAAAGGAATTTCACAAGTCTATCAATTTCTCCTGTGTTCCTAACAACTGTAAAAAAAAAAAGGAAATAGATGCAATTCTGATGTGTATTTTTTTTAAACAATGCATTAAAAACATGATGATTTCCAAATGCCTGCGTATCTGTCAGAAGAGACTTTCTGTGATATTTCTATTATACTAAAAATAAATACATTGCTGTGAAAAGAATCTAAAATGATAAAATCATCAGGAAATCAAAGGTCAGGTTGTTTCCATGGCAGCCATAATACAGACTTGGATTTCAAATACAGAAAAATATATTCATCATGGGACAAGCTACATCCATAACATTTTCTCTCAAATATGTTTATTTTGTTTACTGTGAAATAGAACACAATTATGCTTCTTAGATTCATTCTAAAAATATTACAACATAATTAGGCCTATTGTTTGGGAAATGAGTGAGCTGCAAAAACCTTTCAGATGGATAAGAAGTTGTTTTGGGTCAACAAATTAAGCTGCAGTTATGTATGTTGTTGTTGTTGTTAAATTTTAGAACCAAGATCTAGAATAGGTGTGTCTGGGTAGAAAAGGAATATGATTATATTTATTGTAATATGGATCCAAAGTTGGGTTATGCTGTACAGTGGTCCAAGCTGAAACTGTAGTTGGTTCTTGTTGGAACAGGCCTAGATCATCTAATTTGATGAATGAGTAATTGCTCTTTTCAACTTAGCCCAGGCAGCTGCTATGGCACTTGGGGGTGAAAGAGGACCCCGTTAAAAGGTTTGTTGAGGCAATTTAAACATAACAAATTTGTGTACATGTGAAGATAACACATATCTATCACTGTATTAATAAATCTGGCTATAGATGGATCGAATTTTGGCTGGTTCAGCAGGGGCCAGCCGAGGTTTGATCCATTTATGGGCATGTTGATTGTACCCAAGTAAATCTATGGATCGACTTTGCTACAACCAGCATGTCGGATTTATATCATGCAACTATTGATAGCGGCAATAGCCACTAGCAGTAATCATTGTGTTCTCCCTGCAGGGACAGCTCTCTGCACCCCCCCCTCCCCTCTGCCAGGAGAGCACAGTAGCTCCACAGGAGGGAATCAAGCAGTTTTCTTTCCTTCGACCCATGGTTATAGGAAAGAACATCACATAATCTTTGGCCTGCCTAAGGATTGCAGAGGTTGCTGTTAACACTACTCTGTGTAACTAAACACCTCTTCATGTTTATCACACTTTCTGAATCATGGACGCCGAATTACATTTTCTTGGAGGTTGCATAATCATAAAGCCCCACTACGGTATGTTCCTAACCCTGAAATCACTTTGTCACTATGGAGAGCTCATGGTCCACCTACAGTATGTTTACCTGGAAGAACATCTGTTATGTGTCTCTATATTCCTTGGAAAATTTTAACTACTTCCCAGTTTCATCCAGTTAAACATTCCATGTAATCACCAGAGCCTTTACCATCTATGATCCAGTATTACAATTACAAAGAATAACAGAAAATGTCAAAACTCAAAGGCACCAAATAACTATAGCTGTCATAGTATGTAAGGCAGTGCTAAACAAGAAAGTAAACAAGTAGCTGGTAGCTGTAAAATAAGCCCAGGGCAGCAAAATGACTTGCAGGTAGAATAGTATATACTATTACTGATGTCTGGTGTGATAATGTCATGTTCACTTTATGTACAGAGCATACAGGGAAGCTCATGGTTCGGCTCTCAGAGCAATGATGTATTCCCAGTTGTCTCCTGCAGCTCTGTCATGTGATGTTGCTTTGATATCTTCAAAGGTCAACTGGGAAAGTGTCACGGCTCTTGGTTCTATGCCAGAGAAGATTCTGTTAACTGACAATGGTAACATGGCAGAAGTTCACGACAACATGTAGAAATTTCTGACGGCAAGCATGAACAAACATCCTTTACCAATTGCCAAAAATACAGTTTTCTACTCACTTGCCAGCACTACATCGACATATTTCAAGACATAGTTACTCATAATAGGAAGTAAATTATTGATTAGTATTTCTAGAAAGGAGAAAGTGAAGGGGGTGGAGCATTTTTTAATTATATTTCTCAGGTCTATAATCAGTAGAAACAGACTTGAAAAAATATAGCATGATTTTATATATCTCTTCTAATATCTTGCTCGACAATACTTATCTTATGCAACCGCCGCACTCTCTAATCTTTTCTATAACTTGCATTCTGGTTTTCAGCCCACACTATTCTGTATATCTATATCTATATATATATATAATATATATATCATCATGAAATTTTATAGCGTGGTACACAACTTTTTTCCCTCAAAAGAAATGGCAGAAGAAAAACAAAAACTTGTATAGAGCTATGAAATGAACCATACAAAAAAAGAAAGTGGGAAACTAATAAAAGTAACCTTGGGTGTATTCACACCATTAGGTTGCAGTAACGTGGCTTGATAGCATATAAAGCAGTGTCATTCATTATGAATGGCATCCCAATGCACCTTCAAAATGCTCCTGTTCTACAGTATACTGAAACACAGCACAATGCACCACTTTATACAAAATTAGGCCAGCTTTGCTTCAAAGGTATCTAAAGCCTAGCACACACTGTGACAAAATCGCACAACCAATCATTCAATTTTCCATGAATGTGCATATCATGATGCAGTTGGAATGGTACTGACGTACTGACACTGGTTCGACTAAGGCAAACATACTGTAGCTATGTACTAGTGTAGTAGAAGAGGAAGTGTAGGGTTGTTCTATACTTCTGATCAAGCACAATTTTTCTATCTGATTATTTCTGTGCGATTACTGTACACATTAAATGGATATCAGACATTTTGTTCATGTACCATAAAAACTTTTTGCTTGCATTCTCAGTTTCTGTTGTCCAAAAAGTTGGAATTGGCTGTTGAAAGCATTAGACTAACAATCAAATAACCGGTTGATTGTTCCACATATGAAAATTTCTCTTATTGTGTGTACGGGCCATAAATCAGAATATATGGCATCTTGGAGAAGCTTTACCCATATGTTAGTGTAGCAAGTAAAAGAACAAACCTCCCTTCCGGAGACTAATACCAACAAGCTCACATTAAACACAGAATGTAAGTGAGTAACATGAGTTTTGTGTTCTCTTCTTTGATGCGGGTTAGTAACACTTAGTTTATGCTATCTTTGTTCAGTTTTGTGTTTGTTCTGGCATTCACTTTCTTTGTTTAGTTCCCCATATGTTAGTAATGGTAACTCTCTAACACAAATTGATGCAGTTTTCCATGTGGTATACTGTGCCACTATAAAGAAAGTAATATCTGTATAATGTGATCCATTTCTGTTTGTCACATTAAATCCAGAATGAGTAAATAAGTCACATGCACATCTTTGTCATATCTTGCACTCAGATAATCCTGTAAAATTAGTGATTAAGTCATTCCTACAAAGCATTTACAATTTATTAAAAGGAAGGTTCTTCCAAAGGAGCCTAAATCTGTAACAGGAAATGTGTGTATACAGCCCTACAACAGCAATGTATTCAATGGAGCCAAGAACCATAACAAAATTACAAAGTTAGAGTGACAAATGTTATTTTCTTAGAAGTGACTAACAATTCAACTTGTGTTGTGTTGTGTATTGTTTGATTATGAGGAAAATAGGCTTGGTAACATGATAGCTAGATATTTTGTATATTGTTTGTTGCTCTCACATTGAGTTGGCCTTGACTGTATTCTTAGTTATTATCTCATTTTTATTTAAAGGTAATGTTCATTCATCATTGTGTGTGTATAGGTGGCTGTGTACAGTATTTATTTTTTTATACAGTTGTGTTGCTTTGTTTTGCTGATAATCACATTAGAAACTACAGGGGATGTGTATTGTCCATTAATATTCATATTATTTTATTGTGTAATATCAATGATAATTTACTTTCACTGTGCTGGAGGAAATAGCTGCTGTTACTGACCTTCTTTCCTAAATACCAAAACTTAAACTCATTAGCCAGCTCACACTATCATATGCTTCACATGTCCCAAGTGATGGATAATACAAAACACTTCTTATCACTCAAAAAATGCAAAACATTTCCAGTGAGTCAAACCACTTCTTCTCCACCACAGTACTTTACTCAAGAGGTGCCCTCACCTTAAAGGTATGATTTGCACATTATATAGGTCATCTATTCCCCCTTTCTGGGGTCCAGCAGTCCCAGGAAGTGAGTTCATGTCCATTTCCTCACGATCACTCAAGACATACCATTTTAAAAACATATTTATTCAAAACCATCAAAAACGCACTCACATTAATCAATGCACCATCTCCTAGGTGCAAAAAGGTAAATCACAATGTCAATTAAACACCTCTGTTTGGCATACAGTATAAATTACCATGAAAAAAACATAACCCAATTAGCTTCTTGGTCTGTGCTCAATTATGTCATTAGGTCCCACCCAACGTGTTTTGTCACAGTCACGTGACTTCATCAGGGCTTGTGTGGAACTACACATGTGAATAGGTTTTGTCACTTCACAAGGATATATGGTTTGAATTTTTGTTTTTGCTTTAGGTGAAGTCAAAGGAAGTCAAAATTCCATGGGTGAGCGCACATACTGGTCATTGGATGATTTTTAAATCTAAACTCCCAGCACAAAAAATAAATAATTAAAATGCTTTCCTCAATGGCCACAAATGATATATATGCACTTTGTGTGCACCAAACACATTTGAAAATCCAGTTATTACCTTTCAAAAGCAATAGTGACATCATCATTGTGCAGCACATAACCTGTGCAGAAAAGTGTGGGGGGACCCAACAGGCCCACCCAGTATAGGCTGCCTACAGAAAACTACAGGAGGGTTGTGAGTAGAAGACCACTGATGCTGCACAAGGAGAGAGATCTGCAGTGACTTGTCTTTATTACAGGAAGAGCCTACACAGAGGCACATTTTCACACTGGATTGCTGCATGAATTTGGAAGAAATACAGAAAGCACACCAATATTCTTTTGCAAAGGATTTCATTAGATTTTGCAAAGATAAAAAATTTAAAGTTTTGGCATACAGTACATAACAATACATTTTCCATAAAGGCGTGGTAAAGAATGCAAACTGACGACTGCAAAGGTACATACATGTCGTGTAATAACATAATTTTCAGAAAAGAGCCGTGTAAAATTGCTGTCAGCTGACTGACCACTGAGCTCAGGATCAGGAATAGGGTTACTTGTCCCACTGGTAAGCCAAATTAAGTATTTGGACTGTAAGACAGCAAGGCTAAAGACAAAGAGCAAACAGGGCAGGAAAAGAGACTGAGAGAAAAGGAGGATATTCAAGGAAAAACAAGAGTGAAGGGGTATAAAAAAGGTAAAATGGGAGTAATAGAGGGCCCCTGATAAGGTATTGCAATTGCACATGCTCCTTGCCTCCCTAGAGAGGAAGCAACACATGTTCAAGGTTTAGATTACAATTGTAGTCCAACAATGGGCACCATATTTTCAAAGGTTTTGAATGCGTACCTTCCTATTTGGAGGTACGCTTTTCATTATCTGATGATTCACTTCCATAAAGTTTAGGGACAGCCATCTCTAAGCTTTCACAATTACTAAAAAAAAAAGAGATACCAAATTTGGTTCTGAACTAGTGAGGTTTGAAATGGATCTGAATACACATGCAATTTTTAGTAGACAGTATTTGTGTGCCCCAGAGTTCAGATTTAGAGTGATTGTAAGCCTAAAAAAACCCAAAACAATCTAATCCTACAGTTGAATAGATTTTACCTTCACTAAGCATGTAAGCTTAGTTTGGTATCTTGATGCAATCCCCTTCTCCAGAAATCCCCCCTGCTCTGAACAGAATAAATTTGACACAAGCAGAAAAATGGAGTCGTCACTCCCCTTTGCCTGTGAGTGACAGGCTGTGCTGAAGACAAGACCAGCATAGGCCTCCATGTAATACACTACAAAGGAGTGGAAAAGTGGGTGTCCTCTCCCTGATGGTTGCTGCCTCACAAGATTGAGAGCTCAGCACCAGTGATTTATGACATAGATCGGCATCACTTCAGTAATACTGTAGTTATCTAGGTAAGTCTGCTGACAGCTGATTGTTGTCCTGCTCTATTCACAGCACCTAGCTTGTGAATTGCTGTTTGCAGAGTTTTACATGAGAATGTTTCCTGGTCCACATTGCTTCTTTAGGCTGCAGGCTTCCTAGGATTTTTAACATTTAACCCTTTTACAGGCTTTTTTCTGATTAGCACAGATCCTGTGCTCTAAGCAGAGCTGACAGAGCCACTGGCACCTGTGTATTCCCTTGAATGCCATCAGGAGACATGCTCGCAGGCATAGAAATGTCTGATAGCTGTGCACGTTCTTGAGGTGAGGCTGGAGGGTTTGTATAACTGTGTGACATCTCCTACTATTCTGTGGTCTTAAGCCACTTCCACAGACCAGCAGTTTTTGGAGGACCGAGACAAGCTAAGGGAGCATTTTTCTGAGGTACACTCACAGTTGTATGTACAGTATGTTTACACTAAAATGTATTCATTTATGACAAAAAGTAAATAATTTTATATTTGCGTTTACAACCACTTTAAGTATTTTTAGCCTTGTATACATTTTTTAAATAAAGGAGAAAATAAAGGTTTAGGTTATGTGGGAAAAAATAATAAATGCACATATTTTTGCAGAAACAAATGTGCCATGTTGATTTTAAATGTGACAGCAGGCACAGAGGAAAGGAACATTCACCCGCTATCACTGGGGGGGGACATAGCGAGAATCAGGGGGTGTGGAGAGAGCTGCTGGAGCATGTAACATGTTACAAAATAAATACGAGTGTAATGTGCAACATGCTTTAAAAGTGAACTTAGCCTTTAAACCCAAACATGCCTCATTTTGCGTTTCTACCTTGCAAATTGGATGATAATGTCCCAGGAGACACCAAGATCTGGTCCTAAATATAATAAAAAAGCTAAGTTCTGCTGTGAAAACTCTCACTTTTGCAGTCTCTAACGTATTTGTGCCTTCCATAATAAAGAAAACAAATACAGACAGTCAATCCCCCTAGTAGGGACCAAAATTCACCACTCTATCCAAAAATAAAACAAAAAAATGTTTTGGCTTTAGATACACTTTAAAATGATTTTAAAGGCTGAAGGTTTTTTACTCTCATTACTTACCTGAGCCTCATCGCGATCCAGCAATGTGAATGACAGCCTCGGCTGTCCTGGGCCTATGCCTCTTCATTGGCTAAGACAGCAAGCGGGGGCCATTGGCTCCCACTGCTGTCAATTACAGCCTGTCAGTCAATTATGAGAGAGAGGGGGCAGGGCCGTGCAGTGGCTCTGTGTGTGAATGGACACACAGAGCAGCGGGTGCCCCTATAGCAAGCTGCTTGCTGTGGGGGCACCCGACAGGAGCGAGGGGCCAGAAGAGCCTGTGATGGACCCAAGAAGAGGAGGATCCAGGCTGCTCTGTGCAAAACCACTGCACACAGTAGGTAAGTATAGACATGTATGTTATTTCCCCCCCAAAAAAATGAACCTTTAGAATCGCTTTAATTTTAATGCTTTGAACAACCTTGTCAGGAAAAGGTTCATACTCAGCTGTGTTCAATGGACCCTTGCAGCAGAGCTTGCATAGCTCAGCTCTCTATGCAGTGATTGCAGTTCAGTAGGGCATATAACAGAAATGGGCCCATGTACACACGCTCTTAATGTGGTTTTATATGCCTAATCCATTTTTTAGTAGCTTGGATAATGTGACATAGCTCAGCCAGTACACAGGAATATTATGCCATTGTCACTGTCCATTATTAGAAATGTGATACAAAGCAGCATTCCTTTCTTGGCAGTCCTAAAAGGGTTGGGCATAAAAGTATATTTTGCAAGCACAATAGGACAACATGTTCTAAATAAAATGTTAAATATTGGATTTATATGTGCCATTCTTTGACTTACAGTTATTTTGAAAAAGCTTAAAAAATAAAGTCCTTGAACATTAGGGAACAAGAACATTATGGTGCTGATAGAAGACTCTATTTAACTGGAAATTATTCATGCCCAATTCAGATGACATTTTAGTTTCAGGCTGCCAAAGGGAGCTTTATTAGTATGTCATTAATCAGTGCCTTGGTGGTGTCACCTGGTGAAAATGATTTAGAAGAGATTAGAGCACTCAAATGAAACACAGAAAATATCAAATTTATTTCCTGCATTAATCAGTCAATGAAGTACATTTTAGCTGAGAATGACATTTATATTCATTTATTTCTGACAGTACTGCAGTGCCTTATTTGATGTTAACCAATATTGCCGTATTTGCAGGTTTTTTTTTTTTACTATTTTAATATCGCTTCTTAATGTTTTTTCTGTTTATGAGAAGTGTGACAGCAGCATGCAGTATAGCGATAATCTTTTCAGTTGAAGGAAAATTGATGCACACTATGGCATTTATATGGCTCCTGTAAAAAGGCCAGCTCAAGTTCAAATATAGTTTAAATAGGTCAAGTTCTATTACACTATTTAAATACAAAGTACATATAAATTCTCTGAGTGTGAGAGATTACTTTGAATTATCAAAGGGGTTTTGTTATATTTTATGTTTTATATAACACTATAACAAATGGAGAGAGGTGTTAAAAAAAAAACCTCTGACACACATAATTTAAAAAAAAGTAATTGCAAAGTCCACTGTGATGGCAACAGTTATGTATATCAGGAGACCAGGGAGGGAGTATTCCTCTAAGGGAAACCTACCTGGAAAAGCAATGAAATGGAAAGTTTTGCTAACATTTAGCTTTTATGATACTCCAGCAATAATATATATATATATATATAATTTTTTTTTCTTAGGGACCTAAAATATATAATATATTTTTTTAGGGATCTAGACTGATGTGCTGACAGGGAGCATGCTTACAGGAGGGAAGAGCAGTTTGAAAAGAGTTGGTGAACTCCTTGTGTGCTGTTGCAAAACAAGATAAAATGTAATACCCTATTAAAAGTAAAATAGTAAAACCAGCTTTTGATGCAATATTTAACTTTAGTCCAGACATTTTCCCTCACAGTACCTTTCTCTGCCACTAGATTTCCTTAGCCTGATGGCCAGCATTATTGACCAACTTCCTCTGTGACCCGAACATCCTGGACCTGCCCCAGCTTATATCTGGAGAAAGGAGAAGCAGCACAGTGATGACCTCATGTCTTTGTCACTCTGCTTTCTCCTCCTTTCAGCTTGCTTCTTGTCAGAAAATGAACTACATGGCTTCTTGTATTGTTTCTTCATCTCATATTCCAGCCCTTTTGTACAGTGACTTCAAGAAGCTGATACTAGGTCAAATTCAGATACTTGCATTGCTTGTATCTAAAAAACACATTTAACATTGTCTTAAAGTGGTAATAAACCCAAAAGCAAACATTTACTGTATTGCAACTTACTAACTCTTAGATGTGATGCTTGCATTAGTTTTCTTTTTTAGGCTTTATTTCCTTTATTCTTGTGGTCCAGCCAGTAAGTCTGTTGTTTTTCAAAAGAACAAGCTCTCCAGCAAATGTTGCATTTATAGTGTTAAGACAAATCATTTACCACTGGCAGGGTTGCTTACAATGATCAGCTTTTAATTATTTATGTAAAACACTAATCGGGAAAGGAAAAAAACTGGAAAAAAAGTATTAGCTGAAGTTTGGCTTCAGTTTGTTAGTGTATCTAAATCTACAAGTGCATCTAAATCCCCGTACACAGAGTCCAAACATCTGATGATATCAGATGGTTCAACAGAAACCAGCAGACATTCGGCCCCTGTGTGCATCAGCCTGTCTGAAAGAAGCTGGCAAATGTCTGACGAACAGGCATGCTAGAAAACAAACATCCGATCAACATCCGATCATCGCTGGCACCAGTGTGTTCTGGTGGGGGTGCAGTCCCCCTGTCAGAACACGATAGCTCAGCGGACAGATCACTGTACTAACATGAGATAGTTAGTACAGCAAGCTACTCCCAAGCGCTTCAGTTTATTTTTCATTCAGCCCGCTGAACGAAAAAAACTGATGATGTGTACCAGGCATAACTGACAATCCTGCTGCCCAAAGGTGCCCCTGTGCTCTTTCATCCAGAGAGCGGCACCCTAATACAAGAGGTGTGTTGCTGGCCAGATCACCAGGTGAAAGCAAAGGGAAAAAAGACTAAAAAAAAACTAATGCAGCTGTTGTACATTACATTTTTGGTTTTGGTTTTAATACTGCTTTACATGAATGCAGAGGGGGAGATGATAAAAGGCACTTTAGAGAAGGAAGGCAAAGAAGCTAAGTGATGTCGTGAATAGACATCCTCGAAGGACAATTGGCACTATGGAGTTAGGAGGTAGAGGAGATAAGCAGCATTATGAAGAAGGGAGAAGGAGAAAAGTAGTGCTATGGAGAAGGGAGGTGAAAGAGAGGAACAACACCAGGGCTGGGACAAGGGGTGGGCAGGAAGGGAGGTTGCCCTAGGTGCAAAGGTTTACTGTAGGGATGGGGGCACCTTTCTTCTGTTACAAGGCTGACAGTTGGGCATCTTTGCCCTTGGCACTGGATGACCTTGTCCTAGGGTTGCCACCTCATCCCTTTAAACCCAAACACGTATTAATTACCCAGGTTCTGTGGCTGATTAAAGTGGTAATTAAACTCACCTAGCGCCTTACCTGCATTCAATTAGCCTCAGAACCTGTGTAATTATTATTATTATTATACAGTATTTATATAGCGCCAACGGTTTGCTCAGCGCTGTACATTATAATGGGAGACAGTACACGAGACAGTACAGTAACAATACAATACAATACATGAGGGGTTTGAGGGCCCTGCTCCTTGGAGCTTACAATCTAGGAGGGAGGGGAGAGTGGTACAGGAGAAAATAGCTGTGGGGCATGGAGTGGTGGAGATCAGCAAATTAGGTGAGGGCGGGGTAGGCTTCTCTGAAGAGATGGGTTTTCATGGTGTGCCTGAAGGTGAGGAGGGAAGGTGACAGTCTGATGGATTGGGGTAGTGAGTGCCAGAGGATGGGGGAAGCCCTGGAAAAGTCCTGGAGACGGGCATGGGAGGAGGAGACCAGGGAACTAGAGAGAAGGAGATCTTGTGAGGAGCGGAGAGTGCGTTTTGGGTGGTAGATGGATATCAGATCGGTGATGTAGTTTGGGACAGTGTTATGAACAACTATGAATTAATATGTGTTTGGGTTTAAAGGGATGAGGTGGCAACCCTACCCTGTCCCTAAAATGAACAACACTATAGAAAAGAGAGGCAGGGAAGATGAGCAGAATTATGCAGAGGAGACGTCTAAGGCAAAAAGTCACACTTTTATATTCTCTGAAAAGCTATCCACAGAGAATCGCTTTTCAACATGCAGTTAACCAGCCACTGTCAGTAGCTTAGGAGACAATCCTGCAGCCTCCAGAATACCTGTTGGGTTTTTTTTTGCTTTGTTTTGCCTAGCAGCAATTTTCAGTGGGACTAATGAGCCACAACAGCAAGCCAGGTATTTGGCTTGCAGGTTTTGAATAGGCAGGGTTGACAGGTAGCTCAACCTGAAAATTCAATATACCCTGTTAAATTTTATGCAGCTGTTGCATGGAACAGCCCTTCAGCTATACAGTAGACTTTAGGTGGATGGTTGGGGGGCAATAAAACCAGTGTTGAAGGAAAGGAATGACGCTATAAAGACAGAAGTAGAGGAGGTGAGTGGCACTGTAGACAAAGGAGATGGAGAAGATGAACACTGCTATGGTAAAGGAAGGAAGAGCAGATCAGCAGTGTAAGGCTACGTTCACACTAGCGTTGTGTGCAGGCGGCAGAGAGGCGTTTGGGAAGCGTTTTTACCGCTTCCCAAACGCCTCTGCCAATTCTGCACATTACAGCACATGGTGCTGTTCTAACGGGAGCAATTGCGTCGCGTCGCGGCAAAACAGACGCCTCTGGTTGAGTCAGGAGGCGTTGAAGCCTCCTATTCTCGTCTATGGTGCAGCTCCGCAAACGCCCGGCTGGTGTTTGCGGTGCGGTTGCGACGCGGTTTCAGGGCGTTTGCGGAGCGGTAACACCACTAAAACGGCATTATAGGCATTTGTGGGGCGTTATTGACGCTCGGCAAACGCCTAGCAACCTCTGCTAAACCGTGCATGTGGCGATTGCGGAGCGTTTGCCGAGCGTTAAAAAACGCTCCGCAAACGCCGGACCCTATAGGGGCGTTTGGCAAGCGTTGGTAAAACAGCCAAGTGTGAACGAGCCCTAAGTGAGAGGGTAGGTGTAGTAGACATGGAGAAGGGAGTGACAGTGGATAAGTATTGCTGGCCGATAAATCTGACACTTCTATTAAGGGGAACAATTGTAACAGATTTTCTTACATGCCTAAAAAATGCATTTTCCAAACTGGATAAATAACATAGAGCAATCAAGCTCAAAGGCCATTTTGAATAAAAAAATAAACAGGCTTAACGTAAAAATTCAGACCAGTAGTAAATAACACTTATAGAACCATCTTCAAAAATTGATTTTGATTTAAAAATTAATTTTGAATGTTTAAAAACATGATACACAGCATTATCCTGACTCCGTGGACTACAATACACAGTAGTGCCTTACCATGCTTTGTCGTGTGCTGCAAAGCATGTGCATCAGAGATGCGTTAGGATAATATTCAAAATAAATAAACGGCACCACAATGGGCTAATGTACATAACATGTGGTAGTTACACCTGTGTCAACACGTTTTTTATAATTATATTTTTATTGAGATTTCCAAATTATACAAAGGATAACAAAACAAATCAGTAGTCATTGACAGGAGATTAGTGATGGGTCGAACACCCCCATGTTTGGTTTGCGGTTGAACGTTCAAACCTAATGAATGTTTGGTCGTGAACTTCAAATTCAATGCAAGTCTATGGGACTCGAACTTGTAAATTCAAAAGTGTCCATTTTGAAGGCTTATATGCTAATTATTGGCCATAAAAGGGGTACTGCCCTGAGGGGCATGAATCAGTGAAAAAAAAATTCAAAGTATCATTTTTAAAGGGGCAGTCATTTTTCATTGCTTAAAGTAAAAAAAAAAAAATCCTCTAAATATCATGCCTAGTGGGTCCCCTTAAACTACCTACCTACCATCTGTACAATGTATATAACCTGCTGCAGCAGAACCGACTTTTTATTTTATAAAACTATATTTAAAAAAAAAGTGTCCCCCCCCAATTCATAACAGACTCTTTAGGACTTGTAGAAAGATTAGGAGGGACCCCACAGTAAAAATTTATTTTTAAAAACTGTGTGGGGTTCCCCCTAAAAGCCTTACCATGCCCTTTAGTGTGGGGTTCCCTCTAAATTCCTACCACACCCATAATCTGAGCACAAGCCTGGCAGGGCAGGAAAGGGGAGGATGATTGAGCACCCCCTTCCCTGTGGTTTACCAGGCCATGAGCCCTCAGCATTGGGATGGTGTCCCCATGCTGATGGGGACAAGGGCCTCTTCCCCACAACCCTGGCCCGTTGGTTGTGGGGGTCTGCGGGCGGGGGGAGGAAATTAGCATGAGGGTGCCTGATGCTGCCTCCCCCTTGTGAATGAGTAAGGGATACTTGTACCCCCACCCATTCACTAAAGGGTTACATTCAGTAATAAATAAAATGAGCAGTCTTTTGAAAAATCCCTTTAATTTAACAAATAAGTCCTTTATTTAAAAAAAAGCCAAAAAAATGGTTCCATCATTGTAATCCATTGTCAATCCCAGCATCCAGCATTGTCATGATAACGCCAACTCACTGAAATTTAAAAAAAAAATTACACCCACCAACCTGTCTGCACCTGCTGAGCACTCGCCACAATATGACAAGTCTGACTTTGCCAGTTAGATGTAAACAATTAGGTGTAGCTAGCAGTGATATCACCACCAATGTCACCACTAGCTCTGCCCAATTGTTGTGGACTTAGCCGTGAGCCATGATTGGCCAAAGTCACGTTGACTTGGGCCATTCATGGCTCTCACAGTGCATTGTGCTGTGATTGGCCAAAGCATTGCACCTGTCCTGCGCTCAAATAAGAAAACCTTGAGGGGACAGACAGTGAGGTTCATGTAGCAAGTGGAGAGAAGGAGCAGAGGACTACCATTGGCCGGGCTGGATCAGAAAGTGTTGGTGGATGGGGCAGTGCCGCAGCAGGCACTTCAGACACCTCTCCTCCTCGGAGTTTCAGCAGAGGGGTGGGTCCACATCCCACATGCCACGGGTGCTGAAGATGGAGAGCTGGAGGGGCGGGCAGAGCAGAGAGTGGAGTCATCATTGAGCTGGCCTGTCGTGTATCCTGCAGCAGGTCAGTGTGTAATCCGCTGACCCCCTGTGACAGCACTGCAGCTTCATGTAGGAGGGGGGAGAGGGAAGAGAGAGAGAAGATAGAGAGAGGGAAGAGCGAGAGAGAAGAGAGAGAAGAGAGAGAAGAGAGAGAGGGAAGAGAGAGAAAGAGGGGGAGAGAGAGGGGGGAGAGGGAGAAGAGAGGGGGAGAGAGAGGGGGGGGAGAGGGAAGAGAGAGAAAGAGGGGAAGATAGAGGGGAGAGAGAGAGAAGAGAGGGGGGGGGAAGAGAGAGAGGAGAGAGAGAGGGAAGAGGGAGAAGAGAGTGGGAAGAGAGAGGAGAGAGAAGTAAGAGAGAGGGAAGAGAGAGAGAAGAGAGCAGAGAGAGAGAAATAAGAGAGAGGGGGAGAGAAAGGGGGGGAGAGGACGGGCGAGAAAGGGAGGGAGAGAAAGAGAGGGAGGGATCGAAAGAGAGAGGGAGAGAGAGAGAATAACAGTTAGTGTACAGATGTCAGTGTTATATATAGGGAATAGTTAGTGTACATAACACTGATATCTGTACACTGACTATCATTCCTTACATGTAACACTGATGTCTGTAAGCTGAGCGCCATTCCCTACCCTGATACCATGACCCTGTATCTAATAACCCTGATTTCTGTGTACACTGAGTGCACACTGATATCTGTACACTGGTAGTACACTGAGTGGTACTCAATGTACAGTACAATGTACAAATGTCAGTGTTATATTTAGGAAATAACACTAAATGTAAAGATATAAATGTTATATAACACAGATATTTGTACACTTAGTGTTATTTTATATATATATATATATATATATATATATATATATATATATATATATACACACACACAAGTGTACCTCGATTTACAAATGCCTTGGTTAACATAATTTTCTGTTTATGAATAAAAATCCATTGAAAATAATGCCTCGGTTTCCCAATTTTTTTTGCAATACAAAGTGTATGTTGGTGCCGATTTTTAAATGCAATTGTCGGCTTTTTTTTTTCTTCATTACAGCTCATAGGATTAGCTGTCACTTTTCCCAGATTTAAAGGAAGCTTTTTTTCTTTTAAGAAACTAAAAGGAAACATTGATTCTTTTAACTTGGGGAAATAAACTAAAAAGAAACTTTCTCTTTTAGTTGGGGGGAAAGTGACAGCTGAATCTCTGAGCTATAGTGAAGAAAAAAAAAACGGTAATTACACTTAAAAACCTGCACCATAATAAATTTTAACAAAATGGCGTGGGGTCTCCCCTCCCATCCATACCTAGCCCTTCAGGTCTGGTATGGATTTTGAGGGGAACTCCCATGCCAAAATTTAAAAAACAAATGACGTGGGGGTCTCCCCAAAATCCTTACCAGACCTTTATCCGAGTATGGAGCCCGGCAGGTCAGGAAAGGTGGGGGGACGAGCGAGTGCCCCCTCCCTCCTAAACCATACTAGGCCATATGCCCTCAACATGGGGACAAGGTGCTTTGGGGCAGGGGGACTTCCCCCCAAAGCACCTTGTCCCCATGTTGATGGGGACAAGGGCCTCTTCCTCACAACCCTGGCCGGTGGTTGTGGGGGTCTGTGGGCAGGGGGCTTATTGGAATCTGGAAGCCCCATTTAACAAGAGGGGCCCCCAGATCCCATCCCCCCATGTGAATGAGTATGGGGTGCATGGTCCCAATACTCATTCACAAACAACAAAAAGTGTAGTGTGAAAAAAGACAGGACACAGTCTTTGACAAGTCCTTTATTAAAAGAAAAAACTAAAAGAATGTCCCCCGCATCCAAGGTCAATCACAATGCCTGCCGCCGCCGTCCCAAAAAAAAAGAATTAATAATAAAAGGCTCTGCTTCCGACGATGGCTCCCGCTGTCTGCCTGCTCCGCTGGTTTGACAGTTCCTAAATAGATAAGGGGCGGGGCCATTTGGGGACATCATCTGAGTGACCCCGCCCCATGTGACATCATTGATGTCACGTGGTGTGGGGTCACATGCGTGATATCCCTGGGTCTTTTTTCACACTACACTTTTTGTTGTTTGTGAATGAGTAGCGGGACCATGTACCCCATACTCATATACAGTCAGGTCCATAAATATTGGGACATCGACACAATTCTAACATTTTTGGCTCTATACACCACCACAATGGATTTGAAATGAAACAAACAAGATGTGCTTTAAATGCAGACTGTCAGCTTTAATTTGAGGGTATTTACATCCAAATCAGGTGAACGGTGTAGGAATTACAACAGTTTACATATATGCCTCCAACTTATTAAGGGACCAAAAGTAATGGGACAATTGGCTTCTCAGCTGTTCTATGGCCAGGTGTGTGTTATTCCCTCATTATCCCAATTACAATGAGCAGATAAAAGGTCCAGAGTTCATTTCAAGTGTGCTTTTTGCATTTGGAATCTGTTGCTGTCAACTCTCAAGATGAGATCCAAAGAGCTGTCACTATCAGTGAAGCAAGCCATCATTAGGCTGAAAATACAAAACAAACCCATCAGAGAGATAGCAAAAACATTAGGCGTGGCCAAAACAACTGTTTGGAACATTCTCAAAAAGAAGGAACGCACCGGTGAGCTCAGCAACACCAAAAGACCTGGAAGACCACGGAAAACAACTGTGGTGGATGACCGAAGAATTCTTTCCCTGGTGAAGAAAACACCCTTCAAAACAGTTGGCCAGATCAAAAACACTCTCCAGGAGGTAGGTGTATGTGTGTCAAAGTCAACAATCAAGAGAAGACTTCACCAGAGTGAATGCAGAGGGTTCACCACAAGATGGAAACCATTGGTGAGCCTAAAAAAACAGGAAGGCCAGATTAGAGTTTGCCAAACAACATCTAAAAAAGCCTTCACAGTTCTGGAACAACATCCTATGGACAGATGAGACCAAGATCAACTTGTACCAGAGTGATAGGAAGAGAAGAGTATGGAGAAGGAAAGGAACTGCTCATGATCCTAAGCATACCACCTCATCAGTGAAGCATGGTGGTGGTAGTGTCATGGCGTGGGCATGTATGGCTGCCATTGGAACTGGTTCTCTTGTATTTTTTGATGATGTGACTGCTGACAAAAGCAGCAGGATGAATTCTGAAGTGTTTAGGGCAATATTATCTGCTCATATTCAGCCAAATGCTTCAGAACTCATTGGACGCCGCTTCACAGTGCAGATGGACAATGACCCAAAGCAGACTGCAAAAGCAACCAAAGAGTTTTTTAAGGGAAAGAAGTGGAATGTTATGCAATGGCCAAGTCAATCATCTGACCTGAATCCGATTGAGCATGCATTTCACTTGCTGAAGACAAAACTGAAGGGAAAATGCCCCAAGAACAAGCAGGAACTGAAGACCGTTGCAGTAGAGGCCTGGCAGAGCATCACCAGGGATGAAACCCAGCGTCTGGTAATGTCTATGCGTTCCAGACTTCAGGCTGTAATTGACTGCAAAGGATTTGCAACCAAGTATTAAAAAATGAATGTTTGATTTATGATTATTATTCTGTCCCATTACTTTTGGTCCCATAACAAGTGGGAGGCACATATGCAAACTGTTGTAATTCCTACACCGTTCACCTGATTTGGATGTAAATACCCTCAAATTAAAGCTGACAGTCTGCAGTTAAAGCACATCTTGTTCCTTTCATTTCAAATCCATTGTGGTGGTGTATAGAGCCAAAAATGTTAGAATTGTGTCGATGTCCCAATATTTATGGACCTGACTGTATACATACAAATTATGGGATATATACTGGAATATATGCAGCTACAGACACTATACTGGTAATGGCGGTGATCAGCAACTTATAGTGGTACAGGTGACAGATTTGCCAAGACATCACCTGAACTTAGCTCTTTAATGCTTTTGTAACATGCTTTTTAGAACTTTTTATTTTTTTAAATTTTTTGTTTATTTTTTAATAAAATCTTCAACTAAGAAGACATTTGTTGCACCTGTTATATTGTGTTCATTCATTAAAACCTTAATTGTTGCGCACTCTTTAATGTAAGTTTTTTTCCTTCAATTTCTATATTATACATTTATTTTGAACATAGTGTAGAGAAATTCTGTGACAAACGCATGTAATGCAGTCAGTGCAATATGTAGGTGGGGATTTTTGTGGGTGTGGCTTGAGCGTGGGCGAGAACACAGAGGGCCCCATGATCTCTTATTGCCCGGGGGCCCCATGAGTTGTCAGTCCGCAACTGCTTCCTTCAGTCTGCTAATTAAGGGGAGGGGTTATTTGGTCACAGGTGATACAGGTCCTATATAACTATAACACTCTGAGCTTGCTCATTTTGAGTTTGCCTTTATTTTGCTTGCCGGACCTTTGACCAAGTGGACATTTGATAAGTGGAGTTAAAAAACCGGATTTGAAAACAGGAGTCTACTAACCTGTGAGTGACAACTGATATTTCCTGTTAATATTGTAACTGGGAAATGAGTGCTAGCAGGGCTGAAGGTTTTGTGCAGTGCACAGTGTGCTGCATGTATGCAGAAATGGAGCAACAACTCCAGGATGGATACCGTTGTGATAGATGTGAGTGGCTTGCCCTTCTGGAAACTCATGTTAGAGATCTGAAGGAGCAAGTTACAACACTGGGCAGAACTGACAACCTTGAAAGGGGTCTTCTGCTCTCTGAGCAGGTAGCTAATGGGATTGATGTGGATTGCAGAGGGGCTAATCAGGATTATCAGGTAGGAATATGGATTACTGTAAGGAGAGGGAGTGGTAGGGGCTCACAGAAAAGGAAGGCTGGCCCTGGGTTTGAGCACCCAAACACATTTTCCAAGTTGGGTGAAGATGTGAGGGTGGCAAGCTCATGGGTTACAGCCCTGGATGCCACTGCTATCGTTAACAGCCAGGAGGGCAGACCATCTGGGAGGGGTGGTGAGGGTAGTGCAGGAAGGCCTAGACATCTGGTGGTAGTAGGGGATTCTATAATAAGAAGGACTGATAGAATAATTTGTTGCCAGGATCACCTCAAACAAATAGTTTGCTGTCTCCCTGGTGTCAGGGTTCGGCATGTGGTGGACCGGGTTGATAAATTACTGGGAGGGGCTGGGCATGACCCAGCTGTCCTGGTTCATGTTGGAACCAATGATAGAATACATGGAAGGTGGAGGCTCCTTAAGAATCAATTTAAAGAACTAGGCTGCAAGCTGAAGGGAAGGACCTCCAAGGTGATATTCTCTGAAATATTACCTGTGCCATGCGCAACTCAGGAAATGCAGGGGGAGATTAGAGAACTTAATGCATGGCTAAAGACCTGGTGTAAGAGGGAAGGATTTGGGTTTTTAGAGCACTGGGCTGACTTTTCATTGGGGTGCAACCTATATGCTAGAGAAGGTCTGCACCTAAATGGAATGGGTTTGCTGTGCTAGGGGAGAGGTTTATGGGAAGGCTGGAGGAGTATTTAAACTAGGATCAAGGGGGAGGGAGAATTAGATTATAACTGGGTAGACAGATCAGACAGGGGTCAATAGTTATTGGTGGGTGGAATGGGGAAAGATGGGGGGAAGGCTCTGGCAGATGATAAGAAGGTTCCCATGTTGCAAACAACCAGTGGAATTGGTACCATTTGTATTGAAAAAAAATAAATATGCAAAATACATGTAAACAAGGTGTCAATGTATTAAAGTGTTTGTTCACCAATGCCAGAAGTCTGCCAAGCAAAATAGATGAGTTTCAAGCTTTGGTGCATGAAGAGAACTATGATTTAATTGGTATTGCTGAATCTTGGCTTCATTCTTCGCATGACTGGGCCATTAATATTCCTGGCTATGTTCTCTTTCGGAGAGACAGAGTAAATAGGAAATGTGGTGGTGTCTGTCTCTATGTGAGAAGTGATCTCAGAGCGAGTGTGAAAGAGGACCTAGTTGATGGAGAGTGTGATGAAGCTGAAGTATTATGGGTGGAACTGCACATGGGGGTGCGTACTACAAAGGTACTCATTGGAGTTTGTTATAGGCCTCCCAGTATTAATGAAGAGGTGGAAACTTAGCTCCTTGCACAGATTGAAAGGGCTGCAAGGGCTGGGACAGTGATAATAATGGAGGATTTTAACTACCCGGAAATTGACTGGAGTAATGTTACTGCAGGAACAGTTAAAGGGCAAAACTTTTTAAACCTACTACAGGACAATTTTATGGTACAGTTCATAGATGCCACTACTAGGAATGATGCTCTGCTGGACCTGGTAATATCAAACCATGCAAAGCTTATTAAGAATGTCCATATAAAAGAACATCTGGATATCAGTGACCATAACATGATTTCATTTATTGTTAGCTGTAAACAGCAAGCACTTACGGGAAAAATAAAAATCCTCAATTTCAAGAGAGCTAAATTTCCAAGGCTGAGAGCTGCTCTCCAAGACTTAGACTGGGAGGGAATATTGGCATTGTTGAACACAACACAGAAATGGGAGTTCTTCAAAAAGACTGTATGTGAACACACTGCAAAATATATTCCCATGGGCAACAAGTTTAAAAGGCTAAAAACCAAATCTATGTGGCTTACAGCCAAAGTTAAAAAAGCTATAGATAATAAGAAAAGAGCTTTTATTAAATATAAAAATGAAGGAACACTACCACCATTTAAACAATACAAAGAATATAACAGGATATTCAAAAAGGAAATAAAGGCCGCAAAAACTGAAAAATGAATGACAGATTGCAAAAGATAGCAGGACCAACCCCAAAAAATCCTTCAAATATATTAATAGTAAAAAAGGTCCGGTCCGAGCATGCAGGCCCTTTACAAAATAATCTAAAGTGGGTGACTGGGGACAGAGAATGCAAATTTATTTAATACCTTCATGGGAGAGCTCTTGTCCATAATGTGCATGGTATTGACACAGCTCCAGATGATCCACATTGGCTCACAATTGATATGATCCAAAAATATTTAGACAGTATAAAAGTGAATAAAGCACCTGGACCAGATGGCATACACCCACAGGTCCTTAAAGAATTGAGCTCTGTCATTTCAAAGCCATTGTTTCTAATTTTAGGAGCTCTTTAATGACTGGCATTGTACCACTGGATTGGCATAAGGCCAATGTGGTGCCAATGTTTAAAAAGGGGTCAAAATCTTTACCAAGTAATTATAGACCTGTAAGTTTAACTTCTATAGTTGGGAAGATACTGGAGAATTTAATAAAAGGCCACATAGATGAGTTCTTGCTGGAAAAAAATATTTTAAGCAACAGACAGCATGGATTCATGAAAGACAGAAGTTCTCAAACAAATCTGATTTCTTTTTATGAGGGGGTGAGCAAAACCTTGGACAGAGGGGTGGCGGTGGATGTGGTATACTTGGATTTTGCTAAAGTGTTAACACAGTTTCCCACACAGCTAATGTGTAAGGTAAAGTCTACGGGCTTGGAAAAATCTGTATGTAAATGGATAGAAAACTGGCTAAAATATATTATTCGAAGAGTAGTGGTTAATGATTCATACTCTGAATGGTCTAGGGTTGTCAGTGGTGTACCCCACGGTTCAGTGTTGGGACCCTTACTTTTTAATATATTTATAAACGATATAGGGTCTTGAATTAAAAATACCATTTCAGTCTTTGCAGATGACACCAAGCTGTGCAGTGGAATAACGTCCTTACAGGATGTCTCCAACTTACAAGCCGACCTCAATGCACTGTTTAATTTGACAACTATGTAGCAAATGAGGTTTAATGTTGATAAATGTAAGGTTATGCACTTGGGGGCTAAGAATATGCATGCATCATACATACTAGGGGGAGTACAACTGGGGGAATCAATGGTGGAGAAGGATCTGGGAGTTCTGGTAGATCACAAGCTTAATAATGACATGCAATGCCAAACTGCAGTTTCTAAAGTGAGCAAAATCCTCTCTTGTATTAAAAGAGGTATAGACTCCAGAGAGAGAGATATCATACTACCCCGGTACAAATCATTAGTAACACCTCATCTAGAATATGCAGTTCAATTTTGGGCACCAATTCACAAAAAGTACATTGGGGAACTTGAGAAAGTACAGAGAAGGGCAACTAAACTGATACTAGGCATGGAGGAGATCATCTATGAGGAAGATTAGAGGAACTGAATGTATTCTCTCTTGAGAAGAGGAGATTAAGGGGGGATATGATCAACATGTATAAATACATCAGTGGTTCATATAGTGAACTCGGTGTAGAGTTATTCATCCTGAGGTCATCACAGAGGACAAGGGGGCACTCTTTATGTCTGAAGGAAAAGAAATGTAATCTCCAAACATGGAAAGGTTTCTTCACAGTGAGAGCTGTGAAAATGTGGAATAGACTACCTCAAGAGTTGGTTCTGGCCAGCTCAGTGGATTGCTTCAAAAAAGGCCTGGATTCTTTCTTAGATACACATAATATACCTGGATACTAACATTTATAGGTAAAGTTGATCCAGGGAATATCCGATTGTCTCTCGGGGGATTAGGAAGGAATTTTTTTTTTTCCAGCAGAAGCAAATTTGATCATCTTTGCTGGGTTTTTTACTTCCTCTGGATCAACTGTGGGTATAGGATTGTAATTTTTTTTTTGTTTTTCTATGGTTGAACTGGATGGACTTTTGTCTTTTTTCAGCCAGACTAACTATGTAACTATTTCATATTCTTGGCTGCAATCGACCCACAACCAAGCACAGGACAGATTTAAAGAGAAATAGGAATCAGCCTTAGATCTCCAAATTACAGATAAACAAAGGCATCATGCTTGCATACTGGCCCACAAATGCTGTCTTAGCACATGCACTCAGGAAACTGCATACAAATTAGTCACGCTTTGGTACACCACACCTGTTAAACTTAAGAAGTGATACCCACTCTCATCTGACTTTTGTTGGAGATGTGGCCAGTCTGCAGGTGCACTTGCCCATATCTGGTGGCTTCCATTTTCGACACAAGTTTGTAATCTTATACGTATATCAGATTACAGAAAAAAAAATAGATTTGACTCCACAAAGCTGCTGTTTACATATTTCGCCATACCCCCTACATAAATACAAGTGTACATTAGTAAAACATTTACTCAATGCAGCAATATCCTTCATTCCTTTGCATTGGAAGTCCACCTATACACCTACAGTTAAAGATTGGTTGGCTAAGGTTGAGGCATTATATGACATGGAGGAGGCTTTAGCTATAAGAATAGATAATACAGACCATTTTCATGCCACCTGGACTGCTTTGTTTCAATTTACACTTTCAGCCACGTATGAGACCTACTACACAGCTGAACTAGGGTACTATCATTTTGTGGAACATATCCACCTAGTGTTGAGGCTCTCTGTTATCCATCTGTCCATTATGTGATATACTGTATGGGTGTACTTTCCTGTTTCTTTAGACCGTTGCTCGGAAAATTATTGTACCGCGGGTGAAAAAGACTAAGCATTATAATTTATGCTTTGTGTTCTATGCTATGCCTCCGGTAATATTTGCACATTTCTTTATGGTCTCATATTACCACAAATTGTAATACATAGAGGCTTTAGATAGCACTGTCATGTTTAGGTTAATAGATCTTGTATGTCTCTTGATCCTGCTCTACTATTCTTTGAATCAAAGAAATTATTTATTGTGCTTTTACTTCCATCTTTGCATTTTATATGCCAGTATAAATAAGTAGTAAGTGTTTGTTTTGTATAAATAATTACTGTGTACCTTTGCTGAAATACTACATTTCCTTTGACTTGATGTTACGTATAATTACATACTCTGGCTGTGTTTCTTGGTGTTCTTTTCTTATGTACTTTCCAGAAAATTTCAATTAGAAACTTGAAATGTGAAAAAAGGGTCAGTATAGCTAAAGAAAAAGATGTACCTATCTGGTTGCCTGAGGGGGCAATTCAGAGCCAAGTTCAGATTGATCCCAAACATCCCACATTTTGGAAAATTGCATTAAGGAGCTGCCCACTGTAGCAGTAAGATATTTCATTTTACAAGCATCAACACATATTACCAAAACGCCCTACATTGCAAAAATGTACTTTGCTCCTCGGACTCAGGACACATCAAAAATGTATTTGTTGATTTTGATATAGGTATATGAAGATATTTTCTACATAAACATACATAAAATCTGAACCATACTCACAACCATACACATACTGTAGTCTTATGCTATGTACACAAACCTAAACACAACCTGCACACAAAAGCTACACTTAAAAGATACACCTAGCTCTGCACTATAATCACAAGAATATATATTGGGTATTGCATACAAACACACATAGAGCTGCACTATACACACTTTAATGGCCCTGTCAAGGTTGGAGTGCCACCTTTCTAAATTTAGTGGGAGGCTAGACTGTAGCCAGTTTAAGTTCCGATTGTTAGCATTTTCTGCATTCACTAGGTTTCCCCAAAGCCTAGGATGTTGTTTGATTCTGTCTGTTGTTGGAGAGTATTCTCCAGAAAATAGAGCAAGAAGATACAATGTTATTGGTTATAAATATCTATTTCACCTTGGCCAATCACTAGGAAATTTTTTGCCAGTGATATAGGCTGGAGAAGAAGACACATGTTCAGGGAGCACGTCTAGAAAGGTATTTTGCCTGGGGAGAAGACTGATTCTGATGAGCTTTTTGCCTCCCAGGCCTGCTTTCTAGGAAGTTCTCATCATGTTTAAAATCCAGTCCCCAAGTCCATTCGCTGACAAACTCATGCAGACTTCACCTCCGTAACATTTCCAAAATACATCCGTTCCTAACCCCGAAAACCACTAAGCAACTCATTCACTCCCTCATTATATCACGCCTCGACTACTGTAACTCCCTCCTCACCGGCTTACCCCACCGCAGGCTATCCCCGCTTCAGTCTATCTTGAATGCTACGGCCAGACTCCTCCACCTTACTAACTGCTCCGTATCCGCCACCCCTCTCTGCCAGTCCGTCCACTGGCTTCCGATTGCCCAACGGATAAAATTCAAAATGCTAACATTGACTTATAAAGCTGTTCATAATACTGCCCCAAACTACATCACAGATCTGGTATCCAAATACCACCCAATGCGTACTCTCCGCTCCTCACAAGACCTCCTACTCTCTAGTTCCCTGGTCTCCACTTCCATTCCCATCTCTAGGACTTCTCCAGGGCTTCCCCCATTCTCTGGAACTCCCTACCCCAATCCATCAGACTGTCAACTACTCTCCTCACCTTTAGGCGCATTCTGAAAACCTATCTCTTCAGGGAAGCCTACCCCGCCCTCAGCTAATTACTGAACTCCTCCACTCTTCCTACAACTCCATCCCCCACAGCTATTTCCTCCTGTACCACCATCCCCTCCCTCCTAGATTGTAAGCTCCAAGGAGCAGGCCCTCGAACCCCTCGTGTATTGAATCATATTGTTACTGTACTGTCTCGTGTACTGTCTCCCTTTATAATGTAGTGAGCAAACTGTTGGCACCATATAAATACTGTATAATAATAATAATAATTATGAGAAATAGGCCTATGTCAGGGCATGGAAGATAGAATTGTGGCTAAAAAAGGGAGCACCTTCAAAAAGCTTGATCAGTGCATATCTTGTCACCCTTAGCTCTTGAAAACAGAAGAGGTCATTTCTATTTGAGCATAGGAGATTTTGATGCTGTTTTTGTAACCTGTAAACCATATCTCACTGTCACTGGTGGTTCATCAAGTACCCTTGGGCTAATGCTAAGGCTATGAGGACCCATTAAGTTCAGCTGCTCCTTAAAGGTTTAGCCCTACAACACAAACATACACACAATCTGCACAAAGCACATACACATATGCCTACACTATATTTACAAGTATAGACATAATCTTTACTTTATACACAGTCTGTATATTGCACACAAACATAGACAAGGGCCTGCACTGTAACTACAAGCATGCACGCAATCTGCACTACACACACATACACACAGAATCACATTATATTCATAAACACAAATGTGCCTACTCATAAAGAGGAGTTCTCCCTGTTCTGGATTAAGTAGTTTTTTGGCTCCTGCAGAGGGAAGAAAGTGGGCCAAGCCTGGTGCTGATGTTGTGCTCTTTCCTTCGACTGGAACTGAAACTTCATATGCTTACTGAGAGCTGCAGTTTCAGGTATCAGGGTGCTGAAGGTAGGTGGGTGGATGCTTTTGGGGCCCTAAAGAATGTGTGAGGCTCGGTTCCATAGCCTAGTTTTCCCATTCCAAATGCCAGCTCTGAGCACCAAAAATTAAGGCAGGTCTTAGGAAACACATCCCAGCAAGTATAAAAGCATGGTAACTATCATTTTGAGGTCAGACGTGGCAGCCATCATATTTCATTCATGACTGGTTTATATTAATTGGTTTAGTGAAAAAAAAAACACTGTGTATTTTTAAGTATTTGTGACTCCCTTTTTTTCAGTGTAGTTGAACTCATTTATATAATGACACTGCCCTCTGCTTATTAAATACAACAGGAAAAAGTGTACCAAATATGATTTTACACTGTTGAAAAAAACATGATAATATCTCACAGAGAAATCTTATTACAAGTAAATTGCGCTTTGTTCAATCTTTATTATATTCTATAGTACATGAATATAATAAATAATGTGGATCTTTCCCATTGAACATCTTAGCAGCATAATGAAATGGAATAGAGAGATATTTCAACAATTTCTAGGCTTTCATCTCTTGAAAGAAAGCAGAAATGATGCATGACTATATTACTCTAGCTCTACTACGGCACATTATATGGGAAATTATCAAGGACAGAGACATAATACAAGACTATAGTTCCTTTTGTCAGCATATTATTAAAATATTATATATGATAAAACTTTAACTCTGTCAGAAATAGAGGGCCAGATGAAAGCGAGTGCATTTGTGATAAAATATATAGATCCAGTTTAAGAATTCTTTAAAAAGAGAGATTATGCTCATAATCCGGTGTTTGAAGCTCATCTCTTATTTAAATAAATAAAAGATCATTGTGTTCATTCTTGCATTTTTAATAATCCTACAGTACAAATCCTTGGGCTCAGCTATATTATGTGTAATGCAGGGATATAATCTTCCGTTAAGGATAGTTTGTATCCAGCATTACAAGTTAAATGGAGTATTTCTCTTAATTGCATCGCTGTGTTTTGTTCTGTTTGACATTACTGTGAACTTAAAGCTGAACTCCAGGCTAAAAGTTAAAGGATAAGTGCACTTTAGGACAAAGTGCCTTTTTCAGTTTTGTTTCTTTGTCCTGACCTATCCCCCCCCTCCACTGATGCATACTTCTCATAATCCAAAAGGCCTTGGAACATAGCCCATAAAAGTCTATGAGGCTGGAATCTGCAAGCACGGTCAGGAGACTAATACTTGTGGCTCTGGATGAAAACAATCACCGGAGGTTGCGGCCATTGTATCAAAGTAATTATGCATCTGTGGAAGGAGAGGGTGAGCTAGTTTATGTCAGAGCAAAGAGTCAAAAAAGATATATGTACTTTGTCTTAAACGCAGCCCACCACCATTCCTGGGCTCTCCAGTGTGATCCGGGAGCCCGGGACCACTGCTTTCTGTGTGACTTGCTGAATACAGAGGGATGGAGGGTACATCCGTACCTGCCCCTCCCTAGTGACAAATGAAACCATAAGCGACAAGGATTTTATCACTTCCAGTTTTGGTTTGTTGCTTACAAGTAGTCACTGGCTTGTAAAGCATCGGATCAAACCGCTCTCAGTTTGATCAGATGCTTCTGAGGGCAGAGGAAAGATCTAGGTCTAATAGACCCCATATCTGTCAGTATAAAGTACTTGTCACTAAACATGCTATCACAAGGAATGTTGTGCATCCCTTGTAATAGTAATAAAGTTGATCCTATAAAAATGTAAAGATAAATAAATAATAATAATAAAAAATGTAAGCGCCCTTTCCCCCCCCCCCCCTTCCTCACATGCAAGCGTACACGCTTACGTACTGTAGGTCCCACAGCATATGTAAATAGTGATCACACCACCATTGTGAGGTATTGCTGCAAACATTAGAGGGAAAGGAACAATTCTGGTGTCAGCTCTCCTGTGTAACTCTACATTGGTAACCTGTAAAGGCTTTTAAAGCTTACACAGTCATGTGCAATTTTAAATGGGACATGTTAGATATCTATTTACTTAGTATAACATCATTTGTTAACTTTTTCCAAAAATATTGTGTTTGTGTGCACTAAAGTTGCAAACTCTGTTGCAAAAAATGGCATAAATTGCAGTATCTATACCACAGTTTGTAGACGCTATAATTTTCACACAAAGCAATAAATATATGTTTATTGGGCTTTTTTTTACCAAAAACATGTAGCAGAATACATTTTGCCTAAATTTATGACTAACTTTGAGTTTACTATATAATTTTTATAGCTGAAAGTAAAAAATATTATAATTTTTTTAAGTTTCGGTCTTTTTTTGTTTATACAGTAAAAATTAAAAAGTGCACAGGTGATCAAATACCACTGAAAGAAAGCTCTATTTGTGTGAAAAAAAGAATGTAAATTTAGTTTGGGTACAGCATTGCATGACCGTGCAATTACCAGTTGAAATAGTGCAGTGCCGAATAGCAAAAAAAGGGGGGTAAATCCTCAGGAGGGCAAGTGGTTAAAGTGTGTTTTTTCCTGAATATTTGCATTTGATAAACCACTGCACAAATATTGTGCAACATAAAAAAATTCAAAAGTTGTTATTTTATTTTCCAGGGCATTTGTTTTCAGAAAATATATAATGTTTGGGGGTTCTAAATGATTTTCTAGCAAAAAAAAAGCAGATTTTGTTTCATATGTATCTGACAATTTTCAGAATTGGCCTAGGTTTGAAGTAGTTAAACAGAACTGGTTTACCTGTAACACTACAGAATGATAAGGATTTATTTGTGGCTTAAACTATATTTAATTGAAAATACCTTATCCCTCCCCAGGATTCATACTCACAGTTGCTGTACGTTTTGCATTAAAGGAAAATGTAAAAAGCCTAAGCAAATATAACTGAAAAACAAACAGAGATTTCTTAACACCTAAAATAAAAATGTAATTTTAATTAACTGTTATTTGACCATTCTCTTCTAGGATGTTTAAATATAGACATTTGCCTTATGTATTAACCACCAATGCACAGATCACTATGGTAATGGAAATATAAATACCAAGTAAACAGAAAGTCATAAAATAACAGAAAAGCATTCCTTTACAGTATATAAAAAGTACCCTCATTGAAATAAAAAAGAACATAGCAGGTAAACAGAAGCTAAATGCATTGCTCAATGACATAAATTGTTTCTTAAGAAAATTATACAAGTTTATATAAGTGGCTTATTAGGGATTGGCTGTCAATCCAGATGTAAAAATGACTTTCAATCTACCACTATCCAGCTCTGATTCACTGGGGTTGAATTATTTAATGGATAGAGAGCTTTAACTGCAAAATTGAATGTTCATGCAGCTTAGTTAATAAGATGAAGCTCTGTTCGCTTTCATTATCCAATGACTTACATTTTTGCCTATGAAGGGTACCCAGTTTTCATTGCCACCCCTTCCTGTGTTTACTTGATCAGGGAAATGCTATCCTTACAAGGAAAAAATAAAAATGTAAAAACAAGTTTTAAATCTATGAATACTGTATGTAAATAATACAATGTATAAAGACTTGTATATACCTGCCACAAACAGAACATTCAGTCTATAATAGTTAATGTCCTCCTTTAGACTGCCTCTGACATATATTTTACCATCAAAGGAAGATTTGAGAAATGGCAACCCATGTGTAAGTAGCACAAGGAAGCCCACAAATTATATTATTAACCTGTTGTGCCACTGGCCAATTTGTACAAAGTTGAGGGCTTTAGCTTTAGTTTATTTCAGAGTAAAAACATTTCTAATATTTTTAAAGTGACTCTAAAGGTTGTAAATGAAAAAAAGAAAATAACAAACATGTTATACTTACTTGCTCTGTGCAAAGGTTTTGCACAGAACAATCCCAATCCTCTTCTTTTTGCCCCCCCCCCAGTCCTGGCAGGGGTAATTGGTTTCACTTTAGGGTAGAGTTCTCCTCAAATCCTCCAGGGAGTGAGGTGAGTTCATATCCTTTCCTGGATAAATGTGTGGGGTGGAGCTTAGAAAGTGTTAGGATTTCTATGAATAAAAAATTATATTTTTATAATTTCTCTCATTTGTCTTAAGGAAGATTGGAAGATTAGGTTCACATGACATCTTTTCCTAGTTATAAATGCCTTGGAAGACCTGTTTGTCGAGATAAGGAGATATTGTTGACATCTAATATCCAGAACAATCAAGAAGTTTGGCCAGTAAATAGACCTGGAAGTAGAGAAATCCCAGGTACATTGAAAGGGTCTCAGTCAAATTAGACACAGTTTTCTTTTCCTATGAACAGGACAAAAAGTTAAACAAAACCCCTGGTCTATGTTTACGAGACTTTAGACCTCACACACATGGTATTGTGGAAGAGGCCACATCATTTTGCTTAGGTGAAAGAAGTCAACATTCTCGGATATTCCAAACAATGACAGTATCTCTCTATTCTTCCACTATATGAAGGACATCAATTTTCTCCATATTCCAATGTTAGGAGGACAAGATAATGCAAACAACATGGATTGCATTTTAAATGTTAACTTTAAAAGTATGCAGACACTTTTCCATGTACTGTATATAGATTCATATAAGAACTCTGTCATGATTATTATTCTATTTATATATGATTGCAACCTTTTTAGTAAGAAAGATTTGCAGTTCATCATTTGATATAATAACACTATTAACACTGCTGAGACTCATTTAGTTTTGGTAAAAAAGTACAAAATGGAACATCACTGTTTCCATATATACATAATACTTTACGAAAAGACATGATTAGGACACAAAATATCATATTATGTAAAACAAGTTATAATATTATCATATGTTTGTTTATTTGTAATCACTATTGTTAGAAATATTTGTGTCTGTTATAACGTAACCATATTCAAATAGTGGTTTAAGTATTTTTCCTTTGTCTCTCTCTCTATGTGTATCAGCAATATTTTAATTATGGACTGATATGCATGAAACTCCACCTTTTTAAAATTTTCTATTTAAAATGCTCCTACCCTCTAAGGCTGCATTCACACTTGAGCATTTTGTAGCTTCTAGCTCGAATCTTGAAGCTCCAAAAATGCTCAAACTTAAAAAAATCAATTGTTCTCTATGGTGCCTGTTCATGTGATCAGGTGTGAACAGACACCATAGAGAACAATTGATTTTTTAAGTTTGAGCTTTTTTGGAGCTTCAAGCTTCGAGCTTCAAGCTACAAAACTCTACGAAATGCTACAAAAGTGTGAATGCAGCCTTATGATTAAAAATCATACTGTAAATAGGGCTGCCATGCCCTCAAGACATTTTATGCCTTTTAAATAAAATAACATTGTTAAATCTGTACAAAATTTTGTATCTTATAAGAATTAGTTACCACACAATTTAGATTTCCCAGATAAACTCAGGACAGGCATTTTTGGCCCTAGGGTGCCATGTGATGGTCAGGTCAGGTATTGATTGATTACACAAAATGTTAATCAGTAACATGGTTGAGCAATGAGAAGGAAGATTACACCTTCTGGGCGGAGTTCTATGAGTGTATTAATTGCTACTGTATAAAAATAGCAAATCTGGTAGACAAGAGAGCACACGCCTATCATCTACAGAGATGGATACATCATAACACACATCATCTGGATCTGATCACACTGCCTCATTTTCAAATAGATATGCAATACACACACATCATAAACAGAGAGACTGGTCATCTGAAAAACTTTACTAAAGCCAGGACACACAACGCCAACATAGCTAGAAGCCATTTTAGGAAGACAACTCCACCCATTGGTCAGTAGCCATTTGAAGGGTCTGGTTGGTAGCCACTTAAAGCAATCCATTCACAGAATTCCACTCTATTGCGTCTGAGGGTAAATATAACTTACTATTCTCCTGTGATTTTTGTTTAGGCCAGTTGTAATAATCTGTGGTGTAACTTAGTATTTATCCCCCAATAACATGATTTTTTCAATTGTTTTTCTTTTCTTTTGGCCGTACTGGTACATACTTTTATGTATTTTGAGGATTATTCTTTCTGCAGGAGATTGACAGTCGGAATCCGGTAAACGCAGATTATTATCTGCCAGGTAGTTATCAATTATTATGCTGTCTATGAGGGGAAATTAATTTAGTTTAATTCAATATATATATATATATATATATATATATATATATATATATATATATCAAGGCTTTAGCATAATATCTTGAGCAATTTATGGTGAGGATAATTTAGTGCCTGTGTCAACCTACCGATCTGACTATTATTTATGGTGTTTGTAAAGTGACTTCCGTCAAATAAATATTAATTTATTTTCGATAGTGTGCAGCCCATATCTACACAAATCTTATCATGTTATTCAAGGGATTTCTGTATGACCAAGTAACTTAGAAATAGTTATTAGGTCAGCTTAATTAATTTTTATAAATTATTTTGTATTGGAGGCACTGTTGTCCATCGATCAATTAAACGATCAAAATAGCTGACTAAATTAATCATTCAGACATTCCCATACAGTTGCAAGAAAAAGTATGTGAACTCCTTGGGATTACGTGGAGTTTTGCATGAATTGGGCATAAAATGTGCTCTGAACGTCATCTAAGTCACAACAATAGAAGAACACAGTCTGCTGAACATAATACTACACAAACAATAGATGTTGCCATGGTTTAATTGCACATAACATGTAAACATTCACAGTGCAGGGAGGAAAAAGTATGTGAACCTTTGGACTTAATAACTGGTTGACCCTCCTTTGGTAGCAATAACCTCAACAAAACGTTTCCTGTAGTTGCAGATCAGACCTGCACAACGATCTGGAGTAATTTTGGACCACTCCTCTTCACAAAACTGTTTCAGTGTAGCAATATTCTTGGGATGTCTGGTGTGAATCGCTCTCTTAAGGTCATGGCACAGCATTTCAATCAGGTTGAGGTCAGGACTCTGACTGGGCCACTCCAGAAGGCGTATTCTGTGCTGTTGCAGCCATTGTTTTGTTGAATTACTTGTATGATTTGGGTCATTGTCCTGTTGCATCACCCATCCTCTGCGGAGCTTCAGTTAGCGGACAGATGGTCGTACGTTTTCCTGCAAAATGTCTTGATAAACTCTGGAATTCATTTTCCCATCAATGACAACAATCCGTCCAGGCCCTGAGGCAGCAAAGCAGCCCCAAACCGTGATGCTCCCTCCGCCATGTTTTACAGTGGGGATGAGGTTTTGATGTTGGTGTGCTGTGCCTTTTTTTCTCCACACATAGTGTTGTGAGTTCTTCCCAAACAACTCAATCTTGGTTTCATCTGTCCACAGTATATTTTGCCAGTAGTGCTGTGGAACATCCAGGTGCTCTTTTGCAAACTTCAAACGTGCTGCAATATTCTTTTTGGACAGCAATGGCTTCCTCCGTGGTGTCCTCCCATTTACTCCATTCTTGTTTAATGTTTTCCTTATTGTAGATGTGTCAACAAAAATGTTAGCATGTGCCAGAGATTTCTGTAGGTCTTTAGCTGACATTCTGGGATTCTTCTTTACCTCATGCAGCATTCTGCGCTGTGCTCTTGCAGTCATTTTACAGGATGACCACGCCTAGGGAGAGTAGCAACAGTGCTAAACTTTCTCCATTTGTAGACAGTCTGTCTTAACGCGGACACATGAACATCAAGGCTTTTGGAGATACTTTTGTAACCCTTTCCAGCTTCATGCAAGTCAACAATTCTTGATCGTAGGTCTTCTGAGAGCTCTTTTCTGCGAGGCATGGTTCACATCAGACAGTGCTTCTTGAAACCAGTAAACCCAAAACAGGTGTGTGTTTTTTAAGGGCAGGACAGCTGTCAGCAACACATCCAATGTCATCACACTGATTGGAGTCAAGGTTGGCTCACTCCTGGCTCCAATTTGCTCTGGGAGAAGTCATTAAGCTAGGGCCTCACATACTTTTTCCTCCCTGCACTGTGAATGTTTACATGTTATGTGCAATTAAACCATGGCAACATCTAATGTTTGTGTAGTATTATGTTCAGCAGACTGTGTTCTTCTATTGTTGTGACTTAGATGACGTTCAGAGCACATTTTATGCCCAATTCATGCAAAACTCCATGTAATCCCAAGGGGTTCACATACTTTTTCTTGCAACTGTACAAAAGTGGGTGGATTGTAGTAGAACTGCCAGTATGATCCTGGATTTGTGAGGCTAAGAGCTAGGTTTCTCTGACCCCAGGATGGGCTTCCCCGATACCTGGTTAGGACTGAGGTACACTACTACTAAAGAAGGAAAAGACTTGCTATTTGACAATAAGTGGAAAGTGCAAAAATACTATTTTCCTGTTTGAGAGGATGTAACACTGATGCCAAGTGTTCTTCAATAAAAAGGAGTGAACTGAGCCTCTGGCTGAAATATGGTGATTCAAGTGGATGCTTACTACCTCTGAATGTGTATATTGGGACAGCACACAGTTAGGCCACGGCGCTGGACAGGTGCGTTTCATGTGGGATACATAAAGTAAGGTACAGGATCCGGGTTGAAAAAAAGTGGTGCAAAACTGATTGGATTGGGACTGGTGGTGGGGAGGGGATGAAGTTTCCCTCTTGTCAGGAGGAGCAGACCCCCTCCATATAGAACTTGGCAAGTGACCTGGGCCCTTCATGTCATATGGACCTCAGGTGTTTGGCTGAGCTATCTGAGACTTATCCTGTAACCACGGAAAATACACAAGGCTTGCAGTGAATGTTCCCAACTGTTGGTGGGTTGTTGCTAATGGTAATTAAGGTTTTAATGGTAATTAAGGTGAAGGTTTACAGCCTGCCATTTCTGCAGATGTGGCAGAATAGGTGTTCTGAGTGGGCTGTGGCCTGCACATGGACAGAAAAGTTAGGCCCTAGTCAGCCCTAGGCAGCCCAGAACTGAAGCAGGTCCCTTAGTGGAGTATTTGGCAATTCAGTCAAAGTTGGGTCTGCCTACAAGTGGTCCACAGTATTCTTACCAGAAGAAAGAACTTTTTGCAAGGTAGGAGGCTCTTTTTGTAAACCAGTAAAGTATGTATTTTTAGTTATGTCTGGTGTTGTACATACACCCTGGAATATCCTTTTTGTTTTGCCATCATTTTAACACTATGCACCTGAAATAAATTAGGAATTAGGAATACATTTTGGAAATCTTCTTTCATGTGTAAGAATATTGTATGCAGTAATTCTTTGCTCCATTTTTATCAAGTTAAGTGTTACTATTACAGTTCTTCACTTTAAGGTAATATGTGCAGATCATAATTAAACTACATTCTCTAAGATGCCTCATAGAACAGATGAAATAATTCATGGAATTATATTGTCTCTCACTTTCCCTTCTTTCCGCAGGCAGCTAACAGAGAAGTAATGTGATGTATGCACACTAATAATGCTATGCCTGCAAGACAGCATATTTCTTAGTGAAGCTTTTGGAGAGTTTTCTCAGTCATTCACTGTGCTGTAATTGTGTATAGGGTGAAAACCATTTTGTGCATTATAGCAGTGTTTATTAAATCTGTTCTCAGGTTTCTTAGCAGTGTCTGTGTGCAAGTAACTTCACATTTCATACAGTAGGTGCAATAATTAGCATCTCGGTAATGTGGTTTTTCTATCTGTGTGTTTAGCAGTAAAACACAAATTGTTGATAAAATATTTGCCTTTATAAAACTCTGGGCTCCCCCCACCCCAATTTCTAGGGCTGGAAAAAAGTGCTAATCTGTTATGTGCTACTCCATACCTTATTATAACAGGAGATTTGCACAGCAGTGGTGGGGATTAGAACAGTAGGGAACCATCTGAAAAGGTAAGCATAAGCACCTGGGGGTTCCCAGCACAGGGTAGGGGGTAAAGTGCATATTCTTTCCCAACAGAGTTTCTATACGTTTAGAAATGGTGATATGATATCAACCTGGATTTCATTTTGAAAAATGTCAGCAGACCTTAACTAATTAAGTACCTGCCTGTATACACCCCTTCATTACTAGGTTATTTTTCTGTTTTCAGGACTGTAATAGTTTGGCAATTACTTGGTTATGCAACACTGTGTCCAAATGAATGGTATATTGTTTCTTTTTTTGACAGATATTGTTTTGGTTTTGAGGTAGTTAAACCTAGAGGTTGGTGATGGTGCTGGTGTGCATCAAGGAAGTGGGTTAATGTACAGGTCACATACAGTGGGAGGATACGGCAAGTAATGCGCAGGATAAGGGAGTCAAAGGCTTTAATAGATAAAAATCCATTATAGCACAAACAAACATGCCCGTAGACTCTAAAGTGATGACGTCCTAGCTTAATAGTTCATAAAGCCAAATAAGGTATAGCAGCTGGCTTTAAAGGACTTAGTGCAGCTCCTCAGCAGATGGAAGGAATATCTGTAGTAATGTAAGAGACAAGCAGGAGGCTGCTTCTACGTGCAACAAATTAAATAATTTATTAGTTAAAAAAATGCAAATTAGCCCTTAATGACAGGCTTCAGAAAGAGGCATTGCAGCCTCAAAACATCTAGCCACACCCCCCTCAATGCCTACCGGTGACTGATGTCGTCAGCGAAATTCCCACGCTGTCAGACTGGCTTCTGAGCTGATGTACTCTCTGGTTTTGAGCTTCTGCATCTTCTAACATTGGGGGTGTTGCTCCCATTTGCTTCAGATGACCCAGGTCCTCATGGGTTATGGCTTTTAAGCTTGATATGTGCTTTTATTCCTACTTCATGTGAGTAACTGATTTGCATTTTTTACTTAGAAATAAATTATTTCATCTGTTGCATTTGGAAGAGCCCTTGTGTGTGTCTTTAAAGGCTTTAGTATACAGGTCTCATAAAGTTACAGGATGGAGACCAGATGTACTGCTCAAACTCAAGAGGAGGGGAGGTTATCAATTAAAACCTCTCACCTTAAAAATTCTGCTGCCTACCTCCGTTTCTTCAGTCTTCCTTCCTTCTCTTCCTCTGTTAAAAGAGGAAGAGGAGGACTATCAAATGTAAACACAGGCAGTGTTTACATTGGCCATTGCTATGATTAGCCATCAAAGCAATCACAAGACACAGTGCCACTCATATTGGCTCTTTGCATTTTGCTCATGATCTGCACTGTCTAAGACAACTTGATCACAGGCATTTAAAAGGGTGCACTGCTCACCAACACATTTCCACCTGTCTGCCATTTTTACTATACAGTGGTAGTAAGGTATTTAATAAAAAGGGTGTTATAACATTAGGTAAATAGAAAAAAAACATTTAGTTCCATTATATATTACCTAAAAGTTAAAAACAACATTTTTTAAAATATAGCTTGATTATTTTTTAGTTATCTTGCTACTACCGGCAAAACAGAAAACTGTCCAAAAATAGAAGTCTGCACTGTGAGCCAATTAAAGCAGTCTCATATTGCATTATTATAACATTAACCATTTTTAGGCACTGAAGGCAGCAGGGTAACAGATGATAGAAGGAAGTGAGCACAATATGACCTTAGATGAGCAGGCAGTTGGCAGAAACTGCAGGAGAGAACAGTGGTGCCTCCTTCCAGGTTAAGCAGTGTGAATCAATAGAATGGATACATATAGTTCCAAATACGTTGGCAGTTAAAACAGTTCACATATTTGTGTTTCAGCTGTGTATTTATCTGTTTGCCTGTGTTAAAGTCAAAGTTTAATGAAATTACTTTTTAAAAAATAAGCACAAGGACAGTGCTAACTTTGAATGAGAAGTGTTCCTTGTGCTTGTGGCTGCTCTCTTAGTTGAAGTCTTCCATCCTCTGCCCCCCCTTACCCGCATACTGGTAATCATCCAGTGCTGGGGGGTTAATACGAGCCACTGTACCTGTCATAAGCACTTGCCGACTATGCCTGCCCTTTCTGCCCCCCTTCTCCATTCATTGCAGCTGTACTAGAGCTTCGATCAGTGAGAAGTGTTCTGACTCTAGGTTGGGCAGGTGAAGGAAAGGCCTGTCTCATTGATTCATGAAGTGATTTTCATTGTTGTAAGCTATAGTACAGCTTCTATGAATGGAGGAAGGGGGCAGAAAGGACAGGCATAGTTGGCACTATTGACAAGCGTATATAACAGGTCCAGCAATTCTTATTAACCCCTGCTGCACTGGAAGATTACCACTGCTGGGGTAGGGCATGGAGGGTCAGAGATTGGAAGTTTTCAACTAAGAAAAAAATCTAAGCAGCCACCAGCACAAGGGACACTTCTTATTCACTGTAAGTTCTATCCCTTGTGCTGATTGAAAAAAAAACTAAACTTATTCTTTAAAGCTGAACTCTAAGGAGCAATAAAAGACATGCATTGATGCAACTGTAATATAAATACATGATTCATTGTACTTTTTTTTTAAATGAAAGCTGTGTAAGTATCTGAAATTAACCTGGAATCAACTTCTTGCAGTCCCTGTTGTCAGGAACCATGAACCAGGCGGAGACAGAAAGTGCAATTAAAATCCCACCTTTAATGAAATAGCAAATATAACATAGATCAGAAACGTAGTCAAAACAAAAGCCAGGGTTTGGATACCAAAGCAGATTATCAGATGAGCCAGAGTTGAGAAACCAGAAGTCAGCATAGTCAGGAGCCAAAAATCAGGAACAGGAATTGGAAAAGTAGTCAGCCAGATTGAGTTGTACACAGGGAGGAACACACTGGAGATCATAGACCATGCAAGGGCAAGGAGGAAATGAGCCAAACTGCGAAAATAGCAAAAAGGGTTGGCTGTAGGCTGGATTAATGAGGCAGGTAATAGTATCCAGATGAGTCATATCTGTAGAGACAATGGGTAGCTGGTAATTAGCCAATAGCTGAGCCGCTTCTGAGCACTGGAAGAAAGTGCTGCTCATTAAGTAGCAGGAGCCCAGCCCTGACACCTGTACAGGATAGATGGAGTATGAGAGGAAAAAGCAGTACAAGAGGCATTCATGTGCTGACAAGGAGCATTCTTATAGGAGCTGAGACCACAAGGATAGAGAGATGAGCTCTTCACTGCACTGCTTCATTGCACTGTTGCCTATCAGACTAGTGATGGAAAAAAATGAGGGCAGCTCTGGGTTGAAGATGAATATTGCAAGATCTGCTTTTTTATTTTAGTTTTTAACGAGCTATCACTTTTTGCCCTACAGATAAGCAGTGGCTTCTAAGTATGTTATGTGGAAATTATTTAACTTCAAAATATTTTGCCTTAAGGACAAGTTAAAATGAGTTGAGTAAGTCATGTTTAAATACTATTAACCTGTCTGCATTATTATCTTAACCCAATCTTCTAACATGCCACATCATTAATTGCTATATGCTCCCTCCAACACAGCAACTAAAAATGTCAAAATTCATTTGCTTGACGTGATAGTTTACTACATCATGTTTAGTCAATGTTACTTGCTCTGAAAACTTGATTGCAAGTTAACTTTAATAAGAGTCAGTATGCTGCCAAGTAATGATTCACATATATTTTCTTGAGATAAAAAAAATCTTTAATGTTTCATATAATAAGACGATTTGAAAATATTGCTTTTTACAGAAGTCTGTTTGTTAATTAAAAATAGAACAACAAATATGTTGCAAAGAGTTTTTTTTTCTTCTTAAGGAATAGTAATTAGCGCTCAGTAAGAAGATATACTCTCAGTTTAATAAACACTCTTTGAGAGCTTCCTTTGAATTTTTATTATTTTGTGATCAGGAAATAAGACTGTTATTCTGGTATTGCAGAGATAAGAACATTTGCTAAAATGATCAACAAAAGCCCTCCCTAGAGAAGGTATTTTACTGTAGCAAAGTCTTTACAACATAAATGGAGACTGGAAAAAAATCATCAGTATCAATCAAGTTTAAACTCTGAAATGCAAATAAATAGCATTTGAAGAAGAAAATTGTATCCTTCTGAAAGCTTCTACTAGGGAATGGCACATCGGCACCCCCTGGATGCTCTTTGCATACAGGTTTACATATTACACAGTCACTGACTAGCCCATCCTCAGATACTGAGTGTATGCACATTTACACTGAAATATAACTGATGCACCTAAGGCTGAACCTTCCCGTCCAATATTCAATATGACTTTTGTATCATTTCAATTACTCACGCCTTTTGCTTCATTTTAGTTATATATTGTAATTATGTACATACATTAGTGTTAAGCTGGCCCTACCCTAGTGTAATTTCATTAAATTGTTTTTGTTTTCCGAATGTTCATTTGGTTTTCTATTTATTGTGGGGTCAAACCAACATTCAATTTTTTTTTTGCAATAGCATTGATGAGAAAATTCAAAGGAGCAAAAGACCCTAGGGAGACTCCTCTCAAACCTTAAATAGGTAACAGGTAGAGCCTACCCAGAGGAAGCAACCCAAAACAGGAATTGTACTAAGAATTAAAGGGGAACGCAAGTTCCACCTGCTTACAAGTGCATTCAAACATCATCCTTATTATCATTGGGAAAGGGTACTTGAAACAAGCTGCATTTGTTTATCTTCACTAGCCCAAAACATGTTGACACAAAGCAAGACAGTAGTTTATTTTGAATCTTTCTTAAGCTGGTTGAGGGCAGTGCACTTCCATGTACCCAACAACCACAATTTTTTTTATCAGATTTTAGTGCAGACATACAAACACTGTTTGCAGGATCATGAACACAACAGAGGGGCAGAGAATTGAAAAAATAAATGAAGGGGGGGAGTTTCAAAAAGTTTATACACTAACGGTAAAGAGACCTTCCCAAAACTAGCTATGTGTATAAAAGAAAAAATATGATATTCATCAATATGGTAGGGTTTCTAAGATGCACTTAAAACTGAATTTTTTTTTTAATTGTTTTTTTTTTGGATACACAGCACTAGGGACATAACTTCCCTCTAAGGCCTCATGCACACTGGGCGTTCATCCCTGGATGCATACTGCCCTAAACATTAGTGGAGCTCAAAGCAATATCCAGCCCCATCTAGCAGCAGCTGTTAGCCGCTCATGGACTTTTACAGAGTGCTGGCAGCAGAGCTCTTACCTTCCACCCGTACTTAAATGTCAAAGTCTCATGCATCAGCTGTAAACGCCCAGCATGCATGAGGCCTTATAAAATGTGTAGCAAGTCCTTCAGGCTGCTTCTTGGTGTAGAAATCTTCTTTGCAGTCATTCCAGATACTCCCCACAGTGGTGATCTCCTGGTGGGCTAAAAGGCATATGGTGCATTGGCTAAGAAATAAATGTATTCAAACATGCTGCACATAGTTTGGTGTATTACAAAGTGTTGGGGTAACACAGTAAACTGCACATTTTACCTTACATTACTGCAACACAACAGTCTTCCAGATATTTCTTGCAGAAATGTGCAATAATCCAGCATGAAACAGCTTCTGTACTATACCTTACTGCTGCTCCCTCCTTGTGCAGGGTGAATGGTCATGTATACACCCCCTCCTGTAGTTCACTGCAAGCAGCCTGTAGTAGGTGGGGCCTGCTAGGTCCCTCCCACAGCTCTTCTCTCTGCACAGCCTATGTGCAACCCAGTGATGATGTCCCTACTACTTTTCAGGGTAATATTTTGCTTTACAAAGACAAATAGTGCTCAATAAATGCATGTAAATCCTCTGCAGCTATTGAGGAATATATTTAAAGTAGATTTAAAGAGAGAGTAACCCTGGGTTAAGGCTGGCATGCATATTGGACATAGTCTATAATGTACACATGGTATTTCCGTACACTTGTGCGCATATACTTGCTGATATCATATCCGGCTGTTCATGTACAATAATAGGGTAAATAGGGTAAATGTGTGCCATGGCATCATATATTAGCTTCACTCAATTAACATGTTTGGAATTTGAACCAGCGACCCTGGTGCTGTTGGGAACAGGTGCTGGCCACTTAGCCACTGTGCTATCTTGATGAGGGCATACTGCTAGATATGTTTGACTAGATTCCCTTCTGATAATTCCCTTCTTCTATGCCGCATTGATATAATTATGATTAGAGATGAGCGAATCGAAGTAGGCGAAGTGGAATTCGAGTCGAATATTGGAAAAGTCGAATATTGGAAAAGAATCCGAAAAATAGCCTACTTCGGACGCGCGAATCGAAATTTTTCCTAAAATGGCGGCGGACATGTGCGGCGACGGAGCGGGGATGTCTGGGAAGGCGCGCAGACAAGGCGCGCTGACCCATAATGCATTCCTTAATGACATGTGATCGCATTAGCCAATCAGCAGCCAGCCAGCACTGTGTAATGGTCGAGCTATAAATAGCGGCCATTTTAGAATTCTTCATTTGCCTCCAGTCATTCAACAGAGGCAGACCGCTCTGTATTAGGGACAGAGTTAGGGCCACAGAAACGTTACTTGGGGACAGAGAAACGTTACTTAGGGACAGAGAAGCATTACTCAGGGACACAGAATTGTTAATGAGGGCCACAGAATCGTTACTTAGGGCCAAAGAAACGCTAGTTAGGGCCACAGAATTGTTACTCAGGGACAGACAGAATTGTTACTGAGTGCCAGAGAATTGTTACTTAGGGCCACAGAAACGTTAGTTAGGGCCACAGAATTGTTACTCAGGGACAGACACAGAATTGTTACTGAGGGCCACAGAACTGTTACTTAGGGCCACAGAAACGTTATTAGGGCCACAGAATTGTTACTCAGGGACAGACAGAATTGTTACTGAGTGCCAGAGAATTGTTACTTAGGGCCACAGAAACGTTAGTTAGGGCCACAGAATTGTTACTCAGGGACAGACACAGAATTGTTACTGAGGGCCACAGAACTGTTACTTAGGGCCACAGAAACGTTAGTTAGGGCCACAGAATTGTTACTCAGGGACAGACACAGAATTGTTACTGAGGGCCACAGAACTGTTACTTAGGGCCACAGAAACGTTAGTTAGGGCCACAGAATTGTTACTCAGGGACAGACACAGAATTGTTACTGAGGGCCACAGAACTGTTACTTAGGGCCACAGAAACGTTAGTTAGGGCCACAGAATTGTTACTCAGGGACAGACACAGAATTGTTACTGAGGGCCACAGAATTGTTACTTAGGGCCACAGAAACGTTACTCAGGGACACAGAATTGTTACTGAGGGCCACAGAACTGTTACTTAGGGCCACAGAAACGTTAGTTAGGGCCACAGAATTGTTACTCAGGGACAGACAGAATTGTTACTGAGTGCCAGAGAATTGTTACTTAGGGCCACAGAAACGTTAGTTAGGGACACAGAATTGTTACTGAGGGCCACAGAACCGTTACTTAGGGCCACAGAATTGTTACTCAGGGACAGACACAGAATTGTTACTCAGGGACACAGAATTGTTACTGAGGGCCACAGAACCGTTACTTAGGGCCACAGAAACGTTACTCAGGGACACAGAATTGTTACTGAGGGCCACATAACCGTTACTTAGGGCCACATAATTGTTACTCAGGGACAGACACAGAATTGTTACTGAGGGCCACAGAACTGTTACTTAGGGCCACAGAAACGTTATTAGGGCCACAGAATTGTTACTCAGGGACAGACAGAATTGTTACTGAGTGCCAGAGAATTGTTACTTAGGGCCACAGAAACGTTAGTTAGGGCCACAGAATTGTTACTCAGGGACAGACACAGAATTGTTACTGAGGGCCACAGAACTGTTACTTAGGGCCACAGAAACGTTAGTTAGGGCCACAGAATTGTTACTCAGGGACAGACACAGAATTGTTACTGAGGGCCACAGAACTGTTACTTAGGGCCACAGAAACGTTAGTTAGGGCCACAGAATTGTTACTCAGGGACAGACACAGAATTGTTACTGAGGGCCACAGAACTGTTACTTAGGGCCACAGAAACGTTAGTTAGGGCCACAGAATTGTTACTCAGGGACAGACACAGAATTGTTACTGAGGGCCACAGAATTGTTACTTAGGGCCACAGAAACGTTACTCAGGGACACAGAATTGTTACTGAGGGCCACAGAACTGTTACTTAGGGCCACAGAAACGTTAGTTAGGGCCACAGAATTGTTACTCAGGGACAGACAGAATTGTTACTGAGTGCCAGAGAATTGTTACTTAGGGCCACAGAAACGTTAGTTAGGGACACAGAATTGTTACTGAGGGCCACAGAACCGTTACTTAGGGCCACAGAATTGTTACTCAGGGACAGACACAGAATTGTTACTCAGGGACACAGAATTGTTACTGAGGGCCACAGAACCGTTACTTAGGGCCACAGAAACGTTACTCAGGGACACAGAATTGTTACTGAGGGCCACATAACCGTTACTTAGGGCCACATAATTGTTACTCAGGGACAGACACATAATTGTTACTGAGGGACACAGAATTGTTACTGAGGGCCACAACCGTTACTTAGGGCCACAGAATTGTTACTCAGGGACACAGAATTGTTACTGAGGGCCACAGAACCGTTACTTAGGGCCACAGAATTGTTACTCAGGGACACAGAATTGTTACTGAGGGCCACAGAACTGTTACTTAGGGCCACAGAATTGTTACTCGGACAGACACAGAATTGTTACTCAGGGACACAGAATTGTTACTGAGGGCCACAGAACCGTTACTTAGGGCCACAGAAACGTTACTCAGGGACACAGAATTGTTACTGAGGGCCACATAACCGTTACTTAGGGCCACATAATTGTTACTCAGGGACAGACACAGAATTGTTACTGAGGGCCACAGAATTGTTACTTAGGGCCACAGATACGTTACTCAGGGACACAGAATTGTTACTGAGGGCCACAGAACCGTTACTTAGGGCCACAGAATTGTTACTCAGGGACAGACACAGAATTGTTACTCAGGGACACAGAATTGTTACTGAGGGCCACAGAACCGTTACTTAGGGCCACAGAAACATTACTCAGGGACACAGAATTGTTACTGAGGGCCACATAACCGTTACTTAGGGCCACATAATTGTTACTCAGGGACAGACACATAATTGTTACTGAGGGACACAGAATTGTTACTGAGGGCCACAACCGTTACTTAGGGCCACAGAATTGTTACTCAGGGACACAGAATTGTTACTGAGGGCCACAGAACCGTTACTTAGGGCCACAGAATTGTTACTCAGGGACAGACACAGAATTGTCACTGAGGGACACAGAATTGTTACTGAGGGCCACAACCGTTACTTAGGGCCACAGAATTGTTACTCAGGGACACAGAATTGTTACTGAGGGCCACAGAACCGTTACTTAGGGCCACAGAATTGTTACTCAGGTACACAGAATTGTTACTGAGGGCCACAGAACTGTTACTTAGGGCCACAGAATTGTTACTCGGACAGACACAGAATTGTTACTCAGGGACACAGAATTGTTACTGAGGGCCACAGAACCGTTACTTAGGGCCACAGAAATGTTACTCAGGGACACAGAATTGTTACTGAGGGCCACATAACCGTTACTTAGGGCCACATAATTGTTACTCAGGGACAGACACAGAATTGTTACTGAGGGACACAGAATTGTTACTGAGGGCCACAACCGTTACTTAGGGCCACAGAAACGTTACTCAGGGACACAGAATTGTTACTGAGGGCCACAGAACCGTTACTTAGGGCCACAGAATTGTTACTCAGGGACACAGAATTGTTACTGAGGGCCACAGAACTGTTACTTAGGGCCACAGAATTGTTACTCGGACAGACACAGAATTGTTACTCAGGGACACAGAATTGTTACTGAGGGCCACAGAACCGTTACTTAGGGCCACAGAATTGTTACTCAGGGACACAGAATTGTTACTGAGGGCCACAGAACCGTTACTTAGGGCCACAGAATTGTTACTCAGGGACAGACACAGAATTGTTACTGAGGGACACAGAATTGTTACTGAGGGCCACAGAACCGTTACTTAGGGCCACATAAACGTTAATCAGGGACACAGAATTGTTACTGAGGGCCACAGAACCGTTACTTAGGGCCACATAAAAGTTAATCAGGGACACAGAATTGTTACTGAGGGCCACAGAACCGTTACTTAGGGCCACAGAATTGTTACTCAGGGACAGACACAGAATTGTTTCTTGAGGGACACAGAATTGTTACTGAGGGCCACAGAACCGTTACTTAGGGCCACAGAAACGTTAATCAGGGACACAGAATTGTTACTGAGGGCCACAGAACCATTACTTAGGGCCACGTAAACGTTAATCAGGGACAGACACAGAATTGTTACTGAGGGACACAGAATTGTTACTGAGGGCCACAGAACCGTTACTTAGGGCCACAGAATTGTTACTCAGGGACACAGAATTGTTACTGAGGGCCACAGAACCGTTACTTAGGGCCACAGAATTGTTACTCAGGGACACAGAATTGTTACTGAGGGCCACAGAACTGTTACTTAGGGCCACAGAATTGTTACTCGGACAGACACAGAATTGTTACTCAGGGACACAGAATTGTTACTGAGGGCCACAGAACCGTTACTTAGGGCCACATAAACGTTAATCAGGGACACAGAATTGTTACTGAGGGCCACAGAACTGTTACTTAGGGCCACAGAATTGTTACTCACGGACAGACACAGAATTGTTTCTTGAGGGACACAGAATTGTTACTGAGGGCCACAGAACCGTTACTTAGGGCCACAGAAATGTTAATCAGGGACACAGAATTGTTACTGAGGGCCACAGAACCGTTACTTAGGGCCACGTAAACGTTAATCAGGGACAGACACAGAATTGTTACTGAGGGACACAGAATTGTTACTGAGTGCCACAGAACCGTTACTTAGGGCCACAGAATTGTTACTCAGGGACAGACACAGAATTGTTACTGAGGGACACAGAATTGTTACTGAGGGCCACAGAACCGTTACTTAGGGCCACAGAATTGTTACTCAGGGACACAGAATTGTTACTGAGGGCCACAGAACTGTTACTTAGGGCCACAGAATTGTTACTCGGACAGACACAGAATTGTTACTCAGGGACACAGAATTGTTACTGAGGGCCACAGAACCGTTACTTAGGGCCACAGAATTGTTACTCAGTGACAGAGAATTGTTACTGAGGGCCACAGAACTGTTACTTAGGGCCACAGAATTGTTACTCAGAGACACAGAATTGTTACTGAGGGCCACAGAACTGTTACTTAGGGCCACAGAATTGTTACTCGGACAGACACAGAATTGTTACTCAGGGACACAGAATTGTTACTGAGGGCCACAGAACCGTTACTTAGGGCCACATAAACGTTAATCAGGGACATAGAATTGTTACTGAGGGCCACAGAACCGTTACTTAGGGCCACAGAATTGTTACTCAGGGACAGACACAGAATTGTTACTGAGGGACACAGAATTGTTACTGAGGGCCACAGAACCGTTACTTAGGGCCACAGAATTGTTACTCAGGGACAGACACAGAATTGTTACTCAGGGACACAGAATTGTTACTCAGGGACACAGAATCATTGAATTAAAGAGTATGTCAGACAACATGCAGAGGAGTGGCAGAGGAGGCAATGTTTTAGGAGCGAGCAGACGTGGCAGCAGAGGAAGGGGTCAAGGCAGCACTATTCGCAGCCAGAGGCCTGTGCTCCCAGTGTCATCCAGCGGTCGTGTCTCCACCGACAACCCTGCCGTCATCGATTGGTTGGCTCGGTCGTCTTCCTCTTCCCAGGTCACCTCTGACACCTACAGCCAACGGTCGGTGGGTACGTCAGACACAACCGTTAGTTGGCATGGCCCAGGACCAAGCCCACTGAAATCACGTGTCCTCTACCTGCCCCTGTCCTTTGGTGTTCCCTCACCAAGCGAAGTATCGCATGCTGTGGGCTCAGCCCCACTGTACAGTGAGGAAGAGCTAACAGAGGGCGGTCAGGAACGGGGGGAGACATCCGCCTTTTCAGCAGCCAGGCGAAGAAGTAGTGGCGAGGAGAGTGGCTCGGTAGCCGGTCTAGAGACAGGTCTGTCTCCTGACCCAGACGCAGCCGAGGGGGCTAGTAGTGAGGCGGAGACCCTACTTGATGATGAGGAGGTTGATCGCACTTGGCAGCCTCGTCGTCATCAGGCAATTTCTTCCGCATCATCAGGAGAAGAGGGTGGCAGCTTGGCAGCGAGCGAAACAGTCGGTGGGTTGCCCAGGAGGCAGCAGGGTCGCAGCAGTGTCAGTGGAGCCAAACGGCCACGGAGTAGAGCACCAGCTCCACTGCAGCCTACCACCATGGCCAGTAGTGGTGCCGGTGTGCACGGAGGAAGCAGCAGTCAGCCAGTGAGGAGTATCGGGGGCAAAGTTTCCTACTCGGCGGTGTGGCAATTTTTCGTCAAGCCGCCCGAGGAAGTAAACGTAGCCGTATGTCGACTATGTGGCCAGAAAGTCAAACGTGGCCAGGGGGCCCATGTTGGGACTACAGCGTTGCGGCAGCATATGCAGCGTCGCCATTTGGTGGCCTGGGAAAACCGTGATAAAGATACGGCGGTTCTGCCCGCCCCAGCCCCCGCTCCATCACCCGCTCCGTTACTTGCTCCGTCACCCGACGTCAATCGCCCTCCATCAGCCAGTCAAGGCTCCAACACCTCTGCTGAGGGGAGTTGTCGCTCGTTGGCATCTTCCGCTCGTTCAGATGCTCCTTCTCCTGCTACTCCTCTTCACGGATTCCGTCAGCAGTCTTTCTTGGAATCCGTTTCCAAGAGACAACAGTTTGCGAGCACGCACCCGACGGTGCAAAAGCTGAACGTCCTCCTGTCCAAGTTGCTGGTGCTGCAGTCCCTCCCTTTCCAAGTGGTGGACTCAGCACCTTTCCGAGAAATGATGGCTTGTGCCGCGCCGCGGTGGAGAGTGCCAAGCCGTCATTTCTTCGCCAAAAAGGCAGTGCCAGCCCTGCATTCACATGTAGAAGACATGGTGGGCCAGTCTTTGAGCATGTCGGTCTCTGCCAAAGTGCACGGCAGCACCGACGTGTGGAGCTGTAACTACGGTCAGGGACAGTACATGTCATTTACGGCCCACTGGGTGAACGTGGTGCCGGCACAGCCGCACCAGCAACTTGGACAGGTCACGCCGCTCTTGCCTCCACGTTTGCACGTCCTTGGTCCACAAAAGATGTCCGCCTCTACCACCTCTTCTTCCGCCGTGTCCTCAGCCGCCACCCCCGTGCCAAGTCCCATTACCCGACCGGCATATCACATGTGCAGGGCGCAACGGTGTCACGCTGTTCTGCACCTGGTATGCCTTGGCGAACGTAGTCAAACAGGGGAGGAACTTCTCAGTGTAATGAACAGAGAAATTGACAGATGGCTGTCTCCGCGCAAACTGAAAATCGGAACCATGTTGACCGACAACGGAAAGAACATGGTGTCTGCTCTGCGTCAAGGAAGGTTGTGCCATGCGCCATGCATGGCTCACATGTTCAATCTGGTTGTCAAGCGGTTCCTAAAATCCACCATCCCACTGCAAGACATCCTTAAAATGTCACGTAAACTTTGCATGCATTTCAGCCATTCCTACACCGCAAAGCACACCCTCATTGAGCTGCAGCGGCAGAACGGAATTCCACATCATCGCCTGATCTGCGACGTTGCAAAAAGGTGGAATTCAACCCTACACATGTTAGACCGCCTTTACGAGCAGCGAAAGGCCATCACCGATTTCCTGATGTTACAAGCGGATAAAGGTACTCCCCTGTGTAACTTAGATGTCAGCCATTGGCAGCTCATGCGTGACACCTGCCGCTTGCTCAGGCCCTTTGAGGAGGCCACGCTATTCGTGAGTCGGCAGGACTATGGGATGAACAACGTCATTCCTCTGTTGCACGTCCTTGAACAAATGCTGTTAACAATGGCTGGTCAGGGTGCGGTAGACGTGGCGCACAGATCTCAACGCCACATGACCCCTGTGGGGGCAGGACAGGAAGAAGAGGAGGAGGTAGAGGAGGACATTTGTGCTCAGGAATTATTGAGTGAAATGGGTGGTTTTTCCACTCAGCGGACAGGAGTGGAGGAGCAGGAGCATCTGGTAGAGGAGGAGGAGGAGGAGACAGAGGACCCAGACGCACCGTGGCAGTATGCTGTGGAGATGGAGGCAGGGAGTCCCTCGCATTCCTTGGCACAAATGGCCCATAGCATGCTCGGTTGCTTGCGTAGCGACAGCCGAATAATAACCATCAGACAGAGGGATGACTTTTGGCTGTCCACCTTGTTGGACCCTGGCTACCGTTCAAAAATGGTGGCCTTTTTCACACCTGCTGAGAGGGAGGCCAAAATAACGTACTATAAAAACCACCTATGTAGTCAGTTGGTCTCTGCCTTTGTGCGCCAACGTCCATCCTCAGACACTGTGGGCCCTGTGCGCTCGCGTTCCGCTGCCATGGCAGCAGGGGAGGGGTGGGGTGGTAGGAGCAGTGGCAGCTCCACCAGCAGCGGCTGCCTCAGTCTGCAGTCGATGATGAGTAGCTTTCTTCACCAGCGCAGTGAGGAAACTACTAACCAGCCGCAGCAGCAGCAGCAGCAGCAGCAGCATCAGGTGGACCTGGAGCAGGACCTCAAACAACAGGCTTGGGCCTACTTGGACAGCACCCTGCCAACCGAGGTAGACAATCCCCTTGACTACTGGGCAACGAAACTTGACCTTTGGCCCCAACTAGCTGAATTTGCCCTTGAAAGGCTGTCATGCCCGGCCAGTAGCGTGGCATCGGAGCGCGTGTTTAGTGCGGCAGGAGGTATTGTAACTCCGCGGAGGACACGACTGTCCACCCAAAGTGTGGAGAGACTCACGTTTGTGAAAATGAATCAGGCGTGGATTAGTCTGGATTTCAAACCACCAGTTCCTGACACATCTGACTAAATCCGCCATGAATCATGCCTCAAAAATGTGCCACTTTCAGGTCTCCTCACACACTGCTGGTGTGTTCCATTTTTTGTCATAGGGTGCTGGCAGATTACGGGCCTCCCATAGCTGCTGCCAGGCCCCTAATCTGCCATGGGCCCCTATACCGCCTCCTCATGCTGCTGCCAGGTCCACAGTCTCTTATGCCATGTGCCACTTTCAGGTCTCCTCACACTGCTGGTGTGTTGAATTTTTTGACATAGGGTGCTGGCAGATTACGGGCCTCCCATAGCTGCTGCCAGGCCCCTAATCTGCCATGGGCCCCTATATACCACCTCCTCATGCTGCTGCCAAGTCCAGAGTCTCTCATGGGTCCCTGTACGGCCTCCCATTGCTGCTGTCTCCATCGCCACACTCTGCCATGTGCCACTTTCAGGTCTCCTCACACTGCTGGTGTGTTGAATTTTTTGACATAGGGTGCTGGCAGATTACGGGCCTCCCATAGCTGCTGCCAGGCCCCTAATCTGCCATGGGCCCCTATATACCGCCTCCTCATGCTGCTGCCAGGTCCAGAGTCTCTCATGGGTCCCTGTACGGCCTCCCATTGCTGCTGTCTCCATCGCCACACTCTGCCATGTGCCACTTTCAGGTCTCCTCACACTGCTGGTGTGTTGAATTTTTTGACATAGGGTGCTGGCAGATTACGGGCCTCCTATAGCTGCTGCCAGGCCCCTAATCTGCCATAGGCCCCTATATACCGCCTCCTCATGCTGCTGCCAGGTCCACAGTCTCTCATGGGTCCCTGTACGGCCTCCCATTGCTGCTGTCTCCATCGCCACACTCTGCAATGTGCCACTTTCAGGTCTCCTCACACACTGCTGGTGTGTTGAATTGTTTGACATAGGGTGCTGGCAGATTACGGGCCTCCTATAGCTGCTGCCAGGCCCCTAATCTGCCATAGGCCCCTATATACCACCTCCTCATGCTGCTGCCAGGTCCAGAGTCTCTCATGGGTCCCTGTACGGCCTCCCATTGCTGCTGTCTCCATCGCCACACTCTGCCATGTGCCACTTTCAGGTCTCCTCACACACTGCTGGTGTGTTGAATTTTTTGACATAGGGTGCTGGCAGATTACAGGCCTCCCATAGCTGCTGCCAGGCCCCTAATCTGCCATGGGCCCCTATATACCGCCTCCTCATGCTGCTGCCAAGTCCAGAGTCTCTCATGGGTCCCTGTACCGCCTCCCATTGCTGCTGTCTCCATCGCCACACTCTGCCATGTGCCACTTTCAGGTCTCCTCACACTGCTGGTGTGTTGAATTTTTTGACATAGGGTGCTGGCAGATTACGGGCCTCCCATAGCTGCTGCCAGGCCCCTAATCTGCCATGGGCCCCTATACCGCCTCCTCATGCTGCTGCCAAGTCCAGAGTCTGTCATGGGTCCCTGTACGGCCTCCCATTGCTGCTGTCTCCATCGCCACACTCTGCCATGTGCCACTTTCAGGTCTCCTCACACTGCTGGTGTGTTGAATTTTTTGACATAGAGTGCTGGCAGATCACGGGCCTCCCATAGCTGCTGCCAGGCCCCTAATCTGCCATGGGCCCCTATACCGCCTCCTCATGCTGCTGCCAAGTCCAGAGTCTGTCATGGGTCCCTGTACGGCCTCCCATTGCTGCTGTCTCCATCGCCACACTCTGCCATGTGCCACTTTCAGGTCTCCTCACACACTGCTGGTGTGTTGAATTTTTTGACATAGGGTGCTGGCAGATTACGGGCCTCCCATAGCTGCTGCCAGGCCCCTAATCTGCCATGGGCCCCTGTACCGCCTCCTCATGCTGCTGCCAGGTCCACAGTGTCTCATGCCATGTGCCACTTTCAGGTCTCCTCACACACTGCTGGTGTGTTGAATTTTTTGACATAGGGTGCTGGCAGATTACAGGCCTCCCATAGCTGCTGCCAGGCCCCTAATCTGCCATGGGCCCCTATATACCGCCTCCTCATGCTGCTGCCAAGTCCAGAGTCTGTCATGGGTCCCTGTACGGCCTCCCATTGCTGCTGTCTCCATCGCCACACTCTGCCATGTGCCACTTTCAGGTCTCCTCACACTGCTGGTGTGTTGAATTTTTTGACATAGAGTGCTGGCAGATCACGGGCCTCCCATAGCTGCTGCCAGGCCCCTAATCTGCCATGGGCCCCTATACCGCCTCCTCATGCTGCTGCCAAGTCCAGAGTCTGTCATGGGTCCCTGTACGGCCTCCCATTGCTGCTGTCTCCATCGCCACACTCTGCCATGTGCCACTTTCAGGTCTCCTCACACACTGCTGGTGTGTTGAATTTTTTGACATAGGGTGCTGGCAGATTACGGGCCTCCCATAGCTGCTGCCAGGCCCCTAATCTGCCATGGGCCCCTGTACCGCCTCCTCATGCTGCTGCCAGGTCCACAGTGTCTCATGCCATGTGCCACTTTCAGGTCTCCTCACACACTGCTGGTGTGTTGAATTTTTTGACATAGGGTGCTGGCAGATTACAGGCCTCCCATAGCTGCTGCCAGGCCCCTAATCTGCCATGGGCCCCTATATACCGCCTCCTCATGCTGCAGCCAAGTCCAGAGTCTGTCATGGGTCCCTGTACGGCCTCCCATTGCTGCTGTCTCCATCGCCACACTCTGCCATGTGCCACTTTCAGGTCTCCTCACACACTGCTGGTGTGTTGAATTTTTTGACATAGGGTGCTGGCAGATTACGGGCCTCCCATAGCTGCTGCCAGGCCCCTAATCTGCCATGGGCCCCTATATACCGCCTCCTCATGCTGCTGCCAAGTCCAGAGTCTGTCATGGGTCCCTGTACCGCCTCCCATTGCTGCTGTCTCCATCGCCACACTCTGCCATGTGCCACTTTCAGGTCTCCTCACACACTGCTGGTGTGTTGAATTTTTTGACATAGGGTGCTGGCAGATTACGGGCCTCCCATAGCTGCTGCCAGGCCCCTAATCTGCCATGGGCCCCTATATACCGCCTCCTCATGCTGCTGCCAAGTCCAGAGTCTGTCATGGGTCCCTGTACGGCCTCCCATTGCTGCTGTCTCCATCGCCACACTCTGCCATGTGCCACATTCAGGTCTCTTCACACTGCTGGTGTGTTGAATTTTTTGACATAGGGTGCTGGCAGATTACGGGCCTCCCATAGCTGCTGCCAGGCCCCTAATCTGCCATGTGCCCCTGTACCGCCTCCTCATGCTGCTGCCAGGTCCACAGTGTCTCATGCCATGTGCCACTTTCAGGTCTCCTCACACTGCTGGTGTGTTGAATTTTTTGACATAGGGTGCTGGCAGATTACGGGCCTCCTATAGCTGCTGCCAGGCCCCTAATCTGCCATGGGCCCCTATACCGCCTCCTCATGCTGCTGCCAGGTCCAGAGTCTCTCATGGGTCCCTGTACGGCCTCCCATTGCTGCTGTCTCCATCGCCACACTCTGCCATGTGCCACTTTCAGGTCTCCTCACACACTGCTGGTGTGTTGAATTTTTTGACATAGGGTGCTGGCAGATTACGGGCCTCCCATTGCTGCTGCCAGGCCCGTAATCTGCCATGGGCCCCCGTACCGACTCCTCATGCTGTGACGTTGCAACAAGGTGGAATTCAACCCTACATATGTTAGACCGCCTTTACGAACAGCAAAAGGCCATCACAGATTTCCTGATGTTAAAAGCGGATAAAGGTACTCCCTGTGTAACTTAGATGTCAGCCATTGGCAGCTCATGCGTGACACCTGCGCTTGCTCAGGCCCTTTGAGGAGGCCACGCTATTCGTGAGTCGGCAGGACTATGGGATGAACGACGTCATTCCTCTGTTGCACGTCCTGGAACAAATGCTGTTAATAATGGCTGGTCAGGGTGCGGTAGACGTGGCGCACAGATCTCAACGCCACATGACCCCTGTGGGGGCAGGACAGGAAGAAGAGGAGGAGGTAGAGGAGGACATTGGTGCTCAGGAATTATTGAGTGAAATGGGTGGTTTTTCCACTCAGCGGACAGGAGTGGAGGAGCAGGAGCATCTGGTAGAGGAGGAGGAAGAGGAGACAGAGGACCCAGACGCACCGTGGCAGTATGCTGTGGAGATGGAGGCAGGGAGTCCCTCGCATTCCTTGGCACAAATGGCCCATAGCATGCTCGGTTGCTTGCGTAGCGACAGCCGAATAATAACCATCAGACAGAGGGATGACTTTTGGCTGTCCACCTTGTTGGACCCTCACTACCGTTCCAAAATGGTGGCCTTTTTCACACCTGCTGAGAGGGAGGCCAAAATAACGTACTATAAAAACCACCTATGTAGTCAGCTGGTCTCTGCCTGTCTGCGCCAACGTCCATCCTCAGACACTGTGGGCCCTGTGCGCTCGCGTTACGCTGCCATGGCAGCAGGGGAGGGGTGGGGTGGTAGGAGCAGTGGCAGCTCCACCAGCAGCAGCTGCCTCAGTCTGCACTCGATGATGAGTAGCTTTCTTCACCAGCGCAGTGAGGAAACTAATAACCAGCCGCAGCAGCAGCAGCAGCAGCAGCAGCATCAGGTGGACCTGGAGCAGGACCTCAAACAACAGGCTTGGGCCTACTTGGACAGCACCCTGCCAACCGAGGTAGACAATCCCCTTGACTACTGGGCAACGAAACTTGACCTTTGGCCCCAACTAGCTGAATTTGCCCTTGAAAGGCTGTCATGCCCGGCCAGTAGCGTGGCATCGGAGCGCGTGTTTAGTGCGGCAGGAGGTATTGCAACTCCGCGGAGGACACGACTGTCCACCCAAAGTGTGGAGAGACTGACGTTTGTGAAAATGAATCAGGCGTGGATTAGTCTGGATTTCAAACCACCAGTTCCTGACACAACTGACTAAATCCGCCATGAATCATGCCCCAAACATGTGCCACTTTCAGGTCTCCTCACACTGCTGGTGTGTTCCATTTTTTGTCATAGGGTGCTGGCAGATTACGGGCCTCCCATAGCTGCTGCCAGGCCCCTAATCTGCCATGGGCCCCTATACCGCCTCCTCATGCTGCTGCCAAGTCCAGAGTCTGTCATGGGTCCCTGTACGGCCTCCCATTGCTGCTGTCTCCATCGCCACACTCTGCCATGTGCCACTTTCAGGTCTCCTCACACTGCTGGTGTGTTGAATTTTTTGACATAGGGTGCTGGCAGATTACGGGCCTCCCATAGCTGCTGCCAGGCCCCTAATCTGCCATGGGCCCCTATACCGCCTCCTCATGCTGCTGCCAGGTCCAGAGTCTCTCATGGGTCCCTGTACGGCCTCCAATTGCTGCTGTCTCCATCGCCACACTCTGCCATGTGCCACTTTCAGGTCTCCTCACACACTGCTGGTGTGTTGAATTTTTTGTCATAGGGTGCTGGCAGATTACGGGCCTCCTATAGCTGCTGCCAGGCCCCTAATCTGCCATGGGCCCCTATACCGCCTCCTCATGCTGCTGCCAGGTCCAGAGTCTCTCATGGGTCCCTGTACTGCCTCCCATTGCTGCTGTCTCCATCGCCACACTCTGCCATGTGCCACTTTCAGGTCTCCTCACACACTGCTGGTGTGTTCCATTTTTTGTCATAGGGTGCTGACAGATTACGGGCCTCCCATTGCTGCTGCCAGGCCTGTAATCTGCCATGGGCCCCCGTACCGCCTGGTCACGCTGCTGCTGGGTCCACAGTGTGACATGGGTCCCTGTACCGCCTCCCATTGCTCCCACTCTGCCATGTGCCACTTTGAGGTCTCCTCACACTCCTGCTGTTTTCCATTTTGTCATAGGTTGCTGGCAGATTACAGGCCTCCCATAGGTGCTGCCAGGCCCCAAATCTGCCATGGGCCCCCGTACCGCCTCGTCACGCTGCTGCTGGGTCCACAGTGTGACATGGGTCCCTGTACCGCCTCCCATTGCTCCCACTCTGCCATGTGCCACTTTGAGGTCTCCTCACACTCCTGCTGGTTTCCATTTTGTCATAGGTTGCTGTATGGCCTCCCATTGCTGCTGCCTCCACCGCCACACTGTGGCTCCAAACACTGGTTTTGGCCCCGTGACTGGCCAAATGAGTGAAGTGTGCGGTGATTCTAAGATCGACGGCACTCATCTGCATGTCATACTGACTGACAGTATTATTTCTCTTCCCCAGCAGACTCCAAGGGCATTTAAATTAAAGGTACAGTGTTCTGCACTAATATTAAGTCTCTCTGAAGCCTAGAAACACCCTTTTTTAAGTTAAATTCACAGCGAATATATTCGACTCGAATCGAATATTGTCCACGAATTCGCCGAATCAGTCGAATCGAATTTTTGAATAATTCGCTCATCTCTAATTATGATCAAGTGATTTATGGGGTGATCTCATTGGTAGGAGTATTTATAGAGGTTAGCTGCACTGGCTATATACAGGCTCCCAAAGAAGGACTCCGAAAACACATTAAGTCCACCTGTGAACTGTAATTGGAATCTTTGTACATTGTGAACCCCCATGTGGAGAGTAATTTATAATGTTGTGTAATAGATTTTTAATGGTACATAATAAAGTTGTTTTTGCGGTACTCAGTTTCTCTTCCATATGTCCACATAAAGTCCATGACTACATAATCTGTTCTTAGTTAAATATAAAGCCTTTACTTTTTAACCTTAATGCTTTCACAACATTAAGGTAAAAAAGTCCAAGTATTTTATTAACCCCCTTTTACCTAACACTTACCTGCTGTCCTTGTCACAGCCACCAGATCTGGGATCCATCAGCATTGCTCCCCAAATTTCCTGGGCTCTAGCAGACACTAAGAGCATTGGTACAATAGGCTCCTGCTGAAATCAGTCAAATTGCTGGGAGGAGGATACAGGGGCATGGTTTGCTGGCACTGGGTGTATTTATGGATACACACAGCTCAACCTAATGAATGGCCATGCACTGGGTGTCTCCTTAGCACACAGCTTGCTGAGGAGACACCCACATACAGGAAGCTGGGTACAGTGGCCTTGGGACCCCTGGATGCAGGAAGAAAGGGACATTTCAGAGAAGGAAGACTACACATAATATGTATGTGTAGCCCCCTCTTCTAAAATTAGGTTAAAAAGAAATTAAAAAAGAGACTTTTCAGGTGCTACTAGTGAATATACACTCACTGGCCATTAAGTGCCAAGCAAATATCCCGCACACCATTACACCACCACCAGCAGCCTGAACTGTTGATACAAGGCAGGATCTATATATGCTTTCATGTTGTTTATGCCAAATTTTGACCCTATTGTTGCCTTGCTATCATCTCAAACCAGTCTGCCTATTCTCCAACCTATGTACCAATCCATGGATAAGAAGCTTATTTTACTTCTTTTTCTTTTTCTTAAAATAACTACATGATAAAAACTTAGAACAACTGATATTACAAAATTCAAGAAATACAAGAAAATTTTCCACATTTAATATTCTTAACCACTTCAATAGCGGGCGCTTTCACCCCCTTCCTGCCCAGGCCACTTTTCAGCTTTCAGTGCTGTCACACTTTAAATGACAATTGCACGGTCATACAACGCTATACCCAAACTAAATTGTTATAATTTTGTTCACACAAATAGAGCTTTCTTTTGGTGATATTTAATCACCACTCTATTTTTATTTTTTGCTAAATGTTTCAAACATTTTCAAATAAGTAAATATTATTCTTCACTGATAAGGCTGCACTGATGGGAACTGATGAGGCTGCACTGATGGTGACTGATAGCCACTGATGAGGCAGTACTGATGGGCACCAATGGGCACCAATGAGATGGCACTGATCGGTACTGATAAGCTGCACTGATGGGCACTGATGAAGATGCTCTGATGAGACTGCACTAATAAAGCGGCATTGATGGGCACTGATAGGTGGCACTGTTATGCTGCACTGATGGGAACTGTTATGCTGCACTGATAGACATGGCTTGGCACTCATGGGGCTGCACTGATATGTTGCATTGATAGACACTGATGGGGCTGCACTGATCATCAGGGCCGGTTATCGGCTTTCCTTTCCTCAGACAGTGACAGTGCTGAGATAAGGAACTGCCATTAACCCTTTACCCTGATGGGGTATCTGAGGGACACAGTTTACCACTGATCGCCGTGCTGCGCACATACGGCATGACCGGAAAGACATCATATACAGTGGCATGAAAAGCCTGCCCGGCTGTCAATCTGCTATTGGCCGGGCTGAATTAGTTAAAAGATAAGTTCACTCTTACATTTTTTTGCAGGTAACAAAATATGCATTTATTATTTTTTTGTTAAGAACCTGTAAAGCATTGCACCCACAGTAAGCAGATCGTGGGTGTAATGCCACGGTCCTGCAGACTGTCTGTGTATCTGTCTGCCCATACCTCTGATACGGACAGGCAGTTATGCTCTGACAGGAAACCTAATGAACTACCTGGAGTGCTCAACAACACCATGATAGTTCATTGAGAACTGCAAGCTGACAGCTGCAAAGGCTGTTGGGACTTTTAGTTTTTCCATTCACAGAACACTTTGAATGGATGACATGGGCAGAGCCTCGCACGGTAGTGTTTTTTCAGATTGTGACAGCTAGTGGAGGGAAAATATCCCCCGCTAGCTGTCATGACGAGGGGTTGGGGGGTGTTGGGGCTGGTGCATTTATAACATGTTACATGTTACACCCTGAATATGGGTGTAACATGTTACAAAAGGTGAACTTATCCTTTAAATCACCCCAGAGTTTGGCCATATAAACTATTTGTAAGATAACCATTTATTTATCCTTGTAGTAGCTACCAGTTCAAGCCCCAGGTGGGGGTATTCTAATTCTTCAACACATTTCATAGGCCATTTTTCCTGCTTCATCAGGAGGCCATGGGTCCATCTCTATGACATCAAATATCGAGAAATACATTGGTTCATACATAATATCCACTACATAATTCAATCATGTTTCATAATCATGAAAATACACTTACACTTACATTTGTCATTTATCGCACTGGTGTTATTCCACAACACGGGGCCACTTTAAATGAAAGTTTTAAAGTGAAACATTTAAATTCACTGTTTGCATATTATCATTTTGGTAATCTCTTTCTTAGACAAAAACACTATGCTTCTAAGCTCCTTCATTTTCTTGCTGATAATTTTGCCAGATATGACAAAATAAAGAGAAGAAGTGGACCAGTCACACACTTCACATTTTTTTAAATTCCTTTCTATGTTTAAGACTGTTGAAGGCAGTCAATCCCCAGTGAGCAATATTTATTTCCCACATGAAAGGAGCTTTTCTACAATTCCATAGGAATTATATTACCAGTACAGGTATAAAGAGTGCTTAGCAGAGTGTTCATTAACGTCCTCCTCAAAACCTCTATTGTTTGTTTTTGTGATTTATTCTGTATCGTGCCAGGGTGTAAAACTCAAAATTTTCTTCTTGATGTTTGTTTGTGATTCATTTCAAAATGACAAGAACTGTGATCTGAAATGATGTGTTTCTCAGGAAGTATAATCACCAGGTATTCTCCCAGAGGATCCTGTAATGCACTTTGTTTGACAGAGGAGAAACAGCCAGACATGACTTGTAGGCATTTGACATTTATTACAAGATTTAAGAAAAGGAAGCTGTCCGTCCTCTTTCACATTTTTTTGTTTTGGAAATGAGTTGAGTATTTGTTCCTTGTCTTAAAACTTATTGATCCTCATGCAAATTATACAGCAAGAGCACTATCTGTCAGCCAGGCAACATATAAATAATTCACTTTGTATACAGTGTGTACTTTCTATGCTGCCCAATTGCAAAAAAAAATTGCTATTGTGCTAAATGTTGTTGAGGGCCTGTAAAAGCTCAGACTGAATTTGTGAAGCTAACTTAATTTCCATCCATCTTTTAAACGCTTCATTCATTTTGTGATTTTGTTGGGATTTAAAATCCTGAGTTAAGAGACTAATTATTTTGTTTTAGGTCACAATGTACAACTCTTTGCCATTAAAGAAAATGGTTGTTAACTTAATACATTTGACTAGCCTATTATGAGGGGCTATAAGGGCCAACAGCACCAAATATTTTGATATGCAGTACAAAATTTCTGACATGAGCGAAAATGTTTAAAGCTGAACTCCAGTTTTGATGGAGTGAGAACTAGCTAAAAAAGGGAAAATACTATGCATTGTGCTCAAGAGGAGATCTTGAAACAGAACAACCTGCCCAACTACCTGCACCCTTTATTTATGGTGGTAGTGGCAAATATTTTGCTGAGTAGGTATTTGATAAGTTGAGGGTTCAGAGAAAGGAGATGAAACAATGCAGAGAGATAGAGAGGGGCACAGTGGTGTAGATTATGATGCAGAGAGCGAGTGGTAGGGACAGAAAGGGATGTAAAGAAGCGAGGGGGGATGTAGAGATCTGGAAAAAAGAGTGCACATAATTTTTGCTATGCAGAAGAAACTCCTGAATCCACCTATTTAAACTGTTAATAGGGTTCCTCTGTGTTCCTTTTGGGCATTTCCACTATTAAAGCAAAAGATTCTGCTCTTTTGGGACTTTAAGGTATTGTTGGTTATAATTATGTGAACTATGGGTGCATCAGAGCCTGAAAAAGAAACTGAAATGCAAAATATGAAGAGTTATCCATAGCAAACTGGGATACATTTTGGAAGAGTCCTCGGACATTTAGTCTATTAAAGGCACCATTTCATGAGTAGCATTCTCCCTAGTAGCTGTCTATTATGGATGAAATATCCAATTTCAGACACAAGTGGGCGCATTAATTAGCTTTAATTCAGTTTTTCATGTTGAGTAAGAGCAGTTTTGAACATTCTTGTTTATTGTGCATCTTCACGCAACCATTGCTTACTCAGCAATGCTGTTCTGATGAAGGTCCAATTTTTTTATATGCTACCACATACTGTATCCATCACTGATAAAAATATTTAAAGAGAAAGTTTTTTTATTTCTTAAAATACAGTGGAGTTGTTACATGTGGCTGGTTTGACTCTCTCTACTTAAAAAAGTTTTCTGTAGTCAATATATTGAGAGATTTCAATGCAATGGTATCCTGACAATTACAAGTCAAACTGGGACTTTTGATTTTAAATAATAAAAGAACAAATTTCAAGGAGTGTAAACTGCATTTATTGTTCAGCATACTCCCCTGCTACATTTATACACTTCTACCAACATTTAATTAATGCTTCAAAAGCTTCTGCATAGAAAGATTTGTCAGTACACTTGAACCATCCTAAAACATCTGGCTTCATTTAGTACTGATGGTGCTGAAATGCGGACCTCTGAGGAACTCTTTTAGGGTTCCAAACAGGTGGAAATCACTTGGAGTGAGGTCCAGGCTGTAAGGGGGATATGTCATTATCTCCCAGCTGAGTTGCTGTAATGTTCATGTAGTGCATGAGTAGTTGAGCTTGTGCATTGTGCTGGAGAAACAGGATGCCCTTAGTAATCAAACCAAACCATTTTTTCCAGAGACGCATATGCACATCATTTCTGTGCCCGTAAAAAGCAGAAAGATGTCTTAGTACTCAGCGCACACTAACTTTTCAAAAATGCAAATGCTTGTGAATGATTGTGTTCACCGTTCCCACATAAAGACTTGTCTCTTGCGCAATTTCACAACAGGTTATGCATCAATTATCCAATTCCACGAGTGTTTACAAGAATGACTGCTGTGGGCTGGGAACCACCATGGCCAGGATCATCGCTGACGGACGTCCATCTTTGAAATGTTTACACCATTCAAAAGTCTTACTGCAGCTGAGCGTCTCAGCACTGTACTGTGCTTGAAGTCTTCCGTAGATGTCATTGGGTTTTACGCCTTCATTCACAAGAAACTTTGTCGCCACATGCTGTTCCATGCACCCTCTAACACTGTTGCCTGCCATCTGATTGATGGTCTCTGGACTGGCCTGCGACATGTGCAACACCTGTCAGTAATAGGACACACTTGCCATCTACTTCTGCATGTAGTACCGCCACGCTATCATCCTTTTTATATCTGTAAAATGATAGGTCCCAATTTGACTTGAACCCCTCGTACATAATTTTTTTATACAGTGTAACTTTTCTTTAAATGTTCAATCCATCCAAAACATTTATTTTAGTTTTTGCTGTATGCTGGAAAGTTAAACCACCTGACAATTTCAAAAACATTTTTTGGGGACTGTTGGTAAAATTTGTGCTTTGTGAGTTCCTAGCTCTGTACACCTGCTGTTTCCATTATGAGGGGTTCCCAATCTACCTGTTAAATTTGTATACTTTTTTTATGCTCTGTACACCCCAAAAGTGGGTGGGAACTCTGAAAACTAACACTTTTATGTGGACTGACCTTTCAACATATACCTTTCCGAACATAAACACTGCTGACAGGCTCCAGCACTAAAATGCTGGTACCAAATAGTGCATTCATACAACTTCATATTCATTCTTAGGTATTCTGGATGACCCAAATTTCAAGCTCTTGTAATTGTTTGCATCTTTATAAGAGTGTTAAGCAGTGACAATGCATTGGTTCTATTAGTTTATCACCATAATTTGTGGTCTTACTGTTCACTGGGAGGGATTAGTAAAGACACTACTTTGCAGGATCGGGAAGTGCTGAAACTTGTCAATTTGAAAGGCCCATGATTCCGCCATGCTGCAGAACACAATGTACAAGTGTGTGCAGGTAGCATTTGTTGCTTACATTGTAGCACTGGAGCTTGTCATTATTGTGTACTTTATAGCATGTCTGAACCCAAAACCAAAAATGTATTATGTTTCGGTTTACATTCCTTTGTGTTTGTGGCTGAAGTTGTATTTTTTTTTTTTGCCTTATGGTTCTTCCAGTAATGCACTGCCCTTGCTAGGATGGCAATGCTCACTCACTCAACTGTATCAGGACTAGGACTTTAGGACTCTGCCCATCATCTCATCTTCATAACATAAAGAGATGTGGTTCTGTAATCCTCAGATAGCTGAGAACATTGTAATTTATAACAGTCAGCACAGGCAGAGAGCACAGCAAATGATCAGTTCACAAGATTTCTGACAAGATCAATAGCTATTTTTTGCAATTATCAACTAAATATACATTTTCACTTGCATATTTTTTTTTAACAGACTAAAAGGGACCACATAGGAAAAGTTAATTGCTAGGGTTTACAGTACATATACTACAGTATATTAATTCCCACTGTTTTTATATTTGGTTCAACTGTAAATTATGCAATTAAATGTACAAACCTAAACACCGTTATAAAACAACACAATGAGTAATGATGGATAATATGGAATTACGATATCTGTAAATCACTGAAATATGTTTTCTTTATATTTTGAGCATTGACCTTTTTGGCTATGAATGTTGCAGCACAATCAAGGAAATCAATATGGCTGTTTTGCATGCTTATTGTTTATATCTAGCTTAGTTATGTCACTGATTAATTATTGCAGAAGGAATCCATATTTTCTTGGTGTCCTCATTAGTATATTTTGATCTACTCAAAATTTCCTTAGGGCTCACCGCTACTAATGATGCACTTCATTTAACACAATGACATGATTACTAATTCTCTCAAAATTAGTTTTGTTCTCTGTTGAATTAACAGTGCACTTCCTATACAGAAGGGCAAGCTCCGTGATGACATGACACCATGCATTATGAGAAATAATGGCCTTTCACTCCCAATCACTGGATTATTAAGCAGTGTGAAGGATTTACTTTAAATCCATTCTTTTGTTTTTATTTTCTTGTCAAAATGTGTGCTCTTATCATAGGAGAAAGTGAAAATGACAGAATCATTTGGTACTTTGCATCCCTCTAAAAGTATTATTTTGTAACATGGGAAAGATTTGACTTATTAGTGCTGTAGTCAAAAATACAAATGCCTATTGTCACAGCAGTTGTATATTTTACTCACAGTTCTCTATAAGCAAATATCATTTTTCATCAGTGACATCTTGCGGTTCTCTTTAAAGATAGAAATACATTGACTGAAAGTCACTAAAAATTTACATTGATTAAAAACTTCTTTAAAAGATGTAACCATCCCAATAAGGCATTGATACTATTAAGATAATTCTGTCATGAATTGGTAACCCATTCCCACAAGGGGCAAGATTTAGTTGGAACAGCTGATAGTGGTGAAAATTACCAACCTAATTCAATCAGCGCAGTATATCCCCCGTGACAAAAAAATATGAAATAATAAATATTATGAAAACAAATATAAATGTTGTAAACAAACCCACCCATTTCTTGCTTGCTGAACACAAGTCAAGTAAATCTCACCTCACTCTCAGTAAATAATCTTCATAAAAAAGTGCAGAGCAACTCCCTCAGAACCCCTATCCTAAACGTAACTTGTATCACTACTCATAGTGAATAGTGATAAACATTCATGACTTTAAATAGTTCCATCAACATAAAAGTCCATGCAATACACCAATTGGTATTAATACGTGACACTGTGAATATCCTCTTCTTTGCACACCTCGGTGCACCACCACCACACCAGGTGAAAAACCTACTCACCTCCAAATTAAGTCATTAACGCTCTTCTGGTCATGCACAGACTTTTCCCATACAGACTCAAATCTTCTTCTTAACTCCTCTCACCCTTCATTTGGTCAGACATCCAGCAGGGATGGTCTCATGAAACAAAAAGGCCAACAGCCAACACATAGTGTTCTCCATATCACACTTTATTATAGTCCCACTAAAATAACACTTACAGAAGTGAGAGATAAAACTTGCATAAAATAAGTCCACATTCAGCTCACCACCCTGCTAGCAAGATGGTGGTGGTGTGATTTCCCAAGCTCTGCTCCTGTCCCCTAGATGCGATGTGTCCCCTCTCAGGACTTCCTCAGTAGACAAGGAGCTGATCCACAAAGGCCTATTTTATAGCCCCACTCTCTTCCTCTTCAGATTGAGAAGATTTCAGGAAGAAGTTTTACTGTGTCTCCCAGCACAGTCTCAAGAGCATGGAGGAGATTCCAGGAGACAGGCAGTTACTCTAGGAGAGCTGGACAGGGCCTTTGAAGGTCCTTAACCCATCAGCAAGACTAGTATCTTTGTGCAAAGATGAACAGCATGAGCACTGCCAGAGCCCTACGAAATGACCTCCAGCAGGCCACTGGTGTGAATGTCTCTGACCAAACAATCAGAAACAGACTTCACAAGGGTGTCCTGAGGGCCGAACATTCTCTAGTGGGCCCTGTTCTCACTGTCCGACATCATAGAGCTTGATTGGCATTTGCCACTGAACACCAGAATTGGCAGGGCCGCCACTAGAAACCTGTGCTTTTCAAAGATGATAGCAGGTTCACCTTGAGCACATGTGACAGACATGAAAGGGGATGGAGAAGCCGTGGAGAATGTTATGCTGCCTGTAACATTGTCCAGCATGACCGTTTTAGTGGTGGGTCAGTGATGGTCTGGGGAGGCATATCCATGGAGGGACGCTCAGACCTCTACAGGCTAGACAATGGCACCCTAAATGCCACTAGGTACCGGGATGAAATCCTTGGACCCATTGTCAGACCCTACACTGTTGAAATGGGTCCTGGGTTCCTCCTGGTGCATGAAAATGCTCGGCCTCAGTAGCGAGAGTATGCAGGCAGTTCCTGGAGGGTGAAGGAATTGATACTATTGAATGGCCCCCTCGTTTGCCTGACCTAAATCCAATAGAACACCTCTGAGACATCATGTTTCAGTCTATCCGACACTGCCAGCTTGCACCTTAGAATATCCAGGAGCTCAGTGATGACCTGGTCCAGACCTGGGAGGAAATATCCCAGAACACCATCCATCATCTCATAAAGAGCACCCCAACATTGTCAAGCATGCATACAAGCATGTGGGGACCATACAATTGACCGTACCATTTTGAGTTGCTGCAATGAAATTTCAGCAAAATGGACTAGCCAGCTGCATCATTTTTTCACTTTGATTTTCGTGTTTTTTTTAATTTAATCCTCTGTAGGTTGATTATTTTCATTTCCATCAAATAATGGGCATTCTTATGTTCCTAACACATTAACCAGTCCATATCAAAATAGATATCTAGCATGATAGTTTTCTCTATTGAGATTTGATGTGTTTTCAAAGTGTTCCTTTAATTTTTTTGAGTAGTGCATTTTTGAAGCAGTGGCCTTAGAGAACAAAATTGTGGGTGTTGCAATTTTTTTATGTCACATGGTATTTTTGCAGAGGTTTTTTAAATGCAATTTTTTTGGATAAAATACACTTTAATACATTTTAATACACAAAAACACAATGTAATAATCAATTGTTTGTTAAATCTAAAAGATGTATAGGTACCAAACGTCTCACACTTCAACATTGTGCAAGCCTATGGAAAGGCGACAAACTACACAATATTATCCCTAGACAAAGCTTTAAAAGCCTTTACAGGTTACCACTTTAGATTTACACAGGAGGTCTGATGCTAGAATTATTGCTCTTGATCTGACATTAGCGGTGATGCCTCACATGTGTGGTGCGATTACTGTTTACGTACAAACGCGGGAGCAACGCTTGCTTTTGCCTTTGTGCATGAGCATGGAGGCACTTTAAATGTTTTAAATTTATTTTATTAAAAATGTTCCTTTAATTTTTTTATTTATTATTTTTATTGCTATCACAAGGAATGTAAGTATTCCTTGTTTTAACAATAAGCAGTGACATGTACTCTTTATTGAGAGATCTAGAGTCTATTAGAACCCAGATTTCTCCTCTGCCCTTAAAAGCATGTGATCAAACCACGATTGGTATGATCCCATGCTTTTTTCAAACTAGTAATTGCTTGTTTACAACCCACAAAACTGGAAGTAACAAAATACTCACCGCTTCCAGTTTCTTAGACCGTAGAGATGATTGGAGCCATTCTGGTCCAGAGCCCAGAAAGGTGGCGGTACCCCCTTCCATGATTTGTAAAAACAATCCAGTGGCTATTTATCCACTAGGATTTCTTTTACAAAAAAAACATTACTGGGATGATGCTTGCAACTGCAGACATCGACCTCGTATAACCACTCCAAGTCCCACAACGTAGGGGTATGTTGTGGGGTGTGAGGTGGTTAAACCCATTATGATGTCTAAAAATTGCAAACTTAAAAGTGAACCTCAAGGGGCGTGGCCACGCTATGGCGGAGTGAGGACATATCTCCCTGGAGCTCCGCACACGGCTACAGTCTGCTCGCTTGCACTCACCCAGGACTTCTACCATGCCATAAGAGGGTTTATTCTCTCCTAGAGCAGCTGAACAGAGCCCAGGAAGGCCTCAATATGGCACCTGGACCTCCTGGGACTGCAGAGGCTGTACGGGCGGAGTAGCTCACGGACGGTTCCCTACCCCTCCTGAGTGTCTCCAGGAACTCTTGCCCCCAGCACTCTCAGCACTCTCAGACCTCCTCCAGGAGGACTTGGCTTCCCGGCCAGCAGAGAGTCTGTCCCCCTGGCCGGGTACCTCAGGCATTCCAGCCGGTCTGTAGGATCCCGAGGCACAGTCCTTTTTGGCTACCCTCGCCACTAAAAGGGATATTTAGATGCTAGCCCTGACCCTGCGGCAGGCTTTAAAAGAGGAATGTTGGAAGGTCAAAGACACTCTGAAGTCTCTCACTGTGAGGGTGGATGGGTTGACTACAAATCAATTGGTGGTGAAAGCAGAGGGTCATGGCCCTGGAAACCACAGTGTCACAGTATCGGCATCACCTGTATACCCTGAAGCTACACCAAGATGATCTTGAAAAGAGGTGTAGTAGGAATAACATTAAACTGCGGGGTATTCCTGAAGCTACGTCCCCTACAGACCTCTGAACCACTGTGACAGCCATACTGAATACTTTCTTGGATAGAGCGTGAGATGCGGCCCTGGAGCTTGATATTCCATCGCATCCAGGGTCCTGCTCCCATAGATGAAGTGTGCCCGCGAGATACACTGTGTAGAGTGCATTTTTACAGCATAAAGGAGGAGATCCTACGCAGAGCATGGCGCAGAGACAGCGTGGCTATTCCTCACCAGAAATTGTAGAGGCTTTCTGCTCTTATTACTCAATGCTCTATAATCTTCATGCTCCGCTGACACCCACTCAGCTCGCCACCAAAAGGAGACAAATTGGGGAGTATTTATCTGCCTCGGGTCTTCCTACGATCTGTTTGGAGGAGATGGACAGTTTGAATGCTCCCATTTCAACCAATGAGTTCTCAGGCGTGATTGAGCTTCTTAAGCCCCTGAAATCCCCAGGGCCTGAGGGTTTAACAGGAGGGTAATATAAAGCGTTTGCTCTCATCTTGGTGCCTAGATTTGTGGTGGCCCTTAATTTTCTGCTTGAGGGACAATCCCTGCCTTTGGACTCTTTCCGGGCTCATATAACTGTCATCCTGAAGGAGGGTATGGATCCCACCCATTGTCAGAATTATAGGCCCATTTCACTTTTGAATGCAGACCTGAAAATCTTTATGAAGATCCTCTCACTGCAGCTGCTGCCTCTTCTTCAGGAGGTAATCCATCCTGACCAGGTGGGCTTTATGCCCTCCAAAGATGACAAAGACTAGGGTCCTAAATGTCATTCATTGGGCCCATTCCTGTAAACTCTCCCTGAGTCTGCTTTCTGTGGATGCGGAGAAGGCTTATAACAGGGTGGACTGGCTTTTCCTGAAAGAGACACTCAGACATCTAGGTGTGGGACCGGGATTCCTTACTTGGATCGATGCTGTATGTTCTCACCCTTTAGTGGCAGTCAGAACTAATGAGGCCACCTCTGCTTATTTTTTCTTGTCTATTAGGACTCGGCAGGGTTGTCCTTTGTCGCCCCTGATATTCATTTGGACTCTTGAACCCCTTTTACATCATGTTCATATGAATCAGAATGTTAGGGGTGTACTTATGGGCCGGACAGAAAATAAGGTGTCAGCTTTTGCCGATGATCTATTGTTCTTTGTGGCAACCCCGAGGCTGCATTGCCCAATCTTTTGAAGGAGCTGAATCGTTATGGATGTCTCTCAAATTTCAAAATTATTAGTCAGAAATCAGAATTTCTGAATGTCTCTATGCCTGAGTGTAGATTTTGAACTGTCTGTGCCTCCTTTCCTTTTCAGGTGGCTACCTCCTCCTCCTTATTTAGGGGTTAAGATTAACCGTACTCTAGATCGGATGTAACAAGCCAATTTCCTTCCTGCTCTCAGTGCTATCACGGCGGACCTGCGCAAATGGGCTGACCTTGCTCACTCTTGGATGGGCAGGAATGCAATACTTAAGATGAATATTATGCCCCGCCTTTTATATCTTTTTCAAACACTCCCAATTGCAATCTCTCTATCGTTTTTGTGGAAGGTATGAAGTGTCTTTTTGTGCTTCATTTGGGTGAAATCTCCCCCGCATATTTCTCATTTCTACTTGTAGTTTCCCAAGAGCCAGGGAGGGATGGCATTCCCAGACTAAGTTAGATATTATTATGCAACTCATCTTGCTAGTATCCTTGCCTGGTGTAGGGATGAGGATCTTAGACAAGGGGTAGAGATGGAGCAATGTGTCATGGATGTTCCTCTTCGTTGTCTCCCATGGCTAGACCCCAACAAAATTCCATCCGTCAAAACCCACCTTTTGCTGAGCACTTCCCTAGGGGTTGGGGTTGTGAGGCATTGTGCGAGGAGGTCAACTTGTGCGTACCACGATATCTCTCCTATATCCAGTTTTGGGTAACCCTTGTTTTCCACTGGGGATTTCGGATGGTAGATTCCTGTTTCTCTGTGTTGGAGGCAGCTTCCATCTTGGAGTTTTTATGGCTGGCCTGCGGGTGAAAACCCCGGTGGAAATACAGTGGAGGTTTGTTCCACCTTTAGACAGCTGGAGGTTACAGCAACTCGTTAATTTTCTCTCCTCCCTGACTCATAGAGTGTTGGACATGGGTCCTAGTACACCTTTTGGGGATCTTTGTGTTAACTCTGATCCCACCTCTCATGCAATCTTGTTAGCCTACAATTTGTTCAACCAACGGGCTGATTCGTCTGTGCCACCGTATCTTCTAAGGATGGAGGAAGAGCTGAGTAGGACTTTCTCAACCGAGCAGATGGACCATATCTTTTTTTTTGCCCATCGCTCCTCTCTGTCGAGCAAATACCAGGAATTGGGATACAAATTGCTCATGCAGTGGTATCGGATCCCGATCATCTTACACAAAATTTATCCTAAGGCAACAATGGTATTCTGGTGATGTAAGGAGGAGAACGGTTCGTTCTTGCATATATTTTGATCCTGTAGAAAATTGGCCACTTTTTGGTCACAAGTTAGAGACCTTATTAAATGCTTGACAGAGTTTGATCTGGGGGATGATCCTGCTAGGTATCTACTGCTTAATTCCGACCTTCTAGGAAATGTTTTAAATACTTCTTATTGGTGCACCTGATCAATGCTACCCATGCTTGTATACCCTGTCTCTGGAAGCAGGAGGTTCCCCCTTCTGTCTCCATGTGGCTGTCTCGGGTTGAGGACATACACTCAATGGAAAATATTATGGCAGCAGTTCGCGGCCAGGAGGATAAGTTTCGTCAGGGATGGGTCCATTGGTGTCTCTTTACCTGTTCCAGTGAATATGATTTCTTATTGCACTTGGTGGCTTGAAATCCCTTCTCCATTCCCGCTTTGCCTTCTGCTGTTTCTCTACTCTTTTCTTTTCTCTTTATTTTTATGTTCTATGACTTGGATGCTGTCAGCGTATTATTAGTTTTGCAAGCTGGTAAAGCTGTAATGACTCTCGACCCACTGTATGACACAATGCTGTTTTGATGTTGCAATTGATTTCATATGTATCTGGACTGAACCTGGTTCGTTGTCTCTGCTAGTGGCCTCTTATGTGTTATTGTTTCCTGTATGTCTTGTAAATGTTATATATAAATAAATAAAGAATAATAAAAAAAGTGAACATCTCTGAAGTTTATGGAGGAAGGACTTAATCTTGAAAGTACATTCCGGCCATTTTTAAGGCTAATAGGCAGGGGATTGTCAAAAAAGGCATGGGTACCGCCATTGGGGAACATGTGCAAATGCAAAAAAAATTTAATATACCAGATAGTGGGAAAAGGGTATTCCTTTTAACACGACTTCGAAGGTGAAATAGGAAAAACACCATACCTTTAAAATGCTTCAGAGAGTGCTATGGCTCTGCATTGGTAACAAAGATATTCCACTCAATACAATAGCAACTCCTGATCTAAAGAGGATTGATGTGGATGCCAAAGTATAAGGTTTTCTATCCAAGCAAATTTGTTGTGCCAAACAGATCAAAGTTCATGAATATTTCTGATTGCATAGAAGACATTATTCCCTTGCCTGACTAATATGAAGAGTTAGATGAGAATGCACCAACTGACTTTGTTCAAACAATCCTATTCTTATGGAAGAATCATCTTTTTTGTTGTGAAAAATAATACGTTTTGTAGTTATTTATGCAGCTCTTTGCGTAAGGCCTAAGTGTGCTGAATAATTTACTGTTTTGGGAATGGTTTATAAATAGGCATATCACTTTCCATCCTGTTCTGTTAAGTCATTCTGACTATTTTAATTTACCTATTAGCAATGACATCAAGAGTTTCGGAATAAAAAATGAAGATACGGCACAGGCTAAAATTGGCCGGTAGCAGGACAGTTTTAATCAGGCGTAAGCCTAAGTGGTATATGCCTACATTTTATCTATGATAGGAAGGTACAGTGAATGATGAAACGCAAGGTGGTTTAGGTGGACCCTGTTTTTGCACTTTTTCTCGTTCATACAGTTTAAAAAAAATCTTTTGAATCGATTGTCAGCAGCAACTGCTTGATGCACTCTAATCACCCCAAGCTTAGCCACTTTAATACTGAACACTTTTACCCTTTTCCTGCCCAGGCCAATTTTCCGCTTTCAGCGATGTCACACTTTGATTGACAATTGCACAATCATGCAACACTGTACCCATATGAAATTTTTATAATTTTTCCCCACTCAAATAGCGCTTTCTTTTGGTTGTATTTAATAACCACTGATATTTTTATTTTTTGCTAAATAAACAAAAACAGCTGAAATTTTTTTTCTAAATGTGTTTTTCTTCATTTCTGTTATAAAATTTTGCAAATAAATAACCTTTCTTCATCAAATTAAGGTCAAAATGTATTTTGCTACATTTCTTTGGTGAAAATAACCCAAATCAGTGTATATCGATTAGTCTGTAAGAAAGTAATAGATCAATCCAGATGTACTGAAGGCATTGAGGCCCGGAATTGCCAGGATAGTACAAATATCCCCCAAATAATCCCTTTTTGGAAAACAGTCAGTCCAAGGTATTTAGTAAGAGGCATGGTGAGTTTTTTAAAGTTGTAATTTTTTGGAAAATAGAAATAAAAAAAAAAACATTTTGCTAAATTTGTTTTTCTAAATGTTGTCACCAGTCCAGTATAGCATTATCATATTACTGGTGTGGTGGTGATCAGGGACACTGACTTTTGACACTATGTTAAAAAAATAATACAGTTTAATTTGTATTTAATTTTTTAAATAACATTTTTATTTTTTATTTTGTATGATTTTTTTTTAACACGCTGTAACCAGAGCAATACAGTGTTGCCATAGTAACATTGTACTACTTTGGAGAAGTGGTCAGCATTTTTCTTTATTTTTTATGGAGGAAGGACTTATTGTTGAAAAAAAATTCTGGCCATTTTCAAAGCAAATAGGCAGGCATAGGATCGTCAAAATTGTCGTGGGTACCACCATTGGGGAACATGTGCAAATGTTTGATGTGTATGCCAAAGTATAAGGTCTTCTATCCAAGTAAATTTGTTGTTGTGATACACAGAGATGAAACAAATCCTCCAACACAAGTTGTACCTGGTTATCTACAGCTGTCTTTCCCCTACATTCATTAAAAGTCCAGAATTTACACAGGATCTCTCAGTTCTGAAAAGTAGGGGGTGGGGAGCTGAGGTTACATCAGTGAGGAGAGCTCTAAGAGCTTATTAAAGGGAAGTGACCCCCCCCCCCCCTTTACACAGGAACAGAGCTGAGGCTGTCTATCACAGGCTGTGCCCATCACCATTTTTTTCTTGATGTCAAGAAAACTCATCAGAAGTGACTCATGCTTATAGCAGAGGAATGAAGTGTACAAAAATGACACTTAGTGCTCTGCATTTAGACAAGCACACACTATAGAGGGATATGCTTTGTTCATATTTCTTGTCTGTGCTGAGGGACATTGCTCAAGAATAGTACACTGTTTTTAAAAGTAAAAATTGTACTCAGCAACAATTGGAAATGTTTCCTGTGAAAAAACACATGCAGCCAATTATAAGTGAAATGCATGTGGACAGGCTGTGAAAAATAAATTGCATCCAGCAAATATTAGAAAATATTTTCTGTTAAAACATACATTCAGATAGTTATTTGTAGACAGTAGAAAAGCTGAAAAGAAGCTGAAGAACACGCATCTGCAGTCTCTACCCCCAAATTCCACAACAAATACAGCACTTTGCTATTTAACGATATTCACTCAAGGGTTTACATCAGATTTAAGAGACAAGTACTGCACTTAGGTATCTGTCCCTATGCTTTCCCTACCAAAGCTAAGCATATTGTCAATATGGCTACTGGGAACCCTGTCTTTTTATAGTGAGAAGCTGGTGCATAACAAAATTCTCTTTGTTGGCCATTTTAAGCCAATTGGCCTAAGTTCAGAGGTCAGGAAACGCTCTATTGTTTGTTGACTGCCATAGAAGAAAACAGCCACATTACCGTAGTTTGCCATGTCTTTGAACTGCAATCAGGTTTGTCTCACTACAAACCCAACCCTCTAATGAGGGCTTGTCATATACTAAATACAACAACATGTATTGTGTATTGATAAGTATGACATAGCCCTTGGAAATAATGTATAGCAAATTGACAAAGATCTGCTCCAGAAGCTGGGTTAGAGCTGCTTGAGACTGGTTCTGGAGAAGATCTTTGTCAGCTTTGAAATTCTCCAGGTCCACTCTAACTGACCTCTAGCTAGGAGAATATCTGCCTAATATGCTTCATATACTGTGAGGGTAATTTACAGCTTGGTATCAGATATTGTTATTGAATTAAACGTTTATGGGACAAAAATGTAATTCAAATAATGATGAATTAATTAGCAAAGATGGAATCATGAGTGTAGATCATGTTGTCGAAACAGACATTGACTTATTGACTTTCAATAATCTGTAAACAAAAGTTTCAGGTGACCATTAAATGAGAGCTCTGTTCGTGAAACATGATCAGAACATCAACATTTTAGATTAAGTTTAGAGATGAGCGAATTATTCAAAAATTAGATTCGGCTGATTCGCCGAATTTGCGGAAGAAATTCGATTCGATGCGAATTTATTCGCTGCAAATTTAACTTATTAAAAGGGTTTCTAGGCTTCAGAGAGCCTTTATATTAGTGCAGAACACTGTACCTTTAATTTAAATGCCCTTGGAGTCTGCTGGGGAAGAGAAATAATACTGTCAGTCAGTATGACATGCAGATGAGTGCCGTCGATCTTAGAATCACCGCACACTTCACTCATTTGGGCAGTCACGGGGCACGACGAAGAAGAAGAAGAAGAAGAAGAATGAAAAGAAGAAGAAGAAGAATGAAAAGAAGAAGAAGAAGAATGAAAAGAAGAAGAAGAAGAATGAAAAGAAGAAGAATGAAAAGAAGAATGAGAAGAAGAATGAAAAGAAGAATGAAAAGAAAAATGAGAAGAATGAAAAGAAGAATGAAAAGAAGAAGAAGAAGAATGAAAAGAAGAATGAAAAGAAGAAGAAGAAGAATGAAAAGAAGAAGAAGAAGAATGAGAAGAAGAAGAAGAAGAAGAATGAAAAGAAGAATGAGAAGAAGAATGAAAAGAAGAATGAAAAGAAGAATGAGAAGAATGAAAAGAAGAATGAAAAGAAGAAGAAGAAGAATGAAAAGAAGAATGAGAAGAAGAATGAAAAGAAGAATGAAAAGAAGAATGAGAAGAATGAAAAGAAGAATGAAAAGAAGAAGAAGAAGAATGAAAAGAAGAAGAATGAAAAGAAGAATGAAAAGAAGAAGAAGAAGAATGAAAAGAAGAATGAAAAGAAGAAGAAGAAGAATGAAAAGAAGAAGAATGAGAAGAAGAATGAAAAGAAGAATGAGAAGAATGAAAAGAAGAATGAAAAGAAGAAGAAGAAGAAGAATGAGAAGAAGAATGAAAAGAAGAATGAAAAGAAGAAGAAGAAGAATGAAAAGAAGAAGAATGAAAAGAAGAATGAAAAGAAGAAGAAGAAGAATGAAAAGAAGAAGAAGAAGAATGAAAAGAAGAATGAGAAGAAGAATGAAAAGAAGAATGAAAAGAAGAATGAGAAGAATGAAAAGAAGAAGAAGAAGAATGAAAAGAAGAATGAGAAGAAGAATGAAAAGAAGAATGAAAAGAAGAATGAGAAGAATGAAAAGAAGAATGAAAAGAAGAAGAAGAAGAATGAAAAGAAGTAGAAGAAGAATGAAAAGAAGAATGAAAAGAAGAAGAATGAAAAGAAGAAGAATTCCAGTACAGCAAAAAGTGTATCTGCAGAGAGCTCCTCTATTTCTGACAGTTCTCTGACAGTTCCTTCACATTTACAGTGGTTGAAACATTGTATCAATTTGTTTCTGAATAAAAACATCTGTATCCTAAATGGAAACAAATAGATACAATGTTTCAACCGCTGTAAATGCGAAGGAACTGTCAGAGAACTGTCAGAAATAGCGGAGCTCTCTGCAGGGACACTTTTTGCCGGCTGTAGAAGGGATGAAAATCGGCCGATCGGGAAAAATTCGATTCGTGCATCCGAAGTTTGCTAATTTTCGGATTCGGTGCGAATCAAATTTTTCCTAATATTCGAAACGAATTCCACTTCGCCAAGTTCGATTCGCTCATCTCTAATTAAGTTATAAAAATAGGGCTGCACTTCTTCCTATAGATGAATAAGTAGAATAAAAATCCACCAGAGGATCTAACACATAAACCATAAACCAAAAATTACTAGTGAACCACTCAAAAAAAATTAGTGTGGAAAGGAAACAAATTCCCTTAAAATGTTACTAAACCCACAACAATAAAATCAGTCTGTATATGCTGTAAAGCATGCTTGATATACTCACTTTGGAGCCTAAGGGGTTAATCCTCTGCATTGTGTAAAAATGCTGTTTGATCCTGATTTCGTTGATCCTCCGTTTTTTTTTTTTGGGGGGGGTTACATGTGATCAGCACAGGGCCAATTAGGCACTGTTCAGACAGAGGTCAGGGGTTCTGCATCCTCCTAGAGCAAAAAGAAAACTCCTCCTACCAGGTTTAACCAGTGCTCTGCTGAACACTAATAGAAGTCACATGATTGATCTAACTGCTGATGATAAAAGGTATTTAAAAGCTTATATGTACCTTATTACTAAAATAATTGCACTTCAATGTGTGTACTCTAGGAGACCAGATAGAGTGAATGCAGGGTTCTGGGTTTAGTAACACTTTAACAATAAATATCTGGCTGACCCTCTAACACGTAATTAAGCAATATAAATATTACAAACAGATATTTGTGCATATACAGTCACCAACCACTTATTAGCTACACCTGTTCATTTTCCTGGTAACATAAATTAGTAATCAGCCAATCACATGGCAGCAATTCAATGCAATTAGACATCTAGGCATGGTGAAGACAACTTGCTAAAGTTCAAACTGAGCATCAGAATGGGGAAGAAAGGGGATTTAAGTGACTATGAATGAGGCATGGTTGTTGGTGGCAGATGGGCTGGTCTGAGTATTTCAAAAACTGCTGATCTACTGTGATGTCTCGCTAATACATAGCTAAGAAATAAGAATAACAAAGTGCTGATAAATGAATCAATAAACACGGCTGTCCATCAAGAGTAAAATATTCCCAAATAATATAGATAGATCCTAATAGCCACCAATCTTCAGTGCTATATAATAATGTGTATTGAAAAACATGAATGGAATATAGCAAAATAAACATAAATGGAATATAGCAATATAGCAAAATAAACATAAATGGAATATAGCAATATACCTGGCTGCTCCTCTAGCCCCAAGAGTTGCTAGATGCCAAGGATGACAGTGATAGTGAAGGTCCAATGTGATACTATAAACGAGTGCTCAGAAAATGTCCAACACCATTCAGCAATATACCTTAAATTGTAGGTCTTCCACTGTGTCCACCACTACCAGGTATGCATGATCACTTCTACAAGTTGACTTATAAGTAATACAGATCAACATGCGCTTTGTCAAAATTCTTTGATCCTTTCAGCATGTCCAGATCGATGAGGATCTACATCAATAGACCATTAGGGTGAATGTATGTTCAAATAAAACAAAGAAGATGCCTCATAGTGCAATATATAATTTCATGATAAAATGTAATATATAAAACCACACTCACAAAAAATACAAGGGCTCAAATCCCTCATGAAGCATATCACAAGGCTGAGATAAACAAAGATGGCAGCTGCTGACACTGCACCGGATATGGCGTCACCAATCTTCCATCCTACGCGTTACGTCATGCACTACGTGACTTCATCAGGGTTAAGGTTTTAAAGGTTTTATCATTTATTCTTTTGTGGGAACGCTTTGTGTGCTTGCAGCTGCAGCTTTATCTTGAGTTTTGGCAGTGCATAAGATACCTCTTATCTATTCTCAAGCATCTTAGATTACAATCTGTTTACATGGTATTACCATGCGTTTTAATTTTGTGTGTGCACTTGTATGTGTATTCTCATATGACTATCTCAAAGACTTTACCCTTGTTGATGATAATTCTATAAATATATTACCTCCCTACTGGCCTGCCTCGCCGCTAGCTATCCCCACTTCAGTCTTATCCTGAATACGGCTGCCAGACTCATTCACCTTTCCAACCGCTCCATTTCCGCCACCCCCCCCGCCAATCCCTCCACTGGCTTCCGATTGCGCAACGGATCAAATTCAAAATCCTAACACTGACTTACAAAGCCATCCACCATACTGCCCCGAACTACATCACTGACCTAATATCCAAGTACCACCCAACACGCACACTCCGCTCCTCACAAGACCTCCTTCTCTATAGTTCCCTGGTCTCCTCCTCCCATGCCCGCCTCCAGGACTTCTCCAGGGTGTCACCCATCCTCTGGAACTCCCTGCCCCAACCCATCAGATTATCACCTACTCTCCTCTCCTTTAGGCGCACCCTGAAAACCCATCTCTTCAGGGAAGCCTACCCCACCCCCTGCTAACTTGCCGACCTCCTCCACTCTTCCTACCACTCCATCCCCCACAGCTTTCTCCTCCTGTGCCATCCCCTTCCTCCTAGATTGTAAGCTCGAAAGAGCAGGGCCCTCGATCCTCTCATGTTTTGCATTGTATTGTTATTGTTCTGTCACATGTTCTGTCCCCCTTTGTAATGTACAGCGCTGAGCGAACTATTGGCGCTTTATAAATACTGTATAATAATAATAATAATAAGTGTGGGCTCCATTTAAAACTTTCATCCCTTTTTCTAGTCCACCTTTATACCATAGATAGCTCTTTTTGTCAGTAGTCTTAAAGTACAGATTGGCATTTAAAAGAATATATAAACCCAACATTTCATATCCCTGATATGTTTGTGCTGTACCATGTACTTGTATGAAAAAGTATCCTGTTCTCTTTGTGTTGCTTCCTTTGTGTGAAATCCCTAGTGTTCCTGCCAGTCCCTCTGCTTTCCTATTAAAAATTGACCACTCTAGGCATGAAAGTACAGAGCAGTCAGTTCCCTAGCTGTGCTGGGAACTCAGCCTGCCCTCCACCAATAATCAGGCTTGTGCTGACATGCCCCTCTTGTACCGCCATTCACTTGGAAGATCAGTGTGTTGCTGTTTCTCCACCCTTACCTCTCTATGCAGCTAAGTACATAGGGTATGTGATCACTTATAAAAAAAAGTGGGAAAACATATATTTATAAAGTTTTTTTTCTATATGTATATATAAATGTTTTACCTTTCATTTCTATTTTAAACTGTATGGGCTGTTTTACAAGGTAAGGGTTACGGTATTTTATGTACATGGGACTGCATATTTTCTATAATTGCAAGCATGTTAGACCTGTAGAGACAGCAGACTCAAACACAGTCCTGAGATAAGTGAAAATCAGAAGTAATAGTAACCTGAAATGAGGGTCACAGAGAGGTAGACTTGAACTCTCTGCCACTGAATTTCTATAATTTTTCTTCTAGGCAGAGCTCACGGATCAGTACCAAAATATAATGTTTCCCTTTAATGAATAATAACAGTCATAGGTTTTAAAAATACTTTCTATTTCATTTCTAATTCTTTAAATAACCTTAAGAAGCAGCTGATACAGCCAGCTGAACTAAACAAATGTTACCCACAGTTCAGCAATTTAATTACAAACAGAAGGAAACCAAGAGCTCGGCATCATTTCTAAGAGGTCCTTGGAGAATGAGGGGATGCTGAAGCAATTACAAAGTAGCTGGAACATTATTTACAAGGCAGACAACAACCACACCATCAGAAGCAATCCATGAGCATGAACAAGAGTGGAAGGAAGAGCAAAAACTGGAATGATTAAAGAAAGTAACATACAGTATGCATGTTTATATAGTAAGCATAGAACAACACATACATTCAGAATTCTTATTTCACTGGGTTATTTCTGGGATATTATGGGTTATTTCTGTAAACTAACTTTTTATTGCTTGCTATGGGTTATTGCTCTGTGTACATGATTAGTTCTTGTAGACCCTTATCAAATAAGGTTGGTCAGGTTGTTCCCTAGGGTCACTCTACAATAAACAGGACCGTGTTGGTGTTTAGAGGGACAGACTTATACTTCTGTACCGTACTGCCCCCTTTATTTCTCAAACAACTGACTAATCATATATCACCCTGACAAAGTCAGATATCACAGGTACGAAAAATTGAAGGTGGAGAAGCTGTGTCAGGACCTGGATCACCTGCTGGTGGCACTGTGCTTTCCAGAGAGGATGGTCGTAGTTACATGTCCATCAGCGGGTGTCTCCAAGCAGTTAGCAGATCACATAATCCGTTTCCACTTGATGCTGGCTGCTGAGAGGATATTTAGGTCCCCCCACTAGTGCTTCTCACTCAAGTGTTTTGCTGCTGCTAGATTCTGTTTGCCATTGACTCTGATCTTGCTCCACTTGGGGTTAACATGGATCAAATGGGTGATCCTAATTCACAGAAGAATACAATTGGAGTACAAGTAGAAGCACAGTGCTCTCAATGATTTGATGGACACTAAATGATCAATAAGTGTAAAAAATATTTGAACCATATGCTGATCTACATACATTTATTATATTTTGTTTGTGGTTTAATTTTATTAGTATAATATTATTAGGGAAGCCTGATTTTTCACCTAGGTCAACTATAGTTGGGTTACTTTGTCAATCACACACTAGTGGGGTGGTGATAGCAGCAGCTCGGTATAAAACAAATAATCTTTATATATTTTTGTGGTTGGAGTTTGTGGTGTGGGTTCCTTTCGATTTCTAAATGTAAAAAAAAAATTTGGGACCCCCTTTTTGATGTAAGACATGACCTGAAAATTAAATTAAGTTGAAATTCTGATTTTGTTTGTAGTACCTCCTGCTGGTAAAATCTGATCATTCTTTGAAACCACATATTGCAGACGTTCTGCATTAGAGTATTTGAAATATTTTATTATGACATTTACGTGATCCTCCTACATAAGTTGTACTTGTTTATCTGCAGCATACTCTCCTCTACATCCATTCAAATTACACAGATTAAAGGCTCTTTTTTTAGAAGTAGAAGGCTGGAGAATCTGATGCCACACACACTGCACAGCTATAGCTCAGAGCTTCAGTTTAATCTGAGAGATGATTGGAGGGAATGGAAAAATCCTCCTCTACATAGAATCAAAGGGAAGCATACACAATTGAAGCTGAAAATCACCTGTTGTGTGCTGGGGGAGCATCACCTGGGATTCTGTTGAGTCGGCATAATCTATTATCAGTGACTGATGCAGACAGCAGAGGAAAAAGACAGCAGAGAGAAATTAAATTTGGTGGCAATTAAACACTATAGAAGGATATTCTTTGTTCAGTTTTCATGTTAGAGGTTTACAACTACTTCACGTCCTGGTTCACACGATGGTGTCAGTGGGAGGAAATAAATGCCCCAGTAACAGTGGGAGGAAAACAATGCTCCAATGTTGGAGGTATCAGTGGGAAAAAAAATACCCCATCATTGGCAGTGTGAGTGGGAGGAAAGAAATGCTCTAGAATGGGACCTGACATGTATTGAGTCCTGTAGTTAAGAGTGTTATGTGTTAGTGATGTCACACATTCCTGTCTAGAAAATGTTGTGGGTTCCATCAAAGCACCTGCAGCTGCACTTTGTGGTTTATTTACTAAAGCTGGAGAGTGCACAATCAGGCTCATTTCTGCATAGAAACCAATCAGCTTCTAACCTCAGCTTGTTCAATTATGCTTTGGCAGAAGTGAACCTGATTTTGTACTCTCCAGCTTTAGTAAATAAACCCCACTGTACGCAAGTGGATGATTGGTAAACCTTTTAAAGCAGAACGCCACCCAAAAAGGGAAGTTCTGCTTTAAGTCTTTGGCACCTTTGGGGAGCGGGTCAGGAGCAGGTACCCAAATTTGACAGGTACCCGCTCCCACTTCCGCTGCAATCGCCTAAGGAGATCAGAAGCGGAAGTTGTCCTCCCCCCCCTCCCTTCACGTAGTCTTCTGGGACACATGACAGGTCCCAGAAGACTACGGGGCCATTCACAAAGCGCAGCACTTCTCGCGCATGTGCAGTGGGTACCCGGCTGTGAAGCCACAAGCTGAAGATGCAGGCGCCAGGAAGAGAAGACAGCTGGTAAAACCAGCCGTGGTGAGGACACCGCTGGACTGAGGGACAGGTAAGTATCTGTATTTTAAAAGTCAGCAGCTACAGTTTTTGTAGCTGCTGACTTTTATTTTATTTTTTTTTTCAACTGGAACTCCGCTTTAAGCTGAGAAGCATTCTCAAGAGGTAATACAACTCTGCAGATGACATTAAAGTACTATGCATTTCACAGCTGGCTGAGCACAGAAAGCATTCCAAAACAAAAAGAGATTTCAGACTTTCAAGGTACCACACAAGTTATTATCTACAATCCTAAAACAATTGTTTTATCTATACGTAAATTCAAATAACTAGTTCCAAATTATATCCCTTAAAAAACATGGGATTTTATAACTGTTGGATATTGCAGCCAAAATCACCTCCTTTTATCCACTTCCCCATTATCCCTACCCAGCTATACAATTATATACCCATCAAACTGGAGATAGAGATAGTTATTAATCACTTGACCTACGGAAGGTTTTACCCTCTTCATGACCAAAATATTTCTTGCAATTCAGCACGGTGCTGCTTTAACTAGCAATTGCTCAGTCATGCAAAACTGTACCCAAATTTGTATCATTTTCTTCCAAAATAGGGCTTTCTTTTGGTGGTTTTAATCACTACTGTTTCTTTTTTTTTTTGCTATATAAATGAAAAAAATACGGAAAATGTTGAAAAAAAAACAAGTTTTTCTTAGTTTCTGTTGTAAAATTTTGCAAACAAATAATCTTTCTTTATTAATTCAGGCCAAAATGTAGTCTGCTTCTTTGGTAAAAATAACCCAGATCAGTTTATATTATTATATTATTTAGCCCGTGTGAAAGTCCACAAACTATGGGATATATATTTGAAAATTGATCAGTCTTGATGTACTGTCTGCCTATCTCAATTCTTCAGGCCCTAAAAAGCCAGGACAGTATAAATACCCCCGAAATTACCCTTTCTGAAAAGTAGACAGTCAAAGGTATTTAGTAAGAGGCATGGCAAGTTTTTTGAAGTTGTATTTTTTGTTAAATTTTTTTGGAAAATGAAGAATTTTTTTCACATATTGTTTTTTACATACGGTCACCAGTGCAGTACAACCAGGGCCAGTGCTAGACTATTTTGTGCCCTAGGCAAGACCAGCTACTCGCACCCTCCTTAAAAATAAATAAAACTTCACCTGTAGTTCTATTTCACCCCTTAGCACACATCCTCTTTCCCCTAAAGTTTTCCACCCTAGCACAAATCCTCTCCCTCAAATCCTCCCTCCTTGCATAAATCCCACCAATCCTGCCTCCTAGCACAAATACAGCTAAATACCTTCTCCTAGCATAACCCCCTCCAAATTACCCTTCAAATTGAATTATCCTTCCTCCTCACCCAATTCCCTCCTCCTAACACAAATCCCCCTTCAGCACAACTCCCAATCCCCGGCTCCTAACACAAATCCCCCTCTACTAACACACATCCCCCCCCAATTCTCTCTCCTAGCACAAATTCCCCTAATCCCCTCTCCTAGCACATATTCCCCCTAAATCCCCTCTCCTAGCAAGCATTCCCTTCCCAATCTCCCCTCCTAGGACACCCCCATCCCCTCTCCTACCACAAATTCTCCCCTAATCCCGCCTCCCAGTACAAATCCCTCCCCAATCCCCCCTTCTAACAAATTCCCTCCAAAAAAATCTCTCCTCCTAACACAAATTCCCCCAATCACCTCTCCTAGCACAAATCCCCCCAGTCCTTTCTCTAGCTAAAACCCCTCCAAATTACCTTTCCCAGCATAAAATCCTCCCACCTTACCCAAACCACCCTCTGACTCCTAGCACATATCCCCTCCATTCCTTCTCCTAGCACAAATCCCCCCCCCCCCACATCCCCTCTCCTGCACAAACCTCTAATTTCAGCACGAATGAATGTTAACTCCCCCACCCTTCATTGTGTACAGCTCCTCCAGTCTGTAAGATTCACTACACCCCCCCACCTCGGACTTACAGGTGGGAAACCAGGTAGATGTGTAGATAGTGCTGTGCTCTCACTCCTGTTAGTAGATATACAGCAGATGACACAGGATCACTTTTGGATTTAGCTGTACACAGTTTGATTGCCCTGCCCCTATCTCCTCCAATGACCACTCATCTCTCAGCAGCAGGGAGCCAGGGAATGTATCAAACACTGAACATGCTGATGTAAGAGTGATTCTGTGTCATCTGCTTTATGTAGGATCGCTCCACTGACAGGAGAGAAGAGCACAGCTTGCACCTCCCACTTCTTTCCTGTCATTTCTTGTTTGCAGGCTTCAGTGCTCCAGGCTACATTCCCCTTGTCCCAGCCATGAGTGCAGGAATGGGGGTAAGGCAATCAGTGGCCAGACATAGCGTCCATGGAAAGACCGGCTTGGGGGGGGCACAACTGAAATCTGGAGAGGTGTAACCCACCCCAGCATCCCCCCAATTTTGTCCATGGCAGGGAGAAGGGAAACCAGCTGTGGATGTACCCTAAGTGACTGCCTAGTTTGCCTAATGGCAACTTCGGGCCTGAGTACATCTTCATCATATGACTGGTGTAATTTTTATTAATTTTTTTTTACTTTTTTTTCTTTTCTTAACTTTTTTTTTACATACTGTTATCAGAGGAGTTCAGTGTCACCATAGTGACACTGTACTACTCTGGGGGAAAGGTGATCCGGGTTTTGGGGGATTTTTACACTATTATTGCTTATAACAGTGATGAATATTGTTATCAGCAATAGTTTTAACTGTCATGAATGGTTACAGATAATTACATGGTACAGGGTGCACGGTACTATGTGATAGCTGTGTCATCAATCACAACATAGCAATAGAAAGTAAGCTGTCATGAATGGAAGCCATTCATGACAGGTTTGCTTACATTTTAACCATGTGCATGCTATGATTGCTCATAGCAAACACATAATACCCCGGCCGCTCCCAGCATCCAGGTTCCAAGTGCAGTGATCCACTGTATTTACTGGTCACAGGATTGCGACACTGCATGCCCCAGGGGTGCGCACCAGTGCACTTGTGCATCGTGCCTGCAGCTGCTGCTCACTCACAGTAAATGCACTGTGGGCAGTGGTTAAAGCCTGAGATAATGGTTTCACAGTAAAATGGGGCCAGCTTGACTCAACATGCTTCACAACCAACTATTACCACTTCTTGAGGAGTGCAGATGACCTGAATGAACTTGGATTAGTATGCAGAGGTGTGAATCTGAACCCCAATGAAGTCAATGGGAGCTGAATACGTCAGGGATTGGAAAAAAAAGTGCATTGGAGGAGGGGGGCTGGGCACTACCCCAGGAAACTTGTACTAAAACATAAATAAGTAAATGAATCCATTTTGCAGGGAGCAGTGAATTTAAAAATGCTAAGGTGCAACATTACAAAAGGCACATTCCTTAAAACACACCCTCTAGAGCAGCGTTTTTCAACCACTGTGCCGCGGCACACTAGTGTGCCGTGAGATATTGCCTGGTGTGCCGTGGGAAAAATTGCAATTTCATCCGTAACATGTGGCCTCAGCTCACAAATAGACCAATCATTAGAACAACAATGGGCAAACTACGGCCCACGGGCCGTATACGGCCCGGCGGACCTTTTAATCTGGCCCGCGGAGCGTGATACTGTCAGGATGATCTGTCCCCCTCGACGTATCTGCGCATGTGTCGGAGATCGCCGATCGGCTGCTAATGCCTGAAACTGGCACATGCGCAGATACGTCGAGAGGGACAGATCCTCATAGGAGACAGATTTTCATGCTACACCGGAACGGCGAGAGGAACGCGCGGAGCAAAGGTAAGTGAATTGACGCAGGGGGGGCTTGGGGACTTAATATGGGGGATGAATTAATATGGGGGATGAATTACTATGGGGATGAATTACTATATGGGGGATGAATTACTATGGGGGATGAATTACTATAGGGGGGATGAATTACTATGGGGGATGAATTACTATATGGGGGATGAATTACTATGGGGGATGAATTACTATATGGGGGATGAATTACTATAGGGGGGATGAATTACTATGGGGGATGAATTACTATATGGGGGATGAATTACTATAGGGGGGATGAATTACTATAGGGGGAGTGAATTACTATGGGGGATGAATTACTATGGGGGATGAATTACTATATGGGGGATGAATTACTATGGGGGATTAATTACTATATGGGGGATGAATTACTATGGGGGATGAATTACTATATGGGGGATTAATTACTATATGGGGGATGAATTACTATGGGGGATGAATTACTATATGGGGGATTAATTACTATGGGGGATGAATTACTATATGGGGGATTAATTACTATGGGGGATGAATTACTATGGGGGATGAATTACTATATGGGGGATTAATTACTATGGGGGATGAATTACTATGGGGGATGAATTACTATATGGGGGATGAATTACTATGGGGGATGAATTACTATATGGGGGATTAATTACTATGGGGGATGAATTACTATGGGGGATGAATTACTATATGGGGGATTAATTACTATGGGGGATGAATTACTATGGGGGATGAATTACTATATGGGGGATGAATTACTATGGGGGATGAATTACTATATGGGGGATTAATTACTATGCTTACTATGGGGGAATATTACTATACTTACTATGGATGACACATACACATCATTCATCTACTCTTGGTCCGGCCCCCGGGTCCAATATATGAACCCATTGCGGCCCTCAAGTCAAAAAGTTTTTCAATAAATTTTTTTAACATTTTCTAATGGTGGTGTGCCTCGTGATTTTTTTCATGAAAAAAGTGTGCCTTTGCACAAAAAAGGTTGAAAAACACTGCTCTAGAGCTGTCATTAGGTTTAAATACATGAGGGGCAGAGATGTGACATCACTAACTAAATATGGACATGGCCATTTTGAAAATTAAAAAAAAATTCTTATAAAATGTTGCAAATAAATAATTTTTCTTCATAAATTTTTTTGGGTAAAAAAAAAAAAATAACCTAAATCAGTAAATTAAATTATAATTTTTTCAAACTTTATTTTATATTTTAAATTTTTATTTATTTATGCATTTAGTTGTTTTGTTTACATACCATCACCCTAGCATTGCATTGTCGCCTTAGTGACACTGTACTACTTGTGGGGGGTGATCAGAATTATTTTTGTTTTTTCACACTGTGATTGCTTTTACAGCCATGCTGACTGTAAAAGCAATCATTTCTCACTCTATCTGGCTGCAATCCTGCAGCCATTCAGAAATACTTTGAGAGCTGTGATTGCTCACAGCTTATCACATGGTACAAAACTGCTGTGAATGACCTTGTACCATGCGATCTCTGTGATCGATCAGAGCTCACAGCAGTAAACAATGATGCCAAGAAATGACATCTTGTTTACTATTGTGCATGTGATCTCTGATTGGTCAGTCTGTCCACAGCGGCCCAGTACAGCAATCTGTGTTCTGTGTGTCCGGTGAACACAGCGGGCACAGATCACATTGTTGCGTGCTCCCAGGCAGCGTGCACAGGTGGCGGATGCAGGGAGACGGTTAGAAATGTCCACCCACATTGGCGCTGCTCCTGTCCAGCTGTTTATGTGGATGGGCCAGACAGGAAGAGGTTAATATAGTTGTCATAACGAGTAGGCAACAGGCAAATTGTCCATTACATTTTCTCCATGCATTTCATTTAATAATAGGAATCTATTCAGTAGCATTACATATTTATATGCTGGCAAATTTCCAGATTCTGTAAATTTATTGCACTGTATAATCTGTAAATTAAGCTTTTGTTATTACTCAGTTGACAAAGTATGATTCACCTTAGTCTGGCCCTGGCTCTGGGAGCTGTGTCCTGCCATAACGCTACCTGTAGAGGCCCCAAGGGTATACATTGAAGACTACAATATACCTGGCTCCCATTTAATGTATATAATGGATGAAGATATAGGATTTGTTTAAGTTCATCTTCATCTTTGTATGATGTTTACAGAACAAAATGAAATTTGTTCTCAATATATCAGTTAGTATTTATTAATGATTATCACCAATTAATGTCTGTTACTTTTTGTTCTTATTTCCATTAACTTTTCTGTAATGGTTTTGTTCTCATTTTGATTTATTATAGTGTATAATTAGCAGACGACAGAAATAATTAAATTTGGAATTGATTTGGGATTTACAGATAATTGGAAAGTAATAGAAGAATTGCTACATTATTAGGCTTGCTTTGGGAATGTAAAATGTATGTGTTGTGCTCAGGGGTGACAATATAAAGAAATACAGTATATGGTAAGGAAATCAGTACATCAAGGTAAATGCAAAGAATTTCAGTTTATTTAAAAAGCATATTATTTTAAAAGAATGGCTATTTTAAATAACTAGCTTATTGCTATCCACTCTCCTTTATACTTTGCCAGGTTATGCACACCTCAGTCCGCATTTTTCGACCAATTCATACATTTCAGCCCAGAGTGCAGAGAAAGCAGCATCTAAAAAGCAGCAGAGAGAGCTCCTTGATTAAAGGAAAGTCAGTCATGTGACTTTGTCAGGTTCAGAGGGTCCAGTCTTCTGAAGCCAGCAGAGCACAGTGCACATTTGTGACACTGTCGTGCTTTATAAATGTGTATTCTTTGTTTTTTTTTTCATTGGGGCGGTTGTTTAAGCAATGGTATGGCCATAAACCTGCTTTTCAAATGGACCCCTAAATATGTAATTACATGTCAGAATGACAGCCAGACAGCAAGCATTTATAGAGAGAGAAATCAGTAGTGGCAACCTCCATGTTTATTTCAGGAAACGTTTAAAGTGGTTGTAAATCCTTACATATACCCAGTGAGATGACTAGCCTCAGGTGATACACAGAAAGGAAACAAATCCTTCTATATAAGTTGTACTTGTTTATTTGCAGCCATTTCTTTATACTGCCACCTAAAAACAAGCAGAACAAAGGTGTCAGGGATCTCCTCGATCCCTGCAGCGATGGTCCCGGCGCAGGCGCAGTGCACCGCCCTGTGCAGGGACACAGGCACTAGGTCTGGGCCGGCCGCGGCGTTCGAGTTCGCGCATGCGCAGTAGAAGCCGCGGCCGCCCGCTGGGCACCAATGGCAGCGCAGGGCGGGATATTTAAATGGCCGTGAGCTGTCATTCAGTGCCTTCTGGTCTTCCCTGCATCCTTTGAACCTGTGAACCTGTACCTTGTAAGTTTTGACCCGGATTGTACCTGACCATGCTGCTTTCTCCTATTCTGACCCTTGCTTTGCCTGACCTCTCTCTTGAATGCCCCTGATTGGATTTGACCTGCTGTTGCTGACCTGGCGTGTGACCCGACCATTCTATGCCCGCTGCCTTGTACCTTGCCGTCCTCTCTGTTACCGACCCGGCCCGTCTGACCTTGCTCATCCATCCATCCATCCCTTGCAGTGGGGTCTTCTGACCTCCTCACATCAGACTCTTCTCCGTGCCCTTGGCGCATACCACTACCACTGACGGACGCACCCAGTAGCCACGACCTGGTCTCGGGGGGCTCCAAGTCCATCCCCACCATCAGGGGCCCTGGTGAACAAGCACCCTGGGACTTAGATTCCGTGCGCTGGGGACGCCTATTCAGTGGAGTGCTAGTGGTACCGCCAGGCGGTCCCTTACAAAAGGATTTTTCTCAGTTCTAGCAGACACACTGCTTCACACACACTGCAGAGCTAGAGCACAGAGTTACAGTGAAACGTGAAATCTCAGTGGAGAGAAGAGACACACCCCGCTGTACACACTGACATAGATAAACATACAGCTTAAGCGGGCCATAGATGAGTATGATTTTTTTTGCTCAACCAGTGGGTTGAATGAAAAATACTGACCCAATTTCCCCATCCACACACTTGATCTGTGATGCAGGAATCCTCCCTCACCATCAGGATTCACTGAGCAGCATTGCATTGCTGATTGAATGATGAAAATCCAACAGGGTAGTTTCAGAGAACCTGCCATATTTCAATCTATGTATATCTGGCTTAAGAGTCCCCTGCTGTGTGCTAGAGGGAGCATGAGCTGTCTCCAGGGAGGCTGTTGTGGTGTCCTAAAGACTTTTCAGTGAGTTGTGCAGATAGCAGAGAGGAGAGATCAGAGAGGAGCCACACTTAGTGCTCTGGATTCAGGTTAGTACACACTATTGAAGGATTTTTTCATGTGTATGTTTCACAACCACTTCAATTTAAAGCAGCTGTAAAGGCATTATATATATGTGTGTGTGTGTGTGTATTTTTGTCTTAACAACAAACTTGTCATATGTACCTGCTGTCTGCAATTGTATTGCACAGAGCGGCCCTCTTCTGGGATTGCTCTCGGATTCTCCTCTTCTCGATGCACCCCATACAAAAGTTTGGCCCTGCCCCTCCATCCTGCCCCACTGCATTTGATTGGCAGCAGGAGAAGCCAGTGACTCCCACTGCTGCCTCTAGGCCTGTGAGTGGAGAAAACTAGTACTGCTGCAGATAGGCACTGATAAGTTTTTAGAGATGGGGGGTGGGAGGAAAAACTAGCAGATGGTTTTTTTACCTTAATGCAGATAAAGCAATAAGGTACAAAAAAATCCTTCTGGCTTTAGAACCACTCCGTGTACCGAGGCAATTTTGCCATTTTTGCCATATTTGTTAAAAATCTGAATTTTATTTTGCTAGAAAATTACTTAGAGCCCTCAAACATAATATAGTTTCTGAAAGTAGGGACCCTGGAGAATAAAATGGTGGTTGTTGCACTGTTTTATGTTGCATGATATTTGCAGCAGTAGTTTATCAATTGTAATTTTTTAAAAAAAATACAAAAATGAATTTCAGTGCACACAAAAATGAAATAAATACCCAATTTCTGCCAAAATATAAAAGATGATGGTTGGCGTCAAACTACAATACCTAAAATTGTCCATAGGGGGACACTTTAAATGCTTTTACAGGTTATCAGTTTAGAGTTATTTCTGAATTAGGGTGCTAGAATTATTGGTCTCACTCAGATGATCATGGTGATACCACACATATGTGGTACAATCACTGTTATATATGCATGCCAGACATACCTGTACATGTGCTTTTGCATTTGCATGTATGTCCGAGGGTATGGGGGTTCCTTTACATTTTTTTTTAATTGTTATTTAAATTTTTTTTATTTTATTATTTTTTTTCACTTTTTTACTTCATTAACTTTGTTGCTATCTCTTCAAAACACATACTCACCAGCACAGCAAATCCAGCATTGTCCTGCCGCAATCTGTTGTTCGGGCATACAGTGAATCCTGCACCACCATCATGGTCCTTCAGCTTTCTGCCTCTTCCCGGTACAGATAGCCAACTTTGATGTGATGCCTGACCCACCCACTGAATGCTCAGTGTGCTGATCCTGCAGGCTCCTGGGATATGTCATATAAGTACCTAGTGCCTAGGCCAAAATGGAGGCAATGGAGCCAACACCAAAACTAAAATAAAAAAAAAATTACAGCAATTCTGCTTGGGCATGGATGGAGTGTTAAAACAGAACTAAGGTCTTAGTAGCATATCATAGTAAGTGGCCAGCATGCTGGTCTTGTCAACCTACTTAAAATGAATATTCATTGCTTGTTCTGCCATGCCATAATTGGAAATTTATCAGAGAATCTTCTGGTGTTTTCAGGTCCAGGGTTAGCACGTGCAAAATTAACATTGTAGCAGGAACTATTCTGCTTTGATATCTATGTGTACTGAAAATGATCTATTATGGAAACAGGCTGGGAAGATATGGTGGGCATTGCTGCCTTCTGCTTTTGTATATCCTTGGTGCATGGTTGTCATGCTGATACCATTCCTTCGATACTTTTGCAGTTCACATACTGTACATCTCTCAGCACAGGTTTCACCTGAAGGATTCAGACAGTATCACTCAGAGGACAACTCAAACTTCACCGTTCCGACAGAAATTAGAGCAGCTGCTGCAGCCAGTGATACATGCTGGGCATTATATAGTTAACTGATCCCTTTTCAGTCTGAAATTACAGCATCTGGCAGATGGCTGCAAGGAAGGTGATGCAGGATGATGTGAAAAAGTGTGTTCCAATAGACCATATTCTTTCGGAACATCCATTTTTCACAATGCCCATCAATGAATGCAGTACCATGACTCACTTTGTGTGCTACATTTTCTTTAGCACACAGAAATCTGCCATACCATGAGTGGAGTAGCTGATTGTGTATATTTCCCCCAGGTAATAGAATGCATGTCCTATGTTGGTATCAGCCTTTCCATGACACTCCCAGTTGCCTTGCCTGTTACTACAACATATGTAACACACATAACATGAGTTAAAGCATTGGCTGCAGTTCATTTTAATGGCCCCCAAAGGCAAAGCACCTGTGTTTTGTAGTGTGTTGCATTGTGTTAGGAAAAAAGGGTCAGGTATGATTTATAGTATGTTTGAGTGCATTGGCAGTCCATTAATTTTAATGGGCTGCCTTAATACAACTCACCTTAAAGCATGACATAACACGGATTAACTCAATGCTAAGAAGCAAATGGGTCCCCAAGCTTAATAGATATGAGTATTTTGCAACCTTGATATCAATTATATAATGATTCCGAATTAGATTACTTCATGCAAGTGCATTAGTAAAATGCTTTTGCATCCAGTAATACAATTTAAATTAAAGTGGATTTCACCGATCGTTCAGTATTAACATCATCACCAGTGGAACAATTAATAACATTTCTGTAGAAGGATCAAGGTCTTACAATGGAAGGGCCTGGCTGAGACATAATACAGTGTCAGCATAATTTCCTAGTGCCAGTGCTTTGGAATTTTCTATGAATAGCATATAAATAATCATGTTGCAAATCCTAAGGCTTAGGGATACAAGTAGGATAAATCTCATATGGAAATGTCTGTTTTCTTTTTCCACTTTCAAAGAACAACTTCAGGCAATAAGTAAAATCAAACAATTGAAGCACATCCACACTTTTGAAAAAACAGCTTCCTGGCAGGTTTGTTCAGGCTAGATCTGATTGAGCCTTGGTCATACGCAGCCTTTTCTTGTCAAACACTGCATTTGAATGCATGTTTCTGAGCTGGGCAGTGTTCAACTGGAAGACGTTACATTGACAAGAACACTTGTCTACATGCACTCTTGTTAGTAAAATAGACACACATGCGTGCACAATTATTAGGCAAGTGAGTATTTTGACCAAATCATCAATTTAATGCATATTGTCCAACTCCAAGCTGTATAAACTTGAATGTTTATTTGATTTAAGCATATGAGGTGATGTGTATTTGTGTAATGAGAGAGTGTGTAGCCTAAGAAGATCAACACCCTATATCTTGGCGTGCATAATTGTTAGGCAGCTTCTTTTCCTCAAGCAAAATGGGCCAAAAAGGAGATTTAACTGACTCTGAAAAGTCACAAATTGTAAAATGTCTTTCAGAGGGATGCAGCACTCTTGAAATTGTTAAGATATTGGGGTGTGTTCACAGAACCATGAAATGTTTTGTTGCAAATAGTCAACAGGGCCTCAAGAAACATGTTGAGGAAAAACGTCACAAATTAACTGCCAAAGATTTGAGAAGAATCAAATGTGAAGTGACCAGGAACCCATTATCCTCCAGACTCCCACACTCTGCTCTGCCATACTGCTATGTTCACTTGAAGCTCATCATAGAGCGCACAGGAATCTCTGCACACAGTGCAGTGGTTTCCATTATATTGTGTCCCCTATTAATCAAATGCTCTTAGCCTAAATGTTAGGCTATTTTCTCTACAAGTCAAATGTTTTTACAGCTATTTTGTCATGGGATCGAATATTGGGGAATGTTACATTCTCCCTGTGAAAAGCAACAAATGGAAACTTACATTTCACACATATCAAACATTATGTGTATTATTCCTAATATTCGCAAAGCAATTTTTTTTATAACTAGAACCCTTCAATTTGTTTAGATCCAAAGGTGATATTGAATATATTGCAAACTAAATGATTCAATTGGAACTTGCATGGTTACCTCATGGCACATGAACTAAGACTATTAGCAAGACTAATAAGACAGATATTCATCAGTTATACACAATATATAAAAAAAATACTGTTTCATCGTAATTATTCCAGTGAATATAAACCTTTGATGTTTTATGGTGATAGCAGTTGAAGCAGATTATATTATTAGGTATTTCTACAGCAAATACAAAGGCAGGTGTTTGGAAAGTGAACAGACTGCATTTCATACTCTGTACAATAAATCATGCATGATTGTCTTAATTTGCTGCTGCATTACTCATTGAACAGTTATTTTAATAGTCTTTAGGATTATAAGTTAAGACACAGTTAAAGACAAGAGGACCTGATATCTTAATGAAAAATGTTACTTTAAGTTTTTGGGGGTTTTACTAACACATTAGCACCCTTTTGGATTTGCCAGGAGAAGACAGCTAAAAGTGGTACTAAATCTGTGCCACAAAGCTTGATATTTCACAACGCAGATCATGTTTGTGCTAGTGGGACTCTCCTCAATTGATTCCTGCAATATAGCAGTTTTCAGTGGAACAGTGTAGGGAAAGTTCAGAGCCCTGCATCTTGTTCTTTATTGCGATCATGGGTGATCAACATGTGGCCCCTCAGATGTTGCAGAACTACAAGTCCCACAAGGCATTGCAAGGCTGACAGTCATAAGCATGTCTCCCAAAGGCAGAAGACTTGTAGTTTGGCAACAGCTGGAGGGCCAAAGCTTGAGCACCCATGGATTAGACGAGCAGCCATGCAGGTTTGGCTTAGGGCCTGACAGTAGAACATCTATAAGCACAGCCAATTAGTTGGCAGGAAACCTTTGTAGTTTGCAGAAAGGTCTGTACTGGGCAGGGTAGAAGTGCACGCATGGCAGAAGGAAGAGCTGGGTTCAAGGGGTGACGATCCAGCAAAGGGTATTGTGCCAGGCAAAGAAAAGGCCCGAGCATTTGTTTTCTTTAGTGTAGCCTTAAGGCATCATGTTGGGTTCATCAATGAACAGGATTTTGGATCTCAAGCACCATAGTCATGTGTGTGAGAGATTCTTTCTGATCTATCTGGCATTGCAAATTATACATGTGTATTCCTTTGGGATGTAGTATTTTTCTAAATTCTCTTTGTGTATTTTTCTGTTCATGAGTTTTAGCCAGCTAAGCATAGAGTGAATTATAGAGTGAATTATTATATACAATTTTTGTGATTTTTACTTTTAGAAAATATTTTAAGGGAAAATCTGCACAGAGTAATAACGACTAGGCGGCTATTGCTGATCTCCTTCTGAAAACAATAGTTGCCTGGCTGTCTTTGGCTTCAATATTCTCTGAACTGTCTAACCTGTAAATTGTATAATGCTATTTGATCAGTATGACAGACTCACAATTAGTATTTTTAGAAGGAACACATTTTTAGGAAACAAAGCCCTCATATATATTTATGCTATTACAGATTTCCTTTTAAATTTTGTTTTATTGATATATGTGAAAAAGTGAAAAGTGACTTCCCGTACAATGTGGGGAAAACCCTGGCTGAGATAAGGTTCAATATAGAGCCATAATATAAATAAGAAGACAGTGACAGCTCAACCATTACAGCCATTCCATGTGTGGCATGCTTTAAACATGTATAAAGATGATCTTCGTTTTTTGACAAGAAGATGCAAGAAAAAATAGATGATAATTATCACTATATACAGTAGGATATATGTTAATGAAATTGAATATGCTGGAGGAAAAACTAAATGAGTTAATTAGAAGCCTGCAATCATGTTTCTCCTCAACTTGCAGGAATAATTACCATGGCACGACATTGATAAGGGTTCATTCATTCACTATAATTATATTTGCCTAATATATTTTAATTAATACAGCCCCTGCTTTCATATGGCTGGTCCTTTGATTTCCTTGTATAAAGTTATATACAGTGTTTCGTTCTAAATAATTGGATTTTATAGCTATTTATTAGGTTGTTTACTATAAATAACTTGGTGACACTAAATATTACCAGGTAGATTTTAACTTTGGTGACCTTTTTCTGAAGATCTTGACAGACCCAAAAATGTGTACATTATTCTACTTTCTTTAACTCTTGAATTATGTATGTGCAATTGGTGTCATTATTTAATCAACACTAAAATGTATCCCTACATATATAATGTATACGCCTCGCCCATCCCATAACAATCCCTTTACTATCAAACACAAATGCTCCTGCGCTTGGGGATGGACTCGATGCAGGCTACAACCACATAAGGAATGTCCTGGAACATGCACACCTTGTTGCCCTCAAATGGACCGGGGAAATCCAAATATACTGAATGAGGAAAGACAAAACAGAGGGCGCACAGGCCCAGTGCATTACCATAAAAATTTTTTAATAAAAAATAAAGTAGATGTTGTACTCACAAACGACAATATAGTCAAGGCACATCATCAAGAACAGCTGGGTCAACACCGCGCTGAGTAGGGAGTTTAGACATCCAAAAGCCTGATGCATTTCGAGGACTTGCCTCTTCCTCAGAGCCAACTGACCAAATGTCTGCTCCCTCTTTTATATGCTCACTACTAGTTAAACCAAAGGTCACATGGGCCATCGTGTTTACTTACACTATGTCAATTGCCCCTGTGACTCCTCCACCTGCACAGGGGAGTGTCCAGGATGGCCCATGTGACCTTTGGTTTAACTAGTAGTGAGCATATAAAAGAGGAAGCAGACATTTGGTCAGTTGGCTCTAAGGAAGAGGCAAGTCCTCGAAACGCGTCAGCCTTTTGGATGTCTAAACTCCCTATTGCGGACTGTTACTCAGCGCGGTGTTGACCCAGCTGTTCTTGATGATGTGCCTTGACTATATTGTCGTTTGTGAGTACAACATCTACTTTATTTTTTATTAAACATTTTTTATGGTAATGCACTAGGCCTGTGCGCCCTCTGTTTTGTCTTTCCTCAATCCCTTTACTATACTTGAGGATAGTATAGGTAAGCAGAAAGGCAGAAGGATCAGTCAAACACACTGTACAATCAGTTCATAGAGATGCAAACTGGCTGTCATGCTCCTTACCTTTCTTTCATAATTATGTATCTGAGTAGGGATGAGAACAAAAATTAATTTGAAGAACTGTAAGGTGAAATTAGAAAGCAAAATGCAAATAATTTGAAGCATCCTCATTTTACCTTGTATTTAGTCAGTGGCCCTGTGTGTACGCCATTGATAAATATATAGTGTTTATCAATGTATAATATAGTATAGGCCATTGATAAAATGTAGTGTTTTAACAATGGAACATGTTATCAATGACCTGCAATGTACTGTACACAATACTGAATAGAGAAAGTAAAATTAAAACATAATAATAATTACACAATATAATGTAGAATTAAAGCGGCATTTAACCCTAAACCAAAAATGTAATATTTTGTAGCTTTCCAATCCTTAGATGTAGTGGCTGGATTAGTGATATATTACCTAAGACTTAAAGGATACGTTCACCTTTACCCCCTTCCCCATCCCCCATTGTGACAGCTAGCTGGGGATCTTCTCCCCCACCCACTATCACAATTTTTCTTAAAACTCTGCCCCCCCCCGGCCACCTCATCCATTCACAGAGTTCTGTGAATGGGAAGATTACAAGTCACGACAGCCTTTGCAGCTGTCAACTTGTAGTTTTCAATGAACTACCACAGCGCTGTTGAGCACTCTGGTGGTTCATTGATTCTTCCTCTCAGGGTATAACTGTCTGCTCATACAAGGTACACTGACAGTCTGCAGGAGACCTACATGGTACCAGTGATCTGCTGATCACTGATGCAATGATTTCCAGGCTCCTAAAACAAAAAAATAGTAAATGCAGATCTTTTTTATCTACAAAAATGTGCATTTATTATTTTTTGTTAAAAGGTGAACTAATCCTTTAAGAAAAAACTCTTTTTGCTATTTATTTGTGATTTTGGTTTAGGTAAGCTATATTGTTAAACAATTATTACAACTTCACCTCCTGCTCTCCTACCAGCTAAACCTCTATTCATTTTTCTTGCATTTATGCCTTTGTTTGACCATGGTCTATATGAATATTTGACAAATATTTAATGCAGTCTTCACAACTCCTTGAGATTTTTTTTGTACCCTAACCTGCTCACAGACATGTCAACAATGAGGCCTCTTTCGAGCTATGCCAACTATTGATAACATTCCTTTCTGCGTCTTGATGACCTTTGATTCAATGCACAATTGTCAAATCACACAGCACCAATCCATTGAGTAAAAGTCAATCAAATTAAGATTCTAAGATATAGAAGCAAAGACAATCTTGTTAAACAATCGTTATAACTTCACTTTCTGCTCTCCTACCAGCTAAACCTCTATTCATTTTTCTTGCATGTATGCCTTTGTTTGCCCGTGGTCTATATGAATATTTGACAAATATTTAATGCAGTCTTCACTATGCCTTGAGATATTTTTTTGTGCCCTAATCTTCCACAGACATTTGAGCTAAGTCAACTATTGATAACATTCCTTTCTGTGTCTTGATAACCTTTGATTCAATGCACAATTGTCAAATCACACAGCAACAATCCATTGAGTAAAAGTCAATCAAATTAAGGTTTTAGGTTACAGAAGCAAAGACATATACATTACTGGCACAAAATTAAAAATTGATAAATTAGGAATATCATTATAGCTATTGTGTAACCAAAGCTAAGAATAAGAACCGAAACGTAACTTAAAATATACAACGACAAATTATAAAAATGAAGGGTCTTTCTCCATTTTCATGATGTTTGATTCAACTCACAATATCAGTTTAACATGGTTGTAAAGGCCCAAGGTTTTTTACTTTCATGCATTCTTATACTTACCTGAGCTCCATCTCAATCCAGTGATGTGTATGAAAGCAGCTACCCTCCTGAGTCTCTCCCTCCTCGTTCGCCGAGACAGCAGTGGTAGCCATTGGCTCTTGCTACTGTCAATCATAGCCAGTAAGCCAATGAAGACAGAGCAGGGGGTGGGGCCAAGCCATTCTCTCAGTGTGAATTTGCACATCGGATTGGGAGCAATTCTGCACAAATGCCCCCATAGAAAGTTTCTTGCTATGGTGGCATTCAGCAGGAGGGAGAGGTCAGGAGCACCGGTGGGGGACCCGAGAAGAGAAGAAGATTGGGGCTGCTCTGTGCAAAACTGGGAAAGTATGTCATCATTATTAACAAAAAAAAAAGCTGATTTTAAGTCATTGCCTCATAAAATTCAGGCATTTTATATATTTATAAAAAAAAGTATTGTGTTCGAAAATAATAAATGGAACTAAATGAAAGATAAGATAGTGGTGTTGATGTAAAAAAATCTTGAAGAATAAGGAATGTATATTTTGCATAATTTTAATTGAGTTTTTAGCTATTAGGAAGCCATGAAACAATGATAGATGGCATCTGTTAAAATGTTATAGGCAAGTGGGGTAGTTTTCCCTTTCTCCAGGTATTAGAAACCAGCCTCTTGTTACAGCACCCTAAACATAACAAGTGATGGCAAATACTAAGCAAACTACATTACAAAGCCCATGCTTTTTGCTTCACAAACATATAATCCCTATCAATAAAACCAGCTACAGTGACAGTTTGATGGAAATGAGAGCTTGCATGCACCAAGGGTAGGTGTCACAAGATAGCAATTTGTACACACCAAGTGTAATAGCAATAATACATATTTCATTTTCAAGAAACAGCAGTTACGTTTAGCTTTAATGTGCTGTGACGGAAACATTCTAATAACATGTCCTTTTCTATAATATATTCCTTTCTATTACCTATAAATATACAATAATGACTCTGAAAATAGTATTTGCTCCACTTTAAGTAATAGAAAACTGTTTAAAACATTTTTCCTATTTTATTTCTATTACTGTATTTTCTGACCTTTCTTATTTGCAATGGCATCTTTAGTTGCATTGCAGTCACACTTGAGTTCCTCTCTAGATCATTGTTCTGTATATAATAACAGCTAATGCTCTAGAGGAGGCAGGTGCTCACTGAAAAATAAATGTATTCATATAAGATCATTCTTTTTGCATAATATTCATTGCTTGTCATGTTTCATTCCTTCATCTTGGTTTCTAACTGCGATATTGTAACACAAAAGTCTAATTAAAGGACCTGAATTGTGGAAACTGCACCCAAAAAGCAGAGGGCAAAGGAATAGTCATCATTGTCACAATCTTGCATACAAGAGCCAGGCACGGCTCTCACTGCTTTAAGAAGTCTTAATGTTATTCCCTCATTCCCCCTCCCTCAGGAATGCATTCAGCCTACCTTGCTAAGGGGCTCTCTAAACAATTCTTTGCCAAATAAGGCTTGGCTTGTCCATTGTGGGAAGAGAAACCGCATTGATTTTGAGTAGAAAAAAGAGGCTGTTATGTTTTGTGTGTAGTCAGAGAAGTGAGAACCTCCTGCGTTCAACATCTCACAGAGAGAGAGAGAAGATCTCCCTGCCTTAACATGGAAACTAACAGTGGGAGATCAAAGCATCCTTTTGGTCATGAAACTTGAAGCTGCTTAAAACCAAGGATGACTGACAAGTACTTTAACCCTTTAAACTCTTTTCTGTTATCTGCTTGCTGTGCTGTTTTGCTCTGTATATTTATATATACAGTGGGGATCGAACGTTTGGGCACCCCATCTAAAAATTTGTATTAATGTGCATAAAGAAGCCAAGGAAAGATGGAAAAGTCTCCAAAAGGCATCAAATTACAGATTAGACATTCTTAGAATATGTCAACAAAAGTTAGATTTTATTTCCATCATTTACACTTTCAAAATAACAGAAAACAAAAAAATGGCATCTGCAAAAGTTTGGGCACCCTGCAGAGTTAATATCTTGTACTGCCCCCTTTGGCAAGTATCACGGCTTGTAAACACTTTTTGTAGCCAGCCAAGAGTCTTTCAATTCTTGTTTGAGGTATCTTTGCCCATTCTTCTTTACAAAAGTCTTCCAGTTCTTTGAGATTTCTGGGCTGTCTGTCACGCACTGCTCTTTTAAGGTCTATCCATAGATTTTCAATTATGTTGAGGTCAGGAGATTGTGAAGGCCATGGCAAAACCTTCAGTTTACGCCTCTTGATGTAATCCCCCGTGGATTTCGAGGTGTGTTTAGGATCATTATCCATTTGTAGAAGCCAACCTCTCTTTAACTTCAGCTTTTTCACAGATGGCATCAAGTTACCATCCAAAATTTGCTGAAATTTTATTGAATCCATTTTTCCTTCTACTCCTGAGATGTTCCCTGTGCCACTGGCTGCAACACAACCCCAAAGCATGATTGATCCAACCCCATGCTTAACAGTTGGAAAGAGGTTCTTTTCATTAAATTCTGTGCCCCTTCTTCTCCAAACGTACCTTTGCTCATTCCAGCCAAAAAGTTCAATTTTAACCTGATCGGTCCACAGAACTTGTTTCCAAAATGCATCAGGCTTGTCTATATGTTCATTTGCAAAGTTCAAACGATGATTTTTGTGCTGAGGACGTAGAAGGGGTTTTCTTCTGATGACTCTTCCATGAAGACCATATTTGTACAAGTATCTCTTTATAGTGGAATAGTGTACCACAACTCCAGTGTCTGCCAGATCTTTCTGGAGGGATCGTGCAGTCAAACGTGGGTTTTGAATTGTTTTTCTCACAATCCTGCGAGCTGTTCTGTCTGATATTTTTCTTGGTCTTCCAGATCTTGCTTTATCTTCCACTGTTCCTGATGACTGCCATTTCTTAATTACATTCCGAACAGAGGATATTGACATCTGAAAACGCTTTGCTATCTTCTTATAGCCTTCTTCAGCTTTGTGAGCGTCAACTATTTTCAGTTTCAGTTTTCTAGACAACTGCTTAGAAGAACCCATGGTGCTGATTGTTGGGGCAAGGTCAGATGAGTCTGGGCATTTAAAACCTTTGAGATTGACATCACCTGGTCTTCCCAGACGATGATTGAGAACAATCCATGACACTGGCAGGTCTCAGCTTGGCAAAGGGGGCAGTGCATGCTATAAATTCTGCAGGGTGCCCAAACTTTTGCAGACGCCATTTTTTTGTTTTCTGTTATTTTGAAAGTGTAAATGATGGAAATAAAATCTAACTTTTGTTGACATATTATAAGAATGTCTAATCTGTAATTTGATGCATTTTGGAGATTTTTCCATCTTTCCTTGGCTTTTTTATGCACATTAATACAAATTTTTAGCTGGGGTGCCCAAACTTTCGATCCCCACTGTATATATTGGTTACATCTTTTGCTGTAAATATTTCTACTGCACCCTTTTGACCTTTTAGTAATAAATCTTACTTTCTGAACGCGTCGAACTGTTTCTATAGTTATTTAATGCGACTTATGAATCCCTGCCTATGAAGAGCGCTACTATGAGTGTTTAACCCTCTGTATAACTGGTCTGTAAAGATAGCGGGATATTGACGGTTAACCAATCATCCTAGTGTATTGCTGAGTTTCCTCTTTCTCTGTATAAAAAGGAGGTGGTGGCAGTGTGAAGGGTTAATTGCGTAATTAACTTGACCCAGTAACAATCGCATTCAGGCTGCCGGTACGTCAATTGTGGTCCAATTAGCTGGAAAATCGTTGTGCAGGGTGAAGCTGGGCGTGGCATTGTTACTCACGTGACATCACGGTTTTAGATTGGCTAGTCCTTCGGTCACGAGTTTGGTGAGAAGGTCTGGGGTCTGATGCCACGTTCATCACACTCCTCACTCCACTAAGCAAAATATCTGAGTCCTCACTCAATACAACACTATGCCCATCTGTAACGGCTCTCTCCCCTCTCCCTGTTTTCACAGGCTTTGCCACTAGCTCTTGCTGCCGTCAATCAAATCCTGTGAGCAGAGAGCTGGGGGCAGGGCTGTGCCACACTGTGTTTGTCACACATAGCTTGGCTGGAGAGTGAGCCCACACATGTACCCTCATAGCAAGCTGCTTGTTATGTTAGCGCATGAAAAAAAACTTGGTGCCTAAAGCGCTGATGGGCACTCCAGAGAAGAAAGTTCTGGGCCACTATGTGCAATTCCATTGCACAGAGCAGGTAAATATAACATGTTATAAATATATACTTGTGAGCTACTAAGTGGTATTTAAATAAATAAATAAATAATTTAAATAAATATTAACAACTATTATAGTGGTGCATCAACACTAATACACATACCCATAAAACTGTGCTAAATTAATAAACGATAAATTAAATATGTGTCGCAGTCTACCAACTAATTCTAACCGTTAAATAAATTAAATTAGATAATATAACTCCATATAATGTTGTGTAAAAATAATATTATACCTCCTATACCAGGGGTGGGCAAACTTTTTGACTTGAGGGCCGCAATGGGTTCATATATTGGACCCGGGGGCCGGACCAAGAGTAGATGAATGATGTGTATGTGTCATCCATAGTAAGTATAGTAATATTCCCCCATAGTAAGCATAGTAATTAATCCCCCATATAGTAATTCATCCCCCATAGTAATTCATCCCCCATATAGTAATTCATCCCCCATATAGTAATTCATCCCCCATATAGTAATTCATCCCCCATAGTAATTCATCCCCCATATAGTAATTCATCCCCCATAGTAATTCATCCCCCCTATAGTAATTCATCTCCCATAGTAATTCATCCCCCATAGTAATTCATCCCCCATATAGTAATTCATCCCCCATAGTAATTCATCCCCCATAGTAATTCATCCCCCATATAGTAATTCATCCCCCATAGTAATTCATCCCCCATATAGTAATTCATCCCCCCTATAGTAATTCATCCCCCATAGTAATTCATCCCCCATAGTAATTCATCCCCCCTATAGTAATTCATCCCCCCTATAGTAATTCATTCCCCATATTGTGTCAATTCACTTACCTTTGCTCCGCGCGTTCCTCTCGCCGTGTTCCCGCGCCGTTCCGGTCTTCAGGGCGGACTGTGAGAGGAGCCTAGCTCCCCTGCTGCCCCACCTCACGCTGCCCCGCTCCTCACGCTGCCCCGCCTACACACATCCTGACAGGCAATGTTTGCCACGCTCCGCGGGCCGGATTAAAAGGTCCGCCGGGCCGTATACGGCCTGCGGGCCGTAGTTTGCCCATTGCTGTCCTATACCATACTACAAACGTGTTAAAATCTCAAACTAATTTAATATATAAAATATATAAATGAATCGATTTATAAATACTGTAAGTGTGATAAAGTGATAAAGTGAATCTGTGTTAAAATTCCATATAGTACAAAAAAACTTCATATATGTACAACAATATGCCAAATAATCAATATATTCAATATTCGAAAAAATGTGCAAATTAACAATTAGAATAAAAGTGCGATTAGATGTGCAATTAAAGCAAAAAATTTTTTTTTTGTATGGTTATTTAAAGATTTTTTTAAAAATGTGTCGTATTTAAAATAACGTCCACGTCCAAAAAATAACGTCCATGTTTTGTTATTTAAAAAAAAAAAAAAAAGCCCTTACAATCAGTTTAAACACAAATTCTCTGCATTGGAAGACTTTGGTTCAGCTAGAAACATGATGGATGAAGTTCTATAATTACAGCTTCAGCTCCCCCTTTTCCTTGTGGTTTCCTTTTCTTTACCATGTAAAGAAATAGATATATAGTGCCTTATCCGTTATAAAATTACTGTGGTTCAAATCTTGCTGTGCAGAAAAATTATTGCGCTCACCTCACTTAAAGCGTTAAGTAAGGTTAAACACGCTTTTATGTCCTTATTTGGACAAGATGGTATTTTCCATACTGAGATCTTGTATCATGGTGATGGTGGATAGACTGTAGTGATACCCTTCTCCCACTGGGGGTCTCCTGGACTCACTCCTGGCCTCACTGATCCTTAGTGTATGATGGATGGATAGGGTTTTCTCCCCTCGTCCTGCAGGGGTCTGTATACTGCCTCCACCTCTCCTCTTTATTTCTCCATATATAAGATTACCATGTAAAGAAATAGATATATAGTGCCTTATCCGTTATAAAATTACTTTATTAAGACTCCTAAGTACGCACTCACATAATATAAATTCAAGTATTGCTTAAAATAAAATGAATATTGCCTTAGTGTGTGCTCATGCACACTGTCTGTACTCGCCGTGGTAACAATCTGAATGGCGTTCTGACGTCAGAGCCCCTCCCCTACGTGTTACGCCACCAGGTCACGTGGCTATATCAGGGGAACATGTTTTGTTACTTAAAAAAAAAAAATAAGCCCTTACAATCAGTTTAAACACAAATTCTCTGCATTGGAAGACTTTGGTTCAGCTAGAAACATGATGGATGAAGTTCTATAATTACAGCTTCAGCTCCCCCTTTTCCTTGTGGTTTCCTCATGTCCCTGGTTGCTATTAACCACTGACTACTAGCTCAGGGTCATTTAGGAGATTGATGCTTGGGACAACTCTTGCACCAATGTCAGCCAGTTGTTCTAGCCTCTCTTTCCACCAAATTTTCCCTGAATGCAACTAGGAATTCTTTGACATCTTCAGTGCCAATTCTGCCATTGAACTACCACCACTTCCTGGCATGTCTCTACTCAAGGGTTGAGTTTACCAACTTTTGGAAATTTAAAACCAGGCCATGAAGGTATACAGTGATATAAACGTATAAACGATATAAAAAGTAAAAGGGGTTCATTCCTCCTCATCTGCTCCTGCTAATGCAAGTTTGTTTTTTGGAGAAAGGTAGGATTTCTCCATCAGGTCATATAATGACTATATAGGTCTGGTTAGTATTACCATTCTCAATCAATACCCTTTATGTTTGATCACCAAGTGATTTAGTCTTGTCCAGAAAGACCAGAGTTTCACAAACTTGACCTCATTATAGGTATACAACTTATTCTGGATCTGTGAGGGAGATGAGTGGAAGACTTCAATCAGAGATAGGTACTATGAGTACTTGGTAATACCCTCAGTTTACAAAATGCTTTGGTTGCCTTTCAAGAATTCTATAACAATATCTTCCATGACTACCTAGGCAAGTTCCTTGTCATCTATCTGGATGACATTCTGATTTATTCCCAGTTTTTGGAAGACTATCAATGTTATGTTAAAGCAATGTTGGTCAGGCTTTGAGAATACTCCCTCCATGCCAAGAAATGTATTTTTCATGCTACCCATTTCTGGGGTATATTATTTCTTACAGCCCCATTCAGAATGTGCAGAGTAATGGAAAACACACTTCTTAAATTCTTGCAATTGAAGTACCACCGACACCAATTGTGCACCCAAGGTGGTATATACAGGTGAAACTCGAAAAATTAGAATACCATGCAAAAGTTCATTTATTTCAGTAATGCAACTTAAAAGGTGAAACTAATATATGAGATAGACTCATTACATGAAAAGCAAGATAGTTCAAGCTGTGATTTGTCATAATTGTGATGATTATGGCTTACAGATCATGAAAACCCCAAATCCACAATCTCAGAAAATTAGAATATTACATGCAATCAATAAAACAAGGATTGTACATAGAACAATATCGGACCTCTGAAAAGTATAAGCATGCATATGTACTCAGTACTTGGCTTGGGCCCCTTTTGCAACAATTACTGCCTCAATGCGGCGTGGCATGGAAGCTATCAGCCTGTGGCACTGCTGAGGTGTTATGGAAGACCAGGATACTTCAATAGTGGCCTTCAGCTCTTCTGCATTGTTCAGTCTCATGTCTGTCATCTTTCTCTTGGCAATGCCCCATAGATTCTCTATGGGGTTCAGGTCAGGTGAGTTTGCTGGCCAATCAAGCACAGTAATCCCACGGTCATTTAACCAAGTTTTGGTGCTTTTCACAGTGTGGGCAGGTGCCAGGTCCTGCTGGAAAATGAAGTCAGCATCCCCATAAAGCTTGTCTATGGAAGGAAGCAGGAAGTGCTCCAAAATCTCCTGGTAGACGGCTGCGTTGACCCTGGACTTAATGAAGCACAGTGGACCAACACCAGCAGATGACATGGCTCCCCAAATCAACACAGACTGTGGAAACTTCACACTGGACTTCAAGCATCTTGCAGTGTGTGCCTCTCCATTCTTCCTCCATACTCTGGGTCCTTGGTTTCCAAATGAGATACAAAAGTTGCTCTCATCAGAAAAGAGGACTTTGGACCACAGAGCAACAGACCAGGTCTGTTTTTCCTTAGGCCAGGTAAGACTCTTCTGACGGTGTTTGTTGTTCAGGAGCGGGTTGACAAGAGGAATACGACATTTGAAGCCGATGTCCAGGAATCGTCTGTGTGTGGTGGCTCTTTATGCAATGGCTCCAGCCTCAGTCCACTCCTTGTGAAAGTCCCCAACACTTTTGAATGGCCTTTTCCTGGCAATCCTCTCCAGGCTGCGGTAATCCCTGTTGCTTGTGCACCTTTTTCTTCCACACTTTTCCCTTCCACATAACTTTCTATTAATGTGCTTTGATACAGCACTTTGGGAACATCCAACTTCTTTTGCAATTACCTTTTCAGACTTTCCCTCCTTATGGAGGGTGTCAATGATGGTTTTCTGCACAACTGTCAGGTCAGCAGTCTTTCCCATGATTGTGATTCCTACTGAACCAGACTGAGAGACCATTTAAAGGCTCAGGAACCCTTTGCAGGTGCTATGGCTTAATTAGCTGATTAGAGTGTGACACTTTGAGCCTAGAATATTGCACCTTTTCACAATATTCTAATTTTCTGAGATTGTGGATTTGGGGTTTTCATGAGCTGTAAGCCATAATCATCACAATTATGACAAGTCACGGCTTGAACTATCTTGCTTTGCATGTAATGAGTCTATCTCATATATTAGTTTCACCATTTAAGTTGCATTACTAAAATAAATGAACTTTTGCACGATATTCTAATTTTTCGAGTTTCACCTGTAGATGGTCTCTTATCGAATCCCCGTGACCCTCTTATTTAAAGATGTCTCAACACGCTTATAAGATCACTCAGGCCATCCAGATGTATTGTGCATAAGGAATACTTCTAACTAATGCAGGGGGATGAGAACTTTTAGCATGAAGTATCATGTTGCCAGCAGTCTCTGTACAAATAACGTGGTGGCAATACATCCAGTAGTATCTACAAAAATTTTCAAATCCAAAAATGCAATGGTATTTTTGTGCCAATTCACGATATAGGTCAAATTGAATGAGTTTTTGTTCAGTAACCCCATAAACTCATCCAACATCTCAACAGTCCCTGTCTAGATAACAAATATATCGTAAATATACCTGAGCCAGTACAGCGCATGGTCCAGGTATTTGACAAGAGTTTCATCCGAAAAGATACATCGTTGCCAGCCTCCAAGATGAAGGTTGGAATAGGCTGGGGCACAACATGTACCCATAGCTACTCATTGTATTTGGAGGTAATATAAGTCCATAAATGTAAACCAAATATGAGTCAATATATAATATAGTAAATCCACAATAAAATTGCCTATTGCCCACTGAGTACGGTCCTGTTCCATCAGAAAAGATCGTACTATATCAATTCCACGCGTATGTGGTATACTTGTATACAAGGCTTCAACATCTATAGTAACTAATATGGCCTCTGAAGGTATAGAAATACCATCCACATGTTTAAGTAAATCAAGGGTATCCTTGACATAGGACGGAAGGTGTGTAACATGAGGCATCAAGAAGAAATCAACAAATTTACTAGCATTCTCTGTAAAGAGCCTATTCCAGAGACAATAAGTCTCCCTGGTGGAGTAAATGGATTTTTGTGGATTTTAGGTAAAGAGTAAAAAGTAGCTTCTCTAGGGTGTGAAACATTAAAAAAAATTATACGTGTCCTTGTCAATGAGGCCCTCTAAGAAAGCACCATTTATAAAGTCCTTAAATTCTATAGAGAACCGTTCCATCGTCCGTGATGTTGTTATCCATCCAACAGAGATGTTTTTTCAATTTTTTCAGCTTTTGAATATCTGAGGGTATCTTTTTTCTTTGACAATTGTTGCTTCTTGGGAGGATAGGACCTTTTCCTGTGGAAGGGCTTGATCTATGATATGAAGATTCCTATTAAAGGTAATGCTCAATACATCAGTATCATTACTGGGATGGCCAATCTAGGAGAAAATGTATTTCTCTTACAATTATATATATATGTATTATGATCTTTTTGGGTTGTACCCTAGTATATATTATGAGTACTTTCTTTTTCTTTATTGGTTGATTTTAGACCATTGAGGTTTTGAACTGTCAGCCATTTTTTGCGCCCCCATATCTGGCCTGTCGAGTGGCCTCTTGCCTTATGGAATATACAGAGGAGGCCCACCCATTGCATAAGGAGGGTTTTGCTGCTGCATGGTGCATATTGATATCATATGTAAGTCATATTATGTTAATGTATGATTAATGTATGATCATTGTCGCGAAACATGTTGGGCCATTTTCCTGTGGTTTAATATCCTTCACACCCACCCATGGGATTCATCTGGTGGTTATTATGCCTGCAATCATTAATGTGTTCCTTGTATATGGTGGGCTGTGGGAAATTGTCTGCGGGGACAGTATAACTATGACCTTTTAAACTGCAAGATGTTTTTTCATGATTTTTTGTCATAATAAAGTACACATGATTTTATCAATATGTGTTTGGAATTTCTGTGCCTCTAAAGTCCATTTGCAATCCCTCCCCCGTTTATTTCCCCTTCAATTTTTGACTATTATAATTAGGATGTGGCATTTAAATATTACTTAATGTCTGGAAGTGATCTGGCACAACTTCCTCTTATGTTGTACTCTCATTTCTGTATAAATGGATTCACCTTATATGGTACTGCTCAGCCATTTGTAGTTTCTGTTCTTCACGTATCTATATTGATAAGAGTATAATGTTATCCTGGCTGGAAATGCCTGTTGAGTTTCTGTATAACATTTCTTGTTGTGTATTAAACTTTCAGAGATACAGCTTTTACACTTTGGTGTCTGAAGCTTTATGTCTCCTGGATCCAGAGATAGAGATATTTGAGGACAAGTCGGGCTACAGACAGAAATTGATCCTATCAATTGTAACTTCACTTGCAAAGTGAACAGCTTATTTGCCTTTAGTAAATCAATCCCATTAAGTTGGCCAAATGCCTACATTTCTGCAGGCCCTGTTCCTCTTAAAATTCAATGTCATCTTGACCTATCATTCTGCAGGCCCTGTTCCTCTTAAAATTGAATGTCATCTTGACCTATCATTCAGGTTCTAAGAATATCAGGGAAAATTCTTTTGAACCCTGTTCTTCTTCCAACTTTGACGAGCACCCCATTCTGCTTTCTGCCAAGATCCTTGGCACTCTCTTTCCTGACCTTTCCTTTCCAGGTGGCTCAGAATTTTGCACCCATTAGTTTCTCTGCCAACCGGTTGTTCATTCCTCCTCAATTCCCACTGAAGGTGCTTCGATAGTCTCACAATTATCTGCAGTTCTACCTCTATAAATTTTGTAAGCCTCCATAGTAGGAGTACATATATAATAATGGATTGATTGAAGGCAGGTATGTCTAGAGGGAGTCCATCCCTCCATATATACACAGGGACACACTGGACACCCAGCAAATAGCACAATGGACGCACAGGTGTCCAGTGCACTACCTCATCTCTTAACCAACTGTAAAAACAAATGTCAACTGCCTCAAATTATAACTGGCCTTTGCAGCAAGGAGCATATGGAAAAACAAGCATGCCAAACAACAGCAAAGAAGAAAAATTCCCAGCTCAACTTGACAGCCAGCCTGCAACAAACTGAATTGTCCCGTCTAACAGTTCATGTTCAAATCAGGGGTTTAGTTTGCACACATTTGTAAGTGCATGTGTAAGCTGCCGACATCACTTCATGGCACCCCAGTATTATCTGCAGTCCTAACTGACTAAATTTTGAGAGCCTCCATAGTAGAGACACATATGTAATAATGGATAGATTGAGGGTAGGTATGCCTTGAGGGAGCCCACCCCTCTTTAAAGGCACAGGGGAACACTGGACATCCAGCAAACAGCACAATGGCAGCAAAGGTGTCCAGTGCACCTCTCACTAATTAATCAATGATACAAATAAACGGCAACTGCCCAAAACTATAACTGGCCTTTGCAGCAATGAGCACATGGAAATGCAAAGTTATAGGTTAGGACAGTTGCCATTTGCCTGTACAGACAGCAATAAAAACTAACAGGTGTTCTAATCCATCTCCACTCTATCCAAAACTGGAAAAAAAAAACAGTTTTGCCTTTAGTTACACTTTAACCTCTTGACTCTTTTAGTGATCTATTGCTGGCCAATTGCATAAATAAATAAAAATATTTTCTGTCTGGATTAATACCCAGGTTGCAAAAATTACGTTTACTACACAAGCATCAAATGTTCACATAATTAAAAGCAATGTCATTTGAATTTTATATAGTGGTTTAATAGTGGTTGCAATCCTGTAAAAAAGTTTCTGTTTTGTTTCCTCATCAACTGACTTTATTTTATCATACTGTTTTGCTACATAAATCATTTTATTTTCTCTACATGCCTCGCAGTGTAGCACTGAAAGAAGAATAAAGGTCTCCTGAATCAAAACACTTTCACATCTTTGAAGTTACCATATTGCTATGTTGCAAAAAAGTCGCACTGATGTGGTATTTTAATCAGCAGACTTTGTTAATTATATTTTGTGTTAAACATGCGTAAGGTGAACACATTACGTTAAAGCTGTATTGAGAAAATGCATTTTTTTCTTATTTATTACTATTTGCTGCTAACAAATAAAAAGCAAAGGAAAAAACATATGTATCCAAATCTGCTACCAAGTTCTATCTGTCCTGAAAAATACTATTGTCCATCTAAATGGACAATGGCAGAAAGGAATGAAACTCTGTTTTTTATAAACAATATAATAATATCAGTAAATGTTGGAAAATAGTGTATCATTATGTTGAAAATGATATGATATGCAGGAGTAGACAGTTTTGTTCATCTAAATGTATAATAGATTTAAACAAAAATATTGTGCGATATTGTTTTCTGTATTTTAGAGGAGCATATTATTTTTCTTTATTACACCACAGCACTTACAAATCAGCGCAGCTTCTCAATGTCTTTATTGATTGTGAACACTAGCCAGTGTTTTGAGATCTATTTTGCTATTGAAAGACTTGTGCTAACCTTTCAAATTATTGATTGTATTTAGAAACGGGAGTGCATGATTTTCATTACCATGATAGAACTGCTGATCCCCTGGTTTTCTCTTTACTTTGAAAGATTGAATATTTGTACATCTAAAGTGTGAAAATTGAACAGGCTACAAGTTGTATGTGTAGTGCTAAGTGGGCTTTATTTAAAGAAGGCCTCTCACATTTGAAATTACAAATTTATCAGTTCAGTGGTAGTTATGAGAATTTGTGTTATATTTTCCTGCCAAAACACCTGGTTGCCTAACTCACAGCTTAGGGTTTGCCCCTACAGCCTCTATATTTAGAGATCTGTCTATATGATATTTCTCTGTCCTGTTGGCCAGTAAAGTGAATACATCCTGTCAGATAGAAAAGGAGTAGTGATCAGACTGAGAATTCAGTGATTGAAACAGTAGACAAGTTTGTGGCTATAAACTAACCAAATTCAGTAGTGGTAGTAGTATAGGAGTGAAACAGAAGTGAAATCAGAGGTCAAGCCAAAGGCAGAAGCCAAAGTCATCAGAGTTGATTTGGAGAGTGATGAAAACTGGTTAGTGAGTTAACCAAGGGTCTATACACAAATAGCGGAGGATTAGAATGTAGTGAAACAGAAGCAACAATGAGCAAGATACTGGCATAGCAAGAAGCAAGAAGTTCTTTGCTTAAATAGGAAATGCACAGGAAATGCACAGAAGATGAATGGATTTCTGAGTTCGAAAGGAAACTGGGTATATATGAAGATTGACGAAGAGATCATGCAATGAGCTATACAGAGCCTTAGGTCGCTTGATAGGAGGAGCCACCACCAGGCACTAAAGAATCCCTGGATTGAGATATTGACAACTGGAATGGTTGAGATACAGAATAGGCTAGTACTAAGAAGGAGTTAAAAAAAAAGGAATGAGAAATGTAAGGTATCGGATATCCTACTATGGACACTGTAGGTGGTTAGACAAGAATAATATCCTTTGTTGTTATGTAGGCATGTAGCTCTGAATAGCCACTTATTAAAAAAATATATATACATATATTTAATAACTTGATGTTCACTGTGCTAAAAAAATGCTAACATTGTGCAGGAACCAATTGGAAGGAAAACGTTTTACTGTGTAATAGCAGGATTCCCTGGTATCATACTGATCCTAATGACAGTATTAGATTTTAGAAGATATACCTATACATTAGTGAGGTTAAATAAGAACTAAATACATTTTTTTCCATTTTGGATAGAGTAAGGGTGGGTTATAACCCGTTTGTTGTTTTTTGCCATCTGAACCCCGGTAGGAATATTTTCTGTCACCAGGGTCACCAGAACTAGCTTCCCCAATGGATGATTTCCCTATTACTGTTCCGGTGTCAACAGAAAATGTGACTTTCTTTTACTTTAACTTTTGATGATAACAGTAAACAGGACAAATAGAGATGGTGAATCTCCCTAATGGGGACACAGACAGCAATAAAAACTGCCAGGTGTCTTAATCCCTCTCTACTCTATCCAAATCTAAATTTAAAAGTTTTGCCTTTAGTTACTCCTTAACTAAGGGCTCTATAAGGCTAGTTTAATAAAGGAGTAGAGCATGTTCACTTTGCAAAGAGAATTTTCACTTATCTCAGAGAATGCGATGAAGTTGTGCAAAGTGATTAATCACTTTGCAAAAAATACCCATTTATATCAAAAGAGAATTAAAAATGACTGGATAATTGAAGTCAGCACAGCTTCATCCTCTTTCCAAAGTCAACAGCTTCTACTCTTAGTGAACCAATCCCAAAGAGTGGGTACTTCATCTCTTGCTTTCAAATGCATTTTACAAAATGTAATTGAATATGGATGATAAACCAGAATATAAAAACTGATTGATGTTGTTTAAATTTAGAGTATTGCCAGTAAAAACTGCACCTAGACTTCAAGCCCCATCCCCTACCTCTTTACCCCAGACTTTTGTAGTCTTACCTGGCCAACAATGAATTCTCCAAGAGTGGACTGGAATTAAAAGCAGCCTATTTATTATTTTTAACAAATCTTCTACATATAAAGGAAGAGTACAGTAAAATAATGCCAAAGTTACTTTTACATTTTAAATTATTGTAACAACCAGAGGTCAGCAATGAAATATCAACTGTTTCAGCACTTTTGAAACACTGCTTTGTTCTTGGGCCATCAAGATAATGATTACAATTATTTTTGGAACTTTACAGTGACAGTAAAGGATAATGTATTTTTGACATGGAAAAATACCCAGTTTCCTCATCTACTTCCACAATAAATGTAATAGGAATCCATACTTTTTTACATTTTTTTGCTGCACAATCTACCCAGTCAGAAAGCTCAGAAAAAAAATGTTGCAGCTACAGCCTCATCACAGAGAAGAATGGCGTTCTCTGTCTGCATTGACTCATGCCCTGCTGTGCTCCCCATTTTCTCTATATCAGACCTGTTGAAACATGTTGGAGGGGATTTACTAAAACTGGCACAAAATCTGGTGCAAGACTGCATAGAAACCAATCAGCTTCCAGGTTTTATTGTCAAAACCTAATTGAACATGCTAAAGTTAGCAGCTTATTGGCTACTGTGCACAGCTGTACCAGATTCTGATTGCTCCAGTTTTAGTAATTCTCCCCCGTTATGTTCATGAATTAGTGAACTGCTGAAAGCTCAAATGCTCTTCTTTTTAGACATATGCTGTATAAAACAGACCTGTAAATAATTATTAAAACCTTTGTTGGGAACATTAAACTCACCTTAGTTAGTGTATTCTCTGTACCAAAAATAAACATAAAAAAGCATATAGCTGTCAGTCACAGCCAGCAAAGAGGGAGCAGGGAGTGGAGCTGAGCTGTGCTTTATGAGTTAATGGACACACAGAGAGGGGCTTTGGAGTGAGCAAGCACAAGTGCCCCAATAGCAAGCAGCTTGCTATGGAGGTACTTAGTGGGGGGGAGGAGCCAGGAGCGCTGAGAAGAGGAGGATCAGGGCTGCTTGTTCAAAACCATTGCACAGAGCAGGTAAATATAACATATTTCTTATAAAAAAAAGTACTTTAGTGAGAGTGCACAGCTGGCGGGACGGACATGCAGAGCTAGAGCTCTGTCTCCCCGTCGGGTGACACAGCAGTCCACCCACAGATCCCGGCCAGCATGGCATCCCAGGAGGTACAGGCCACCACGGCAACATTCCCTAGACCCGATCTGGTTCCATAGGCGGCCAGCGGGACAGGCGCAGGGAGCTACCGCTCCATCTCCTCTGTAGGCCAAGCAAGGGGAGTGCGCATGCGCGGCCGGCGGGACGAACATTCAGAGCTAGAGCTTTGTCTCCCTGACGGGTGACACAGCAGTCCGCCCATGGACTCCGGCCAGCACAGCATCTCAGGAAGAGCAGGTCCCCATGGCAACACCCCTCAGACCCGATCCGGCTCGGTCGGCGGCCGAAGGTCGGCGGGACAGGTGCAGGGAGCTTCCACTCCATCTCCTCTGCAGGCCCGCCCACGGATCTAAGCCTGCACAGCAATATAAATAAATCAGGGGGGCCCCATTCTATGAGGCAACCCCCCTTGACAGATCACACCATGGTTAAAGGGGCACCCCGACACCAGGCTCCACCACAGCATAAGCCTATAAAGGTGGCACTTGCAAAGGCCTCATCCAAGATGGCCACTGCCTCAATGCAAGATAGCAAACAGGCTACAAATTCTTATGCAGCCCTGCAGGACGCACAGCCCAACCATCCCAGCGCATCAGAGGGTGAGTCCGATATTGATCAAGACACCCCCACACACACTCCAACACCTGACCTTACATTCCCCGATCTTCTAGCACGATTTGAGAAGATGCTACATAAAGCTCTGAAACAAACCTCTGACCGTATTACCGCTACATTGTCCAGAGAAATCTGCGAACTAGGACAATGCACTGCCAACCTAGAACAGAGAGTAGACGATCTTGACACCTCGTTCCAGACACATGCTGACGATCTTGATCTTCTGCGCAACAAAAATGCAATGTTGCTAACGCGCCTCGAGGACTTTGAAAATAGGGCAAGGCGCTCAAATTTACGAATCCGTGGCCTTCCAGAATCGATCATCGATGTCCAATCAACTGTACAGCGCTATTCCAAGAGCTTGCCCCATTCCAATTGAACGATTGGAAATGGACAGGGTCCATTGGGCATTAGCCCCACGGCGCTCTGATGGCCCACCGCGTGACGTCATAGCCAAACTTCACTTTTTCGCACAAAAGAGCAGCTCCTGCAAGCAGCCCATAATGTGGAATCCCTGCAATTCCAAGGTCACACCTACCAATTGTTCCAAGACCTTTGCCCAACAACCATAGCTAAACGTAGAGCTACGAAACCCCACCTACAAGAACTTCAGCAGCATGCGATACCATATAAATGGAGCTTCCCCTTCGCAGTACGCTTCCGATATCAAACCCGGGACTACTCTTGCAAAACCCCCGAAGAACTACTGGACACCCTGCGGAACCTCCAGCTACACTCCCCTACAACTCCGTCAGAGAGTACCAAACGCAGATCTACAGCTTGCTCGCCATGGAAATCCTATCCTCCACGCTCTGCTGACGGTCAACTCAGTGTTCACAAACGTGGGCGCTTCTCATCACCAGGCCCTCCTCCACAAGACACCATGAACTGAGCCGCGTCCTTTACCTTTTACCATCCCACACACTCTGGACTAACCATCATTCAGTCAGCAATAAGGTTACCTCCTATGGTACCCACTTTCCCTGCCTCATGCTCTGACGCGGGTGTTGTGTATCTTTATGTTGGCCCCTAGGGCTAGTTTGGCCCCCTTGTTCCTCCCTTTTTGGCATTTGTTTTTGAAAAAATCCTTGTTTTGGGCTTTCCTCGTAAGTTGATGGTCAATATGACTTGTTGTCTCTCACATATCCTTGAGAGCCTATTGATCTTCGTACACCGTTGTTGACATTGCTACATCTTGGTTGTGTCTTGGATTGTATGTGGGGGCCCCAGCTCTAGCGGCATAGGATGCTACTCCTCCTCATTCCTGTTGGCCTGCCTTCACACCTGATGTCGCCAGAGCTCAGGACCTCTTGAGTTGTTTGAGAATACATCTACCTACTCTTTTCTGGGATCTCATTACTGTACATTTATTTAAAACACTGTCATCCCCACGGTCCGCGTACCTGTGCACTCTCCTTTAGCCCCTGTGCTATTTCTTACTTAATAGCACTTGGGCTACTACAGCTCTCCGAACCACCCTGATTTAAGTGGCTCTGGGGACTGCTTCTTGGGCCCAGAATGGCCCCACACTCCCTTTTCCTGGTACCTTTCCCTGCTCATGTCCCCTCACTCTTTCCTTCATATGGCTCCATGACCTCACCCAGCCTTCTATGCATTCAGACTATCTTACATAGTGACTACCAGCCTCACTCACGGCTAGCAACACTTTATCATCCAATACATCATACACTCTCCCTATGGGCACATTAAATATTCTCGCCCTGAACGTTCAGGGCCTCAACACGCCACAGAAGCGCAACAAAGCCTTCCGCTCTTTTGCATCACTCAAGGCCCATGTAGTCTGCCTGCAAGAAACACATTACATTCCCAACTCCACTCCCAAGTTTTTTGGCCCCCGTTACCCACAGGTCTACACAGCCTCAGCCTCAACCAAGTGCAAAGGGGTACTCATCGCCTTCCATCGCACAACACCCTTTACATTATGTAATGAAATCAAAGTCCCTGAGGGCCGTTATCTCCTGTTAACAGGACAACTCCTAGATGTGGACGTTACCATAGCTACATATTATGCCCCGAACCAAGGTCCCTTACCATTCCTCTCCCACCTATTATCGGTTTTAGACCACCATACGCGAGGTACTTTATTTGTCTGTGGAGACTCAAACTGTACCTTATATCCCTTCCTTGACAAATCTCCCCAACCTTCTCCCCTCCCTACCCTCAAGCAAACCCTTCAAGCTGTGTTACAGCGTCATTCCATGATAGATACCTGGAGGGAACTTAATCCAACTAAGCGTCAATACACTTTCTATTCACACCCCCATAAGTCCTTCTCTAGGATAGATCACATTCTCATAACCACCAGCTCCTCCTCCCGGCTCTTGAACTCTGAAATACTTCCAATCCCTTGGTCAGATCATAGCGCTGTAATCACTTCCACGGCCTCCCTAGCCCCATCTCCTTCTGACCCCTCTTGGATCATTAATGACAATTTACTACCAAATCCAACTCACTGCTCAGAAATTGAAGCTGCTCTCAAAGATTACTTATCTCTAAACCAAACACCCGATATTTCTCCTCTTCTCCTCTGGGAAGCACATAAACCAGTTTTACGGGGATTCTGCTTTAGTAAAGCGTCCTTTTTAAACAAAGCAAAAAGGCAACGATGTCTCTCCCTCGAAAGAACCTACAACCAATCTCATCAAGCCTTCCAAGCGACCCCTACACCAGCCAATCATGAAGCTCTGGAGAGAGCTCGATTGGCTCTTGATCTATTTCTCACAGATCAGGCAGAGCTCTCACTTCGTAGATCACGACACAAATACTATACAAAAGCAAATAAACCTAATACCTTTCTAGCTCTTTTGCTTCATAGGCTTGATCAGATTACTAGACCTATCCGAATAAGCACCTCTTCTGGCAACCTTACTAGTAATCCGGAACACATCCTACAAATCTTTCACAAACATCTTTCACAACTTTACTCTCCATCCTTACCTTTTGACCCCACCCAGGCCGACACCCTGCTGGCTCCCATCTCCTTCCCGACACTTTCTGAACACCAATTAGCAGCATTAGAACAAATGATCACCCCAACCGAAACCTTAAACGCAATAAAAAATTTAAAGCTTCGTAAACGCCCAGGACCAGATGGTTTTTCCGCCACATATTGCAAAAAATTTGCCCATCTTCTAACGCCCATCCTTACCAATGCTTTTAATGCCATGTTATCGGCCATACCTTTAACCTAGAAACAATACAAGCTAATATCTCAATGATCCCAAAGCTTAACTCGGATGACACGCAATGGTCCAACTATAGGCCGATTTCCCTCCTAAACATTGATATTAAACTACTAGCCAAAATTCTTTCCACACGTTTAATATATGTATAGGTTCTTTAATCCATAATGACCAGGTGGGATTCATTCCAACTCGACAGGCCGGAGATAATGTCAGACGTGCAACTCTCCTGGCACATATTGACAAATCCTGCAATATTCCCACCTGCTTCCTGTCCTTGGACATCCAGAAGGCATTTGATACAGTTTCATGGCCATATCTACACTACATTCTGAGCCGCTGGGGCTTTGGCCAACACTTTTTAACCTGGATTTTCTCACTGTATCGAGAGCCATCGGCCAGAATAAGATACCTAGGACATAGGTCTGCTCACCTTCCAATCTCCTGTGGCACAAAGCAGGGCTGCCGTCTTTCCCCCTTACTCTTTGTTTTGGCCATAGAACCACTTGCCCTCCTAATTAGAGCTAACCCCGATGTCCGAGGGCTTGAGATAGGGGGCTCTCGCCACAAGTTATGCCTATTTGCGGATGACGTTCTACTATTTCTCACTTCTCCCTCGACTTCCTCTCCTTCCCTCCTCCGGCTTCTCGAGAGGTTTGGATCACTCTCTGGCCTTATAATAAATCCCCACAAATCCATGGCTCTTAATATCTCCCTCCCCCCTGCAGCACTGGCCCACTTTAAACAGATTCTTCCATTTCCTTGGTCGCAGAACCATATTCCCTTCCTAGGAATCAAACTGAGCAACAATATATCAGATCTTTATGCAGCTAATTATACTCCTATGCTAACTCACCTTACTGCTCTAATGACTAAATGGCCCTCCTTACCACTCACATGGCTAGGCAGAATAGCAGTCGTAAAGATGTCAATACTTCCAAAAATTTTATATCTATTCAGAGTCCTCCCAATTCCAGTACCTCCCCATTATCTTAGCGTACTACAACATCACATTTTCTCTTACATATGGGGCACTATCTGGGGCACATACCCCGCTCCACCCTCTATCGCTCCAAACTCAACGGCGGTCTTGTCCTTCCCAATGTTGGTAAATATTATCAGGCGGCACACTTAGCTCAGTTGCCAAAATACCATGCGACCTATGAAATTCCTCAATAGGTCATTCTTGAATCAATAGATTGCGACCCCCTGTCCACGGCTAACTTACTTTGGCTTAGACCGATTGATCGCCGCTCAATAACGAACCCTATCACCTCTCACTTTCTATCACTGTGGGACAAACTAAAGACTCGCTACCTTCTCCAATCATTACATAACCCCTTACTCTCGTTTCTTAAAAACCCAGCTTTCCCCCCAGCATGGTCATCGCCACTCTCATTCAACCTATGGACCTCTGCTAACCTACTCCGCACTCATCATTTCCTACAGAGGAACAAATTCAAATCCTTCGCTTCATTACAAGAGGAGTATAGCCTCTGAGCTTCTGAAATATTCAGATATTTACAATTACAACACTTTTACGGCCCCTACACTAAAATACCCAACCAAACTAATACCATGCCTCCTTTTGAATGGGCTTGTTATAAAGATCCCCACAGGTGCGGTCTCATTTCAAGCCTATACTCCCTCATCACAAATTCGGCCTCCGCATCCCCCCCTTCATACACCCTCAGATGGGAAACGGACCTGAACAGGCAATTAGATCCATCTAATTGGGACCACATCTGGGCCAACACAAAATCGTCTTCACAGAATGTTGTAGCCTTGGAAACCAACTATAAAGTTCTGACTCGTTGGTACTTGGTCCCAGCGAGAATCGCAAAATACACCCCTAACTACTCCCCCAACTGCTTTAGAGGCTGTGCAGATCCAGGAACACATTATCATATCTGGTGGAACTGCCCGGTAGCCCAAATTTTTTGGACTGATGTTTTCACTATGATATCCAAACTTAGTGCAAACTCGCTTCAACCTACCCCGACAACAGCTCTTTTCAATCTACACCCTCCTGGCATAACTTCGTCACAATTCAAACTCATCCTGCAAGTAACCACAGCAGCCAAACAGGTCATAGCAAAATCTTGGAAAACCTCCGCCTTAAGCATTGCTACTGTCAAAATTAGAGTAACGCAAGCCATGGTATACGCAAAGGTTGAAGCCACAATTCTTGATACAATCCCTAAGTTCCTGAATGTCTGGAATCCCTGGGTAGAGTGTTTCCTCCCGCAAAATTTTGATGAATCCTTTCTTCTTCCCTGATATGCAAACTATATATTTTCCGCACTATCCTGGTACCACTTCTAACCGGGCACGCAAATTAATTACATCCTTCCCCACCAATCATTGAGTCATCCTCACCACCCTTCTCCCTCCCCCTCTCTCTTCCCCGGCTGTCCCCTGTCTACCCCTAACCCCCCATGTAGCCCTGGAGAGTCTTTATCCCCACTGAACAAATTCTCTTTGGCATGTTATTACATTTTGCTACAATTTTTTTTATATACGTAGCACTATAAGATATGCTACATTGTTTTCTTGATTCCTTCTCTCTCTCTCTATTTAAATACATTGCTACTGTGCATATTTCCCCCTATATTTTGTTGTCAATATGCTGTCTAATGCCTACTGTTAATGTCTTTATCCCCATGTTTTGATACCAATAAAATGTTTGAACAAGAAAAAAAGTACTTTAGTAACACTTTAAGAAATGTTTGGATGAGGCTGTGATGCCCACAAGAACATACATCCCGCATGTAAAATCAAATATATTAACCCTTCTGAAAAAGCACTACTTTTAAAGTCCATAACCTGAATTATAATTTGAATGAATCGGTTTAGTCCATTAAACCTAATACATGCACTTCTATTCCCGTGGTCCTTTGTCATAAGTGCTCTGGGATTAACTGATATGTCTGCTTGTCCAGAGCTCACTAAGTGAATCTGCGACCTAGGAAAATACTCATTCACTAAGGTGTACATGTCAGCTTAGATTGTTGTTTGTGAAAATACATAGTGGAAAGTTAGAAAATGCAGACCAAAATCTACCTTTATCATTTTTTATTTAATTTTTTTGCCAGTGCTCAGAAAAGGCCCTTGTCCAGTCTGACAAAGGATCCAATGTGTGCCACTTATTCAAGTAGTTTGCCAATGTTTGAGAGGAATCAGCACAGTGTTAATGCCAACTCAAGCAGTTTTTATTATGTGGTTTTCTGGAGGACATATTGTCTTTTCTTTTAACCTTTTCCCTGTCTATGCAGATAAAACATAACTTAACCAATTTAGCTAATTGTCCTTGACTGAAGCAATTCCCATTCCTTAGTCATCAACATGTCTGAGAGAAGAATCACACAGTCTGTATTGCCTCATATGAGTCAATAAGATTCTTTCATTAATTCTTCTGGAAAGTGACAAATATGTTAATTACTGTCGGGTAACCCAAGCTGCCTGATACAAGAACAAGAGCATTTTCAGACATTTAGATAATGTCCTTTTTCAAACATTAAATTAAGCCTGACTCTATTGTAAAAAGATCATTGCAGGCCTTAAAATTGGGTCCATACCAACAAAGTAAGTTTTTGTAATCAAGTATTCCAGTCTAATTTATTTTACCAATTCTCCTCTGTTTGAGTTCACAGAGCTATATAGTTGTATATTCAGATTATTTTTACTTAAAATGTAACTACACTTTCGTGATAAAAAAAAATAGCAAAAAAAAAATATAGTATATACAACTGCTACACAAGACATACTGTAAATTAATTTTATTAAAACTGACATATCCTTTTCAATCTGCTGCACTGCCATTTTCTGTAAAATTCAGTGCAATATGGCAACAGTTGGTGCACATAACACTCGCAGAAATGTAATTTCTTGCCTGTGTGATTGGCTCACTGATTTTCTCAGAAGTTTGTACTAAGATCCAAGTCAGATTTTAGTCACCGTCCTCAACAAAAATCTCCAGGCTTTTAGAACCCTTAAAGGGTGATTATGGGGTGGTTGCAGCATGGCCTTATTCACCTTAATGGGTAATGTACGGTGGGTGATAGCACCTGCCAAATATAACAGAGTGTACAATTCCAGCTGCAGCCATGAAGCATGCAGCCCTCCCACCCTTTGCAGATAAACAAGGCTCAACCCCCCCAACTGCTTGTGTAAGGTTGCAGGTTGCAGGTTGCAGGTATGGAACCAGCAAACACAAATGATCCTGCGCTTGGGGATGGACTCGATGCAGGCTACAACCACATTAAGAATGTCCTGGAACATGCACACCTTGCTGCCCTCAATAGACCGGTGAAATCCAAATATACTGAATGAGGAAAGAACAAACAGAGGGCTCACAGGCCTAGTGCATTACCATAAAAAATGTTTAATAAGAAATAAAGTAGGTGTTGTACTCACAAATGACAATAAAGTCAAGGCACATCATAAAAGATGTGCCTTGACTTTAGCTTAGTCAAGCTTAGTCAACAGCGCTCTGAGTAACAGTCCGCAATAGGGAGTGTAGACAACCAATAGGCTAACGCGTTTCGAGGACGTGCGTCTTCCTCAGAGCCAACTCAAGTTGCAGGTAGGGGACTGAATTCAATTTCTGAAGCATGGAAAACTGAAATAGCAGTAAGGGTTTAAGTTGACAGCTGTTGCTTGACACATGACGGTTTGGAACAGAAGTCCTATTGCGGTGTGTTTGAACCACAGGCAAAGCAGGTCGAACACAGTCTTTACTTGTCAAATGCTGAATTTTCTATCTGTGTAGCCTCTCAAATGGAAAAAGCAGAATTTTTCAAGAACGCCTATTGATATGAACCGTAAAGATGATGAAAGAATTGATGAACTAAACCTGACTGGCTCTACATTTGCTCAAGTTTTCATTGCAAAGTGTGTGCTCTATCTTATGCATGTGATTATTTATTTAATTCCAGTGTTTATGGATTGTGGAAGAATATGGGGACCCAGTTACAAAGGAGAATTCTACATAGTGAAAGTCTCATAATTTATGACACGTAAATATGATGCAGAATATTATTGTATCATGACACATGTATGGCTATAGATGCTGGGATGCTTGAGTTTTATTTTAATTTGTATAATTAATATGTGTGATCCAGGACCACAGGGTACCATTGGGTACCACACAGGATCTCTTTGGCCTAGTTTGGTATAAAGTAGGTTTGGGTTTTAAGGTAATGCAGGTGTCCCCTTTCAGGCTTCTTTGGCTGATTTAGTATATACTATTGATGGCTGTATCTTGTTAGTCTGGCTATAAAAATATGAATTTTTATCATTTCTTTTACTATTTGGTTTGCTGTGTTTTTGTATTTTTTTATTCCTGGTTAGTGTTTGTATCTTTCTTGTCTTTTTCTTCTTTATCCCCAGTTTTTTTAAATTTTAGTTTTTTTGTTCCCAATATATCCCCTCCAGTTTTCTGATGTAATTTTCAGTATTTTTAATGCACAGGTATGTGCAATTGTGTTTTTCCGGTCCATTTAATGCAAAGAAATGTGCAGTAGCAACTTCCTGTCTATACCCTCTCTCTACACAAATGTAGGGGGTTTGATGGCTAAAATTAATAAGGACATAACGTTACTGCTCCACTTTAAAACAATTGTTGAAGGTTGGTACCTCTTTATCTTTTTGCAGCTATTTTTCCCCATTTAGGTCTTGGGTGGATTCCGACTGGTGCCATTAGATTTGGAAAAACAAAAGAAACATGTAAAAATTACTAAGAACACCCAGTGCTTCTCTGTACTATGTAATAACAATTAGTCCATGGTTAAACACACTAAGTGGTTGGTGTACTTAATGTAAATATACTATACACTGCAAGTGCAGTTGTTTTATATCTGAAGGGAAGCTCTGAAATGAAGGGAAGCTCTGAAATGAAGTGAAGCTCTACTGATTTTTCATCCAATCATGTGCAAGCAAAAATACTGTTTTTTTTTTTATTTTCCTTGCATTTTCCCCTCAGATCTAGATGAGCTGCACTTGCAGTTCTCTTCCAAGTGCATTTGCAGTGCACAGTCTCTTTGCCTTTAGTAAATCAACACCTAAGAGTCTGTCGTATAACAGCAATTACTGCAATAGTGGATGAATGGTAGGGGAGTGGATGAAGGGATGGATGGATGGATGATGGATAAATGAAGGGATGGATGGAATGTGGTTCACCTCCGCAGCTCCTGTGAAATCTGAGCAGGTTCACCTCATAAAGCAGGAAATAGCAAAAAGCAGGGCGCAGAGGTTAATACCAAGTGAAAAACATCTTTATTGAAAGCAGCACACTTAATGTACATATCAGAATTCACCAATCCACCAGTGGATAATGACACAGCAGGTTGAAACACCAGATCTGATCTGCTGAAGGCACACAGAAGCAATAAATGGCCACCAAACATGCAGCAGCAGGGGCTCCATTGGGCCAGCAGATGGTGTGGATAAAAGGAGATGGTGGCAGAGGGGACAAGCATAATGCGTTTCAAGGGTCTCAGCCCTCTTTTTCAAATTCATCATGCATTCAAATGCTGTACCTTCAGCAGATCGGATATGGTGTTTCAACCTTCTGTGTCATTGTCTACTGGTGGATTGATGAATTCTGATATGTAAGTGTGCTGCTTTTAATAAAGGTGTTTTTTGCTTGGTATTAACCTCAGCTCCCTGCTTTTTGCTATTTCCTGCCATTAGATTTGAGCATTGTTTGTCATATTGTATATATGTGTATGTTCATTTTTTTGCACATTGTTTTCCACATTGGTAAAATTTCAGTGTGCTATCCATTTTTTTAATGAATTTATATAGTATCTCTGTTGGTCATGCAACCTCTATTAGGCGTGAAAGGTGAAGGGAGGATGGATGGATATTTTTCCAGGTTCATTCTTAGTAACAGGCATATGATATACCAATATCCTTGTGTGGCCTTTCGTGGCTATGACAGGCTAATGATAAGTGCTCATGTACAGGTCATAATTATATTATTTTTTTTCTCATGTCACTGACAGAAGCATGTATAGTAAAAACATTACTTTGTAATTATATTATATGGACACTTTACCTGCAAATAAAAATTATCAGCTTTCAGATTGTTGGGAAATTTGTAGGTTTCTATTTTTTACCTTATTTTAAAGTGTTTGGCTTTGGTACTTTCTGTGATACTGACCAAGATCAAGTATTCAGTCAAAGTTGAGTCAGAACAACTGTTTGGCCAACTTGTTTTGGATTAGTGAATACATTAAAGCCAATAGATAAGCATGCTAGGTAGGAAATCAGCATTTTGGAATGGAAAGTAGCCCACATTTTTCTTCCAGCACAGGCTTCCTTTTGTAATATTATGTAATACTTGGGTTGTATTTTATTTCTATAGCATTATGATAACTGTCACTATCTCTTCTGAACTTAATTTCAAAGTGTAACATTTTTATTTAACACAAGAGCAAGAGAACTAAAATATAGGAGTGGGCAACACAAAAGAATGAAGAAGATGATCATATTAAGTTATCAAATTAAATTTTAGAAAGGAGGAAAGGAAAGTGTGTGAAGTGAACTAAATTATGTCTTAGCAAGCACAATAAAAATGTTTTATGTTTTCATTAGAACAAAGACTGTGAATTTAGCTTGTGAAGGCTTTTTTCAACTACATATTTGCCTCTAGAAATTAAAAAAAAAAACTCAATTGCTGTTAATTATGTCCCTTGTTGCTGTTTTGAAAGGTTTATTTATAAAATCAAATATGGAATCTTTTTCACTTAAATTATTTATAAGTATAATTGGATATTCTAACTTGCTGTCTGGTGGAATTGTATTGTATTATTATATCTTCTGAGCTGTTCCCAGTTAAAAAAAACTTTTGTACGTAAAACAGGATCACATTAAGGGAAATAACATTTTTGTACTAACCTTAAAAAGTCTATTACAACACAGACTGGTAGCTATTTGTGGACATATGGGTTATACTATACTATAAAACATTAAGCCAGCCTCCCTGTAACCACACCTCCAACTGCCATAAATCAGCTTTGTGAGGGTGGGACCTGTGTCTCTCAAGAAAAAGATCATCTGTAAAAGTACACATGATAGGGACATCCAAAAAAGAGTTCAACTAAGGGGTCTGCATGCCCATTGAGTGACCCTACGGATGAGGAATTTACTGTACAAGTAGGTGAAGGAATCAATTCCTGAACAAGGGCTTGATGGAGAAGAATTAACCAAACACAGAAGTAGTATCAAGGAAACGACAAAGAGGATAGATCTGATGTCCCAGAGCAAGACAGATAATCATGGTACCTAGTACCTGGAATAGTAATCGGCCACAACTAGCAAGTGGAGGATAACCAATCATCCGCTTTAGGGAAACTAAACATTGAAACAAATGCTAACTGAACAGCAGAGCACCTTAAGGTGTTCATTAAAAGGAAAAGGTCTGAGGTTAGCATACCTAACTCTTGGAAAGCAAATGTTGACAGAACAGACATAAAAAAGGCAAGTTGACAGTTAGAGATTTAACTACTTCCTGCCCGGCCTATAGTCAAATGACGGCTGGGCAAACCTCTCGTCCCTCCGGGAGGGCATCATATGACGTCCTTCCTGGATCATGCTTTGCGCGTGCCCGCAGGATCGCGCTGTGGCTAGATCTGTCACTAGCAGTGTACCTTGGGCATGGCCGATGACAGATCTGTGTACCGGTCCCATTGCCAGTACCATGTGATCTGCTGTGACCACTCACAGCAGCTCACATGACAGTTGTATACAATGGATGGCTTCCTTTCATGCCATCCATCCTATACAAGTGTGTCTAGCTGTGAATGGTCACTGTGATCACAAGCACAGGCTGGGCCAGTCACAGCCCATCTGTGTCATGTGATTAGCTGATAATCTGTGGCCAATCACAGCTAATCACAGCTAATCACAACAAAAAAAACTGAATGAATCAATTTCATTCAGTTAAATGCTTGCTTATAGCAAAGAAATTATTTGCTATAAGCAATCAAATTGTGTAAAAAAAAAAAAAAAATACTGATCACTTCCCCAAAGTAGTACAATGTTACTATGGTAACATTATACTACTTTGGTCATAGTGTAATATGAAAAAAAAATTGAAAGAAATGTAATAATTAAAAAAATTAAAAAAATGTAAAAACAATTATCATTTCTTTTTGTACTGTCACCAGTCAGTGTCCCTCATCACCACCACACCAGTTACCTGATGATGCTGTACTGCACTGGGGACAGTGTGTATGATAAATATTGTGAAAATTATTTTTTTTAATTTCTTCATTTTCCAAAAAATTAAAACTTCAAAAAACTCACCATGCCTCTTATGAAATACATTGGACTCTCTACTTTGCAAAAAGGGGTCATTTGGGGGATATCTGTACTGTTCTGACGTTTTTGGGCATCAATAAATTAGATTGGCTGTCAGTACTTCAGGATTGATAAATTTTCAGATATATATCATAGTTTGTGAACTCTATAACTTACCTACAGACTAAATAATAAACACTGATTTGGGTTATTTTCATCAAAGACATGTAGCAGAATACATCTTGGCCTAAATTTATGAAGAACAATTATTTATTTGCAAACTTTTATAACAGAAACAAAGAAACATGTTTTTATTTTCAAAATTTTCTTTTTTTTTTTTGTTAATTTAGCAAAAAATAAAAACCCCAGAGGTGATTAAATACCACCAAAAGAAATCTCTAGTTGTGTGAACAAAATGCTAAAAGTTTCATTCAAAGTGTGAGAGCGCTGAAAGCTGAAAATTGGCCTGGGCAGGAAGGGGTTAAGTAAGTCACCCTTCAACCATGACTGCTGGAAGAGGTACATATCCATATACTAAGGATGTCATCTGAGAGAAACGTACTCTTTAAATGAGATATATATGGACAATTAGAGCCACCTGGTTAGCAAGACTTAAAAGAAGATGCGGCTAAACCCCCCCCTTACACACACAAACACACTGTTCACAGGATTTGATTGACAGAAGGGGGGCAGCCAATGGCTTCCACTGCTGTCTCTGTGAGCAGAGAGAGAGGAGGGATATGCTGCAGACAGGCACAACACTGGATCTTGATAGGTAGGTACTGTATATATAAAGGGAGGTAAGGGGGTGGTACAAATATAGAGAATACAATGCAGAGAATGCATTAAGGTAAAACATGTCAAGTCTTTAGAAGCACTTATTCTAAAAAAAACAACAAGGAAACCAATGTGTTCCACCATTAAATATGTTATTCAATTCCATAAGATTGCTCATATTGCTTGAATATTGCTTGAATGATTCAAGCTGCCAGTCTGAATCTCCTAAAATCCCTTGTCAGCAGGTACTCCATAATGTGCTGTAATGGACTATAATGGGAATAATAACAGATTATATTGATTTTGATATTTGTGACTCTGAGGCTCAGTCTGGGGCAATATATGTAGGCACCCATTACTACAACTATACAAGCTCAGAATATGTCCATTAATGGCAGTAATGAGTTACATGAAATGCAGGAGCAGTGAGAAACACATTAAATACAATATAGTATTCCCTCTGTTTACGTGTACATACTGAATAAATATTTCCAGCTTTCAAAATGGGGAAAAATAATACATTTGTGAATAATATAAAGGAACAGTGCAATTTACATTAAAAAAGTACTTTTTATCATTTCCCTTAAAGAGAAACTAATGTGTAAAACAAATTATATAAATATATACCTATATATATATATACTGTATGTATATATATATATATATATATAATGCTCAAAAAAATTAAAGGGACACTTTGAAAACACAATCAGATCTAAATGGGTAAAAATACCATGTTGGATATCTATACTGATATGGACTGGGTAGTGTGTTAGGAATGTAAGGATGCCCCATCATTTGATGGAAATGAAAACCTACAGAGGACTGAACTGAAAGGAACCCTGAAGATCAAAGTGAAAAAAATGATGCAGCAGGCTAGTTAATTTTGCTGAAATTTCATTGCAGTACTTCAGTGTGTTCCTAACTTTGTACTTAAGCTGACCACACAGAGCTCCTGCTGCACTGAAATCCCAAGCAGTTTTGACAGCCCTGCCCAATTCTCTTCTGTTGGACTACAGAATACCTTCGCATTTGCTCGTCCCCATGATATAAGGAGGATGCCTTAGGTTGTCAGCTGTACATTCTGCTGGAAATTTGGCAAGTGAACTGGCAATTTGATTAGCAATGATAAAGAATGTTACAAGTCCTTTCCTTAATGTTTTGGGTCTGGTTGATGGAATGATAAGGCAGAGACCCACAAATGTAACAACAAACTCATACATTGCATTATAATGGCACAGATCACAAACAATACAATTATACTCTTCATATGAATTGGCCCAATCTTCTACTAATTCTGCTTCTAGTAGATTAATTTGCTTTTCCCCACCATAAAACCATTGTCAGATGATGTGGGTTTGCAATTACTCATGAAATGATTGTGCAAGTCACAAAAGAACCTTAAGTTAACTTCATGACGTGCCTTCTGTGGGATAGCTTTTTATCTAGGTGCAACTGATGACCTGACCTATTGCTAGTGGTGGTGTTATGGCTGGCTGATCCATAGCATAAAGGAACCTCAATAGGTACATACAATGGAGAAACCCATCCAGTTCCCAAATGTAAGAAATAGCAAATTAGTCCTTTGTTCAGGACTCTTAACACTGGCAAGATTTAATTGAAACCTACTGAATGTTGACGGCATGTTTTCTTTCTGGTAATAGAGGAACTGAATGCAGCAAGCTCAGCTTCAGCTTGTAAGTAATGTGACTTATACATTGCACTCACAATCAGAATACTATGTTAAAGGAAACCTATATTGAGCAAAATATAGCGGCCGCCAATTTGTTGAGCTCCTTCATGGAAATGCTTTTTCCCTGACTTTTTCTGTCTCCAGTACAGATTTACTGACCCAGAACATAGGTATTCTTTAAATGAGGCAACATATCTGAGCCACATGCTTCACATGTTTTTATATATAAAAAAAAATTAATACAATCTAAAATATACAGTCTAATGTAATTTCCCTCCTATATTTGCCAATCATACAACAGATATCAATCAAAACTTATAACTCAACACATAACTTATACAGCACCAAAATGTATGCTTTAGGTTCTGTATTTATTACTTTCAGCTTTATTATTAATATTTTATTTGATATAATGTGCATCAAGAAATATTTACACACCCTGTGCATGCAGCTGTTTTGTCAGCTCTACCCTTTCATATCATAATACCATCACTAGGCCTTTGAAGGTATTTCCGAATTGATTATTCTGTTAGCTGATTCCATTCTGCTTCCTCTCAAACTCCTTCTGCAGTTTGATAGAAAAGCCTATATTGGTTTCATTGCATTACCATTAGCAATTCACCAACTTCATGAAAGTAGGAATCTCTTTTGAAAAGTTTTCATTTTATTAGATATACCTAAAACACATTTCCTAGTTCTCTGCTTTAATCTTGAAAATGTTCCTATCATCACCATTAATCTTACTTTGCCTTTCATCATTTGAAGCAGAATTATGAACTGTTCAGTATGATGTTGCTTTATCAGTTATCAGTTACGGTGAGCTGTAGTTAAAGGATGACTGTACCACATGTATTTATATATACATGAAAATATATATATATTATTTGTCAAACTCAAACTTTCCTGGACTGGTCCCATAAAGATCTCTACCAGGATTGCTTTCCCAGTAAAGTCCTGGGGAATAAAGCCATGTTTTCTTTTCTTTTCTTTTCTTTTTATGATTAACTTTATTGAACTACCAAAAAATGTCCTGTCTTGCCCTCACTCAGAATAGTTGCCTAGAATAGAAATATTTAGAGGGGCATTAAAGCAATAGCAAAACTTTTTATTAGTAGCACGGAGAGTTAGAAACTTCTTTAATACTATGTCCCCAATGATGATTTCTCCCTAATTCCTGCCACAGTGGCAAAGTTCTAACCAAACTTGGCACCAAAAAGGGGAGACACTTCCCCAAAAGAACACGCATAGCATAAAAACAAAACCATTCCCTGCTTTTTCTATAACAAAAACTTTTTTTGCAAGAGACATACTGTATTTTAAATAATTTATGTATAAAAAGGACTCATGGAAGACATATGATATTTATGTGTCATGACAAGACATTGTGTGTTTTCAAAATTTATTTGGATTCATATTGTACATGTGATTTAGACACTTTTGTTATTGATGTACTGGATCCTTTGATATTACTCATGTCTGTGATTTTGGATGTCCAGTAGTGTACCTAAATTAAACAGAAAAAAAAAAAAATCATCATCATATTAGTAATAATTACATTATTCTGTATATCCTACACAGCATTCTTCCATCCTTTGTGGTACATTGATAGCTAATTTTCTTTGGGCTCATTTCCATGAACCAAATATCTACCTATTTTTTTTCAGCACACTATAAGGCTACTCATATATTCTTTATTACATGTGTTGCAGTGCACTTAGAATCTGATGTATTTTTCTTCTGTATATGTGCTTTGGGGTTCCATGGAAAGAGAATGGCAACACACCCTACATTTTTATCCTGTAACAAAGTTAACTGGAAAAACGCAAGTGCTGACTGCATTGCAGCAAATTCTTGCACGTGCATATGTACAAACAACAGTCTTCAATATTCTTCAGTGCACGCCTTCCATAGTATTAAAGGGAAGCTATAAGAGTTGGTGAAAGGGCAATTTTATAGAATTTTTTAATGTTTCCCAAACTGTTTTTTTTTCACAGTATATAACATTGTCTTACAATGAAGCATTTAATAACAGAAACATCCAAGACACATTTTAGCATGAAGGAGTTTAGGTATTCTAAAAATAATATTTGTTTTCAGGTTCTTTCTAATTGAAACCTTTTTTATAAATATTATTTTTTATTTTGAGTTAAAACTTTTTTTTACACTGTATCTTTATTTTTATTTATCAACTTTTTTGGTATCACATCCCTTGGTAGTATGGGCAGTGACAGGCTCTTTTTATGGAGATATGTGGTGTCTATTAGACCCCAGATCTCTCCTCTGGCCTCCAATTCAGTTGATCAGACACAGATTGCTCTGATTAGCTGCTTTCTTGGTCACTACTGGCCAGGTAAACAAAGAGCTGAAACTGAAAGTGCCAAAATCCTCATTGATTCTGGTTTCTGGGGTTCCTCTCTTTCTATGTGTAGTGCAACTGTTTTCACCAGTCACAGCAGTCCCGGGCTTCCCGATCAAACAGGACAGCCCAGGAAAGGCAGCAGCAGTGGGAGGGAGCTGAAAATTTTGTTGTTAAGCCTGAAAGCAGCTTCCTATTCACCATGCTGACAGGACAGAACAGGACAGTGTGAGTACTCCTACACCCCTTGGACCAGATAAGGGAGAGGGTGGTCAGGTGCAATACTCAACTAGTCCTCATCCAAGACTGCCTAACTGCAAGCTTCTGAGAACTCTTGCTCAGGGATTCCCTCAGTACAGCTGGTTGGAGAGGAGGATTCATCTGGGGTCTGAGGGGGTACACCAAAATGGGACTACAGCACTCCTTAAAAGGACAGTGCTTATTTTTGCTAGCCTACATTTTTGTTCTACAAAGTTCTACAGTTCCTTGGGCATCCCATATACCCCTAGAACCCATCCAAGTTGTTAACTCCTAAAGAAAAAACCAGCTCAAGGGGGGACTGGCCAAAACAAGCATGTGAACGGACACGATTCATGGAGCTCCCCTTCACGATCCTGTAAATGATCCTCTTACCAGTACTATTGCTGCATATTCTCACTCACTCTAGCTTCCTATCACCTACGGACACTGCCTGCAATCTTTCTTTAGCCTTCCAGAGCCATCATGACCAGAACAATGAAGGATGAAGTGGCAGATGCTGAGCTCCAAAAGGGCACCCAACAGCCAATTCTACAGCGTGCCTCATGAGCTGGAGACAAAGCCATAGACAGCGTGACCAAAGTGGGCAAGTCCTCCCACCAGGCTGGGAATGAGGCTCCAAGAGATATGCTGTATTATGCTCACAAGCTGCCAAACTCCTCTGAGCAGACACAGCTGACTCTCTCTGATGCACAGGCAGTCACACTGCTGGACTCCCGTTTCCCCTCCCTCCTTGAGCAAACTGTGGCCCTGGATCTAGTGGATGATATGTCCGGAGAGGACTCTGAACAGCCTACTCTAGTTGCAATACTCCACACTGTTTGCACTTGCACTGCTTCTGTGCAGGTTATATGTGAATAACTTGGGGGTCTGAAACAGGAAGTCTCTTTTATCCACCAGGATCTTCAAAAAATTTGTGAGAGAACAATGGCTGTGTAGAGTTGGATAAGCAATGTTGAGGATCAGCTACACCCCTTAACCCAGGACACACGGTCAGCTATTCCGATGGCAAAAGCTAAAGATTTGCACAATGAGGATCTTGAAAATTGGCTATGCCACAACAATGTCCAAATTATGGGGGTCCCTGAGAAGTCTGAAGGCTGGGATCCCACAGATTTTATGGAGAGATGGCTGCTTGAGATATTCAGTAAAGACTCCTTTACCCCTCTTTTTGCAGTAGAACGAGCACACTATGAGTCCCTACATGCCCCCTGCCCACTGAATTATCGGGATAGGGAAATTGTCCTATGTCTAGCTAGAAATCGGCCTAATATCCAATACAATGGAGAAAGAGTATCATTCTACCCTGACTACTCTGCAGAGGTGCAGCGCAAGCAGGCACAATTCCAAAAAGTCAAGAAACACTTGCAACGACTCCAACTCACCTATGCTGTATTGTTTTTTGCCCACCTGCAAATTTCAGCTGGAGACCGGTCACATTTCTATGACATGGCCTGAGATGCCAAGGATTGGCTTGAGGCCAAAAAGGCTGACCTAGACCTCACCAAATGCCTGAGGACTGAAGACCCAGTATCTTTGCTCTACTTGACTTTTTTATTTCCAAGCTGCACTTTCTGAGGACTGCTGGAACACTTACCATCCCCTTTTCAGGTTGCAGAACTGGCTCCGTTGTTGCATGGTTACCAGCGGGCTCACAATGCAACATCTCTTCTCCCCAGCCTGGACTCTCCCCAGGAGATCCGGCTGCGGGGGAATTCACTGGCTGTTTTTCTTTACCCCAGTGGACTGGTAGTCCTGGGGCCTTTTCAGGTAACTCCCCTGTTCGGAATTTCTTCTTGCTGCTCCATTGTACCTTGTTATATGATTCTCCTTCTGCTTGTCATCCAAAAGCTCAATCGTTTTCTATTTTCCTCAGCTGCAATACACACATTGGAAGCAGATTGTGGGGAGGTTCTCTGGCAATACTAGCATGGTGTCTTACACTGTCTTTGCCATTTCAATGTGTTAATAGGCTATAATATGCTAGTGTGTCTATGGGTGTACCTACTGTATTTTTTGTTCTTTCTATGTGTTGTTTATGATTTCTGGATGACCTCTTGTTTCATTCAATAAAATCTATTCCTGGTTAAAAAAAAAAAACAACTTGAGGGCTTTTTACTGACTCTGAAGGTACAAGTGTGGAAAATGTGTGTTGCCTAGACATGCAGAGCATAGGGGGACTCCAGCAGCCCTTACGAGGTTAGTGCTACAGCATAAATATATTTTTCATGTATTTCTCTTTGTGTGTATTTGTTCTTAGTGGCCTGGGTTTGCCCGCAAAAAAACCCCCCAAAAAAACAAATTGACTGACTGCATTTGATTAAGCAGACCTTTGACTGAGCATACAATTGTCTGAAAAAATGTAGTAGAGATATTGAATTATAAGCTCCTTTAAGGACTGATGATAATGGTTCTACATACTCTAAATGCGTCATAATACATGTGTGCTTTATAAACAGTTTAAATAAATAATCCATATGTACTGTATATAAAGAATTGCCTAACAGTTAAGAACTGTTGTCAGGAATGTAGTCAGAAAACATCAAGTATATACAGTTCCATATTTGTTCATTACTAGATGGACATGAAAAAGGAACTATGCAGCAGACATTTTTGCTCACAAACATTTGTCATATTTAATGCCTCAAATCTGAGAGCTTTATTGTACTGTTATTGTTGTTGCTGAGGCTACCATTGACATTAGCTATATATTTTTTATAAACTTGTTATACATAGCATATTACCAAACTGCATTTCACTTTTCCAATGAATAAAATATTATCAAGGTAAATGTACTGCAAGTATATGGCCTTTTCATTGCTCAATAAAGTAATTTAATATGAGTACATCTTATGCTGTATACACAGTATCAAGAAATGCAAAATTAGCTACTGCCAGGGAATTCATGGGCAAAACATAAAAGCATCCACAATAGATTTCTTCATTCTGCCAGTATTGGTAGGATAGGGAATTTGGAAACAAGTCCAATGCAGCCAGACACACATTTTAGGGAAAGTGGAAGGAAAAACAATGTATACTAGGTAAGTAAGTGGAACAGAGTTTAACCAATGGTGATTAACTCTTTCATGACCAGGAGTCATCAATACTGAGATCCCTAGACTAAATTTGGCAGTATCAGTAACTCAACTAATCTGCCCACCTAAAAAATGTTTACACTGTTTTTCAGTGCCATATACGGTATTTACTGTCCTTTACAGTCTGCCTTAAAAACCGAGGACTGCTACATGCTTCTGTCAAAATGCCTCTATCTTTGACGGGCAAAATCACAATACAGTCAGCAAGTGTTGACTTGCATGTAAACATTGTCATATGAGGACACCTTAGAGATTACATGATTGGGAACTATTGTGGTTGGATCCTAAATGCCGTATTTGTCCAAGCTGCTGGTTATGAATGGGGACATTTTAAAATTAACCTCCACAAAGGGTATAATTAGAGATGTGCATGATGGAAAAACTTGTTGTTTTTTGGTTTCATTCATTAGGAAAATATTTTTATTTTGTCATAAGTGTTATGTTAAAATGATTTATTTTCAGAACACTTATGTTATTAAGGGAGAATATATTCGTTGTTTTGAATTAATTCATATTTTCGGAAGTTACCATATTCTCTTCTGTTATTCTTTAGTTATTTCGGAAGATTGGCTATATTCATTTAAATGCTAATTTGTTATTTCTGGACATTACCTATACAGTTATTCTTGCTAGTCCAACCCACAAAGAAAAATGGAATGACCTGATTGGATTATATCAACTTGAGTTGCATGCATCCAAAAGTAACGAATGCAACAAGATGAATTTCTGTTTCATTAGTTATGTTATGATTGGGAGTTTCTGATGGATCCACCTCCATCCAACCCAAACACAATGAGCAGGAATCATATTATTTCACTTTTCTAACTTACTGTATTTATTGCAATATATTTCCATTTCATAAGTAGTGCACTTTTTATAATAATTAAAAATGTTAATGTAGAAAGAATTGGCTTATTATCAGAATATTCATGCTATGCTCAATAGCATAAAAATGAATGGATTCAAATCAATTTGGATCATTTGTTATGCCGTTACATTATTTCGATTGCTTCAAACATTAAAAAAGGCTCAAACTATTGCATCATGTCATCCGAATGAAACAAATGAACACAAAGGCCCCTTTCACATGTTGCATTTATATGACTAATTCATTATTTATTAGTATGCATTCACCAGCATAATGTTCCGTAATTAGCTATCCAATTAATGGGGATCCGAGTAATATTAATTTGTTTGTAGATCCTCTATTTATGTACGTTTACATCGGCCCTGGAATTAAGATGTTCCTGGTCTTCACCAAAATGGCGCCTGGCCGTTCGCGTGCCTGGGGCTATATGAAGGCTGCTTGTTAATGGTGTCAGTCGTAGGTGGATCCCTTTGATAACGTGCGTGTACACGAAACGCATCAGAGAGGAGCCTATGTGCTGACGTCATGCCGCCGTGTCCATATACGATGGTCTGGCGGCCATATTTGTAAGTGGGTTTACTTATTTGTTTTGCTCCACTTGGATGCTTTTACAATTTCAATAAAAATAATGCACCATTAGTGATTTCTCTCTCTGGGCTCTTTTGTGAGCTGTTCCCTTTAAGGTGGGGCTATTTTTATGCTGAGCATTGAGTGATCTGTTGAAGGTATTTCCTATTTCTGGTGCATGACAGCTGTGCATTTCAATTACCTGTGCACAATGGTGGATAAGGCTGACCTGTTGCAGGAGCTTGTTACCATTGCTTTTAATGCGCATTTAATATGCGCTTCTGGTGAGTGCATTAGAAGGAAGAATTTAGCACGGATTCACCTATCACTTGATGTCACAATAATCTTTTGGACTTTTTTGATACAATTGTTTATTGGTTTTTGATTTTGTTTTGAGTTGCAACATTTGTTGATTTGTTCACTGCAGTCACGATATACAGTAGATATATTTTGTCACCACTGCGCTGCATTTTAGCGCTACACTATATTTGCTTATTCACTTTTGCTTCTCTGTTTATCACCGTAGTGCCGGAATAGAGCGCTTCACTAATATCATATCATATATAATTTTTTTGCTGTTTGTTCACTCAAGTCACCATTTATTTACTTATAAGAACGCTAGAGCGTTGAGAGATATTTTAACTGTCATATGTCATTTTCACTAGCGCTGCACTTTTTTCTTATCTACCCTTTCACATGTTGTATGTTTATGGTAAAATGGATGATCATCTGTTTACATCCTCATCTGTCCACATCCATTTTTTTAAACGGATCAAAACCCTATTTTTGTTCTGTACAAAAACAAAAATGAACTGAGGATAAAAGGATGTAAAAGGACCTGAAGGTCTGAAGAAGAAACAAGTGCTTCAAAACGCATCACCTGACCCTGTTCCTGCCCTGCCATTGGTAACCTGCCGAGGTCCTGACTTCTTTGCGGTCCATGCTGGTTTCGGCGCCATTTTTAAAAAACTCTCTGCATTGTTGAACACTGACGGCTGCATCTCTGCTCATCCTGCACAACCAGGATCCATCTTCACATCACTGGCAGACTGAGGTCTTACCAAAGGCATTCCTTTACCATTCTATTATCCTTCTTACATTTGTGAGTAATTTTTAAAATCTCTTGTTACCAATACATTTTTAACCCTCTACACTGAGATTGGCGCCCCCTTGTGTCCGATTTACTTTAACGAATGACAGCTCCTTCTCGGTAATATAAAGTAAATGTTAAAAAAATCGGGAAATTACATTCAAAGTCATAAATGACAGTTAGTGCCCCCTCACTTTATATACTGCTCCTCTCCTGCCCCTTTCTTGCACACACTGCCCCCCACAAAGAGGGCCTACCACTTATATGCTAACACATAAGGGGGCTATTAGTCCCCTATGTCAGAAGTGGGCAACTGTGGCCCTCCAGCTGTAGTAGAACTACAAGTCCCATGAGGCATTGCAAAACTGACAGTTACAAGCATGACTCCCAAAGGCAGAGGCATGATAGGACTTGTAGTTTACTGACAGCTGGAGGGCCACAGTTGCCCACCCCTGCCCTATGTGATAGAAATAAAATCATAAGTTAAAAAAAAATAAACACTTAAAAGGATACTTGAAAAATAAATAAATAAATAAATAAATAAAAAAAGCATACATTAAAAAAATGTCAATTGTGCTACCCATTTTACATATCACTGTGCATGTCAGTGTGAAAGCAATCATTTTATCACCACAGCTCATGGGTAATGCTAAACTGATGACCTGTAGGGGCATTTAAATCCTCACCTATGGAAAATATAGGATATTGACTTTTTTCTGCTGTTGCACACAATTTTAATGCTTGACATGCTGGGTATCTATTTACTCGGTGCAACTTCATCTTTTATATTTGCCCAAAATTTATTGTGTTTGTGTGCCCTAAAATTAACTTTAGTGTGTTTTTACTGAAATTTTGCATTTTATAAACTGTCGCACTAATATCATGTGGCATACAAATTGGAACTACCACAAATGTATTATTTAGGGTGTCTGTTTTCAGAAAATATATCATGTTTGCGGAATTTAAGTCATCTTTAGGCTTAAAATTATTTTTCAATAATGTTAACCAAAAATGTTACAACATTAAAAAAATGGCTCTGGGACTCAAGTGGATGTAAAAAACCGATGTAAAAACTGATGAAAAACTGATGTAAAATCATGACTGAATTGCTGAAAAAAATGTAACGCCCGTGTGAAAGGACCCAAATTAATTTGCTGTTTTCATCATAATTTAAATGAATGTGACTCATGCATTACCAGTGACAGCCCTGACTTAAGAGGCAAAAGGTCTTAGCAATCCCTTAGATCCAGAAGGGGTCATTGGGAAAATACCTAGTATAAGATGGGAAAATATACATCAAAATCTGGAAAGGTCCAAAGCACCATTAAAATGGGACTATTTAGGTGGAAATTCTCTCAAAGAAACATTACAACTTTTATTATATTAAAAACATAGCCTTTATTTGTAACAAAATATGAGGTGAGTGGGCCCAGCTTTTAAAAGATTTGGGTTACCAAGAACTCCATAAAAAAAAATACAACACACAAAAAACAGAAATATATCACAACCCCTCTGACAATTTTCATCCACTGTTTGTAAACAAATATTTTTGGACATTTCCAGATTTTGATGTATAATGCATACAAAGAATGTGGTGGGTCATACCAATGTATGCCTCCAACATTTGGTACATAAAAACTGGGAAAATCAAATCCAGAGATGAGACTGCTTACAAGGATTGCAGGGAACAAGATCCATCAAATGTACAAGGTGCAAAAATTTTACAGCCGACTGACCTCAGAGTTCCCTATAGATCCACCAATCTAAAAAGTACATACAGGTCTGAAAAAGTTGAGGCCACAGTATTGTCTGTTCTTATTCAGGAAGAGAATAACATGAACTGATATTTGTAGGTCAAAATGTTTGTCAAGAAAAGACAGGGTTGGGGAGATACAAACATCTTGAGCACAATCATCCAGAAAGTCACAGACTCTAGTGAGAAGGAGTGAAAGTAAAAGTGGGATGGTTTTAGCATAGTATGGGCCCCTACCATCCCAGGAAATTGGAGATCCATGCTGTGAGGAACACTTTAGAATATGGCAGGATGTATGGTTCAGAGTGGGAACAACAGTAGGGAGCCCTAACAGCTATACTGTAAGGAGGTGGTTTCCTTGGGACCCAAAGAGACAGCCAAGAAGAGTCAACTAATTATAGTTGGGAAAATGTTCTAAACAGAAGGCTCTGAGATAATAAATGTGTAATAAACATGAAGTACACTCTGAATCTCCTTGGGGTAGAACAGTATTACTCGATGAAGATTGTTATTATTCTGTGTTATCTGCAGATCTCTTGCATTGAGGTTCACAGAATGAGAAACAGGAGGTGTGCACATTCCACTGTAATGTGTATGATGAAATAGACACTTTCCCTCAAATGACAATTGAGTAACTTGTTCTTTACATTATCTTCTTGATTTAGCCAAAGGGCCCTATCTACATGAGCATACAACACTGCCATGCGAGACACCAACTTAGATGCATCTAAGGGGCCAGCACAACTAAAGTAAAAGGCCTCAGACATTTTCTGGACCCAAAGTCTATAAATGTAAAGGTCCCATCAACCAGTGTGATGAGATGTCAGTCAGGGTGAAGAACTGGAAGACCCACACAAGTTAGGAACCATATGTCAAAAAATGTCCTATCAAAGAGGAAATTCTTCTTTACCTTTTTGGAAGGAAGCTATGATTGCACTGGAAATGTCCAGCCCTCGCAGAGGGGCCTCAAGCACTTTGAGACATTAGATCCCATTAGATCCCAGTGTATATTGAATGTCTGAAAGCAAAATGTTCCATTAATTATGCAAAGGAAAGTCACAATTTGATATAAGTGGCCTGGTAGACATAGTGCAGATCGCAGGCCCCATACTTTTTTTTTCTTGGTTTTTACCTCAATTTTCCCTTTAAAATCAATACCAAACTCAAAGGTTCTTTTTTGTGTCTGGTGTCTTCCTTAAAATTCATGCCAGACCTTACCAGGGCCTGGTATAAATTATGGGGAAGCCCATTTTTTTTGCATGGGGGTTCCCATTAACTTCTATATCAGACCCTCATCTAGGGCCTTCTATAGAAGAAGGGAATCTCTCAACATATAAACAAAGCAGATGAGGATAGTTTAATCTATTTCCTTCTTTTTTTTTTTTAGCAGGCTTGGTCTTGGAATGTGCTCATTTGTGGATTGTGTGGGTTTCTGTGGGCTGTTGAGCTCTATTCTATAGTGGTTCTGTTGGGATAAATTACTATTAACACCCAGATTACTTGTAAAACATGATGCCAGTCATCTATCTATTCATAAGTTTCCATCTGTCAAAGGCTGCTGGGAAATCAACACTTCTTAAAGTGTTTATCTCCTGGGACCCTTAGAAGATTCTTCTGCTGAGCTCACATCACTGTAGATACAGTGGTATCCTACTGTAGGAGACAGTAGTGAGGTGAGGTTAGGTGAGGAGAGCTGTGGGGAATGTAGGACACTAAAGAAAGTAGTGATTTCCCTCCACACTTCAGGGGAAAAGAATGCTGTTTGCCGCCTCAGGCAATGGGAAAGGTATTTCTTGCCTTATTTTACAGGTAAGAGTGGCTTATTAATAGTTTTATTAAAAGGTCACTTTAATAAAGGAACAATATTCACTGTGGCCAGTATTCAGTTGGCACCAGGGCATTACAGTGGTCATGATTTAGAAATACTAAATGCATTATTTACTTAGATTAGTTTTTTTGGGTGTACATTGTATGCTAGTCCTTAAGTAGTTAAAAATTATATGATTTAAACATTTAATAAAAGGGACATCCATGAGTGGTTTTGCATAGCATTCTGGGATTTCTATTATGAGAGACTACAACGTTAGTTTCCTTTTAACATCATCTCTTATCATACAGAGCATTTTTTTAGCAGCTACGACAAGCCTGGTCAGCATGTAGAAAGTAGTCTAGAGCCACATTTGCTGCCCTGATATATCAAATATTAATTTGCTAAATTTTTAAATAAACCTAATTAAAAAATAGAATACATAAATATTCACAACATTTTATACAAATCCTTTTCCTTTTTCAAAGCTAAATTCTGACATATATAAAACATAATTTAAACCAGTTATGTTTACTTAAAATAGTCATTTAAGGTATTTTTTTTATAAAACAAACACAAATACCAGAATCTTTCCTCATAAAAGCTCCCATATTATAAATAGTGATAAGCCAAACACCCCTGTTCAAACACCCAAACTCAATGCAAGTCTATGGGAACAGCCCAAAGAACACCCTTACTGTTTGTGTGTTTGAACATCAAGGCCATCTCTAATTATAAATATTTAAATCATTGATTCTAGTGCAGGATCCAAGTTGCCATTGTAGTACACATTACATAGGCATAGTCCATTATTCACTATCAGAAAACTTGCCCTGAGAAATGCTTTGCAACCATCATTGAAGTGTATGCATTCCGAGGGGAAATGATGCAATGGGACTGCAGGAGATCAGCACCACCTTGATAATTGTTTATTATGCACAGTCTATTAGTAAACCAGATGTCATACGTTACATCTAATTTAACTGCAGTCCCTTACCTGGCTGAGTTGTCTTGAACGGGTGCCTGGGTCACCCGAACTTTGTCAGGGAAAACAGTTTTTTTGTGTATTTAGCTGTTTTCTTGGAGTTTGGTTGAATTTATAGCACATTCTATATGACTCAGATGTTTAAGAAAATCACTGGTATGTTTTTTTTCAAAATCTTCCAGTAACACATGGCTATGAATTGTCATTATAAAATAAATGAAGCAGGCACTATAATATTGTGAAAGCATTTAAAATAATTGAAATAAAATTAAGTTGACTAAGTTAATGGAAAAGATCAATTTTCACGGTTTGATAGGAAAAAGCAACTTAGTTTGCTGAACAGAAATTCTACTAAGCTTATGCACAACAAGAGAGTTAATTCTTTAATCCTTTTATCAAACTAAAACAAAGCCTTGCTTACAAAGTTTCACATGGAAAATGTAAACAACCATTTCTATTAAGAAAGCAATATACTAGCATTTTAAAACTAGATGCAGCATAATGTAATGGAACATACTGTATATATTTCATTAAATATGATTGTATTATATTTGTACTACATCACATTATGCTATGTAATATTTTATTATATTATACATTATATCCTATCTAATGGTCCCCCATGTTACACATTTTCACTAAAGTTTTATTTATTAGCACTATTTTAGCACAGTATGGTTTTTGAATTGCATTAAAACTTCTTTATTGGAAGATTTGTCCTCGACAGTCGCCACTTGTTCTGGTGACAATTCTAAGATTTTGTTTTCCCCTAACTTTCTGCTTCAGACAGTTGGAAAGGTTTGGTAGATCCCAAGGCATGTGCCCCAAGTCTTCTGATTGCCCCAAGTTGCCTTTGTGATATTGAGCCAATACATTCTATGCATTATACAGTTTTGGAACATTATATAATTTATCCATTTTTCAATAAATATTTTATTTATTTTGTAATCATAATGCAGTATTAAACGTTTGTTTACCAATTCATTTTATTTAGTTAAAACATTAGTCTTACATTTGATTGAAAGTAATCTCAATGGTATCCTACCAGCCCCTCAGCATTTTAAAGCAGAACTAAGATCCCTCAATCAACATTAACTATTTAAATCCTTATGTTTCTAGCATTAGTAAATAGATAGAAAGGCATATTATATTTACATATTTTAAACTTGTTTTGAGCATTTCTTCAGTTGCTTCCTGGTTTCTGGCCCAAGCCAAATTGGTGTCATATATTCCACGAGTCTTTAAAACATTTTTTCATTCATCTGGAGGAATGGAGGATGGGCTTTCTCAGCTAAGCACTCCCTCCTGTCTGCATGCCAGAGCTAAGGGTGCAGATGGATTTCAGGAAGTAAATGCTACATAAATCATTTGCCCTTATTCAAAATGGCCATGGCATGACTTCTTTTATTTTCTTTTTTAGGCTTTCTGTCTGCTATTACCATCTGGGGATCCAGCCAGTAAGTCTGTTGTTTTGCAAAAGCTCTCCTGCAAAATGTATCAATTACAGAAATTGGACAAACTATTTAAATTTAGGGGTGCTTACAATGATCACCTTTTAATCATATATGTAAAGCTTGTATCCCAAAAGAAAAAAAACTGTTTGTTGTAACAGCATATAAAGTATTAGCAGGAGCTTAGCTTTAATTTGTTAGTGCATTTAAATCTGCTAGAACATTTACCACTCCCCTCCCCCCAGACTGACAATGCTGCTGTCCAAAGTAGCCCCCTGTGCTCATTCATCTACAGTGGGGGCACTCTAATACAGGGGGAGTGTTACTAGCCAGATCAGCAGGTGAAAATAGAGGGAAAAAAGCCCAAAAAAAAGAAAACAGATGTAGTCACCACATCTAATGATTGGTAAGCTGCAATATATTATATTATTATATATGTTCTACTTTAATCTGTGTGCCCAAAGATTCCCCTGGTCTATGAGGATTCTAAAAACACCCCTGAAAGCATGGGCGTAGTATGAGGGGTCGCAGGGGTTGCAATCATGACCCCGTGCTTGGGTCTGGGGGCCCGCGGCTCCCTGCTGTCATCTTACATGCTGCATTTTTCCTTCACAAAATCCCAGAGACAGAATCTAGGTCTGATCCACTTTGTGTCTCGCAGGGCTCCAGCCGAGCTCTGCAATCCAGTCCCAAGCTTCCAGTTTGCCTTCTCCCCAGACCCACAGTCCACACTCCTTCCCCGCTCCCATTGGCTAGGAAGAAGCCATGTGTGCCTGAGACTCCTGAATGGAGTGGAGGATCATGAGGAGCAGCTTGGGACAGGAAGGTGTCCTGCGAGTGTGCTGAGAACGGCGGGGGGACAGTAATCTGCACAACGAACACAGAGCAAGCCAGGATGAGAGTGCCACCTGGGAGAGACAGACACTGTTCTCTAAGGTCACTCATTTAAGGAGGATTTTCTGTACCTCCCCACCCTGGGGTGTCCGCTCATGTAGAACAACAGGCGCACTGCCCCCTACAGCATCTGGCCTGCAACACAGAAAAGGTTTTTTAATCCCTTAACACCTCCTGAGGGGCTCCAGGGGCCCCAGATTTTATGTTTTCAATTTGAGCAGCATGGGGGAACAAAGTCATAGCATTGGTGGGGGGAGGGGGGGCATGTCATGGCCAGGATGGTGGGGGGAGGGGGCTATGTCATTATCAGGATGGTGGGGGGAGGGAGTCATATCATTATCAGGACAGTGGGGGGAGGGGGCATGTCATTAGCAGGATGGTGGGAGGCATGGTGGGAGCCAGGATGGTGAGGGAAGGGGGGCATGTCATCACTAGGATGGTGGAGGGAGAGGGGGACATGTCATTACTAGGACAGTGGGGGGGAGGGGGAGACATGTCATGTATAAGTACTAGGAGGAGGGAACCTATCATTACCTGGAGGTGGGGACATCTGTCATTACTTGGAGGGGGAGTGCATGTGTCTCACTAGGAGGGGGAAAAACATCTGTTAATACTTTGGTGGGTGGAGGAATTGTATTTGTTACAACGGGGGGGGGGGGGGGTAGAGAACATGTCATTACCAGGAGGGAGGGAGAAGAGTTGCCAACCACCCATAAATTTACAGACAGTTTGTAAAAATCTGCCAATTTTTACTATCCATAAATGTCCGGGAATAGAAACCACTGCCTGTAAAAAAAAAAAAACAAAGAAAAAAACATATGGCCACCTTCCAGCTTCACAACTGCGCATGCACAGTTCTGAAAGGTAGTGAAAATATGCTTGGGTTTGAATTACCTTCTCAAAATGTAAGTAAATCTCTGAAGCACTTGCCACTTAGCCACTTGGAGTACCTTGGCTCGTGATGGGAGTATCTTGGCACACAGTGGAAGCGGCGTGTTGTAGTGGGGTGCCCCAGGTCAACTTCTGAATCGGGGCCCACAAGTTTCAAGTAATGCCTCTGCCTGAAAGACAGCAATAAAAACCTACAATAATGAAGCCAGCATGCCAGATGTCAGTTTAGACTGGACTTTTGAGAACCTTATGGCCCCTTTTTAAAGAAACAGATATAACAAGCATATGAAATGTTAGCAAAATTTACATACATACCTTTTCCATCCAATGATGAAATCCACCTGAGACTACCTCTCCTGTCTCATGCCGCACATGATAACATAAAAGACAATGTATTTGCATACCTTACTTGTACCATTTGTACAATATTAAGGTAGATAATGGTGAGACGTTCTTTTAGGTGTGCCTTCCGTAAACCAGGATTTCAGACACCTACAAAATATGTATATGTTTCATTTTATATTACAATTCATTTCTAGTTAACATACTTCAGCTGCATGCTGAGCCTACAGATGTATTCTACATGTCAATTTTTATTTCAATTATCAGCATGACCTTCACCATGTACTTTTATTTCTTTCTCTATAAAGCAGAAATAATTCCTGTCCTGATATGGTTGCACAACTAACAGTCATAGGAGAACAAAATATAAGGAAAGAATAATGCTTATTTATGTAACCAGCTGCTTAGAAATAATGGCGTGAACTTGCAGTACTTGAACTCTTTGAAACACATTTTGAAAAGAAAGCATAGATGTATAATTATTTAAATATTCATGCTCTGTTCAAGAGAACAGACGTAAGAAAGAACCTGGATTATCTGGCAGAAAGAATCATAAATCCAGGGGGAGTGACATGGGAGCTCGGCATAGTTTTATAATGGTCAATAATTTTCATGTTTAAAAAGTACATTCCCAAAAGTTCATTCAAGCCATTGAATGGCAGCAAATAGTAAAACTGATACATCTCCATCCTATTAATATTTTATATCACCTTTAACTCTAACTGCCTGCAGACCAGCTACTTCCCAAATGTTTAATAATTCACTTTTTCCTTACCAGGAGTACATCTGTAAAGTATTAAAAGCCCGAGGCAAAGTACAAACATCATGTAATCCCAAGACTTCAGTGGACAAAAATGAAAGATGGTAAATTGCATGGCAAGTGTATCGAAATGTCACACAGAGCTTCTCATTAATTTTCAGCATCAAAAAAATATTGTAGACAACTAAAAGTTTAACTAGAGATGAGTTATCATGCTAAGTGGGCTGCTTCTAATAGGCTTGGTTCTTTAAATATTGATGCTGACCTGTCACTGACAAACAACAGTAAATTAAAACAATACTTAATAGGTACTGCATCAAATTGATACAGTATATGAAACAAGTTACTGACAGAATCAGGCACCCATCTGTTCTTATATGATATATGAAGTACAATTCAACATATTAGCAAATCAACAACCAGCAAGCTTGGTTCTTTTCTGGAGTTTTTTTGGAATGCCCAGATTTTCTGATGCCAAAGACACCAGGTCTAAAAGTGCATCCAGCAATCAGTCACTTACATGACATATCACAAGTAGCTGTGTGTAGCAATCATAACGACTACCTCATTATAAATAGTGTTGTTGTAACAAACCAAAAAACTTTTACTGTCTTAAATCCAGGCAAAAAGCTAAATGCATAATTCAAATTTTTGTTACTAGAGGATCTGTAGCATTGTTCAGCTTGTTATATGACCCAGGCACCCCAGCTGGTTCCTGGACTTCTCTCCAATCCAGGGGCGGACTGACCATTTGGAAACGCGGGCACTGCCCAAGGGCCCGGGGTCAGTAGGGGGCCCCATGAGATGCCCCTGGTACCTTTTTCATAGGCTTTTTTGAGTTTGGGCAAGGACACAGGGGCCCCATGATCTCCTCTTGCCTGGGGGCCCCATGAGTTGTCAGTCTGCCCCTGCTCCAATCTATACTTCAGTTAAATCCTAATTCCAGATTAATACAAAAAATCCCCACAACATGTTAAAATAAATATTCTCTTGCTGCAACTTTACCCCAATGCCAGTGCTGTCCCTCCCAAACTCACCACTGTGTAATCCAATGCCAGACTTCTTCTGACTTCCAACACCATTCAACCAACGTCATGTGATGATGTGATGCTTCTCTGTACAGTGCTCAGGAGTCAATCACCAACAGAGCAGGAAGAGGACCCATGATTTCATGCAACCATAAAGAAGACACCTGAATAAAGTATGTATACATATATTTTCTTTTTAAAATAAGGGTGCAGGGATACTCCAGACTGGGAAAGAAGCTGGGAGTTAAGTTTTAAGAAACACAAGTTGGTCCAGGATCCTTTTCTCTTTGCCAGTAAGTATCTCCTTATTATACAACCACTGGCAAAAAGTATGGAATCGCCACTCTTGGAAAATGTTCATTCAATTGTTTAATTGTGTAGAAAAAAAAAACAAATCACATACATGCCTCAAAACAGTTTTCATTTAACATTCCAACCTTCTGGCTTTAAAACACTTAAAAAAATAAAAAAGAAAGAAAACTTTAGGCAGTTGCAACTGTTTTTGTAGATCAAGGAAAAAAATATGGAATCACTCAATTCTGAGAAAAATATTATGGAATCATAAAAAAAACACTACAGTACACCACTAGTACTTTGTTGCACCACCTCTGGCTTTTATAACAGGTTGAATTCTCTGAGGCATGGATTTAACTATCAACAAACAGTATTATTCATCAATCCGGCTCCAACTTTCTCTTATTGCAGTTGCCAGATCAGCTTTGCAGGTCGGAGTCTTGTCATGGACCATTTTCTTTAATTTCCACCATAGATTTTCAATTGGATTGAGGTCCAGACTATTTGCAGGCCATGCCATTGGCATTATATGTCTTTCTTGAAGGAAAGTTTTCACGGCTTTTGCCCTATGGCAAGATGCATTATCACCCTGAAAAATTATGTCATCATCACCAAACATCCTTTCAACTAATGGAATAAGAAAAGTATATCATCAATGATTGTGGAGAATTGTATGTTTTCTTCAGGCAGTCGTCTTTATACATTTCATTGGAACGGCACCAAGCAAAAGTTCCAGCATCATCACCCTGCCCAATGCAGATTCATCACTGAATATCAATTTCATCCAGTCATCCACAGTCTATGATTGCTTTTCTTTAGCCCACTGTAACCTTGTCTTATCTGTTTAGGTATTAATGATGGTTTATGTTTGACTTTTCTGTATGTAAATTCCAATTCCTTTAGGCGATGTCTTACAGTTCAGTCACAGACATTGACTCCAGTTTCTACCTATTTGTTCCTCATTTGTTTTGTTGTGCATTTTCTGCTTTCAAGGCATATTGCTTTAGGTTTTCTATCTTGTCGCTTTGATATCTTCCTTGGTCTACTAGTATACGTCCCTTTTACAACCTTCCTATTTGATTTGTGCTTGGTCCAGATTTTAGACACAGCTGACTGGGAACAACCAACATCTTTTGCAACATTCTGTGATGATTTACCTTTTAGAAAAAGTTTTATAACCCTCTCCTTCTTTCCAACTGACATCTCTAATGTTAGAGCCATGATTCATGGCAGGTTGGTGCAACAACTCACCAAGGTGTGCAATCACTCTTTTTTGACTGCAGACTAATTAGCAGATGTAATCTGATGCAAATGTTTGTTTTAGAACTGCAAAGTGCATGGTGATTCCATAATATTATCTTCAGATTTGAGTGATTCCATATTTTTTTCCTCTGCTTGATCTGAAAAACCAGTTGCAAGGACTACAGTTTTCTTTCTTTTTTATTTTTTTAAGTGTTTCTTACAGCCAGAAGACTGGGATGGTAAACGAAAATAGTGTTGAGACATGTCTGTGATTGTTTTTTTTTCTACACAATTAAACAATTGCATGAACATTTTCCAAGAGTGGTGATGCCATACTTTTTGCCAGGGGTTGTAGAGTGACAGCATTGTTTTTTAGCGTGATTGGCTCAAAGTACTGACCCTTCCTTTCTCAGAGTGCTGCTATCCAGAGAATTTAATCAAGCTGATAATAAAACAAATGTAGATACTTATGCTTTATCTGTGTAAAATTACATTTATTGAGCTTAATTAAAGCAGAAGTAAAGTTCTCAGCCTCATGGCAGCTTTTGTCCTTAATGAGCAAGTATGCTCAACTTTTTTTGGATATTGTGGTACACATATTTTCTAAATTGCCCCCCTCCAGTGCTGCAATGCTTGTATTCTCCCTCTGCCATTGGTGCTTCCATCTACTTCCCTTCTTTTACTGCATTTAGGAGTCTTTGGCCATCTTGATTGGCCAGGATGAAGTAACTCTTGTGAAAGGCCAAATGAGTTAGACCTCTTTCACTCCTGCAACACTCATCTGAAAAGTGGTCCAAGGTGCATTGCTTTTCAGTTGGCGGTAGAGCAGTTGCAGCCAGGCATTCATATTGCCTCCTCTTGAATGCTCTTTTTTTTCTGACAATCAAACTGGGATTTTCTCTGAAAATGCCATTCCTCAACTGCGAGTAAAGCATCGGACGATGACCAGAGGAGAGGTACTGTCACTTTAACAGGTAGCTACTCTTACTAAAGGAAGAAATAACAGCAAATACTGTAGGGTATAACCCAGGCTGGCAGAGTCAGCATTTCTTTACCCTGTGTCATGATTTATAGAATATATTAATTTCCCAATGCAACAAGTGACTAGTGCACATGGTTAACCCAATTCCTTCAGAAAGCAAGCAAAACTGAATATGTACTTGCTTAATATGTTGATAACATTTCATATTTTGTTGAAGAATATTAACAAATAAATTGACAGGAAAAAGTGAGCTGACCCTTTTGCAGATTAAGGAGTGTGATTAATTGTCACACATATACAGTAGGCATACCAAAAAGGGGATTATAGGGTAGAGTGTATGTAGGTGCAGCACAGTTGCACAGTAGCATTTATATCTTGCAGGAATGGGTTCCTTGGTTTGATCACTATCTGCAGGGCATTTGCATGTTCTAATTGTGCTTGTCTGGGTGTACTCTGGTTTCCACACACACTTAAAAACATGCTGGTAGCTTAACTGGCTACTGCCTACATTAGACCTATTATGTGCAGGTCTAAAAAGCCCAACTGCAACCTTTAAAAATCCCAAAACTGTAGACCCTAGTAAAACTCTGTTGAGTGCCTAATGCAGCTCTGGCATGCATTTCTAGCATGGAGCCTAAGAAAAGTATGGTTAGAAATGCATCAAAGATTGCAATGTGGTTATAGTAGGAGATATGAGGAGGTACTTTATGAGTATCATAAAAAGGCTGCTACTCTGTTATACTGACTTAGTAAAATAGAATGCTGAATAACACATGAAGACATCCCCAAATATCATCAATTGTGCAACAGCAAAAAAAGGATTTTTCACTCTGCTGCGGTAATGCTCGTGTTACCCCAACACTCAATGCAATGCAGTGCAGTGCAATATATAGCAAAGCACTAATGTGTTTGCTGAGTCGCTGCCAGCTCCTGCCAAGCTGACCAAGGACACCTCATATCATCTTAGTTTGACACATTCTCCTTGCCTGAAGCCCACCTCTAGTAATAAAGCAATGTCCACATGTACAGCTTTCTAATAGGTTTTACTGTAGCAGAAACATAATATCAGTTCTGTGCATTCTGACCATCACCTCCATAACTTCAAGTCAAACACCAATAATTCACCACAGTGTAAATGCATACAATCAAGACAGTCCAGCCATGGGTGGGTTCTCTCACAGAGTCTCCATGGTCTATCTGAAAGGATTCACTTCCTCAGGCTACAGGCCTACATGTCGTATACCAAGGGTAGCCTATTCGCATCATTCTTCAGCCCTAGACTCCTCCCAGTACAATTGTAAGGGAATTCCTGTGAAACGGCTGGCTAATAGAAATGCGCATGTGCACAAAAATATCCGCAGAGTAGTGACCAGACGTGTGCATGCGCACTTAAATGCACGATCGTGCACAAGCACGTACACATGCACACGCACAGCGAATCTTGGCACCAGATGAACTATTTAAAGGATGCCTCTGTCTGTGCTTAGTGCTGACTGGTCTTTGGCTGTTTTCCTGTGTCCTGATGTGTTCCTGTATGATCCCCTTGTTTACTCGGCTTGTTCCTGACCTGACTTCTGATTCCTCTCCTGCCTTGATGCTCGTTCCTGACCCTGGCTCTGTTCCTGACTTCGGCTTGCTTATGATTTGGTACCTCGCTGTCCACTCGTTGATGACCCTGGCTATTCCTGTGACATTGCTCTTGTCTCCGATCCCAGCTTCCTGTCCTGCTCAAGTGCATGCCTGGCTGTCTACTGTACCAGCTCTGCACACCATAAGCTATTTCTGCTTCAAGTCTGCTGGGAGATCTGACACGCCACTCATCCTGATCCAATTGTGCAAGCGGAGTTCCGAAACATCACTACTGTTCCTGAACAGATGGTTCGCCAGTCTCCTAAGGACTCCAGCTGCAAGCTCTTCAGGCAACACCTGCTGGCACTCTCGTTCCCCTGGTCCCTAGGCATCCTCTGTTCCACTTCAAGAGGGGTCAGGGCTAGTGACACAAGTGAGGTCAACCTCGTCATTTCATTCTCCTATCAGGTATGTGACAACAATAATGTGAATGGACCCTAAAGTTGTTGTAAAGGTGTAGCGTTTTTTGTACCTTAATACATTCACTGCATTAAAGTAAAAACCTTTCCATGATCAGCTCCTCCCCACACACACTTTAATATTTACCTGAATACTATCTCAATCAAGCACTGTGTCTGAAAGCACTCTCTCTCTCTCCTGACAGGACTCAGAGGCACTGGCGGGGGACCCCTGGAGAGGAGGTTCAGGGCCACTCCGTGCAATAGAATTGGCAAGTAAGTATAACATGTTTTTTATTGTAGAAAAAAAAATGAACCATTACAATCACATAAAGATATGTGCTGCTAAATACTTTCTCATTTGTAATGTTTTTAAAGATTTTTAGGTTACATAGTTACATAGTTAGTCTAGCTTAAAAAAAGTCCATCCAGTTCAACCATTAAAAAAGAGGAAGGCACAAAAAACCCAGCAAAGCATGATCCAATTTGCTCCTGCAGGGAATAAAATTCCTTCCTGATCCCCCTAGAGGCAATCGAATATTCCCTGGATCAACTTTACCTATAAATATTAGTATCCAGTTATATTCTGTGTATCTAACAAAGAATCCAGGCTTTTATTAAAGCAATCCACTGAGCTGACTAGAACCAACCCTTGAAAGAGTCTATTCCACATTGTCACAGCTCTCACTGTGAAGAAACCTTTCCGTGTTTGGAGATTAAATTTCTTTTCCTCCAGACTTAAAGAGTGCCCCTTGTCCTCTGTGATGACCTCAGGGTGAATAGCTCTACACCAAGTTCACTATATGAACCACTGATGTATTTATACATGTTGATCATATCCCCCCTTAATCTCCTCTTCTCAAGAGAGACTAAATTCAGTTCCTCTAATCTTTCCTCATAGCTGAGCTCCTCCATGCCTCTTATCAGTTTGGTTGCCCTTCTCTGTACTTTCTCCAGTTCCCCAATGTTCTTTTTGTGAATTGATGCCCAAAACTGAACTGCATTTTCCAGATGAAGTCTTACTAATGATTTGTACAGGGGTAATATGATATCTCTCTCTCTGGAGTCTATACCTCTTTTAATACAAGAGAGGATTTTGCTCACTTTCGAAACCCCAGCTTGGCATTGCATGCCATTATTACGCTTGTGATCTACCAGGACTCCCAGATCCTTCTCCACCATTGGTCCCCCAATTGTACTCCCCCCCCCCAGTATGTTTGATGCATGCATATTCTTAGCCAGCAAGTGCGTAACCATTTATCAACATTAAACCTCATTTGCCACATAGTTCCTGTTGGCACTTTCTCCCTTTCTCTCTTACTTACTGTCCTGGTGACAGTGGGGGGGGGGGGGTTTAACGAGTGAAAAGAGTAGTGCAAGCACAATGCCTACACCACTCCTTTAAACATAAAAAAATGGAGCTGATGCTGTTCCTAATTAACAAAAGGTGCAAAAGTACCTTTGTAAATTGGAAGTAGTCAATCAGATCTCTGTTCTACAACGTCTTTGACAGGCAACACAAAGATGGAGAGTTGGATCTGCATGTTTCAGTCTCTCTGACTGATCCCCCTGCTCAGCTGACTCAGGAGGGAGGAGGAGGGTTGTTAACTCTGCAGGCTCAGCTATCTGCCATCCAGCATCCACAGATTGATCCTCTGTGAGGGCGGTCTCCAGACCAGACTTCAGAACAGTATCCTTTACCAAATAATCCTTTAGAAATCTTCTTAAGGCCATCTGCCAAGCTCCTGCTCCTACAACTGATCATTTGAATCTCCCTTCCTATGCTTTGGAAGCTTCTTTCAGGGACAGGGGAAGCAATCAAACTCTCAGCTCAAGAATCCCTGATCAGACCAAAACAATCAATCCCTGCTCCACTCACTTTAGTGTAAGTAAAAACTAAATTTACCTATCAGCCTAGCTACAAGGGTGCTACATGAACAGAATTTTTTTGGAGAGACATTTTAATACTTGAGGTAGGAATAAAATATGTTTTTGTTTTGAATTTGCTAAAGGCTAGGATAATCCTAAATAAAAAGGTATGCGCTAATAACAAACTTATACAAAGGTGTATATCATCATCCAAAAAACATTAGTGTTTTAAATAAATAATTATAGTGTCCAAACATAAATTAGTGTCCAAAAAATATATATATATCTTCAGTGACTTGAATCAATTGTGAAAAATCCACCACCAAAGGAGATTAAATGAACTCACCAAGGGGCGGCCCCTTGATGACGTCGGTGTGACGAAACCGGTTGGGCGTAGCCTACTCGATGTGGACGTTAGAGAGCCTTGTTGTTCTGTGCTGTATGGGAGAGATCCGCGGTGAGCGTTAACTGTATCTCAACCCTTTTTTTGCGATTGAAGCTGGTGTCTGTTGGACACCTTGTTTGTGAGTTTCCTTATACCTTTTTTATTAAAAAGATAAATGAAAAAAACGTATTGCACCATTATGTTCTCTTTTTTGTCCCTGAGTGTACTGCATGCTCTCATGGAGGTATGAGAAAGAGTGGAGAAGTTCATCATAAGAGCTTGGGCTGCAAAGTTGTTTGTCTGTGATTATTATTATCTGGAAGTATCTGAAACATCACCATATCTATTTGGACATCGGGTTCATTGCTCCCAGAGCACAAGCGCTGTTGCTGGTTTATAATCTGACCAGCCATTAGCTCTGGTGAGTTAATTTAATCTCCGTTGGTGGTGGATTTTTCACAATTGATTCAAGTCACTGAAGATATATATATATTTTTTGAACACTAATTTATGTTTGGACACTATAATTATTTATTTAAAACACTAATGTTTTTTGGATGATGATATACACCTTTGTATAAGTTTGTTATTAGCGCATACCTTTTTATTTAGGATTATTGTTGCCAAAATTTATTTTGGGTGGGATATGCTGCTGACATTTTGGTGTTTTTTGTAAGTGGCGCTTTTTTCTTTTTTAATTTGGTAAAGGCTAGGATAGTCTACCCAAAATACAATGCTACAGTAAATAATTTCCTGCATTCGGACTGTGAAGGTGGTGGCTTTACAGCCCACTCCTATTTGATCCTGTGGGGTTGATTTACTAAACCTGGAGAGTGCAAAACCTGCTATAGCTGTTCATGGTATCCAGTCAGCTTCTAACTTCAGCTTAGTCAATTAAACTTTGATAAAAAAAAAATGGAAGCTGATTGGTTTCTATGCTTGGTTTCTATCCATATGTTGCACACCCCAGTATTAGTAAATCAAACCCTGTATGTCCATCCTGAAAAGACTTTTGCCCAATAGTAAGCAAGCAAAAGTTGAAGTGGACTAAGTGGATGTTTGGCTTGTGTTTTGTGATGCCAAGAACCACTTTGGGTGGTTCTTGGCATCACACTCTTTGCAGTGGTTTCCTGCAAAACAAAGACCCACTGTAGACTCCGCATCTAATTTTAATCTGTCTGTTTTTGGGTCCTGTCCTCTGTTAGGTAAATACAACTTTTTGGTCACTAAAACAGGAATACCACATTTTTATCCAGAAAGATTTCCTTTATGTCCAATGTACTGGCAGAAGCACTCCCCCAAGCTTCCCCAAAAAATTATATGTGATAAGCAACTGAAAGATTTTCATGACTGTCTCCAAAGGGTCTTGACAGTTTTTGGATTCAGTTTTTTCCATTTCCTTTTCTCTCTCTCATTTTATTTTTTGAAACGTAATGAGCATTCAAAAAGACAGGCACTGAGTTACTTTTAGAAGCTTTTAGAAGTCGTTATTTTTCAACAAGCTTCCTGGCATGAAAGCACTACAGCTATTGAGTTATTTTGTAACTGCTTTCATTGCAAAAAGAATATATTAAATCAGCTTGTGCTAAACATTTATAATTGGTTATATTCACCCTACTGTTTGCAAATAAAATGGAGATGAAAACTGGAGCAATTTATGGCCCGTCTCATGTGAACAAAAAAAATTAAATTCAGTGGAATCACAATATGTGCCATTCGTCATATTACTATGGAATAATGTCTACAGTCTATTCACATTATTCCTCTAATGACTTCACGGTAGTAGCCAGTTCAACTGCAGTTCTGCTGCTGAATTTATTAACGCTTACTGCAAAATGTAAACTTTAATAGTTTGTTCCTACAGAATTTAATTCTCTAACTCTGAAATGGCTCCTGTAAAATATATTTAATCTTTTATATTGCAGCAACAAACAGGTTCAAAGTATAACAACTGCAATAACCAAATAACATATGTACAAACACATGCTTCCAGTGTGCCCTGTGAAAAGAACCTTATTGTGACTAGAAAGATAAGAAACTGTATGTTCCTATCACTTCACCGCATATATTGTAAAAATATTTTCAAAATTTGAATTAAAAAATTCTGTACATTTACTCAACAGTGTTAACTAGAGATGAGCGAATTATTCAAAAATTCGATTCGGCTGATTCGCCGAATTTGCGGGAGAAATTCGATTTGATGCGAATTTATTCGCTGCGAATTTAACTTATTAAAAGGGTTTCTAGGCTTCAGAGAGCCTTTATATTAGTGCAGAACACTGTACCTTTAATTTAAATGCCCTTGGAGTCTGCTGGGGAAGAGAAATAATACTGTCAGTCAGTATGACATGCAGATGAGTGCCGTCGATCTTAGAATCACCGCACACTTCACTCATTTGGGCAGTCACGGGGCACGACGAAGAAGAAGAAGAAGAATGAAAAGAAGAAGAAGAATGAAAAGAAGAAGAAGAAGAATGAAAAGAAGAATGAAAAGAAGAAGAATGAAAAGAAGAAGAAGAAGAAGAATGAAAAGAAGAAGAAGAATGAAAAGAAGAATGAAAAGAAGAATGAGAAGAATGAAAAGAAGAATGAAAAGAAGAATGAGAAGAAGAATGAAAAGAAGAATGAAAAGAAGAAGAAGAAGAATGAAAAGAAGAAGAAGAATGAAAAGAACAAGAAGAAGAAGAATGAAAAGAAGAAGAAGAAGAATGAAAAGAAGAATGAGAAGAAGAATGAAAAGAAGAATGAAAAGAAGAATGAGAAGAATGAAAAGAAGAATGAGAAGAATGAAAAGCAGAAGAATGAAAAGAAGAAGAAGAATGAAAAGAAGAAGAAGAAGAATGAAAAGAAGAAGAAGAAGAATGAAAAGAAGAATGAAAAGAAGAAGAATGAAAAGAAGAAGAAGAAGAATGAAAAGAAGAATGAAAAGAAGAAGAAGAATAATGAAAAGAAGAAGAAGAAGAATGAAAAGAAGAATGAGAAGAAGAATGAAAAGAAGAATGAAAAGAAGAAGAAGAAGAATGAAAAGAAGAATGAAAAGAAGAATGAGAAGAATGAAAAGAAGAATGAAAAGAAGAAGAAGAAGAATGAAAAGAAGAAGAAGAAGAATGAAAAGAAGAATGAGAAGAATGAAGAAGAAGAATGAAAAGAAGAAGAAGAAGAATGAAAAGAAGAAGAAGAATGAAAAGAAGAAGAAGAAGAATGAAAAGAAGAATGAAAAGAAGAAGAAGAAGAATGAAAAGAAGAATGAAAAGAAGAAGAAGAATAATGAAAAGAAGAAGAAGAAGAATGAAAAGAAGAATGAGAAGAAGAATGAAAAGAAGAATGAAAAGAAGAAGAAGAAGAAGAATGAAAAGAAGAATGAGAAGAATGAAAAGAAGAATGAAAAGAAGAAGAAGAAGAATGAAAAGAAGAAGAAGAAGAATGAAAAGAAGAATGAGAAGAAGAATGAAAAGAAGAATGAAAAGAAGAAGAAGAAGAATGAAAAGAAGAAGAAGAAGAATGAAAAGAAGAATGAAAAGAAGAAGAAGAAGAAAGAAGAAGAAGAATGAAAAGAAGAATGAAAAGAAGAAGAAGAATGAAAAGAAGAAGAAGAAGAATGAAAAGAAGAAGAAGAAGAATGAAAAGAAGAATGAAAAGAAGAAGAAGAATGAAAAGAAGAAGAAGAAGAATGAAAAGAAGAAGAAGAATGAAAAGAAGAAGAAGAATGAAAAGAAGAAGAATTCCAGTACAGCAAAAAGTGTATCTGCAGAGAGCTCCGCTATTTCTGACAGTTCTCTGACAGTTCCTTCACATTTACAGCGGTTGAAACATTGTATCTATTTATTTCCGAATAAAAACATCTGTATCCTAAATGGAAACAAATAGATACAATGTTTCAACCGCTGTAAATGTGAAGGAACTGTCAGAGAACTGTCAGAAATAGCAGAGCTCTCTGCAGTGACACTTTTTGCCGGCTGATCGGGGAAAATTCGATTCGTGCATCCGAAGTTTGCTAAAATTTCGGATTCGGTGCGAATCGAATTTTTCCTAATATTCGAAACGAATTCCACTTCGCCAAGTTCGATTCGCTCATCTCTAGTGTTAACAAAGGCAAGGTAAAATAGGAATGTAAAGACAGAAAAAAACACACACACAAACACTATACATATGTGAATAATCTGTTAAGGGGGACTTGTCAATCATCAGACGTGGAGAAATGGTGTTGTGCAACCTATATTAGAAATCATTCAAAAGAAAGTATACAAACACAGATCTTAGCGAATAAGTAAAGGCCCGTCAGGGATGATGAACACAAAAATGTACAATGGTACACAGTGAGTGCAGAGGCAGATGTTAGTACAGTGGTGAATGAAGTGGGGTTTGTGGGAGAGCTGGTAAGAGTGGGGGGGAATTGGGGGTCAGGTTCAGTAGTGAGAATGGGGATTGGTATTCAGGTGTGGTGTGGAGGGGGTGAGGAGGTGTCAGCTACAGTGGTGAGAAAGTGTATGTTGTAAAGTGCTGTGTAAACTGTTGTCACTATATAAATCCTGTATTATAATAATAAAGTGGGTGAGCTGACATGAAGGAGCAGTGGTGGGGAGGTTTCTTGCATAGCGATGAGAAGGGGGGGTTCAGGCAAAGTGATAACAAGGGAGGGGCTGAAGTGGTGGTGGTGGTGGTGGGGGTAGGTTGCAAGAGCAATGGTAAGTGGTGCCTTCACAGGGAGCTACCATTTGTAACTCCAGATTCAGTCTTTACTCCCAACAGTAGAGGTCAGGTGGGGGGGGTTTGTGGTTGTGGTAGTGTAGGTTACAGTATATTAGTATATGTATGAAGTTTCTTTCATCTGCCATGTTGCCTGAACAAATTTTATTTTTTTTTCTCTGTTCTAGTAAAACTGTACTTTCCCAAACTTGAAAGATAAGGTAGCTATGTGCAACCAACTAAGTAGTGTTTACCAGTTTGTTTGATGGCCATTGTAAGATCGGTCTTCATGTCTGAATACTATTAGAAAAATGCCAACAGGGGTATGCTAGACCCTATCACCAAACCAACCATAACCTAAAACATGATTTTTATTAAATAACTATAAAACCCATGATATAGGAAATAGAAGAAAGCCACAAAAAAACTGCCAGGTGTGTGACCTTATAAGTCAATGTAGGACTGGAGCATACATCCAAAATAATAATGTACAGTATATACACAACTGACTTCGTTATAGGGAGATTAAAACAATATCTCAACAGCAGATATACTTTTGTCTGTTGTTGATCACTCTTATTGACTAAGCAGAAATGTGTATAGAGTAGGGTCAGTATCCGGACCACATCCAGCTATCCACAAGCATGGACCAGTACTGAGGGTCACTGTGACTACTTAGATGCTTGACTGCCTGCTTAAAATCAAATATACTACAGTGTCCATTCTAGTCTAATGAAAATACTTTTCTAACATATCACTCGACCAGTCCATAAAAATCTCCCTTCATACTCCTGCAACTAGTTAGTGGGTTTGGTGCATGGCTCTCGTACACCCCTGCTGGTGTTATTTTTATGGCCAATTTTAGCAGATAAGAAGTGTTTGCATTCAGAATTACCTAATTTTCTAGAATGTTCACCATATCTATATAAACCATACCTTCTAATAAATGCTAAGAATATTTTTCACATTGAGAATGCCTGGTGTGTGTTATTCCTCCACATGTACCACGGGCACTTTTTCTTATACAACAAACAGTCCTGTCTTTATTTGATGAGCTTAACTGAATGAGTTCACAGAAGCCCGCAACTCAGATGCAAAAAATAGGTAAAGTAAAATCAGGTAAGTGACTGCAGCTTAATTTCTCTTGTAGCGCCCCTCTAGATAGCCAGGGGGAGCTAGACTAAGTTTCTAGGCAGAGGCTGAATAGCAGCCTGGACATGAGTCAGCCAGGCCATCTGGGGTCAGGACCACCCTTAGATATAATTGAGCCTGATCAGCAGGAAGTAAGTTAGTGTGTGTGGAAGATGGAATAGGAGGCTGGAGTGTGGAGCCTGGTAGGGGGCCCATACAAAGGGCCTACCTACAGGCAGGTGCTGGAAGAGGGGACCTCCACTGTGCCACCATCTACTGGGAGGGACATCCTGGGCAGCAGGGAAAGAGCCAGCCCAGCAGAAAGCATTAAGGCAGCCACCAACCGATAAAGCTCATAGGAAGGACAGTGTGAGTCACCTTACACCCCCTGGACCCCCTTGCCCAGGGAATACCCTTAGTACTGATGGGTGAAGAGAAGAATTCATCTGGGGTCTGAGGAGGTACACTGGAGAGCTGGAGTGCTATCAAAGAAGAGACAGATTTTTCTTTCTGTCTATAGACTTGCACATAGTTTGTCTCACCCTTAAATAAAATCACAAAAACAAGCCTAAGGACTGGTTACCATTTCAGTGTGCAAGCATGGAAGATGAAGATGCGTGTTGCCTTGATGTGCAGGACTGTAGGGGGACCCAAAAATTTAGCGTCTCCTAAGGGGGTAGTGCTACACTCCTCTAACCCAATGGGCTTTCACAGGTGGTTGAACTGCTACGTAACCTAGACGCACACGTAGATCTATGTTGTATAACTTTGTATTGATTGTTGTTGTTCCTCTGTGTCCATTGTGTTGTGCTGGTTAAAGTGGAGGTTTAGGCAAAACCTATTCTTATCCACATTCTAAAGCTATTTTATCTAATCCTGTAAAGAAAAGATATGTATATTTACCTATTCTGATGCTGTTCCAGTCTCCATTGGTGGCTTCTGTGCCCCTCCTTTACATTGAAGGCACCACTGACAGCTAATCCTAGGACCAAACTGGAGCAGCTTCCGAAAAGGTAAGTATACAGATGTTTTCTTTACAGGGTTATATAGAATAGCCTTAGAACAGGGGTGGGAGTAGGTTTATTTTTAGTTATGTTTTGCCTGAACTTCCATTTTAATTGTTTACTGGATACTTTGTGCCTCGTGAGGAGTAAGGTTTTGAGTCATCCCTATGAACCATATCTGCCAAATGATGGGTGATAGTGTGATTAGGTTCTGGAAAGAGAATGAAAACATTTTTACCATCAGTGAGCATTTGTAGTCACAGAGCTATAAATCCCTTAAGCCATGTATGTCGCCCCAGTATAGTTGAAGCTTGTTTGGCATGTGTGTCATTGTATGACTAAGTGGTTGTATCCAGTCATCCCTTAGGGGACTGTGAAAAGTGCTGGTCAGCACAGAAACGAAGGTGACATTTTTAACGTGTGATGGGTAATACAGGCAATAGGTCTAATAAAAAGAGATAGGAGTTTCCAGATGATTATGCTATTACCTGTGACACATGTCCAGAATTTACAGAATATATGATAACAGATACCCTTAATATGTCGGTGGACACAGCAATGCCTAAACCCATACCCTCCCCAGAAGGCACCTTGAATTTTAAAGTATGGAAAAAGTTACTTTCAGAGGGCAAATAATTAAACTGCAAAATATAAGTTATTTCCAGAAGCTATTGATAGTGGGAATCTAGAAAAGAAAAATACAGTTACATATCAGACAAAAAGGGAGATTTTTTTATTGTATACATGAAGAACCTAAAAAGTGTCCCTCATATACCACACTAGTAGGAGCTGGTTTATTAACCCTAAATACAGTTCTTATTGTGCCAGAAGTCCAACAAGTCCCAGCAACTGCCACCCTTTTTCCCCAGGCAGAAAAATTAGGGGACCGTCCACAATTTCCTGACTGTACATATAAAACAAAGGAAGATATGATTATGGATTTTTGTAAAAGGAATGAACACTGTAGAATTGTAAGGCAGATGCCAAAACAGAGGCTTAAAAATTAATTCAGGGAGCAAAAAAGTTGATTTAAGACTCTTGTTGGTCAAGGATGATTATTACAAAGAGCAGTGTTCCATTTCATCATCAAGTATTGAAAAGTGTTAAAACTAAATGGCCTATGTCCAGACTGCATAGGTATGAACTAGCTTTATTGGCCTCCCCCATTTTACCATAAGATGATGCACTGTATTTTGTCTGGCCATATGGACAAAAATGGGGAGTGCAGACATGTAAATGTGCACCTTTTTGTGTCTATTTTTATGATGATAGATTATGTACGTAATTGTGTATAATTAATGGAAGCTGAAGCACTGTCTATTTTGCCAGTAAACAATTCTACTTTAGAAGGAGAAGATATATACAATCTTTTAAATAAACACAAACTGTAGAGCAGAATATGGAACTTTAAAGGTGCTAAACAGGAAAAAGAAATGCAGACAAAATCAGTAAAAAACAATCAACATATAATATAAATTTTAAAAATCAAGCACACTCCACAATACAGTGCTAAAAACATATGGCTATCCACATGTATAACCAGACATACCCTGTGTGTAGCCCCCCCCCCCCCGCACAATATATATATATATATATATATATCTATATATATATATATTTTTTTTATATATATATATATATATAATCACACTTATGACATGGTGACATGGATAACATGGTGTAAAACTGTTCTGTTCGAGAATGATATCCTCACTGTTACAGGTTGAAAGTAATGAGGGGCGGCTACGTCTCTCAATGCATTTCACAAAAAGGAGTTTCTTTGGTTGATCAGAATCCTACCAAGCAAAGAACGAACATACATTCAAAGATAAAGTACATGATTATATTCCAGTAAATATATAGCATTTCAAGCAACATTTAATTACAAAATGGATACATCATACAATAAACACACATGTGGAATTGTATGATGTATCCATTTTGCAAGTAAATGTGTGTATATGAGGGATGTAAGTGTCTTTACAATCTATGATGTGGGAAAGAGGCAGGCCACCCACACAATGTACCAAGGTGATCAGTTAGTAAGGAATGGGACAACAATCACTTTGTTCGAATGTTGCAACTATATGCTAAAGTTCAATTTACTTTTGCTAGTCTCAATAGAACCCAGATACAAGTCATGTGCAATATTACAACCCTGTCCTGTTGCAAGAGCATCCACTTGTGGACTATGTAGGAGAAGTTTAAAGAGACTACAATGCCCAGGGGCGGACTGACCATTGAGAAACTCGGGCACTGCCCGAGGGCCCGTGGTCAGTAGGGGGCCCCATGAGATGCCCCTGGTACCTTTTTCATAGGATTTTTTGAGTTTGGGCAAGGACACACAAGCCCCATGATCCCCTATTGCCCGGGGGCCCCATGAGTTGTCAGTCCGCCCCTGACCCTACCTATAAACAACTTAAGATTAAAATACTTTTTTTGCTTTTTCCGAGGGAACAGAATTCCTGCTAGTACAAGTTACTAAAAGATCAGGAGCATTCCAGCCAGTTGAGGTGTACTTGGTGTTACCCAACCTGGAAGTACTAGGCAGATAAGTATACACACACATTCAACATTATCTAATTTTCTAGCATATTTACAATGTCTATATATTCTAGGAATATTTTGCACATTGAGAATGTCTCCTCTGTGTTATTCCTTTTGGTGCACACGTACCAAGGGCACTCTTTTTTTTATAGAACAAACAATCCTGTCTTTAGCATGGTAGAGCCCATGGAGCAAGAACCTAGAAGACCATACCCCATTACAAGATTGCAAGGACCACTCTTAGTATGCTTTTCACTAGGAATGGCTGTTGTGAATGGTGCTGGTCTACAATTAAATGTCAACGTCCCACATGTAAAATAGAGATATAATGTTATTATGTACCTGCAGCTACTGCATATGCTCCAGGTTTTGACCATTTTGAGTTATACAGTACCTTAGACTTTACAATACCTCCAGAGCAGAAATGGTATTTAGTGTCAGAGCTGCTGATCTTCTCACAGATACCTGCAAGTGTCCCACCACTAATAACTTATTTGTGGCTCCTACATGACAGCCACAAAGAAATTATTAGTGATGATAGACTTTCTGGGCCAGGTAGTGACTTCTGGTATGTTTGAAGATTACGGGAGGTAAGAGGAGATCACCAGCACTGTTACTTGATGTTGCGTCCAGGTCCTTATTCTTATGCATGCTCTGTAGAACACCTTAGACTTCTAAAGGGCAGAGCAGTCTCCTTCTCCCTTATTCATGTTTAAGGCAAAAATCAAGAGATCTGCCTAAGAACAACTTTTAAACTTGCAGAATATGTTCCCTTTTACTTAAAGCCCTCAGATGAAAGGTTTTGTAACTTGTAAAAATGCAAAGCCTGTTGTACAGTAATCAATAATTTGATTAACCGAAGATCTTACTTTTCTGAGAATGTAGGATGTGAATATGAAATCCTTGAATTTATAACTTTTGATACAATTCATGTGGTCTATGCCCTTCAATGCCCATCTGGGTTAATCCATGTTGGACAAACAAAACACCCTTTGAAAACAAGAATAGCTGAACATATGAAGAATATTAGGAAGGGATATAGTTACCATAGTGTATCCAATCATTTTTCATGCTGTCATGCGAGGCACCCATCCAAACTGCAGTTTTGAGGGATAGATCGAGTTTTTCCCTCTTGGAGGGTGTCCAATAGAGTTAGGGACCTCTCAAAGAGGGAAACAAAGTGGATTTATATGCCACATTCCTTGACACCTGGTGTTTTAAATATTGAGCTGGATAATAATTGCTACATTAGTGACTTCTAACTTTAGAATGATGGGGATTTGGTTATGGGTTGGATATTTTAATGGGTGGTTTTATATATTGACTTTTTATATATTTATTTTTATTATTATATGGTACTGTATATCACTTACATTTTTATATGATTTTTATATATTTTCATTTTTTGTTGGTATATGCCATTTTCATTGGATTAAGTGTTAGGTGGATTGGAGTCACTATGTACATCTCCTCTTTGCCATTAAGTAAGAATATGGGGGAGTGATGTATGTATTCATACATGTATATACCACATGCATTTTGATTATTGGAGTTCTTCCTTGCAAAAGGAAACACAGCAGGGTGCCAAGTCAGCGTGGATAAAGACAGTTGAACTTTATTCAAGAGGCACTTGCATGTAAATACTCCACAAACAGCATCACATGCAGTGACAAAGGACAGCTCTGTCTCCAGATTAATGGAGCTAGAAATCACTGCAGGGAGTGGTTAGAGACCTGTTGGAGATGGAGGTACACAGCGTCCCTCCGTGGGCTCTCTCCGAATGGCCGGGGTGTTTGACAGATGCTGTGGATGACAGATGGGTGGGCCGCAATGCGTTTCTGAGGTTCCGCTTCCTTTATCAAGCAAGCCCGCCCCTGGAACAAAAGGGAATATAAAGACTGTAAAATAAGCAGGAACCAACTGGGGGGAAAGGTGGGAGGAGTCAAAGGACCATAAAAAAAAGGAAGGAAGGAAGAAAAACTGATGTCATAGTCATCTGGGATGGTCCTTCATCTTCTATTGCACCCTTTATTCATTACTATAATAGTAATCAGTTGGGCCTCTGCTTTACTCATGTCAGCAGTCCAAAGTCCTTGGTCTTTTTGGACCTAGAACTTTCACACCTGGAGGGACGAATTGTGTCCACAATTCATTTTAAACCATCTGCTGGGAACTCCTATTTACACTTCAACAGTTGCCACCATCCCAAGTGGACTGAAAACATCCCCAAGGGCCAGTTCTGTAGATTACATAAGAACTATACTCAGGACTGTGATTGCATCTGTCAGACACCCTGGCCATTCTCCAGTGGGTCTCTCCCCACTCCCTGCAGCGATTGCCAGTTCCACTAATCTGGAGAGAGAGAGCTGTCCTTGCTCACTGCACTCCATCAAGATGCTGTTTGTGGAGTATTTACCTGTAAGAGTAAAGTTCAACTGTTTTTAGCCACTCTGACCTGGCACCCTGCTATGTTTCCTTTTGCATGTCTCCTGAGGGATTCCCCAATCCTTGGCAAGGAGCTGCTGGTAATTGAGTGTGTTTAATCTTCATCACCCACACCTTTCCTCATTTAACAACCATGTGGAGGGACTGATCTTTTGACACACACCATCCTCTACACAATTGCAAGTTTTTGTTACATTGTATTCAGTGACAATTGTTACCATTTATTATGTATATGGACTTGTCTATTAGTTCATCCTCCTTACCACACTCCATCATCATCTGAGTGCTGGATATGCTTGTTTTTTAATTAGTAATTGAATTGTTCTTTAACTGTTAACTCCTGGTCAAAGAGGGGTTGAATGCATTGGTGGAATTGGTTCTGGCATTGCGTGGTAGGACATCTGTTTAAATGAGCCGTTTAGGAGAGCTTTCCGTCCAGTGGTAATGCTGGACCAATGGCGGCAATGAGGAGAGTATATATAGGGGCAGTCATCGTGCTATGCAGCTACTGTATACCTATGACAGAAGTCAGACTTAAGTCAGAAGTGACGAAAATGTCAGGGTGAGGTTGCGCAGCAGCTGAATGAGAGGTCAGAACCGGAAGTGATGCGGGAAGTGACACGGGAGTGCTGGCTGAGAGGTCCAGCGGTCCAACAGTGGTGAGAGCACAACACCCACATTTGATGTCAATCCACAAAGTTATGATAAGCATTTTAAATATATATACTTTGTGAGTGGCTTTTTAATCCTATCAAATAAAACTTTGAATATTTGTTATTGTACCATTGGAGAATATATTTTATCTTTCCATGGCAATGATACCTGGTGGAGAGGAGCAAGGAGGTTTATGAAGTCTATACAGCCACACTTTAAGTGGAGGTTCAACAAATGATACGTGCCAACCATGAGAGTGGGAGGCATGTTGGTCTAGTGAGTGCATTCCCAAAAGGGAATGTTGTCTCGCAAGCATGTGGTGATATTGGTTTGGCATGTAAAGCAGCAAGAAGATTAAAGCACTTTAAGTGATACTCATATAATTTGATGGATTTATGTTAATTCACATAATTTGAAGGACTTATGTTAAGATGGACTTTTTTTGCAAGTTGCACTTAATTAATTCATATTTTTGATTTACTGTTCACAGTGCCACTGGGGAAGGTGTTTCTTCATATTAGTTGTCATTTTTTTAATTTAAGGTGTCAGCAGTGAATTATATTCACTTATTAATGTTAATCATTGTAAGAGGGTGATAATATTTTATTTATTCATTTATTTGTTTTAATTTGATCACCCATCTAGCTTGGAGGTTGAAGTATTGTTTGTTTTCAGGTATTTACTGTAGTAGCCAAAATGTTCTTAGCTTAAAAAGTAAAAATTAATGCAACCACCACAGTTACAGAATGGTAAGAAGCAAAGTATTACTTTTTGTTCTTGGGTTTTGTTATCCTTTCGGACCGGTTCACACCATGCCAAACACTGAATTGCACAGGAAAGCATTGTGCATTAATGTAGAATTCACGGGCGGCTCTGTTTTGAATTTTGAATCTCTTGATTTTGAATGAACTGAAATCACTCTGCACAACGTTGTGTCAAAAGCAGTGCATGCACTACTTTTAAAAATGCACTGTACTTTTGTATCATGCGATCCAGTGCTGGCAGGTGTGGGCAAATGCACTACATTTTTGACCTAAGTTTGGGGTGTAATTTTTATTTTTATTGATACCCACTGCAGATTGCAAAAGCAGTGCACTTTGCATGCGGGTTGAATCCCACAGGAACGTGCAGTCCTTTCTTGTGTGATTCAGATGCGAGCATGGTGTGAACCCTTAATCCCTTAAAGAATATGTCAACCCAAAATTTAATATTCCTGATGTGTGCCTGCTGTACCATGTACTTGTATGAGAATGTATCCTGTACTCTTTGTATTGCTTCCCGTGTGAAATCCTGCCAGACCCTCTGCTTTCCTATTTAAAATTGACCACACTAGGCAGCAGAGTACTCCTCTGCTGATAACTCTCCACCAATGATCAGACTTTTGCTGACAAACCCCTTCCCCCTGCACAACCATTCACTGGGAAAACCGGTGTACTGATGTTTCTCCTCCCCTACCTTTCTGAGCTTCTTATGCAGCTGAGAACAGAGGGAATTTGATCACTTATATAAAAGGAGAAAAAAAGGGCATTTATAATGTACAATACACAAATGTGTTGCTTTTAATTTCTATTTTAACTTAAATGGGTTGTTTAACAAGGTGAGAGTTTACATATACTTTAAATTCCATGGCAGGTAAAACAACAAACATATAAAGATTTCAACAGTGTAATTAGTTGTTTATCTGGATTTCAACTTCAAAGTTTGAATATAATTTGTTTTTGTTCAGGTACATTTTAACGGTTGAAAAAAACCTCCTTGTAATTTTTTCATTTGATAACTGACAACTCTATAAGCTGTAACCATTTTTTTTAACTTATTTTTTGCTTAGAGAAATAAAACAGAGAAAACTTATGAAAGCATTGGAAGCCCAGACGGAGTCTATACATATCACAAAGCATCCTGGCTCCTCCAACAACACAACTGCCAAAGTAAATGGAGTGTCATTTAATGCAGGCTACAATTTATTTGAAAGATAACCTCAAATACCAAAGTTGTAACCATTGGATTCCTTGTTAGGCCTTCGTGCTATCTACATGGCATATTCTAGCAATAAAATGTAAAATCATAGTAATCTTTGCCTCTGCAGTAGATGGTTTATAGCAATCATGACCGTGTTGGTAAATAAATACATTTGACTGCCGGTGTCAGTGTAAGAAATACCCATGAAATATCGGTGTTAAGGTGAGACCAGGTAGAAGGCAATTTACACTCTGATCATTGCCTGCTGTCTGGCTTTTAAATGTTGTATTCAGGGGATATAAAAATGATTCATACAAATGCACCAACAAAATAAACTTTATTACACATATATTTCTAGACAAGAGCTTCAGCGGAAAAGATTCAGAGGAAAAAAAAAATGTGATCACGAACAAATGCCATGTAGCTTTATTGCCTGCCAGAGTTATTGATTCAGAGGTGCAAGAAGATGTCAATACAACCTTTAAGTCAGCACGGGAGCTTTTAAATTTCAACTGTCGACTGAAGATGATCAGACTGCAGAAACTTTAGATATCAGCTGTCTGAAGCACATAATATCTTGCAGGATTTTAAAGATGTGGATTATAATGAAGGTGTCAACTAGTGATGGGCCAAACACTTGTTCAGTTCATGGTCAAACATTTGAACCTCACAAAAGTTTCAACGTGAACTTCAAACAAAGAGGACAATTCACTAAGCGGTATCTTACAGCTACTAAAAATATTCTTTAACATGTCAGCTGTCAGTGGGGTTCCCAGCTGACAACTAAATTGCTGACATTGCCTGGCACTTAAAAAAAACATAAGGAGTTCCCCACCCATCCATACTAAGCCCTTCAGGTCTGGTACGGATTCAGGGGGGGAACCCCCAACGCCAAAATGTGTAAAAAAAAATGGTGTGGGAGTCCCCCCAAAATCCATACCAGGCCCTGATCTGAGAATGAAGCCATGCAGGTCAAGAAAGGGGGGGGGGCGAATGTCCCATCCTGAACCATACCAGGCCACATGCCCTCCCCCCCCAAAGCACCTTGTCCCTATGTTGATGGGGACAAGGGCCTCTTATTCACAACTGTGCTCGGTGGTTGTGGGAGTCTGCATGCGGGGGGCTTATCGGAATCTGGAAGCCCCCTTTAACAAGGGGGCCCCCAGATCCCAGTCCCCCCCCATGTGAATAAATATGGGGTACATGGTATCACAACTCATTCAAAAAAAGTGCAGTTTAAAAAATGTCAGTAGACAGTCTTTGACAAGTCCTTTATTAAAAACAAAAATGTAACAAAAATGTCTCCCAAAGTAGATTCGACGTCTATCATGATGCCTGCCGCCATCGCCTTCTGACAGCTGCGCCGACATAACAGTTCTTGAATACTGCTATGACCCCACCCCCTTGTAAAATCATCATGCACTGTGATTGGCCAAAGCATTGTACCTGACCTGTGGTGCAATCGAACTTATGTTCGACTCAAACATCAACCCAACACTAGTGTCAACCTAAAGACATGCCATCATTAGGTAATGTTCAGGTTGCCAATTATTTATTTCAATTGCCTATGCTTATACATAACCTTAATGGGTTTTTCGGTCAGTCAGAATGGACCTATCAAGAAGGAAATATAAGTACTGTCACAGCAAATTTCTGGGTCATTCGTCCAAAAGGCTGGCAATCGTAAAAATAATGTTAACTGTTAATTTTTAATTTTTGTATTCTTTTTATTTACACATCTCTGCCACACTGCACAGACATTGCCAATTCCTAGTTCTGTTTTACTGCTTCCATGATGACTGCACTGCTAATAGGACAGAAGTTATTATGCTGAATTATTGTCTAATGAACAAGATGGTAGTAGACATGGCTTAGGGAGTTGGTTTGCTGGATCAAGAAATACGTGTGTCACAATAGAAACACAGGTGCGGCTACTGCCTGACTGTACAATGTGGCAGATGTGTGTAGCAGGGTCCCATCCCCTATTATCTAAGTCCTCCTATTTTAGTGGTGAAGGCCCTGTCACTCGGATGAGGTAAGAGCAGAGTATTAAAAGGAAGCGTGGTTAAAGGGTAGTGGTCAAAAGGAGAACTGAAGAACGCAGAATAAAAGGCATGGACCACCCTGCTTTGGAGGGAAAGGCACCTAAATGGAAATATAATGAAGATCTACTGCCGCATGCAAACTAAGATAGTATCCTGAGTACCACAGCTCTCCTCCTGTGACACCCAACAATGGGATAAGTTTTATTTGCACTTTACCACATTTAATTTTGTTTACCTACACCATACTCCCAGTTGCACATGCCTCCTATGATATTGGAAGCTCATGATGCCTTGTACTCCCTGTGGAATCCAAGTTGTAAGTGCTGGTATGTTATAGGTTACCACATTAACTTGAGGTTCTCAGTAAGCATGTGATCTGGGTGACAAAACTGCTTCTCCATAGGGAACAGCTTAGGAAGCGTTGTCACCCTAGGACTGGAAACTAAGGCAGGCCTCCGATGGTGCGAATTTCTTTCCTGCAACCACAGTCACAGACAGTGTTGACAGGGAGGGGGGGGGGGAGCAGGAGAAGACAGTGAATTTTGCTAGTAGCTATAATAGCTGCTAGTGATAATCGCATGTAAAATCCAGCAGGCTGGTTGTATCCAAGTTGATTGATTGATCAACCTGCTACATTCAGCCTTCCCATACATGGTTTGAGTCTTGGACTGTTCCTGCTGAACCAGCTGAGATTTGAACCATCTATAGCAGGCTAAAAGAATTAGTATAATTGCTAGACAAACAAAATTAAAAAAAAAACTGAGAAAAGAACAGTCAAACAATAATGTTGCTAGAATGAGTGGGGGATAAGCTACTATTTAATACATTTCTATTATTATGTTTAGTTGCATTTTAACTATCTTGAAAAGAAATCAATTAGATAACATCATTAGAAAAATTAGTGAAGAGATTTTAATGGATTGTTTTCTTTTCATTTATGAGAAAAGTATTCAGCAAGCTCTTTATTATAGCATTTATTTGTTTTAATTTAATGCTTTTGTTCCCAAAATAAACAATGTAAGTCTACCTAGAACTATTGCTGTAATAAAAAGAAATGTATTTTTAGTGGAAAAATATGTTGTGAACATCTGGTACTGACAAGGTCATGGAGCTTGGCAAGAAAATATATAAATAATATGAAACACTGCAGCATATGCAGGTAATTCATCTGCCTTAAGGTAAAAAAAAAGCAAAAACAAAAAATAACAGCAAAATTCTTTCACTTCAACAGATATGTTTCTATACATTTTTACAAACTGTCATTAAAAGTAGGAACATGTTAAAGGGCATCCCCATGCTAATCTATCAAGTAGGGATTGAAAACGCAAGGGGAGTGTAGCATGCAAATGATATACCTCTGCACTTTGATCCTCTGATCCATCACATAAATTGCACCTGTGGTTTTGGAGAACATAATATTCTGTAAAGGAGGCGGCTAGAAAATGTGTTTAGATAATGTGTTTTTCCATTATGAATATTGTATTTTGTAGGGTGAAATTCAACTCACCATTCCACATTAATAATATGGTCGCTTCAAAGAGGTTAGGTAGAGGAAGAGATTGCTTAAACTGATGTACCAGTGTGCTGAATGACAATAAAGACTGTTAGCCCTAGCTTTTCTACACCCTAATCTGGGTATTTTGCAATGATTACAGGCAAACAGTATGGGGGACACAGGATTAGATACAGTTCTTTATCAAGACCATCTTCACAAGGCACAAGGCTTCTCTTTAATTTTCTGATTTAAAGCTGAGCTCTAGGCAAATATAAAATATAAATTAATGCTGCTCTGTAATGATTATTACATCCTTAAATATGTGCAGTGTAAATACCTGAAGTTGACCTGGTATCAGTCACTTACAATGCACTTTACAGCAGAGCTCAGCAACACAATGAGCCAATCAGTTGTGCTGCAGTGCTCATGTGCTAACAAAAAACATGTTGAGAGAAGGAGAAAACACAGTGACAATCAATATGCTGCTTTCCTTTCACTGCCCAATTACAGGCTGGAGGAAGGACAAGACCTGCAAATGTTATTTAATTGAAGCAGAGTCAAATTAGGTCTCCAGCCAGGCAACACCATTCCTGTGTTTCAGACTTTGCTAATATCAGAACTGTGTAAACATAAATAAACTGCAGCACACCATCATAAGGAAGAAAAAGTCACAGTCAAGTGATGAAACACGTCAGTAGCATGACCAAGCAACGTCATCACATACAAGCGGAACCGGAAGTGAGCCATCTTATGCATGTAACTGGTTTTAATGCTTTTCCTTAAGGGGTCAGCTAATATATTAAAGAGGCGATTGTTCCGTGTGCACTTGAATTAGAGCAACTATTTTGTGAGTGTTATTTTAATTTTGCTTTTTAACAAATGGGATTGCTTTCACTATACAGTATACTGCACTATGAGAGATTTTTTCTGTTTCTGAGCTAATACTACTGGAGAAGGAATTTGCGGCATATAGGGTGCATAGAAGAGTTTTACATCTGGAGAAAGCAAAAGCAGTGACCCTTCTTAAAGGGCAAGGCGCACTTAGACCTTACTATAGAGTGGGTCAAGTATATAGGTAAGCACTTGGTGTGGATGGTGGAGGAGACTGGCACTAATGATGAAAGATAAACACAGGTGGCACATTCACAGTGAAAGAGGAATACGGTGATAAATATTAAATCGAACACACACAAGACATAATTGTTTGGACTTTTATTGATTCAAAATCAGTATGGACATTTATCTTAAAGTTATTTATGTATGGATTAGGATTTGATGCATTTATGGACATACACATGGATTAAAAACTAGTGCAATATCCCCATATATAAATATCACATCCCTAGTGGTATAATGATACCCAAATGATAACTCTTAAGCTATGCAGATATACAAATAATAATAATATAAATAATAATGAATGAAAAACTAGTGCAATATCTTCATATATACATAATATATCCCTGGTGATATAGTGATAAACAACTAATATCTCTTAGACTGTGCAAAAGTGATACTAAAATACAATTAATAATACCAATTTACATGAAATATTAATTACAATAAATTAAATAGTGATGCCACACTGTGCAAAATTATAGAAAAGTGTTCAAATAATGTCACTCCATGCTACAATAGTGCTCTTCGTGAAAATCTTGACGTGACTCCCCTCAATAGCAGAAATGTCCCCTCACCTTCCACATTCGACCCTTGCGGGTCACAGAGCTTTTTATATATATATCTCTGCCAGATATTAATCTCCTCCACTGCCTCCACCGACCTTGATCCTCCTCCAGGCAGTAAGTAACACTCCAATAACTCCCCTCATACAACGAATTCCTTTTGCAAATGTATGTCTTAAACTATGCATTTGGAGCAACTTACATACATACAAATCAATAGATTCCCATCCCAATCTATTGATTTGTATGTATGTAAGTTGCTCCAAATGCATAGTTTAAGACATACATTTGCAAAAGGAATTCGTTGTCTGAGGGGAGTTATTGGAGTGTTACTTACTGCCTGGAGGAGGATCAAGGTCGGTGGAGGCAGTGGAGGAGATTAATATCTGGCAGAGATATATATATAAAAAGCTCTGTGACCCGCAAGGGTCGAATGTGGAAGGTGAGGGGGCATTTCTGCTATTGAGGGGAGTCACGTCAAGATTTTCACAAAGAGCACTATTGTAGCATGGAGTGACATTATTTGAACACTTTTCTATAATTTTGCACAGTGTGGCATCACTATTTAATTTATTGTAATTAATATTTCATGTAAATTGGTATTATTAATTGTATTTTAGTATCACTTTTGCACAGTCTAAGAGATATTAGTTGTTTATCACTATATCACCAGGGATATATTATGTATATATGAAGATATTGCACTAGTTTTTCATTCATTATTATTTATATTATTATTATTTGTATATCTGCATAGCTTAAGAGTTATCATTTGGGTATCATTATACCACTAGGGATGTGATATTTATATATGGGGATATTGCACTAGTTTTTGATTATTTAAGTTGAGCGCTTCACCACTTATATTATTTTTGTTTTACATATCTTGCGGTATAGAGAATTAGGTGATAGCAGCTAACTCACTAGGTTCTGTGGAGCGCAGGGGGATTTCTGTATATTTATACACATGGATTAATCACTTTTTAGGAATCACGGTGGATAATAAGACACAATGTTGCACTTTATTTATGTTTTAACAAGTTTCATTTATTGGTCACTTTTTAGATTGGTAGCATGGAGGATACTTTTTAAAAATCTCAAAACTGCCTGAAATGAAATGCTAATCCCCTGACAGGTAAAATATTTCCCATATGTATTTTATCTGTGTATTTAGCCTGTTTGCCTGGAATTCAGCTTATAAAAGTAAATCAATTTTTGTTGAGAAAAAACAATCCCCTCTGGGTGTAAATATACAGTGAAAGGATTTTAACAAACTTTGTTACAGATTCTTGTCTGCTCTGAAGAAAAAGCTGTTTGTCTACATCGATGTGTAGAGTGAATCAGAATGGGAGTGACATTTTCATTATTAATCTGCTGATGCATGTGCAGTGTTCTAGTGAGGAAACTTGCAGTGTCTCCATCCCTTTACAAGTGATTACCTCTTTGGGAGTATCTCAACAAAAATCACAGAGCCAACCATACAAGCAGGAAAACCAATCATACAAGCATTTCTGAGTGAGTTCCATATACCAACTATGTACTCCAGGTTTCCAGGTTGCCATATTATTCCTTTAAACTATTTACATATTACTGATATTATGCTAATTGGTATGTGCTGTATATTTCTCAAGCCATTGAATATTGGTATCACGCTTGCTTTACACCAATCAGCTGGTACCATTCCAGTCAGTAAGTTTTCCTTAAAAATTAGGAAAAATGGTTTGGCTATAACATGGCTAAGTTCTGAAAGAACTCTCAGTTGTAAGCCATCTGGTCCTGCTGATTTTTTCACATTACGCATTTCTAGTCTTTTTTGAACACTGGTCTCTGTGCGTCACAAGGGTACATTCAATATAATGTTATTAAAGCTGTATTCCAGGAATTCGGCTCATTTGTAAAAATTGATGGCACACTATGAGTTAAGTCCAACAAGGTGCATGATATCTCCTGAATTTATTTCTATTATTTATATCTGACAGGTTTATATAGTATAGTATCGCTGCATTTCTGTGAGCCCAACAGTAGAGTCGCTGCAGCTGCTATGCCCACCCCCCTCCTTCTTCTGCCCAATAATAAAAATCTTGGTATCATGTAAACATATTCACAAAATACAAATGCTTCTCTGAATTGGCAGCTAAGGGGATAAGCAGTCATAGCTATTCTGTGTGTTTCTTTCCTTTCAGTGTCTCTCAGGGCATAGCAGTAAACTTGTCAAATGTAAATAATTCAGAGAAGTCCAGGAGATGTCATGCAGCTTGTTGGACTTAACTCTTAGTGTGCCTTCACTTTTTACAAAGTTGCCGAATTCCTGGAATTCAGCTTTAACATTGCTGTCTTGTTTATTATATCGCCCCCCTTTTCATTCACCCTAGACTGAGGAGAAAAATTTATTTAATACAGTTTCCTTTTCCCTGTCACTAGTGACCAACTTCCCCTGATTATTCTTTATGGGACCAATATGTTCTGACCTCACCTTTATACTAATATTATATTTGAATAACTTTTGGGGATTTTTTTCTCTCCTCTGCAATGTTTCTCTCATAATCTATTTTAGTTGCCCTGATCCTGCACTTGCATTTTTTTATTACATTCTTATAGTTTTGGAATGCCGATGCAGACCCTTTGGCCTTTTTTTTAAAAAAAGGACAGTTTTTCCTCATTTATATGCCTTTTTACATTGGTATTTAGCCACCCTGGGTTGACTTTTGTACTTTTATATTTGTTTCCCAATGAAATGCACTGATGAATGCCATTGTTTAATATTTTTTCTTAAAGCCCTCCCACTTCACTTCAGTGTTCTTTGCTTCAAGAATTTGATCCCATTTAGTGTCATGTAGTAATTGAGTGTGGCTTAGTAAAGTTGCCTCTTTTGAAGTTTAGTGGCCTTCCCCCTTGTCTTCCTTCCCTATAATTTATGTCAAACGTAATTACTCAGTCATCACTGTTTCCTAAGGTATCGCTTACTTCCACATCTGAAATCAGCTTTGTGCTATTTGTAATTAGTAGGATTACCAGAACATTATTTCTAGTTGGGGCTTCCACCATTTGACTCATGAAATTGTCCTTCATCCTGTTCAAGAAACAACCAGCCTTAGATGAGTGTGCAGTTCCATCTACCCAATCAGTATCAAAATAATTGAAGTCTCCGGTGATTATTGCATTGCCCTGCCTCCCTGCCATCTGTAATCGTGAAAGGAGATTAATATCCTCCTCATCCTTAAGGTCAGGGAACCCTATAGTATATCCCCACAATTAGTTTACTATTTGTTTTGTCCCTATAGTCTCCACCTTGTCACTAGCCCTGTTAGCAATGTCATCCCACATATTCACTATCAAAAAGCTCTTGACATAAAGGCATACCCCTCCCCCTCTTCTACCTTCCTTGTCACTCATATACAAGGAAGTCATGTAAGTTGTTAAACCAGGTCTCTGATATTCCCATCACACAGCAGACGTTCTAGTTCTTCCATTGTATTTATTTAGCCTTCTAGCATTTGTATCTTTTACCTTTTGGACCTAAATTTTAACATAGTAGACAAAAAGATCTGGGATGTGGAGATGTAAGCAATTTATTCTCTCCATATGCCTAATCCCACTCCACTCATTTTCACATTATAGATTAGTCTGGAATTGCCATACTATACTCATGTCTTCCCACTTCACCCGTCTCTACTTGATGGATTAGTATGGAGCTGACCTTTTAATGAGAGCCAACAAGCTATAACTTGAAATGTAAAAAGAACAAGAAGTACAGCTCCAAAACCTCTTACAGGCATTTAAACAATTATAAGCACTGTCTGCAGAAAATTTGAACTGTGGCTAATTGGTCCTTTATACAATTTCCTACAATTAAAACATTGCTTGATAATTTACTGGATAAGGCAAATGTGCCTTTTACATATATGTTTTACATACTGTATATGTTTTTAAATGTTGTTTTATCTTAATCCTGCTATATATTTTAAGTATCTTCATATTTTTAGCATTTTAACAAAAATATTATATATATATTGCAGCTTACCAGACCAGATATGGTGGCTGCATTATTTTTTTCAATCTAGGAATATTTTCAGCAAGGATAGAAAATAGCTGATGGTCTTCATAGAAATCCAACTAAAAAGAAAGTGCTAATAACATTATCTTTATTTTATTGTGTAAACTACTAGTCCCATTAATCCACCATGTGATGGAAATGAACAAAGGTAGACATTTTCAAAGTACAGCCTGTGTAAAATAGAGCAATAGGGTCTACAGCAAAATTTAAAAGTAAAAAAAAAAACTTTCCCAATTTCTATGATTGTAGTGACTTGTACGTACACAGGTTTGGATTTTAGTAGTTTCATGCTTTGTAAATTTACCAAACAAGTCACTATTTCCTTAGATCTATATTTATCCAGCCTTAGCTAAGGATGTACTATGTATAAGTGGTTTGTTGATTTTTCTGATTGCAAGTTTATGTTTCCCCACAAACCTGTAATACTCTTCTTGAGAGTAACTTATAGCTTTTGAACCATTAATTCTGCAGTTTGTGAAGAGTTCAAGAGAAGTTAGAAGTTCACATCCCAAGATTTATGAAAGCAATAACAAATGGTTTCCTTGTCTGTAATATATCATTATAGCTTAATTTACAAAATTCTACAGGTTAAAAAGTGGTAGTGTTTGCATTATTTGTATTTTTTTACATCATCGTGGTATAGAGTAAACTTCCTCAGTTTTTTCATATTGTTATACAATTCTGAACAAATCTCACCTGTTCATATGGGTTCAAAGATACATACATTTATATGTTTTGCACATTTAGTAAGACACTGTATATCCTAAAGATGACAACTAACTCCTAGATTGTAAGCTCGAAAGAGCAGGGCCCTCGAACTCCTCGTGTATTGTATTGTTACTGTCTTGTCTCATGTTATGTCCCCCCTTGCTACTGTACAGCGTTGAGCATACCCTTTGGCGCTATATAAATACTGTATAATAATAATAATAACTAACACTTTCCAAAACAGATACAACAATATAGTAGAAGTCACAGTGTAAGTTTCTGTTACTCTGTGTTAATAATTTTTTTTTTGTGAACCCTTGTCTGAACATAGTAGAAATGGTTTCTGTAAATAAAATTAATTTACTTCATGAAAACAATTAATAATTCCAAATTAAGACTAAGGGGTTTATTTACTAAAACTGGAGAGTGAAAAATCAGGCTGACTTCTGCATAGAAACCAATCAGCTCCTAACCTCAGCTTGTTCAGTTAAGCTTTGGCAATAAAACCTAGAATTTGATTGGTTCTATGCAAAGTGAGCCTGATTTTGCACTCTTCAGTTTTAGTTAATAAATCCCTAAGTGTCTGATAAAACAGAAGCATTGAGATATTTCAGGGTTTTCTCTCAAGGTGTAGTGATTTCCAGTGAGTTTAGACCAGCCGGGAAATTCAATTTCAAGGCATGATGGCCCACGTTTGTGTAAATCAAATGGTTACCCTCTCAGGTATGTTCACAACAGGTGCTCTCTCTAGTCTCCTGGCTCACTTTTGCAGTGCTGCTGTTCTTGCCTCAGGCTTAGTCCCTTGTCTGTTTTTTCATAGTGTCTCACAGCACCAGTATGCTCATATGCATACTCTGCATACTTCTCACAGCTACCTGCTGCTTGCGCCTGTGCCCTGTCCTCTGGGCAGGGGACCGCATGTCTCCTGGGTGGAGCACTGAACCACAGCCAGGCTCTTTATTATAAAGACAGTGTACACTGGCATGCACAGCCTGCTGGTCTCCAATAAAACTTGGACCCAGGAATAGAGACTTCTTCGAAGCCTCAGGACTTCAAAACCCAATTTAGGAATTACAAAGCTTAACCTTACTAACACAGTGACAGGGCCAAGCACTGTCACAGCATATATATTTTATCAATACAACAACAAGAAAGTTTGTTGGTGCTATCCACAAATTAAAGACATTGAGGTATGATCTGATCATTCTTGGATTGCTTCTCCTCCATTTTCTTCCACACAATGAGGTTGATTTACTAAAGGTAAATATACTGTCCTCTGCATGTGCAGTTGCTTTAGATCCGAGGGGAAGCTCTGAAATGAGGTAAAGCTCTGCTGATTTTTTTCATCCAATCATGTGCAATCAAAAATGCAGTTTTTTTTAATTTTCCTTGCATGTTCCCCTCAGATCTAGAGCAACTACACATTCAGTGCACTTGCAGTGCGCAGCATATTTGCCCTTACTAAATCAACCCCTAAGGGTGCATGTCCAGTGCTTAGGGGAGGGAAGGGAAGAGGAGAAGGGAGCAATAGGTAGACAGTTTTTATATTGTGTGCCAATATTAGCACATAGACAAGGTTTTCTAGCCTAGCCAATAGCTATGATCCAAAATCTACCAGCTGGATGGTGCTACTGTCTACATATATTAACCGTTGCTCAATCAGGGTGAAAAAAATGAAGGCAAGCTCATGTTAATTGCTTGTTTTACAAATGCCTTGTATTTTACAGTATGACATGTACACTGACTCTAATGAAATAACAACTAGAACCAAAACACAAAATTCAGTAATAAGCTGCAGCAGTAGCAGATTGCCTATGTTTTATTTTGCATTGTGCTGTTTGGCAGAAACTGATTCACATTAGCGATTGCCTGATGACAGAAAGGCTTATGCTTGTGTATGTTCAGGGGTGGACCTCACTGGTGTTAGATAATGAGCTTATGTGAAATCTCCATTACTACTGTAAATAATATTGTAATTATGAATATATTTCAGTTAGAGCTGTATCAGGGTGGGTGTGTAATATGTCTTCCCATAAGTCCCTGTTCTAAAGATAGTGGGAGATAATTTAAGTTGCCAGAGGGAATATTCTATTAATCACAATTTCTTTACTGTGTAACAGAAGTCTTGACACTCCTCTGCTGAGAATCCTCTTTCAGACAGTTCGGTGCCAGAGTTGGTTTATCTAACATTGGGACCCAAACCTGTTGGCTTCACAAATATCCACTTGAAAGGATCCCTCATTTAGATATGCAATTAAGGTGGTCAGCCTTTCATGAATACTTAATTTCCCAGAAAAAAGTCTTGAACTTTAAAGGGAGTTGGTGTATGCTGAATACAGGGGATTTGAAGTCAGCCAATTATGAAAGGGAATAGATTTTCCAACCAATCAGAGCTACTCCATGAAAGCTAATGGAGGAGAGGTCTATAACAATAGATACTAAATGGAGAGAGAGGTTCTCTTTGGAATACCAGTTAGGAGAATGGAGCCCGTATGTGCAGTTCCATGGTAATTTTGGAATATATCCCTTGCACTTATATCTAAAGGTATGCCTTATGTCCTTTCTGTCTCACTGTTTGTATTTTCTAATATGTTAGAGCTTTCTTAATAATGTTTCTTTTATGTAACTAGATATATTTGTTTTAGTTTAGACCTCCATACTATTCACCGATAAATTTTGGTTGCTGTTTTAAACCTTTCACTTCTGGGTAAGAACTCTTAATTTACCAAATCATATCAGATAAATATTATATTTCAGAATCTATAGATTTGGTCAACACTGGCCACTGCAGACTATGCCATCTGAACCAATTTTAAAATGGTATGAAACCCAAAAGCAAAAATTGAATATTCTGCATCTTAGAAATATATAAAGGTGGTGGCTGCATTCATTTTCTTTCTTTTTTTTTCTTTTATTTAGGCTTTTTCCCTTTTTTTTACTAGGTGATCTGGCCACTAACACACTTCCTGTTTTAATGTTTCTCCTTTATCTATGGAAGAGCACTGGAATCACCCTTGGACATCAGTATTGTCTGGAGAAAGTGGTATTAGATGAATTAATAGCTTTAGATAGACATTGCATGAGTAGCTAACAAATTATAGCCAAACTTTAGCTAATACTTTTTAAGCTGTTACATTTTTTTCCTTTTTGGATGATAGTTTAACTAAATGAATAAAAGCTGACCATTGTCACCACTCCTGTCATGATAATTGATGTGATAAATGTTTTTTTCTTAAATTTCCACTTTTGCTGCACAGCTTGTTCTGTTAACCTCCTTGGCGGTATTCCCGAGTGTAGCTCGGGGTAACATTTCAGTACCAAGAGCGGTAACCCCGAGCTACACTCGGGAATACCATGCGGCACTGCTCCGGCATCTGTTCTTCACTTACCTTACCCTGCGCTCCCACGATGTGTCCCCTGCAGCGTCCCCGGCCATCTCCTTCGGCCGATGCCGGCATCCGGCTTCTGTGTCCTGTCCCTGTGATGTCGGGACGTACGGGCGGCGGCGGCGGCGGGAAATTTAAAAATTTTAAATAATGTCATTTTTTTTTTTTTACATTTTACATAGTAAAACATTGCTGTCTCAACCAATTTCACATACATTTTGTCCCTACTGCTTTGTCCTGCGCCCCGCCTGCATTTTGTCTGTTCTTTCTGCTTGGAAACTGAGAAACGTCCATGGCGTCCAAAAAGTGTCCCTTTAGGTCAAAAGCGGTTTAGATCAGCTAGAGAACAGCGATAGTAAATCAGAACCACTTGCAGAATTGAGTGATAATGATTTGTGGGGAAATTCGTCATCAGACACTGAAAACGATTTTGTGACTTTGCTCAGCAATGTGCGAACTTGGCGCTCTATTTCACATTTCAGTGTTTTTGGTTTGATTATATTATTGAATTAAATGTAATATTATTATATTATTATTTTTTATGATTATTTATTAAATTATAATTTATGATTTTGTGTTTCAAATTTTATCATACCCGGGATGTTTACTAGACTCTTGTTCGGACAGATTTCAGTGAGTTATTCCTAAATATTACAGCCTACAATAAATAAACTACATATTTCCATGCAAAATAATGGTACCGCTTTCAGCACCAAAAATCTGAAATAATCATACCGCCAGGGAGGTTAAAGGATAAGTTCACCGTTTAACAAAAAATAATAAATGCACATTTTTTTACAGGTCAAAAAATTGCATTTATTATTTTAGGTTGCAGGAACTTGTAAAGCATTGCACCAGTAATCAGCATATTGCTGATGCCATGCTGGTCTCCTGCAGACCTTTCAGTATATCTGCTTGCACATACGGGATGTACGAGCGAGCAGATATTCTGAAAGGAAGAATAAATGAACTACCACAGTGTTCCACGACACCGTGGTAGTTCATTGAGAACTACTAGCTGAAAGGCTCTAAGGCTCTCAGGACTTGAAGTTCACTCATTCACAGAACAATGTGAATGAATGATACGGCCATGTTTTTTTAAATTTTGACAGCTAGCGGGATGAAGAAGATCCCCTGCTATCTTTCATAACAAGGATCGGGTGGGGGTTTGGTTTATTTGTAACAAGTTACATGTTACACCCTGAATATTGGTGTAACATGTTACGAAAGGTGAATTTGTCCTTTAAATAAAGTTGAAAAAACAGTTAGATCAACAGGTTAAAAAAACTAAGTTACAGGGGAGACTCAGAGAAACTAAGACTGCTTTGTTAATATTAGTGACAGACTGCATCATATATGGCAGTTTTGATTTTTGCCTTTAGTACCACTTTAAATCCACCTAACTTCGGTAATGGTAAATCTCAAAACTTGGATAGCTGGTAATAGTTAGTCACATTGAGCTGGACTTATTCTGTAATGTTGAAGATGTTTTCTTGTTATCCAGGCCTTTATCAGGTCAGGAATAGTGATCGATCTGAACTCAAATTTGGCCAAATCCAGAAGTAAGCTATGTCACAGCAAAGAAGAATCCAGAATCGCTGCACTCCTCATTATCCTTATTTATGACATGACCATAAAAGCACGGGAACAGCAGACATTTGACCAGTTTCACGCCACACAGCCGCTTAGTTGTATCCTACTACTCCAACCTGCAATATAAGCCCACAGAGCCCCATGATCTCCCTGCAGTTGGAGCTAATGAGACAATCAGGTATAGCCTCCAATTATCTACAAGCTAATAGCAACTACATAAAACTTTTCGATACATAAACAGTACAAAACAAACAAAACAAAGTCACCACCAGACATATATTGTTCAATACTTTTTTTAACATGTGCATTGGCTAGGGAATTAAAGTCACAGAGCCCAATTCCCCCTCCCCCTGACCCCAGCCAATGGGAAGAGAAGGGAATGGGGAGACCGAGCACCAACTGGCACCCAAATTTTCTCCATCTGGCAATACCAAGCATCTGGCTGTTCATCAATACAGTCTACAAACAAAACAAAATCCAGGTTATAAAACCTGACAAACACTACATTTCTGGACCAAACGTTTCTCCTCAGCTTCTAAAGAGTTTTACTCACCTATCAAATAAGATAATATAGACACCAGAACACCACTGTTACACCATATCATACACAATTATTATATATGGATCATCCACACTAAGCTTCCACCTCTAATGAACAATCCATAGACAATAAATTGTGCAAGAACTACACATATATCTATAGTGTGCACCTACATCACACGCATTCGTAAAAATGCGTAAGGTGCCACTCATAATTTAACCTCTCTGGAATCCTTGGTTTTAGGTGAGAAATCCAGTGCACCTCATGTTTACATACAGTGAAGGAAATAAGTATTTGATCCCCTGCTGATTTTGAATGTTTGTCCACTCACAAAGAAATGATCAGTCTAAAAATCGAATGGTATGTGTATTGTAACACTGAGAGACAGAATAGCATCACAAAATTCAAATTACACACTGATTTGCATGTTCAATGGGAAATAAGTATTTGATCCCCTATCTTTCAGCAGGATTTTTTCTGGCTACCAGGTGTCTGTCATACAAGTAACAAGCTGAGATTAGAAGCAGTCTCTTAAAGGGAGTGCTGCTAATCTCATTTTTTTACCTGTATAAAAGACGCCTGTCCACAGGAGCAGTCAGACAATCAGATTCCAAACTCTCCACCATGGCAAAGACCAAAGAGCTGTCCAAGGATGTCAGGGACAAGATTGTAGATCTACACAAGGCTGGACTTATTAATACGTATTGTCCTCTCAAACACTCAAAGTAGCGCAATTTCTATTTCTAAGACAAATGAATAAACAGATCTTTTTATGTAAGTTTGAGAAAAAAACATAAAACAGATATATACTGTATTTATATCAAAGGCAACAAAACTTTCTCGATTGCTTGTTTACAGAGGGATGTGATGTCACCCCCGTGACACTCAATAAAATGGCAAGCCACACTAGTGTCGTGATTTTTTATTATTACACATGGTCACGGAGGCAATCCTGCAGCCTCCTTGTTGTCCTCCCTACATAGTGAATTGCGCATAAAGTGAGGTATACCACATCCCTGGTATTATAATATATGAATGAGTTCATGGCAAATTCCCATCCACTAACCTTGAACTTAAATTTATCTTGTCTCACAATCCTTGAGCAACAAGGACAGATATCCTTATGGCATTTATAGTTGCCTTTAAATTGTAACCAGTTAGTACCACATGTAGACGTAAGATATCATTGCTGGGTCAATCAACTGTGACAAGGACATTCCCCACAACTTCACATACAGATGAGAGAAAAAGGAGGTCCTGATGACCTCATTACTGTAAAAATCACCTTTATTTAGGAAATTGCCAGACAGGGTAAAAACATCAAGGAAATAGCAATAGAGGAGCAAGGTGACCCACTGACATGCTAGATGTGGACAGTCTAGATGTATGTGAAAGCTGCAGGAATGCTTGTCACTTCATTGATAAAAGATGGCCACATTAGTTCAACAATGTCACAATCAATATTCTGGCCACCTTAGGTCAATGATGTCCCAGGGAATGTTCTAGAGACAGCTTGGCAATGACAGCTTACTTTTGGGTTCAGTTGAACTTGGGTTCAGACTGAACCCAAGCTTATCACTGGTTCAGAATATACTCCAGCATTTATATCCACACAGGTAGCACAGGCACCTTGATTTTATCACCATGGAATGTGTCAAGTCCACTTTGTTGATTGTCCAAGAACAGGATGGGAACAGGATGGGAGGTGTGAAAGTTGTGGCTCCACCATGTTGATAGTGTTATATGTGGAACACAGATGGTGTCAAAAGTCAGCACCACTGTTCAGGGATGGCTATTGTAGTTTGACATAGCCTATTTCCTGTCTGTTCTGAACTAGTTGTCCACTTTATCCAAAATGTACATCTTGCCGTCCTCAGAAGAACACCCTTTTTCCGCAAAGTATAGAAAACTGCAAAGTCTTGACCTATAGAATTGAATCTTCTATTCATTTTTGAAAGATTGTTTTGTTATTAGACCCATGGCCTTAAACATTCTTTTACTGTTTATTGCTAGATTTGAGTGAGCAAACTCTCCTAGTTGGAGATCTGACCTGGACCAGGCTGATACTAGGCTCTTTTTGGCATTATTCTTAAAAAAGGAAAACATTTGTTTAAAAATAACTTTCTACTCATCTCCTAAAAAATACCCGTCATGTTTAAACATGCTGTAAAACAGCATGTCACATTCAAATAAAACACCACTTAAGTGCTGATGAGGACGTATACCATGGGAATAGAGTGATTTATGTGTAACTCATTTGCCTTACATGGGGACTGTAAGTTGCTATACCAGTCACAATAATATGTTGTGCTTTATTGCTTTTGGTTGATTGGTAGATCAAAGCCCCAAGAAAAAGACTGCATTGGGAAGAAGCAGGTTTTCCCTAATTCAATCATCTTTATCTGATGCCATAAAAGGCAAGAATAGAATTCTGATTTTTCCCAATCTTTGTTCTTTTCTTTCACATTTGTCCATCTCTTTTTAAAATAAATGTTGTTCCCATTGTGAGAGAAGCATGGGAATACAAGCAAATGTAGTCTTCATCTCTCCCAGATTTTGGGTTATATTTCCAATACTGGGTTTCTTGAAAGGCTGGCCTTATGAGGCCTAATTATGCTACTGGTTCACTGTAGAGAAAGCAACTGTCCTTACAGACTGTGCAGTGGCATCCAGAGAGAGACAGCCTTGTAGCTGATAGCAGTCTTGAAATGAAAAGCTATTGCTTTGTTCAGTTCAATAGAAGATACATTTCCCTATAAAAAAGTGATGTGAACTGTGTACTAAGTTCCAAAGAGGCTAGGCTTTATCTTTATGTTTTGTATATTTTTTTCAAGCATTTGATGCTGGAAATGCAACGCAGCTGGCTGCAGCCAGTTTGAGATGTGAACTACTGCTATATAAACCTCTCTATATCTTTTCGCTGAGGCTGTCTACCCTAAGAGACAACAAAAGAAAGAATACTTTCATTACACCCTGCAGAAAATTAGACTTAATATCACTAGTCATTTTTTTACTGTTACAAAATAAAGCATTATCCAGTTATTCACTGCTTTGATTGTTGATAGCATGTTCAAATACAAAGCAAGCATCTCAGTTTTGGCATGTGTAAAGAGTCTAGCTACAGCTTTTTTGTTTTTTTTTAATCTACATATTATATTACTATCAATTATGCATATGTTGCAGTTGGAATATGTACATGTTTTCGGAAAGGCAGTAGGTCATGAAATATCTCATTGGCATTGGTAGCATCTGACTGGTTGCTACAGATGCCTAGTCACTTTTCATTGCAATATTTTTTATGAAGCCTGTTAGAAGGAGATTTTAAATTCAAACTCCTGATATATCGAATAAAGGTCCAGATTTCAGCCTGTAATGAACACACTAATATAAGGCCCTAACATGATATATAGCATAATATACCTTGGTCTATATAAGGCATTCCCAAGTTCTACCAAGGTTACTAGGGGTTCCTTGAGCTGTGAGCAATGTCTGATCTTTTTAGTTATCTGAATGGGGAACATTCTTCCAACTGACCATCAACATAATGAGCAGTCTCCAACTGACCATCAGAGTAATGGGGCCTTTCAACTAATTGCCACCAATGTAAAGGGGTTTTTCTGCCACTGACTACCAATCTAGGAGAGCCTTTCACTACTGAACATCTATGTAAGGGAGGACTTCACTGACCACCAATATAAGGGGGCACATCTTAACTGACTTACGTATTGGAGGGTGCAAAGTTAAGCACTGTATTTATGTGTGAATTAATGGCTAGTATCTATAAGATTAAATACGTGCAGTGGTGCATTGGCCGGAGTCTATTTAATTTCCTGTTGTGAGGGTTCTGAGGTATATAAAGGAATGCATAGTTTTTTTATGTTTTAGTCCCATGGCAGAGCAGGGGAAGCCACACATACAGTGATGTGATGTAATTGTTAGTAAAGTCAGGAGTTCACCCATGATGGGACCTAAAGTCAGGAGGTGTAAAGTTACCAGCCATACGCAGGGGCAGACTGACAACTCATGGGGCCCCCGGGCAATAGGGGATCATGGGGCCCCTGTGTCCTTGCCCACACTCAAACCACACCCAAAAAAGCCTATGAAAGGTACCAGGGACATCTCATGGGGCCCCCTACTGACCCCGGGCCCTCGGGTAGTTCCCGAGTTCCCCAGTGGTCAGTCCGCCCCTGGCCATACGTATGTGTGGGAAATGCTTGAGCCAAAGGTATGAGACAACTGATTCTGGTAAATATGAGTCTGTTTAGAGGTAGAGAAAGAAGGTATGCAATTACAGCACTGTTTAACTAAACATGGCAGTCAATTCATTTTTAATGAATTTGTTCTGCCTACAGAGTGTAGACTACAAAAAAAGGAAATAAAATTGGCTAAAACTGGAATGTGAACTGAACAGAGGTTTGCTGGCCAGTGCAGTTTGCTCATTTGCTGTTCCCAATATAATATATTATAGGAAACGTGGTAATTGGATGTTAGGCCCCTTTCAGAGAAAACCTTCCTCTAGTGATGTAATGGGTAAAATTAGTGCCTATATAAATGCCAGGATGGGAGGAGCCTTTCAGATGGGGCATGGGAGTCAAACACCCCAGAGCTGTCTAAATGTCTTTGGCTGTCCAAGGGACCTTAATAAGACTGAAACCCCAGGTGTGGTGGTCCAAAACTCAGAAGGAATAGCTGCAGCCACTCTGACTTTTTTACAGTCTTCTGAGGGTCATGAGCGGGGTGCAAAAGATCTTTAAAGCTAGGCCAGCTGTGAGTACTGTGACAGGTGCGGCGTCAGACCCCAGCCCTTCTCACCAAACTCATGACCGAAGGACTAGCCAATCTAAAACCGCGCTGTCACGTACGTAACAATGCCACACCCAGCTGCACTCTGCACACCGATGTTCCAGTTAATTGGACAACGATCGACATACCGGCAGCCTGAATGCGATTGTTACTGGGTCAGGTTAATTACGCAATTAACCCTTCACACTGCCACCACCTCCTTTTTATACAGAGAAAGCGGAAACTCAGCAATACACTAGGATGATTGGTTAACCGTCAGTATCCCGCTATCTCTACAGACCGGTTATACAGAGGGTTAAATACTCATAGTAGCGTTCTTCAGCGGCAGGGACTCGTAAGTTACATTCAGGAGCTATAGAGACAGTTCAACACTTTTAGAAAGTAAGATTTATTACTAAAAGGTCAAAAGAATGCAGTAAAAATATTTACAGAAAGAAGATGTGATATATATATAAATATACAGAGCACAACAGCACAGCACACAGATAACAGAAAGAAGTTTAGGTAAATAAGTACTTGCCAAATAAATGCCTGGAGTTAAGCAGTTTCAAGTCTGATGAGCTAAAAAAGGGATTTCTGGTCTCGCATTGGGTTTCGTTGTTGCCTCAAGATTCTCCTTTGCTTTCTGTCCGATAGATGGTATATCGAAGACGGTCCTCACTTGTCTGACTACACACACAAACTAACAGCTTCATTTTCTACACAACATCAACTAGTATCTTCCCTACCTTATTTGGCAGAGGAATTGTTAGGCAGCGCTCAGCATCATACGCTGGTTGCATTCCTGAGGGAGGGGGAATGAGGAGATACATGAAGCCTTCTTAATACAGGGAGATACTGTGCCTGGCTCTTGTATGCATGATACTACACCTTCCCCTCTCAGGTGACTGCATATTAGTTTAAGAGAAATACCACAATGCAGAAATTTGGAGCAAAATGGAGAACTGTGCCTCTCCCTGTGGGCATGATTGTGACAAGTACTAATTCACCTGAGAGTGAGTGTGCCATCCGGGCAGAGCTATGGAAGGAGCAATGGGAAAGATTGGTATACTAATGAGGACAGCTTGATTATTCTTATTGATGGAAACTAAATGCTGTGTATATATATGGAGAAAGTATATATGGAGGAAGTGATCTCAGCTCTGTGGTGCTCCCAAGGAGAGGAGGTGCAAAAGGAAGATGGCTTACAATATCATGTGCTGGCATTCCGTGCTTTAATAACACCTACAGAATGCCTACCCCTTTGTATGGTGTTCCACATTGAAAACAATTTCTTAGTATGTCAATGTGATGTCATATATCATGAAAACTTTGCAAAGTTACAGAAAAGAGCAGAGAATACATTCTGTGTGTGTACATCCCTTTTTTCTCAAATATTAAGGCCTCCAGATAGGAATATTGTGAGCAAGTGTAACACAATATGGCAGAGGGTACATCTATAACAAGTGGATAGATGTCCTATCCAAGAAGAAGATGGGTGGGGAATTTTGCAGTTTGACACAAATCACAATTCTAGCATAGTCAGCAGGAAAGGATCTTGTGCCTTTTGTCAGGATCTGTGATTGTACCAGAGCTGGAAGAATGTGATTGTCTGTTTTACGTGTGCTCATCAGTCAAGGCCTGATGCAGCTGTGTGTACATCCATTCCAGGCACAACACTGAGGATAGCATGACAAAACCTTGTTATACCATTCTTCGCTTGGATGATTCAGGAATTTGGGTGCTTCCCAGGGGGATATTTTCAGTGCACTGGGGTCATTGGAAATCTTAGTAGTGGAGTGTGCTACTTGTGGAGAGCCGACCCAGACAATGACATCTTGGGAGTGCTGCCAGTCCTTTCTCTATAAGATACTCTCAGGGATAATGGAGCCATGTCAACAACAGGAGATTGATCGTATAACGGAGATGGTCCAGGGGAAGTCCCGTAAGAGGCCATTAATGCGAACTGGCGTAAAAACACCACAATGATGCTCTACCCTAATACATTTTGTCCCAAAGAACGTCTTTGGAGGAAAGACAGCTATCCTCTGAAGACATTCTTTGAGTGAGTACTAATTCATCAGGGCAGAGCTATGAAAGGGACAATGTGAGAGACTGAGCATTTTTACCACTGCTACCTCTTCCCCTCCTATCACTGGTTGTTAAGGATACCATTGGCTTCACAGCGGACTAACTCCTAACAACCAGTGATGCTGACAGTGGGTGAGCTAGTAGCTAAGATATTGCCTATCTACACTGTTCTATTGTTCCTAAAACATATATATAGACTAATTAGTCTTCAGACTAGAGCAGTGGCTCAAACTAGCCCAGATTACAGGTGCTTTGCTACCCACTGTCTGTGTTGTGTTGTATCTGCTCCTCATTAAAAAGAAAAACAACAATAAAGTGGACTTTTCAGGAACTTTACAAGTCTGCATAAATAGATTTCTGACCTGTAACAACAACAGCAACATGATAGTAATATGAAGTATGCAAGGAGAGAAGCTGCAGCAAGTGCTGAGCTGTATCACACACATTTGTGATCACAGACAGGAGCTGCACAGGCACCATGCTTTAGATGATTGTGTCATGTCTGGGTCAGCAACTCAGTCCAGGAAGTAGATGCTAACTCTAGAGCGTTCTTGAACAAAATGGCTTCTAGGAAGCAAAGTCTGATGAAGCCATTTTGGGGGGGAATACTGTGACGTCTATGAGTGGAGATAAATACTTACAAGTTTTTCACTTACTTTGCACTTTACTTTTGCTTGATCCCCTTTTAAATATTACAATATCTTGTTTTGTTAGTTTGTGGATTGAATACCTGCAGGTGCCCAGAATTTTGGTTGTAAGTTTCACAAATACCGGTCAAGTGAATTTGATAGATTTACTTATCTTGATGAACCTAGTATTATTCAGGAGAAGGATAACTAAAATTCATAGAGTAGCATTTTTCTATGAATAATCTCATTCCCCATGGAGAATAATAGATATGAATAATAGTAGCACTGATTTCATTTAATTCAGCTAAGCTGCGGAATGCTTGCTGTTATCTATTGTTTGTGTATGCCACTGCCAATCTATTGCCATCTAGTTAGGCAATGATCAAACTGATTTATAAGCAAAAATTATATACTTTGGGCAATATCTTGTGTGCTTTGTATTTTACCAAGCTCTGTCTGAAATAAAATATAACTTTCATTGCCAGCCCACACAGTTTTAGATTATATAAGAATAATTATATAAGCAGTACTAGCAATAAAATAGACATCTCACATGAATCCACAGGGCAGAGTCAGCATTACCAAATTACATTAATATTTTGATGAAAAATGTATATGTGTCTTGCTACGAATAAAGCTACATATCATACATTTTAAGTTTTTTAATGCTTCTATCACCACCAGAGACCTCATAATCTTTACGTGGACTTTGCTTAGTAAAGTAAGGATGGACGCTGTGATGCCTTTTCAAGGTTGTCAAGAACAACTTTTTTCCTACCACTCCTAACACGCAGAATGTTCAGAAATGTGAGGAAGGGGGTAATAAGTTACAGTATTACCATTTTAAGATCCTCTGTCACTAAAAGAAAGAGGTGGCTGCATATACCTCCTAAACCACTGACCATTCTGGTTGTTTGGGTCAATTTCAGATACATAATTATTTAAAAAGGACCTTCACCCATATATCTTCCTCTCCTCTGACTCCTCCACCTTTAGTCTTACACATTTTGGAAAAACATTCTAGGTAGCCACCCTGTGCTAAGCAGGAATGTCTATCTAAATATATTGGTACTAAGCTGCTGCAGTCAGATTAGATGAATTGATACAGTGAAGGAAATAAGTATTTGATCCCCTGCTGATTTTGAACGTTTGCCCACTCACAAAGAAATGATCAGTCTAAAAATCGAATGATAGGTGTATTGTAACAATGAGAGACAGAATAGCAACAAAAAATTCAAACAAAATGCATGTCTAACAAATTATGCACTGATTTGCATGTTCATGAGGGAATTAAGTATTTGATCCCTTTCACAAAACATAACTTAGTATTTGTATAAGGAAAAATAAAGCAAGCGCTAATATCCTCTACAGCTGCTAGAACACAAAAAGGTACCATAAAACCACCCGAAACAAATTCATAAAAAATAGTGCAGCGCTGCACAAATATATGTGCAGAAAGTACTATAGCAGTGATGATAATTAATCCATATAAAGTGCAAAAAATGCAAATAAATACACTTTATAAATTAATAGTTGTATAAATATAAAGTGCAAATGAACATATAAAACCACAGATAGGTGGTTAATTAGCAAACATGTGTAAAAAAGTCCAAGTAACCACTTGGGGAACGCAACAGGTGTCTATTCTGAGTGCTCTTTTCCTCTAAATCTGAAGTGACAGGTGATGTGACTGGGAATAAATGAATTGCGCACTCACTAGAAGTGCGCAATATATACGCAAGTGTGTATATATTGTGGTGAGGTGCCTAAAGATATCGTCTCGGATCGAGGAGTTCAGTTTACCTCAAAGTTTTGGAAGGCTCTATGTGAGATTCTGGAAATCAAGCTATTCTTTTCCTCCGCGTATCACCTGCAAACGAATGGGCAGACCGAACGGACCAACCAAACCCTGGAGCAATACCTCAGGTGCTACACCTCGTTTCTCCAGAATGACTGGCTGGCACTCCTGCCTTTGGCAGAGTTTGCTTACAACAATGCGAGTCACTCCACCACCAAGCAATCCCCGTTTTTCGCCAACTATGGGTTCCACCCTACCTTCCTGCCTGATCTAACTCCAGAAATTTCAGTTCCGGCTGCTCAAGATACTCTGAACTTCTTTGCATCCAATAACAAGGTATTCAGGAGGCAGTGGCAAAAGCTCAGGAGGATAATAAGAAAGCCTTTGATAGAAGAAGAAGAGGGGAGTTGATCTTGCACCCAGGAGATCAAGTCTGGTTGGCAACAACCAGTCTGAAGTTGGCGTGCCCATCGAGGAAATTGGCACCCAAATTTGTGGGCCCATTCCGAGTGAAACGTCAGATTAATGAAGTGACTTATGAATTATCGGTTCCCGAATCTTTCAAGATACATCCTGTTTTCCATGTATCCCTGTTAAAACCTGCAGCACCGGATCCCTTCGCAGACCCCCGGAGGCCCTAGGCATTGACGGAGAAGAAGAATTTGAGGTCGAGGCGATCTTAGACTGCAGGAAGAGAAGAGGTCACACGCAGTACCTCATTAAATGGAAAGGCTTTGGCCCAGAAGAAAATTTGTGGGAGCCAGCTCAAAATGTCTATGCTCCTAGGTTGATTCAAGAGTTCTTCCACAACCAGCCACAGAGGAGGAACCAGTTGGGCATCCGGAGGCTGCCCGTAAGGGGGGGGCAATGTCAGGGATCTCAAGGTCCGCCTTGGCGCACGGGTTTGCGCATGCGCGGAATACCAATGCGCACCAGCATGCAGGAGCTAGGACATAGGCGACTGTGGCAACAATCACGGCTGCGCATGTGCACTCATGCACGTGGATGCGTGCCTGGCACCAATGACAGCGCAGGGCGCACTATTTAAATCGACCCCTTGCAATGCTCAAATTGCCATAAGGTCTTGTTCCTGTTCTCCTCACCTGCTCGTTCTGTTCTTGAGATTGCCTTGTTGCCGACCTAGCCTGACCCTGATTGCTGTTTACCGTCTCCTGCCCTGACCCCTGGCTCGTCTTGACTTCTCTTCTGCCTGTTCCTGATTATCTGACCTCCTGCTGCTGAACCTGGCCCGTGACCCGGTTACTCTCTGCCTACTGCTCTGTACCGTTTCGCTTCCACTGTTACCGACCTGGCCTGCCTGACTTCACTATCTCTCCACAGTGTCATCCATCCATCCATCCTGTACGGATCCATCCGCTACTGCCAGATCTGCTCCGCCCCTTCACAGCAGGCTCTTATTCGCTACGTGCCACTGGCATTTACCTCTACCGCAGCTGGGTGTACTCGGGGGCCGCGACCGGGTCTCAGCCTGCTCCAAGTCCATCCCCACCATCAGGGGCTCTGGTGAATAAGAAGACTGAGGCTTAGACTCTGCGCCCTGGGGAATCCCGGCCTGGGGATCTCTAGAGTCACCGCCAGTCGGTACCTGACACATCCTGTAAGGATGTTATTCCACTGCACAAATTGGTGTCATCTGCAAAGACTGAAATGGTATTTTTAATCTCAGACCCTATATCATTTATAAATATATTAAAAAGTAAGGGTCCCAACACTGAACCCTGGGGTACACCACTGATGACCCCAGACCATTCAGAGTATGAATCATTAACCACTATTCTCTGAATACGATCTTTTAGCCAGTATTCTATCCATTTACATACAAATTTTTCCAAGCCCGTAGACTTTACCTTACACATTAGCCATGTGTGGAGAACTGTGTCAAACACTTTTGCAAAATCCAAGTATACCACATCCACCACCACCCCTCTGTCCAAGGTTTTGCTCACCCCCTCATAAAAAGAAATCAGATTTGTTTAACAACTTCTGTCTTTCATGACCATGTGTTACCAATTGTTTTCTTGGTGACTGTGGTCCCAGCTGCCTGGAGATCATTGACAAGATCCTCACATGTAGTTCTGGGATGATTCCTCAATGTTCTCATGATCATTGACACTCTATGAGGTGAGATCTTGCATGGTGCACCAGACCTAGGGAGACTGACAGTTGTTTTGTGTTTCTTCCATTTGCGAATGATTGCACCAGCTGTTGTCACCTTCTCACCAAACTGCTTGGAGATAGCTTTGTAGCCCAGGCCAACCTTGTGTAGGTCTACAATATTGTCGCTGACATCCTTGGACAGCTCTTTGGTCTTTGCCATGATGGATAGTTTGGAATCTGATTGTTTGATTGCTCCTGTGGACAGGTGTCTTTTATACAGGTAACAAAATATGATTAGCAGCACTTCCTTTAAGAGACTGCTTCTAATCTCAGCTTGTTACCTGTATGACAGACACCTGGTAGCAAGAAATTCTGCTGAATGATAGGGGATCAAATACTTATTTCCCTCATGAACATGTAAATCAATGCATAATTTGTTAGACATGCATTTCTTTTGAATTTGTTGTTGCTATTCTGTCTCTCAGTGTTACAATACACCTACTATTCGATTTTTAGACTGATCATTTCTTTGTGAGTGGGCAAACATTCAAAATCAGCAGGGGATCAAATACTTATTTCCTTCACAGTAGTTCAGTTTTCCTGGGTTTCTCCTAGGCTCTGCTTACTATGTGTGTATTTCTCTTGATAGTAGGTGGCACAGCTTTCTCAGGCTTCAAGTTTGAGAGCTAGACTAAGTAGAGTTATAAATATTCATCTCTATCTGGCCAACCAGTAGGAGCTTCCTTGTCACATGTGCATGCGGGGGGGGGGGGGTATAAATATTCAGGACATGACCTTGGGAAGCAGTCTGTTCTCCCTTTGATCTCCTGCCTAGGGAAGGGATGTGTTTTGTTGATGAAACTTTTTAAGCCTGCTGCCTAAGAGGTTGATTATGTGGCTGGAAAAGGGCCTCAATTTGGGTCCTAGCCTGTAGATCCTGGTTGTTGGGGAGCCACAGAGGACCTCTAGATGTCTTTAGGGGCCAGAAAAAAACTTGGATGTGGAGTTTGGACCTCAGTGGAGTATGTGGTCTTCTTCCCAGGGTGCTGGAAGCTGTGGATACTGCTAGTTTTTGTTTTCCTGTGCACTTACCCTCTCTCCCTGGAGTTTGGCTGTGAGCAATAAACTCCTTTTCATTATACCTTAAAGTGACTGGTGCCCATCTATTCACATCCCACAATTACCTTAGTAATATACAACCTGAGGTGAAATGTCAGCCTACCCTGCATCTGGACCTGGTAAAGATAGTGATGTATCTGTCCATGTGGGAACTCATGCACCCTCCTTCCCCAACTCATGCATCTACAGAAAGCGGGAGGACTCTTCTAGTCCATGGGACCTGATAGAGAAGTGCACTCCATGGACTAGTTAGTATTTTTATTTACATACAGGAACAGTTACCAGGGAATAGAAATAACATTTTAGCTTGGTAGAATGATGTTCCTTTTTATGGTTAAAGTATTACTAAATACACAACAGTAAAATCAGTCCTGTATATGCAGTAAAGCATGCTTGATATACTCACTGTGGAACCTAAGCGGTTAATCCTTTGCATTGT